>NW_026870879.1:2408728-3613092 GCF_033118175.1 Dama dama | reverse complement strand
TGGCATGGCAATTGGGACGCGTCTCCACGTGAGGCGGGTGACCCAGGGTCCCTTATAACGTGCCACAGGGATCCTGGGACTCCTATCCATTTGCAAGAGGAGTCAGGCATCGTCTCCTTTGGAAGCATTGATCTCCGCGGACGTCTCGAGTTTTCACAGGATGTGAGGCCTCCGGTCGCGATGAGGAGGAGAACTAGTTCTTTTTCTGTGGTCTCCACAGGGGATTCAGACATCCCTTCGTCTTGGGAGATGCAAGACGAGCCTGCATTCAATTCACTGCAGGGATATCCGGCCTTACTTCGAGTCAGAGCATCTCGGTGTCCATTCATCTTGAGGCCACAAACTCAGGGGCCCTCTCACATACCTGTAGCTGAGAGAAGCCTCCTCTTGAGGTGCTTGTGGAAAGTTGGTATTCCTCTTGAGTCGAAGCCAGGGACTAAGCTCTCATCTCGAGTTGATTTGGGGTCCGCGGAGCCCTTTCGTGTTGCTCCAGTAACCTCAGGATCCCTCTAGACTTGAGACAGTGATCTTGGGTTTTCTCTGGAGTGCCATCAAGGAAATCAAGGCTCCTTTCACGTTCGATGTGGAACACGCAATTGCTCTGCACGCAGTGCAGGGGAATCGGGCCTCATCTCGCGGCGAGGGGGAAGTCTCATGGTTTTTCTCGAGTTGCGGCCGGAACCTGGGGTATATTCTCGAGTTACTAAGGGGAGGGCCCTTCCAGACACGTGTTTGTTCAGCGACGTCAGGACTCCTGCCTAGGTGCGAGGGACACCTCGGGATTCTCCTCGAGACTTGGCATGGCAATTGGGACGCGTTTCCACTTGAGGCGGGAGAACTAGGGTCCCTTTCGACGTGCCACAGAGATCCTGGGACTCCTATCCATTTTCAAGAGGAGTCAGGCATCGTATCCTTTGGAAGCATTGATCTCCGCAGACGTCTTGAATTTTCAAAGGATGTTAGGCCTCCAGTCGTGAAGAGGTGGAGAACTAGGTCTTCTCTGTGGTCTCCACAGGGGATTCAGACATCCCTTCGTCTTGGGAGATGCAAGACGAGCCTGCATTCAATTCACTGCAGGAATATCCGGCCTTAATTCGAGTCAGAGCATCTCGGTGTCCATTCCACTTGAGGCCACAAACTCAGGGTCCCTCTCACATAACTGTAGCTGAGAGAAGCCTCCTCTTGACGTGCTTGTGGAAAGTTGGTATTCCTCTTGAGTCGAAGCCAGGGACTAAGCTCTCATCTCGAGTTAATTTGGGTTCCAGGGAGACCTTTCGTGTTGCTCCAGTGACCTCAGGATCCCTCTAGACTTGAGACAGTCATCTTGGGTTTTCTCTGGAGTGCCATAGAGGAAATCAAGGCTCCTTTCACGTTTGATGTGGAACACGGAATTGCTCTGCATGCAGTGCAGGGGAATCGGGCCTCATCTCGCGGCAAGGGTTATGTCTCATGGTTTTTATCAAGTTGCGGCCGGAACATGGGGTAAATTCTCGACTTACGACGGGGACGGCCCTTCCAGACACGTGTTTGTTCAGCGACGTCAGGACTCCTACCTAGGTGTGAGGGACACCTCTGGATTCTCCTCGAGTCCTGACATGGCAATTGGGACGCTTCTCCACGTGAGGCGGGAGACCCAGGGTCCCTTTCCACGTGCCACACGGATCCTGGGACTCCTATCCATTTTCAAGAGGAGTCAGCCATCGTCTCCTTTGGAAGCATTGATCTCCGCGGACCTCTCGACTTTTCAAAGGATATGAGGCTTCCGGTCGCCATGAGGTGGAGAACTAGGTCTTTCTCTGTGGTCTCCACAGGGGATTCAGACATCCCTTCGTCTTGGGAGATGCAAGACGAGCCTGCATTCAATTCACTGCAGGGATATCCGGCTTAACTTCGAGTCAGAGGTTCTCGGTGTCCATTCCACTTGAGGCCACAAACTCAGGGTCGCTCTCTCATACCTGTAGCTGAGAGAAGCCTCCTCTTGAGGTGCTTGTGGAAAGTTGGTATACCTCTTGAGTCGAAGCCAGGGACTAAGCTCTCATCTCGAGTTGATTTGGGGTCCACGGAGCCCTTTCGTGTTGCTACAGTGACCTCAGGATCCCTCTAGACTTGAGACAGTGATCTTGGGTTTTCTCTGGAGTGCCATCAAGGAAATCAAGGCTCCTTTCACGTTTGATGTGGAACACGGATTTGCTCTGCACGCAGTGCATCGGAATCGGGCCTGATCTCGCAGCGAGGGGTAAGTCTCAGGGTTTTTCTCGAGTTGCGGCCGGAACCTGTGGTATATTCTCGAGTTACGACGGGGAGGGCCCTTCCAGACACGTGTTTCTTCAGCGACGTCAGGACTCCTGCCTAGGTGCGAGGGACACCTCGGGATTCTCCTCGAGTCTTGGCATGGCAATTGGGACGCGTTTCCACTTGAAGCGGGAGACCCTGGGTCCATTTCCACGTGCCACAAGGATCCTGGGACACCTATCCATTTTCAAGAGGAGTCAGGCATCGTAGCCTTTGGAAGCATTGATCTCCGCGGACGTCGTGAGTTTTCAAAGGATGTGAGGCCTCCAGTCGTGAAGAGGTGGAGACCTAGGTCTTCTATGTGGTCTCCACAGGGGATTCAGACATCCCTTCGTCTTGGGAGATGCAAGACGAGCCTGCATTCAATTCACTGCAGGAATATCCAGCCTTACTTCGAGTCAGAGCATCTCGGTGTCCATTCCACTTGAGGCCACAAACTCAGGGTCCCTCTCACATACCTGTAGCTGAGAGAAGCCTCCTCTTGAGGTGCTTGTGGAAAGTTGGTATTCCTCTTGATTCGAAGCCAGGGACTAAGCTCTCATCTCGAGTTAATTTGGGGTCCAGGGAGCATTTTCGTGTTGCTCCAGTGACCTCAGGATCCCTCTAGACTTGAGACAGTCATCTTGGGTTTTCTCTGGAGTGCCATCAAGGAAATCAAGGCTCCTTTCACGTTTGATGTGGAACACGGATTTGCTCTGCACGCAGTGCAGGGGAATCGGGACTCTTCTTGCGGCGAGGGGGAAGTCTCATGGTTTTTCTCGAGTTGCGGCCGGAACCTGTGGTATATTCTCGAGTTACGACGGGGAGGACCCTTCCAGACACGTGTTTGTTCAGCGACGTCAGGACTCCTGCCTAGGTGCGAGGGACACCTCGGGATTCTCCTCGAGTCTTGGCATGGCAATTGGGACGCGTCTCCACGTGAGGCGGGAGACCCAGGGTCCCTTATAACGTGCCACAGGGATCCTGGGACTCCTATCCATTTGCAAGAGGAGTCAGGCATCGTCTCCTTTGGAAGCATTGATCTCCGCGGACGTCTCGAGTTTTCAAAGGATGTGAGGCCTCCTGTCGCGATGAGGCGGAGAACTAGTTCTTTTTCTGTGGTCTCCACAGGGGATTCAGACATCCCTTCGTATTGGGAGATGCAAGACGAGCCTGCATTCAATTCACTGCAGGGATATCCGGCCTTACTTCGAGTCAGAGCATCTCGCTGTCCATTCATCTTGAGGCCACAAACTCAGGGGCCCTCTCACATACCTGTAGCTGAGAGAAGCCTCCTCTTGAGGTGCTTGTGGAAAGTTGGTATTCCTCTTGAGTCGAAGCCAGGGACTAAGCTCTCATCTCGAGTTGATTTGGGGTCCGCGGAGCCCTTTCGTGTTGCTCCAGTGACCTCAGGATCCCTCTAGACTTGAGACAGTGATCTTGGGTTTTCTCTGGAGTGCCATCAAGGAATTCAAGGCTCCTTTCACGTTCGATGTGGAACACGCAATTGCTCTGCACGCAGTGCAGGGGAATCGGGCCTCATCTCGCGACGAGGGGGAAGTCTCATGGTTTTTCTCGAGTTGCGGCCGGGACCTGGGGTATATTCTCGAGTTACTAAGGGGAATGCCCTTCCAGACACGTGTTTGTTCAGCGACGTCAGGACTCCTGCCTAGGTGCGAGGGACACCTCGGGATTCTCCTCGAGACTTGGCATGGCATTTGGGACGCGTTTCAACTTGAGGCGGGAGAACTAGGGTCCCTTTCGACGTGCCACAGAGATCCTGGGACTCCTATCCATTTTCAAGAGGAGTCAGGCATCGTATCCTTTGGAAGCATTGATCTCCGCAGACGTCTTGAATTTTCAAAGGATGTTAGGCCTCCAGTCGTGAAGAGGTGGAAAACTAGGTCTTCTCTGTGGTCTCCACAGGGGATTCAGACATCCCTTCGTCTTGGGAGATGCAAGACGAGCCTGCATTCAATTCACTGCAGGAATATCCGGCCTTACTTCGAGTCAGAGCATCTCGGTGTCCATTCCACTTGAGGCCACAAACTTAGGGTCCCTCTCACATACCTGTAGCTGAGAGAAGCCTCCTCTTGACGTGCTTGTGGAAAGTTGGTATTCCTCTTGAGTCGAAGCCAGGGACTAAGCTCTCATCTCGAGTTAATTTGGGGTCCAGGGAGACCTTTCGTGTTGCCCCAGTGACCTCAGGATCCCTCTAGACTTCAGACAGTCATCTTGGGTTTTCTCTGGAGTGCCATAGAGGAAATCAAGGCTCCTTTCACGTTTGATGTGGAACTCGGAATTGCTCTGCACGCAGTGAAGGGGAATTAGGCCTCATCTCTTGGCGAGGGGGAAGTCTCATGGTTTTTCTCGAGTTGCGGCCGGAACCTGGGGTATATTCTCGAGTTACGACGGGGAGGGCCCTTCCAGACACGTGTTTGTTCAGCGACGTCAGGACTCCTGCCTAGGTGCGAGGGACACCTCGGGATTCTCCTCGAGTCTGGCATGGCAATTGGGACGCGTCTCCACGTGAGGCGGGAGACCCAGGGTCCCTTTCCACGTGCCACAGGGATCCTGGGACTCCTATCCATTTTCAAGAGGAGTCAGGCATCGTCTCCTTTGGAAGCATTGATCTCCGCGGACCTCTCGAGTTTTCCAAGGATGTGAGGCCTCCAGTCGCGATGAGGCGGAGAACTCGGTTTTTCTCTGTGGTCTCCACAGGGGATTCAGACATCCCTTCGTCTTGGGAGATGCAAGACGAGCCTGCATTCAATTCACTGCAGGGATATCCGGCCTTACTTCGAGTCAGAGCATCTCGGTGTCCATTCCACTTGAGGCCACAAACTCAGGGTCCATCTCACATACCTGTAGCTGAGAGAAGCCACTTCTTGAGGTGCTTGTGGAAAGTTGGTATTCCTCTTGAGTCGAAGCCAGGGACTAAGCTCTCATCTCTAGTTGATTTGGGGTCCACTGAGCCCTTTCGTGTTGCTCCAGTGACCTCAGGATCCCTCTAGACTTGAGACAGTGATCTTGGGTTTTCTCTGGAGTGCCATCAAGGAAATCAAGGCTCCTTTCACGTTTGATGTGGAACACGGAATTGCTCTGCACGCAGTGCAGGGGAATCGGGCCTCATCTCGCGGCGAGGGGGAAGTCTCATGGTTTTTCTCGAGTTGCGGCCAGAACCTGGGGTATATTCTCGAGTTACGACGGGGAGGGCCCTTCCAGACAAGTGTTTGTTCAGCGACGTCAGGACTCCTGCCTAGGTGCGAGGGACACCTCGGGATTCTCCTCGAGTCTTGGCATGGCAATTGGGACCCGTCTCCACGTGAGGCGGGAGACCCAGGGTCCCTTTCCACGTGCCACAGGGATCCTGGGACTCCTATCCATTTTCAAGAGGAGTCAGGCATCGTCTCCTTTGGAAGCATTGGTCTCCGCGGACCTCTCGAATTTTCAAAGGCTGTGAGGCCCCCGGTCGCTATGAGGCGGAGAATTAGGTCTTTCTCTGTGGTCTCCACAGGGGATTCAGACATCCCTTCGTCTTGGGAGATGCAAGACGTGCCTGCATTCAATTCACTGCAGGGATATCCGGCCTTACTTCGAGTCAGAACATCTCGGTGTCCATTCCACTTGAGGCCACAAACTCAGGGTCCCTCAAATATACCTGTAGCTGAGAGAAACCTCCTCTTGAGGTGCTTGTGGAAAGTTGGTATTCCTCTTGAGTCTAAGCCAGGGTCCAAGCTCTCATCTCGAGTTGATTTGGGGTCCACGAAGACCTTTCCTGTTGGTCCAGTGACCTCAGGATCCCTCTAGACTTGAGACAGTGATCTTGGGTTTTCTCTGGAGTGCCATCAAGGAAATCAAGGCTCCTTTCACGTTTGATGTGGAACACGGAATTGCTCTGCATGCAGTGCAGGGGAATCGGGCCTCAACTCGCGGCGAGGGGGAAATCTCATGGTTTTTCTCGAGTTGCGGCCGGAACCTGTGGTATATTCTCGAGTTACGACAGGGAGGGCCCTTCCAGACACGTGTTTGTTCAGCGACATCAGGACTCCTGCCTAGGTGCGAAGGACACCTCGGGATTCTCCTCGAGTCTTGGCATGGTAATTTGGACGCGTCTCCACGTGAGGCGTGAGACCCAGGGTCCCTTCCCACGTGCCACAGGGATCCTGGGGCTCCTATCCATTTTCAAGAGAAGTCAGGCATCGTCTCCTTTGGAAGCATTGATCTCCGCGGACGTCTCGTGTTTTCAAAGGATGTGAGGCCTCCGGTCGCGTTGAGGCGGAGGACTAGGTCTTTCTCTGTGGTCTCCACAGGGGACTCAGGAAACCCTTCGTCTTGGGAGATGCAAGACGAGCCTGCATTCAATTCACTGCAGGGATATCCGCCTTTACTTCGAGTCAGAGCATCTCGGTGTCCATTCCACTTGAGGCCACAAATTCAGGGTCCCTCTCACATACCTGTAGCTGAGAGAAGCCTCCTCTTGAGGTGCTTGTGGAAAGTTGGTAGTCCTCTTGAGTAGATGCCAGGTACTAAGCTCTCATCTCGAGTTGATTTGGGGTCCACGGAGCCCGTTCGTGTTGCTCCAGTGACCTTATGATCCCTCTAGACTTGAGACAGTGATCTTGGGTTTCCTCTGGAGTGCCATCAAGGAAAAAGGCTCCTTTCACGTTTGATGTGGTACACTGAATTGCTCTACACGCAGTGCAGGGGAATCGGGCCTCATCTCGCGGCGAGGGGGAAGTCTCATGGTTTTTCTCGAGTTGCGGCCGGAACCTGGGGTATATTCTCGAGTTACGACGGGGAGGGCCCTTCCAGACACGTGTTTGTTCAGCGACGTCAGGACTCCTGCCTAGTTGCGAGGGAAACCTCGGGATTCTCCTCGAGTCTTGGCATGGCAATTTGGACGCGACTGCACGTGCGGTGCGAGACCCAGGGTCCCCTTCCACGTGCCACAGGGATCCTGGGACTCCTATCCATTTTCAAGAGGAGTCAGGCATCGTCTCCTTTGGAAGCATTGATCTCCGCGGACCTCTCGAGTTTTCAAAGGATGTGAGGCCTCTGGTTGCGATGAGGAGGAGAAGTCGGTCTTTCTCTGTGGTCTCCACAGGGGATTCAGACATCCCTTCGTCTTGGGAGATGCAAGACGAGCCTGCATTCAATTCACTGCAGGGATATCCGGCCTTACTTCGAGTCAGAGCATCTCGGTGTCCATTCCACTTGAGGCCACAATCTCAGGGTCCCTCTCACACACCTGTAGCTGAGAGAAGCCTCCTCTTGAGGTGCTTATGGAAAGTTGGTATTCCTCTTGAGTCGAAGCCAGGGACTAAGCTCCCATCTCGAGTTGATTTGGGGTCCAAGTGGAAATTTCGTGTTGCTCCAGTGACCTCAGGATCCCTCTAGACTTGAGACAGTGATCTTGGGTTTTCTCTGGAGTGCCATCAAGGAAATCAAGGCTCCTTTCACGTTTGATGTGGAACACGGAATTGCTCTGCATGCAGTGCAGGAGAATCGGGCCTCAACTCGCGGCGAGGGGGAAATCTCATGGTTTTTCTCGAGTTGCGGCCGGAACCTGGGGTATATTCACGAGTTATGATGGGGAGGGCCCTTCCAGACACGTGTTTGTTCAGCGACGTCAGGACACCTGCCTAGGGGCGAGGGACACCTCAGGATTCTCCTCGAGTCTTGGCATGGCAATTGGGACGCGTCTCCACGTGAGGCGGGAGACCCAGGGTCCCTTTGCACGTGCCACAGGGATCCTGGGCCTCCTATCCATTTTCAAGAGGAGTCAGGCATCGTCTCCTTTGGAAGCATTGATCTCCGCGGACGTCTCGTGTTTTCAAAGGATGTAAGGCCTCCGGTCGCGTTGAGGCGGAGGACTAGGTCTTTCTCTGTGGTCTCCACAGGGGATTCAGACAACCCTTTGTCTTGGGAGATGCAGACGAGCCTGCATTCAATTCACTGCAGGGATATCCGGCCTTACTTCGAGTCAGAGCATCTCGGTGTCCATTCCACTTGAGGCCACAAACTCAGGGTCCCTCTCACATACCTGTAGCTGAGAGAAGCCTCGACTTGAGCTGCTTGTGAAAAGTGGGTATTCCTCTTGAGTCGAAGCCAGGGTCTAAGCTCTCATTTCGAGTTGATTTGGGGTCCACGGAGCCCTTTCGTGTTGCTCCAGTGACGTCAGGATCCCTCTAGACTTGAGACAGTGATCTTGGGTTTTCTCTGGAGTGCCATCAAGGAAATCAAGGCTCCTTTCACGTTTGATGTGGAACACGGAATTGCTCTGCACGCAGTGCAGGGGAATCGGGCCTCATCTCGCGGCGAGGGGGAAGTCTCATGGTTTTTCTCGAGTTGCGGCCGGAACCTGGGGTATATTCTCGAGTTACGACGGGGAGGGCCCTTCCAGACACGTGTTTGTTCAGCGACGTCAGGACTCCTGCCTAGGTGCGAGGGACACCTCGGGATTCTCCTCGAGTCTTGGCATGGCAATTGGGACGCGTCTCCACGTGAGGCGGGAGACCCAGGGTCCCTTTCCACGTGCCACAGGGATCCTGGGACTCCTATCCATTTTCAAGAGTAGTCAGGCATCGTCTCCTTTGGAAGCATTGATCTCCGCGGACCTCTCGAGTTTTCAAAGGATGTGAGGCCTCCGGTCGCTATGAGGCGGAGAAGTCGGTCTTTCTCTGAGGTCTCCACAGGGGATTCAGACATCCCTTCGTCTTGGGAGATGCAAGACGAGCCTGCATTCAATTCACTGCAGGGATATGCGGCCTTACTTCGAGTCAGAGCATCTCGGTGTCCATTCCACTTGAGGCCACAAACTCAGGGTCCCTCTCACATACCTGTAGCTGAGAGAAGCCTCCTCTTGAGGTGCTTATGGAAAATTGGTATTCCTCTTGAGTCGAAGCCAGGGACTAAGCTCTCATCTCGGGTTGATTTGGGGTCCAAGGGGAAATTTCTTGTTGCTCCAGTGACCTCAGCATCCCTCTACACTTGAGACAGTGATCTTGGGTTTTCTCTGGAGTGCCATCAAGGAAATCAAGGCTCCTTTCACGTTTGATGTGGAACACGGAATTGCTCTGCACGCAGTGCAGGGGAATCGGGCCTCAACTCACGGCGAGGGGGAAATCTCATGGTTTTTCTCGAGTTGCGGACGGAACCTGGGGTATATTCTCGAGTTACGACGGGGAGGGCCCTTCCAGACACGAGTTTGTTCAGCGACGTCAGGACTCCTGCCTAGGGGCGAGGGACACCTCGGGATTCTCCTCGAGTCTTGGCATGGCAATTGGGTCGCATCTCCACGTGAGGCCGGAGACCCAGGGTCCCTTTCCACGTGCCACAGGGATCCTGGGACTCCTATCCATTTTCAAGAGGAGTCAGGCATCGTCTCCTTTGGAAGCATTGATCTCCGCGGACCTCTTGAGGTTTCAAAGGATTTGAGGCCTCCGGTCGCGATGAGGCGGAGAACTAGGTCTTTCTCTGTGGTCTCCACAGGGGATTCAGACATCCCTTCGTCTTGGGAGATGCAAGACGAGCCTGCATTCAATTCACTTCAGGGATATCCGGCCTTACTTCGAGTCAGAGCATCTCGGTGTCCATTCCACTTGAGGCCACAAACTCAGGGTCCCTCTCACTTACCTGTAGCTGAGAGAAGCCTCCTGTTGAGGTGCTTGTGAAAAGTTCGTATTCCTCTTGAGTCGAAGCCAGGGACTAAGCTCTCATCTCGAGTTGATTTGGGGTCCACGGAGCCCTTTCGTGTTGCTCCAGTGACCTCAGGATCCCTCTAGACTCTAGACAGTGATCTTGGGTTTTCTCTGGAGTGCCATCAAGGAAATCAAGGCTCCTTTCACGTTTGATGTGGAACACGGAATTGCTCTGCACGCAGTGCAGGGGAATCAGGCCTCATCTCGCGGCGAGGGGGAAGTCTCATGGTTTTTCTCGAGTTGCGGCCGGAACCTGGGGTATATTGTCGAGTTACGACGGGGAGGGCCCTTCCAGACACGTGTTTGTTCAGCGACGTCAGGACTCCTGCCTAGGTGCGAGGGACACCTCAGGATTCTCCTCGAGTCTTGGCATGGCAATTGGGACGCGTCTCCACGTGAGGCGGGAGACCCAGTGTCCCTTTCCATGTGCCACAGGGATCCTGGGACTCCTATCCATTTTCAAGAGGAGTCAGTCATCGTCTCCTTTGGAAGCATTGATCTCCGCGGACCTCTCGCGTTTTCAAAGGATGTGAGGCCCCCGGTCGCTATGAGGCGGAGAATTAGGTCTTTCTCTGTGGTCTCCACAGGGGATTCAGACATCCCTTCGTCTTGGGAGATGCAAGACGAGCCTGCATTCAATTCACTGCAGGGATATCCGGCCTTACTTCGAGTCAGAGCATCTCGGTGTCCATTCCACTTGAGGCCACAAACTCAGGGTCCCTCAAATATACCTGTAGCTGAAAGAAACCTCCTCTTGGAGGTCCTTGTGGAAAGTTGGTATTCCTCTTGAGTCTAAGCCAGGGTCTAAGCTCTCATCTCGAGTTGATTTGGGGTCCACAATGCCCTTTCCTGTTGCTCCAGTGACCTCAGGATCCCTCTAGACTTGAGACAGTGATCTTGGGTTTTCTCTGGAGTGCCATCAAGGAAATCAAGGCTCCTTTCACGTTTGATGTGGAACACGGAATTGCTCTGCATTCAGTGCAGGGGAATCGGGCCTCAACTCGCGGCGAGGGGAAAATCTCATGGTTTTTCTCGAGTTGCGGCCGGAACCTGGGGTATATTCTCGAGTTACGATGGGGAGGGCTCTTCCAGACACGTGTTTGTTCAGCGACGTCAGGACTCCTGCCTAGTTGCGAGGGACACCTCGGGATTCTCCTCGAGTCTTGGCATGGCAATTTGGACGCGACTCCACGTGAGGCGCGAGACCCAGGGTCCCCTTCCACGTGCCACAGGGATCCTGGGACTCCTATCCATTTTCAAGAGGAGTCAGGCATCGTCTCCTTTGGAATCATTGATCTCCGCGGACCTCTCGAGTTTTCAAAGGATGTGAGGCCTCTGGTCGCGATGAGGAGGAGAAGTCGGTCTTTCTCTGTGGTATCCACAGGGGATTCAGACATCCCTTCGTCTTGGGAGATGCAAGACGAGCCTGCATTCAATTCACTGCAGGGATATCCGGCCTTACTTCGAGTCAGAGCATCTCGGTGTCCATTCCACTTGAGGCCACAATCTCAGGGTCCCTCTCACACACCTGTAGCTGAGAGAAGCCTCCTCTTGAGGTGCTTATGGAAAGTTGGTATTCCTCTTGAGACGAAGCCAGGGACTAAGCTCCCATCTCGAGTTGATTTGGGGTCCAAGTGGAAATTTCGTGTTGCTCCAGTGACCTCAGGATCCCTCTAGACTTGAGACAGTGATCTTGGGTTTTCTCTGGAGTGCCATCAAGGAAATCAAGGCTCCTTTCACGTTTGATGTGGAACACGGAATTGCTCTGCATGCAGTGCAGGGGAATCGGGCCTCAACTCGTGGCGAGGGGGAAATCTCATGGTTTTTCTCGAGTTGCGGCCGGAACCTGGGGTATATTCACGAGTTATGATGGGGAGGGCCCTTCCAGACACGTGTTTGTTCAGCGACGTCAGGACTCCTGCCTAGGGGCGAGGGACAACTCGGGATTCTCCTCGAGTCTTGGCATGGCAATTGGGACGCGTCTCCACGTGAGGCGGGAGACCCAGGGTCCCTTTGCACGTGCCACAGGGATCCTGGGCCTCCTATCCATTTTCAAGAGGAGTCAGGCATCGTCTCCTTTGGAAGCATTGATCTCCGCGGACGTTTCGTGTTTTCAAAGGATGTAAGGCCTCCGGTCGCGTTGACGCGGAGGACTAGGTCTTTCTCTGTGGTCTCCAAAGGGGATTCAGACAACCTTTTGTCTTGGGAGATGCAGACGAGCCTGCATTCAATTCACTGCAGGGATATCCGGCCTTACTTCGAGTCAGAGCATCTCGGTGTCCATTCCACTTGAGGCCACAAACTCAGGGTCCCTCTCACATACCTGTAGCTGAGAGAAGCCTCGACTTGAGGTGCTTGTGAAAAGTGGGTATTCCTCTTGAGTCGAAGCCAGGGTCTAAGCTCTCATTTCGAGTTGATTTGGGGTCCACGGAGCCCTTTCGTGTTGCTCCAGTTACCTCAGGATCCCTCTAGACTTGAGACAGTGATCTTGGGTTTTCTCTGGAGTGCCATCAAGGAAATCAAGGCTCCTTTCACGTTTGATGTGGAACACGGAATTGCTCTGCACGCAGTGCAGGGGAATCGGGCCTCATCTCGCGGCGAGGGGGAAGTCTCATGGTTTTTCTCGAGTTGCGGCCGGAACCTGGGGTATATTCTTGAGTTACGACGGGGAGGGCCCTTCCAGACACGTGTTTGTTCAGCGACGTCAGGACTCCTGCCTAGGTGCGAGGGACACCTCGGGATTCTCCTCGAGTCTTGGCATGGCAATGGGGAAGCGTCTCCACGTGAGGCGGGAGACCCAGGGTCCCTTTCCACGTGCCACAGGGATCCTGGGACTCCAATCTATTTTCAAGAGGAGTCAGGCATCGTCTCCTTTGGAAGCATTGGTCTCCGCGGACCTCTCGAATTTTCAAAGGCTGTGAGGCCCCCGGTCGCGATGAGGCGGAGAATTAGGTCTTTCTCTGTGGTCTCCACAGGGGATTCAGACATCCCTTCGTCTTGGGAGATGCAAGACGAGCCTGCATTCAATTAACTGCAGGGATATGCGGCCTTACTTCGAGTCAGAGCATCTCGGTGTCCATTCGACTTGAGGCCACAAACTCAGGGTCCCTCTCACATACCTGTAGCTGAGAGAAGCCTCCTCTTGAGGTGCTTATGGAAAATAGGTATTCCTCTTGAGTCGAAGCCAGGGACTAACCTCTCATCTCGAGTTGATTTGGGGTCCAAGGGGAAATTTCGTGTTGCTCCAGTGACCTCAGCATCCCTCTAGACTTGAGACAGTGATCTTGGGTTTTCTCTGGAGTGCCATCAAGGAAATCAAGGCTCCTTTCACGTTTGATGTGGAACACGGAATTGCTCTGCACGCAGTGCAGGGGAATCGGGCCTCAACTCACGGCGAGGGGGAAATCTCATGGTTTTTCTCGAGTTGCGGACGGAACCTAGGGTATATTCTCGAGTTACGATGGGGAGGGCCCTTCCAGACACGAGTTTGTTCAGCGACGTCAGGACTCCTGCCTAGGGGCGAGGGACACCTCGGGATTCTCCTCGAGTCTTGGCATGGCAATTGGGTCGCATCTCCACGTGAGGCGGGAGACTCAGGGTCCCTTTCCACGTGCCACAGGGATCCTGGGACTCCTATCCACTTTCAAGAGGAGTCAGGCATCGTCTCCTTTGGAAGCATTGATCTCCGCGGACCTCTTGAGGTTTCAAAGGATGTGAGGCCTCCGGTCGCGATGAGGCGGAGAACTAGGTCTTTCTCTGTGGTCTCCACAGGGGATTCAGACATCCCTTCGTCTTGGGAGATGCAAGACGAGCCTGCATTCAATTCACTGCAGGAATATCCGGCCTTACTTCGAGTCAGAGCATCTCGGTGTCCATTCCACTTGAGGCCACAAACTCAGGGTCCCTCTCACATACCTGTAGCTGAGAGAAGCCTCCTATTGAGCTGCTTGTGAAAAGTTGGTATTCCTCTTGAGTCGAAGCCAGGGACTAAGCTCTCATCTCGAGTTGATTTGGGGTCCACGGAGCCCTTTCGTGTTGCTCCAGTGACCTCAGGATCCCTCCAGACATGAGACAGTGATCTTGGCTTTTCTCTGGAGTGCCATCAAGGAAATCAAGGCTCCTTTCACGTTTGATGTGGAACACGGAATTGCTCTGCACGCAGTGCAGGGGAATCAGGCCTCATCTCGCGGCGAGGGGGAAGTCTCATGGTTTTTCTCGAGTTGCGGCCGGAACCTGCGGTATATTCTCGAGTTACGACGGGGAGGGCCCATCCAGACACGTGTTTGTTCAGCGACGTCAGGACTCCTGCCTTGGTGCGAGGGACACCTCGGGATTCTCCTCGAGTCTTGGCATGGCTATTGGGACGCGTCTCCACGTGAGGCGGGAGACCCAGGTTCCCTTTCCACATGCCACAGGGATCCTGGGACACCTATCCATTTTCAAGAGGAGTCAGGCATCGTCTCCTTTGGAAGCATTGATCTCCGCGGACCTCTCGAGTTTTCAAAGGATGTGAGGCCTCCGGTCGAGATGAGGCGGAGGACTAGGTCTTTCTCTGTGGTCTCCACAGGGGATTCAGACAACCCTTCATCTTGGGAGATGCAAGACGAGCCTGCTTTCAATTCACTGCAGGGATATCCGGCCTTACTTCGAGTCAGAGCATCTCGGTGTCCATTCCACTTGAGGCCACAAATTCAGGGTCCCTCTCACATACCTGTAGCTGAGAGAAGACTCCTCTTGATGTGCTTGTGGAAAGTTGGTAGACCTCTTGAGTAGAAGCCAGGTACTAAGCTCTCATCTCGAGTTGATTTGGGGTCCACGGAGCCCTTTCGTGTTGCTCCAGTGACCTTAGGATCCCTCTAGACTTGAGACACTGATCTTGGGTTTTCTCTGGAGTGCCATCAAGGAAATCAAGGCTCCTTTCACGTTTGATGTGGAACACGGAATTGCTCTGCATGCAGTGCAGGGGAATCGGACCTCAACTCGCGGCGAGGGGGAAATCTCATGGTTTTTCTCGAGTTGCGGCCGGAACCTGGGGTATATTCACGAGTTACGACGGGTAGGGCCCTTCCAGACACGTGTTTGTTCAGCGACGTCAGGACTCCTACCTAGGTGCGAGGGACATTTCGGGATTCTCCTTGAGTCTTGGCATGGCAATTGGGACACGGCTCCACGTGAGGCGGGAGACCCAGGGTCCCTTTCCTCGTGCCACAGGGATCCTGGGACTCCTATTCATTTTCAAGAAGAGCCAGGCATCGTCTCCTTTGGAAGCATTGATCTCCGCAGACCTCTCGAGTTTTCAAAGGATGTGAGGCCTCCGGTCGCGTTGAGGCGGAGGCCTAGGTCTTTCTCTGTCGTCTCCACAGGGGATTCAGACATCCCTTCGTCTTGGGAGATGCAAGACGAGCCTGCATTCAATTCACTGCAGGGATATCCGGCCTTACTTTGAGTCAGAGCATCTCGGTGTCCATTCCACTTGAGGCCACAAACTCAGGGTCCCTCTCACATACCTGTAGTTGAGAGAAGCCTCCTCTTGAGGTGCTTGTGAAAAGTTGGTATTCCTCTTGAGTAGATGCCATGTACTAAGCTCTCATCTCGAGTTGATTTGGGGTCCGCGGAGCCCTTTCTTGTTGCTCCAGTGACCTTAGGATCCCTCTAGACTTGAGACAGTGATCTTGGGAATTCTCTGGAGTGCCATCAAGGAAATCAAGGCTCCTTTCACGTTTGATGTGGAACACCCAATTGCTCTGCACGCAGTGCACGGGAATCGGGTCTCATCTCGCGGCGAGGGGGAAGTCTCATGGATTTCCTCGAGTTGCGGCCGGAACCTGGGGTATATTCTCGAGTTACAACGGGGAGGGCCCGTCCAGACACGTGTTTGTTAAGCGACGTCAGGACTCCTGCCTAGGTGTGAGGGACACCTCGGGATTCTCCTCGAGTCTTCGCATGGCAATTGGCACACGTCTCCACGTGAGGCGGGAGACCCAGGGTGCCTTTCCACGTGCCACAGGGATCCTGGGACTCCTATCCATTTTCAAGAGGAGTCAGGCATTGTCGCCTTTGGAAGCATTGATCTCCGCAGGCCTCTCGAGTTTTCAAAGAATGTGAGGCTTCCGTTCGCGATGAGGCAGAGGATTAGGTCTTTCTCTGTGGTCTCCACAGGGGATTCAGACATCCCTTCGTCTTGGGAGATGCAAGACGAGCCTGCATTCAATTCACTGCAGGCATATCCGGCCATAATTTGAGTCAGAGCATCTCTGTGTCCATTCCACTTGAGGCCACACACTCAGGGTCCCTCTCACATACCTGTAGCTGAGAGAAGCCTCCTCTTGAGGTGCTTATAGAAAGTTGGTATTCCTCTTGAGGTGAAGCCAGGGACTAAGCTCTCATCTCGAGTTGATTTGGGGTCCACGGAGCCCTTTCGTGTTGCTCCAGTGACCTCAGGATCCCTCTAGACTTGAGACAGTGATCTTGGGTTTTCTCTGGAGTGCCATCAAGGAAATCAAGGCTCCTTTCACGTTTGATGTAGAACACGGAATTGCTCTGCATGCAGTGCAGGGGAATCGGGCCTCATCTCGCGGCGAGGGGGAAGTCTCATGGTTTTTCTCGAGTTGCGGCCCGAACCTGGGGTATAGTCTCCAGTTACGAGGGGGAGGGCTCTTCGAGACACGTGTTTGTTCAACGACGTCAGGACTCCTGCCTAGGTGCGAGGGACACCTCGGGATTCTCCTCGAGTTTTGGCATGGCAATTGGGACGCGTCTCCTCGTGAGACGGGAGACCCAGTGTCCCTTTCCACATGCCACAGGGATCCTGGGACTCTTATCCGTTTTCAAGAGGAGTCAGGCATCGTCTCCTTTGGAAGCATTGATCTCCGCCCACCTCTCGAGTTTTCAAAGGATGTGAGGCCTCCGGTCGCGATGAGGCGGAGGACTAGGTCTTTCTCTGTGGTCTCCACAGGGTATTCAGACATCCCTTCGTCTTGAGAGATGCAAGACGAGCCTGCATTCAATTCACTGCAGGGATATCCGGCCTTACTTCGAGTCAGAGCATCTCGGTGTCCATTCCTCTTGAGGCCACAAATTCAGGGTCCCTCCCACATAACTGTAGCTGAGAGAAGCCTCCTCCTGAGGGGCTTATGGAAAGTTGGTATTCCTCTTGAGTCGAAGCCAGGGACTAAGCACTCATCTCGAGTTGATTTGGGGTCCACGGAGACCTTTTGTGTTGCTCCAGTGACCTCAGGATCCCTCTAGACTTGAGACAATGATCTTGGGTTGTCTCTGGAGTGCCATCAAGGAAATCAAGGCTCCTTTTACGTTTGATGTGGAACACGGAATTGCTCTGCATGCAGTGCAGGGGAATCGGGCCTCATCTCGCGGCGAGGGGGAAATCTCATGGTTTTTCTCGAGTTGCGGCCGGAACCTGGGGTATATTCTCGAGTTACGAGGGGGAGGGCCCTTCCAGACACGTGTTTGTTCAGCGACGTCAGGACTCCTGCCTAGGTGCGAGGGACACCTCGGCATTCTCCTCGAGTCTTGGCATGGCAATGGGGAAGCGTCTCCACGTGAGGCGGGAGACCCAGGGTCCCTTTCCACGTGCCACAGGGATCCTGGGACTCCTATCCATTTTCAAGAGGAGTCAGGCATCGTCTCCTTTGGAAGCATTGATCTCCGCGGACCTCTCGAATTTTCAAAGGCTGTGAGGCCCCCGGTCGCTATGAGGCGGAGAATTAGGTCTTTCTCTGTGATCTCCACAGGGGATTCAGACATCCCTTCGTCTTGGGAGATGCAAGACGAGCCTGCATTCAATTCACTGCAGGGATATCCGGCCTTACATCGAGTCAGAGCATCTCGGTGTCCATTCCACCTGAGGCCACAAACTCAGGGTCCCTCAAATATACCTGTAGCTGGGAGAAACCTCCTCTTGAGGGGCTTCGGGAAAGTTGGTATTCCTCTTGAGTCTAAGCCAGGGTCTAAGCTCTCATCTCGAGTTGTTTTGGCGTCCACGAAGCCCTTTCCTGTTGGTCCAGTGAACTCAGGATCCCTCTAGACTTGAGACAGTGATCTTGGGTTTTCTCTGGAGTGCCATCAAGGAAATCAAGGCTCCTTTCACGTTTGATGTGGAACACGGAATTGCTCTGCATTCCGTGCAGTGGAATCGGCCCTCAACTCGCGGCGAGGGGGAAATCTCATGGTTTTTCTCGAGTTGCGGCCGGAACCCGGGGTATATTCTCGAGTTACGACGGGGAGGGCCCTTCCAGACACGTGTTTGTTCAGTGACGTCAGGACTCCTGCCTAGGTGCGAGGGACACCTCGGGATTCTCCTCGAGTCTTGGCATGGCAATGGGGACGCATCTCCACGTGAGGCGGGAGACCCAGGGTCCCTTTCCACGTGCCACAGGGATCCTGGGACTCCTATCCATTTTCAAGAGGAGTCAGGCATCGTCTCCTTTGGAAGCATTGATCTCCGCG
Organism: Dama dama; assembly: GCF_033118175.1. Taxonomy (NCBI): domain Eukaryota; kingdom Metazoa; phylum Chordata; class Mammalia; order Artiodactyla; family Cervidae; genus Dama; species Dama dama. Next base: position 3,594,652 of record NW_026870879.1, on the reverse strand, counting down.
GACCTCTCGAGTTTTCAAAGGATGTGAGGCCCCCGGTCGCGAAGAGGCGGAGAATTAGGTCTTTCTCTGTGGTCTTCACAGGGGAGTCAGACATCCCTTGGACTTGGGAGATGCAAGACGAGCCTACATTCAATTCATGCAGGGATATCCGGCCTTACTTCGAGTCAGAGCATCTCGGTGTCCATTCCACTTGAGGCCACAAACTCAGGGTCCCTCAAATATACCTGTAGCTCAGAGAAGCCACCTCTTGAGGTCCTTGTGGAAAGTTGGTATTCCTCTTGAGTCTAAGCCAGGGTCTAAGCTCTCATCTCGAGTTGATTTGGTGTCCACAAAGCCCTTTCCTGTTGTTCCAGTGACCTCAGGATCCCTCTAGACTTGAGACAGTGATCTTGGGTTTTCTCTGGAGTGCCATCAAGGAAATCAAGGCTCCTTTCACGTTTGATGTGGAACACGGAATTGCTCTGCATTCAGTGCAGGGGAATCGGGCCTCAACTCGCGGCGAGGGGAAAATCTCATGGTTTTTCTCGAGTTGCGGCCGGAACCTGGGGTATATTCTCGAGTTACGACGGGGAGGGCCCTTCCAGACACGTGTTTGTTCAGCGACCTCAGGACTCCTGCCTAGGTGCGAGGGACACCTCGGGATTCACCTCGAGTCTTGGCATGGCAATTTGGACGCGTCTCCACGTGAGGCGGGAGACCCAGTGTCCCTTTCCACGTGCCACAGGGATCCTGGGACTCCTATCCATTTTCAAGAGGAGTCAGGCATCGTCTCCTTTGGAAGCATTGATCTCCGCGGACCTCTCGAGTTTTCAAAGGATGTGAAGCCTCTGGTCGCGATGAGGCGGAGAAGTCGGTCTTTCTCTGAGGACTCCACAGGGCATTCAGACATCCCTTCGTCTTGGGAGATGCAAGACGTGCCTGCATTCAATTCACTGCAGGTATATCCGGCCTTACTTCGAGTCAGAGCATCTCGGTGTCCATTCCACTTGAGGCCACAAACTCAGGGTCCTTCTCACTTACCTGTAGCTGAGAGAAGCCTCCTCTTGAGCTGCTTGTGAAAAGTTGGTATTCCTCTTGAGTCGAAGCCAGGGACTAACCTCTCATCTCGAGTTGATTTGGGGTCGACGGAGCCCTTTCGTGTTGCTCCAGTGACCTCAGGATCCCTCTAGACTTGAGACAGTGATCTTGGGTTTTCTCTGGAGTGCCATCAAGGAAATCAAGGCTCGTTTCACGTTTGATGTGGAACACGGAATTGCTCTGCATGCAGTGCAGGGGAATCGGGCCTCAACTCGCGGCGAGGGGGAAGTCTCATGGTTTTTCTCGAGTTGCGGCCGGAACCTGGGGTATATTCACGAGTTATGACGGGGAGGGCCCTTCCAGACACGTGTTTGTTCAGCGATGTCAGGACTCCTGCCTAGGGGAGAGGGACACCTCGGGATTCTCCTCGAGTCTTGGCATGGCAATTGGGACGCGTCTCCACTTGAGGCGGGAGACCCAGGGTCCCTTTCCACGTGCCACAGGGATCCTGGGACTCCTATCCATTTTCAAGAGGAGTCAGGCATCGTCTCCTTTGGAAGCATTGATCTCCGCGGACCTCTCGAGTTTTCAAAGGATGTGAGGCCTCAGGTCGCGATGAGGCGGAGAACTAGGTCTTTCTCACTGGTCTCCACAGGGGATTCAGACAACCCTTTGTCTTGGGAGATGCAAGACGAGCCTGCATTCAATTCACTGCAGGGATATCCGGCCTTACTTCGAGTCAGAGCATCTCGGTGTAAATTCCACTTGAGGCCACAAATTCAGGGTCCCTCTCACATACCTGTAGCTGAGAGAAGCCTCCTCTTGAGGTGCTTGTGGAAAGTTGGTAGTCCTCTTGAGTAGAAGCCAGGTACTAAGCTCTCATCTCGAGTTGATTTGGGGTCCACGGAGCCCTTTCGTGTTGCTCCAGTGACCTCAGGATCCCTCTAGACTTGAGACAGTGATCTTGGGTTTTCTCTGGAGTGCCATCAAGGAAATCAAGGCTCCTTTCACGTTTGATGTGGAACACGGAATTGCTCTGCACGCAGTCCAGGGGAATCGGGCCTCAACTCGCGGCGACGGGGAAATCTCATGGTTTTTCTCGAGTTGCGGACGGAACCTGGGGTATATTCTCGAGTTACGACGGGGAGGGCCCTTCCAGACACGTGTTTGTTCAGCGACGTCAGGACTCCTGCCTAGGTGCGAGGGATACCTCGGGATTCTCCTCGAGTCTTGGCATGGCAATTGGGACGCGTCTCCACGTGAGGCGGGAGACCCACTGTCTCTTTCCACGTGCCACAGTGATCCTGGGACTCCTATCCATTTTCAAGAGGAGTCAGGCATCGTCTCCTTTGGAAGCATTGACCTCCGCGGACCTCTCGAGTTTTCAAAGGATGTGAGGCCTCCGGTCGCGATGAGGCGGAGAATTCGGTCTTTCTCTGAGGTCTCCACAGGGGATTCAGACAACCCTTCGTCTTGGGAGATGCAAGACTAGCCTGCATTCAATTCACTGCAGGGATATCCGGGCTTACTTCGAGTCAGAGCATCTCAGTGTCCATTCCACTTGAGGCCACAAACTCAGGGTCCCTCTCACAAACCTGTAGCTGAGAGAAGCCTCCTCTTGAGGTGCTTATGGAAAGTTGTTATTCCTCTTGAGTCGAATCCAGGGACTAAGCTCTCATCTCGAGTTGATTTGGGGTCAAAGGGGAAATTTCGTGTTGCTCCAGTGACCTCAGGATCCCTCTAGACTTGAGACAGTGATCTTGGGTTTTCTCTGGAGTGCCATCAAGGAAATCAAGGCTCCTTTCACGTTTGATGTGGAACACGGAATTGCTCTGCATGCAGTGCAGGGGAATCGGGCCTCAACTCACGGCCGGTGGGAAATCTCATGGTTTTTCTCGAGTTGCGGCCGGAACATGGGGTATATTCTCGAGTTACGACGGGGAGGGTCCTTCCAGACACGTGTTTGTTCAGCGACGTCAGGACTCCTGCCTAGGGGCGAGGGACACCTCGGGATTTTCCTGGAGTCTTGGCATGGCAATTGGGACGCGTCTCCACATGAGGCGGGAGACCCAGGGTCCCTTTCCACGTGCCACAGGGATCCTGGGACTCCTATCCATTTTCAAGAGGAGTCAGGCATCGTCTCCTTTGGAAGCATTGATCTCCGCGGACCTCTCGAGTTTTCAAAGGATGTGAGGCCCCCGGTCGCGATGAGGCGGAGAATTAGGTCTTTCTCTGTGGTCTCCACAGGGGATTCAGTCATCCCTTCGTCTTGGGAGATGCAAGACGAGCCTACATTCAATTCATGCAGGGATATTCGGCCTTACTTCGAGTCACAGCATCTCGGTGTCCATTCCACTTGAGGCCACAAACTCAGGGTCCCTCTCACTTACCTGTAGCTGAGAGAAGCCTCCTCTTGAGCTGCTTGTGAAAAGTTGGTATTCCTCTTGAGTCGAAGCCAGGGACTAACCTCTCATCTCGAGTTGATTTGGGGTCGACGGAGCCCTTTTGTGTTGCTCCAGTGACCTCAGGATCCCTCTAGACTTGAGACAGTGATCTTGGGTTTTCTCTGGAGTGCCATCAAGGAAATCAAGGCTCCTTTCACGTTTGATGTGGAACACGGAATTGCTCTTCATGCAGTGAAGGGGAATCAGGCCTCGTCTCGCGGCGAGGGGGAAGTCTCATGGTTTTTCTCGAGTTGCGGCCGGAACCTGGGGTATATTCTCGAGTTACGACGGGGAAGGCCCTTCCAGACACGTGTTTGTTCAGCGACATCCTGACTCCTGCCTAGGTGCGAGGGACACCTCGGGATTCTCCTCGAGTCTTGGCATGGCAATTGGGACGCGTCTCCACGTGAGGCGGGAAACCCAGGGTCCCTTTCCACGTGCCTCAGGGATCCTGGGACTCCTATCCATTTTCAAGAGGAGTCAGGCATCGTCTCCTTTGGAAGCATTGATCTCCGCGGACCTCTCGAGTTTTCAAAGGATGTGAGGCCTCCGGTCGCGGTGAGGCGGAGAAGTCGGTCTTTCTCTGAGGTCTCCACAGGGGATTCAGACATCCCTTCGTCTTGGGAGATGCAAGACGAGCCTGCATTCAATTCACTGCAGGGATATCCGGCCTTACTTCGAGTCAGAGCATCTCGGTGTCCATTCCACTTGAGGCCACAAACTCAGGGTCCCTCTCACACACCTGTAGCTGAGAGAAGCCTCCTCTTGAGGTGCTTATGGAAAGTTGGTATTTCTCTTGAGTCGAAGCCAGGGACTAAGCTCTCATCTCGAGTTGATTTGGGGTCCAAGGGGAAATTTCGTGTTGCTCCAGTGACCTCAGGATCCCTCTAGACTTGAGACAGTGATCTTGGGTTTTCTCTGGAGTGCCATCAAGGAAATCAAGGCTCCTTTCACGTTTGATGTGGAACACGGAATTGCTCTGCATGCAGTGCAGGGGAATCGGGCCTTAACTCGCGGCGAGGGGGAAATCTCATGGTTTTTCTCGAGTTGCGGCCGGAACCTGGGGTATATTCTCGAGTTACGACTGGGAGGGCCCTTCCAGACACGAGTTTGTTCAGCGACGTCAGGACTCCTGCCTAGGTGCGAGGGACACCTCGGGATTCCCCTCGAGTCTTGGCATGGCAATTGGGACACGTCTCCACGTGAGGCGGGAGACCCAGAGTCCCTTTCCACGTGCCAGAGGGATCCTGAGACTCCTATCTATTTTCAAGAGGAGTCAGGCATCGTCTCCTTTGAAAGCATTGATCTCCGCGGACCTCTCGAGTTTTCAAAGGATGTGAGTCCTCCGGTCGCGATGAGGCGGAGAACTAGGTCTTTCTCTGTGGTCTGCACAGGGTATTCAGACATCCCTTTGCCTTTGGAGATGCAAGACGAGCCTGCATTCAATTCACTGCAGGGATATCCAGCCTTACTTCGAGTCAGAGCATCTCGGTGTCCATTCCAATTGAGGCGACAAACTCAGGGTCCCTCTCACATACCTGTAGCTGAGAGAAGCCTCCTCTTGAGGTGCTTGTGGAAAGTTGGTATTCCTCTTGAGTCGAAGCCAGGGACTAAGCTCACATCTCGAGTTGATTTGGGGTCCACGGAGCCCTTACATGTTGGTCCAGTGACCTCAGGATCCCTCTAGACTTGAGACAGTGATCTTGGGTTTTCTCTGGAGTGCCATCAAGGAAATCAAGGCTCCTTTCACGTTTGATGTGGAACACGGAATTGCTCTGCACGCAGTGCAGGCGAATCGGGCCTCATCTCGCGGCGAGGGGGAAGTCTCATTTTTTTTATCGAGTTGCGGCCGGAACCTGGGGTATATTCTCGAGTTACGACGGGGAGGACCCTTCCAGACACTTGTTTGTTCAGCGAAGTCAGGACTTCTGCCTAGGTGCGAGGGACACTTCGGGATTCTCCTCGAGTCTTGGCATGGCAATGGGGCAGCGGCTCCACGTGAGGCGGGAGACCCAGTGTCCCTTTCCACGTGCCACAGGGATCCTGGGACTCCTATCCATTTTCAAGAGGAGTCCGGCATCATCTCCTTTGGAAGCATTGATCTCCGCGGACCTCTCGAATTTTCAAAGGATGTGAGGCCTCCGGTCGCTTTGAGGCGGAGAATTAGGTTTTTCTCTGTGGTCTCCACAGGGGATTCAGACATCCCTTCGTCTTGGGAGATGCAAGACAAGCCTGCATTCAATTCACTGCAAGGATATCCGGCCTTACTTCGTGTCAGACCATCTCGGTGTCCATTCCACTTGAGGCCAGCAACTCAGGGTCCCTCTCACATACCTTTGCTGAGAGAAGCCTCCTCTTGAGGTTCTTGTGCAAAGTTGGTATTCCTCTTGAGTCGAAGCCAGGGACTAAGCTCTCATCTCGAGTTGATTTGGGGTCCACGGAGCCCTTTCGTATTGCTCCAGTGACCTCAGGATCCCTCTAGACTTGAGACAGTGATCTTGGGTTTTCTCTGGAGTGCCATCAAGGAAATCAAGGATCCTTTCACGTTTGATGTGGAACACGGAATTGCTCTGCATGCAGTGCAGGGGAATCGGGCCTCATCTCGCGGCGAGGGGGAAGTCTCATGGTTTTTCTCGAGTTGCGGCCGGAACATGGGGTATATTCTCGAGTTACGACGGGGAGGGCCCTTCCAGACACGTGTTTCTTCAGCGACGTCAGGACTCCTACCTAGGTGCGAGGGACACCTCGGGATTCTCCTCGAGTCTTGGCATGGCAATTGGGACGCGTCTCCACGTGAGGCGGGAGACCCAGTGTCCCTTTCCACGTGCCACAGGGATCCTGGGACTCCTATCCATTTTCAAGAGCAGTCAGGCATCGTCTCCTTTGGAAGCATTGATCTCCGCGGACCACTCGAGTTTTCAAAGGATGTGAGGCCTCCAGTCGCGATGAGGCGGAGAACTAGGTCTTTCTCTGTGGTCTCCAAAGGGGATTCAGACATCCCTTCGTCTTGGGAGATGCAAGACGAACCTGCATTCTATTCACTGCAGGGATATCCGGCCTTACATCGAGTCAGAGCATCTCGGTGTCCATTCCATTTGAGGCCACGAACTCAGGGTCCTCTCACATACCTGTAGCTGAGAGAAGCCTCCTCTTGAGGTGCTTGTGGAAAGTTGGTATTCCTCTTGAGTCGAAGCCAGGGACTAAGCTCTCATCTCGAGTCGATTTGGGGTCAACGGAGCCATTTCGTGTTGCTCCAGTGACTTCAGGATCCCTCTAGACTTGAGACAGTGATCTTGGGTTTTCTCTGGAGTGCCATCAAGGAAATCAAGGCTCCTTTCACGTTTGATGTGGAACACGGAATTGCTCTGCACGCAGTGCAGGGGAATCGGGCCTCATCTCGCGGCGAGGGGGAAGTCTCATGGTTTTTCGCGAGTTGCGGCTGGAACCTGGGGTATATTCTCGAGTTACGACGGGGAGGGCCCTTCCAGACACGTGTTTGTTCAGCGACGTCAGGACTCCTGCCTAGGTGCGAGGGACACCTCGGAATTCTCCTCCAGTCTTGGCATGGCAATTGGGACGCGTCTCCACGTGAGGCGGGAGACCCAGGGTCCCTTTCCACGTGCCACAGGGATCCTGGGACTCCTATCCATTTTCAAGAGGAGTCAGGCATCGTCTCCTTTGGAAGCATTGATATCCGCAGACCTCTCGAATTTTCAAAGGATGTGAGGCCTCCGGTCGCGATGAGGCGGAGGACTAGGTCTTTATCTGTGGCCACCACAGTGGATTCAGACATCCCTTTGTCTTGGGAGATGCAAGACGAGCCTGCATTCAATTCACTGCAGGGATATCCGGCCTTACTTCGAGTCAGAGCATCTCGGTGTCCATTCCACTTGAGGCCACAAACTCAGGGTCCCTCTCACATACCTGTAGCTGAGAGAAGCCTCCTCTTGAGGTGCTTGTGGAAAGTTGGTATTCCTCTTGAGTCTAAGCCAGGGTCTAAGCTCTCATCTCGAGTTGATTTGGGGTCCACGGAGCCCTTTCCTGTTGGTCCAGTGACCTCAGGATCCCTCTAGACTTGAGACAGTGATCTTGGGTTTTCTCTGGAGTGCCATCAAGGAAATCAAGGCTCCTTTCACGTTTGATGTGGAACACGGAATTGCTCTGCACGCAGTGCAGGGGAATCGGGCCTCATCTCGCGGCGAGGGGGAAGTCTCATTTTTTTTCTCGAGTTGCGGCCGGAACCTGGGGTATATTCTCGAGTTACGACGGGGAGGACCCTTCCAGACACTTGTTTGTTCAGCGACGTCAGGACTTCTGCCTAGGTGCGAGGGACACCTCGGGATTCTCCTCGAGTTTTGGCATGGCAATGGGGCAGCGGTTCCACGTGAGGCGGGAGACCCAGGGTCCCTTTCCACGTGCCACAGGGATCCTGGGACTCCTATCCATTTTCAAGAGGAGTCCGGCATCATCTCCTTTGGAAGCATTGATCTCCGCGGACCTCTCGAAATTTCAAAGGATGTGAGGCCTCCGGTCGCTTTGAGGCGGAGAATTAGGTTTTTCTCTGTGGTCTCCACAGGGGATTCAGACATCCCTTCGTCTTGGGAGATGGAAGACAAGCCTGCATTCAATTCACTGCAAGGATATCCGGCCTTACTTCGTGTCAGACCATTTCGGTGTCCATTCCACTTGAGGCCAGCAACTCAGGGTCCCTCTCACATACCTTTGCTGAGAGAAGCCTCCTCTTGAGGTTCCTGTGGAAAGTTGGCATTCCTCTTGAGTCGAAGCCAGGGACTAAGCTCTCATCTCGAGTTGATTTGGGGTCCACGGAGCCCTTTCGTATTGGTCCAGTGACCTCAGGATCCCTCTAGACTTGAGACAGTGATCTTGGGTTTTCTCTGGAGTGCCATCAAGGAAATCAAGGCTCCTTTCACGTTTGATGTGGAACACGGAATTGCTCTGCATGCAGTGCAGGGGAATCGGGCCTCATCTCGCGGCGAGGGGGAAGTCTCATGGTTTTTCTCGAGTTGCGGCCGGAACCTGGTGTATATTCTCGAGTTATGACGGGGAGGGCCCTTCCAGACACGTGTTTGTTCAGCGACTTCAGGACTCCTACCTAGGTGCGAGGGACACCTCGGGATTCTCCTCGAGTCTTGGCATGGCAATTGGGACGCGTCTCCACGTGAGGCGGGAGACCCAGGGTCCCTTTCCACGTGCCACAGGGATCCTGGGATTCCTATCCATTTTCAAGAGCAGTCAGACATCGTCTCCTTTGGAAGCATTGATCTCCGCGGACCACTCGAGTTTTCAAAGGATGTGAGGCCTCCAGTCGCGATGAGGCGGAGAACTAGGTCTTTCTCTGTGGTCTCCAAAGTTGATTCAGACATCCCTTCGTCTTGGGAGATGCAAAACGAGCCTGGCTTCAATTCACTGCAGGGATATCTGGCCTTACTTCGAATGAGAGCATCTCGGGGTCCATTCCACTTGAGGCCACAAACTCAGGGTCCCTCTCACATACCTGTTGCTGAGCGAAGCCTCCTCTTGAGGTGCTTGTGGAAAGTTGGTATTCCTCTTGAGTCGAAGCCATGGACTAAGCTCTGATCTCGAGTTGATTTGGGGTCCAGGGATCCCTTTCCTGTTGCTACAGTGACCTCAGGATCCCTCTAGACTTGAGACAGTGATCTTGGGTTTTCTCTGGAGTGCCATCAAGGAAATCAAGGGTCCTTTCTCGTTTGATGTGGAACACGGAATTGCTCGGCACGCATTGCAGGGGAATCCGGCCTCATCTCGAGGCGAGGCGGAAGTCTAAGGGTTTTTCTCGAGTTGCGGCCGGAACCTGGGGTATATTCTCAAGTTACGATGGCGAGGACCCTTCCAGACACGTGTTTGTTCAGCGACGTCAGGACTCCTGCCTAGGTGCGAGGGACACCTCGGGATTCTCCTCGAGTCTTGGCATTGCAATTGGGACGCATCTCCACGTGAGGCGGGAGACCCAGGGTCCCTTTCCACGTGCCACAGTGATCCTGGGACTCCTTTCAATTTTCAAGAGGAGTCAGGCATCGTCTCCTTTGGAAGCATTGATCTCCGTGGACCTCTCTAGTTTTCAAAGGATGTGAGGCCTCCGGTCGCGTTGATTCGGAGGACTAGGTCTTTCTCTGTAGTCTCCACAGGGGATTCAGACATCCCTTCGTCTTGGGAAATACAAGACGAGCTTTCATTCAATTCACTGCAGGGATATCCGGCCTTACTTCGAGTCAGAGCATCTCGGTGTCCATTCCACTTGAGGCCACAAACACAGGGTCCCTCTCACATACCTGTAGCTGAGAGAAGCCTCCTCTTGAGGTGCTTGTGGAAAGTTGGTATTCCTCTTGATTCGAAGCCAGGGAAAAGCTCTCATCTCGAGTTGATTTGGGGTCCACGGAGCCCTTTCGTGTTGCTCCAGTGACCTCAGGATCACTCTAGACATGAGACAGTGATCTTGGGCTTTCGCTGGAGTGCCACCAAGGAAATCAAGGCTCCTTTCACGTTTGATGTAGAACACGGAATTGCTCTGCACGCAGTGCAGGGTAATCGGGTCTCATCTCGCGGCGAGGGGGAAGTCTCATGGTTTTTCTCGACTTGCGGCCCGAACCTGGAGTATATTCTCGAGTTACGACGGGGAGGGCCCTTCCAGACACGTGTTTGTTCAGCGACGTCAGGACTCCTGCCTAGGTGCGAGGGACACCTCGGGATTCTCCTCGACTCTTGACATGGCAATTTGGACGCGTCTCCACGTGAGGCGGGAGACCCAGGGTCCCTTTCCACGTGCCACAGGGATCCTGGGACTCCTATCCATTTTCAAGAGGAGTCAGGCATCGTCTCCTTTGGAAGCATTGATCTCCGCGGACCTCTCGAGTTTTCAAAGGATGTGAGACCTCCGCTCGCGATGAGGCGGAGAACTCGGTCTTTCTCTGTGGTCTCCACAGGGGATTCAGACATCCCTTCGTCTTGGGAGATGCAAGACGAGCCTGCATTCAATTCATTGCAAGGATATCTGGCCTTACTTCGAGTCAGAGCATCTCTGTGTCCATTCCACTTGAGGCCACAAACTCAGGGTCCCTCTCACATACATGTAGCTGAGAGAAGCCTCCTCTTGAGGGGCTTGTGGAAAGTTCGTATTCCTCTTGAGTCGAAGCCAGGGACTGCGCTCTCATCTCGAGTTGATTTGGGGTCCACGGAGCCCTTTCCTGTTGGTCCAGTGACCTCAGGATTCCTCTAGACTTGAGACAGTGATCTTGGGTTTTCTCTGGAGTGCCATCAAGGAAATCAAGGCTCCTTTCACGATTGATGTGGAACACGGAATTGCTCTGCATGCAGTGCAGGGGAATCAGGCCCCAACTCGCGGAGAGGGGTAAATCTCATGGTTTTTCTCGAGTTGCGGCCCGAAACTGGGGTATATTCTCGAGTTACGACGGGGAGGGCCCTTCCAGACACGTGTTTGTTCAGCGACGTCAGGATTCCTGCCTAGGTGCGAGGGACACCTCGGGATTCTCCTCGACTCTTGACATGGCAATTTGGACGCGTATCCACGTGAGGCGGGAGACCCAGGGTCCCTTTCCACGTGCCACAGGGATCCTGGGACTCCTATCCATTTTCAAGAGGAGTCAGGCATCGTCTCCTTTGGAAGCATTGATCTCCGTGGACCTGTCGAGTTTTCAAAGGATGTGAGGCCACCGGTCGCGATGAGGCAGAGAACTCGGTCTTTCTCTGTGGTCTCCACAGGGGATTCAGACGTCCCTTCGTCTTTGGAGATGCAAGATGAGCCTGCATTCAATTCACTGCAGGGTTATCCGGCCTTACTTCGAGTCAGAGCATCTCGGTGTCCATTCCACTTGAGGCCACAAATTCAGGATCCCTCTCACATACCTGTAGCTGAGAGAAGCCTCCTCTTGAGGTGTTGTGGAAAGTTCCTATTCCTCTTGAGTCGAAGCCAGGGACTGCGCTCTCATCCCGAGTTGATTTGGGGTCCACGGAGCCCTTTCAGGTTGTTCCAGTGACCTCAGGATCCCTCTAGACTTGAGACAGTGATCTTGGGTTTTCTCTGGAGTGCCATCAAGGATATCAAGGCTCCTTTCACGTTTGATGTGGAACACGGAATTGCTCTGCACGCAGTCCAGGGGAATCGGGCCTCATCTCGCGGCGAGGGGGAAGTCTCATGGTTTTTCTCGAGTTGCGGCCGGAACCTGGGGTATATTCTCGAGTTACGACGGGGAGGGCCCTTCCAGACACGTGTTTGTTCAGCGACGTCAGGACTCCTGCCTAGGTGCGAGGGACACCTCGGGATTCTCCACGAGTCTTGGCATGGCAATTGGGAGGCGTCTCCACGTGAGGCGGGAGACCCAGGGTCCCTTTCCACGTGCCACAGGGATCCTGGGACTCCTATCCATTTTCAAGAGGAGTCAGGCATCGTCTCCTTTGGAAGCATTGATCTCCGCAGACCTCTCGAATTTTCAAAGGATGTGAGGCCTCCGGTTGCTTTGAGGTGGAGGACTAGGTCTTTCTCTGTGGTCTCCACAGGGGATTCAGACATCCCTTCGTCTTGGGAGATGCAAGAAGAGCCTGCATTCAATTCACTGCAGGGATATCCGGCCTTACTTCGAGTCAGAGCATCTCGGTGTCCATTCCACTTGAGGCCACAATCTCAGGGTCCCTCTCACATACCTGTAGCTGAGAGAAGCCTCCTCTTGAGGTGCTCTTGGAAAGTTGGTATTCCTCTTGAGTCGAAGCCAGGGACTAAGCTCTCATCTCGAGTTGATTTGGGGTCCACGGGGCCCTTTCGTGTTGCTCCAGTTACCTCAGGATCCCTCTAGACTTGAAACAGTGTTCTTGGGTTTTCTCTGGAGTGCCATCAAGGAAATCAAGGCTCCTTTCACGTTTGATGTGGAACACGGAATTGCTCTGCACGCAGTGCAGGGGAATCGGGCCTCATCTCGTGGCGAGTGGGAAGTCTCATTGTTTTTCTCGAGTTGCGGCCGGAACCTGGGGTATATTCTCGAGTTACGACGGGGAGGGCCCTTCCAGACACGTGTTTGTTCAGCGACGTCAGGACTCCTGCCTAGGTGCGAGGGACACCTCGGGATTCTCCTCGAGTCTTGGCATGGCAATAGGGACGCGTCTCCACGTGAGGCGGTTGACCCAGGGTCCCTTTCCACGAGCCACAGTGATCCTGGGACTCCTATGCATTTTCAAGAGGAGTCAGGCATCGTCTCCTTTGGAAGCATTGATCTCTGCAGACCTCTCGAGTTTTCAAAGGATGTGAGGCCTCCGGTCACGATGAGGCGGAGGATTAGGTCTTTCTCTGTGGTCTCCAGAGGGGATTCAGACATCCCTTCGTCTTGGGAGATGCAAGACGAGCCTTCATTCAATTCACTGCAGGGATATCCGGCCTTACTTCGAGTCAGAGCATCTCGGGTTCAATTCCACTTGAGGCCACAAACTCAGGGTCCCTCTCACATAACTGTAGCTGAGAGAAGCTTCCTCTTGAGGTGCTTGTGGAAAGTTGGTATTCCACTTGAGTCGAAGCCAGGGACTAAGCTCTCATCTCGAGTTGATTTGGGGTCCACGGAGCCCTTTCGTGTTGCTCCAGTGACCTCAGGATCCCTCTAGACTTGGGACAGTGATCTTGGGTTTTCTCTGGAGTGCCATCAAGGAAATCAAGGCTCCTTTCACGTTTGATGTGGAACACGGAATTGCTCTGAACGCAGTGCAGGGAATCGGTCCTCATCCAGCGGCGAGGGGGAAGTCTCATGGTTTTTCTCGAGTTGCGGCCCGAACCTGGGGTATATTATCGAGTTACGACGGGGAGGGCCCTTCCAGACACGTGTTTGTTCAGCGATGTCAGGACTCCTGCCTAGGTGCGAGGGACACCTCGGGATTCTCCACGAGTCTTGGCATGGCAATTGGGAGGCGTCTCCACGTGAGGCGGGAGACCCAGGGTCCCTTTCCACGTGCCACACGGATCCTGGGACTCCTATCCATTTTCAAGAGGAGTCAGGCATCGTCTCCTTTGGAAGCATTGATCTCCGCGGACCTCTCGAGTTTTCAAATGATGTGAGGCCTCCGGTCGCGTTGAGGCGGAGGACTAGGTCTTTCTCTGTGGTCTCCACAGGGGATTCAGACAACCCTTCGTCTTGGCAGATGCAAGACGAGCCTGCATCCAATTCACTGCAGGGATATCCGGCCTTACTTCGAGTCAGAGCATCTCGGTATCCATTCCACTTGAGGCCACAAACTCGGGGTCCCTCAAATATACCTGAAGCTGAGAGAAGCCTCCTCTTGACGTGCTTGTGGAAAGTTGTTATTCCTCTTGAGTCGAAGCCAGGGACTAAGCTCTCATCTCGAGTTGATTTGGGGTCCACGGAGCCTTTTCGTGTTGCTACAGTGAACTCAGGATCCCTCTGGACTTGAGACAGTGATCTTGGGTTTTCTCTGGAGTGCCATCAAGGAAATCAAGGCTCCTTTCACGTTTGATGTGGAACACGGAATTGCTCTGCACGCAGTGCAGGGGAATCGGGCCTCATCTCGCGGCGAGGGGGAAGTCTTGGTTTTTCGCGAGTGGCGGCCGGAACCTGGGGTATATTCTCGAGTTACGACGGGGAGGGCCCTTCCAGACACGTGTTTCTTCAGCGAAGTGAGGACTCCAGACTAGGTGCGAGGGACACCTCGGGGTTCTCCTCGAGTCTTGGCATGGCAATTGGGACGTGTCTCCACGTGAGGCGGGAGACCCAGGGTCCCTTTCCACGTGCCACAGGGATCCTGGGACTCCTATCCATTTTCAAGAGGAGTCAGGCATCGTCTCCTTTGGAAGCATTGATCTCCGCAGACCTCTCAAGTTTTGAAAGGATGTGAGGCCTCCGGTCGCGATGAGCCGGAGAACTAGTTCTTTCTCTGTGGTCTCCACAGGGGATTCAGACATCCCTTCCTCTTAGGAGATGCAAGACGAGCCTGCTTTCAATTCACTGCAGGAATATCCGGCCTTACTTCGAGTCAGAGCATCTCGGTGTCCATTCCACTTGAGGCCACAAACTCAGGGTCCCTCTCACATACCTGTAGCTGAGAGAAGCCTCCTCTTGAGGTGCTTGTGGAAAGTTGGTATTCCTCTTGACTCGAAGCCAGGGACTAAGCTCTCATCTCGAGTTGATTTGGGGTCCACGGAGCCCTTTCGTGTTGCTCCAGTGACCTCAGGATCCCTCTAGACTTGAGACAGTGATCTTGCGTTTTCTCTGGAGTGCCATCAAGGAAATCAAGGCTCCTTTCACGTTTGATATGGAACATGAAATTGCTCTGCATGCCGTGCAGGGAATCGGGCCTCATCTCGTTGCGAGGGGGAAGTCTCATGGTTTTTCTCGAGTTGCGGCCGGAACCTGGGGTATATTCTCGAGTTACGAAGGGGAGGTCTCTTCCAGACACGTGTTTGTTCAGCGACGTCAGGACTCCTGCCTAGGTGCGAGGGACACCTCGGGATTCAGCTCGAGTCTTGGCATGGCAATTGGGACGCGTCTCCACGTGAGGCGGGAGACCCAGGGTCCCTTTCCACGTGCCACAGGGATCCTGGGACTCCTATCCATTTTCAGTAGGAGTCAGGCATCGTCTCCTTTGGAAGCATTGATCTCCGCGGACCTCTCGAGTTTTCAAAGGATGTGAGGCCTCCGGTCGCGATGAGGCGGAGGACTAGGTCTTTCTCTGTGGTCTCCACAGGGGATTCAGACATCCGATCGTCTTGGGAGACGCAAGAAGAGCCTGCATTCAATTCACGGCAAAGATATCCCGCCTTACTTCGAGTCAGAGCATCTCGGTGTCCATTCCACTTGAGGCCACAAACTCAGGGTCCCTCTCACATACCTGTAGCTGAGAGAAGCCTCCTCTTGAGGTGCTTGTGGAAAGTTGGTATTCCTCTTGAGTCGAAGCCAGGGACAAAGCTCTCATCTCGAGTTGATTTGGGGTCCACGGAGCCCTTTCGTGTTGCTCGAGTGACCTCAGGATCCCTCTAGACTCTAGACAGTGATCTTGGGTTTTCTCTGGAGTGCCATCAAGGAAATCAAGGCTCCTTTCACATTTGATGTGGAACACGGAATTGCTCTGCACGCAGTGCAGGGGAATCGGGCCTCATCTCACGGCGAGGGGGAAGTCTCATGGTTTTTCTCGAGTTGCGGCCAGAACCTGGGGTATATTCTCGAGTTACGACGGGGAGGGCCCTTCCAGACACGTGTTTGTTCAGCGACGTCAGGACTCCTGCCTAGGTGCGAGGGACACCTCCGGATTCTCCTCGAGTCTTGGCATGGCAATTGGGACGCGTCTCCACGTGAGGCGGGAGACCCAGTGTCCCTTTCGACGAGCCACAGGGATCCTGGGACTCCTATCCATTTTCAAGAGGAGTCAGGCATCGTCTCCTTTGGAAGCATTGATCTCCGCGGACCTCTCGAGTTTTCAAAGGATGTGAGGCCTCCGGTCGCGATGAGGCGGAGGACTAGGTCTTTCTCTTTGGTCTCCACAGGGGATTCAGGCAACCCTTCGTCTTGGGAGATGCAAGACGAGCCTGCATTCAATTCACTGCAGGGATACCCGGCCTTACTTCTAGTCAGAGCATCTCGGTGTCCATTCCACTTGAGGCCACAAACTCAGGGTCCCTCTCTCATACCTGTAGCTGAGAGAAGCCTCCTCTTGAGGTGCTTGTGGAAACTTGGTATTCCTCTTGAGTCGAAGCCAGGGACTAAGCTCTCATCTCGAGTTGATTTGGGGTCCACAGAGCCCTTTCGTGCTGCTACAGTGACCTCAGGATCCCTCTAGACTTGAGACAGTGACTTTGGGTTTTCTCTGGAGTGCCATCAAGTAAATCAAGGCTCCTTTCACGTTTGATGTGGAACACGGAATTGCTCTGCACGCAGTGCAGGGGAATCGAGCCTCATCTCGTGGCGAGGGGGAAGTCTAATGGTTTTTCTCGTGTTGCTGCCGGAACCTGGGGTATATTCTCGAGTTATGACGGGGAGGGCCCTTCCAGACACGTGTTTGTTCAGCGACGTCAGGACTCCTGCCTAGGTGCGAGGGACACCTCGGGATTCTCCTCGAGTCTTGGCATGGCAATTGGGACGCGTCTCCACGTGAAGCGGGAGACCCAGGGTCCCCTTCCACGTGGACAGGGATCCTGGGACTCCTATCCATTTTCAAGAGGAGTCAGGCATCGTCTCCTTTGGAAGCATTGATCTCCGCGGACCTCTCGAGTTTTCAAAGGATGTGAGGCCTCCGGTCGCGATGAGGCGGAGAACTAGGTCTTTCTCTGTCGTCTCCACCGGGGACTCAGACATCCCTTCGTCTTGGGAGATGCAAGACGAGCCTGCATTCAATTCACTGCAGGGATATCCAGCCTTACTTCGAGTCAGAGCATCTCGGTGTCCATTCCACTTGAGGCCACAATCTCAGGGTCCCTCTCACATACCTGTAGCTGAGAGAAGCCTCCTCTTGAGGTGCTTGTGGAAAGTTGGTATTCCTCTTGATTCGAAGCCAGGGACTAAGCTCTCATCACGAGTTGATTTGGGGTCCACGGAGCCTTTTGGTGTTGCTCCAGTGACCTCAGGATCCCTCTAGACTTGAGACAGTGATCTTGGGTTTTCTCTGGAGTGCCATCAAGGAAATCAAGGCTCCTTTCACGTTTAGTGTGGAACACGGAATTGTTCTGCACGCAGTGCAGGGGAATCGGGCCTCATCTCGCGGCGAAGGGGAAGTCTCATGGTGTTTCTCGAGTTGTGGCCGGAACCTGGGGTATATTCTCGAGTTACGACGGGCAGGGCCCTTCCAGACACGTGTTTGTTCAGCGACGTCAGGACTCCTGCCTAGGTGCGAGGGACACCTCGGGATACTCCTCGAGTCTTGGCATGGCAATTGGGATGCGTCTCCACGTGAGGCGGGAGACCCAGGGTCCCTTTCCACGTGCCACAGAGATCCTGGGACTCCTATCCATTTTCAAGAGGAGTCAGACATCGTCTCCTTCCTAAGTATTGATCTCCGCGGTCCTCTCGAGTTTTCAAAGGATATGAGGCCTCCGGATGCGTTGAGGTGTAGGACTAGGTCTTTCTCTGTGGTCTCCACAGGGGATTCAGACAACCCTTCGTCTTGGGAGATGCAAGACGAGCCTGCATTCAATTCACTGCAGGGATATCCGGCCTTACTTCGAGTCAGAACATCACGGTGTCCATTCCACTTGAGGCCACAAACTCGGGGTCCTTCTCAAATACCTGTAGCTGAGAGAAGCCTCCTCTTGAGGTGATTGTGGAAAGTTGGTATTCCTCTTGAGTCTAAGCCAGGGACTAAGCTCTCATCTCGAGTTGATTTGGGGTCCACGGAGCCCTTTCCTGTTGGTCCAGTGACCTCAGCATCCCTCTAGACTTGAGACAGTGATCTTGGGTTTTCTCTGGAGTGCCATCAAGGAAATCAAGGCTCCTTTCACGTTTGATGTGGAACACGGAATTGCTCTGCACGCAGTCCAGGGGAATAGGGCCTCATCTCGCGGCGAGGGGGAAGTCTCATGGTTTTTCTCGAGTTGCGGCCGGAACCTGGGGTATATTCTCGAGTTACGACGGGGAGGGCCCTTCCAGACACGTGTTTGTTCAGCGACGTCAGGAATCCTGCCTAGGTGCGAGGGACACCTCGGTATTCTCCTCGAGTCTTGGCATGGCAATGGGGAAGCGTCTCCACGTGAGGCGGGAGACCCAGGGTCCCTTTCCATGTGCCACAGGGATCCTGGGACTCCTATCCATTTTCAAGAGGAGTCAGGCATCGTCTCCTTTGGAAGCATTGATATCGGCGGACCTCTCGAATTTTCAAAGGATGTGAGGCCCCCGGTCGCTATGAGGCGGAGAATTAGGTCTTTCTCTGTGGTCTCCACAGGGGATTCAGACATCCCTTCGTCTTGGGAGATGCAAGACAAGCCTGCATTCAATTCACTGCAGGGATATCCAGCCTTACTTCGAGTCAGAGCATCTCGGTGTCCATTCCACTTGAGGCCACAAAATCAGGGTAACTCTCATATACTTGTAGCTGAGAGAAGCCTCCTCTTGAGGTGCTTGTGGAAAGTTGGTATTCCTCTTGAGTCGAAGCCAGGGACTAAGCTCTCATCTCGAGTTGATTTGGGGTCCACGGAGCCCTTTCCTGTAGCTACAGTGACCTCCGGGTCCCTCTAGACTTGAGACAGTGATCTTGGCTTTTCTCTGGGGTGCCATCAATGAAATCAAGGCTCCTTTCACGTTTGATTTGTCACACGGAATTGCTCTGCACGCAATGCAGGGGAATCGGGCCTCATCTCGCAGAGAGGGGGAAGTCTCATGGTTGTTCTCGAGTTGCGGCGGGAACCTGGGGTACATTCTCGAGTTACGACGGGGAGGGCCCTTCAAGACACGGGTTTGTTCAGCGACGTCAGGACTCCTGCCTAGGTGCCAGGGACACCTCGGGATTCTCCTCGAGGCTTGGCATGGAAATTGTGATGCCTCTCCATGTGAGGCGGGAGACCCAGGGTCCCTTTCCACGTTACAGAGGGATCCGGGGACTCCTATCCGTTTTCAAGAGGAGTCAGGCATCGTCTCCTTTGGAAGCATTGATCTCCGTGAACCTCTCGATGTTTCAAAGGATGTGAGGCCTCCGGTCACGATGAGGCGGAGAACTAGGTCTTTCTCTGTGGTCTGCACAGGGTATTCAGACATCCCTTCGCCTTGGGAGATGCAAGAGGAGCCTGCATTCAATTCACTGCAGGGATGTCCATCCTTACTTCGAGTCAGAGCATCTCGGTGTCCATTCCACTTGAGGCCACAAACTCAGGGTCCCTCTCACATACCTGTAGCTGAGAGTAGCCTCCTCTTGAGGTGCTTGTGGAAAGTTGGTATTCCACTTGAGTCGAAGCCAGGGACTAAGCTCTCATCTCCAGTTGATTTGGGGTCCACGGAGCACTTTCCTGTTGCTACAGTGACCTCAGGATCCCTCTAGACTGGAGACAGTGATCTTGGGTTTTCTCTGGAGTGCCATCAAGGAAATCAAGGCTCCTTTCATGTTAGATGTGGAACAGCGAATTGCTCTTCACGCAGTGCAGGGGAATAGGGCCTCATCTCGCGGCGAGGGGGAAGTCTCATGGTTGTTCTCGAGTTGCGGCCGGAATCTGGGGTATATTATCGAGTTACGACGGGGCGGGCTCTTCCAGACAAGTGTTTGTTCAGCGACGTCTGGACTCCTGCCTAGGTGTGAGGGACACCTCGGGATTCTCCTCGAGTCTTGGCATGGCAATTGGGACGCGTCTCCACGTGAGGCAGGAGACCCAGGGTCCCTTTCCACGTGCCACAGTGATCCTGGGACTCCTATCCATTTTCAAGAGGAGTCAGGCATCGTCTCCTTTGGAAGCATTGATCTCCGCGGGCCTCTCGAGTTTTCAAAGGATGTGAGGCCTCCGGTCGCGATGAGGCAGAGAACTAGGTCTTTCTCTGTGGTCTCCACAGGGGATTCAGACATCCTTTCGCCTTGGGAGACGCAAGACGAGCCTGCATTCAATTCACTGCAGGGATATCCGGCCTTAATTCGAGTCAGAGCATCTCGGTGTCCATTCCACTTGAGGCCACAAACTCAGGGTCCCTCTCACATACCAGTAGCTGAGAGAAGCCTCCTCTTGAGGTGCTTGTGGAAAGTTGGTATTCCTCTTGAGTCGAAGCCAGGGACTAAGCTCACATCTCGAGTTGATTTGGGGTCCACGGAGCCCTTTCGTTTTGATCCATTGACCTCAGGATCCCTCTAGACTTGAGACAGTGATCTTGGGTTTTCTCTGGAGTGTCATCAAGGAAATCAAGGCTCCTTTCACGCTTGATGTGGAACACGGAATTTCTCTGCATGCAGTGCAAGGGGAATCGGGCCTCATCTCGCGGAGAGGGGGAATTCTCATGGTTTTTCCCGAGGTGCGGCCGGAACCTGGGGTATATTCTCGAGTTACGACGGGGAGGGCGCTTCCAGACACGTGTTTGTTCAGCGCCGTCAGGACTCCTGCCTAGGTGTGAGGGACAACTCGGGATTTTCCTCGAATCGTGGAATGGCAATTGGGACGCGTCTCCACGTGAGGCGCGAGACCCAGGGCCCCTTTCCACGTGCCACAGGGATCCTGGGATTCCTATCCATTTTCAAGAGGAGTCAGGCATCGTCTCCTTTGGAAGCATTGATCTCCTCGGATCCCTCGAGTTTTCAAAGGATGTGAGGCCTCCGGTCGCGATGAGGAGGAGAACTAGGTCTTTCTCTGTGGTCTGCACAGGGTACTCAGACATCCTTTCGCCTTGGGAGATGCAAGACGAGCCTGCATTCAATTCACTGCAGGGACATTCGGCCTTACTTCGAGTCAGAGTATCTCGGTGTCCATTCCACTTGAGGCCACAAATTCGGGGTCCCTCTCACATACCTGTAGCCGAGAGAAGCCTCCCCTTGAGGTGCTTGTGGAAAGTTGGTATTCGTCTTGAGTCGAAGCCAGGGACTACGCTCTCATCTCAAGTTAATTTGGGGTCCATGGAGCACTTTCGTGTTGCTCCAGTGACCTCAGGATCCCTCTAGTCCTGAGACAGTGATCTTGGGTTTTCACTGGAGTGCGATCAAGGAAATCAAGGCTCCTTTCTCGTTTCATGTGGAACATGGAATTGCTCTGCACGCAGTGTAGGGGAATCGGGCCTCATCTCGCAGAGAGGCGGAAGTCTCACGGTTTTTCTCGAGTCGCGGCCGGAACCTGGGGTATATTCTCGAGTTACGACGGGGAGTGCCCTTCCAGACACGTGTTTGTTCAGCGACGTCAGGCCTCCTGCCTAGGTGCGAGGGACACCTCGGGATTCTCCTCGAGTCTTGGCATGGCAATTGGGTCGTGTCTCCACGTGAGGCGGGAGACCCAGGGTCCCTTTCCATGTGCCACAGGGATCCTGGGACTCCTATCCATTTTCAACAAGAGTCAGGCATCTTCTCCTTTGGAAGCATTGATCTCCGGGGACCTCTCGAGTTTTCAATGGATGTGAGGCCTCCGCTCGCGATGAGGCAGAGAACTAGGTCTTTCTCTGTGGTCTCCACAGTGGATTTAGACATCCCTTCGTCTTGGGAGATGCAAGACGAGCCTGCATTCAATTCACTGCAGGGATATCCAGCCTTACTTCATGTCAGACCATATCGGTGTCCATTCCACTTGAGGCCACAAACTCAGGGTCCCTCTCAAATACCTGTTGCTGAGAGAAGCCTCCTCTTGAGGTGCTTGTGGAAAGTTGGTATTCCTGTTGAGTCGAAGCCAGGGACTAAGCTCTCATCTCGAGTTGATTTGGGGTCCACGGAGCTCTTTCGAGTTGCTCCAGTGACCTCAGGATCCCTCTAGACATGAGACAGTGATCTTGGGTTTTCTCTGGAGTGCCATCAAGGAAATCAAGGCTCCTTTCACGTTTGATGTGGAACACGGAATTGCTCTGCACGCAGTGCAGGGGAATCGGGCCTCATCTCGCGGCAAGGGGGAAGTCTCATGGTTTTTCTGGAATTGCGGCCGGAACCTGGGGTATATTCTCGAGTTACGACGGGGAGGGCCCTTCCAGACACGTGTTTGTTCAGCGACGTCAGGACTCCTGCCTAGGAGCGAGGGACACGTCGGGATTCTCCTCGAGTCTTGGCATGGCAATTGGGACGCGTCTCCACGTGAGGCACGAGACCCAGTGTCCCTTTCGACGAGCCACAGGGATCCTGGGACTCCTATCCATTTTCAAGAGAGGTCAGGCATCGTCTCCTTTGGAAGCATTGATCTCCGCAGACCTCTCGAATTTTCAAAGGATGTGAGCCCTCCGGTCGCGATGAGGCGGAGGACTAGGTCTTCCTCTTTTGTCTCCACAGGGGATTCAGACATCCCTTCGTCTTGGGAGATGAAAGACGAGCCTGCATTCAATTCACTGCAGGGATATCCGGCCTTACTTCGAGTCAGAGCATCTCGGTGTCCATTCCACTTGAGGCCACAAACTCAGGGTCCCTCTCACTTACCTGTAGCTGAGAGAAGCCTCCTCTTGAGCTGCTTGTGAAAAGTTGGTATTCCTCTTGAGTCGAAGCCAGGGACTAAGCTCTCATCTCGAGTTGATTTGGGGTCCACGGAGCCCTTTCGTGTTGCTCCAGTGACCTCAGGATCCCTCTAGACTTGAGACAGTCATCTTGGGTTTTCTCTGGAGTGCCATCAAGGAAATCAAGGCTCCTTTCACGTTTGATGTGGAACAGGGAATTGCTCTGCACGCAGTGGAGGGGAATCGGGTCTCATCTCGCCGCAAGGGGGATGTCTCATGGTTTTTCTCAAGTTGCGGCCGAAACCTGGGGTATATTCTCGAGTTACGACGGGGAGGGCCCTTCCAGACACGTGTTTGTTCAGCAACGTCAGGACTCCTGCCTACGTGCGAGGGACACCTCGGGATTCTCCTTGAGTCTTGGCATGGCAATTGGGACGCGTCGCCACGTGAGGCGGGAGACCCAGGGTCCCTTTTGACGTGCCACAGGGATCCTGGGACTCCTATCCATTTCCAAGAAGAGTCAGGCATCTTCTCCTTTGGAAGCATTGATCTCTGCGGACCTCTCGAGTTTTCAAAGGATGTGAGGCCTCCGGTCTCGATGAGGCGGTGAACGAGGTCTTTCTCTGTGGTCTCCACAGGGGATTCAGACAACCCTTCGTCTTGGGAGATGCAAGAAGAGCCTGCATTCAATTCACTGCAGGGATATCCGGCCTTACTTCGAGTCAGAGCATCTCGGTGTCCATTCCACTTGAGGCCACAAACTCAGGGTCCCTCTCACATACCTGTAGCTGAGAGAAGCCTCCTCTGGAGGTGCTTGTGGAAAGTTGATATTCCTCTTGAGTCGAAGCCAGGGACTAAGCTCTCATCTCGAGTTGATTGGGGGTCCACGGAGCCCTTTCCTGTTGGTCCAGTGACCTCAGGATCCCTCTAGACTTGAGACAGTGTTCTTGGGTTTTCTCTGGAGTGCCATCAAGGAAATCAAGGCTCCTTTCACGTTTGATGTGGAACACGGAATTGCTCTGCACGCAGTGCAGGCGAATCAGGCCTCAACTCGCGGCGAGGGGGAAATCTCATGGTTTTTCTCGAGTTGCGGCCCGAACCTGGGGTATATTCTCGACTTACGACGGGGAGGGACCTTCCAGACACGTGTTTGTTCAGCGACGTCAGGACTCCTGCCTAGGTGCGAGGGACACCTCGGGATTCTCCTCGAGTCTTGGCATGGCAATTGGGACGCGTCTCCATGTCAGGCGGGAGACCCAGTTTCCCTTTCCACGTGCCACAGGGATCCTGGGACTCCTATCCATTTTCAAGAGGAGTCAGGTATCGTCTCCTTTGTAAGCATTGATCTCCGCGGACCTCTCGAATTTTCAAAGGATGTGAGGCCTCCGGTCGCGATGAGGCGGATAACTAGGTCTTTCTCTGTGGTCTCCACAGGTGATTCAGACAACCCTTCATCTTGGGAGATGCAAGACGAGCCTGCATTCAATTCACTGCAGGGATATCCGGCCTTACTTCGAGTCAGAGCATCTCGGTGTCCATTCCACTTGAGGCCACAAACTCAGGGTCCCTCTGACATACCTGTAACTGAGAGAAGCCTCCTCTTAAGGTGCTTGTGGAAACTTGGTATTCCTCTTGAGTTGAAGCCAGGGACTAAGCTCTCATCTCGAGTTGATTTGGGGTCCACGGAGCCCTTTCGTGTTGCTCCAATGACCTCAGGATCCCTCTAGACTTGAGACAGTGATCATGGGTTTTCTCTGTAATGCCATCAAGGAAATCAAGGCTCCTTTCACGTTTGATGTGGAACACGGAATTGCTCTGCACGCAGTGCAGGGGAATCAGGCCTCATCTCGCGGCGAGGGGGAAGTCTCATGGTTTTTCTCGAGTTACGGCCGGAACCTGGGGTATATTCTCGAGTTATGACGGGGAGGGCCCTTCCAGACACGTGTTTGTTCAGCGACGTCAGGACTCCTGCCTAGGTGCGAGGGACACCTCGGGATTCTCCTCGAGTCTTGGCATGGCAATTGGGACGCTTCTCCACGTGAGGCGGGAGACCCAGGGTCCCTTTCCACGTGCCACAGGGATCCTCGGACTCCTATCCATTTTCAAGAGGGGTCAGGCATCGTCTCCTTCAGAAGTATTGATCTCCGCGGACCTCTCGAGTTTTCAAAGGATATGAGGCCTCCGGTTCCGTTGAGGTGGAGGACTAGGTCTTTCTCTGTGGTCTCCACAGGGGATTCAGACAACCCTTCGTCTTGGGAGATGCAAGACGAGCCTGCATTCAATTCACTGCAGGAATATCCGGCCTTACTTCAGGTCAGAGCATCTCGGTGTCCATTCCACTTGAGGCCACAAACTCAGGGTCCCTCAAATATACCTGTAGCTGAGAGAAGCCTCCTCTTGAGGTGCTTGTGGAAAGTTGGTATTCCCCTTGAGTCGAAGCCAGGGACTAAGCTCTCATCTCGAGTTGATTAGGGGTCCATGGAACCCTTTCGTGTTGCTCCAGTGACCTCAGGATCCCTCTAGACTTGAGACAGTGATCTTGGGTTTTCTCTGGAGTGCCATCAAGGAAATCAAGGCTCCTTTCACGTTTGATGTGGAACACGGAATTGCTCTGCATGCAGTGCAGGGGAATCGGGCCTCATCTCGGGGCGAGGGGGAAATCTCATGGTTTTTCACGAGTTGCGGCCGGAACCTGGGGTATATTCTCGAGTTACGACGGGGAGGGCCCTTCCAGACACGTGTTTGTTCAGCGACGTCAGGACTCCTGCCTAGGTGCGAGGGACACCTCGCGATTCTCCTCGAGTCTTGGCATGGCAATTGGGACGCGACTCCATGTCAGGCGCGAGACCCAGTGTCCCTTTCCACGTGCCACAGGGATCCTGGGACTCCTATCCATTTTCAAGAGGAGTCAGGCATCGTCTCCTTTGGAATCGTTGATCTCCGCGGACCTCTCGAGTTTTCAAAGGATGTGAAGCCTCCGCTCGCGATGATGCGGAGAACTCGGTCTTTCTCTGTGGTCTCCACAGGGGATTCAGACATCCCTTCTTCTTGGGAGATGCAAGACGAGCCTGCATTCAATTCACTGCAGGGATATCCGGCCTTACTTCGAGTCAGAGCATCTCGGTGTCCATTCCACTTGAGGCCACAAATTCAGGGTCCCTCTCACATACCTGTAGCTGAAAGAAGCCTCCTCTTGAGGTGCTTGTGGAAAGTTGGTATATTTATTGAGTCGAAGCCAGGGACTAAGCTCTCATCTCGAGTTGATTTGGGGTCCACGGAGATCTTTCGTGTTGCTCCAGTGACCTCAGGATCCCTCTAGACTTGAGACAGTGATCATGGGGTTTATCTGTAATGCCTTCAAGGAAATCAAGGCTCCTTTCACGTTTGATGTGGAACACGGAATTGCTCTGCACGCAGTGCAGGGGAATCAGGCCTCATCTCTCGGCGAGGGGGAAGTCTCATGGTTTTTCTCGAGTTGCGGCCGGAACCTGGGGTATATTCTCGAGTTACGACGGGGAGGGCCCTTCCAGACATGTGTTTGTTCAGCGACGTCAGGACTCCTGCCTAGGTGCGAGGGACACCTCGGGATTCTCCTCGACTCTTGGCATGGCAATTGGGACGCGACTCCATGTCAGGGGTGAGACCCAGGGTCCCTTTCCACGTGCCACAGGGATCCTGGGACTCCTATCCATTTTCAAGAGGAGTCAGGCATCGTCTCCTTTGGAAGCATTGATCTCCCCTTACCTCTCGAGTTTTCAAAGGATGTGAGGCCTCCGGTCTCGATGAGGCGGTGAACGAGGTCTTTCTCTGTGGTCTCCACAGGGGATTCAGACATCCCTTCTTCTTGGGAGATGCAAGACGAGCCTGCATTCAATTCACTGCAGGGATATCCGGCCTTACTTCGAGTCAGAGCATCTCGGTGTCCATTCCACTTGAGGCCACAAACTCAGGGGCCCTCTCACATACCTGTAGCTGAGAGAAGCCTCCTCTTGAGGTGCTTGTGGAAAGTTGGTATTCCTCTTGAGTCGAAGCCAGGGACTAAGCTCTCATCTCGAGTTGATTTGGGGTCCACGGAGCCCTTTCCTGTTGCTCCAGTGACCTCAGGATCCCTCTAGACTTGAGACAGAGATCTTGGGTTTTCTCTACTGCCATCAAGGAAATCAAGGCTCCTTTCACGTTTGATGTGGAACACGGAATTGCTCTGCACGCATTGCAGGGGAATCGAGCCTCATCTCGCGGCGAGGGGGAAGTCTCATTGTTTTTCTCGAGTTGCGGCCGGAACCTGGGGTATATTCTCGAATTACGATGGGGAGGGCCCTTCCAGACACGTGTTTGTTCAGCGACGTCAGGACTCCTGCCTAGGTGCGAGGGACACCTCAGCATTCTCCTCGAGTCTTGGCATGGCAATTGGGATGCGTATCCACGTGAGGCGGGAGACCCAGGGTCCCTTTCCACGTGCCACAGAGATCCTGGGACTCCTATCCATTTTCAAGAGGAGTCAGGCATCGTAGCCTTTGGAAGCATTGATCTCCGCGGACGTCGTGAGTTTTCAAAGGATGTGAGGCCTCCAGTCGTGAAGAGGTGGAGACCTAGGTCTTCTCTGTGGTCTCCACAGGGGATTCAGACATCCCTTCGTCTTGGGAGATGCAAGACGAGCCTGCATTCAATTCACTGCAGGAATATCCAGCCTTACTTCGAGTCAGAGCATCTCGGTGTCCATTCCACTTGAGGCCACAAACTCAGGGTCCCTCTCACATACCTGTAGCTGAGAGAAGCCTCCTCTTGAGGTGCTTGTGGAAAGTTGGTATTCCTCTTGATTCGAAGCCAGGGACTAAGCTCTCATCTCGAGTTAATTTGGGGTCCAGGGAGCATTTTCGTGTTGCTCCAGTGACCTCAGGATCCCTCTAGACTTGAGACAG
Source organism: Dama dama (assembly GCF_033118175.1). Classification (NCBI taxonomy): domain Eukaryota; kingdom Metazoa; phylum Chordata; class Mammalia; order Artiodactyla; family Cervidae; genus Dama; species Dama dama. Next base: position 3,567,217 of record NW_026870879.1, on the reverse strand, counting down.
TCATCTTGGGTTTTCTCTGGAGTGCCATCAAGGAAATCAAGGCTCCTTTCACGTTTGATGTGGAACACGGATTTGCTCTGCACGCAGTGCAGGGGAATCGGGACTCTTCTCGCGGCGAGGGGGAAGTCTCATGGTTTTTCTCGAGTTGCGGCCGGAACCTGTGGTATATTCTCGAGTTACGACGGGGAGGACCCTTCCAGACACGTATTTGTTCAGCGACGTCAGGACTCCTGCCTAGGTGCGAGGGACACCTCGGGATTCTCCTCGAGTCTTGGCATGGCAATTGGGACGCGTCTCCACGTGAGGCGGGAGACCCAGGGTCCCTTATAACGTGCCACAGGGATCCTGGGACTCCTATCCATTTGCAAGAGGAGTCAGGCATCGTCTCCTTTGGAAGCATTGATCTCCGCGGACGTCTCGAGTTTTCAAAGGATGTGAGGCCTCCGGTCGCGATGAGGCGGAGAACTAGTTCTTTTTCTGTGGTCTCCACAGGGGATTCAGACATCCCTTCGTCTTGGGAGATGCAAGACGAGCCTGCATTCAATTCACTGCAGGGATATCCGGCCTTACTTCGAGTCAGAGCATCTCGCTGTCCATTCATTTTGAGGCCACAAACTCAGGGGCCCTCTCACATACCTGTAGCTGAGAGAAGCCTCCTCTTGAGGTGCTTGTGGAAAGTTGGTATTCCTCTTGAGTCGAAGCCAGGGACTAAGCTCTCATCTCGAGTTGATTTGGGGTCCGCGGAGCCCTTTCGTGTTGCTCCAGTGACCTCAGGATCCCTCTAGACTTGAGACAGTGATCTTGGGTTTTCTCTGGAGTGCCATCAAGGAAATCAAGGCTCCTTTCACGTTCGATGTGGAACACGCAATTGCTCTGCACGCAGTGCAGGGGAATCGGGCCTCATCTCGCGACGAGGGGGAAGTCTCATGGTTTTTCTCGAGTTGCGGCCGGGACCTGGGGTATATTCTCGAGTTACTAAGGGGAATGCCCTTCCAGACACGTGTTTGTTCAGCGACGACAGGACTCCTGCCTAGGTGCGAGGGACACCTCGGGATTCTCCTCGAGACTTGGCATGGCATTTGGGACGCGTTTCAACTTGAGGCGGGAGAACTAGGGTCCCTTTCGACGTGCCACAGAGATCCTGGGACTCCTATCCATTTTCAAGAGGAGTCAGGCATCGTATCCTTTGGAAGCATTGATCTCCGCAGACGTCTTGAATTTTCAAAGGATGTTAGGCCTCCAGTCGTGAAGAGGTGGAGAACTAGGTCTTCTCTGTGGTCTCCACAGGGGATTCAGACATCCCTTCGTCTTGGGAGATGCAAGACGAGCCTGCATTCAATTCACTGCAGGAATATCCGGCCTTACTTCGAGTCAGAGCATCTCGGTGTCCATTCCACTTGAGGCCACAAACTCAGGGTCCCTCTCACATACCTGTAGCTGAGAGAAGCCTCCTCTTGACGTGCTTGTGGAAAGTTGGTATTCCTCTTGAGTCGAAGCCAGGGACTAAGCTCTCATCTCGAGTTAATTTGGGGTCCAGGGAGACCTTTCGTGTTGCTCCAGTGACCTCAGGATCCCTCTAGACTTGAGACAGTCATCTTGGGTTTTCTCTGGAGTGCCATAGAGGAAATCAAGGCTCCTTTCACGTTTGATGTGGAACACGGAATTGCTCTGCATGCAGTGCAGGGGAATCGGGCCTCATCTCGCGGCAAGGGTTATGTCTCATGGTTTTTATCAAGTTGCGGCCGGAACATGGGGTATATTCTCGACTTACGCCGGAACGGCCCTTCCAGACACGTGTTTGTTCAGCGACGTCAGGACTCCTACCTAGGTGTGAGGGACACCTCTGGATTCTCCTCGAGTCCTGACATGGCAATTGGGACGCTTCTCCACGTGAGGCGGGAGACCCAGGGTCCCTTTCCACGTGCCACACGGATCCTGGGACTCCTATCCATTTTCAAGAGGAGTCAGCCATCGTCTCCTTTGGAAGCATTGATCTCCGCGGACCTCTCGACTTTTCAAAGGATATGAGGCTTCCGGTTGCCATGAGGTGGAGAACTAGGTCTTTCTCTGTGGTCTCCACAGGGGATTCAGACATCCCTTCGTCTTGGGAGATGCAAGACGAGCCTGCATTCAATTCACTGCAGGGATATCCAGCTTAACTTCGAGTCAGAGGTTCTCGGTGTCCATTCCACTTGAGGCCACAACCTCAGGGTCGCTCTCTCATACCTGTAGCTGAGAGAAGCCTCCTCTTGAGGTGCTTGTGGAAAGTTGGTATACCTCTTGAGTCGAAGCCAGGGACTAAGCTCTCATCTCGAGTTGATTTGGGGTCCACGGAGCCCTTTCGTGTTGCTCCAGTGACCTCAGGATCCCTCTAGACTTGAGACAGTGATCTTGGGTTTTCTCTGGAGTGCCATCAAGGAAATCAAGGCTCCTTTCACTTTTGATGTGGAATACGGAATTGCTCTGCACGCAGGGCAGGGGAATCGGGCCTCATCTCGCGGCGAGGGGGAAGTCTCATGGTTTTTCTTGAGTTGCAGCCGGAACCTAGGGTATATTCTCGAGTTACGATGGGAAGGGCCCTTCCAGACACGTGTTTGTTCAGCGACGTCAGGACTCCTGCCTAGGTGCGAGGGACACCTCGGGATTCTCCTCGAGTCTTTGCATGGCAATTGGGACGCGTCTCCACGTGAGGCGGGAGACCCAGGGTCCCTTTCCACGTGCCACAGGGATCCTGGGACTCCTATCCATTTTCAAGAGGAGTCAGGCATCGTCTCCTTTGGAAGCATTGATCTCCGCGGACCTCTCGAATTTTCAAAGGATGTGAGGCCCCCGGTCGCTATGAGGCGGAGAATTAGGTCTTTCTCTGTGGTCTCCACAGGGGATTCAGACATCCCTTCGTCTTGGGAGATGTAAGACGAGCCTGCATTCAATTCACTGCAGGGATATCCGGCCTTACTTCGAGTCAGAGCATCTCGGTGTCCATTCCACTTGAGGCCACAAACTCAGGGTCCCTCAAATATACCTGTAGATGAGAGAAGCCTCCTCTTGAGGTCCTTGTGGAAAGTTGGTATTCCTCTTGAGTCTAAGCCAGGGTCTAAGCTCTCATCTGTGGTTGATTTGTGGTCCACGAAGCCCTTTCCTATTGGTCCAGTGACCTCAGGATCCCTCTAGACTTGAGACAGTGATCTTGGGATTCCTCTGGAGTGCCATCAAGGAAATCAAGGCTCCTTTCACGTTTGATGTGGAACACGCAATTGCTCTGCACCCAGTGCAGGGGAATGGGGCCTCAAATCGAGGCGAGGGGGAATTCTCATATTTTTTCTCGAGTTGCGGCCGGAACCTGGGGTATATTCTCGAGTTACGACGGGGAGGGCCCTTCCATACACGTGTTTGTTCAGCGACGTCAGGACTCCTGCCTAGGTGTGAGGGACACCTCGGGATTCTCCTCGAGTCTTGGCATGGCAATTGGGACGCGTCTCCACATGAGGCGGGAGACCCAGGGTCCCTTTCCACGTGCCACAGGGATCCTGGGACTCCTATCCATTTTCAAGAGGAGTCAGGCATCGTCTCCTTTGGAAGCATTGATCTCCGCGGACCTCTCGAGTTTTCAAGGGATGTGAGGCCTCCGGTCGTGACGAGGCGGACGACTAGGTCTTTCTCTGTCGTCTCCACAGGGGATTCAGACATCCCTTCGTCTTGGGAGATGCAAGACGAGCCTGCATTCAATTCACTGCAGGGATATCCGGCCTTAATTCGAGTCAGAGCATCTCGGTGTCCATTCCACTTGAGGCCACAAACTCAGGGTCCCTCTCACATACCTGTAGCTGAGAGAAGCCTCCTCTTGAGGTGCTTGTGGAAAGTTGGTATTCCACTTGAGTCGAAGCCAGGGACTAAGCTCTCATCTCGAGTAGATTTGGGGCCCACGGAGCCCTTTCTTGTTGCTCCAGTGACCTCAGGATCCCTCTAGACTTGAGACAGTGATCTTGGGTTTTCTCTGGAGTGCCATTAAGGAAATCAAGGCTCCTTTCACGTTTGATGTGGAACACGGAATTGCTCTGCACGCAGTGCAGGGGAATCGGGCCTCATCTCACGGCGAGGGGGAAGTCTCATGGTTTTTCTCGGGTTGCGGCCGGAACCTGGGGTGTATTCTCGAGTTACGACGGGGAGGGCCCTTCCATACACGTGTTTGTTCAGCGACGTCAGGACTCCTGCCTAGGGGCGAGGGACACCTCGGAATTCTCCTCGAGTCTTGGCATGGCAATTGGGACGCGTCTCCACGTGAGGCGGGAGACCCAGGGTCCCTTTCCACGTGCAACAGGGATCCTGGGACTCCTATCCATTTTCAAGAAGAGTCAGGCATCGTCTCCTTTGGAAGCATTGACCTCCGCAGACCTCTCGAGTTTTCAAAGGATGTGATGCCTCCGGTCTCGATGAGGCGGAGGACTAGGTCTTTCTCTGTGGTCTCCACAGGGGATTCAGACATCCCTTCGTCTTGGGAGATGCAAGACGAGCCTGCATTCAATTCACTATTGGGATATGTGGCCTTACTTCGAGTCAGAGCGTCTAGGTGTCCATTCCAATTGAGGCCACAATCTCAGGGTCCCTCTCAAATACCTTTAGCTGAGAGAAGCCTCCTCTTGAGGTGCTTGTGGAAAGTTGGTATTCCTCTTGAGTCGAAGCCAGGGACTAAGCTCTCATCTCGAGTTGATTTGGGGTCCACGGAGCCCTTTCGTGTTGCTCCAGTGACCTCAGGATCCCTCTAGACTTGAGACAGTGATCTTGGGTTTTCTCTGGAGTGCCATCAAGGAAATCAAGGCTCCTTTCACGTTTGATGTGGAACACGGATTTGCTCTGCACGCAGTGCATCGGAATCGGGCCTGATCTCGCAGCGAGGGGTAAGTCTCATGGTTTTTCTCGAGTTGCGGCCGGAACCTGTGGTATATTCTCGAGTTACGACGGGGAGGGCCCTTCCAGACACGTGTTTCTTCAGCGACGTCAGGACTCCTGCCTAGGTGCGAGGGACACCTCGGGATTCTCCTCGAGTCTTGGCATGGCAATTGGGACGCGTTTCCACTTGAAGCGGGAGACCCTGGGTCCATTTCCACGTGCCACAAGGATCCTGGGACACCTATCCATTTTCAAGAGGAGTCAGGCATCGTAGCCTTTGGAAGCATTGATCTCCGCGGACGTCGTGAGTTTTCAAAGGATGTGAGGCCTCCAGTCGTGAAGAGGTGGAGACCTAGGTCTTCTATGTGGTCTCCACAGGGGATTCAGACATCCCTTCGTCTTGGGAGATGCAAGACGAGCCTGCATTCAATTCACTGCAGGAATATCCAGCCTTACTTCGAGTCAGAGCATCTCGGTGTCCATTCCACTTGAGGCCACAAACTCAGGGTCCCTCTCACATACCTGTAGCTGAGAGAAGCCTCCTCTTGAGGTGCTTGTGGAAAGTTGGTATTCCTCTTGATTCGAAGCCAGGGACTAAGCTCTCATATCGAGTTAATTTGGGGTCCACGGAGCCCTTTCTTGTTGCTCCAGTGACCTCAGGATCCCTCTAGACTTGAGACAGTCATCTTGGGTTTTCTCTGGAGTGCCATCAAGGAAATCAAGGCTCCTTTCACGTTTGATGTGGAACACGGATTTGCTCTGCACGCAGTGCAGGGGAATCGGGACTCTTCTTGCGGCGAGGGGGAAGTCTCATGGTTTTTCTCGAGTTGCGGCCGGAACCTGTGGTATATTCTCGAGTTACGACGGGGAGGACCCTTCCAGACACGTGTTTGTTCAGCGACGTCAGGACTCCTGCCTAGGTGCGAGGGACACCTCGGGATTCTCCTCGAGTCTTGGCATGGCAATTGGGACGCGTCTCCACGTGAGGCGGGAGACCCAGGGTCCCTTATAACGTGCCACAGGGATCCTGGGACTCCTATCCATTTGCAAGAGGAGTCAGGCATCGTCTCCTTTGGAAGCATTGATCTCCGCGGACGTCTCGAGTTTTCAAAGGATGTGAGGCCTCCGGTCGCGATGAGGCGGAGAACTAGTTCTTTTTCTGTGGTCTCCACAGGGGATTCAGACATCCCTTCGTCTTGGGAGATGCAAGACGAGCCTGCATTCAATTCACTGCAGGGATATCCGGCCTTACTTCGAGTCAGAGCATCTCGCTGTCCATTCATCTTGAGGCCACAAACTCAGGGGCCCTCTCACATACCTGTAGCTGAGAGAAGCCTCCTCTTGAGGTGCTTGTGGAAAGTTGGTATTCCTCTTGAGTCGAAGCCAGGGACTAAGCTCTCATCTCGAGTTGATTTGGGGTCCGCGGAGCCCTTTCGTGTTGCTCCAGTGACCTCAGGATCCCTCTAGACTTGAGACAGTGATCTTGGGTTTTCTCTGGAGTGCCATCAAGGAAATCAAGGCTCCTTTCACGTTCGATGTGGAACACGCAATTGCTCTGCACGCAGTGCAGGGGAATCGGGCCTCATCTCGCGACGAGGGGGAAGTCTCATGGTTTTTCTCGAGTTGCGGCCAGGACCTGGGGTATATTCTCGAGTTACTAAGGGGAATGCCCTTCCAGACACGTGTTTGTTCAGCGACGTCAGGACTCCTGCCTAGGTGCGAGGGACACCTCGGGATTCTCCTCGAGACTTGGCATGGCATTTGGGACGCGTTTCAACTTGAGGCGGGAGAACTAGGGTCCCTTTCGACGTGCCACAGAGATCCTGGGACTCCTATCCATTTTCAAGAGGAGTCAGGCATCGTATCCTTTGGAAGCATTGATATCCGCAGACGTCTTGAATTTTCAAAGGATGTTAGGCCTCCAGTCGTGAAGAGGTGGAGAACTAGGTCTTCTCTGTGGTCTCCACAGGGGATTCAGACATCCCTTCGTCTTGGGAGATGCAAGACGAGCCTGCATTCAATTCACTGCAGGAATATCCGGCCTTACTTCGAGTCAGAGCATCTCGGTGTCCATTCCACTTGAGGCCACAAACTCAGGGTCCCTCTCACATACCTGTAGCTGAGAGAAGCCTCCTCTTGAGGTGCTTGTGGAAAGTTGGTATTCCACTTGAGTCGAAGCCAGGGACTAAGCTCTCATCTCGAGTAGATTTGGGGCCCACGGAGCCCTTTCTTGTTGCTCCAGTGACCTCAGGATCCCTCTAGACTTGAGACAGTGATCTTGGGTTTTCTCTGGAGTGCCATTAAGGAAATCAAGGCTCCTTTCACGTTTGATGTGGAACACGGAATTGCTCTGCACGCAGTGCAGGGGAATCGGGCCTCATCTCACGGCGAGGGGGAAGTCTCATGGTTTTTCTCGGGTTGCGGCCGGAACCTGGGGTGTATTCTCGAGTTACGACGGGGAGGGCCCTTCCATACACGTGTTTGTTCAGCGACGTCAGGACTCCTGCCTAGGGGCGAGGGACACCTCGGAATTCTCCTCGAGTCTTGGCATGGCAATTGGGACGCGTCTCCACGTGAGGCGGGAGACCCAGGGTCCCTTTCCACGTGCAACAGGGATCCTGGGACTCCTATCCATTTTCAAGAAGAGTCAGGCATCGTCTCCTTTGGAAGCATTGACCTCCGCAGACCTCTCGAGTTTTCAAAGGATGTGATGCCTCCGGTCTCGATGAGACGGAGGACTAGGTCTTTCTCTGTGGTCTCCACAGGGGATTCAGACATCCCTTCGTCTTGGGAGATGCAAGACGAGCCTGCATTCAATTCACTATTGGGATATGTGGCCTTACTTCGAGTCAGAGCGTCTAGGTGTCCATTCCAATTGAGGCCACAATCTCAGGGTCCCTCTCAAATACCTTTAGCTGAGAGAAGCCTCCTCTTGAGGTGCTTGTGGAAAGTTGGTATTCCTCTTGAGTCGAAGCCAGGGACTAAGCTCTCATCTCGAGTTGATTTGGGGTCCACGGAGCCCTTTCGTGTTGCTCCAGTGACCTCAGGATCCCTCTAGACTTGAGACAGTGATCTTGGGTTTTCTCTGGAGTGCCATCAAGGAAATCAAGGCTCCTTTCACGTTTGATGTGGAACACGGATTTGCTCTGCACGCAGTGCATCGGAATCGGGCCTGATCTCGCAGCGAGGGGTAAGTCTCATGGTTTTTCTCGAGTTGCGGCCGGAACCTGTGGTATATTCTCGAGTTACGACGGGGAGGGCCCTTCCAGACACGTGTTTCTTCAGCGACGTCAGGACTCCTGCCTAGGTGCGAGGGACACCTCGGGATTCTCCTCGAGTCTTGGCATGGCAATTGGGACGCGTTTCCACTTGAAGCGGGAGACCCTGGGTCCATTTCCACGTGCCACAAGGATCCTGGGACACCTATCCATTTTCAAGAGGAGTCAGGCATCGTAGCCTTTGGAAGCATTGATCTCCGCGGACGTCGTGAGTTTTCAAAGGATGTGAGGCCTCCAGTCGTGAAGAGGTGGAGACCTAGGTCTTCTATGTGGTCTCCACAGGGGATTCAGACATCCCTTCGTCTTGGGAGATGCAAGACGAGCCTGCATTCAATTCACTGCAGGAATATCCAGCCTTACTTCGAGTCAGAGCATCTCGGTGTCCATTCCACTTGAGGCCACAAACTCAGGGTCCCTCTCACATACCTGTAGCTGAGAGAAGCCTCCTCTTGAGGTGCTTGTGGAAAGTTGGTATTCCTCTTGATTCGAAGCCAGGGACTAAGCTCTCATATCGAGTTAATTTGGGGTCCACGGAGCCCTTTCTTGTTGCTCCAGTGACCTCAGGATCCCTCTAGACTTGAGACAGTCATCTTGGGTTTTCTCTGGAGTGCCATCAAGGAAATCAAGGCTCCTTTCACGTTTGATGTGGAACACGGATTTGCTCTGCACGCAGTGCAGGGGAATCGGGACTCTTCTTGCGGCGAGGGGGAAGTCTCATGGTTTTTCTCGAGTTGCGGCCGGAACCTGTGGTATATTCTCGAGTTACGACGGGGAGGACCCTTCCAGACACGTGTTTGTTCAGCGACGTCAGGACTCCTGCCTAGGTGCGAGGGACACCTCGGGATTCTCCTCGAGTCTTGGCATGGCAATTGGGACGCGTCTCCACGTGAGGCGGGAGACCCAGGGTCCCTTATAACGTGCCACAGGGATCCTGGGACTCCTATCCATTTGCAAGAGGAGTCAGGCATCGTCTCCTTTGGAAGCATTGATCTCCGCGGACGTCTCGAGTTTTCAAAGGATGTGAGGCCTCCGGTCGCGATGAGGCGGAGAACTAGTTCTTTTTCTGTGGTCTCCACAGGGGATTCAGACATCCCTTCGTCTTGGGAGATGCAAGACGAGCCTGCATTCAATTCACTGCAGGGATATCCGGCCTTACTTCGAGTCAGAGCATCTCGCTGTCCATTCATCTTGAGGCCACAAACTCAGGGGCCCTCTCACATACCTGTAGCTGAGAGAAGCCTCCTCTTGAGGTGCTTGTGGAAAGTTGGTATTCCTCTTGAGTCGAAGCCAGGGACTAAGCTCTCATCTCGAGTTGATTTGGGGTCCGCGGAGCCCTTTCGTGTTGCTCCAGTGACCTCAGGATCCCTCTAGACTTGAGACAGTGATCTTGGGTTTTCTCTGGAGTGCCATCAAGGAAATCAAGGCTCCTTTCACGTTCGATGTGGAACACGCAATTGCTCTGCACGCAGTGCAGGGGAATCGGGCCTCATCTCGCGACGAGGGGGAAGTCTCATGGTTTTTCTCGAGTTGCGGCCAGGACCTGGGGTATATTCTCGAGTTACTAAGGGGAATGCCCTTCCAGACACGTGTTTGTTCAGCGACGTCAGGACTCCTGCCTAGGTGCGAGGGACACCTCGGGATTCTCCTCGAGACTTGGCATGGCATTTGGGACGCGTTTCAACTTGAGGCGGGAGAACTAGGGTCCCTTTCGACGTGCCACAGAGATCCTGGGACTCCTATCCATTTTCAAGAGGAGTCAGGCATCGTATCCTTTGGAAGCATTGATATCCGCAGACGTCTTGAATTTTCAAAGGATGTTAGGCCTCCAGTCGTGAAGAGGTGGAGAACTAGGTCTTCTCTGTGGTCTCCACAGGGGATTCAGACATCCCTTCGTCTTGGGAGATGCAAGACGAGCCTGCATTCAATTCACTGCAGGAATATCCGGCCTTACTTCGAGTCAGAGCATCTCGGTGTCCATTCCACTTGAGGCCACAAACTCAGGGTCCCTCTCACATACCTGTAGCTGAGAGAAGCCTCCTCTTGACGTGCTTGTGGAAAGTTGGTATTCCTCTTGAGTCGAAGCCAGGGACTAAGCTCTCATCTCGAGTTAATTTGGGGTCCAGGGAGACCTTTCGTGTTGCTCCAGTGACCTCAGGATCCCTCTAGACTTGAGACAGTCATCTTGGGTTTTCTCTGGAGTGCCATAGAGGAAATCAAGGCTCCTTTCACGTTTGATGTGGAACACGGAATTGCTCTGCATGCAGTGCAGGGGAATCGGGCCTCATCTCGCGGCAAGGGTTATGTCTCATGGTTTTTATCAAGTTGCGGCCGGAACATGGGGTATATTCTCGACTTACGACGGGGACGGCCCTTCCAGACACGTGTTTGTTCAGCGACGTCAGGACTCCTACCTAGGTGTGAGGGACACCTCTGGATTCTCCTCGAGTCCTGACATGGCAATTGGGACGCTTCTCCACGTGAGGCGGGAGACCCAGGGTCCCTTTCCACGTGCCACACGGATCCTGGGACTCCTATCCATTTTCAAGAGGAGTCAGCCATTGTCTCCTTTGGAAGCATTGATCTCCGCGGACCTCTCGAGTTTTCAAAGGATATGAGGCTTCCGGTTGCCATGAGGTGGAGAACTAGGTCTTTCTCTGTGGTCTCCACAGGGGATTCAGACATCCCTTCGTCTTGGGAGATGCAAGACGAGCCTGCATTCAATTCACTGCATGGATATCCGGCTTAACTTCGAGTCAGAGGTTCTCGGTGTCCATTCCACTTGAGGCCACAACCTCAGGGTCGCTCTCTCATACCTGTAGCTGAGAGAAGCCTCCTCTTGAGGTGCTTGTGGAAAGTTGGTATACCTCTTGAGTCTAAGCCAGGGACTAAGCTCTCATCTCGAGTTGATTTGGGGTCCACGGAGCCCTTTCGTGTTGCTACAGTGACCTCAGGATCCCTCTAGACTTGAGACAGTGATCTTGGGTTTTCTCTGGAGTGCCATCAAGGAAATCAAGGCTCCTTTCACTTTTGATGTGGAATACGGAATTGCTCTGCACGCAGGGCAGGGGAATCGGGCCTCATCTCGCGGCGAGGGGGAAGTCTCATGGTTTTTCTCGAGTTGCGGCCGGAACCTAGGGTATATTCTCGAGTTACGATGGGAAGGGCCCTTCCAGACACGTGTTTGTTCAGCGACGTCAGGACTCCTGCCTAGGTGCGAGGGACAACTCGGGATTCTCCTCGAGTCTTTGCATGGCAATTGGGACGCGTCTCCACGTGAGGCGGGAGACCCAGGGTCCCTTTCCACGTGCCACAGGGATCCTGGGACTCCTATCCATTTTCAAGAGGAGTCAGGCATCGTCTCCTTTGGAAGCATTGATCTCCGCGGACCTCTCGAATTTTCAAAGGATGTGAGGCCCCCGGTCGCTATGAGGCGGAGAATTAGGTCTTTCTCTGTGGTCTCCACAGGGGATTCAGACATCCCTTCGTCTTGGGAGATGTAAGACGAGCCTGCATTCAATTCACTGCAGGGATATCCGGCCTTACTTCGAGTCAGAGCATCTCGGTGTCCATTCCACTTGAGGCCACAAACTCAGGGTCCCTCAAATATACCTGTAGATGAGAGAAGCCTCCTCTTGAGGTCCTTGTGGAAAGTTGGTATTCCTCTTGAGTCTAAGCCAGGGTCTAAGCTCTCATCTGTGGTTGATTTGTGGTCCACGAAGCCCTTTCCTATTGGTCCAGTGACCTCAGGATCCCTCTAGACTTGAGACAGTGATCTTGGGATTCCTCTGGAGTGCCATCAAGGAAATCAAGGCTCCTTTCACGTTTGATGTGGAACACGCAATTGCTCTGCACCCAGTGCAGGGGAATGGGGCCTCAAATCGAGGCGAGGGGGAAGTCTCATGGTTTTTCTCGAGTTGCGGCCGGAACCTGGGGTATATTCTCGAGTTACGACGGGGAGGGCCCTTCCATACACGTGTTTGTTCAGCGACGTCAGGACTCCTGCCTAGGTGTGAGGGACACCTCGGGATTCTCCTCGAGTCTTGGCATGGCAATTGGGACGCGTCTCCACATGAGGCGGGAGACCCAGGGTCCCTTTCCACGTGCCACAGGGATCCTGGGACTCCTATCCATTTTCAAGAGGAGTCAGGCATCGTCTCCTTTGGAAGCATTGATCTCCGCGGACCTCTCGAGTTTTCAAGGGATGTGAGGCCTCCAGTCGTGACGAGGCGGACGACTAGGTCTTTCTCTGTCGTCTCCACAGGGGATTCAGACATCCCTTCGTCTTGGGAGATGCAAGACGAGCCTGCATTCAATTCACTGCAGGGATATCCGGCCTTAATTCGAGTCAGAGCATCTCGGTGTCCATTCCACTTGAGGCCACAAACCAGGGTCCCTCTCACATACCTGTAGCTGAGAGAAGCCTCCTCTTGAGGTGCTTGTGGAAAGTTGGTATTCCCCTTGAGTCGAAGCCAGGGACTAAGCTCTCATCTCGAGTAGATTTGGGGCCCACGGAGCCCTTTCTTGTTGCTCCAGTGACCTCAGGATCCCTCTAGACTTGAGACAGTGATCTTGGGTTTTCTCTGGAGTGCCATTAAGGAAATCAAGGCTCCTTTCACGTTTGATGTGGAACACGGAATTGCTCTGCACGCAGTGCAGGGGAATCGGGCCTCATCTCACGGCGAGGGGGAAGTCTCATGGTTTTTCTCGGATTGCGGCCGGAACCTGGGGTGTATTCTCGAGTTACGACGGGGAGGGCCCTTCCATACACGTGTTTGTTCAGCGACGTCAGGACTCCTGCCTAGGGGCGAGGGACACCTCGGAATTCTTCTCGAGTCTTGGCATGGCAATTGGGACGCGTCTCCACGTGAGGCGGGAGACCCAGGGTCCCTTTCCACGTGCAACAGGGATCCTGGGACTCCTATCCATTTTCAAGAAGAGTCAGGCATCGTCTCCTTTGGAAGCATTGACCTCCGCAGACCTCTCGAGTTTTCAAAGGATGTGATGCCTCCGGTCTCGATGAGGCGGAGGACTAGGTCTTTCTCTGTGGTCTCCACAGGGGATTCAGACATCCCTTCGTCTTGGGAGATGCAAGACGAGCCTGCATTCAATTCACTATTGGGATATCTGGCCTTACTTCGAGTCAGAGCGTCTAGGTGTCCATTCCAATTGAGGCCACAAACTCAGGGTTCCTCTCAAATACCTTTAGCTGAGAGAAGCCTCCTCTTGAGGTGCTTGTGGAAAGTTGGTATTCCTCTTGAGTCGAAGCCAGGGACTAAGCTCTCATCTCGAGTTGATTTGGGGTCCACGGAGCCCTTTCGTGTTGCTCCAGTGACCTCAGGAACCCTCTAGACTTGAGACAGTGATCTTGGGTTTTCTCTGGAGTGCCATCAAGGAAATCAAGGCTCCTTTCACGTTTGATGTGGAACACGGATTTGCTCTGCACGCAGTGCATCGGAATCGGGCCTGATCTCGCGGCGAGGGGTAAGTCTCATGGTTTTTCTCGAGTTGCGGCCGGAACCTGTGGTATATTCTCGAGTTACGACGGGGAGGGCCCTTCCAGACACGTGTTTGTTCAGCGACGTCAGGACTCCTGCCTAGGTGCGAGGGACACCTCGGGATTCTCCTCGAGTCTTGGCATGGCAATTGGCACGCGTTTCCACTTGAAGCGGGAGACCCTGTGTTCCTTTCCACGTGCCACAAGGATCCTGGGACACCTATCCATTTTCAAGAGGAGTCAGGCATCGTAGCCTTTGGAAGCATTGATCTCCGCAGACGTCGTGAGTTTTCAAAGGATGTGAGGCCTCCAGTCGTGAAGAGGTGGAGACCTAGGTCTTCTCTGTGGTCTCCACAGGGGATTCAGACATCCCTTCGTCTTGGGAGATGCAAGACGAGCCTGCATTCAATTCACTGCAGGAATATCCAGCCTTACTTCGAGTCAGAGCATCTCGGTGTCCATTCCACTTGAGGCCACAAACTCAGGGTCCCTCTCACATACCTGTAGCTGAGAGAAGCCTCCTCTTGAGGTGCTTGTGGAAAGTTGGTATTCCTCTTGATTCGAAGCCAGGGACTAAGCTCTCATCTCGAGTTAATTTGGGGTCCAGGGAGCATTTTCGTGTTGCTCCAGTGACCTCAGGATCCCTCTAGACTTGAGACAGTCATCTTGGGTTTTCTCTGGAGTGCCATCAAGGAAATCAAGGCTCCTTTCACGTTTGATGTGGAACACGGATTTGCTCTGCACGCAGTGCAGGGGAATCGGGACTCTTGTCGCGGCGAGGGGGAAGTCTCATGGTTTTTCTCGAGTTGCGGCCGGAACCTGCGGTATATTCTCGAGTTACGACGGGGAGGACCCTTCCAGACACGTGTTTGTTCAGCGACGTCAGGACTCCTGCCTAGGTGCGAGGGACACCTCGGGATTCTCCTCGAGTCTTGGCATGGCAATTGGGACCCGTCTCCACGTGAGGCGGGAGACCCAGGGTCCCTTATAACGTGCCACAGGGATCCTGGGACTCCTATCCATTTGCAAGAGGAGTCAGGCATCGTCTCCTTTGGAAGCATTGATCTCCGCGGACGTTTCGAGTTTTCAAAGGATGTGAGGCCTCCGGTCGCGATGAGGCGGAGAACTAGTTCTTTTTCTGTGGTCTCCACAGGGGATTCAGACATCCCTTCGTCTTGGGAGATGCAAGACGAGCCTGCATTCAATTCACTGCAGGGATATAAAGCCTTACTTCGAGTCAGAGCATCTCGGTGTCCATTCATCTTGAGGCCACAAACTCAGGGGCCCTCTCACATACCTGTAGCTGAGAGAAGCCTCCTCTTGAGGTGCTTGTGGAAAGTTCGTATTCCTCTTGAGTCGAAGCCAGGGACTAAGCTCTCATCTCGAGTTGATATGGGGTCCCCGGAGCCCTTTCGTGTTGCTCCAGTGACCTCAGGATCCCTCTAGACTTGAGACAGTGATCTTGGGTTTTCTCTGGAGTGCCATCAGGGAAATCAAGGCTCCTTTCACGTTTGATGTGGAACACGGAATTGCTCTGCACGCAGTGCAGGGGAATCGGGCGTCATCTCGCGGCGAGGGGGAAGTCTCATGGTTTTTCTCGAGTTGCGGCCGGAACCTGAGGTATATTCTCGAGTTACGACGGGGAGGGCCCTTCCAGACACGTGTTTGTTCAGCGACGTCACGACTCCTGCCTAGGTGCGAGGGACACCTCGGGATTCTCCTCGAGTCTTGGCATGGCAATTGGGACGCGTCTCCACGTGAGGTGGGAGACCCAATGTCCCTTTCGACGTGCCACAGGGATCCTGGGACTCCTATCCATTTTCAAGAGGAGTCAGGCATCGTCTCCTTTGGAAGCATTGATCTCCGCAGACCTCTCGAGTTTTCAAAGGATGTGAGGCCTCCGGTCGCGTTGAGGCGGAGGACTAGGTCTTTCTCTGTGGTCTACACAGGGGATTCAGACATCCCTTCGTCTTGGGAGATGCAAGACGAGCCTGCATTCAATTCACTGCAGGGATATCCGGCCTTACTTCGAGTCAGAGCATCTCGGTGTCCATTCCACTTGAGACCACAAACTCAGGGTGCCTCTCACATACCTGTAGCTGAGAGAAGCCTCCTCTTGAGGTGCTTGTGGAAAGTTGGTATTCCTCTTGAGTCGAAGCCAGGGACTAAGCTCTCATCTCGAGTTGATTTGGGGTCCACGGAGCCCTTTCTTGTTGATCCAGTGACCTCAGGATCCCTCCAGACTTGAGACAGTGATCTTGGGTTTTCTCTGGAGTGCCATCAAGGAAATCAAGGCTCCTTTCACGTTTGATGTGGAACACGGAATTGCTCTGCACGCAGTGCAGGGGAATCGGGCCTCAACTCGCGGCGAGGGGGAAATCTCATGGTTTTTCTCGAGTTGCGGCCGGAACCTGGGGTATATTCTCGAGTTACGACGGGGAGGGCCCTTCCAGACACGTGTTTGTTCAGCGACGTCAGGACTCCTACCTAGGTGCTGGGGACACCTCGGGATTCTCCTCGAGTCTTGGCATGGCAATTGGGACGCGTCTCCACGTGAGGCAGGAGACCCAGTGTCCCTTGCCACGTGCCACAGGGATCCTGGGACTCCTATCCATTTTCAAGAGGAGTCAGGCATCGTCTCCTTTGGAAGCATTGATCTCGGCGGACCTCTCGAGTTTTCAAAGGATGTGAGGCTCCCAGTCGCTATGAGGCGGAGGACTAGGTCTTTCTCTGTGGTCTCCACAGGGGATTCAGACATCCCTTCGTCTTGGGAGATGCAAGACGAGCCTGCATTCAATTCACTGCAGGGATATCCGGCCTTACTTCGAGTCAGAGCATCTCGGTGTCCATTCCACTTGAGGCCACAAACTCAGGGTCCCTCAAATATACCTGTAGCTGAGAGAAGCCTCCTTTTGAGGTCCTTGTGGAAAGTTGGTATTCCTCTTGAGTCTAAGCCAGGGTCTAAGCTCTCATCTCGAGTTGATTTGGGGTCCACGGAGCCCTTTCCTGTTGCTCCAGTGACCTCAGGATCCCTCTAGACTTGAGACAGTGATCTTGGGTTTTCTCTGGAGTGCCATCAAGGAAATCAAGGCTCCTTTCACGTTTGATGTGGAACACGGAATTGCTCTGCATTCAGTACAGGGGAATCGGGCCTCAACTCGCGGCGAGGGGAAAATCTCATGGTTTTTCACGAGTTGCGGCCGGAACCTGGGGTATATTCTCGAGTTACGACGGGGAGGGCCCTTCCAGACACCTGTTTGTTCAGCGACGTCAGGACTCCTGCCTAGGTGCGAGGGACACCTCGGGATTCTCCTCGAGTCTTGGCATGGCAATTTGGACGCGTCTCCACGTGAGGCGCGAGACCCAGGGTCCCTTTCCACGTGCCACAGGGATCCTGGGACTCCTATCCATTTTAAAGAGGAGTCAGGCATCGTCTCCTTTGGAAGCATTGACCTCCGCGGACCTCTCGAATTTTCAAAGGATGTGAGGCCTCCGGTCGCGATGAGGCGGAGAAGTCGGTCTTTCTCTGAGGTCTCCACAGGGGATTCAGACATCCCTTCGTCTTGGGAGATGCAAGACGAGCCTGCATTCAATTCACTGCACGGATATCCGGACTTACTTCGAGTCAGAGCATCTCAGTGTCCATTCCACTTGAGGCCACAAACTCAGGGTCCCTCTCAAACACCTGTAGCTGAGAGAAGCCTCCTCTTGAGGTGCTTATGGAAAGTTGGTATTCCTCTTGACTCGAATCCAGGGACTAAGCTCTCATCTCGAGTTGATTTGGGGTCAAAGGGGAAATTTCGTGTTGCTCCAGTGACCTCATGATCCCTCTAGACTTGAGACAGTGATCTTGGGTTTTCTCAGGAGTGCCATCAAGGAAATCAAGGCTCCTTTCACGTTTGATGTGGAACACGGAATTGCTCTGCATGCAGTGCAGGGGAATCGGGCCTCAACTCGCGGCGAGGGGGAAATCTCATGGTTTTTCTCGAGTTGCGGCCGGAACCTGGGGTATATTCTCGAGTTACGACGGGGAGGGCCCTTCCAGACACGTGTTTGTTCAGCGACGTCAGGACTCCTACCTAGGTGCTAGGGACACCTCGGGATTCTCCTCGAGTCTTGGCATGGCAATTGGGACGTGTCTCCACGTGAGGCGGGAGACCCAGGGTCCCTTGCCACGTGCCACAGGGATCCTGGGACTCCTATCCATTTTCAAGAGGAGTCAGGCATCGTCTCCTTTGGAAGCATTGATCTCGGCGGACCTCTCGAGATTTCAAAGGATGTGAGGCCCCCAGTCGCTATGAGGCGGAGAATTAGGTCTTTCTCTGTGGTCTCCACAGGGGATTCAGACATCCCTTCGTCTTGGGAGATGCAAGACGAGCCTGCATTCAATTCACTGCAGGGATATCCGGCTTTACTTCGAGTCAGAGCATCTCGGTGTCCATTCCACTTGAGGCCACAAACTCAGGGTCCCTCAAATATACCTGTAGCTGAGAGAAGCCTCCTCTTGAGGTCCTTGTGGAAAGTTGGTATTCCTCTTGAGTCTAAGCCAGGGTCTAAGCTCCCATCTCGAGTTGATTTGGGGTCCACAAAGCCCTTTCCTGTTGGTCCAGTGACCTCAGGATCCCTCTAGACTTGAGACAGTGATCTTGGGTTTTCTCTGGAGTGCCATCAAGGAAATCAAGGCTCCTTTCACGTTTGATGTGGAACACGGAATTGCTCTGCATTCAGTGCAGGGGAATCGGGCCTCAACTCGCGGCGAGGGGAAAATCTCATGGTTTTTCTCGAGTTGCGGCCGGAACCTGGGGTATATTCTCGAGTTACGACGGGGAGGGCCCTTCCAGACACCTGTTTGTTCAGCGACGTCAGGACTCCTGCCTAGGTGCGAGGGACACCTCGGGATTCTCCTCGAGTCTTGGCATGGCAATTTGGACGCGTCTCCACGTGAGGCGCGAGACCCAGGGTCCCTTTCCACGTGCCACAGTGATCCTGGGACTCCTATCCATTTTCAAGAGGAGTCAGGCATCGTCTCCTTTGGAAGCATTGATCTCCGCGGACCTCTCGAGTTTTCAAAGGATGTGAGGCCTCTGGTCGCGATGAGGAGGAGAAGTCGGTCTTTCTCTGAGGTCTCCACAGGGGATTCAGACATCCCTTCGTCTTGGGAGATGCAAGACGAGCCTGCATTCAATTCACTGCAGGGATATCCGGCCTTACTTCGAGTCAGAGCATCTCGGTGTCCATTCCACTTGAGGCCACAAACTCAGGGTCCCTCTCAAACACCTGTAGCTGAGAGAAGCCTCCTCTTGAGGTGCTTATGGAAAGTTGGTATTCCTCTTGAGTCGAAGCCAGGGACTAAGCTCTCATCTCGAGTTGATTTGGGGTCCAAGGGGAAATTTCGTGTTGCTCCAGTGACCTCAGGATCCCTCTAGACTTGAGACAGTGATCTTGGGTTTTCTCTGGAGTGCCATCAAGGAAATCAAGGCTCCTTTCACGTTTGATGTGGAACACGGAATTGCTCTGCATGCAGTGCAGGGGAATCGGGCCTCAACTCGCGGCGAGGGGGAAATCTCATGGTTTTTCTCGAGTTGCGGCTGGAACATGGGGTATATTCACGAGTTATGACGGGGAGGGCCCTTCCAGACACGTGTTTGTTCAGCGACGTCAGGACTCCTGCCTAGGGGCGAGAGACACCTCGGGATTCTCCTCGAGTCTTGGCATGGCAATTGGGACGCGTCTCCATGTGAGGCGGGAGACCCAGGGTTCCTTTCCACGTGCCACAGGGATCCTGGGACTCCTATCCATTTTCAAGAGGAGTCAAGCATCGTCTCCTTTGGAAGCATTGATCTCCGCGGACCTCTTGAGGTTTCAAAGGATCTGAGGCCTCCGGTCGCGATGAGGCGGAGAACTACCTCTTTCTCTGTGGTCTCCACAGGGGATTCAGACATCCCTTCATCTTGGGAGATGCAAGACGAGCCTGCATTCAATTCACTATTGGGATATCCGGCCTTACTTCGAGTCAGAGCATCTAGGTGTCCATTCCACTTGAGGCCACAAACCTAGTGTCCCTCTCACATACTTGTAGCTGAGAGAAGCCTCCTCTTGAGGTGCTTGTGGAAAGTCGGTATTCCTCTTGAGTGGAAGCCAGGGACTAAGCTCTCATCTCGAGTTGATTTGGGGTCCACGGAGACCTTTCATTTTGCTCCAGTGACCTCAGGATCCCTCTAGACTTGAGCCAGTGATCTTGGGTTTTCTCTGGAGTGCCATCAAGGAAATCAAGGCTCCTTTCACGTTTGATGTGGAACACGGAATTGCTCTGCACGCAGTGCAGGGGAATCTGGCCTCATTTCACGGCGAGGGGGAAGTCTCATGGCTTTTCTCGAGTTGCGGCCGGAACCTGGGGTAGATTCTCGAGTTACGACGGGGAGGGCCCTTCCAGACACGTGTTTGTTCAGCGATGTCAGGACTCCTGCCTAGGTGCGAGGGACACCTCGGGATTCTCCTCGAGTCTTGGCATGGCAATTTGGACGCGTCTCCATGTGAGGCGGGAGACCAAGGGTCCCTTTCCACGTGCCACAGGGATCCTGGGACTCCTATCCATTTTCAAGAGGAGTCAGGCACCGTCTCCTTTGGAAGCATTGATCTCCGCAGACCTCTCGAGTTTTCAAAGGATGTGAGGCCTCCGGTCGCGATGAGGCGGAGGACTAGGTCTTTCTCTGTGGTCTCCACAGGGGATTCAGACATCGCTTCGTCTTGGGAGATTCAAGACAAGCCTGCATTCAATTCACTGTTGGGATATCCGGCCTTACTTCGAGTCAGAGCATCTCGGTGTCCATTCCACTTGAGGCCACAAACTCAGGGTCCCTCTCAAATACCTGTAGCTGAGAGAAGCCTACTCTTGAGATGCTTGTGGAAAGTTGGTATTCCTCTTGAGTCGAAGCCAGGCACTAAGCTCTCATCTCGAGATGATTTGGGGTCCACGGAGCCCTTACGTATTGCTACAGTTACATCAGGATCCCTCTAGACGTGAGACAGTGATCTTGGGTTTTCTCTGGAGTGCCTTCAAAGAAATCAAGGATCTTTTCAAGTTTGATGTGGAACACGGAATTGCTCTGCACGCAGTGCAGGGGAATCGGGCCTCAACTCACGGCGAGGGGGAAATCTCATGGTTTTTCTCGAGTTGCGGACGGAACCTAGGGTATATTCTCGAGTTACGATGGGGAGGGCCCTTCCAGACACGAGTTTGTTCAGCGACGTCAGGACTCCTGCCTAGGGGCGAGGGACACCTCGGGATTCTCCTCGAGTCTTGGCATGGCAATTGGGTCGCGTCTCCACGTGAGGCGGGAGACTCAGGGTCCCTTTCCACGTGCCACAGGGATCCTGGGACTCCTATCCACTTTCAAGAGGAGTCAGGCATCGTCTCCTTTGGAAGCATTGATCTCCGCGGACCTCTTGAGGTTTCAAAGGATGTGAGGCCTCCGGTCGCGATGAGGCGGAGAACTCGGTCTTTCTCTGTGGTCTCCACAGGGGATTCAGACATCCCTTCGTCTTGGGAGATGCAAGACGAGCCTGCATTCAATTCACTGCAGGGATATCCGGCCTTACTTCGAGTCAGAGCATCTCGGTGTCCATTCCACTTGAGGCCACAAACTCAGGGTCCCTCAAATATACCTGTAGCTGAGAGAAGCCTCCTCTTGATGTCCTTGTGGAAAGTTGGTGTTCCTCTTGAGTCTAAGCCAGGGTCTAAGCTCTCATCTCGAGTTGATTTGGGGTACACGAAGCCCTTTCCTGTTGGTCCTGTGACCTCAGGATCCCTCTAGACTTGAGACAGTGACCTTGGGTTTTCTCTGGAGTGCCATCAAGGAAATCAAGCCTCCTTTCACGTTTGATGTAGAACACGGAATTGCTCTGCATTCAGTGCAGGGGAATCGGGCCTCAACTTGCGGCGAGGGGGAAATCTCATGGTTTTTCTCGAGTTGCGGCCGGAACCTGGGGTATATTCTCGAGTTACGACGTGGAGGGCCCTTCCAGACACGTGTTTGTTCAGTGACGTCAGGACTCCTACCTAGGTGCTAGGGACACCTCGGGATTCTCCTCGAGTCTTGGCATGGCAATTGGGACGCGTCTCCATGGGAGCCGGGAGACCCAGGGTCCCTTTCCACGTGCCACAGGGATCCTGGGACTCCTATCCATTTTCAAGAGGAGTCAGGCATTGTCGCCTTTGGAAGCATTGATCTCCGCAGGCCTCTCGAGTTTTCAAAGAATGTGAGGCCTCCGGTCGCGATGAGGCAGAGGACCAGGTCTTTCTCTGTCATCTCCACAGGGGATTCAGACATCCCTTCGTATTGGGAGATGCAAGACGAGCCTGCATTCAATTCACTGCAGGCATATCCGGCCTTAATTTGAGTCAGAGCATTACAGTGTCCATTCCACTTGAGGCCACAAACTCATGGTCCCTCTCACATACCTGTAGCTGAGAGAAGCCTCCTCTTGAGGTGCTTATAGAAAGTTGGTATTCCTCTTGAGGTGAAGCCAGGGACTAAGCTCTCATCTCGAGTTGATTTGGGGTCCACGGAGCCCTTTCGTGTTGCTCCAGTGACCTCAGGATCCCTCTAGACTTGAGACAGTGATCTTGGGTTTTCTCTAGAGTGCCATCAAGGAAATCAAGGCTCCTTTCACGTTTGATGTGGAACACGGAATTGCTCTGCATGCAGTGCAGGGGAATCGGGCCTCATCTCGCGGCGAGGGGGAAGTCTCATGGTTTTTCTCGAGTTGCGGCCCGAACCTGGGGTATAGTCTCCAGTTACGACGCGGAGGGCCCTTCCAGACACGTGT
Organism: Dama dama; assembly: GCF_033118175.1. Classification (NCBI taxonomy): domain Eukaryota; kingdom Metazoa; phylum Chordata; class Mammalia; order Artiodactyla; family Cervidae; genus Dama; species Dama dama. Next base: position 3,544,729 of record NW_026870879.1, on the reverse strand, counting down.
TTGTTCAACGACCTCAGGCCTCCTGCCTAGGTGCGAGGGACACCTCGGGATTCTCCTCGAGTTTTGGCATGGCAATTGGGACGCGTCTCCACGTGAGACGGGAGACCCAGTGTCCCTTTCCACATGCCACAGGGATCCTGGGACTCTTATCCATTTTCAAGAGGAGTCAGGCATCGTCTCCTTTGGAAGCATTGATCTCCGCCCACCTCTCGAGTTTTCAAAGGATGTGAGGCCTCCGGTCGCGATGAGGCGGAGGACTAGGTCTTTCTCTGTGGTCTCCACAGGGTATTCAGACATCCCTTCGTCTTGAGAGATGCAACGAGCCTGCATTCAATTCACTGCAGGGATATCCGTCCTTACTTCGAGTCAGAGCATCTCGGTGTCCATTCCACTTGAGGCCACAAATTCAGGGTCCCTCCCACATAACTGTAGCTGAGAGAAGCCTCCTCCTGAGGGGCTTATGGAAAGTTGGTATTCCTCTTGAGTCGAAGCCAGGGACTAAGCACTCATCTCGAGTTAATTTGGGCTCCACGGAGCCCTTTCGTGTTGCTCCAGTGACCTCAGGATCCCGCTAGACTTGAGACAATGATCTTGGGTTGTCTCTGGAGTGCCATCCAGGAAATCAAGGCTCTTTTCACATTTAATGTGGAACACGGAATTGCTCTGCACGCAGTGCAGGGGAATCGGGCCTCATCTCGTGGCGAGGCGAAGTCTCATGGTTTTTCTCGAGTTGTGGCCGGAACCTGGGGTATATTCTCGAGTTACGATGGGGAGGGCCCTTCCAGACACGTGTTTGTTCAGCGACGTCAGGACTCCTGCCTAGGTGCAAGGGACACCTCGGGATTCTCCTCGAGTCTTGGCATGGCAATTGGGACGTGTCTCCACGTGAGGCGGGAGACCCAGTTTCCCTTTCAACGTGCCACAGGGATCCTGGGACTCCTATCTATTTTCAAGAGGAGTCAGGCATCGTCTCATTTGGAAGCATTGATCTCCGCGGACCTCTCGAGTTTTCAAAGGATGTGAGGTCTCCGGTCGCATTGAGGTTAGGACTAGGTCTCTCTGTGGTCTCCACAGGGGATTCAGACATCCCTTCGTCTTGGGAGATGCAAGACGAGCCTGCATTCAATTCACTGCAGGGATATCCGGCCTTACTTCGTGTCAAAGCATCTCGGTGTCCATTCCACTTGAGGCCACAAAATCAGGGTCCCTCTCACATACCTGTAGCTGAGAGAAGCCTCCTCTTGAGGTGCTTATGGAAAGTTGGTATTCCTCTTGAGTCGAAGCCAGGGACTAAGCTCTCATCTCGAGTTGATTTGGGGTACACGGAGCCATTTCGTGTTGCTCCAGTGACCTCAGGATCCCTCTAGACTTGAGACAGTGATCTTGGGTTTTCTCTGGAGTGCCATCAAGGAAATCAAGGCTCCTTTCACGTTTGATGTGGAACACGGAATTGCTCTGCACGCAGTCCAGGGGAATCGGGCCTCAACTCGCGGCGACGGGGAAATCTCATGGTTTTTCTCGAGTTGCGGACGGAACCTGGGGTATATTCTCGAGTTAAGGCGGGGAGGGACCTTCCAGACACGGGTTTGTTCAGCGACGTCAGGACTCCTGCCTAGGGGCGAGGGACACCTCGGGATTCTCCTCGAGTCTTGGCATGGCAATTGGGATGCGTCTCCACGTGATTCGGGAGACCGAGGGTCCTTTTCCACGTGCCACAGGGATCCTGGGACTCCTATCCATTTTCAAGAGGAGTCAGGCATCGTCTCCTTTGGAAGCATTGATCTCCGTGGACCTCTCGAGTTTTAAAGGATGTGAGGCCTCCGGTCGCGTTGAGGCGGAGAAGTCGGTCTTTCTCTGAGGTCTCCACAGGGGATTCAGACATCCCTTCGTCTTGGGAGATGCAAGACGAGCCTGCATTCAATTCACTGCAGGGATATCCGGCCTTACTTCGAGTCAGAGCATCTCGGTGTCCATTCCACTTGAGGCCACAAACTCAGGGTCCCTCTCACATACCTGTAGCTGAGAGAAGCCTCCTATTGAGGTGCTTATGGAAAGTTGGTATTCCTCTTGAGTCGAAGCCAGGGACTAAGCTCTCATCTCGAGTTGATTTGGGGTCCAAGGGGAAATTTCGTGTTGCTCCAGTGACCTCAGGATCCCTCTAGACTTGAGACAGTGATCTTGGGTTTTCTCTGGAGTGCCATCAAGGAAATCAAGGCTCCTTTCACGTTTGATGTGGAACACGGAATTGCTCTGAATGCAGTGCAGGGGAATCGGGCCTCAACTCGCGGCGAGGGGGAAATCTCATGGTTTTTCTCGAGTTGCGGCCGGAACCTGGGGTATATTCACGAGTTATGACGGGGAGGGCCCTTCCAGACACGTTTTTGTTCAGCGACGTCAGGACTCCTGCCTAGGGGAGAGGGACACCTCGGGATTCTCCTCGAGTCTTGGCATGGCAATTGGGACGCGTCTCCACGTGAGGCGGGAGACCCAGGGTCCCTTTCCACGTGCCACAGGGATCCTGGGACTCCTATCCATTTTCAAGAGGAGTCAGGCATCGTCTCCTTTGGAAGCATTGATCTCCGCAGACCTCTCGAGTTTTCAAAGGATGTGAGGCCTCAGGTCGTGTTGAGGCAGACGACTAGGTCTTTCTCTGTGGTCTCCAGAGGGGATTCAGACAACCCTTCGTCTTGGGAGATGCAAGACGAGCCTGCATTCAATTCACTGCAGGGATATCCGGCCTTACTTCGAGTCAGAGCATCTCGGTGTCCATTCCACTTGAGGCCACAAATTCAGGGTCCCTCCCACATAACTGTAGCTGAGAGAAGCCTCCTCCTGAGGGGCTTATGGAAAGTTGGTATTCCTCTTGAGTCGAAGCCAGGGACTAAGCACTCATCTCGAGTTGATTTGGGGTCCACGGAGCCCTTTCGTGTTGCTCCAGTGACCTCAGGATCCCGCTAGACTTGAGACAATGATCTTGGGTTGTCTCTGGAGTGCCATCCAGGAAATCAAGGCTCTTTTCACATTTAATGTGGAACACGGAATTGCTCTGCACGCAGTGCAGGGGAATCGGGCCTCATCTCGTGGCGAGGCGAAGTCTCATGGTTTTTCTCGAGTTGTGGCCGGAACCTGGGGTATATTCTCGAGTTACGATGGGGAGGGCCCTTCCAGACACGTGTTTGTTCAGCGACGTCAGGACTCCTGCCTAGGTGCAAGGGACACCTCGGGATTCTCCTCGAGTCTTGGCATGGCAATTGGGACGTGTCTCCACGTGAGGCGGGAGACCCAGTTTCCCTTTCAACGTGCCACAGGGATCCTGGGACTCCTATCTATTTTCAAGAGGAGTCAGGCATCGTCTCATTTGGAAGCATTGATCTCCGCGGACCTCTCGAGTTTTCAAAGGATGTGAGGTCTCCGGTCGCATTGAGGTTAGGACTAGGTCTCTCTGTGGTCTCCACAGGGGATTCAGACATCCCTTCGTCTTGGGAGATGCAAGACGAGCCTGCATTCAATTCACTGCAGGGATATCCGGCCTTACTTCGTGTCAAAGCATCTCGGTGTCCATTCCACTTGAGGCCACAAAATCAGGGTCCCTCTCACATACCTGTAGCTGAGAGAAGCCTCCTCTTGAGGTGCTTATGGAAAGTTGGTATTCCTCTTGAGTCGAAGCCAGGGACTAAGCTCTCATCTCGAGTTGATTTGGGGTACACGGAGCCATTTCCTGTTGGTCCAGTGACCTCAGGATCCCTCTAGACTTGAGACAGTGATCTTGGGTTTTCTCTGGAGTGCCATCAAGGAAATCAAGGCTCCTTTCACGTTTGATGTGGAACACGGAATTGCTCTGCACGCAGTCCAGGGGAATCGGGCCTCAACTCGCGGCGACGGGGAAATCTCATGGTTTTTCTCGAGTTGCGGACGGAACCTGGGGTATATTCTCGAGTTAAGGCGGGGAGGGACCTTCCAGACACGGGTTTGTTCAGCGACGTCAGGACTCCTGCCTAGGGGCGAGGGACACCTCGGGATTCTCCTCGAGTCTTGGCATGGCAATTGGGATGCGTCTCCACGTGATTCGGGAGACCGAGGGTCCTTTTCCACGTGCCACAGGGATCCTGGGACTCCTATCCATTTTCAAGAGGAGTCAGGCATCGTCTCCTTTGGAAGCATTGATCTCCGTGGACCTCTCGAGTTTTAAAGGATGTGAGGCCTCCGGTCGCGTTGAGGCGGAGAAGTCGGTCTTTCTCTGAGGTCTCCACAGGGGATTCAGACATCCCTTCGTCTTGGGAGATGCAAGACGAGCCTGCATTCAATTCACTGCAGGGATATCCGGCCTTACTTCGAGTCAGAGCATCTCGGTGTCCATTCCACTTGAGGCCACAAACTCAGGGTCCCTCTCACATACCTTTGCTGAGAGAAGCCTCCTCTTGAGGTGCTTATGGAAAGTTGGTATTCCTCTTGAGTCGAAGCCAGGGACTAAGCTCTCATCTCGAGTTGATTTGGGGTCCAAGGGGAAATTTCGTGTTGCTCCAGTGACCTCAGGATCCCTCTAGACTTGAGACAGTGATCTTGGGTTTTCTCTGGAGTGCCATCAAGGAAATCAAGGCTCCTTTCACGTTTGATGTGGAACACGGAATTGCTCTGCATGCAGTGCAGGGGAATCGGGCCTCAACTCGCGGCGAGGGGGAAATCTCATGGTTTTTCTCGAGTTGCGGCCGGAACCTGGGGTATATTCACGAGTTATGACGGGGAGGGCCCTTCCAGACACGTTTTTGTTCAGCGACGTCAGGACTCCTGCCTAGGGGAGAGGGACACCTCGGGATTCTCCTCGAGTCTTGGCATGGCAATTGGGACGCGTCTCCACGTGAGGCGGGAGACCCAGGGTCCCTTTCCACGTGCCACAGGGATCCTGGGACTCCTATCCATTTTCAAGAGGAGTCAGGCATCGTCTCCTTTGGAAGCATTGATCTCCGCGGACCTCTCGAGTTTTCAAAGGATGTGAGTCCTCAGGTCGGGTTGAGGCAGACGACTAGGTCTTTCTCTGTGGTCTCCAGAGGGGATTCAGACAACCCTTCGTCTTGGGAGATGCAAGACGAGCCTGCATTCAATTCACTGCAGGGATATCCGGCCTTACTTCAAGTCAGAGCATCTCGGTGTCCATTCCACTTGAGGCCACAAATTCAGGGTCCCTCTCACATACCTTTAGCTGAGAGAAGCCTCCTCTTGAGGTGCTTGTGGAAAGTTGGTAGACCTCTTGAGTAGAAGCCAGGGACTAAGCTCTCATCTCGAGTTGATTTGGGGTCCAAGGGGAAATTTCGTGTTGCTCCAGTGACCTCAGCATCCCTCTAGAGTTGAGACAGTGATCTTGGGTTTTCTCTGGAGTGCCATCAAGGAAATCAAGGCTCCTTTCACGTTTGATGTGGAACACGGAATTGCTCTGCACGCAGTGCAGGGGAATAGGGCCTCATCTCGCGGCGAGGGGGAAGTCTCATGGTTTTTCTCGAGTTGCGGCCGGAACCTGGGGTATATTCTCGAGTTACGACGGGGAGGGCCCTTCCAGACACGTGTTTGTTCAGCGACGTCAGGACTCCTGCCTAGGTGCGAGGGAAACCTCGGGATTCTCCTCGAGTCTTGGCATGGCAATTGGGACGCGTCTCCACGTGAGGCGGGAGACCCAGGGTCCCTTTGCACGTGCCACAGGGATCCTGGGACTCCTATCCATTTTCAAGAGGAGTCAGGCATCGTCTCCTTTGGAAGTATTGATCTCCGCGGACCTCTCGAGTTTTCAAAGGATGTGAGGCCTCTGGTCGCGATGAGGCGGAGAAGTCGGTCTTTCTCTGAGGTCTCCACAGGGGATTCAGACATCCCTTCGTCTTGGGAGATGCAAGACGAGCCTGCATTCAATTCACTGCAGGGATATCCGGCCTTACTTCGAGTCAGAGCATCTCGGTGTCCATTCCACTTGAGGCCACAAACTCAGGGTCCCTCTCAAATACCTGTTGCTGAGAGAAGCCTCCTCTTGAGGTGCTTGTGGAAAGTTGGAATTCCTGTTTAGTCGAAGCCAGGGACTAAGCTCTCATCTCGAGTTGATTTGGGGTCCACGGAGCTCTTTCGTGTTGCTCCAGTGACCTCAGGATCCCTCTAGACATGAGACAGTGATCATGGGTTTTCTCTGGAGTGCCATCAAGGAAATCAAGGCTCCTTTCACGTTTGATGTGGAACACGGAATTGCTCTGCACGCAGTGCAGGGGAATCGGGCCTCATCTCGCGGCGAGGGGGAAGTCTCATGGTTTTTCTCGAGTTGCGGCCGGAACCTGGGGTATATTCTCGAGTTACGACGGGGAGGGCCCTTCCAGACACGTGTTTGTTCAGCGACGTCAGGACTCCTGCCTAGGTGCGAGGGACACGTCGGGATTCTCCTCGAGTCTTGGCATGGCAATTGGGACGCGTCTCCACGTGAGGCAGGAGACCCAGTGTCCCTTTCGACGAGCCACAGGGATCCTGGGACACCTATCCATTTTGAAGAGGGGTCAGGCATCGTCTCGTTTGGAAGCATTGATCTCCGCAGACCTCTCGAATTTTCAAAGGATGTGAGGCCTCCCGTCGCGATGAGGCGAAGGACTAGGTCTTCCTCTTTTGTCTCCACAGGGGATTCAGACATCCCTTCATCTTGGGAGATGCAAGACGAGACTGCATTCAATTCACTGCAGGGATATCTGGCCTTACTTCAAGTTAGAGCATCTCGATGTCCATTCCACTTGAGGCCACAAACTCATGGTCCCTCTCACATACCTGTAGCTGAGAGAAGCCTCATCTTGAGGTGCTTGTGGAAAGTTGGTATTCCTCTTGAGTCGAAGCCAGGGACTAAGCTCTCATCTCGAGTTGATTTGGTGTCGACGGAGCCCTTTCGTGTGGCTCCAGTGACCTCATTATCCCTCTAGACTTGAAACAGAGATCTTGGGTTTTCTCTGGAGTGTCATCAAGGAAATCAAGGCTCCTTTCACTTTTGATGTGGAATACAGAATTGCTCTGGAAGCAGTGCAGGGGAATCGGGCCTCATCTCGCGGAGAGGGGGAAGTCTCATGGTTTTTCTCGAGTTGCGGCCAGAACCTGGGGTATATTCTCGAGTTACGACGGGGAGGGCCCTTCCAGACACGTGTTTGTTCAGCGACATAAGGACTACTGCCTAGGTGCGAGGGACACCTCGGGATTCTCCTCGAGTCTTGGCATGGCAATTGGGGCGCGTCTCCACGTGAGGCGGGAGACCCAGGGTCCCTTTCCACGTGCCACAGGGATCCTGGGACTCCTATCCATTTTCAAGAGGAGTCAGGCATCGTCTCCTTTGGAAGCCTTGATCTCCGCAGACCTCTCGAGTTTTCAAAGGATGTGAGGCCTCCGGTTGCGTTGAGGCGGAGGACTAGGTCTTTCTCTGTCGTCTCCACAGGGGATTCAGACATCCCTTCGTCTTGGGCGATGCAAGACGAGCCTGCATTCAATTCACTGCAGGGATATCCGGCCTTACTTCAAGTCAGAGCATCTCGGTGTCCATTCAACTTGAGGCCACAAATTCAGGGTCTCTCTCACATACATGTAGCTGAGGGAAGCCTTCTCTTGAGGTGCTTCTGGAAAGTTGGTATTCCTCTTGAGTCGAAGCCAGGGACTAATCTCTCATCTCGAGTTGATTTGGGGTCCACTTAGCCATTTCGTGTTGGTACAGTGACCTCAGGATCCCTCTAGACTTGAGACAGTGGTCTTGGGTTTTCTCTGGAGTGCCATCAAGGAAATCAAGGCTCCTTTCACGTTTGATGTGGAAAACCGAATTGCTCTGCATGCAGTGCAGGGGAATCGGGCTCATCTCGCGGCGAGGGGGAAGTCTCATGGTTTTTCTCGAGTTGAGGCCGGAACCTGGGGTATATTCTCTAGTTACGACGGGGAGGGCCCTTCCAGACACGTGTTTGTTCAGCGACGTCAGGACTCCTGCCTAGGTGCGAGGGACACCTCGGGATTCTCCTCGAGTCTTGGCATGGCAATTGGGACGCGTCTCCACGTGAGGCCGGAGACCCAGGGTCCCTTTCCACGTGCCACAGGGATCCTGGGACTCCTATCCATTTTCAAGAGGAGTCAGACATTTCCTTTGGAAGCATTGATCTCCGCGGACCTCTCGAGTTTTCAAATGATGTGAGGAATCAAGTCGCGATGAGGCGGAGGACTAGGTCTTTCTCTGTGGCCTCCACAGGGGATTCAGACATCCCTTCGTCTTGGGAGATGCAAGACGAGCCTGCATTCACTTCACTGCAGGGATATCCGGCCTTATTTCGAGTCAGAGCATCTCGGTGTCCATTCCACTTGAGGCCACAAACTCAGGGTCCCTGTCACATACCTGTAGCTGAGAGAAGCCTCCTCTTGAGGTGCATATGGAAAGTTGGTATTCCTCTTGAGTCGAAGCCAGGGACTAAGCTCTCATCTCCAGTTGATTTGGGGTCCACGGAGCCCTTTCGTGTTGCTACAGTGACCTCAGGATCCCTCTAGACTGGAGACAGTGATCTTGGGTTTTCTCTGGAGTGCCATCAAGGAAATCAAGGCTCCTTTCACGTTTGATGTGGAACACGCAATTGCTCTGCATGCAGTGCAGGGGAATTGGGCCTCATCTCGGGGCGAGGGGGAAGTCGCATGGTTTTTCTCGAGTTGCGGCCGGAACCTGCGGTATATTCTCGAGTTACATCCGGGAGGCCCTTCCAGACACGAGTTTGTTCAGCGACGTCAGGACTCCTGCCTAGGTCCGCGGGACACCTCGTGATTCCCCTCGAGTCTTGGCATGGCAATTGGGACACGTTTCCACGTGAGGCGGGAGACCCAGAGTCCCTTTCCACGTGCCACAGGGATCCTTGGACTCCTATCCATTTTCAAGAGGAGTCAGGCATCGTCTCCTTTGGAAGCATTGATCTCCGCGGACCTCTCGAGTTTTCAAAGGATGTGAGGCCTACGGTCGCGATGAGGCGGAGAACTAGGGCTTTCTCTGTGGTCTGCAAAGGGTATTCAGACATCCCTTCGCCTTGGGAGACGCAAGAAGAGCCTGCATTCAATTCACTGCAGGGATATCCGGCGTTACTTCGAGTCAGAGCATCTCGGTGTCCATTCCGCTTGAGGCCACAAACTCAGGGTCCCTGTCACATACCTGTAGCTGAGAGAAGCCTCCTCTTGAGGTGCTTGTGGAAAGTTGGTATTCCTCTTGAGTGGAAGCCAGGGACTAAGCTCTAATCTCGAGTTGATTTGGGGTCCACGGAGCCCTTTCGTGTTGCTCCATTGACCTCAGGATCCATCTAGACTTGAGACAGAGATCTTGGGTTTTCTCTGGAGTGCCATCAAGGAAATCAACGCTCCTTTCACGTTTGATGTGGAACACGGAATTGCTCTGCACGCAGTGCAGGGGAATCGGGCCTCATCTCGCGGCGAGGGGGAAGTCTCATGGTTTTTCTCGAGTTGCGGCCGGAACCTGGGGTATATTCTCGAGTTACGACGGGGAGGGCCCTTCCAGACACGGGTTTATTCAGCGACGTCAGGACTCCTGCCTAGGTGCGAGGGACACCTCGGGATTCTCCTCGAGTCTTGGCAAAAAAATTGGGATGCCTCTCCACGTGAGGCGTGAGACCCAGGGTCCCTTTCCACGTGCCACAGGGATCCTGGGACTCCTATCCATTTTCAAGAGGAGTCAGGCATCGTCTCCTTTGGAAGCATTGATCTCCGCGGACCTCTCGAGTTTTCAAAGGATGTGAGGCCTCTGGTCGCGATAAGGCGGAGAACTAGGTCTTTCTCTGTGGTCTCCACAGGGGATTCAGACATCCCTTCGTCTTGGGAGATGCAAGACGAGCCTGCATTCAATTCACTGCAGGGATATCCGGCCTTACTTCGAGTCAGAGCATCTCGGTGTCCATTCCACTTGAGGCCACAAACTCAGGGTCCCTCTCACATACCTGTAGCTGTGAGAAGCCTCCTCTTGAGGTGCTTGTGGAAAGTTGGTATTCCTCTTGAGTCGAAACCAGGGACTAAGCTCACATCTCGAGTTGATTTGGGGTCCACGGAGCCCTTTCTTGTTGCTCCAGTGACCTCAGGATTCCTCTAGACTTGAGACAGTGATCTTGGGTTTTCTCTGGAGTGCCATCAAGGAAATCAAGGCTCCTTTCACGTTTGATGTGGAACACGGAATTGCTCTGCACGCAGTGCAGGGGAATCGGGCCTCATCTCGCGGCGAGGGGGAAGTCTCATGGTTTTTCTCGAGTTGCGGCCAGAACCTGGGGTATATTCTCGAGTAACGACGGGGAGGGCCCTTCCAGACACGTGTTTGTTCAGCGACGTCTGGACTCCTGCCTAGGTGCGAGGAACACCTCGGGATTCTCCTCGAGTCTTGGCAGGGCAATTGGGACGCGTCTCCACAGGAGCCGGGAGACCCAGGGTCCCTTTCAACGTGCCACAGGGATCGTGGGACTCCTATCCATTTTCAAGAAGAGTCAGGCATCGTCTCCTTTGGAAGCATTGATCTCCGCAGACCTCTCGAGTTTTCAAAGGATGTGAGGCCTCCGGTCTTGATGAGGCGGAGGACTAGGTCTTTCTCTGTGGTCTCCACAGGGGATTCAGACACCCCTTCGTCTTGGGAGATGCAAGACGAGCCTGCATTCAATTCACTGCAGGGATATCCGGCCTTACTTCGAGTCAGAGCATCTCGGTGTCCATTCCACTTGAGGCCACAAACTCAGTGTCCCTCTCACATACCTGTAGCTGAGAGAAGCCTCCTCTTGAGGTGCTTATGGAAAGTTGGTATTCCTCTTGAGTCGAAGCCAGGGACTAAGCTCTCATCTCGAGTTGATTTGAGGTCCAAGGGGAAGTTTCGTGTTGCTCCAGTGACCTCAGCATCCCTCTAGAATTGAGAGAGTGATCTTGGGTTTTCTCTGGAGTGCCATCAAGGAAATCAAGGCTCCTTTCACGTTTGATGTGGAACACGGAATTGCTCTGCACGCAGTGAAGGGGAATCAGGCCTCATCTCGCGGCGAGGGGCAAGTCTCATGGTTTTTCTCGAGTTGCGGCCGGAACCTGGGGTATATTCTCGAGTTACGACGGGGAGGGCCCTTCCAGACACGTGTTTGTTCAGCGACGTCAGGACTCCTGCCTAGGTGCGAGGGACACCTCGGGATTCTCCTCGAGTCTTGGCATGGCAATTGGGACGCGTCTCCACGTGAGGCGGGAGACCCAGGGTCCCCTTCCACGTGCCACAGGGATCCTGGGACTCCTATCCATTTTCAAGAGTAGTCAGGCATCGTCTCCTTTGGAAGAATTGATCTCGGCGAACCTCTCGAGTTTTCAAAGGATGTGAGGCCTCTGGTCGCGATGAGGCGGAGAAGTCGGTCTTTCTCTGAGGTCTCCACAGGGGATTCAGACATCCCTTCGTCTTGGGAGATGCAAGACGAGCCTGCATTCAATTCACTGCAGGGATATCCGGCCTTACTTCGAGTCAGAGCATCTCGGTGTTCATTCCACTTGAGGCCACAAATTCAGGGTCCCTCTCACAAACCTGTAGCTGAGAGAAGCCTCCTCTTGAGGTGCTTGTGGAAAGTTGGTAGTCCTCTTGAGTAGAAGCCAGGGACTAAGCTCTCATCTCGAGTTGATTTGGGGTCCAAGGGGAAAGTTCGTGTTGCTCCAGTGACCTCAGCATCCCTCTAGATTTGAGACAGTGATCTTGGGTTTTCTCTGGAGTGCCATCAAGGAAATCAAGGCTCCTTTCACGTTTGATGTGGAACACGGAACTGCTCTGACCGCAGTCCAGGGAAATCGGGCCTCAACTCGCGGCGACGGGGAAATCTCATGGTTTTTCTTGAGTTGCGGATGGAACCTGGGGTATATTCTCGAGTTATGTCGGGGAGGGCCCTTCCAGACACGTGTTTGTTCAGCGACGTCAGGACTCCTACCTAGGTGCTAGGGACACCTCGGGATTCTCCTCGAGTCTTGGCATGGCAATTACGACGCCACTCCACGTGAGGCGGCAGACCCACGGTCCCTTTCCACGTGCCACAGGAATCCTGGGACTCCTATCGATTTTCAAGAGGAGTCAGGCATCGTCTCCTTTGGAAGCATTGATCTCCGCAGACCTCTGGAGTTTTTAAAGGATGTGAGGCCCCCGGTCGCTATGAGGCGGAGAATTAGGTCTTTCTCTGTGGTCTCCACAGGGGATTCAGACATCCCTTCGTCTTGGGAGATGCAAGACGAGCCTGCATTCAATTCACTGCAGGGATATCCGGCCTTACTTCGAGTCAGAGCATCTCGGTGTCCATTCCACTTGAGGCCACAAATTCAGGGTCCCTCTCACATACCTGTAGCTGAGAGAAGCCTCCTCTTGAGGTGCTTGTGGAAAGTTGGTATTTTTCTTGAGTCTAAGCCAGGGTCTAAGCTCTCATCTCGAGTTGATTTGGGGTCCACAAAGCCCTTTCCTGTTGGTCCAGTGACCTCAGGATCCCTCTAGACTTGAGACAGTGATCTTGGGTATTTTCTGGAGTGCCATCAAGGAAATCAAGGCTCCTTTAACGTTTGATGTGGAACACGGAATTGCTCTGCATGCAGTGCAGGGGAATCGGGCCTCAACTCGCGGCGAGGGGGAAATCTCATGGTTTTTCTTGAGTTGCGGCCGGAACATGTGGTATATTCACGAGTTACGACGGGGAGGGCCCTTCCAGACACATGTTTGTTCAGCGACGTCAGGACTCCTGCCTAGGGGCGAGGGACACCTCGGGATTCTCCTCGAGTCTTGGCATGGCAATTGGAAGGCGTCTCCACGTGAGGCGGGAGACCCAGGGTCCCTTTCGACGTGCCACAGGGATCCTGGGACTCCTATCCATTTTCAAGAGGAGTCAGGCATCGTCTCCTTTGGAAGCATTGATCTCCGCGGACTTCTCGAGTTTTCAAAGGATGTGAGGCATCCGGTCGCGTTGAGGCGGAGGACTAGGTCTTTCTCTGTGGTCTCCACAGTGGATTCAGACAACCCTTCGTCTTGGGCGATGCAAGACGAGCCTGCATTCAATTCACTGCAGGGATATCCGGCCTTACTTCGAGTCAGACCATCTCGGTGTCCATTCCACTTGAGGCCACAAACTCAGGGTCCCTCTCACATACCTGTAGCTGAGAGAAGCCTCCTCTTGAGGTGCTTGTGGAAAGTTTGTATTCCTCTTGAGTCGAAGCCAGGGACTAAGCTCTCAGCTCGAGTTGATTTGGGGTCCACGGATCCCTTTCGTGTTGCTCCAATGACCTCAGGATCCCTCTAGACTTGAGACAGTGATCTTGGGTTTTCTCTGGAGTGCCATCAAGGAAATCAAGGCTCCTTTCACGTTTGATGTGGAACACGGAATTGCTCTGCACGCAGTGCAGGGGAATCGGGCCTCATCTCGCGGCGAGGGGGAAGTCTCATGGTTTTTCTCGAGTTGCGGCCGGAACCTGGGGTATATTCTCGAGTTACGACGGGGAGGGCCCTGCCAGACACGTGTTTGTTCAGCGACGTCAGGACTCCTGCCTAGGTGCGAGGGACACCTCGGGATTCTCCTCGAGTCTTGGCATGGCAATTGGAACGCGTCTCCACGTGAGGCTGTAGACCCAGGGTCCCTTTCCACGTGCCACAGGGATCCTGGGACTCCTATCCATTTTCAAGAGGAGTCAGGCATCGTCTCCTTTGGAAGCATTGATCTCCGCAGACCTCTCGAGTTTTCAAAGGATGTGACACCTCCGTTCGCGTTGAGGCAGAGGACTAGGTCTTTCTCTGTGGTCTCCACAGGGGATTCAGACATCTCTTCGTCTTGGGAGATGCAAGACGAGCCTGCATTCAATTCACTGCAGGGATATCCGGCCTTACTTCGAGTCAGAGCATCTCGGTGTCCATTCCAATTGAGGACACAAACTCATGGTCCCTCTCACATACCTGTAGCTGAGAGAAGCCTCCTCTTGAGGTGCTTGTGGAAAGTTGGTATTCCTCTTGAGTCGAAGCCAGGGACTAAGCTCTCATCTCGAGTTGATTTGGGGTCGACGGAGCCCTTTCGTGTGGCTCCAGTGACCTCATTATCCCTCTAGACTTGAAACAGAGATCTTGGGTTTTCTCTGGAGTGTCATCAAGGAAATCAAGACTCCTTTCAGGTTTGATGTGGAATACAGAATTGCTCTGGAGGCAGTGCAGGTGAATCGGGCCTCATCTCGCGGAGAGGGGGAAGTCTCATGGTTTTTCTCGAGTTGCGGCCAGAACCTGGGGTATATTCTCGAGTAACTAAGGGGAGGGCCCTTCCAGACACGTGTTTGTTCAGCGACATAAGGACTACTGCCTAGGTGCGAGGGACACCTCGGGATTCTCCTCGAGTCTTGGCATGGCAATTGGGGCACGTCTCCACGTGAGGCGGGAGACCCAGGGTCCCTTTCCACGTGCCACAGGGATCCTGGGACTCCTATCCATTTTCAAGAGGAGTCAGTCATCGTCTCCTTTGGAAGCATTGATCTCCGCGGACCTCTCGAGTTTTCAAAGATGTGACACCTCCGTTCGCGTTGAGGCAGAGTACTAGGTCTTTCTCTATGGTCTCCACAGGGGATTCAGACATCCCTTCGTCTTGGGAGATGCAAGACGAGCCTGCATTCAATTTACTGCAGGGATATCCGGCCTTACTTCGAGTCAGAGCCTCTCGGTGTCCATTCCAATTGAGGCCACAAACTCAGGGTCCCTCTCACATACATGTAGCTGAGAGAAGCCTCCTCTTGAGGTGCTTGTGGAAAGTTGGTATTCCTCTTGAGTCGAAGCCAGGGACTAAGCTCTCATCTCGAGTTGATTTTGAGTCGACGGAGCCCTTTCGTGTTGCTCCAGTGACCTCATTATCCCTCTAGACTTGAGACAGTGATCTTGGGTTTTCTCTGGAGTGTCATCAAGGAAATCAAGGCTCCTTTCACGTTTGATGTGGAACACGGAATTGCTCTGGACGCAGTGCAAGGGAATCGGGCCTCATCTCGGGGCGAGGGGGAAGTCTCATGGTTTTTCTCGAGTTGCGGCCAGAACCTGGGCTATATTCTCGAGTTACGACGGGGAGGGCCCTTCCAGATACGTGTTTGTTCAGCGACATAAGGACTACTGCCTATTTGCGAGGGACACCTCGGGATTTTCCTCGAGTCTTGGCATGGGAATTGGGACGCGTCTCCACGTGAGGCGGGAGACCCCGGGTCCCTTTCCATGTGCCACAGGGATCCTGGGACTCCTATCCATTTTCAAGAGGAGTCAGGCATCGTCTCCTTTGGAAGCATTGATCTCCTTGGACCTCTCGAGTTTTCAAAGGATGTGAGGCCTCCGGTCGCGATGAGGCGGAGGACTAGGTCTTTCTCTATGGTCTCCACAGGGGATTCAGACATCCCTTCGTCTTGGGAGATGCAAGACGAGCCTGCATTCAATTCACTGCAGGGATATCCGGCCTTACTTCGAGTCAGAGCATCTCGGTGTCCATTTCACTTGAGGCCACAAACTCAGGGTCCCTCTCACATACATGTAGCTGAGAGAAGCCTCCTCTTGAGGTGCTTGTGGAAATTTGGTATTCCTCTTGAGTCGAAGCCAGGGACTAAGCTCTCATCTCGAGTTGATTTGGGGTCCACGGATCCCTTTCGTGTTGCTCCACTGACATAAGGATCCCTCTAGACTCTAGACAGTGATCTTGGGTTTTCTCTGGAGTGCCATCAAGGAAATCAAGGCTCCTTTCACGTTTGATGTGGAACACGCAATTGCTCTGCACGCAGTGCAGGGGAATCGGGCCTCATTTCGCGGCGAGGGGGAAGTCTCATGGTTTTTCTCGGGTTGCGGCCAGAACCTGGGGTATATTCTCGAGTTACGACGGGGAGGGCCCTTCCAGACACGTGTTTGTTCAGCGACGTCAGGACTCCTGCCTAGGTGCGAGGGACACCTCGGGATTCCCCTCGAGTCTTGGCATGGCAATTGGAAGGCGTCTACACGTGAGGCGGGAGACCCAGGGTCCCTTTCCACGTGCCACAGGGATCCTGGGACTCCTATCCATTTTCAAGAGGAGTCAGGCATCGTCTCCTTTGGAAGCATTGATCTCCGCGGACCTCTCGAGTTTTCAAAGGATGTGAGGCCTCCGGTTGCGTTGATGCGGAGGACTAGGTCTTTCTCTGTCGTCTCCACAGGGGATTCAGACATCCCTTCGTCTTGGGCGATGCAAGACGAGCCTGCATTCAATTCACTGCAGGGATATCCGGCCTTACTTCGAGTCAGAGCATCTCGGTGTCCATTCAACTTGATGCCACAAATTCAGGGTCTCTCTCACATACATGTAGCTGAGGGAAGCCTTCTCTTGAGGTGCTTGTGGAAAGTTGGTATTCCTCTTGAGTCCAAGCCAGGGACTAAGCTCTCATCTCGAGTTGATTTGGGGTCCACTTAGCCATTTCGTGTTGGTACAGTGACCTCAGGATCCCTCTAGACTTGAGACAGTGGTCTTGGGTTTTCTCTGGAGTGCCATCAAGGAAATCAAGGCTCCTTTCACGTTTGATGTGGAAAACCGAATTGCTCTGCACGCAGTACAGGGGAATCGGGCCTCATCTCGTGGCGAGGGGTAAGTCTCATTGTTTTTCTCGAGTTGCGGCCGGAACCTGGGGTATATTCTCGAGTTACGACGGGGAGGGCCCTTCCAGACACGTGTTTGTTCAGCGACGTCAGGACTCCTGCCTAGGTACGAGGGACACCTCGGGATTCTCCACGAGTTTTGGCATGGCAATTTGGACGCGTCTTCACGTGAGGCGGGAGACCCAGGGTCCCTTTCGACGTGCCACAGGGATCCTGGGACTCCAATCCATTTTCAAGAGGAGTCAGGCATCGTCTCCTTTGGAAGCATTGATCTCCGCGGACCTCTCGAGTTTTCAAAGGATGTGAGGCCTCCGCTCGCGATGAGGCGGAGAATTAGGTCTTTCTCTGTGGTCTCCACAGGGGATTCAGACATCCCTTCGTCTTGGGAGATGCAAGACGAGCCTGCATTCAATTCACTACAGGGATATCCAGCATTACTTCGAGTCAGATCATCTCGGTGTCCATTCCACTTGAGGCCACAAACTCAGGGGCCCTCCCACTTACCTGTAGCTGAGAGAAGCCTCCTCTTGAGTTGCTTGTGGAAAGTTAGTATTCCTCTTGAGTCGAAGTCAGGGACTAAGCTCTCATCTCGAGTTGATTTGGGGTCCATGGAGCCTTTTCTTTTTGGTAGAATGACCTCAGGATCCCTCTAGACTTGAGACAGTGATCTTGGGTTTTCTCTGGAGTGCCATCAAGGAAATCAAGGATCCTTTCACTTTTGATGTGGAATACGCAATTGCACTGCACGCAGGGCAGGGGAATCGGGCCTCATCTCGTGGCGAGATGGAAGTCTCATGTTTTTTCTCTAGTTGCGGACGGACCCTGGGGTATATTCTCGAGTTACGACGGGGAGGGCCCTTCCAGACACGTGTTTGTTCATCAACGCCAGGACTCGGGCCTAGGTGCGAGGGACACCTCGGGATTCTCCTCGAGTCTTGGCATGGCAATTGGGACGCGTCTCCACGTGAGGCGGGAGACCCAGTATCCCTTTCCACGTGCCACAGGGATCCTGGGACTCCTATCCATTTTCAAGAGGAGTCAGGCATCGTCTCCTTTGGAAGCATTGATCTCCGCGGACCTTTCGAGTTTTCAAAGGATGTGAGGCCTTAGGTCGCGATGAGGCGGAGGACTAGGTCTTTCTCTGTCGTCTCCCCAGGGGATTCAGACATCCCTTCGACTTGGGAGATGCAAGACGGGACTGCATTCAATTCACTGCAGGGATATCCGGCCTTACTTTGAGTCAGAGCATCTCGGTGTCCATTACACTTGAGGCCAGAAATTCAGGGTCCCTCTCACATACCTGTAGCTGAGAGAATCCTCCTCTTGAGGTGCTTGTGGAAAGTTTGTATTCCTCTTGAGTATCAGCCAGGGACTAAGGTATCATCTCGAGTTGATTTGGGGTCGACGGAGCCCTTTCGTGTTGCTCCAGTAACCTCAGGATCCCTCTAGACTTGAGACAGCGATCTTGGGTTTTCTCTGGAGTGCCAGCAAGGAAATCAAGGCTCCTTTCACGTTTGATGTGGAACACCGAATTGCTCTGCACGCAGTGCAGGGGAATCGTGCCTTATCTCGCGGCGAGGGGGAAGTCTCATGGTTTCTCTCGAGTTGCGGCCGGAACCTGGGGTATATTCTCGAGTTACGACGGGGAGGGCCCTTCCAGACACGTGTTTGTTCAGCAACGTCAGGACTCCTGCCTAGGTGCGAGGGACACCTCGGGATTCTCCTCGAGTCTTGGCTTGGCAATTGGGACGCGTCTCCACGTGAGGCGGGAGACCCAGGGTCCCTTTCCACGTGCCACTGGGATCCTGGGACTTCTATCCATTTTCAAGAGGAGTCAGGCATCGTCTCCTTTGGAAGCATTGATCTCCGCAGACCTCTCGAGTTTTCAAAGGATGTGAGGCCTCCGGTCGCGATGAGGCGGAGGACTAGGTCTTTCTCTGTCGTCTCCACAGGGGATTCAGACATCCCTTCCTCTTGGGAGATGCAAGACGAGCCTGCATTCAATTCACTGCAGGGATATCCGGCCTTACTTCGAATCAGAACATCTCGGTGTCCATTACACTTGAGGCCACAAATTCAGGGTCCCTGTCACATACATGTAGCTGAGAGAAGCCTCCTCTTGAGGTGCTTGTGGAAAGTTGGTTGTCCTCTTGAGTAGAAGCCAGGGACTAAGCTCTCATCTCGAGTTGATTTGGGGTCCACGGAGCCCTTTCGTGTTGCTCCAGTGACCTCAGGATCCCTCTAGACTTGAGACAGTGATCTTGAGTTTTCTCTGGAGTGCCATCAAGGAAATCAAGGATCCTTTCACGTTTGATGTGGAAAACCAAATTGCTCTGCACGCAGTGCAGGGGAATCGGGCCTCATCTCGCGGCGAGGGGAAAGTCTCATGGTTTTTCTCGAGTTGCGGCCGGAACCTGGGGTATATTCTCGAGTTACGACGGGGAGGGCCCTTCCAGACACGTGTTTGTTCAGCGACGTCAGGACTCCTGCCTAGGTGCGAGGGACACCTCGGGATTCTCCTCGAGTCTTGGCATGGCAACTGGGACGCGTCTCCACATGAGGCGGGAGACCCGGGTTCCCTTTTGACGTGCCACAGGGATCCTGGGACTCCTATCCATTTTCAAGAGGAGTCAGGCATCGTCTCCTTTGGAAGCATTATTCTCCGCGGACCTCTCGAGTTTTCAAAGGATGTGAGGCCTCCGCTCGCGATGAGGCGGAGGATTAGGTCTTTCTCTGTGGTCTCCACAGGGGAATCAGACATCCCTTCGTCTTGGGAGATGCAAGACGAGCCTGCATTCAATTCACTGCAGGGATATCCAGCCTTACTTCGAGTCAGAGCATCTCGGTGTCCATTCCACTTGAGGCCACTAACTCAGGGGCCCACTCACTTACCTGTAGCTGAGAGAAGCCTCATCTTGAGGTGCTTGTGGAAAGTTCGTATTCCTCTTGAATCGAAGCCAGGGACTAAGCTCTCATCTCGAGTTGATTTGGGGTCCACGGAGCAGTTTCGTGTTGGTACAGTGACCTCAGGATCCCTCTAGACTTGAGACAGTGATCTTGGGTTTTCTCTGGAGTGCCATCAAGGAAATCAAGGATCCTTTCACTTTTGATGTGGAATACGGAATTGCTCTGCATGCAGTGCAGGAGAATCGGGCCTCATCTCGCGGCGAGTGGGAAGATTCATGGTTTCTCTCGAGTTGCGGCCGGAACCTGGGGTATATTCTCGAGTTACGACGGGGAGGGCCCTTCCAGACACGTATTTGTTCAGCGGCGTCAGTACTCCTGCCTAGGTGCGAGGGACACCTCGGGATTCTCCTCGAGTCTTGGCATGGCAATTGGGACGCGTCTCCACGTGAGGCGGGAGACCCAGGGTCCCTTTCCACGTGCCACAGTGATCCTGGGACTTCTATCCATTTTCAAGAGGAGTCAGGCATCGTCTCCTTTGGAAGCATTGATCTCCGCGGACCTCCCGAGTTTTCAAAGGATGTGAGGCCTCCGGTCGCGATGAGGCGGAGGACTAGGTCTTTCTCTGTCGTCTCCACAGGGGATTCAGACATCCCTTCATCTTGGGAGATGCAAGACGGGCCTGCATTCAATTCACTGCAGGGATATCCGGCCTTACTTCTAGTCAGAGCATCTCGGTGTCCATTACACTTGAGGCCACAAATTCAGGGTCCCTCTCACATACCTGTAGCTGAGAGAAACCACCTCTTGAGGTGCTTATGGAAAGTTGGTATTCCTCTTGAGTCGAAGCCAGGGACTAAGCTCTCATCTCGAGTTGATTTGGGGTCCATGGAGCACTTTCGTGTTGCTCTAGTGACCTCAGGATCCCTCTAGACTTGAGACAGTGATCTTGGGTTTTCTCTGGAGTGCCATCAAGGAAATCAAGGCTCCTTTCACGTTTGATGTGGAACACGGAATTGCTCTGCACGCATTGCAGGGGAATCGGGCCTCATCTCGCGGCGAGGGGGAAGTCTCATGGTTTTTCTCGAGTTGCGGCCGGAACCTGGGGTATATTCTCGAGTTACGACGGGGAGGGCCCTTCCAGACAAGTGTTTGTTCAGCGACGTCAGGACTCCTGCCTAGGTGCGAGGGACACCTCGGTATTCTCCTCGAGTCTTGGCATGGCAATTGGGACGCGTCTCCACGTGAGGCGGGAGACCCAGGTTCCCTTTCCACGTGCCACAGGGATCCTGGGACTCCTATCCATTTTCAAGAGGCGTCAGGCATCTTCTCCTTTGGAAGCATTGATCTCCGCGGACCTCTCGAGTTTTCAAAGCATGTGAGGCCTCCGGTCGCGATGAGGCGGAGGACTAGGTCTTTCTCTATGGTCTCCACAGGGGATTCAGACATCCCTTCGTCTTGGGAGATGCACGACGAGCCTGCATTCAATTCACTGCAGGGATATCCGGCCTTACTTCGATTCAGAGCATCTCGGTGTCCATTGCACTTGAGGCCACAAACTCAGGGTTCCTCTCACATACCTGTAGCTGAGAGAAGCCTCCTCTTGAGGTGCTTGTGGATAGTTGGTATTCCTCTTGAGTCTAAGCCAGGGACTAAGTTCTCATCTCGAGTTGATTTGGGTTATATGGAGCCCTTTCATGTTGCTCCAGTGACCTCAGGATCCCTCTAGACTTGAGACAGTGATCTTGGGTTTTCTCTGGAGTGCCATCAAGGAAATCAAGGCTCCTTTCACGTTTGATGTGGAACACGGAATTGCTCTGCACGCAGTGCAGGGGAATCGGGCCTCAACTCGCGGCGAGGGGGAAATCTCATGGTTTTTCTTGAATTGCGGCCGGAACCTGGGGTATATTCTCGAGTTACGACGGGGAGGGCCCTTCCAGACACGTGTTTGTTCAGCGACGTCAGGATTCCTGCCTAGGTGCGAGGGACACCTCGGGATTCTCCTCGAGTCTTGGCATGGCAATTGGGACGCGTCTCCACGTGAAGCGGGAGACCCAGGGTCCCTTTCCACGTGCCACAGGAATCCTGGGACTCCTATCCGTTTTCAAGAGGAGTCAGGCATCGTCACCTTTGGAAGCATTGATCTCCGCGGACCTCTCGAGTTTTCAAAGCATGTGAGGCCTCCGGTCGCGATGAGGCGGAGAACTAGGTCTTTCTCTGTGGTCTCCACAGGGGATTCAGACATCCCTTCGTCTTGGGAGATTCAAGACGAGCCTGCATTCAATTCACTGCAGAGATATCCGGCCTTACATCGAGTTAGAGAATCTCGGGTCCATTCAACTTGACGCCACAAACTCAGGGTCCTTCTCACATACTTGTAGCTGAGAGAAGCCTGCTCTTGAGGTGCTTGTGGAAAGTTGGTATTCCTCTTGAGTCGAAGCCACGGACTAAGCTCTCATATCGAGTTGATTTGGGGTCCACGGAGCCCTTTCCTGTTGCTCCAGTGACCTCAGGATCCCTCTAGACTTGAGACAGTGATCTTGGGTTTTCTCTGGAGTGCCATCAAGGAAATAAAGGCTCCTTTCTGGTTCGATGTGGAACACAGAATTGCTCTGCACGCAGTGCAGTGGAATCTAGCCTCATGTCGTGGCGAGTGTGAAGTCTCATGGTTTTTCTCGAGTTGTGGCCCAAACCTGGGGTATATTCTTGAGTTAAGACGGGGAGGGCCGTTCCAGACACGTGTTTGTTAAGCGACATCAAGACTACTCCCTAGGTGCTAGGGACACCTCGGGATTCTCCTCGAGTCTTGGCATGGCAATTGCAACGTGTCTCCAGGTGAGGCCGGAGCCCCAGAGTCCCTTTCCACGTGGCACAGAGATCCTGGGACTCCTATCCATTTTCAAGAGGAGTCAGGAATCGTCTCCTTTGGAAGCATTGATCTCTGGGGACCTCTTGAATTTTCCAAGGATGTGAGGCCTCCGGTCACGATGAGGGGGAGAACTAGGTCTTTCTCTGTGGTCTCCAAATTTGATTCAGACATCCCTTCATCTTGAGAGATGCAAGACGAGCCTGCATTCAATTCACTGCAGGGATATCCGGCCTTACATCGAGTCAGAGCATCTCGGTGTCCATTCCACTTGAGGCCACAAACTCAGGGTCCCTCTCACATACCTGTAGGTGAGAGAATCGTCCTCTTGAGGTGCTTATGGAAAGTTGGTATTTCTCTTGAGTCGAAGCCAGGGACGATGCTCGCATCTCGAGTTGATTTGGGGTCCACAGAGCCCTTTCGTGTTGCTCCAGTGACCTCAGGATCCCTCTAGACTTGAGACAGTGATCTTGGGGTTTCTCTGGAGTGCCATCAAGGAAATCAAGGCTCCCTTCTCGTTTGATGTGGAACACGGAATTGCTCTGCAGGCAGTGCAGGGGAATCGGGCCTCATCTCGAGTCGAGGGGGAAGTCTCATGGTTTTTCTCGAGTTGCGGCCGGAACATGGGGTATATTCTCGAGTTACGACGGGGAGGCCCCTTCCAGACACGTGTTTGTTCAGCGACGTCAGGACTCCTGCCTAGGTGCGAGGGACACCTCGGGATTCTCCTTGAGTCTTGGCATGGCAATTGGGACGCGTCTCCACGTGAAGCAGGAGACCCAGGGTCCCTTTCCACGTGCCACAGGAATCCTGGGACTCCTATCCATTTTCAAGAGGAGTCAGGCATCGTCACCTTTGGAAGCATTGATCTCCGCGGACCTCTAGAGTTTTCAAAGCATGTGTGGCCTCCGGTCACGATGAGGCGGAGAACTAGGTCTTTCTCTGTGGTCTCCACAGGGGATTCAGACATCCCTTCGTCTTGGGAGATTCAAGACGAGCCTGCATTCAATTCACTGCAGAGATATCCAGCCTTACATCGAGTTAGAGCATCTCGGGTCCATTCAACTTGACGCCACAACCTCAGGGTCCTTCTCACATACTTGTAGCTGAGAGAAGCCTGCTCTTGAGGTGCTTGTGGAAAGTTGGTATTCCTCTTGAGTCGAAGCCAGGGACTAAGCTCTCATATCGAGTTGATTTGGGGTCCACGGAGCCCTTTCCTGTTGCTCCAGTGACCTCAGGATCCCTCTAGACTTGAGACAGTGATCTTGGGTTTTCTCTGGAGTGCCATCAAGGAAATAAAGGCTCCTTTCTGGTTCGATGTGGAACACAGAATTGCTCTGCACGCAGTGCAGTGGAATCTAGCCTCATGTCGTGGCGAGTGTGAAGTCTCATGGTTTTTCTCGAGTTGTGGCCCAAACCTGGGGTATATTCTTGAGTTAAGACGGGGAGGGCCGTTCCAGACACGTGTTTGTTAAGCGACATCAAGACTACTCCCTAGGTGCTAGGGACAACTCGGGATTCTCCTCGAGTCTTGGCATGGCAATTGCAACGTGTCTCCAGGTGAGGCGGGAGCCCCAGAGTCCCTTTCCACGTGGCACAGAGATCCTGGGACTCCTATCCATTTTCAAGAGGAGTCAGGAATCGTCTCCTTTGGAAGCATTGATCTCTGGGGACCTCTTGAATTTTCAAAGGATGTGAGGCCTCCGGTCACGATGAGGGGGAGAACTAGGTCTTTCTCTGTGGTCTCCAAAGTTGATTCAGACATCCCTTCATCTTGAGAGATGCAAGACGAGCCTGCATTCAATTCACTGCAGGGATATCCGGCCTTATATCGAGTCAGAGCATCTCGGTGTCCATTCCACTTGAGGCCACAAACTCAGGGTCCCTCTCACATACCTGTAGGTGAGAGAATCGTCCTCTTGAGGTGCTTATGGAAAGTTGGTATTTCTCTTGATTCGAAGCCAGGGACGATGCTCGCATCTCGAGTTGATTTGGGGTCCACAGAGCCCTTTCGTGTTGCTCCAGTGACCTCAGGATCCCTCTAGACTTGAGACAGTGATCTTGGGTTTTCTCTGGAGTGCCATCAAGGAAATCAAGGCTCCCTTCTCGTTTGATGTGGAACACGGAATTGCTCTGCAGGCAGTGCAGGGGAATCGGGCCTCATCTCGAGTCGAGGGGGAAGTCTCATGGTTTTTCTCGAGTTGCGGCCGGAACATGGGGTATATTCTCGATAAGATGGGGAGGGCTCTTCCATTCACGTGTTTTTTCAGCGACGTCAGGACTCCTGCCTAGGTGCGATGGACACCTCGGCATTCTCCTCGAGTCTTGGCATGGCAATTGGGACGCGTCTCCACGTGAGGCGGGAGTCGCAGGGTCCCTTTCCAAATGCCACAGGGAACCTGGGACTCCTATCCATTTTCAAGAGGAGTCAGGCATCATCTCCTTTGGAAGCCTTGATCTCCGCGTACCTCTCGAGCTTTCAACGGATGTGATGCCTCCGGTCGCGATCAGGCGGAGAACTACTTCTTTCTCTGTTGTCTCCACAGGGGATCCGACATCCCTTCGTCTTGGGAGATGCAAGACGAGCCTGCATTCAATTCACTGCAGGGATATCTGGCCTTACTTCGAGACAGAGTATCTTGGTGTCCATTCCACTTGAAGACACAAACTCAGGGTCCCTCTCAGATACATGTAGCTGAGAGAAGCCTCCCCTTGAGGTGCTTCTGGAAAGTTGGTATTCCTCTTGAGTCGAAGCCAGGGACTAAGCTCTCATCTCGAGTTGATTTGGGGTCCACGGAGCCCTTTCGTGTTGCTACAGTGACCTCAGGATCCCTCTAGACTTGAGACAGTGATCTTGGGTTTTCTCTGGAGTGCCATCAAGGAAATCAAGGCTCCTTTCACGTTTGATGTGGAACACCGAATTGCTCTGCACGCAGTGCAGGGGAATCGGGCCTCATCTCGCGGCGAGGGGGAAGTCTCATGGTTTTTCTCGAGTTGAGGCCGGAACCTGGGGTGTATTCTCGAGTTACGACGGGGAGGGCCCTTCCAGACACGTGTTTGTTCAGCGACGTCAGGACTCCTGCCTAGGTGCGAGGGACACCTCGGGATTCTCCTCGAGTCTTGGCATGGCAATTGGGACGCGTCTCCACGTGAGGCCGGAGACCCAGGGTCCCTTTCCACGTGCCACAGGGATCCTGGGACTCCTATCCATTTTCAAGAGGAGTCAGACATCTTCTCCTTTGGAAGCATTGATCTCCGCGGACCTCTCGAGTTTTCAAATGATGTGAGGAATCAAGTCGCGATGAGGCGGAGGACTAGGTCTTTCTCTGTGGTCTCCACAGGGGATTCAGACATCCCTTCAACTTGGGAGATGCAAGACGAGCCTGCATTCACTTCACTGCAGGGATATCCGGCTTTACTTCGAGTCAGAGCATCTCGGTGTCCATTCGACTTGAGGCCACAAACTCAGGGTCCCTCTCACATACCTGTAGCTGAGAAAGGCCTCCTCTTGAGGTGCTTGTGGAAAGTTAGTATTCCTCTTGAGTCGAAGCCAAGGACTAAGCTCTCATCTCGAGTTGATTTGGGGTCCACGGAGCCCTTTGTGTTGCTCCAGTGACCTCAGGATCCCTCTAGACTTGAGACAGTGATCTTGGGTTTTCTCTGGAGTGCCATCAAGGAAATCAAGGCTCCTTTCACGTTTGATGTGGAACACGGAATTGCTCTGCACGCAGTGCAGGGGAATCGGGCCTCATCTCGCGGCGAGGGGGAATTCTCATGGTTTTTCTCGAGTTGCGGCCGGAACCTGGTGTATATTCTCGAGTTACGACGGGGAGGGCCCTTCCAGACACGTGTTTGTTCAGCGACGTCAGGACTCCTGCCTAGGTGCGAGGGACACTTCGGGATTCTCCACGAGTCTTGGCATGGCAATTGGGACGCGTCTCCACGTGAGGCGGGAGACCCAGGGTCCCTTTCCACGTGCCACAGGGATCCTGGGATTCCTATCCATTTTCAAGAGGAGTCAGGCATCGTCTCCTTTGGAAGCATTGATCTCCGTGGACCTCTCGAGTTTTCAAAGTATGTGAGGCCTCCGGTCGCGATGAGGCGGAGAACTAGGTCTTTCTCTGTGGTCTCCACAGGGGATTCAGACATCCCTTCGTCTTGGGAGATGCAAGACGAGCCTGCATTCAAATCACTGCAGGGATATCTGGCCTTACTTCGAGTCAGAGCATCTCGGTGTCCATTCCACTTGAGGCCACAAACTCAGGGTTCCTCTCACATACCTGTAGCTGAGAGAAGCCTCCTCTTGAGGTGCTTGTGGATAGTTGGTATTCCTCTTGAGTCTAAGCCAGGGACTAAGTTCTCATCTCGAGTTGATTTGGGTTATATGGAGCCCTTTCATGTTGCTCCAGTGACCTCAGGATCCCTCTAGACTTGAGACAGTGATCTTGGGTTTTCTCTGGAGTGCCATCAAGGAAATCAAGGCTCCTTTCACGTTTGATGTGGAACACGGAATTGCTCTGCACGCAGTGCAGGGGAATCGGGCCTCATCTCGCGGCGAGGGGGAAATCTCATGGTTTTTCTCGAATTGCGGCCGGAACCTGGGGTATATTCTCGAGTTACGACGGGGAGGGCCCTTCCAGACACGTGTTTGTTCAGCGACGTCAGGACTCCTGCCTAGGTGCGAGGGACACCTCGGGATTTTCCTCGAGTCTTGGCATGGCAATTGGGACGCGTCTCCACGTGAGGCGGGAGACCCAGGGTCCCTTTCCACGTGCCACAGGAATCCTGGGACTCCTATCCATTTTCAAGAGGAGTCAGGCATCGTCACCTTTGGAAGCATTGATCTCCGCGGACCTCTCGAGTTTTCAAAGGATGTGAGGCCTCTGGTCGCGATGAGGCGGAGAACTAGGTCTTTCTCTGTGGTCTCCACAGGGGATTCAGACATCCCTTCGTCTTGGGAGATGCAAGACGAGCCTGCATTCAATTCACTGCAGAGATATCCGGCCTTACATCGAGTTAGAGCATCTCGGGTCCATTCAACTTGACGCCACAAACTCAGGGTCCTTCTCACATACTTGTAGCTGAGAGAAGCCTGCTCTTGAGGTGCTTGTGGAAAGTTGGTATTCCTCTTGAGTCGAAGCCACGGACTAAGCTCTCATATCGAGTTGATTTGGGGTCCACGGAGCCCTTTCCTGTTGCTCCAGTGACCTCAGGATCCCTCTAGACTTGAGACAGTGATCTTGGGTTTTCTCTGGAGTGCCATCAAGGAAATCAAGGTTCCTTTCACGTTCGATGTGGAACACGGAATTGCTCTGCACGCAGTGCAGTGGAATCTAGCCTCATGTCGTGGCGAGTGTGAAGTCTCATGGTTTTTCTCGAGTTGTGGCCCAAACCTGGGGTATATTCTTGAGTTAAGACGGGGAGGGCCGTTCCAGACACGTGTTTGTTAAGCGACATCAAGACTACTGCCTAGGTGCTAGGGACACCTCGGGATTCTCCTCGAGTCTTGGCATGGCAATTGCGACGTGTCTCCAGGTGAGGCGGGAGCCCCAGAGTCCCATTCCACGTGGCACAGAGATCCTGGGACTCCTATCCATTTTCAAGAGGAGTCAGGAATCGTCTCCTTTGGAAGCATTGATCTCTGGGGACCTCTTGAATTTTCCAAGGATGTGAGGCCTCCGGTCACGATGAGGGGGAGAACTAGGTCTTTCTCTGTGGTCTCCACAGGGGATTCAGACATCCCTTCATCTTGAGAGATGCAAGACGAGCCTGCATTCAATTCACTGCAGGGATATCCGGCCTTACATCGAGTCAGAGCATCTCGGTGTCCATTCCACTTGAGGCCACAAACTCAGGGTCCCTCTCACATACCTGTAGCTGAGAGAAGCCTCCTCTTGAGGTGCTTATGGAAAGTTGGTATTTCTCTTGAGTGGAAGCCAGGGACTATGCTCGCATCTCGAGTTGATTTGGGGTCCACGGAGCCCTTTCGTGTTGCTCCAGTGACCTCAGGATCCCTCTAGACTTGAGACAGTGATCTTGGGTTTTCTCTGGAGTGCCATCAAGGAAATCAAGGCTCCCTTCTCGTTTGATGTGGAACATGGAATTGCTCTGCAGGCAGTGCAGGGGAATCGGGCCTCATCTCGAGGCGAGGGGGAAGTCTCATGGTTTTTCTCGAGTTGCGGCCGGAACATGGGGTATATTCTCGATACGATGGGGAGGGCTCTTCCATTCACGTGTTTTTTCAGCGACGTCAGGACTCCTGCCTAGGTGCGATGGACACCTCGGCATTCTCCTCGAGTCTTGGCATGGCAATTGGGACGCGTCTCCACGTGAGGCGGGAGTCGCAGGGTCCCTTTCCAAATGCCACAGGGATCCTGGGACTCCTATCCATTTTCAAGAGGAGTCAGGCATCGTCTCCTTTGGAAGCCTTGATCTCCGCGGACCTCTCAAGCTTTCAAAGGATGTGATGCCTCCGGTCGCGATCAGGCGGAGAACTACTTCTTTCTCTGTAGTCTCCACAGGGGATTCAGAAATCCCTTCGTCTTGGGAGATGCAAGACGAGCCTGCATTCAATTCACTGCAGGGATATCTGGCCTTACTTCAAGACAGAGCATCTTGGTGTCCATTCCACTTGAAGACACAAACTCAGGGTCCCTCTCACATACATGTAGCTGAGAGAAGCCTCCCCTTGAGGTGCTTCTGGAAAGTTGGTATTCCTCTTGAGTCGAAGCCAGGGACTAAGCTCTCATCTCGAGTTGATTTGGGGTCCACGGAGCCCTTTCGTGTTGCTACAGTGACCTCAGGATCCCTCTAGACTTGAGACAGTGATCTTGGGTTTTCTCTGGAGTGCCATCAAGGAAATCAAGGCTCCTTTCACGTTTGATGTGGAACAACGAATTGCTCTGCACGCAGTGCAGGGGAATCGGGCCTCATCTCGCGGCGAGGGGGAAGTCTCATGGTTTTTCTCGAGTTGAGGCCGGAACCTGGGGTGTATTCTCGAGTTACGACGGGGAGGGCCCTTCCAGACACGTGTTTGTTCAGCAACGTCAGGACTCCTGCCTAGGTGCGAGGGACATCTCGGGATTCTCCTTGAGTCTTGGCATGGCAATTGGGACGCGTCTCCACGTGAGGCCGGAGACCCAGGGTCCCTTTCCACGTGCCACAGGGATCCTGGGACTCCTATCCATTTTCAAGAGGAGTCAGGCATCGTCTCCTTTGGAAGCATTGATCTCCGTGGACCTCTCGAGTTTTCAAAGTATGTGAGGCCTCCGGTCGCGATGAGGCGGAGAACTAGGTCTTTCTCTGTGGTCTCCACAGGGGATTCAGACATCCCTTCGTCTTGGGAGATGCAAGACGAGCCTGCATTCAAATCACTGCAGGGATATCTGGCCTTACTTCGAGTCAGAGCATCTCGGTGTCCATTCCACTTGAGGCCACTAACTCAGGGTCCCTCTCACATACCTGTAGCTGAGAGAAGCCTCCTCTTGAGGTGCTTGTGGAAAGTTGGTATTCCTCTTGAGTCGAAGCCAGGGACTAAGCTCTCATCTCGAGTTGATTTGGGGTCCACGGAGCCCTTTCGTGTTGCTCCAGTGACCTCAGGATCCCTCTAGACTTGAGACAGTGATCTTGGGTTTTCTCTGGAGTGCCATCAAGGAAATCAAGGCTCCTTTCACGTTTGATGTGGAACACGGAATTGCTCTGCACGCAGTGCAGGGGAATCGGGCCTCATTTCGCGGCGAGGGGGAAGTCTCATGGTTTTTCTCGAGTTGCGGCCAGAACCTGGGGTATATTCTCGAGTTACGACGGGGAGGGCCCTTCCAGACACGTGTTTGTTCAGCGACGTCAGGACTCCTGCCTAGGTGCGAGGGACACCTCGGGATTCTCCTCGAGTCTTGGCATGGCAATTGGGACCCGTCTCCACGTGAGGCGGGAGACCCAGGGTCCCTTTCCACGTGCCACAGGGATCCTGGGACTCCTATCCATTTTCAAGAGGAGTCAGGCATCGTCTCCTTTGGAAGCATTGATCTCCGCGGACCTCTCGAGTTTTCAAAGTATGTGAGGCCTCCGGTCGCGATGAGGCGGAGAACTCGGTCTTTCTCTGTGGTCTCCACAGGGGATTCAGACATCCCTTCGTCTTGGGAGATGCAAGACGAGCCTGCATTCAATCCACTGCAGGGATATCTGGCCGAATTCGAGTCAGAGCATCTCGGTGTCCATTCCACTTGAGGCCACAAACTCAGGGTCCCTCTAACTTACCTGTAGCTGAGAGAAGCCTCCTCTTGAGGTGTTTGTGGAAAGTTGGTATTCCTCTTGAGTCGAAGCCAGGGACTAAGCTCTCATCTCGAGTTGATTTGGGGTCCACGGAGCCCTTTGGTGTTGCTCCAGTGACCTCAGGATCCCTCTAGACTTGAGACAGTGATCTTGGGTTTTCTCTGTAGTGCCATCAAGGAAATCAAGGCTCCTTTCACGTTTCATGTGGAACACGGAATTGCTCTGCACGCATTGCAGGGGAATCCGGCCTCATCTCGCGGCGAGGGGGAAGTCTCATGGTTTTTCTCGAGTTGTAGCCGGAACCTGGGGTATATTCTCGAGTTACGACGGGGAGGGCCCTTCCAGACACGTGTTTGTTCAGCGACGTCAGGACTCCTGCCTAGGTGCGAGGGACACCTCGGGATTCTCCTCGAGTCTTGGCATGGCAATTGGGACGCGTCTCCACGTGAGGCGGGAGACCCAGGGTCCCTTTCCACGTGCCACAGGGATCCTCGGACTCCTATCCATTTTCAAGAGGGGTCAGGCATCGTATCCTTCAGAAGTATTGATCTCCGCGGACCTCTCGAGTTTTCAAAGGATATGAGGCCTCCGGTTCCGTTGAGGTGGAGGACTAGGTCTTTCTCTGTGGTCTCCACAGGGGATTCAGACAACCCTTCGTCTTGGGAGATGCAAGACGAGCCTGCATTCAATTCACTGCAGGAATATCCGGCCTTACTTCAGGTCAGAGCATCTCGGTGTCCATTCCACTTGAGGCCACAAACTCAGGGTCCCTCAAATATACCTGTAGCTGAGAGAAGCCTCCTCTTGAGGTGCTTGTGGAAAGTTGGTATTCCTCTTGAGTCGAAGCCAGGGACTAAGCTCTCATCTCGAGTTGATTTGGGGTCCACGGAGCCCTTTCGTGTTGCTCCAGTGACCTCAGGATCCCTCTAGACTTGAGACAGTGATCTTGGGTTTTCTCTGGAGTGCCATCAAGAAAATCAAGGCTCCTTTCACGTTTGATGTGGAACACGGAATTGCTCTACATGCAGTGCAGGGGAATCGGGCCTCATCTCGGGGCGAGGGGGAAATCTCATGGTTTTTCACGAGTTGCGGCCGGAACCTGGGGTATATTCTCGAGTTACGACGCGGAGGGCCCTTCCAGACACGTGTTTGTTCAGCGACATCAGGACTCCTGCCTAGGTGCGAGGGACACTCGGGATTCTCCTCGAGTCTTGGCATGGCAATTGGGACGCGTCTCCACGTGAGCCGGGAGACCCAGGGTCCCTTTCCACGTGCCACAGGGATCCTGGGACTCCTATCCATTTTCAAGAGGAGTCAGGCATCGTCTCCTTTGTAAGCATTGATCTCCCCTTACCTCTCGAGTTTTCAAAGGATGTGAGGCCTCCGGTCTCGATGAGGCGGTGAACGAGTTCTTTCTCTGTGGTCTCCACAGGGGATTCAGACATCCCTTCTTCTTGGGAGATGCAAGACGAGCCTGCATTCAATTCACTGCAGGGATATCCGGCCTTACTTCGAGTCAGAGCATCTCGGTGTCCATTCCACTTGAGGCCACAAACTCAGGGGCCCTCTCACATACCTGTAGCTGAGAGAAGCCTCCTCTTGAGGTGCTTGTGGAAAGTTGGTATTCCTCTTGAGTCGAAGCCAGGGACTAAGCTCTCATCTCGAGTTGATTTGGGGTCCACGGAGCCCTTTCCTGTTGCTCCAGTGACCTCAGGATCCCTCTAGACTTGAGACAGAGATCTTGGGTTTTCTCTAGTGCCATCAAGGAAATCAAGGCTCCTTTCACGTTTGATGTGGAACACGGAATTGCTCTGCACGCATTGCAGGGGAATCGAGCCTCATCTCGCGGCGAGGGGGAAGTCTCATTGTTTTTCTCGAGTTGCGGCCGGAACCTGGGGTATATTCTCGAGTTACGACGGGGAGGGCCCTTCCAGACACGTGTTTGTTCAGCGACGTCAGGACACCTGCCTACGTGCGAGGGCCACCTCGGGATTCTCCTCGAGTCTTGGCATGGCAATTGGGACGCGACTCCATGTCAGGCGCGAGACCCAGTGTCCCTTTCCACGTGCCACAGGGATCCTGGGACTCCTATCCATTTTCAAGAGGAGTCAGGCATCGTCTCCTTTGGAAGCGTTGATCTCCGCGGACCTCTCGAGGTTTCAAAGGATGTGAAGCCTCCGCTCGCGATGATGCGGAGAACTCGGTCTTTCTCTGTGGTCTCCACAGGGGATTCAGACATCCCTTCTTCTTGGGAGATGCAAGACGAGCCTGCATTCAATTCACTGCAGGGATATCCGGCCTTACTTCGAGTCAGAGCATCTCGGTGTCCATTCCACTTGAGGCCACAAATTCAGGGTCCCTCTCACATACCTGTAGCTGAGAGAAGCCTCCTATTGAGGTGCTTGTGGAAAGTTGGTATTCCTCTTGAGTCGAAGCCAGGGACTAAGCTCTCATCTCGAGTTGATTTGGGGTCCACGGAGCCCTTTCCTGTTGGTCCAGTGACCTCAGGATCCCTCTAGACTTGAGACAGTGAACTTGGGTTTTCTCTGGAGTGCCATCAAGGAAATCAAGGCTCCTTTCACGTTTGATGTGGAACACGGAATTGCTCTGTACGCAGTGCAGGGGAATCGGGCCTCATCTCGCGGCGAGGGGGAAGTCTCATGGTTTTTCTCGAGTTGCGGCCGGAACCTTTGGTATATTCTCGAGTTACGACGGGGAGGGCCCTTCCAGACACGTGTTTGTTCAGCGACGTCAGGACTCCTGCCTAGGTGCGAGGGACACCTCGGGATTCTCCTCGAGTCTTGGCATGGCAATTGGGACGCTTCTCCACGTGAGGCGGGAGACCCAGGGTCCCTTTCCACGGGCCACAGGGATCCTGGGACTCCTATCCATTTTCAAGAGGGGTCAGGCATCGTCTCCTTCAGAAGTATTGATCTCCGCGGACCTCTCGAGTTTTCAAAGGATATGAGGCCTCCGATTCCGTAGAGGCGGAGGACTAGGTCTTTCTCTGTGGCCTCCACAAGGGATTCAGACAACCCTTCGTCTTGGGAGATGCAAGACGAGCCTGCATTCAATTCACTGCAGGGATATCCGGCGTTACTTCAAGTCAGAGCATCTCGGTGTCCATTCCACTTGAGGCCACAAACTCAGGGTCCCTCAAATATACCTGTAGTGGAGAGAAGCCTTCTCTTAAGGTGCTTGTGGAAAGTTGGTATTCCTCTTGAGTCGAAGCCAGGGACTAAGCTCTCATCTCGAGTTGATTTGCGGTCCCTGGAACCCTTTCGTGTTGCTCCAGTGACCTCAGGATCCCTCTAGACTTGAGACAGTGATCTTGGGTTTTCTCTGGAGTGCCATCAAGGAAATCAAGGCTCCTTTCACGTTTGATGTGGAACACGGAATTGCTCTGCATGCAGTGCAGGGGAATCGGGCCTCATCTCGCGGCGAGGGGGAAATCTCATGGTTTTTCACTAGTTGCGGCGGGAACCTGGGGTGTATTCTCGAGTTACGACGGGGAGGGCCCTTCCAGACACGTGTTTGTTCAGCGACGTCAGGACTCCTGCCTAGGTGCGAGGGACACCTCGGGATTTTCCTCGAGTCTTGGCATGGCAATTGGGACGCGTCTCCACGTGAGGCGGGAGACCCAGGGTCCCTTTCCACGTGCCACAGGGATCCTGGGACTCATATCCATTTTCAAGAGGAGTCAGGCATCGTCTCCTTTGGAAGCATTGATCTCCCCTTACCTCTCCCGTTTTCAAAGGATGTGAGGCCTCCGGTCGCCATGAGGCGGAGAACTCGGTCTTTCTCTGTGGTCTCCACAGGGGATTCAGACATCCCTTCGTCTTGGGAGATGCAAGACGAGCCTGCATTCAATTCACTGCAGGGATATCCGGCCTTACTTCGAGTCAGAGCATCTCGGTGTCCATTCCACTTGAAGCCACAAACTCAGGGTCCCTCTCACATACATGTAACTGAGAGAAGCCTCCTCTTGAGGTGCTTGTGGAAAGTTGGTATATTTCTTGAGTCGAAGCCAGGGACTAAGCTCTCATCTCGAGTTGATTTGGGGTCCACGGAGCCCTTTCGTGTTGCTCCAGTGACCTCAGGATCCCTCTAGACTTGAGACAGTGATCATGGGGTTTCTCTGTAATGCCATCAAGAAAATCAAGGCTCCTTTCACGTTTGATGTGGAACACGGAATTGCTCTGC
The DNA here is from genome assembly GCF_033118175.1 of Dama dama. Taxonomy (NCBI): domain Eukaryota; kingdom Metazoa; phylum Chordata; class Mammalia; order Artiodactyla; family Cervidae; genus Dama; species Dama dama. Next base: position 3,509,864 of record NW_026870879.1, on the reverse strand, counting down.
ACGCAGTGCAGGGGAATCAGGCCTCATCTCTCGGCGAGGGGGAAGTCTCATGGTTTTTCTCGAGTTGCGGCCGGAACCTGGGGTATATTCTCGAGTTACGACGGGGAGGGCCCTTCCAGACACGTGTTTGTTCAGCGACGTCAGGACTCCTGCCTAGGTGCGAGGGACACCTCGGGATTCTCCTCCACTCTTGGCATGGCAATTGGGACGCGACTCCATGTCAGGGGTGAGACCCAGGGTCCCTTTCCACGTGCCACAGGGATCCTGGGACTCCTATCCATTTTCAAGAGGAGTCAGGCATCGTCTCCTTTGGAAGCATTGATCTCCCCTTACCTCTCGAGTTTTCAAAGGATGTGAGGCCTCCGGTCTCGATGAGGCGGTGAACGAGGTCTTTCTCTGTGGTCTCCACAGGGGATTCAGACATCCCTTCGTCTTGGGAGATGCAAGACGAGCCTGCATTCAATTCACTGCAGGGATATCCGGCCTTACTTCGAGTCAGAGCATCTCGGTGTCCATTCCACTTGAGGCCACAAACTCAGGGGCCCTCTCACATACCTGTAGCTGAGAGAAGCCTCCTCTTGAGGTGCTTGTGGAAAGTTGGTATTCCTCTTGAGTCGAAGCCAGGGACTAAGCTCTCATCTCGAGTTGATTTGGGGTCCACGGAGCCCTTTCCTGTTGCTCCAGTGACCTCAGGATCCCTCTAGACTTGAGACAGAGATCTTGGGTTTTCTCTAGTGCCATCAAGGAAATCAAGGCTCCTTTCACGTTTGATGTGGAACACGGAATTGCTCTGCATGCAGTGCAGGGGAATCGGGCCTCAACTCGCGGCGAGGGGGAAATCTCATGGTTTTTCTCGAGTTGCGGCCAGAACCTGGGGTATATTCTCGAGTTACGACGGGGAGGGCCCTTCCAGACACGTGTTTGTTCAGCGAAGTCAGGACTCCTGCCTAGGTGCGAGGGACACCTCGGGATTCTCCTCGAGTCTTGGCATGGCAATTGGGACGCGTCTCCACGTGAGGCGGGAGACCCAGGGTCCCTTTCCACGTGCCACAGGGATCCTGGGACTCCTATCCATTTTCAAGAGGAGTCAGGCATCGTCTCCTTTGGTAGCATTGATCTCCCCTTACCTCTCGCGTTTTCAAAGGATGTGAGGCCTCCGGTCGCCATGAGGCGGAGAACTCGGTCTTTCTCTGTGGTCTCCACAGGGGAGTCAGACATCCCTTCGTCTTGGGAGATGCAAGACGAGCCTGCAATCAATTCACTGCAGGGATATCCGGCCTTACTTCGAGTCAGAGCATCTCGGTGTCCATTCCACTTGAGGCCACAAACTCAGGGTCCCTCTCACATACATGTAACTGAGAGAAGCCTCCTCTTGAGGTGCTTGTGGAAAGTTGGTATATTTCTTGAGTCGAAGCCAGGGACTAAGCTCTCATCTCGAGTTGATTTGGGGTCCACGGAGCCCTTTCGTGTTGCTCCAGTGACCTCAGGATCCCTCTAGACTTGAGACAGTGATCATGGGGTTTCTCAGTAATGCCATCAAGGAAATCAAGGCTCCTTTCACGTTTGATGTGGAACACGGAATTGCTCTGCACGCAGTGCAGGGGAATCCGGCCTCATCTCTCGGCGAGGGGGAAGTCTCATGGTTTTTCTCGAGTTGCGGCCGGAACCTGGGGTATATTCTCGAGTTACGACGGGGAGGGCCCTTCCAGACACGTGTTTGTTCAGCGACGTCAGGACTCCTGCCTAGGTGCGAGGGACACCTCGGGATTCTCCTCGAGTCTTGGCATGGCAATTGGGACGCGTCTCCACGTGAGGCGGGAGATCCCGGGTCCCTTTCCACGTGCCACAGGGATCCTGGGACTCCTATCCATTTTCAAGAAGGGTCAGGCATCTTCTCCTTTGGAAGCATTGATCTCCGCGGACCTCTCGAGTTTTCAAAGGATGTGAGGCCTCCGGTCGCGATGAGGCGGAGAACTCGGTCTTTCTCTGTGATCTCGACAGGGGATTCAGACATCCCTTCGTCTTGGGAGATGCAAGACGAGCCTGCATTCAACTCACTGTTGGGATATCCGGACTTACTTTGAGTCAGAGCATCTCGGTGTCCATTCCACTTGAGGCCACAAACTCAGGGGCCCTCTCACATACCAGTAGTTAAGAGAAGCCTCCTCCTGAGTTGCTTGTGGAAAGTTGGTATTCCTCTTGAGTCTAAGCCAGGGACTAAGCTCTCATCTCGAGTTGATTTGGGGTTCACGGAGCACTTTCGTGTTGCTCCAGTGACCTCAGGATCCCTCTAGACTTGAGACAGTGATCTTGGGTTTTCTCTGGAGTGCCATCAAGGAAATCAAGGCTCCTTTCACGTTTGATGTGGAACACGAAATTGCTCTGCATGCAGTGCAGGGGAATCGGGCCTCAACTCACGGCGAGGGGGAAATCTCATGGTTTTTCTTGAGTTGCGGCCAGAACCTGGGGTATATTCTCGAGTAACGACGGGGAGGGCCCTTCTAGACACGTGTTTGTTCAGAGACATCAGGACACCTGCCTAGGTGCGAGGGAAACCTCGGGATTCTCCTCGAGTCTTGGCATGGTAATTGGGACGCGTCTCCACATGAGGCGGGAGACCCAGGGTCCCTTTCCACGTGCCACAGGGATCCTGGGACTCCTATCCATTTTCAAGAGGAGTCAGGCATCGTCTCCTTTGGAAGCATTGATCTCCGCGGACCTCTCGAGTTTTCAAAGGATGTGAGTCCTCCGGTCGCGATGAGGCGGAGAACTCGGTCTTTCTCTGTGGTCTCCGCAGGGGATTCAGACATCCCTTCGTCTTGGGAGATGCAAGACGAGCCTGCATTCAATTCACTCCAGGGATATCCGGCCTTACTTTGAGTCAGAGTATCTCGGTGTCCATTCCACTTAAGGCCACAAACTCAGGGGCCCTCTCACATACCTGTAGTTGAGAGAAGCCTCCTCCTGAGGTGCTTGTGGAAAATTGGTATTCCTCTTGAGTCGAAGCCAGGGACTAAGCTCTCATCTCGAATTGATTTGGGGTCCACGGAGCCCTTTCCTGTTGCTCCAGTGACCTCAGGATCCCTCTAGAATTGAGACAGTGATCTTGGGTTTTCTCTGGAGTGCCATCAAGGAAATCAAGGCTCCTTTCATTTTTGATGTGGAATACGGAATTGCTCTGCACGCAGTGCAGGGGAATCGGGCCTCATCTCGCGGCGAGGGGGAAGTCTCATGGTTTATCTCGAGTTGCGGCCGGAACCTGGGGTATATTCTCGAGTTACGACGGGGAGGGCCCTTCCAGACACGTGTTTTTTCAGCGACCTCAGGACACCTGCCTAGGTGCGAGGGACACCTCGGAATTCTCCTCGAGTCTTGGCATGGCAATTGGGATGTATCTCCACGTGAGGCGGGAGACCCAGGGTCCCTTTCCACGTGCCACACGGATCCTGGGACTCCTATCCATTTTCAAGAGGAGTCAGGCATCGTCTCCTTTGGAAGCATTGATGTCTGCAGACCTCTCGAGTTTTCAAAGGATATGATGCCTCCGGTTGCGTTGAGGTGGATGACTAGGTCTTTATCTGTGGTCTCCACAGGGGATTCAGACAACCCTTCTTCTTGTTAGATGCAAGACGAGCCTGCATTCAATTCACTGCAGGGATATCCGGCCTTACTTTGAGTCAGAGCATCACGGTGTCCATTCCACTTGAGGCCACAAACTCGGGGTCCCTCAAATATACCTGTAGCTGAGAGAAGCCTCCTCTTGAGGTGCTTGTGGAAAGTTGGTATTCCTCTTGAGTCGAAGCCAGGGACTAAGCTCTCATCTCGAGTTGATTTGGGGTCCACGGAGCCCTTTCGTGTTGCTCCAGTGACCTCAGGATCCCTCTAGACTTGAGACAGTGATCTTGGGTTTTCTCTGGAGTGCCATCAAGGAAATCAAGGCTCCTTTCACCTTTGAGGTGGAACACGGAATTGCTCTGCACGCAGGGCAGGGGAATCGGGCCTCATATCGCGGCGAAGGGGAAGTCTCATGGTTTTTCTCGAGTTGTGGCCGGAACCTGGGGTATATTCTCGAGTTACGACGGGGAGGGCCCTTCCAGACCCGTGTTTGTTCAGCGACGTCAGGACTCCTGCCTACGTGCGAGGGACACCTCGGGATTCTCTTCGAGTCTTGGCATGGCAATTGGGACGCGTCTCCACGTGAGGCGGGAGACCCAGGGTCCCTTTCCACGTGCCACAGGGATCCGGGGACTCCTATCCATTTTCCGGGGGTGTCAGGCATCGTCTCCTTTGGAAGCATTTATCTCCGCAGACCTCTCGAGTTTTCAAAGGATGTGAGGCCTCCGGACGCGATTAGGCGGAGGACTACTTCTTTCTCTGTCGTCTCCACAGGGGATTCAGACATCCCTTCGTTTTGGGAGATGCAAGACGAGCCTGCATTCAATTCACTGCAGGGATATCCGGCCTTACTTCGAGTCAGAGCATCTCGGTGTCCATTCCACTTGAGGCCACAAAATCAGGGTCCCTCTCACATACATGTAGCTGAGAGAAGCCTCTTCTTGAGGTGCTTGAGGAAAGTTGGTATTCCTCTTGAGTCAAAGCCAGGGACTAAGCTCTCATATCGAGTTGATTTGGGGTCCACGGAGCCCTTTCATGTTGCTCCAGTGACCTCAGGATCCCTCTAGACTTGAGACAGTGATCTTGGGTTTTCTCTGGAGTGCCATCAAGGAAATCAAGGCTCCTTTCACGTTTGATGTGGAACACGGAATTGTTCTGCACGCAGTGCAGGGGAATCGGGCCTCATCTCGGTGCGAGGGGGAAGTCTCATGGTGTTTCTCGAGTTGCGGCCGGAACCTGGGGTATATTCTCGAGTTATGACTGGGAGGGCCCTTCCAGACACGTGTTTGTTCAGCGACATCAGGACTTCTGACTAGGGGCGAGGGACACCTCGGGATTCTCCTCGAGTCTTGGTATGGCAATTGGAACGCGTCTCCAAGTGAGGGGGGAGACCCAGGGTCCCTTTCTACGTGCCACAGGGATCCTGGGACTCCTATCCATTTTCAAGAGGAGTCAGGCATCGTCTCCTTTGGAAGCATTGATCTCCACGGACCTCTCGAGTTTTCAAAGGATGTGAGGCCTCCGGTGGCGATGAGGCGGAGGACTAGGTCATTCTCTGTGGCCTCCACAGTGGATTCAGACATCCCTTCGTCTTGGGAGATGCAAGACGAGCCTGCATTCAATTCACTGCAGGGATATCCGGCCTTACTTCGAGTCAGAGCATCTCGCTGTCCATTCCACTTGAGGCCACAAACTCAGGGTCCCTCTCACATACCTGTAGCTGAGAGAAGCCTCCTCTTGAGGTGCTTTTGGAAAGTTGGTATTCCTCTTGAGTCGAAGCCAGGGACTAAGCTCTCATCTCGAGTTGATTTGGGGTCCACGGAGCCCTTTCGTGTTGCTCCAGTGACCTCAGGATCCCTCTAGACTTGAGACAGTGATCTTGGGTTTTCTCTGGAGTGCCATCAAGGAAATCAAGGCTCCTTTCACGTTTGATGTGGAACACGGAATTGCTCTGCATTCAGTGCAGGGGAATCGGGCCTCAACTCGATGCGAGGGGGAAATCTCATGGTTTTTCTCGAGTTGCGGCCGGAACCTGGGGTATATTCTCGAGTTATGACGGGGAGGGCCCTTCCAGACACGTGTTTGTTCAGCGACGTCAGGACTCCTGCCTAGGTGCGAGGGACACCTCGGGATGCTCCTCGAGTCTTGGCATGGCAATTGGGACGCGTCTCCACGTGAGGCGGGAGTCCCAGGGTCCCTTTCCACGTGCCACAGGGATCCTGGGACTCCTATCCATTTTCAAGAGGAGTCAGGCATCGTCTCCTTTGGAAGCATTGATCTCCGCGGACCTCTCGAGTTTTCAAAGGATGTGAGGCCTCCGGTCGCGATGAGGCGGAGAAGTCGGCCTTTCTCTGAGGTCTCCACAGGGGATTCAGACATCCCTTCGTCTTGGGAGATGCAAGACGAGCCTGCATTCAATTCACTGCAGGGATATCCGGCCTTACTTCGAGTCAGAGCATCTCGGTGTCCATTCCACTTGAGGCCACAAACTCAGGGTCCCCCTCACTTATCTGTAGCTGAGAGAAGCCTCCTCTTGAGCTGCTTGTGAAAAGTTGGTATTCCTCTTGAGTCGAAGCCAGGGACTAAGCTCTCATCTCGAGTTGATTTGGGGTCCACAGAGCCCTTTCGTGTTGCTCCAGTGACCTCAGGATCCCTCTAGACTTGAGACAGTGATCTTGGGTTTTTTCTGGAGTGTCATCAAGGAAATCAAGGCTCCTTTCACGTTTGATGTGGAACACGGAATTGCTATGCACTCAGTGCAGGGAAATCGGGCCTCATCTCGCGGCGAGGGGGAAGTCTCATGGTTTTTCTCGAGTTGTAGCCGGAACCTGGGGTATATTCTCGAGTTATGATGGGGAGGGCCCTTCCAGACACGTGTTTGTTCAGTGACCTCAGGACTCATGCCTAGGTGCGAGGGACACCTCGGGATTCTCCTCGAGTCTTGGCATGGCAATTGGGACGCATCTCCACGTGAGGCGGAAGACCCAGGGTCCCTTTCCACGTGCCACAGGGATCCTGGGACTCCTATCCATTTTCAAGAGGAGTCAGGCATCGTCTCCTTTGGAAGCATTCATCTCCACAGACCTCTCGAGTTTTCAAAGGATGTGAGGCCTCTGGTCGCGATGAGGCGAGAACTAGGTCTTTCTCTGTGGTCTCCACATGGGATTCAGACATGCCTTAGTCTTGGGAGATGCAAGACGAGCCTGCATTCAATTCACTTCAGGGATATCCGGCCTTACTTCGAGTCCGAGCGTCTCCGTGTCCATTCCACTTGAGGCCACAAACTCAGAGTCCCTCTCACATACCTGTAGCTGAGAGAAGCCTCCCCTTGAGGTGCTTGTAGAAAGTTGGTATACCACTTGAGTCGAAGCCAGGGACAAAGCTCTCATCTCGAGGGGATTTAGGGTCCACGGAGCCCTTTCGAGTTGCTCCAGTGACCTCAGGATCCCTCTAGACTTGAGACAGTGATCTTGGGTTTTCTCTGGAGTGCCATCAAGGAAATCAAGGCTCCTTTCACGTGTGATGTGGATCACGGAATTGCTCTGCACGCAGTGCAGGGGAATCGGGCCTCATCTCGCGGCGAGCGGGAAGTCTCAGGGTGTTTCTCGAGTTGCGCCCGGAACCTGGGGTATATTGTCGAGTTACGACGCGGATGGCCCTTCCAGACACCTGTTTGTTCAGCGACGTCAGGATTCGGGCCTAGGTGCGAGGGACACCTCGGGATTCTCCTCGAGTCTTGGCATGGCAATTGGGACGCGTCTCCACGTGAGGCGGGAGATCCAGGGTCTCTTTCCAAGGGCCAGATTGATCCTGGGACTCCTATCCATTTTCAAGAGGAGTCAGGCATCGTCTCCTTTGGAAGCATTGATCTCCGAGGACTTCTCGATTTTCAAAGGATGTGAGGACTCCGGTTGCTGTGTGGCGAGAACTAGGTTTTCTCTGTGCTAACAACAGGGGATTCAGACATCCCTTCATTTTGGGAGATGCAAGAGGAGCCTGCATTCAATTCACTGCAGGGATATCCGGCCTTACTTCGAGTCAGAGCATCTCGGTGTCCAATCCACTTGAGGCCACAAACACAGGGTCCCTCTCACATACCTGTAGCTGAGAGAAGCCTCCCCTTGAGGTGCTTGAGGAAAGTTGGTATTCGTCTTGAGTCGAAGCCAGGGACTAAGCTCTCATCTCGAGTTGATTTGGGGTCCACGGAGACCTTTCGTGTTGCTACAGTCACCTGAGGATCCCTCTAGACTTCAGACAGTGATCTTGGGTTTTCTCTGGAGTGCCATCAAGGAAATCAAGGCTCCTTTCACGTTTCATGTGGAACACGGAATTGCTCTGCACGCAGTGCAGGGGAATCGGGCCTCATCTCGCGGCGAGGGGGAAATCTCGTGGTTTTTCTCGAGTTGCGGCCGGAACCTGGGGTATATTCTCGAGTTACGACGGGGAGGGCCCTTCCAGACATGTGTTTGTTCAGCGATGTCAGGACTCCTGCCTAGGTGCAAGGGACACCTCGGGATTCTCCTCGAGTCTTGGCATGGCAATTGGGACGCGTCTCCACGTGAGGCGGGAGACCTAGGGTCCCTTTCCACGTGCCACAGGGATCCTGGGACTCCTATCCATTTTCAAGAAGAGTCAGGCATCTTCTCCTTTGGAAGCATTGATCTCCGCGGACCTCTCGAGTTTTCAAAGAATGTGAGGCCTCCGGTCTCGATGAGGCGGAGAACTAGGTCTTTCTCTGTGGTCTCCACAGCGGATTCAGACAACCCTTCGTCTTGGGAGATGCAAGACGAGCCTGCATTCAATTCACTGCAGGGATATCCGGCCTTACTTCGAGTCAGAGCATCTCGGTGTCAATTACACTAGAGGCCACAAACTCAGGTCCCTCTCACATACCTGTAGCTGAGAGAAGCCTCCTCTTGAGGGGCTTGTGGAAAGTTGGTATTCCTCTTGAGTCGAAGCCAGGGACTAAGCTCTCATCTCGAGTTGATTTGGGGTCCACGGAGCCCTTTCCTTTTCCTCCAGTGACCTCAGGATCCCTCTAGACTTGAGACAGTGACTTTGTGTTTTCTCTGGAGTGCCATCAAGGAAATCAAGTCTCCTTTCACGTTTGATGTGGAACCCGGAATTGCTCTGCACGCAGTGCAGGGGAATCGGGCCTCATCTCGCGGCGAGGGGGAAGTCTCATGGTTTTTCTCGAGTTGCGGCCGGAACCTGGGGTATATTCTCGAGTTATGACAGGGAGGGCCCTTCCAGACACGTGTTTGTTCAGCGACGTCAGGACTCCTGACTAGGTGCAAGGGACACCTCGGCATTCCCCTCGAGTCTTGGCATGGCAATTGGGACGCGTCTCCACGTGAAGTGGAAAACCCAGGGTCCCTTTCCACGTGCCACAGGGATCCTGGGACTCCTATCCATTTTCAAGAGGAGTCAGGCATCGTCTCCTTTGGAAGCATTGATCTCCGCGGACCTCTCGAGTTTTCAAAGGATGTGAGGCCTCTGGTCGCAATGAGGCGGAGGACTAGGTCTTTCTCTGTGGCCTCCACAGGGGATTCAGACATCCCTTCATCTTGGGAGATGCAAGACGAGCCTGCATTCAATTCACTGCAGGGATATCCGGCCTTACTTCGAGTCAGAGCATCTCGGTGTCCATTCTACTTGAGGCCGCAAACTCAGGGTCCCTCTCACATACCTGTAGTTGAGAGAAGCCTCCTCTTGCGGTGCTTGTGGAAAGTTGGTATTCCTCTTGAGTCAAAGCCAAGGACTAAGCTCTCATCTCGAGTTGATTTGGTGTCCAGGGAGCCCTTTCGTGTTGCTCCAGTGACCTCAGGATCCCTCTAAACTTGAAACAGTGATCTTGGGTTTTCTCTGGAGTGTCATCAAGGAAATCAAGGCTCCTTTCACGTTTGTTGTGGAACACGGAATTGCTCTGCATTCAGTGCAGGGGAATCGGGCCTCAACTCGATGCGAGGGGGAAATCTCATGGTTTTTCTCGAGTTGCGGCCGGAACCTGGGGTATATTCTCGAGTTACGACGGGGAGCGCCCTTCCAGACACGTGTTTGTTCAGCGACGTCAGGACTCCGGCCTAGGTGCGAGGGACACCTCAGGATTCTCCCCGAGTCTTGGCATGGTAATTGGGGCGCGTCTCCACGTGAGGCGGTAGACCCAGTGTCCCTTTCCACGTGCCAAAGTGATCCTGGGACTCCTATCCATTTTCAAGAGGAGTCAGGCATCGTCTCCTTTGGAAGCATTGATCTCCGCGGACCTCTCGAGTTTTCAAAGGATGTGAGGCCTCCGGTCGCGATGAGGCAGAGGACTAGGTCTTTCTCTGTGGTCTCCACAGGGGATTCAGACATCCCTTCGTCTTGGGAGATGCAAGACGAGCCTGCATTCAATTCACTGCAGGGATATCCGGCCTTACTTCGAGTCAGAGCATCTCGGTGTCCATTCCACTTGAGGCCACAAACTCAGGGTCCCTCTCACATACCTGTAGCTGAGAGAAGCCTCCTCTTGAGGTGCTTGTGGAAAGTTTGTATTCCTCTTGAGTCAAAGCCAGGGACTAAGCTCTCATCTCGAGTTGATTTGGGGTCCACGGAGCCCTTTCGTGTTGCTCCAGTGACCTCAGGATCCCTCTAGACTTGAGACAGTGATCTTGGGTTTTCTCTGGAGTGCCATCAAGGAAATCAAGGCTCCTTTCACGTTTGATGTGGAACACGGAATTGCTCTGCACAAAGTGCAGGGGAATCGGGCCTCATCCAGCGGAGAGGGGGAAGTCTCATGGTGTTTCTCGAGTTGCGGCCGGAACCTGGGGTATATTCTCGAGTTACGACGGGGAGGGCCCTTCCAGACACAGGTTTGTTTAGCAACGTGAGGACTCCTGCCTAGGTGCGAGGGACACCTCGGGATTCTCCTCGAGTCTTGGCATGGCAATTGGGACGCGTCTCCACGTGAGGCGGGAGACCCAGGGTCCCTTTCCACGTGCCACAGGGATCCGGGGACTCCTATCCATTTTCCGGGGGTGTCAGGCATCGTCTCCTTTGGAAGCATTTATCTCCGCAGACCTCTCGAGTTTTCAAAGGATGTGAGGCCTCCGGACGCGATTAGGCGGAGGACTACTTCTTTCTCTGTCGTCTCCACAGGGGATTCAGACATCCCTTCGTCTTGGGAGATGCAAGACGAGCCTGCATTCAATTCACTGCAGGGATATCCGGCCTTACTTCGAGTCAGAGCATCTCGGTGTCCATTCCACTTGAGGCCACAAACTCAGGGTCCCTCTCAAATACCTGTTGCTGAGAGAAGCCTCCTCTTGAGGTGCTTGTGGAAAGTTGGTATTCCTCTTGAGTCGAAGCCAGGGACTAAGCTCTCATTTCGAATTGATTTGGGGTCCACGGAGCCCTTTCGTGTTGCTCCAGTGACCTCAGGATCCCTCTAGACTTGAGACAGTGATCTTGGGTTTTCTCTGGAGTGCCATCAAGGAAATCAAGGCCCCTTTCACGTTTGATGTGGAACACGGAATTGCTCTGCACGCAGTGAAGGGGAATCGGGCCTCATCTCGCGGCGAGGGGGAAGTCTCATGGTTTTTCTCGAGTTGCGGCCGGAACCTGGGGTATATTCTCGAGTTACGACGGGGAGGGCCCTTCCAGACACGTGTTTGTTCAGCGACGTCAGGACTCCTGCCTAGGTGCGAGGGACACCTCGGGATTCTCCTCGAGTCTTGGCATGGCAATGGGGACGCGTCTCCACGTGAGGCGGGAGACCCAGTGTCCCCGTCCATGTGGACAGGGATCCTGGGACTCCTAACCATTTTCAAGAGGAGTCAGGCATCGTCTCTTTTGGAAGCATTGATCTCCGCGGACCTCTCGAGTTTTCAAAGGATGTGAGGCCTCCGGTCGTGATGAGGCGGAGAACTAGGTCTTTCTCTGTTGTCTCCACAGGGGATTCAGACATCCCTTCGTCTTGGGAGATGCAAGGCGAGCTTGCATTCAATTCACTGCAGCGATATCCGGCCTTAATTCGAGTCAGAGCATCTCGGTGTCCATTCCACTTGAGGCCACAAATTCAGGGTATCTCTCACATACACATAGCTGAGAGAAGCCGCCTCTTGAGGTGCTTGTGGAAACTTGGTATTCCTCTTGAGTCGCAGCCAGGGACTAAGCTCTCATCTCGAGTTGATTTGGGGTCCACGGAGCCCTTTCGTGTTGCTCCAGTGACCTCAGGATCCCTCTAGACTTGAGACAGTGAACTTGGGTTTTCTCTGGAGTGGCATCAAGGAAATCAAGGCTCCTTTCACGTTTGATGTGGAATACGGAATTGCTCTGCACTCAATGCAGGGGAATCGGGCCTCATCTCGCGGCGAGGGGGAAGTCTCTTTGTTTTTCTCGAGTTGCGCCGGAACCTGGGGTATATTCTCGAGTTACGACGGGGAGGGTCCTTCCAGACACGTGTTTGTTCAGCGACGTCAGGACTCCTGCCTAGGTGCGAGGGACACCTCGGGATTCTCCTCGAGTCTTGGCATGGCAATTGGGACGCGTCTCCACGTGAGGCGGGAGACCCAGGGTCCCTTTCCACGTGCCACAGGGATCCTGGGAATCCTATCCATTTTCAAGAGGAGTCAGGCATCGTCTCCTTTGGAAGCATTGATCTCCGCGGACCCCTTGAGTTTTCAAAGGATGTGAGGTCTGCCGTCGCGTTGAGGCAGAGGACTAGGTCTTTCTCTGCGGTCTCCACAGGGAATTCAGACAACCCTTCGTCTTGGGAGATGCAAGACGAGCCTGCATTCAATTCACTGCAGGGATATCCATCCTTACTTCGAGTCAGAGCATCTCGGTGTCTATTCAACTTGAGGCCGCAAACTCAGGGTCCCTCTCACATACCTGTAGCTGAGAGAAGCCTCCACTTGAGGTGCTTTTGGAAAGTTGGTATTCCTCTTGAGTCGAAGCCAGGGACTAAGCTCTCATCTCGAGTTGATTTGGGGTCCACGGAGCCCTTTCGTGTTGCTCCAGTGACCTCATTATCCCTCTAGACTTGAGACAGTGATCTTGGGTTTTCTCTGGAGTGTCATCAAGGAAATCAAGGCTCCTTTCACGTTTGATGTGGAACACGGAATTGCTCTGCATGCAGTGCAGGGGAATCGGGCCTCATCTCGCGGCGAGGGGGAAGTCTCATGGTTTTTCTCGAGTTGCGGCTGGAACCTGGGGTATATTCTCGAGTTACGACGGGGAGGGCCCTTCCATACACGTGTTTGTTCAGCGACGTAAGGACTACTGCCTAGGTGCGAGGGACACCTCGGGATTCTCCTCGAGTCTTCGCATGGCAATTGGGACGCGTCTCCACGTGAGGCGGGAGACCCAGGGTCCCTTTCCACGTGCCACAGGGATCCTGGGACTCCTATCCATTTTCAAGAGGAGTCAGGCATCGTCTCCTTTGGAAGCATTGATCTCCGTGGACCTCTCGAGTTTTCAAAAGAGGTGAAGCCTCCGGTCGCGATGAGGCGGAGGACTAGGTCTTTCTCTGTCGTCTCCACAGGGGATTCCGACATCCCTTCATCTTGGGAGATGCAAGACGAGCCTGCATTCAATTCATTGCAGGGATATCCGGCCTTACTTCGAGTCAGAGCATCTCGGTGTCCATTCCACTTGAGGCCACAAACTCAGGGGCCCTCTCACATACCTGTAACTGAGAGAAGCCTCCTCTTGAGGTGCTTGTGGAAAGTTCGTATTCCTCTTGAGTCGAAGCCAGGGACTAAGCTCTCATCTCGAGTTGATTTGGGGTCCACGGAGCCCTTTCGTGTTGCTCCAGTGACCTCAGGATCCCTCTAGACTTGAGACAGTGATCTTGGGTTTTCTCTGGAGTGTCATCAAGGAAATCAAGGCTCCTATCATGTTTGATGTGGAACACGGAATTGCTCTGCACGCAGTGCAGGGGAATCGGGCCTCATCTCGCGGCGAGGGGGAAGTCTCATGGTTTTTCTCAAGTTGAGGCCCGAACCTGGGGTATATTCTCGAGTTACGACGGGGAGGGCCCTTCCAGACACGTGTTTGTTCAGCGACGTCAGGACTCCTGCCTAGGTGCGAGGGACACCTCGGGATTCTCCTGGAGTCTTGGCATGGCAATTTGGACGTGTCTCCACGTGAGGCGGGAGACCCAGGGTCCCTTTCCACGTGCCACAGGGATCCTGGGACTCCTGTCCATTTTCAAGAGGAGTCAGGCATCGTCTCCTTTGGAAGCATTGATCTCGGCATACCTCTCGAATTTTCAAAGGATGTGAGGTCTCCGGTCGCCATGAGGCGGAGGACTAGGTCTTTCTCTGTTGTCTCCACAGCGGATTCAGACATCCCTTCGTCTTGGGAGATGCAAGACGAGCCTGCATTCAATTCACTGCAGGGATATCCGGCCTTACTTCGAGTCAGAGCATCTCGGTGTCCATTCCACTTGAGGCCACAAATTCAGGGTCCCTCTCACATACCTGTAGCTGAGAGAAGCCTCCTCTTGAGGTGCTTTTGGAAAGTTGGCATTCCTCTTGAGTCGAAGCCAGGGACTAAGCTCTCATCTCGAGTTGATTTGGGGTCCACGGAGCCCTTTCGTGTTGCTCCAGTGACCTCATTATCCCTCTAGACTTGAGACAGTGATCTTGGGCTTTCTCTGGAGTGTCATCAAGGAAATCAAGGCTCCTTTCACGTTTGATGTGGAACACGGAATTGCTCTGCATGCAGTGCAGGGGAATCGGGCCTCATCTCGCGGCGAGGGGGAAGTCTCATGGTTTTTCTCGAATTGCGGCTGGAACCTGGGGTATATTCTCGAGTTACGACGGGGAGGGCCCTTCCATACACGTGATTGTTCAGCGACGTAAGGACTACTGCCTAGGTGCGAGGCACACCTCGGGATTCTCCTCGAGTCTTCGCATGGCAATTGGGACGCGTCTCCACGTGAGGCGGGAGACCCAGGGTCCCTTTCCACGTGCCACAGGGATCCTGGGACTCCTGTCCATTTTCAAGAGGAGTCAGGCATCGTCTCCTTTCGAAGCATTGATCTCCGCGGACCTCTCGAGTTTTCAAAAGAGGTGAAGCCTCCGGTCGCGATGAGGCGGAGGTCTAGGTCTTTCTCTGTCGTCTCCACAGGGGATTCCGACATCCCTTCATCTTGGGAGATGCAAGACGAGCCTGCATTCAATTCATTGCAGGGATATCCGGCCTTACTTCGAGTCAGAGCATCTCGGTGTCCATTCCACTTGAGGCCACAAACTCAGGGGCCCTCTCACATACCTGTAGCTGAGAGAAGCCTCCTCTTGAGGTGCTTGTGGAAAGTTGGTATTCCTCTTGAGTCGAAGCCAGGGACTAAGCTCTCATCTCGAGTTGATTTGGGGTCCACGGAGCCCTTTCGTGTTGCTCCAGTGACCTCAGGATCCCTCTAGACTTGAGACAGTGATCTTGGGTTTTCTCTGGAGTGTCATCAAGGAAATCAAGGCTCCTATCATGTTTGATGTGGAACACGGAATTGCTCTGCACGCAGTGCAGGGGAATCGGGCCTCATCTCGCGGCGAGGGGGAAGTCTCATGGTTTTTCTCGAGTTGAGGCCCGAACCTGGGGTATATTCTCGAGTTACGACGGGGAGGGCCCTTCCAGACACGTGTTTGTTCAGCGACGTCAGGACTCCTGCCTAGGTGCGAGGGACACCTCGGGATTCTCCTGGAGTCTTGGCATGGCAATTTGGACGTGTCTCCACGTGAGGCGGGAGACCCAGGGTCCCTTTCCACGTGCCACAGGGATCCTGGGACTCCTATCCATTTTCAAGAGGAGTCAGGCATCGTCTCCTTTGGAAGCATTGATCTCCGCATACCTCTCGAATTTTCAAAGGATGTGAGGTCTCCGGTCGCCATGAGGCGGAGGACTAGGTCTTTCTCTGTTGTCTCCACAGCGGATTCAGACATCCCTTCGTCTTGGGAGATGCAAGACGAGCCTGCATTCAATTCACTGCAGGGATATCCGGCCTTACTTCGAGTCAGAGCATCTCGGTGTCCATTCCACTTGAGGCCACAAATTCAGGGTCCCTCTCACATACCTGTAGCTGAGAGAAGCCTCCTCTTGAGGTGCTTGTGGAAAGTTGGCATTCCTCTTGAGTCGAAGCCAGGGACTAAGCTCTCATCTCGAGTTGATTTGGGGTCCACGGAGACTTTTTGTGTTGCTACAGTGACCTCAGGATCCCTCTAGACTTGAGACAGTGATCTTGGGTTTTCTCTGGAGTGCCATCAAGGAAATCAAGGCTCCTTTCAAGTTTGATGTGGAACACGGAATTGCTCTGCACACATTGCAGGGGAATCGGGCCTCATCTCACGGCGAGGGGGAAGTCTCATGGTTTTTCTCGAGTTGCGGCAGGAACCTGGGGTATATTCTCGAGTTACGACGGGGAGGGCCCTTCCAGACACGTGTTTGTTCAACGACCTCAGGTCTCCTGCCTAGGTGCGAGGGACACCTCGTGATTCTCTTCGAGTCTTGGCATGGCAATTCGGACGCGTCTCCACGTGAGACGGGGGACCCAGCGTCCCTTTCCCCGTGCCTCAGGGATCCTGGGACTCCTATCCATTTTCAAGAGGAGTCAGGCATCGTCTCCTTTGGAAGCATTGATCTCCGTGGACCTCTCGAGTTTTCAAAAGAGGTGAAGCCTCCGGTCGCGATGAGGCGGAGGATTAGGTCTTTCTCTGTCGTCTCCACAGGGGATTCCGACATCCCTTCATCTTGGGAGATGCAAGACGAGCCTGCATTCAATTCATTGCAGGGATATCCGGCCTTACTTCGAGTCAGAGCATCTCGGTGTCCATTCCACTTGAGGCCACAAACTCAGGGGCCCTCTCACATACCTGTAGCTGAGAGAAGCCTCCTGTTGAGGTGCTTGTGGAAAGTTGGTATTCCTCTTGAGTCGAAGCCAGGGACTAAGCTCTCATCTCGAGTTGATTTGGGGTCCACGGAGCCCTTTCGTGTTGCTCCAGTGACCTCAGGATCCCTCTAGACTTGAGACAGTGATCTTGGGTTTTCTCTGGAGTGTCATCAAGGAAATCAAGGCTCCTATCATGTTTGATGTGGAACACGGAATTGCTCTGCACGCAGTGCAGGGGAATCGGGCCTCATCTCGCGGCGAGGGGGAAGTCTCATGGTTTTTCTCGAGTTGAGGCCCGAACCTGGGGTATATTCTCGAGTTACGACGGGGAGGGCCCTTCCAGACACGTGTTTGTTCAGCGACGTCAGGACTCCTGCCTAGGTGCGAGGGACACCTCGGGATTCTCCTGGAGTCTTGGCATGGCAATTTGGACGTGTCTCCACGTGAGGCGGGAGACCCAGGGTCCCTTTCCACGTGCCACAGGGATCCTGGGACTCCTGTCCATTTTCAAGAGGAGTCAGGCATCGTCTCCTTTGGAAGCATTGATCTCCGCATACCTCTCGAATTTTCAAAGGATGTGAGGTCTCCGGTCGCCATGAGGCGGAGGACTAGGTCTTTCTCTGTTGTCTCCACAGCGGATTCAGACATCCCTTCGTCTTGGGAGATGCAAGACGAGCCTGCATTCAATTCACTGCAGGGATATCCGGCCTTACTTCGAGTCAGAGCATCTCGGTGTCCATTCCACTTGAGGCCACAAATTCAGGGTCCCTCTCACATACCTGTAGCTGAGAGAAGCCTCCTCTTGAGGTGCTTTTGGAAAGTTGGCATTCCTCTTGAGTCGAAGCCAGGGACTAAGCTCTCATCTCGAGTTGATTTGGGGTCCACGAAGCCCTTTCGTGTTGCTCCAGTGACCTCAGGATCCCTCTAGACTTGAGACAGTGAACTTGGGTTTTCTCTGGAGTGCCATCAAGGAAATCAAGGCTCCTTTCACGTTTAATGTGGAAAACGGAATTGCTCTGCACGCAGTGCAGGGGAATCGGGCCTCATCTCGCGGCGAGGGGGAAGTCTCATGGTTTTTCTCGAGTTGCGGCTGGAACCTTCGGTATATTCTCGAGTTACGACGGGGAGGGCCCTTCCAGACATGTGTTTGTTCAGCGACGTCAGGACTCCTGCCTAGGTGCGAGGGACACCTCGGGATTCTCCTCGAGTCTTGGCATGGCAATTGGGACGCGTCTCCACGTGAGGCGGGAGATCCCGGGTCCCTTTCCACGTGCCACAGGGATCCTGGGACTCCTATCCATTTTCAAGAAGGGTCAGGCATCTTCTCCTTTGGAAGCATTGATCTCCGCGGACCTCTCGAGTTTTCAAAGGATGTGAGGCCTCCGGTCGCGATGAGGCGGAGAACTCGGTCTTTCTCTGTGATCTTCACAGGGGATTCAGACATCCCTTCGTCTTGGGAGATGCAAGACGAGCCTGCATTCAACTCACTGTTGGGATATCCGGACTTACTTTGAGTCAGAGCATCTCGGTGTCCATTCCACTTGAGGCCACAAACTCAGGGGCCCTCTCACATACCAGTAGTTAAGAGAAGCCTCCTCCTGAGTTGCTTGTGGAAAGTTGGTATTCCTCTTGAGTCTAAGCCAGGGACTAAGCTCTCATCTCGAGTTGATTTGGGGTTCACGGAGCACTTTCGTGTTGCTCCAGTGACCTCAGGATCCCTCTAGACTTGAGACAGTGATCTTGGGTTTTCTCTGGAGTGCCATCAAGGAAATCAAGGCTCCTTTCACGTTTGATGTGGAACACGAAATTGCTCTGCATGCAGTGCAGGGGAATCGGGCCTCAACTCACGGCGAGGGGGAAATCTCATGGTTTTTCTTGAGTTGCGGCCAGAACCTGGGGTATATTCTCGAGTAACGACGGGGAGGGCCCTTCTAGACACGTGTTTGTTCAGAGACATCAGGACACCTGCCTAGGTGCGAGGGAAACCTCGGGATTCTCCTCGAGTCTTGGCATGGTAATTGGGACGCGTCTCCACATGAGGCGGGAGACCCAGGGTCCCTTTCCACGTGCCACAGGGATCCTGGGACTCCTATCCATTTTCAAGAGGAGTCAGGCATCGTCTCCTTTGGAAGCATTGATCTCCGCGGACCTCTCGAGTTTTCAAAGGATGTGAGTCCTCCGGTCGCGATGAGGCGGAGAACTCGGTCTTTCTCTGTGGTCTCCGCAGGGGATTCAGACATCCCTTCGTCTTGGGAGATGCAAGACGAGCCTGCATTCAATTCACTCCAGGGATATCCGGCCTTACTTTGAGTCAGAGTATCTCGGTGTCCATTCCACTTAAGGCCACAAACTCAGGGGCCCTCTCACATACCTGTAGTTGAGAGAAGCCTCCTCCTGAGGTGCTTGTGGAAAATTGGTATTCCTCTTGAGTCGAAGCCAGGGACTAAGCTCTCATCTCGAATTGATTTGGGGTCCACGGAGCCCTTTCCTGTTGCTCCAGTGACCTCAGGATCCCTCTAGAATTGAGACAGTGATCTTGGGTTTTCTCTGGAGTGCCATCAAGGAAATCAAGGCTCCTTTCATTTTTGATGTGGAATACGAAATTGCTCTGCACGCAGTGCAGGGGAATCGGGCCTCATCTCGCGGCGAGGGGGAAGTCTCATGGTTTATCTCGAGTTGCGGCCGGAACCTGGGGTATATTCTCGAGTTACGACGGGGAGGGCCCTTCCAGACACGTGTTTTTTCAGCGACCTCAGGACACCTGCCTAGGTGCGAGGGACACCTCGGAATTCTCCTCGAGTCTTGGCATGGCAATTGGGATGTATCTCCACGTGAGGCGGGAGACCCAGGGTCCCTTTCCACGTGCCACACGGATCCTGGGACTCCTATCCATTTTCAAGAGGAGTCAGGCATCGTCTCCTTTGGAAGCATTGATGTCTGCAGACCTCTCGAGTTTTCAAAGGATATGATGCCTCCGGTTGCGTTGAGGTGGATGACTAGGTCTTTCTCTGTGGTCTCCACAGGGGATTCAGACAACCCTTCTTCTTGGGAGATGCAAGACGAGCCTGCATTCAATTCACTGCAGGGATATCCGGCCTTACTTTGAGTCAGAGCATCACGGTGTCCATTCCACTTGAGGCCACAAACTCGGGGTCCCTCAAATATACCTGTAGCTGAGAGAAGCCTCCTCTTGAGGTGCTTGTGGAAAGTTGGTATTCCTCTTGAGTCGAAGCCAGGGACTAAGCTCTCATCTCGAGTTGATTTGGGGTCCACGGAGCCCTTTCGTGTTGCTCCAGTGACCTCAGGATCCCTCTAGACTTGAGACAGTGATCTTGGGTTTTCTCTGGAGTGCCATCAAGGAAATCAAGGCTCCTTTCACCTTTGAGGTGGAACACGGAATTGCTCTGCACGCAGGGCAGGGGAATCGGGCCTCATATCGCGGCGAAGGGGAAGTCTCATGGTTTTTCTCGAGTTGTGGCCGGAACCTGGGGTATATTCTCGAGTTACGACGGGGAGGGCCCTTCCAGACCCGTGTTTGTTCAGCGACGTCAGGACTCCTGCCTACGTGCGAGGGACACCTCGGGATTCTCTTCGAGTCTTGGCATGGCAATTGGGACGCGTCTCCACGTGAGGCGGGAGACCCAGGGTCCCTTTCCACGTGCCACAGGGATCCGGGGACTCCTATCCATTTTCCGGGGGTGTCAGGCATCGTCTCCTTTGGAAGCATTTATCTCCGCAGACCTCTCGAGTTTTCAAAGGATGTGAGGCCTCCGGACGCGATTAGGCGGAGGACTACTTCTTTCTCTGTCGTCTCCACAGGGGATTCAGACATCCCTTCGTTTTGGGAGATGCAAGACGAGCCTGCATTCAATTCACTGCAGGGATATCCGGCCTTACTTCGAGTCAGAGCATCTCGGTGTCCATTCCACTTGAGGCCACAAAATCAGGGTCCCTCTCACATACATGTAGCTGAGAGAAGCCTCTTCTTGATGTGCTTGAGGAAAGTTGGTATTCCTCTTGAGTCAAAGCCAGGGACTAAGCTCTCATATCGAGTTGATTTGGGGTCCACGGAGCCCTTTCATGTTGCTCCAGTGACCTCAGGATCCCTCTAGACTTGAGACAGTGATCTTGGGTTTTCTCTGGAGTGCCATCAAGGAAATCAAGGCTCCTTTCACGTTTGATGTGGAACACGGAATTGTTCTGCACGCAGTGCAGGGGAATCGGGCCTCATCTCGGTGCGAGGGGGAAGTCTCATGGTGTTTCTCGAGTTGCGGCCGGAACCTGGGGTATATTCTCGAGTTATGACTGGGAGGGCCCTTCCAGACACGTGTTTGTTCAGCGACATCAGGACTTCTGACTAGGGGCGAGGGACACCTCGGGATTCTCCTCGAGTCTTGGCATGGCAATTGGAACGCGTCTCCAAGTGAGGGGGGAGACCCAGGGTCCCTTTCTACGTGCCACAGGGATCCTGGGACTCCTATCCATTTTCAAGAGGAGTCAGGCATCGTCTCCTTTGGAAGCATTGATCTCCACGGACCTCTCGAGTTTTCAAAGGATGTGAGGCCTCCGGTGGCGATGAGGCGGAGGACTAGGTCATTCTCTGTGGCCTCCACAGTGGATTCAGACATCCCTTCGTCTTGGGAGATGCAAGACGAGCCTGCATTCAATTCACTGCAGGGATATCCGGCCTTACTTCGAGTCAGAGCATCTCGCTGTCCATTCCACTTGAGGCCACCAACTCAGGGTCCCTCTCACATACCTGTAGCTGAGAGAAGCCTCCTCTTGAGGTGCTTTTGGAAAGTTGGTATTCCTCTTGAGTCGAAGCCAGGGACTAAGCTCTCATCTCGAGTTGATTTGGGGTCCAAGGGGAAATTTCGTGTTGCTCCAGTGACCTCAACATCCCTCTAGAGTTGAGACAGTGATCTTGGGTTTTCTCTGGAGTGCCATCAAGGAAATCAAGGCTACTTTCACGTTTAATGTGGAACACGGAATTGCTCTGCACGCAGTCCAGGGGAATCGGGCCTCAACTCGCGGCGACGGGTAAATATCATGGTTTTTCTCGAGTTGCGGACGGAACCTGGGGTATATTGTCGAGTTACGACGGGGAGGGCCCTTCCAGACACGTGTTTGTTCAACGACGTCAGGACTCCTGCCTAGGGGCGAGGGAAACCTCGGGATTCTCCTCGAGTCTTGGCATGGCAATTGGGACGCGTCTCCACGTGAGGCGGGAGACCCAGGGTCCCTTTCCACGTGCCACAGGGATCCTGGGACTCCTATCCATTTTCAAGAGGAGTCAGGCATCGTCTCCTTTGGAAGCATTGATCTCCGCAGACCTCTTGAGGTTTCAAAGGATGTGAGGCCTCCGGTCGCGATGAGGCGGAGAACTAGGTCTTTCTCTGTGGTCTCCACAGGGGATTCAGACATCCCTTCGTCTTGGGAGATGCAAGCCGAGCCTGCATTCAATTCACTGCAGGGATATCCGGCCTTACTTCGAGTCAGAGCATCTCGGTGTCCATTCCACTTGAGGCCAGAAACTCAGGGTCCCTCTCACTTACATGTAGCTGAGAGAAGCCTCCTCTTGAGCTGCTTGTGAAAAGTTGGTATTCCTCTTGAGTCGAAGCCAGGGACTAAGCTCTCATCTCGAGTTGATTTGGGGTCCACGGAGCCCTTTCGTGTTGCTCCAGTGACCTCAGGATCCCTCTAGACTTGAGACAGTGATCTTGGGTTTTCTCTGGAGTGCCATCAAGGAAATCAAGGCTCCTTTCACGTTTGATGTGGAACACGGAATTGCTCTGCATTCAGTGCAGGGGAATCGGGCCTCAACTCGATGCGAGGGGGAAATCTCATGGTTTTTCTCGAGTTGCGGCCGGAACCTGGGGTATATTCTCGAGTTATGACGGGGAGGGCCCTTCCAGACACGTGTTTGTTCAGCGACGTCAGGACTCCTGCCTAGGTGCGAGGGACACCTCGGGATGCTCCTCGAGTCTTGGCATGGCAATTGGGACACGTCTCCACGTGAGGCGGGAGTCCCAGGGTCCCTTTCCACGTGCCACAGGGATCCTGGGACTCCTATCCATTTTCAAGAGGAGTCAGGCATCGTCTCCTTTGGAAGCATTGATCTCCGCGGACCTCTCGAGTTTTCAAAGGATGTGAGGCCTCCGGTCGCGATGAGGCGGAGAAGTCGGCCTTTCTCTGAGGTCTCCACAGGGGATTCAGACATCCCTTCGTCTTGGGAGATGCAAGACGAGCCTGCATTCAATTCACTGCAGGGATATCCGGCCTTACTTCGAGTCAGAGCATCTCGGTGTCCATTCCACTTGAGGCCACAAACTCAGGGTCCCCCTCACTTATCTGTAGCTGAGAGAAGCCTCCTCTTGAGCTGCTTGTGAAAAGTTGGTATTCCTCTTGAGTCGAAGCCAGGGACTAAGCTCTCATCTCGAGTTGATTTGGGGTCCACAGAGCCCTTTCGTGTTGCTCCAGTGACCTCAGGATCCCTCTAGACTTGAGACAGTGATCTTGGGTTTTTTCTGGAGTGTCATCAAGGAAATCAAGGCTCCTTTCACGTTTGATGTGGAACACGGAATTGCTATGCACTCAGTGCAGGGAAATCGGGCCTCATCTCGCGGCGAGGGGGAAGTCTCATGGTTTTTCTCGAGTTGTAGCCGGAACCTGGGGTATATTCTCGAGTTATGATGGGGAGGGCCCTTCCAGACACGTGTTTGTTCAGTGACCTCAGGACTCATGCCTAGGTGCGAGGGACACCTCGGGATTCTCCTCGAGTCTTGGCATGGCAATTGGGACGCATCTCCACGTGAGGCGGAAGACCCAGGGTCCCTTTCCACGTGCCACAGGGATCCTGGGACTCCTATCCATTTTCAAGAGGAGTCAGGCATCGTCTCCTTTGGAAGCATTCATCTCCACAGACCTCTCGAGTTTTCAAAGGATGTGAGGCCTCTGGTCGCGATGAGGCGAGAACTAGGTCTTTCTCTGTGGTCTCCACATGGGATTCAGACATGCCTTAGTCTTGGGAGATGCAAGACGAGCCTGCATTCAATTCACTTCAGGGATATCCGGCCTTACTTCGAGTCCGAGCGTCTCCGTGTCCATTCCACTTGAGGCCACAAACTCAGAGTCCCTCTCACATACCTGTAGCTGAGAGAAGCCTCCCCTTGAGGTGGTTGTAGAAAGTTGGTATACCACTTGAGTCGAAGCCAGGGACAAAGCTCTCATCTCGAGGGGATTTAGGGTCCACGGAGCCCTTTCGAGTTGCTCCAGTGACCTCAGGATCCCTCTAGACTTGAGACAGTGATCTTGGGTTTTCTCTGGAGTGCCATCAAGGAAATCAAGGCTCCTTTCACGTGTGATGTGGATCACGGAATTGCTCTGCACGCAGTGCAGGGGAATCGGGCCTCATCTCGCGGCGAGCGGGAAGTCTCAGGGTGTTTCTCGAGTTGCGCCCGGAACCTGGGGTATATTGTCGAGTTACGACGCGGATGGCCCTTCCAGACACCTGTTTGTTCAGCGACGTCAGGATTCGGGTCTAGGTGCGAGGGACACCTCGGGATTCTCCTCGAGTCTTGGCATGGCAATTGGGACGCGTCTCCACGTGAGGCGGGAGATCCAGGGTCTCTTTCCAAGGGCCAGATTGATCCTGGGACTCCTATCCATTTTCAAGAGGAGTCAGGCATCGTCTCCTTTGGAAGCATTGATCTCCGAGGACTTCTCGATTTTCAAAGGATGTGAGGACTCCGGTTGCTGTGTGGCGAGAACTAGGTTTTCTCTGTGCTCACAACAGGGGATTCAGACATCCCTTCATTTTGGGAGATGCAAGAGGAGCCTGCATTCAATTCACTGCAGGGATATCCGGCCTTACTTCGAGTCAGAGCATCTCGGTGTCCAATCCACTTGAGGCCACAAACACAGGGTCCCTCTCACATACCTGTAGCTGAGAGAAGCCTCCCCTTGAGGTGCTTGAGGAAAGTTGGTATTCGTCTTGAGTCGAAGCCAGGGACTAAGCTCTCATCTCGAGTTGATTTGGGGTCCACGGAGACCTTTCGTGTTGCTACAGTCACCTGAGGATCCCTCTAGACTTCAGACAGTGATCTTGGGTTTTCTCTGGAGTGCCATCAAGGAAATCAAGGCTCCTTTCACGTTTCATGTGGAACACGGAATTGCTCTGCACGCAGTGCAGGGGAATCGGGCCTCATCTCGCGGCGAGGGGGAAATCTCGTGGTTTTTCTCGAGTTGCGGCCGGAACCTGGGGTATATTCTCGAGTTACGACGGGGAGGGCCCTTCCAGACATGTGTTTGTTCAGCGATGTCAGGACTCCTGCCTAGGTGCAAGGGACACCTCGGGATTCTCCTCGAGTCTTGGCATGGCAATTGGGACGCGTCTCCACGTGAGGCGGGAGACCTAGGGTCCCTTTCCACGTGCCACAGGGATCCTGGGACTCCTATCCATTTTCAAGAAGAGTCAGGCATCTTCTCCTTTGGAAGCATTGATCTCCGCGGACCTCTCGAGTTTTCAAAGAATGTGAGGCCTCCGGTCTCGATGAGGCGGAGAACTAGGTCTTTCTCTGTGGTCTCCACAGCGGATTCAGACAACCCTTCGTCTTGGGAGATGCAAGACGAGCCTGCATTCAATTCACTGCAGGGATATCCGGCCTTACTTCGAGTCAGAGCATCTCGGTGTCAATTACACTAGAGGCCACAAACTCAGGTCCCTCTCACATACCTGTAGCTGAGAGAAGCCTCCTCTTGAGGGGCTTGTGGAAAGTTGGTATTCCTCTTGAGTCGAAGCCAGGGACTAAGCTCTCATCTCGAGTTGATTTGGGGTCCACGGAGCCCTTTCCTTTTCCTCCAGTGACCTCAGGATCCCTCTAGACTTGAGACAGTGACTTTGTGTTTTCTCTGGAGTGCCATCAAGGAAATCAAGTCTCCTTTCACGTTTGATGTGGAACCCGGAATTGCTCTGCACGCAGTGCAGGGGAATCGGGCCTCATCTCGCGGCGAGGGGGAAGTCTCATGGTTTTTCTCGAGTTGCGGCCGGAACCTGGGGTATATTCTCGAGTTATGACAGGGAGGGCCCTTCCAGACACGTGTTTGTTCAGCGACGTCAGGACTCCTGACTAGGTGCAAGGGACACCTCGGCATTCCCCTCGAGTCTTGGCATGGCAATTGGGACGCGTCTCCACGTGAAGTGGAAAACCCAGGGTCCCTTTCCACGTGCCACAGGGATCCTGGGACTCCTATCCATTTTCAAGAGGAGTCAGGCATCGTCTCCTTTGGAAGCATTGATCTCCGCGGACCTCTCGAGTTTTCAAAGGATGTGAGGCCTCTGGTCGCAATGAGGCGGAGGACTAGGTCTTTCTCTGTGGCCTCCACAGGGGATTCAGACATCCCTTCATCTTGGGAGATGCAAGACGAGCCTGCATTCAATTCACTGCAGGGATATCCGGCCTTACTTCGAGTCAGAGCATCTCGGTGTCCATTCTACTTGAGGCCGCAAACTCAGGGTCCCTCTCACATACCTGTAGTTGAGAGAAGCCTCCTCTTGCGGTGCTTGTGGAAAGTTGGTATTCCTCTTGAGTCAAAGCCAAGGACTAAGCTCTCATCTCGAGTTGATTTGGTGTCCAGGGAGCCCTTTCGTGTTGCTCCAGTGACCTCAGGATCCCTCTAAACTTGAAACAGTGATCTTGGGTTTTCTCTGGAGTGTCATCAAGGAAATCAAGGCTCCTTTCACGTTTGTTGTGGAACACGGAATTGCTCTGCATTCAGTGCAGGGGAATCGGGCCTCAACTCGATGCGAGGGGGAAATCTCATGGTTTTTCTCGAGTTGCGACCGGAACCTGGGGTATATTCTCGAGTTACGACGGGGAGCGCCCTTCCAGACACGTGTTTGTTCAGCGACGTCAGGACTCCGGCCTAGGTGCGAGGGACACCTCAGGATTCTCCCCGAGTCTTGGCATGGTAATTGGGGCGCGTCTCCACGTGAGGCGGTAGACCCAGTGTCCCTTTCCACGTGCCAAAGTGATCCTGGGACTCCTATCCATTTTCAAGAGGAGTCAGGCATCGTCTCCTTTGGAAGCATTGATCTCCGCGGACCTCTCGAGTTTTCAAAGGATGTGAGGCCTCCGGTCGCGATGAGGCAGAGGACTAGGTCTTTCTCTGTGGTCTCCACAGGGGATTCAGACATCCCTTCGTCTTGGGAGATGCAAGACGAGCCTGCATTCAATTCACTGCAGGGATATCCGGCCTTACTTCGAGTCAGAGCATCTCGGTGTCCATTCCACTTGAGGCCACAAACTCAGGGTCCCTCTCACATACCTGTAGCTGAGAGAAGCCTCCTCTTGAGGTGCTTGTGGAAAGTTTGTATTCCTCTTGAGTCAAAGCCAGGGACTAAGCTCTCATCTCGAGTTGATTTGGGGTCCACGGAGCCCTTTCGTGTTGCTCCAGTGACCTCAGGATCCCTCTAGACTTGAGACAGTGATCTTGGGTTTTCTCTGGAGTGCCATCAAGGAAATCAAGGCTCCTTTCACGTTTGATGTGGAACACGGAATTGCTCTGCACAAAGTGCAGGGGAATCGGGCCTCATCCAGCGGAGAGGGGGAAGTCTCATGGTGTTTCTCGAGTTGCGGCCGGAACCTGGGGTATATTCTCGAGTTACGACGGGGAGGGCCCTTCCAGACACAGGTTTGTTTAGCAACGTGAGGACTCCTGCCTAGGTGCGAGGGACACCTCGGGATTCTCCTCGAGTCTTGGCATGGCAATTGGGACGCGTCTCCACGTGAGGCGGGAGACCCAGGGTCCCTTTCCACGTGCCACAGGGATCCGGGGACTCCTATCCATTTTCCGGGGGTGTCAGGCATCGTCTCCTTTGGAAGCATTTATCTCCGCAGACCTCTCGAGTTTTCAAAGGATGTGAGGCCTCCGGACGCGATTAGGCGGAGGACTACTTCTTTCTCTGTCGTCTCCACAGGGGATTCAGACATCCCTTCGTCTTGGGAGATGCAAGACGAGCCTGCATTCAATTCACTGCAGGGATATCCGGCCTTACTTCGAGTCAGAGCATCTCGGTGTCCATTCCACTTGAGGCCACAAACTCAGGGTCCCTCTCAAATACCTGTTGCTGAGAGAAGCCTCCTCTTGAGGTGCTTGTGGAAAGTTGGTATTCCTCTTGAGTCGAAGCCAGGGACTAAGCTCTCATTTCGAATTGATTTGGGGTCCACGGAGCCCTTTCGTGTTGCTCCAGTGACCTCAGGATCCCTCTAGACTTGAGACAGTGATCTTGGGTTTTCTCTGGAGTGCCATCAAGGAAATCAAGGCCCCTTTCACGTTTGATGTGGAACACGGAATTGCTCTGCACGCAGTGAAGGGGAATCGGGCCTCATCTCGCGGCGAGGGGGAAGTCTCATGGTTTTTCTCGAGTTGCGGCCGGAACCTGGGGTATATTCTCGAGTTACGACGGGGAGGGCCCTTCCAGACACGTGTTTGTTCAGCGACGTCAGGACTCCTGCCTAGGTGCGAGGGACACCTCGGGATTCTCCTCGAGTCTTGGCATGGCAATGGGGACGCGTCTCCACGTGAGGCGGGAGACCCAGTGTCCCCGTCCATGTGGACAGGGATCCTGGGACTCCTAACCATTTTCAAGAGGAGTCAGGCATCGTCTCTTTTGGAAGCATTGATCTCCGCGGACCTCTCGAGTTTTCAAAGGATGTGAGGCCTCCGGTCGTGATGAGGCGGAGAACTAGGTCTTTCTCTGTTGTCTCCACAGGGGATTCAGACATCCCTTCGTCTTGGGAGATGCAAGGCGAGCTTGCATTCAATTCACTGCAGCGATATCCGGCCTTAATTCGAGTCAGAGCATCTCGGTGTCCATTCCACTTGAGGCCACAAATTCAGGGTATCTCTCACATACACATAGCTGAGAGAAGCCGCCTCTTGAGGTGCTTGTGGAAACTTGGTATTCCTCTTGAGTCGAAGCCAGGGACTAAGCTCTCATCTCGAGTTGATTTGGGGTCCACGGAGCCCTTTCGTGTTGCTCCAGTGACCTCAGGATCCCTCTAGACTTGAGACAGTGAACTTGGGTTTTCTCTGGAGTGGCATCAAGGAAATCAAGGCTCCTTTCACGTTTGATGTGGAATACGGAATTGCTCTGCACTCAATGCAGGGGAATCGGGCCTCATCTCGCGGCGAGGGGGAAGTCTCTTTGTTTTTCTCGAGTTGCGCCGGAACCTGGGGTATATTCTCGAGTTACGACGGGGAGGGTCCTTCCAGACACGTGTTTGTTCAGCGACGTCAGGACTCCTGCCTAGGTGCGAGGGACACCTCGGGATTCTCCTCGAGTCTTGGCATGGCAATTGGGACGCGTCTCCACGTGAGGCGGGAGACCCAGGGTCCCTTTCCACGTGCCACAGGGATCCTGGGAATCCTATCCATTTTCAAGAGGAGTCAGGCATCGTCTCCTTTGGAAGCATTGATCTCCGCGGACCCCTTGAGTTTTCAAAGGATGTGAGGTCTGCCGTCGCGTTGAGGCAGAGGACTAGGTCTTTCTCTGCGGTCTCCACAGGGAATTCAGACAACCCTTCGTCTTGGGAGATGCAAGACGAGCCTGCATTCAATTCACTGCAGGGATATCCATCCTTACTTCGAGTCAGAGCATCTCGGTGTCTATTCAACTTGAGGCCGCAAACTCAGGGTCCCTCTCACATACCTGTAGCTGAGAGAAGCCTCCACTTGAGGTGCTTTTGGAAAGTTGGTTTTCCTCTTGAGTCGAAGCCAGGGACTAAGCTCTCATCTCGAGTTGATTTTGGGTCCACGGAGCCCTTTCGTGTTGCTCCAGTGACCTCATTATCCCTCTAGACTTGAGACAGTGATCTTGGGTTTTCTCTGGAGTGTCATCAAGGAAATCAAGGCTCCTTTCACGTTTGATGTGGAACACGGAATTGCTCTGCATGCAGTGCAGGGGAATCGGGCCTCATCTCGCGGCGAGGGGGAAGTCTCATGGTTTTTCTCGAGTTGCGGCTGGAACCTGGGGTATATTCTCGAGTTACGACGGGGAGGGCCCTTCCATACACGTGTTTGTTCAGCGACGTAAGGACTACTGCCTAGGTGCGAGGGACACCTCGGGATTCTCCTCGAGTCTTCGCATGGCAATTGGGACGCGTCTCCACGTGAGGCGGGAGACCCAGGGTCCCTTTCCACGTGCCACAGGGATCCTGGGACTCCTATCCATTTTCAAGAGGAGTCAGGCATCGTCTCCTTTGGAAGCATTGATCTCCGTGGACCTCTCGAGTTTTCAAAAGAGGTGAAGCCTCCGGTCGCGATGAGGCGGAGGACTAGGTCTTTCTCTGTCGTCTCCACAGGGGATTCCGACATCCCTTCATCTTGGGAGATGCAAGACGAGCCTGCATTCAATTCATTGCAGGGATATCCGGCCTTACTTCGAGTCAGAGCATCTCGGTGTCCATTCCACTTGAGGCCACAAACTCAGGGGCCCTCTCACATACCTGTAACTGAGAGAAGCCTCCTCTTGAGGTGCTTGTGGAAAGTTCGTATTCCTCTTGAGTCGAAGCCAGGGACTAAGCTCTCATCTCGAGTTGATTTGGGGTCCACGGAGCCCTTTCGTGTTGCTCCAGTGACCTCAGGATCCCTCTAGACTTGAGACAGTGATCTTGGGTTTTCTCTGGAGTGTCATCAAGGAAATCAAGGCTCCTATCATGTTTGATGTGGAACACGGAATTGCTCTGCACGCAGTGCAGGGGAATCGGGCCTCATCTCGCGGCGAGGGGGAAGTCTCATGGTTTTTCTCAAGTTGAGGCCCGAACCTGGGGTATATTCTCGAGTTACGACGGGGAGGGCCCTTCCAGACACGTGTTTGTTCAGCGACGTCAGGACTCCTGCCTAGGTGCGAGGGACACCTCGGGATTCTCCTGGAGTCTTGGCATGGCAATTTGGACGTGTCTCCACGTGAGGCGGGAGACCCAGGGTCCCTTTCCACGTGCCACAGGGATCCTGGGACTCCTGTCCATTTTCAAGAGGAGTCAGGCATCGTCTCCTTTGGAAGCATTGATCTCCGCATACCTCTCGAATTTTCAAAGGATGTGAGGTCTCCGGTCGCCATGAGGCGGAGGACTAGGTCTTTCTCTGTTGTCTCCACAGCGGATTCAGACATCCCTTCGTCTTGGGAGATGCAAGACGAGCCTGCATTCAATTCACTGCAGGGATATCCGGCCTTACTTCGAGTCAGAGCATCTCGGTGTCCATTCCACTTGAGGCCACAAATTCAGGGTCCCTCTCACATACCTGTAGCTGAGAGAAGCCTCCTCTTGAGGTGCTTTTGGAAAGTTGGCATTCCTCTTGAGTCGAAGCCAGGGACTAAGCTCTCATCTCGAGTTGATTTGGGGTCCACGGAGCCCTTTCGTGTTGCTCCAGTGACCTCATTATCCCTCTAGACTTGAGACAGTGATCTTGGGCTTTCTCTGGAGTGTCATCAAGGAAATCAAGGCTCCTTTCACGTTTGATGTGGAACACGGAATTGCTCTGCATGCAGTGCAGGGGAATCGGGCCTCATCTCGCGGCGAGGGGGAAGTCTCATGGTTTTTCTCGAATTGCGGCTGGAACCTGGGGTATATTCTCGAGTTACGACGGGGAGGGCCCTTCCATACACGTGATTGTTCAGCGACGTAAGGACTACTGCCTAGGTGCGAGGGACACCTCGGGATTCTCCTCGAGTCTTCGCATGGCAATTGGGACGCGTCTCCACGTGAGGCGGGAGACCCAGGGTCCCTTTCCACGTGCCACAGGGATCCTGGGACTCCTGTCCATTTTCAAGAGGAGTCAGGCATCGTCTCCTTTCGAAGCATTGATCTCCGCGGACCTCTCGAGTTTTCAAAAGAGGTGAAGCCTCCGGTCGCGATGAGGCGGAGGTCTAGGTCTTTCTCTGTCGTCTCCACAGGGGATTCCGACATCCCTTCATCTTGGGAGATGCAAGACGAGCCTGCATTCAATTCATTGCAGGGATATCCGGCCTTACTTCGAGTCAGAGCATCTCGGTGTCCATTCCACTTGAGGCCACAAACTCAGGGGCCCTCTCACATACCTGTAGCTGAGAGAAGCCTCCTCTTGAGGTGCTTTTGGAAAGTTGGTATTCCTCTTGAGTCGAAGCCAGGGACTAAGCTCTCATCTCGAGTTGATTTGGGGTCCACGGAGCCCTTTCGTGTTGCTCCAGTGACCTCAGGATCCCTCTAGACTTGAGACAGTGATCTTGGGTTTTCTCTGGAGTGTCATCAAGGAAATCAAGGCTCCTATCATGTTTGATGTGGAACACGGAATTGCTCTGCACGCAGTGCAGGGGAATCGGGCCTCATCTCGCGGCGAGGGGGAAGT
The DNA here is from genome assembly GCF_033118175.1 of Dama dama. Lineage (NCBI taxonomy): Eukaryota > Metazoa > Chordata > Mammalia > Artiodactyla > Cervidae > Dama > Dama dama. Next base: position 3,477,994 of record NW_026870879.1, on the reverse strand, counting down.
CTCATGGTTTTTCTCGAGTTGAGGCCCGAACCTGGGGTATATTCTCGAGTTACGACGGGGAGGGCCCTTCCAGACACGTGTTTGTTCAGCGACGTCAGGACTCCTGCCTAGGTGCGAGGGACACCTCGGGATTCTCCTGGAGTCTTGGCATGGCAATTTGGACGTGTCTCCACGTGAGGCGGGAGACCCAGGGTCCCTTTCCACGTGCCACAGGGATCCTGGGACTCCTATCCATTTTCAAGAGGAGTCAGGCATCGTCTCCTTTGGAAGCATTGATCTCCGCATACCTCTCGAATTTTCAAAGGATGTGAGGTCTCCGGTCGCCATGAGGCGGAGGACTAGGTCTTTCTCTGTTGTCTCCACAGCGGATTCAGACATCCCTTCGTCTTGGGAGATGCAAGACGAGCCTGCATTCAATTCACTGCAGGGATATCCGGCCTTACTTCGAGTCAGAGCATCTCGGTGTCCATTCCACTTGAGGCCACAAATTCAGGGTCCCTCTCACATACCTGTAGCTGAGAGAAGCCTCCTCTTGAGGTGCTTGTGGAAAGTTGGCATTCCTCTTGAGTCGAAGCCAGGGACTAAGCTCTCATCTCGAGTTGATTTGGGGTCCACGGAGACTTTTCGTGTTGCTACAGTGACCTCAGGATCCCTCTAGACTTGAGACAGTGATCTTGGGTTTTCTCTGGAGTGCCATCAAGGAAATCAAGGCTCCTTTCAAGTTTGATGTGGAACACGGAATTGCTCTGCACACATTGCAGGGGAATCGGGCCTCATCTCACGGCGAGGGGGAAGTCTCATGGTTTTTCTCGAGTTGCGGCAGGAACCTGGGGTATATTCTCGAGTTACGACGGGGAGGGCCCTTCCAGACACGTGTTTGTTCAACGACCTCAGGTCTCCTGCCTAGGTGCGAGGGACACCTCGTGATTCTCTTCGAGTCTTGGCATGGCAATTCGGACGCGTCTCCACGTGAGACGGGGGACCCAGCGTCCCTTTCCCCGTGCATCAGGGATCCTGGGACTCCTATCCATTTTCAAGAGGAGTCAGGCATCGTCTCCTTTGGAAGCATTGATCTCCGTGGACCTCTCGAGTTTTCAAAAGAGGTGAAGCCTCCGGTCGCGATGAGGCGGAGGATTAGGTCTTTCTCTGTCGTCTCCACAGGGGATTCCGACATCCCTTCATCTTGGGAGATGCAAGACGAGCCTGCATTCAATTCATTGCAGGGATATCCGGCCTTACTTCGAGTCAGAGCATCTCGGTGTCCATTCCACTTGAGGCCACAAACTCAGGGGCCCTCTCACATACCTGTAGCTGAGAGAAGCCTCCTGTTGAGGTGCTTGTGGAAAGTTGGTATTCCTCTTGAGTCGAAGCCAGGGACTAAGCTCTCATCTCGAGTTGATTTGGGGTCCACGGAGCCCTTTCGTGTTGCTCCAGTGACCTCAGGATCCCTCTAGACTTGAGACAGTGATCTTGGGTTTTCTCTGGAGTGTCATCAAGGAAATCAAGGCTCCTATCATGTTTGATGTGGAACACGGAATTGCTCTGCACGCAGTGCAGGGGAATCGGGCCTCATCTCGCGGCGAGGGGGAAGTCTCATGGTTTTTCTCGAGTTGAGGCCCGAACCTGGGGTATATTCTCGAGTTACGACGGGGAGGGCCCTTCCAGACACGTGTTTGTTCAGCGACGTCAGGACTCCTGCCTAGGTGCGAGGGACACCTCGGGATTCTCCTGGAGTCTTGGCATGGCAATTTGGACGTGTCTCCACGTGAGGCGGGAGACCCAGGGTCCCTTTCCACGTGCCACAGGGATCCTGGGACTCCTGTCCATTTTCAAGAGGAGTCAGGCATCGTCTCCTTTGGAAGCATTGATCTCCGCATACCTCTCGAATTTTCAAAGGATGTGAGGTCTCCGGTCGCCATGAGGCGGAGGACTAGGTCTTTCTCTGTTGTCTCCACAGCGGATTCAGACATCCCTTCGTCTTGGGAGATGCAAGACGAGCCTGCATTCAATTCACTGCAGGGATATCCGGCCTTACTTCGAGTCAGAGCATCTCGGTGTCCATTCCACTTGAGGCCACAAATTCAGGGTCCCTCTCACATACCTGTAGCTGAGAGAAGCCTCCTCTTGAGGTGCTTTTGGAAAGTTGGCATTCCTCTTGAGTCGAAGCCAGGGACTAAGCTCTCATCTCGAGTTGATTTGGGGTCCACGGAGCCCTTTCGTGTTGCTCCAGTGACCTCATTATCCCTCTAGACTTGAGACAGTGATCTTGGGCTTTCTCTGGAGTGTCATCAAGGAAATCAAGGCTCCTTTCACGTTTGATGTGGAACACGGAATTGCTCTGCATGCAGTGCAGGGGAATCGGGCCTCATCTCGCGGCGAGGGGGAAGTCTCATGGTTTTTCTCGAGTTGCGGCTGGAACCTGGGGTATATTCTCGAGTTACGACGGGGAGGGCCCTTCCATACACGTGTTTGTTCAGCGACGTCAGGACTCCTGCCTAGGTGCGAGGGACACCTCGGGATTCTCCTCGAGTCTTCGCATGGCAATTGGGACGCGTCTCCACGTGAGGCGGGAGACCCAGGATCCCTTTCCACGTGCCACAGGGATCCTGGGACTCCTATCCATTTTCAAGAGGAGTCAGGCATCGTCTCCTTTCGAAGCATTGATCTCCGCGGACCTCTCGAGTTTTCAAAAGAGGTGAAGCCTCCGGTCGCGATGAGGCGGAGGTCTAGGTCTTTCTCTGTCGTCTCCACAGGGGATTCCGACATCCCTTCATCTTGGGAGATGCAAGACGAGCCTGCATTCAATTCATTGCAGGGATATCCGGCCTTACTTCGAGTCAGAGCATATCGGTGTCCATTCCACTTGAGGCCACAAACTCAGGGGCCCTCTCACATACCTGTTGCTGAGAGAAGCCTCCTCTTGAGGTGCTTGTGGAAAGTTGGTATTCCTCTTGAGTCGAAGCCAGGGACTAAGCTCTCATCTCGAGTTGATTTGGGGTCCACGGAGCCCTTTCGTGTTGCTCCAGTGACCTCAGGATGCCTCTAGACTTGAGACAGTGATCTTGGGTTTTCTCTGGAGTGTCATCAAGGAAATCAAGGCTCCTATCATGTTTGATGTGGAACACGGAATTGCTCTGCACGCAGTGCAGGGGAATCGGGCCTCATCTCGCGGCGAGGGGGAAGTCTCATGGTTTTTCTCGAGTTGAGGCCCGAACCTGGGGTATATTCTCGAGTTACGACGGGGAGGGCCCTTCCAGACACGTGTTTGTTCAGCGACGTCAGGACTCCTGCCTAGGTGCGAGGGACACCTCGGGATTCTCCTGGAGTCTTGGCATGGCAATTTGGACGTGTCTCCACGTGAGGCGGGAGACCCAGGGTCCCTTTCCACGTGCCACAGGGATCCTGGGACTCCTATCCATTTTCAAGAGGAGTCAGGCATCGTCTCCTTTGGAAGCATTGATCTCCGCATACCTCTCGAATTTTCAAAGGATGTGAGGTCTCCGGTCGCCATGAGGCGGAGGACTAGGTCTTTCTCTGTTGTCTCCACAGCGGATTCAGACATCCCTTCGTCTTGGGAGATGCAAGACGAGCCTGCATTCAATTCACTGCAGGGATATCCGGCCTTACTTCGAGTCAGAGCATCTCGGTGTCCATTCCACTTGAGGCCACAAATTCAGGGTCCCTCTCACATACCTGTAGCTGAGAGAAGCCTCCTCTTGAGGTGCTTGTGGAAAGTTGGCATTCCTCTTGAGTCGAAGCCAGGGACTAAGCTCTCATCTCGAGTTGATTTGGGGTCCACGGAGACTTTTCGTGTTGCTACAGTGACCTCAGGATCCCTCTAGACTTGAGACAGTGATCTTGGGTTTTCTCTGGAGTGCCATCAAGGAAATCAAGGCTCCTTTCAAGTTTGATGTGGAACACGGAATTGCTCTGCACGCATTGCAGGGGAATCGGGCCTCATCTCACGGCGAGGGGGAAGTCTCATGGTTTTTCTCGAGTTGCGGCAGGAACCTGGGGTATATTCTCGAGTTACGACGGGGAGGGCCCTTCCAGACACGTGTTTGTTCAGCGACCTCAGGTCTCCTGCCTAGGTGCGAGGGACACCTCGTGATTCTCTTCGAGTCTTGGCATGGCAATTCGGACGCGTCTCCACGTGAGACGGGGGACCCAGCGTCCCTTTCCCCGTGCCTCAGGGATCCTGGGACTCCTATCCATTTTCAAGAGGAGTCAGGCATCGTCTACTTTGGAAGCATTGATCTCCGCGGACCTCTTGAGTTTTCAAAGGATGTGAGGCCTCCGGTCGCGATGAGGCGGAGAAGTAGTTCTTTCTCTGTGGTCTCCACAGGGGATTCAGACATCCCGTCGTCTTGGGAGATGCAAGACGAGCCTGCATTCAATTCACTGCAGGCATATCCGGCTTTACTTCGAGTCAGAGCATCTCGGTGTCCATTCCACTTGAGGCCACAAATTCCAGGTGCCTCTCACATACCTGTAGCGGAGAGAAGCCTCCTCTTGAGGTGCTTGTGGAAAGTTGGTATTCCTCTTGAGTCGAAGCCAGGGACTAAGCTCTCATCTCGAGTTGATTTGGGGACCACGGAGCCCTTTCGTATTGCTCCAGTGACCTCAGGATCCCTCTAGACTTGAGACAGTGATCTTGGGTTTTCTCTGGAGTGCCATCAAGGAAATCAAGGCTCCTTTCACGTTTGATGTGGAACACGGAATTGCTCTGCACACAGTGCAGGGGAATCGGGCCTCATCTCTCGGCTAGGGGGAAGTCTCATGGTTTTTCTCGAGTTGCAGCCAGAACCTGGGGTATATTCTTGAGTTACGAAAGGGAGAGCCCTTCCAGACACGTGTTTGTTCAGCGACATCAGGACTCCTGCCTAGGGAGGGACTCCTCGGGATTCTCCTCGAGTCTTGGCATGGCAATTGGGACGCGTCTCCACGTGAGGCGCGAGACCCATGGTCCCTTTCCATGTGCCACAGGGATCCTGGGACTCCTATCCATTTTCGAGAGGAGTCAGGCATCGTCGCCTTTGGAAGCATTGATCTCCACGGAACTCTCGAGTTTTCAAAGGATGTGAGGCCTCCGGTCGCGATGAGGCGGAGGACTAGGACTTTCTCTGTGGTCTCCACAGGGGATTCAGACATCCCTTCGTCTTGGGAGATGCAAGACGAGCCTGCATTCATTCACTGCAGGGATATCCGGCCTTACTTCGAGTCAGAGCATCTCGGTGTCCATTCCACTTGAGGCCACAAACTCAGGGTCCCTCTCACATACCTGTAGCTGAGAGAAGCCTCCTCTTGAGGTGCTTGTGGAAAGTTGGTATTCCTCTTGAATCGAAGCCAGGGACTAAGCTCTCATCTCGAGTTGATTGGGGGTCCAGGGAGCCCTTTCCTGTTGCTCCAGTGACCTCAGGATCCCTCTAGAATTGAGACAGTGATCTTGGGTTTTCTCTGGAGTGCCATCAAGGAAATCAAGGGTCCTTTCAAGTTTGAGGTGGAACACGGAACTGCTCTGCCCGCAGTGCAGGGGTTTCCGGCCTCATCTCGCTGCGAGGGGGAAGTCTCATGGTTTTTCTCGAGTTGCGGCCGGAACCTGGGCTATATTCTCGAGTTACGACGGGGAGGGCCCTTCCAGACACGTGTTTGTTCAGCGACGTCAGGACTCCTGCCTTGGTGCGAGGGACACCTCGGGATTCTCCTTGAGTCTTGGCATGGCAATTGGGACGCGTCTCCACGTGAGGCGGGAGACGCAGGGTCCCTTTCCTCGTGCCACAGGGATCCTGGGACTCCTATCCATTTTCAAGAGGAGTCAGGCATCTTCTCCTTTGGAAGCATTGATCTCCGGGGACCTCTCGAGTTTTCAATGGATGTGAGGCCTCCGCTCGCGATGAGGCAGAGAACTAGGTCTTTCTCTGTGGTCTCCACAGTGGATTTAGACATCCCTTCGTCTTGGGAGATGCAAGACGAGCCTGCATTCAATTCACTGCAGGGATATCCAGCCTTACTTCATGTCAGACCATATCGGTGTCCATTCCACCTGAGGCCACAAACTCAGGGTCCCTCTCAAGTACCTGTTGCTGAGAGAAGCCTCCTCTTAAGGTGCTTGTGGAAAGTTGGTATTCCTGTTGAGTCGAAGCCAGGGACTAAGCTCTCATCTCGAGTTGATTTGGGGTCCACGGAGCTCTTTCGTGTTGCTCCAGTGACCTCAGAATCCCTCTAGACATGAGACAGTGATCTTGGGTTTTCTCTGGAGTGCCATCAAGGAAATCAAGGCTCCTTTCACGTTTGATGTGGAACACGGAATTGCTCTGCACGCAGTGCAGGGGAATCGGGCCTCATCTCGCGGCAAGGTGGAAGTCTCATGGTTTTTCTGGAATTGCGGCCGGAACCTGGGGTATATTCTCGAGTTACGACGGGGAGGGCCCTTCCAGACACGTGTTTGTTCAGCGACGTCAGGACTCCTGCCTAGGAGCGAGGGACACGTCGGGATTCTCCTCGAGTCTTGGCATGGCAATTGGGACGCGTTTCCACGTGAGGCACGAGACCCAGTGTCCCTTTCGACGAGCCACAGGGATCCTGGGACTCCTATCCATTTTCAAGAGAGGTCAGGCATCGTCTCCTTTGGAAGCATTGATCTCCGCAGACCTCTCGAATTTTCAAAGGATGTGAGCCCTCCGGTCGCGATGAGGCGGAGGACTAGGTCTTCCTCTTTTGTCTCCACAGGGGATTCAGACATCCCTTCATCTTGGGAGATGCAAGACGAGCCTGCATTCAATTCACTGCAGGGATATCTGGCCTTACTTCAAGTCAGAGCATCTCGATGTCCATTCCACTTGAGGCCACAAACTCATGGTCCCTCTCACATACCTATAGCTTAGATAAGCCTCCTCTTGAGGTGCTTGTGGAAAGTTGGTATTCCTCTTGAGTCGAAGCCAGGGACTAAGGTCTCATCTCGAGTTGATTTGGGGTCAACGGAGCCCTTTCGTGTTGCTCCAGTGACCTCATTATCCCTCTAGACTTGAGACAGTGATCTTGGGGTTCTCTGGAGTGTCATCAAGAAAATCAAGGCTCCTTTCACGTTTGATGTGGAACACAGAATTGCTCTGGACGCAGTGCAGGGGAATCGGGCTTCATCTCGCGGCGAGGGGGAAGTCTCATGGTTTTTCTCGATTTGCGGCCAGAACCTGGGGTATATTCTCGAGTTACGACGGGGAGGGCCCTTCAAGACACGTGTTTGTTCAGCGACATAAGGACTACTGCCTAGGTGCGAGGGACACCTCGGGATTCTCCTCGAGTCTTGGCATGGCAATTGGGACGCGTCTCCACGTGAGGCGGGAGTCCCAGGGTCCCTTTCCACGTGCCACAGGGATCCTGGGACTCCTATCCATTTTCAAGAGGAGTCAGGCATCGTATCCTTTGGAAGCATTGATCTCCGCAGACCTCTCGAGTTTTCAAAGGATGTGAGGCCTCCGGTCGCGTTGAGGCGGAGGATTAGGTCTTTCTCTGTGGTCTCCACAGGGGATTCAGACATCCCTTCGTCTTGGGAGATGCAAGGCGAGAATGCATTTAATTCACTGGAGGGATATCCGGCCTTACTTCGAGTCAGGATTCTCGGTGTCCATTCCTCATGAGGCCACAAACTCAGGGTCCCTCTCACATACCTGTAGCTGAGAGAAGCCTCCTCTTGAGGTGCTTGTGGAAAGTTGGTATTCCTCTTGAGTCGAAGCCAGGGACTAAGCTCTCATCTCGAGTTGATTAGGGGTCCACGGAGCCCTTTCCTGTTGCTCCAGTGACCTCAGGATTCCTCTAGACTTGACACAGTGATCTTGGGTTTTCTCTGGAGTGCCATCAAGGAAATCAAGGCTCCGTTCAAGTTTGATGTGGAACACGGAACTGCTCTGCACGCAGTGCAGGGGAATCGGGCCTCATCTCGCGGCGATGGGGAAGTCTCATGGTTTTTCTCGAGTTGCGGCCGGAACCTGGGGTATATTCTCGAGTTACTAAGGGGAGGGCCCTTCCAGACACGTGTTTGTTCAGCGACGTCAGGACTCCTTCCTAGGGGCGAGGGACACCTCGGGATTCTCCTCGAGTCTTGGCATGGCAATTGGGTCGCGTCTCCACGTGAGGCGGGAGACCCAGGGTCCCTTTCCACGTGCCACAGGCATCCTGGGACTCCTATCCATTTTCAAGAGGAGTCAGGCATCGTCTCCTTTGGAATTATTCATCTCCGCAGACCTCTTGAGGTTTCAAAGGATGTGAGGCCTCCGGTCGCGATGAGGCGGAGAACTAGGTCTTTCTCTGTGGTCTCCACAGGGGATTCAGACATCCCTTCGTCTTGGGAGATGCAAGACGAGCCTGCATTCAATTCACTGCAGGGATATCAGGCCTTATTTCGAGTCAGAGCATCTCGGTGTCCATTACACTTGAGGCCACAAACTCAGGGTCCCTCTCACATACCTGTAGCTGAGAGAAGCCTCCTCTTGAGGTGCTTGTGAAAAGTTGGTATTCCTCTTGAGTCGAAGCCAGGGTCTAAGCTCTCATCTCGAGTTGATTTGGGGTCCACGGAGCCCTTTCGTGTTGCTCCAGTGACCTCAGGATCCCTCTAGACTTGAGACAGTGATCTTGGGTTTTCTCTGGAGTGCCATCAAGGAAATCAAGGCTCCTTTCACGTTTGATGTGGAACTCGGAATTGCTCTGCACGCAGTGAAGGGGAATCAGGCCTCATCTCGCGGCGAGGGGGAAGTCTCATGGTTTTTCTCGAGTTGCGGCCGGAACCTGGGGTATATTCTCGAGTTACGACAGGGAGGGCCCTTCCAGACACGTGTTTGTTCAGCGACGTCAGGACTCCTGCCTAGGTGCGAGGGACACCTCGGGATTCTCCTCGAGTCTGGCATGGCAATTGGGACGCGTCTCCACGTGAGGCGGGAGACCCAGGGTCCCTTTCCACGTGCCACAGGGATCCTGGGACTCCTATCCATTTTCAAGAGGAGTCAGGCATCGTCTCCTTTGGAAGCATTGATCTCCCCGGACCTCTCGAGTTTTCAAAGGAGGTGAGGCCTCCGGTCGCGATGAGGCGGAGAAGTCGGTCTTTCTCTGAGGTCTCCACAGGGGATTCAGACAACCCTTCGTCTTGGGAGATGCAAGACGAGCCTGCATTCAATTCACTGCAGGGATATCCGGCCTTACTTCGAGTCAGAGCATCTCGGTGTCCATTCCACTTGAGGCCACAAACTCAGGGTCCCTCTCACACACCTGTAGCTGAGAGAAGCCTCCTCTTGAGGTGCTTATGGAAAGTTGGTATTCCTCTTGAGTCGAAGCCAGGGACTAAGCTCTCATCTCGAGTTGATTTGGGGTCCAAGGGGAAATTTCGTGTTGCTCCAGTGACCTCAGGATCACTCTAGACTTGAGACAGTGATCTTGGGTTTTCTCTGGAGTGCCATCAAGGAAATCAAGGCTCCTTTCACGTTTGATGTGGAACATGGAATTGCTCTACACGCAGTGCAGGGGAATCGGGCCTCATCTCGCGGCGAGGGGGAAGTCTCATGGTTTTTCTCGAGTTGCGGCCAGAACCTGGGGTATATTCTCGAGTAACGACGGGGAGGGCCTTTCCAGACACGTGTTTGTTCAGCGACGTCGGACTCCTGCCTAGGTGCGAGGAACACCTCGGGATTCTCCTCGAGGCTTGGCAGGGCAATTGGGACGCGTCTCCACGGGAGCCGGGAGACCCAGGGTCCCTTTCAACGTGCCACAGGGATCGTGGGACTCCTATCCATTTTCAAGAAGAGTCAGGCATCGTCTCCTTTGGAAGCATTGATCTCCGCAGACCTCTCGAGTTTTCAAAGGATGTGAGGCCTCCGGTCTTGATGAGGCGGAGGACTAGGTCTTTCTCTGTGGTCTCCACAGGGGGTTCAGACATCCCTTCGTCTTGGGAGATGCAAGACGAGCCTGCATTCAATTCACTGCAGTGATATCCGGCCTTACTTCGAGTCAGAGCATCTCGGTGTCCATTCCACTTGAGGCCACAAACTCAGGGTCCCTCTCACATACCTGTAGCTGAGAGAAGCCTCTTCTTGAGGTGCTTATGGAAAGTTGGTATTCCTCTTGAGTCGAAGCCAGGGACTAAGCTCTCATCTCGAGTTCATTTGAGGTCCAAGGGGAAATTTCGTGTTGCTCCAGTGACCTCAGCATCCCTCTAGAATTGAGAGAGTGATCTTGGGTTTTCTCTGGAGTGCCATCAAGGAAATCAAGGCTCCTTTCACGTTTGATGTGGAACACGGAATTGCTCTGCACGCAGTCCAGGGAATCGGGCCTCAACTCGCGGCGACGGGGAAATCTCATGGTTTTTCTCGAGTTGCGGACGGAACCTGGGGTATATTCTCGAGTTAAGGCGGGGAGGGACCTTCCAGACACGGGTTTGTTCAGCGACGTCAGGACTCCTGCCTAGGGGCGAGGGACACCTCGGGATTCTCCTCGAGTCTTGGCATGGCAATTGGGTCGCGTCTCCACGTGAGGCGGGAGACCCAGGGTCCCTTTCCACGTGCCACAGGCATCCTGGGACTCCTATCCATTTTCAAGAGGAGTCAGGCATCGTCTCCTTTGGAAGCATTGATCTCCGCACCTCTTGAGGTTTCAAAGGATGTGAGGCCTCCGGTCGCGATGAGGCGGAGAACTAGGTCTTTCTCTGTGGTCTCCACAGGGGATTCAGACATCCCTTCGTCTTGGGAGATGCAAGACGAGCCTGCATTCAATTCACTGCAGGGATATCAGGCCTTATTTCGAGTCAGAGCATCTCGGTGTCCATTCCACTTGAGGCCACAAACTCAGGGTCCCTCTCACTTACCTGTAGCTGAGAGAAGCCTCCTCTTGAGGGGCTTGTGAAAAGTTGGTATTCCTCTTGAGTCGAAGACAGGGACTAAGCTCTCATCTCGAGTTGATTTGGGGTCCACGGAGCCCTTTCGTGTTGCTCCAGTGACCTCAGGATCCCTCTAGACTTGAGACAGTGATCTTGGGTTTTCTCTGGAGTGCCATCAAGGAAATCAAGGCTCCTTTCACGTTTGATGTGGAACACGGAATTGCTCTGCACGCAGTGAAGGGGAATCAGGCCTCATCTCGCGGCGAGGGGCAAGTCTCATGGTTTTTCTCGAGTTGCGGCCGGAACCTGGGGTATATTCTCGAGTTACGACGGGGAGGGCCCTTCCAGACACGTGTTTGTTCAGTGACGTCAGGACTCCTGCCTAGGTGCGAGGGACACCTCGGGATTCTCCTCGAGTCTTGGCATGGCAATTGGGACGCGTCTCCACGTGAGGCGGGAGACCCAGGGTCCCTTTCCACGTGCCACAGGGATCCTGGGACTCCTATCCATTTTCAAGAGGAGTCAGGCATCGTCTCCTTTGGAAGAATTGATCTCGGCGAACCTCTCGAGTTTTCAAAGGATGTGAGGCCTCTGGTCGCGATGAGGCGGAGAAGTCGGTCTTTCTCTGAGGTCTCCACAGGGGATTCAGACATCCCTTCGTCTTGGGAGATGCAAGACGAGCCTGCATTCAATTCACTGCAGGGATATCCGGCCTTACTTCGAGTCAGAGCATCTCGGTGTTCATTCCACTTGAGGCCACAAATTCAGGGTCCCTCTCACATACCTGTAGCTGAGAGAAGCCTCCTCTTGAGGTGCTTGTGGAAAGTTGGTAGTCCTCTTGAGTAGAAGCCAGGGACTAAGCTCTCATCTCGAGTTGATTTGGGGTCCAAGGGGAAAGTTCGTGTTGCTCCAGTGAACTCAGAATCCCTCTAGAGTTGAGACAGTGATCTTGGGTTTTCTCTGGAGTGCCATCAAGGAAATCAAGGCTCCTTTCACGTTTGATGTGGAACACGGAATTGCTCTGCACGCAGTCCAGGGAAATCGGGCCTCAACTCGCGGCGAGGGGGAAATCTCATGGTTTTTCTCGAGTTGCGGCAGGAACCTGTGGTATATTCACGAGTTACGACGGGGAGGGCCCTTCCAGACACGTGTTTGTTCAGCGACGTCAGGACTCCTGCCTAGGGGCGAGGGACACCTCGGGATTCTCCTCGAGTCTTGGCATGGCAATTGGAACGCGTCTCCACGTGAGGCTGTAGACCCAGGGTCCCTTTCCACGTGCCACAGGGATCCTGGGACTCCTATCCATTTTCAAGAGGAGTCAGGCATCGTCTCCTTTGGAAGCATTGATCTCCGCAGACCTCTCAAGTTTTCAAAGGATGTGACACCTCCGTTCGCGTTGAGGCAGAGGACTAGGTCTTTCTCTGTGGTCTCCACAGGGGATTCAGACATCTCTTCGTCTTGGGAGATGCAAGACGAGCCTGCATTCAATTCACTGCAGGGATATCCGGCCTTACTTCGAGTCAGAGCATCTCGGTGTCCATTCCACTTGAGGCCACAAACTCAGGGTCCCTCTCAAATACCTGTTGCTGAGAGAAGCCTCCTCTTGAGGTGCTTGTGGAAAGTTGGAATTCCTGTTGAGTCGAAGCCAGGGACTAAGCTCTCATCTCGAGTTGATTTGGGGTCCACGGAGCTCTTTCGTGTTGCTCCAGTGACCTCAGCATCCCTCTAGAGTTGAGACAGTGATCTTGGGTTTTCTCTGGAGTGCCATCAAGGAAATCAAGGCTCCTTTCACGTTTGATGTGGAACACGGAATTGCTCTGCACGCAGTCCAGTGAAATCGGGCCTCAACTCGCGGCGACGGGGAAATCTCATGGTTTTTCTTGAGTTGCGGATGGAACCTGGGGTATATTCTCGAGTTACGACGGGGAGGGCCCTTCCAGACACGTGTTTGTTCAGCGACGTCAGGACTCCTACCTAGGTGCTAGGGACACCTCGGGATTCTCCTCGAGTCTTGGCATGGAAATTACGACGCCACTCCACGTGAGGCGGCAGACCCACGGTCCCTTTCCACGTGCCACAGGAATCCGGGGACTCCTATTCATTTTCAAAAGGAGTCAGGCATCGTCTCCTTTGGAAGCATTGATCTCCGCGGACCTCTGGAGTTTTTAAAGGATGTGAGGCCCCCGGTCGCTATGAGGCGGAGAATTAGGTCTTTCTCTGTGGTCTGCACAGGGGATTCAGACATCCCTTCGTCTTGGGAGATGCAAGACGAGCCTGCATTCAATTCACTGCAGGGATATCCGGCCTTACTTCGAGTCAGAGCATCTCGGTGTCCATTCCACTTGAGGCCACAAATTCAGGGTCCCTCTCACATACCTGTAGCTGAGAGAAGCCTCCTCTTGAGGTGCTTGTGGAAAGTTGGTATTCCTCTTGAGTCTAAGCCAGGGTATAAGCTCTCATCTCGAGTTGATTTGGGGTCCACAAAGCCCTTTCCTGTTGGTCCAGTGACCTCAGGATCCCTCTAGACTTGAGACAGTGATATTGGGTATTTTCTGGAGTGCCATCAAGGAAATCAAGGCTCCTTTAACGTTTGATGTGGAACACGGAATTGCTCTGCATGCAGTGCAGGGGAATCGGGCCTGAACTCGCGGCGAGGGGGAAATCTCATGGTTTTTCTCGAGTTGCGGCCGGAACCTGTGGTATATTCACGAGTTACGACGGGGAGGGCCCTTCCAGACACGTGTTTGTTCAGCGACGTCAGGACTCCTGCCTAGGGGCGAGGGACACCTCGGGATTCTCCTCGAGTCTTGGCATGGCAATTGGAACGCGTCTCCACGTGAGGCTGTAGACCCAGGGTCCCTTTCCACGTGCCACAGGGATCCTGGGACTCCTATCCATTTTCAAGAGGAGTCAGGCATCGTCTCCTTTGGAAGCATTGATCTCCGCAGACCTCTAAAGTTTTCAAAGGATGTGACACCTCCGTTCGCGTTGAGGCAGAGGACTAGGTCTTTCTCTGTGGTCTCCACAGGGGATTCAGACATCTCTTCGTCTTGGGAGATGCAAGACGAGCCTGCATTCAATTCACTGCAGGGATATCCGGCCTTACTTCGAGTCAGAGCATCTCGGTGTCCATTCCACTTGAGGCCACAAACTCAGGGTCCCTCTCAAATACCTGTTGCTGAGAGAAGCCTCCTCTTGAGGTGCTTGTGGAAAGTTGGAATTCCTGTTGAGTCGAAGCCAGGGACTAAGCTCTCATCTCGAGTTGATTTGGGGTCCACGGAGCTCTTTCGTGTTGCTCCAGTGACCTCAGGATCCCTCTAGACATGAGACAGTGATCTTGGGTTTTCTCTGGAGTGCCATCAAGGAAATCAAGGCTCCTTTCACGTTTGATGTGGAACACGGAATTGCTCTGCACGCAGTGCAGGAGAATCGGGCCTCATCTCGCGGCGAGGGGGAAGTCTCATGGTTTTTCTCGAGTTGCCGCCGGAACCTGGGGTATATTCTCGAGTTACGACGGGGAGGGCCCTTCCAGACACGTGTTTGTTCAGCGACTTCAGGACTCCTGCCTAGGTGCGAGGGACACGTCGGGATTCTCCTCGAGGTTTGGCATGGCAATTGGGACGCGTCTCCACGTGAGGCAGGAGACCCAGTGTCCCTTTCGACGAGCCACAGGGATCCTGGGACTCCTATCCATTTTGAAGAGGGGTCAGGCATCGTCTCCTTTGGAAGCATTGATCTCCGCAGACCTCTTGAATTTTCAAAGGATGTGAGGCCTCCGGTCGCGATGAGGCGAAGGACTAGGTCTTCCTCTTTTGTCTCCACAGGGGATTCAGACATCCCTTCATCTTGGGAGATGCAAGACGAGACTGCATTCAATTCACTGCAGGGATATCTGGCCTTACTTCAAGTTAGAGCATCTCGATGTCCATTCCACTTGAGGCCACAAACTCATGGTCCCTCTCACATCCCTGTAGCTGAGAGAAGCCTCCTCTTGAGGTGCTTGTGGAAAGTTGGTATTCCTCTTGAGTCGAAGCCAGGGACTAAGCTCTCATCTCGAGTTGATTTGGGGTCGACGGAGCCCTTTCGTGTGGCTCCAGTGACCTCATTATCCCTCTAGACTTGAAACAGAGATCTTGGGTTTTCTCTGGAGTGTCATCAAGGAAATCAAGGCTCCTTTCACGTTTGATGTGGAATACAGAATTGCTCTGGAGGCAGTGCAGGTGAATCGGGCCTCATCTCGCGGAGAGGGGGAAGTCTCATGGTTTTTCTCGAGTTGCGGCCAGAATCTGGGGTATATTCTCGAGTTACGACGGGGAGGGCCCTTCCAGACACGTGTTTGTTCAGCGACATAAGGACTACTGCCTAGGTGCGAGGGACACCTCGGGATTCTCCTCGAGTCTTGGCATGGCAATTGGGGCGCGTCTCCACGTGAGGCGGGAGACCCAGGGTCCCTTTCCACGTGCCACAGGGATCCTGGGACTCCTATCCATTTTCAAGAGGAGTCAGTCATCGTCTCCTTTGGAAGCATTGATCTCCGCGGACCTCTCGAGTTTTCAAAGGATGTGACACCTCCGTTCGCGTTGAGGCAGAGGACTAGGTCTTTCTCTATGGTCTCCACAGGGGATTCAGACATCCCTTCGTCTTGGGAGATGCAAGACGAGCCTGCATTCAATTCACTGCAGGGATATCCGGCCTTACTTTGAGTCAGAGCATCTCGGTGTCCATTCCAATTGAGGCCACAAACTCAGGGTCCCTCTCACATACATGTAGCTGAGAGAAGCCTCCTCTTGAGGTGCTTGTGGAAAGTTGGTATTCCTCTTGAGTCGAAGCCAGGGACTAAGCTCTCATCTCGAGTTGATTTGGGGTCCACGGAGCATTTTCGTGTTGGTACAGTGACCTCAGGATCCCTCTAGACTTGAGACAGTGATCTTGGGTTTTCTCTGGAGTGCCATCAAGGAAATCAAGGATCCTTTCACTTTTGATGTGGAATACGGAATTGCTCTGCATGCAGTGCAGGAGAATCGGGCCTCATCTCGCGGCGAGTGGGAAGATTCATGGTTTCTCTCGAGTTGCGGCCGGAACCTGGGGTATATCCTCGAGTTACGACGGGGAGGGCCCTTCCAGACACGTGTTTGTTCAGCGGCGTCTGTACTCCTGCCTAGGTGCGAGGGACACCTCGGGATTCTCCTCGAGTCTTGGCATGGCAATTGGGACGCGTCTCCACGTGAGGCGGGAGACCCAGGGTCCCTTTCCACGTGCCACAGTGATCCTGGGACTTCTATCCATTTTCAAGAGGAGTCAGGCATCGTCTCCTTTGGAAGCATTGATCTCCGCAGACCTCCCGAGTTTTCAAAGGATGTGAGCCCTCCGGTCGCGATGAGGCGGAGGACTAGGTCTTTCTCTGTCGTCTCCACAGGGGATTCAGACATCCCTTCATCTTGGGAGATGCAAGACGGGCCTGCATTCAATTCACTGCAGGGATATCCGGCCTTACTTCGAGTCAGAGCATCTCGGTGTCCATTACACTTGAGGCCACAAATTCAGGGTCCCTCTCACATACCTGTAGCTGAGAGAAACCACCTCTTGAAGTGCTTGTGGAAAGTTGGTATTCCTCTTGAGTCGAAGCCAGGGACTAAGCTCTCATCTCGAGTTGATTTGGGGTCCATGGAGCCCTTTCGTGTTGCTCCAGTGACCTCAGGATCCCTCTAGACTTGAGACAGTGATCTTGGGTTTTCTCTGGAGTGCCATCAAGGAAATCAAGGCTCCTTTCACGTTTGATGTGGAACACGGAATTGCTCTGCACGCAGTGCAGGGGAATCGGGCCTCATGTCGCGGCGAGAGGGAAGTATCATGGTTTTTCTCGAGTTCCGGCCGGAACCTGGGGTATATTCTCGAGTTACAACGAGGAGGGCCCTTCCAGACACGTGTTTGTTCAGCGACGTCAGGACTCCTGCCTAGGTGCGAGGGACACCTCGGGATTCTCCTCGAGTCTTGGCATGGCAATTGGGACGCGTCTCCACGTGAGGCGGGAGAAACAGGGTCCCTTTCCAAGTGCCACATGGATCCTGGGACTCCTATCCATTTTCTAGAAGAGTGAGGCATCGTCTCCTTTGGAAGCATTGATCTCCGCAGACCTCTCGAGTTTTCAAAGGATGTGAGGCCTCCGGTCGCGATGATATGGAGAACTAGGTCTTTCTCTGTGGTCTCCACAGGGGATTCAGACATCCCTTCGTCTTGGGAGATGCAAGATGAGCCTGCTTTCAATTCACTGCAGGGATATCCGGCCTTACTTCGAGTCAGAGCATCTCGGTGTCCATTCCACTTGAGGCCACAAACTCAGGGTCCCTCTGAAATACCTGTAGCTGAGAGAAGCCTCCTCTTGAGGTGCTTGTGGAAAGTTGGTATTCCTCTTGAGTCGAAGCCAGGGACTAAACTCTCATCTCGAGTTGATTTGGGGCCCACGGAGCCCTTTCGTGTTGCTCCAGTGACCTCAGGATCCCTCTAGACTTGAGACAGTGATCTTGGGTTTTCTCTGGAGTGCCATCAAGGAAATCAAGGCTCCTTTCACGTTTGATGTGGAACACGGAATTGCTCTGCACGCATTGCAGGGGAATCGGGCCTCATCTCGCGGCGAGGGGGAAGTCTCATGGTTTTTCTCGAGTTGCGGCCGGAACCTGGGGTATATTCTCGAGTTACGACGGGGAGGGCCCTTCCAGACACGTGTTTGTTCAGCGACGTCAGGACTCCAGCCTAGGTGCGAGGGACACCTCGGGATTCTCCTCGAGTCTTGGCATGGCAATTGGGACGCGTCTCCATGTCAGGCGGGAGACCCAGTTTCCCTTTCCACGTGCCACAGGGATCCTGGGACTCCTATCCATTTTCAAGAGGAGTCAGGTATCGTCTCCTTTGAAAGCATTGATCTCCGCGGACCTCTCGAATTTTCAAAGGATGTGAGGCCTCTGGTCGCTATGAGGTGGAGGACTAAATCTTTCTCTGTGGTCTCCACAGGTGATTCAGACAACCCTTCATCTTGGGAGATGCAAGACAGGCCTGCATTCAATTCACTGCAGGGATATCCGGCCTTACTTCGAGTCAGAGCATCTAGGTGTCCAGTCCACTTGAGGCCACAAACTCAGGGTCCCTCTGACATACCTGTAACTGAGAGAAGCCTCCTCTTAAGGTGCTTGTGGAAACTTGGTATTCCTCTTGAGTCGAAGCCAGGGACTTAGCTCTCATCTCGAGTTGATTTGGGGTCCACGGAGCCCTTTCGTGTTGCTCCAATGACCTCAGGATCCCTCTAGACTTGAGACAGTGATCATGGGTTTTTTCTGTAATGCCATCAAGGAAATCAAGTCTCCTTTCACGTTTGATGTGGAACAGGGAATTGCTCTGCACGCAGTGCAGGGGAATCAGGCCTCATCTCGCGGCGAGGGGGAAGTCTCATGGTTTTTCTCGAGTTGCGGCCGGAACCTGGGGTATATTCTCGAGTTATGACGGGGAGGGCCCTTCCAGACACGTGTTTGTTCAGCGACGTCAGGACTCCTGCCTAGGTGCGAGGGACACCTCGGGATTCTCCTCGAGTCTTGGCATGGCAATTGGGACGCTTCTCCACGTGAGGCGGGAGACCCAGGGTCCCTTTCCACGTGCCACAGGGATCCTCGGACTCCTATCCATTTTCAAGAGGGGTCAGGCATCGTCTCCTTCAGAAGTATTGATCTCCGCGGACCTCTCGAGTTTTCAAAGGATATGAGGCCTCCGGTTCCGTTGAGGTGGAGGACTAGGTCTTTCTCTGTGGTCTCCACAGGGGATTCAGACAACCCTTCGTCTTGGGAGATGCAAGACGAGCCTGCATTCAATTCACTGCAGGAATATCCGGCCTTACTTCAGGTCAGAGCATCTCGGTGTCCATTCCACTTGAGGCCACAAACTCAGGGTCCCTCAAATATACCTGTAGCTGAGAGAAGCCTCCTCTTGAGGTGCTTGTGGAAAGTTGGTATTCCTCTTGAGTCGAAGCCAGGGACTAAGCTCTCATCTCGAGTTGATTTGGGGTCCATGGAACCCTTTCGTGTTGCTCCAGTGACCTCAGGATCCCTCTAGACTTGAGACAGTGATCTTGGGTTTTCTCTGGAGTGCCATCAAGGAAATCAAGGCTCCTTTCACGTTTGATGTGGAACACGGAATTGCTCTGCATGCAGTGCAGGGGAATCGGGCCTCATCTCGCGGGGAGGGGGAAGTCTCATGGTTTTTCTCGAGTTGCGGCCGGAACCTGGGGTATATTCTCGAGTTACGACGGGGAGGGCCCTTCCAGACACGTGTTTGTTCAGCGACGTCAGGACTCCTGCCTAGGTGCGAGGGACACCTCGGGATTCTCCTCGAGTCTTGGCATGGCAATTGGGACGCGACTCCATGTCAGGCGCGAGACCCAGTGTCCCTTTCCACGTGCCACAGGGATCCTGGGACTCCTATCCATTTTCAAGAGGAGTAAGGCATCGTCTCCTTTGGAAGCGTTGATCTCCGCGGACCTCTCGAGTTTTCAAAGGATGTGAAGCCTCCGCTCGCGATGATGCGGAGAACTCGGTCTTTCTCTGTGGTCTCCACAGGGGATTCAGACATCCCTTCTTCTTGGGAGATGCAAGACGAGCCTGCATTCAATTCACTGCAGGGATATCCGGCCTTACTTCGAGTCAGAGCATCTCGGTGTCCATTCCACTTGAGGCCACAAATTCAGGGTCCCTCTCACATACCTGTAGCTGAGAGAAGCCTCCTCTTGAGGTGCTTGTGGAAAGTTGGTATTCCTCTTGAGTCGAAGCCAGGGACTAAGCTCTCATCTCGAGTTGATTTGGGGTCCACGGAGCCCTTTCCTGTTGGTCCAGTGACCTCAGGATCCCTCTAGACTTGAGACAGTGAACTTGGGTTTTCTCTGGAGTGCCATCAAGGAAATCAAGGCTCCTTTCACGTTTGATGTGGAACACGGAATTGCTCTGTACGCAGTGCAGGGGAATCGGGCCTCATCTCGCGGCGAGGGGGAAGTCTCATGGTTTTTCTCGAGTTGCGGCCGGAACCTTTGGTATATTCTCGAGTTACGACGGGGAGGGCCCTTCCAGACACGTGTTTGTTCAGCGACGTCAGGACTCCTGCCTAGGTGCGAGGGACACCTCGGGATTCTCCTCGAGTCTTGGCATGGCAATTGGGACGCTTCTCCACGTGAGGCGGGAGACCCAGGGTCCCTTTCCACGGGCCACAGGGATCCTGGGACTCCTATCCATTTTCAAGAGGGGTCAGGCATCGTCTCCTTCAGAAGTATTGATCTCCGCGGACCTCTCGAGTTTTCAAAGGATATGAGGCCTCCAGTTCCGTAGAGGCGGAGGACTAGGTCTTTCTCTGTGGCCTCCACAAAGGATTCAGACAACCCTTCGTCTTGGGAGATGCAAGACGAGCCTGCATTCAATTCACTGCAGGGATATCCGGCCTTACTTCAAGTCAGAGCATCTCGGTGTCCATTCCACTTGAGGCCACAAACTCAGGGTCCCTCAAATATACCTGTAGCTGAGTGAAGCCTTCTCTTAAGGTGCTTGTGGAAAGTTGGTGTTCCTCTTGAGTCGAAGCCAGGGACTAAGCTCTCATCTCGAGTTGATTTGCGGTCCATGGAACCCTTTCGTGTTGCTCCAGTGACCTCAGGATCCCTCTAGACTTGAGACAGTGATCTTGGGTTTTCTCTGGAGTGCCATCAAGGAAATCAAGGCTCCTTTCACGTTTGATGTGGAACACGGAATTGCTCTGTACGCAGTGCAGGGGAATCGGGCCTCATCTCGGGGCGAGGGGGAAGTCTCATGGTTTTTCTCGAGTTGCGGCCGGAACCTGGGGTATATTCTCGAGTTACGACGGGGAGGGCCCTTCCAGACACGTGTTTGTTCAGCGACGTCAGGACTCCTGCCTAAGTGCGAGGGACACCTCAGGAATCTCCTCGAGTCTTGGCATGGCAATTGGGATGCGTCTCCACGTGAGGCGGGAGACCCAGTGTCCTTTTCCACGTGCCACAGGGATCCTGGGACTCCTATCCATTTTCAAGAGGAGTCGGGCATCGTCTCCTTTGGAAGCATTGATCTCTGCAGACTTCTCAAGTTTTCAAAATATATGAGGCCTACGGTCTCGATGAGGCGGAGGATAGGTCTTTCTCTGT
The DNA here is from genome assembly GCF_033118175.1 of Dama dama. NCBI lineage: Eukaryota > Metazoa > Chordata > Mammalia > Artiodactyla > Cervidae > Dama > Dama dama. Next base: position 3,456,956 of record NW_026870879.1, on the reverse strand, counting down.
GGTCTCCACAGGGGATTCAGACATCCCTTCGTCTTGGGAGATCCAAGACGAGCCTGCATTCAATTCACTGCAGGGATATCCGGCCTTACTTCGAGTCAGAGTATCTCGGTGTCCATTCCACTTGAGGCCACAAACTCGGGGTCCCTCAAATATACCTGTAGCTGAGAGAAGCCTCCTCTTGAGGTGCTTGTGGAAAGTAGGTATTCCTCTTGAGTCTAAGCTAGGGACTAAGCTCTCAACTCGAGTTGATTTGGGGTCCACGGAGCCCTTTCGTGTTGTTACAGTGACCTCAGGATCCCTCTAGACTTGAGACAGTGATCTTGGGTTTTCTCTGGAGTGCCATCAAGGAAATCAAGGCTCCTTTCATTTTTGATGTGGAATACGGAATGGCTCTGCACGCAGGGCAGGGGAATCGGGCCTCATCTCGCGGCGAGGGGGAAATCTCATGGTTTTTCTCGAGTTGCGGCCGGAACCTGGGTTATATTCTCGAGTTACGATGAGGAGGGCCCTTCCAGACACGTGTTTGTTCAGCGACGTCAGGACTCCTGCCTAGGTGCAAGGGACAACTCGGGATTCTCCTCGAGTCTTGGCATGGCAATTGGGACGCGTCTCCACATGAGGCGGGAGACCCAGGGTCCCTTTCCACGTGCCACAGGGATCCTGGGACTCCTATCCATTTTCAAGAGGAGTCAGGCATCGTCTCATTTGGAAGCATTGATCTCCGCGGACCTCTCGAGTTTTCAAAGGATGTGAGGCCTCCGCTCGCGATGAGGCAGAGGACTAGGTCTTTCTCTGTGGTCTCCACATGGTATTCAGACATCTCTTCGTCTTGGGAGATGCAAGACGAGCCTGCATTCAATTCACTGCAGGGATATCTGGCCTTACTTCGAGTCAGAGCATCTCGGTGTCCATTCCACTTGAGGCCACAAACTCAGGGTCCCAATCACATACCTTTAGCTGAGAGTAGTCTCCTCTTGAGGTGCTTGTGGAAAGTTGGTATTCCTCTTGAGTCGAAGCCCGGGACTAATCTCTCATCACGAGTTGATTTGGGGTCCACGGAGCCTTTTGATGTTGCTCCAGTGACCTCAGGTTCCCTCTAGACATGAGACAGTGATCTTGGGTTTTCTCTGGAGTGCCATCAAGGAAATCAAGGCTCCTTTCACGTTTGATGTGGAACACGAAATTGCTCTGCACGCAGTGCAGGTGAATTGGGCCTCATCTCGCGGCGAGGGGGAAGTCTCATGGTTTTTCTCGAGTTGTGGCCGGAACCTGGGGTATATTCTCGAGTTGCGACGGGGAGGGCCCTTCGAGACACGTGTTTCTTCAGCGACGTCAGGACTCATGCCTAGGTGCGAGGGACAACTCGGGATTCTCCTCGAGTCTTGACATGGCATTTGGGACGCGTCTCCACGTGTGGCGGGAGACCCAGTGTCCCTTTCAACGTGCCACAGGGATCCTGGGACTCCTATCTATTTTCAAGAGGAGTCAGGCATCGTCTCCTTTGTAAGCATTGATCTCCGCGGACCTCTCATATTTTCAAACGATGTGAGGCCTCCGGTCGCGTTGAGGCGGAGGACTAGGTCTTTCTCTGTGGTCTCCACAGGGGATTCAGACATCCCTTCGTCTTGGGAGATGCAAGACGAGCCTGCATTCAATTCACTGCAGGGATATCCAGCCTTACTTCGAGTCAGAGCATCTCGGTGTCCATTCCACTCGAGGACACAAACTCAGGGTCCCTCTCACATACCTGTAGCTGAGAGAATCCTCCTCTTGAGGTGCTTGTGGAAAGTTGGTATTCCTCTTGAGTCGAAGCCAGGGACTAAGCTATCATCTCGAGTTGATTTGGGGTCCACGGAGCCTTTTCGTGTTGCTCCAGTGACCTCAGGATCCCTCTAGACTTGAGACAGTGATCTTGGGTTTTCTCTGGAGTGCCATCAAGGAAATCAAGGCTCCTTTCACGTTTGATGTGGAACACGGAATTGCTCTGCACGCAATGCAAGGGAATCGGGCCTCATCTCACGGTGAAGGGGAAATCTCATGGTTTTTCTCGAGTTGCGGCCGAACCTGGGGTATATTCTCGAGTTACGACGGGGAGGGCCCTTCCAGACACGTGTTTGTTCAGCGATGTCAGGACTGTTTCCTAGGTGCGAGGGACACCTCGGGATTCTCCACGAGTCTTGGCATGGCAATTGGCACGCGTCTCCACGTGAGGAGGCAGACCCAGGGTCCCTTTCCACGTGCCACAGGGATCCTGGGACTCCTATCCATTTTCAAGAGGAGTCAGGCATCGTCTCCTTTGGAAGCATTGATCTCCGTGGACCTCTCGAGTTTTCAAAGGATGTGAGGCCTCCGGACGCGATGAGGCGGAGGACTACTTCTTTCTCTGTCGTCTACAAGGGAATTCAAACATCCCTTCATCTTGGGAGATGCAAGACGAGCCTGCTTTCAATTCACTGCAGGAATATCCGGCCTTAGTTCCAGTCAGATCATCTCAGTGTCCATTCCACTTGAGGCCACAAATTCAGGGTCCCTCTCACATACCTGCAGCTGAGAGAAGCCTCCTCTTGGGGTAATTGTGGAAACTTGGTATTCCTCTTGAGTCGAAGCCAGGGACTAAGCTCTCATCTCAAGTTGATTTGGGGTCCACCTAGCCCTTTGTTATTTCTACAGTGACCTCAGGATCCCTCTAGACTTGAGACAGTGATCTTGGGGTTTATCTGGAGTGCCATCAAGCAAATCAAGGCTCCTTTAACGTTTGATGTGGAACACGGAATTGCTGGGCACGCAGTGCAGGGGAATCGGGCTTCATTTCGCGGCGAGGGGGAAGTCTCATGGTTTTTCTCGAGTTGCGGCTGGAACCTGGGGTATATTCTCGAGTTACGACGGGGAGGGCCCTTCCAGACACGTGTTTGTTCAGCGACGTCAGCACTCCAGCCTAGGTGCGAGGGACAACTCGGGATTCTCCTCGAGTCTTGGCATGGCAATTGGGACGCGTCTCCACGTGAGGCGGGAGACCCAGTGTCCCTTTCCACGTGCCACAGGGATCCTGGGAATCCTATCCATTTTCAAGATGAGTCAGTCATCGTCTCCTTTGGAAGCATTGCTCTCCACGGACCTCTCGAGTTTTCAAAGGATGTGAGTCCTCGGTCGCGATGTGGCGAGAACTAGGTCTTTCTCTGTGGTCTCCACAGGGGATTCAGACATCCTTTCGTTGTGGGAGATGCAAGACGAGCTTGCATTCAATTCACTGTAGGGAAATCCGGCCTTACTTTGAGTCAGAGCATCTCGGTGTCCATTCCACTTGAGGCCACAAACTCAGGGTCCCTCTCACATACCTGTAGCTGAGAGAAGCTTCCTCTTGAGATGCTTGTGGAAAGTTGGTATTCCTCTTGAGTCGAAGCCAGGGACTAAGCTCTCATCTCGAGTTGATTTGGGGTCTACGGAGCCCTTTCGTGTTGCTCCAGTGACCTCAGGTTCCCTCTAGACTTGAGACAGTGATCTTGGGTTTTCTCTGGAGTGCCATCAAGGAAATCAAGGCTCCTTTCACGTTTGATGTGGAACACGGAATTGCTCTGCACGCAGGGCAGGGGAATCGGGCCTCATCTCGCGGCGAGGGGGAAGTCTCATTGTTTTTCTCGAGTTGCTCCCGGAACCTGGGGTATATTCTCGAGTTACGACGGGGAGGGCCCTTCCAGACACGTGTTTGTTCACCGACGTCAGGAGTCCTGCCTAGGTGCGAGGGACAACTCGGGATTCTCCTCGAGTCTTGGCATGGCAATTGGGACGCGTCTCCACGTGAGGCGGGAGACCGAGGGTCCCTTTCCACGTGCCACAGGGATCCTGGGACTCCTATCCATTTTCAAGAGGAGTCAGACATCGTCTCCTTCGGAAGTATTGATCTCCGCGGTCCTCTCGTATTTTCAAAGGATATGAGGCCTCCGGTCGCGATGAGGCGGAGAACTAGGTCTTTCTCTGTGGTCTCCACAGGGGATTCAGACATCCCTTCGTCTTGGGAGATGCAAGACGAGCCTGCATTCAATTCACTGCAGGGATATCCGGCCTTACTTCGAGTCAGAGCATCTCGGTGTCCATTCCACTTGAGGCCACAAACTCAGGGTCCCTATCACATACCTGTAGCTGAGAGAAGCCTCCTCTTGACGTGCTTGTGGAAAGTTGTATTCCTCTTAAGTCGAAGCCAGGGACTAAGCTCTCATCTCGAGTTGATTTGGGGTCCACGGAGCCCTTTCCTGTTGCTCCAGTGACCTCAGGATCCCTCTAGACTTGAGCCAGTGATCTTGGGTTTTCTCTGGAGTGCCATCAAGGAAATCAAGGCTCCTTTCACGTTTGATGTGGAACACGGAATTGCTCTGCACGCAGGGCAGGGGAATCGGGCCTCATCTCGCGGCTAGGGGGAAGTCTAATGGTTTTTCTCGAGTTGCGGCCGGAACCAGGGGTATATTCTCGAGTTACGACGGGGAGGGCCCTTCTAGACAAGTGTTTGTTCAGCGATGTCAGGACTCCTGCCTAGGTGCGAGGGACACCTCGGGATTCTCCTCGAGTCTTGGCATGGCAGTTGGGACGCGTCTCCACGTGAGGCGGGAGACCCAGGGTCCCTTTCCACGTGCCACAGGGATCCTGGGACTCCTATCCATTTTCAAGAGGAGTCAGGCATCGTCTCCTTTGGAAGCATTGATCTTGGCAGACCTCCTTAGTTTTCAAAGAATGTGAGGCCTCCGGTCGCGATGAGGCGGAGGACTAGGTCTTTCTCTGTCGTCTCCACAGGGGATTCAGACATCCCTTCGTCTTGGGAGATGCAAGACGAGCCTGCATTCAATTCACTACAGGGATATCCGGCCTTACTTCGAGTCAGAGCATCTCAGTGTCCATTCCACTTGAGGCCACAAACTCAGGGTCCCTCTCACATACCTGTAGCTGAGAGAAGACTCCTCTTGAGGGGCTTGTGGAAAGATGGTATTCCTCTTGAGTAGAAGCCAGGGACTAAGCTCTCATCTCGAGTTGATTTGGGGTCCACGGAGCCCTTTCTTGTTGTTCCAGTGACCTCAGGATCCCTCTAGACTTGAGACAGTGATCTTGGGTTTTCACTGGAGTCCCATCAAGGAAATAAAGGCTCCTTTCACGTTTGATGTGGAACACGGAATTGCACTGCACGCAGTGCAGGGGAATCGGGCCTCATCTCTTGGCGAGGGGGTAGTCTCATGGTTTTTCTCGAGTTGCGGCCGGAACCTGGGGTATATTCTCGAGTTACGACGGGGAGGGCCCTTCCAGACACGTGTTTGTTCAGCGACGTCAGGACTCCTGCCTAGGTGCGAGGACACCTCGGGATTCTCCTCGAGTCTTGGCATGGCAATTGGGACGCGTCTCCTCGTGAGGCGGGAAACCCAGGTTCCCTTTCGACGTGCCACAGGGATCCTGGGACTCCTATCCATTTTCAAGAGGAGTCAGGCATCGTCTCCTTTGGAAGCATTGATCTCCGCGGACCTCTCGAGTTTTCAAAGATGTGAGGCCTCTGGTCGCGATGAGGCGGAGAACTAGGTCTTTCACTGTGGTCTCCACAGGGGATTCAGACATCCCTTCGTCTTGGGAGATGCAACACGAGCCTGCATTCAATTCACTGCAGGGATATCCGGCCTTACTTCGAGTCAGAGCATCTCCGTGTCCATTCCACTTAAGGGCACAAACTCAGGGTACCTCTCACATACCTGTAGCTGAGAGAAGCCTCCTCTTGAGGTGCTTGTGGAAAGTTGGTATTCCTCTTGAGTCGAAGCCAGGGACTAAGCCATAATCTCGAGTTGATTTGGGGTCCACGGAGCCCTTTCGTGTTGCTCCAGTGACCTCAGGATCCCTCTAGACATGAGACAGTGATCTTGGGTTTTCTCTGGAGTGCCATCAAGGAAATCAAGGCTCCTTTCACGTTTGATGTGGAACACGGAATTGCTCTGCACGCAGTGCAGGGGAATCGGGCCTCATCCAGCGGCGAGGGGGAAGTCTCATGGTTTTTCTCGAGTTGCGGCCGGAACCTGGGGTATATTCTCGAGTTACGATGGAGAGGGCCCTTCCAGACACGTGTTTGTTCAGCGACGTCAGGAATCCTGCCTAGGTGCGAGGGACACCTCGGGATTCTCCTCGAGTCTTGGCATGGCACTTGGGACGCGTATTCACGTGAGGCGGGAGACCCCGGGTCCCTTATCACGTGCCACAGGGATCCTGGGACTCCTATCCATTTTCAAGAGGCGTCAGGCATCGTCTCCTTTGGAAGCATTGATCTCCGCGGACCTCTCGAGTTTTCAAAGGATGTGAGGCCTCCGGTCGCGATGAGGCAGAGAACTAGGTCTTTCTCTGTGGTCTCCAAAGGGGATTCAGACATCCCTTCGTCTTGGGAGATGCAAGACGAGCCTGCATTCAAATCACTGCAGGGATATCTGGCCTTACTTCGAGTCAGAGCATTTCGGTGTCCATTCCACTTGAGGCGACAAACTCAGGGTCCCTCTCACATACCATTAGCTGAGAGTAGCCTCCTCTTGAGGTGCTTGTGGAAAGTTGGTATTCCTCTTGAGTCAAAGCCAGGGACTAAGCTCTCATCTAGAGTTGATTTGGGGTCCACGGAGCCCTTTCGTGTTGCTACAGTGACCTCAGGATCCCGCTAGACTTGAAACAGTGATCTTGGGTTTTCTCTGGAGTGCCATTAAGGAAATCAAGGCTCCTTTCACGTTTGATGTGGAACACGGAATTGGTCTGCACGCAGTGCAGGGGAATCGGGCCTCATCTCGCGGGGAAGGGGAAGTCTCATGGTTTTTCTCGAGTTGCGGCCGGAACCTAGGGTATATTCTCGAGTTACGATGGGGAGGGCCATTCCAGACCCAGCTTTTTTCAGGGACGTGAGGACTCCTGCCTAGGTGCGAGGGACACCTCGGGATTCTCCTCGAGTCTTTGCATGGCAATTTGGACGCGTCTCCACGTGAGGCGGGAGACGCAGGGTCCCTTTCCTCGTGCCACAGGGATCCTGGGACTCCTATCCATTTTCAAGAGGAGTCAGGCATCTTCTCCTTTGGAAGCATTGATCTCCGGGGACCTCTCGAGTTTTCAATGGATGTGAGGCCTCCGCTCGCGATGAGGCAGAGAACTAGGTCTTTCTCTGTGGTCTCCACAGTGGATTTAGACATCCCTTCGTCTTGGGAGATGCAAGACGAGCCTGCATTCAATTCACTGCAGGGATATCCGGCCTTACTTCGAGTCAAGATTCTCGGTGTCCATTCCTCATGAGGCCACAAACTCAGGGTCCCTCTCACATACCTGTAGCTGAGAGAAGCCTCCTCTTGAGGTGCTTGTGGAAAGTTGGTATTCCTCTTGAGTCGAAGCCAGGGACTAAGCTCTCATCTCGAGTTGATTAGGTGTCCACGGAGCCCTTTCCTGTTGCTCCAGTGACCTCAGGATCCCTCTAGACTTGACACAGTGATCTTGGGTTTTCTCTGGAGTGCCATCAAGTAAATCAAGGCTCCGTTCAAGTTTGATGTGGAATACGGAACTGCTCTGCACGCAGTGCAGGGGAATCGGGCCTCATCTCGCGGCGATGGGGAAGTCTCATGGTTTTTCTCGAGTTGCGGCCGGAACCTGGGGTATATTCTCGAGTTACTAAGGGGAGGGCCCTTCCAGACACGTGTTTGTTCAGCGACGTCAGGACTCCTTCCTAGGTGCGAGGGACACCTCGGGATTCTCCTCGAGTCTTGGCATGGCAATTGGGTCGCGTCTCCACGTGAGGCGGGAGACCCAGGGTCCCTGTCCACGTGCCACAGGCATCCTGGGACTCCTATCCATTTTCAAGAGGAGTCAGGCATCGTCTCCTTTGGAAGCATTCATCTCCGCAGACCTCTTGAGGTTTCAAAGGATGTGAGGCCTCCGGTCGCGATGAGGCGGAGAACTAGGTCTTTCTCTGTGGTCTACACAGGGGATTCAGACATCCCTTCGTCTTGGGAGATGCAAGACGAGCCTGCATTCAATTCACTGCAGGGATATCCGGCCTTACTTCGAGTCAGAGCATCTCGGTGTCCATTCCACTTGAGGCCACAAATTCAGGGTCCCTCTCACATACCTGTAGCTAAGAGAAGCCTCCTCTTGAGGTGCTTGTGGAAAGTTGGTATTCCTCTTGAGTCTAAGCCAGGGTCTAAGCTCTCATCTCGAGTTGATTTGGGGTCCACAAAGCCCTTTCCTGTTGGTCCAGTGACCTCAGGATCCCTCTAGACTTGAGACAGTGATCTTGGGTATTTTCTGGAGTGCCATCAAGGAAATCAAGGCTCCTTTAACGTTTGATGTCGAACACGGAATTGCTCTGCATGAAGTGCAGGGGAATCGGGCCTCAACTCGCGGCGAGGGGGAAATCTCATGGTTTTTCTCGAGTTGCGGCAGGAACCTGTGGTATATTCACGAGTTACGACGGGGAGGGCCCTTCCAGACACGTGTTTGTTCAGCGACGTCAGGACTCCTGCCTAGGGGCGAGGGACACCTCGGGATTCTCCTCGAGTCTTGGCATGGCAATTGGAACGCGTCTCCACGTGAGGCTGTAGACCCAGGGTCCCTTTCCACGTGCCACAGGGATCCTGGGACTCCTATCCATTTTCAAGAGGAGTCAGGCATCGTCTCCTTTGGAAGCATTGATCTCCGCAGACCTCTCAAGTTTTCAAAGGATGTGACACCTCCGTTCGCGTTGAGGCAGAGGACTAGGTCTTTCTCTGTGGTCTCCACAGGGGATTCAGACATCTCTTCGTCTTGGGAGATGCAAGACGAGCCTGCATTCAATTCACTGCAGGGATATCCGGCCTTACTTCGAGTCAGAGCATCTCGGTGTCCATTCCACTGGAGGCCACAAACTCAGGGGCCCTCTCAAATACCTGTTGCTGAGAGAAGCCTCCTCTTGAGGTGCTTGTGGAAAGTTGGAATTCCTGTTGAGTCGAAGCCAGGGACTAAGCTCTCATCTCGAGTTGATTTGGGGTCCACGGAGCTCTTTCGTGTTGCTCCAGTGACCTCAGGATCCCTCTAGACATGAGACAGTGATCTTGGGTTTTCTCTGGAGTGCCATCAAGGAAATCAAGGCTCCTTTCACGTTTGATGTGGAACACGGAATTGCTCTGCACGCAGTGCAGGGGAATCGGGCCTCATCTCGCGGCGAGGGAGAAGTCTCATGGTTTTTCTCGAGTTGCGGCCGGAACCTGGGGTATATTCTCGAGTTACGACGGGGAGGGCCCTTCCAGACACGTGTTTGTTCAGCGACTTCAGGACTCCTGCCTAGGTGCGAGGGACACGTCGGGATTCTCCTCGAGTCTTGGCATGGCAATTGGAATGCGTCTCCACGTGAGGCAGGAGACCCAGTGTCCCTTTCGACGAGCCACAGGGATCCTGGGACTCCTATCCATTTTCAAGAGGAGTCAGGCATCGTCTCCTTTGGAAGCATTGATCTCCCCGGACCTCTCGAGTTTTCAAAGGATGTGAGGCCTCCGGTCGCGATGAGGCGGAGAAGTCGGTCTTTCTCTGAGGTCTCCACAGGGGATTCAGACAACCCTTCGTCTTGGGAGATGCAAGAGGAGCCTGCATTCAATTCACTGCAGGGATATCCGGCCTTACTTCGAGTCAGAGCATCTCGGTGTCCATTCCACTTGAGGCCACAAACTCAGGGTCCCTCTCACACACCTGTAGCTGAGAGAAGCCTCCTCTTGAGGTGCTTATGGAAAGTTGGTATTCCTCTTGAGTCGAAGCCAGGGACTAAGCTCTCATCTCGAGTTGATTTGGGGTCCAAGGGGAAATTTCGTGTTGCTCCAGTGACCTCAGGATCACTCTAGACTTGAGACAGTGATCTTGGGTTTTCTCTGGAGTGCCATCAAGGAAATCAAGGCTCCTTTCACGTTTGATGTGGAACACGGAATTGCTCTACACGCAGTGCAGGGGAATCGGGCCTCATCTCGCGGCGAGGGGGAAGTCTCATGGTTTTTCTCGAGTTGCGGCCAGAACCTGGGGTATATTCTCGAGTAACGACGGGGAGGGCCTTTCCAGACACGTGTTTGTTCAGCGACGTCGGACTCCTGCCTAGGTGCGAGGAACACCTCGGGATTCTCCTCGAGTCTTGGCAGGGCAATTGGGACGCGTCTCCACGGGAGCCGGGAGACCCAGGGTCCCTTTCAACGTGCCACAGGGATCGTGGGACTCCTATCCATTTTCAAGAAGAGTCAGGCATCGTCTCCTTTGGAAGCATTGATCTCCGCAGACCTCTCGAGTTTTCAAAGGATGTGAGGCCTCCGGTCGCGATGAGGCGGAGAACTAGGTCTTTCTCTGTGGTCTGCACAGGGGATTCAGACATCCCTTCGTCTTGGGAGATGCAAGACGAGCCTGCATTCAATTCACTGCAGGGATATCCGGCCTTACTTCGAGTCAGAGCATCTCGGTGTCCATTCCACTTGAGGCCACAAATTCAGGGTCCCTCTCACATACCTGTAGCTGAGAGAAGCCTCCTCTTGAGGTGCTTGTGGAAAGTTGGTATTCCTCTTGAGTCTAAGCCAGGGTCTAAGCTCTCATCTCGAGTTGATTTGGGGTCCACAAAGCCCTTTCCTGTTGGTCCAGTGACCTCAGGATCCCTCTAGACTTGAGACAGTGATCTTGGGTATTTTCTGGAGTGCCATCAAGGAAATCAAGGCTCCTTTAACGTTTGATGTGGAACACGGAATTGCTCTGCATGAAGTGCAGGGGAATCGGGCCTCAACTCGCGGCGAGGGGGAAATCTCATGGTTTTTCTCGAGTTGCGGCAGGAACCTGTGGTATATTCACGAGTTACGACGGGGAGGGCCCTTCCAGACACGTGTTTGTTCAGCGACGTCAGGACTCCTGCCTAGGGGCGAGGGACACCTCGGGATTCTCCTCGAGTCTTGGCATGGCAATTGGAACGCGTCTCCACGTGAGGCTGTAGACCCAGGGTCCCTTTCCACGTGCCACAGGGATCCTGGGACTCCTATCCATTTTCAAGAGGAGTCAGGCATCGTCTCCTTTGGAAGCATTGATCTCCGCAGACCTCTCAAGTTTTCAAAGGATGTGACACCTCCGTTCGCGTTGAGGCAGAGGACTAGGTCTTTCTCTGTGGTCTCCACAGGGGATTCAGACATCTCTTCGTTTTGGGAGATGCAAGACGAGCCTGCATTCAATTCACTGCAGGGATATCCGGCCTTACTTCGAGTCAGAGCATCTCGGTGTCCATTCCACTTGAGGCCACAAACTCAGGGGCCCTCTCAAATACCTGTTGCTGAGAGAAGCCTCCTCTTGAGGTGCTTGTGGAAAGTTGGAATTCCTGTTGAGTCGAAGCCAGGGACTAAGCTCTCATCTCGAGTTGATTTGGGGTCCACGGAGCTCTTTCGTGTTGCTCCAGTGACCTCAGGATCCCTCTAGACATGAGACAGTGATCTTGGGTTTTCTCTGGAGTGCCATCAAGGAAATCAAGGCTCCTTTCACGTTTGATGTGGAACACGGAATTGCTCTGCACGCAGTGCAGGGGAATCGGGCCTCATCTCGCGGCGAGGGAGAAGTCTCATGGTTTTTCTCGAGTTGCGGCCGGAACCTGGGGTATATTCTCGAGTTACGACGGGGAGGGCCCTTCCAGACACGTGTTTGTTCAGCGACGTCAGGACTCCTGCCTAGGTGCGAGGGACACGTCGGGATTCTCCTCGAGTCTTGGCATGGCAACTGGGACGCGTCTCCACATGAGGCGGGAGACCCGGGTTCCCTTTTGACGTGCCACAGGGATCCTGGGACTCCTATCCATTTTCAAGAGGAGTCAGGCATCGTCTCCTTTGGAAGCATTATTCTCCGCGGACCTCTCGAGTTTTCAAAGGATGTGAGGCCTCCGCTCGCGATGAGGCGGAGGATTAGGTCTTTCTCTGTGGTCTCCACAGGGGAATCAGACATCCCTTCGTCTTGGGAGATGCAAGACGAGCCTGCATTCAATTCACTGCAGGGATATCCAGCCTTACTTCGAGTCAGAGCATCTCGGTGTCCATTCCACTTGAGGCCACAAACTCAGGGGCCCACTCACTTACCTGTAGCTGAGAGAAGCCTCATCTTGAGGTGCTTGTGGAAAGTTCGTATTCCTCTTGAATCGAAGCCAGGGACTAAGCTCTCATCTCGAGTTGATTTGGGGTCCACGGAGCAGTTTCGTGTTGGTACAGTGACCTCAGGATCCCTCTAGACTTGAGACAGTGATCTTGGGTTTTCTCTGGAGTGCCATCAAGGAAATCAAGGATCCTTTCACTTTTGATGTGGAATACGGAATTGCTCTGCATGCAGTGCAGGAGAATCGGGCCTCATCTCGCGGCGAGTGGGAAGATTCATGGTTTCTCTCGAGTTGCGGCCGGAACCTGGGGTATATTCTCGAGTTACGACGGGGAGGGCCCTTCCAGACACGTATTTGTTCAGCGGCGTCAGTACTCCTGCCTAGGTGCGAGGGACACCTCGGGATTCTCCTCGAGTCTTGGCATGGCAATTGGGACGCGTCTCCACGTGAGGCGGGAGACCCAGGGTCCCTTTCCACGTGCCACAGTGATCCTGGGACTTCTATCCATTTTCAAGAGGAGTCAGGCATCGTCTCCTTTGGAAGCATTGATCTCCGCAGACCTCCCGAGTTTTCAAAGGATGTGAGGCCTCCGGTCGCGATGAGGCGGAGGACTAGGTCTTTCTCTGTCGTCTCCACAGGGGATTCAGACATGCCTTCATCTTGGGAGATGCAAGACGGGCCTGCATTCAATTCACTGCAGGGATATCCGGCCTTACTTCTAGTCAGAGCATCTCGGTGTCCATTACACTTGAGGCCACAAATTCAGGGTCCCTCTCACATACCTGTAGCTGAGAGAAACCACCTCTTGAGGTGCTTATGGAAAGTTGGTATTCCTCTTGAGTCGAAGCCAGGGACTAAGCTCTCATCTCGAGTTGATTTGGGGTCCATGGAGCCCTTTCGTGTTGCTCTAGTGACCTCAGGATCCCTCTAGACTTGAGACAGTGATCTTGGGTTTTCTCTGGAGTGCCATCAAGGAAATCAAGGCTCCTTTCACGTTTGATGTGGAACACGGAATTGCTCTGCACGCATTGCAGGGGAATCGGGCCTCATCTCGCGGCGAGGGGGAAGTCTCATGGTTTTTCTCGAGTTGCGGCCGGAACCTGGGGTATATTCTCGAGTTACGACGGGGAGGGCCCTTCGAGACAAGTGTTTGTTCAGCGACGTCAGGACTCCTGCCTAGGTGCGAGGGACACCTCGGTATTCTCCTCGAGTCTTGGCATGGCAATTGGGACGCGTCTCCACGTGAGGCGGGAGACCCAGGTTCCCTTTCCACGTGCCACAGGGATCCTGGGACTCCTATCCATTTTCAAGAGGCGTCAGGCATCTTCTCCTTTGGAAGCATTGATCTCCGCGGACCTCTCGAGTTTTCAAAGGATGTGAGGCCTCAGGTCGCGATGAGGCGGAGGACTAGGTCTTTCTCTATGGTCTCCACAGGGGATTCAGACATCCCTTCGTCTTGGGAGATGCAAGACGAGCCTGCATTCAATTCACTGCAGGGATATCCGGCCTTACTTCGATTCAGAGCATCTCGGTGTCCATTGCACTTGAGGCCACAAACTCAGGGTTCCTCTCACATACCTGTAGCTGAGAGAAGCCTCCTCTTGAGGTGCTTGTGGATAGTTGGTATTCCTCTTGAGTCTAAGGCAGGGACTAAGTTCTCATCTCGAGTTGATTTGGGTTATATGGAGCCCTTTCATGTTGCTCCAGTGACCTCAGGATCCCTCTAGACTTGAGACAGTGATCTTGGGTTTTCTCTGGAGTGCCATCAAGGAAATCAAGGCTCCTTTCACGTTTGATGTGGAACACGGAATTGCTCTGCACGCAGTGCAGGGGAATCGGGCCTCAACTCGCGGCGAGGGGGAAATCTCCTGGTTTTTCTCGAATTGCGGCCGGAACCTGGGGTATATTCTCGAGTTACGACGGGGAGGGCCCTTCCAGACACGTGTTTGTTCAGCGACGTCAGGATTCCTGCCTAGGTGCGAGGGACACCTCGGGATTCTCCTCGAGTCTTGGCATGGCAATGGGGACGCGTCTCCACGTGAAGCGGGAGACCCAGGGTCCCTTTCCACGTGCCACAGGAATCCTGGGACTCCTATCCGTTTTCAAGAGGAGTCAGGCATCGTCACCTTTGGAAGCATTGATCTCCGCGGACCTCTCGAGTTTTCAAAGCATGTGAGGCCTCCGGTCGCGATGAGGCGGAGAACTAGGTCTTTCTCTGTGGTCTCCACAGGGGATTCAGACATCCCTTCGTCTTGGGAGATTCAAGACGAGCCTGCATTCAATTCACTGCAGAGATATCCGGCCTTACATCGAGTTAGAGCATCTCGGGTCCATTCAACTTGACGCCACAAACTCAGGGTCCTTCTCACATACTTGTAGCTGAGAGAAGCCTGCTCTTGAGGTGCTTGTGGAAAGTTGGTATTCCTCTTGAGTCGAAGCCACGGACTAAGCTCTCATATCGAGTTGATTTGGGGTCCACGGAGCCCTTTCCTGTTGCTCCAGTGACCTCAGGATCCCTCTAGACTTGAGACAGTGATCTTGGGTTTTCTCTGGAGTGCCATCAAGGAAATAAAGGCTCCTTTCTGGTTCGATGTGGAACACAGAATTGCTCTGCACGCAGTGCAGTGGAATCTAGCCTCATGTCGTGGCGAGTGTGAAGTCTCATGGTTTTTCTCGAGTTGTGGCCCAAACCTGGGGTATATTCTTGAGTTAAGACGGGGAGGGCCGTTCCAGACACGTGTTTGTTAAGCGACATCAAGACTACTCCCTAGGTGCTAGGGACACCTCGGGATTCTCCTCGAGTCTTGGCATGGCAATTGCAACGTGTCTCCAGGTGAGGCGGGAGCCCCAGAGTCCCTTTCCACGTGGCACAGAGATCCTGGGACGCCTATCCATTTTCAAGAGGAGTCAGGAATCGTCTCCTTTGGAAGCATTGATCTCTGGGGACCTCTTGAATTTTCCAAGGATGTGAGGCCTCCGGTCACGATGAGGGGGAGAACTAGGTCTTTCTCTGTGGTCTCCAAAGTTGATTCAGACATCCCTTCATCTTGAGAGATGCAAGACGAGCCTGCATTCAATTCACTGCAGGGATATCCGGCCTTACATCGAGTCAGAGCATCTCGGTGTCCATTCCACTTGAGGCCACAAACTCAGGGGCCCTCTCACATACCGGTAGGTGAGAGAATCGTCCTCTTGAGGTGCTTATGGAAAGTTGGTATTTCTCTTGAGTCGAAGCCAGGGACGATGCTCGCATCTCGAGTTGATTTGGGGTCCACAGAGCCCTTTCGTGTTGCTCCAGTGACCTCAGGATCCCTCTAGACTTGAGACAGTGATCTTGGGTTTTCTCTGGAGTGCCATCAAGGAAATCAAGGCTCCTTTAACGTTTGATGTGGAACACGGAATTGCTCTGCAGGCAGTGCAGGGGAATCGGGCCTCATCTCGAGTCGAGGGGGAAGTCTCATGGTTTTTCTCGAGTTGCGGCCGGAACATGGGGTATATTCTCGAGTTACGACGGGGAGGGCCCTTCCAGACACGTGTTTGTTCAGCGACGTCAGGACTCCTGCCTAGGTGCGAGGGACACCTCGGGATTCTCCTCGAGTCTTGGCATGGCAATTGGGACGCGTCTCCACGTGAAGCGGGAGACCCAGGGTCCCTTTCCACGTGCCACAGGAATCCTGGGACTCCTATCCATTTTCAAGAGGAGTCAGGCATCGTCACCTTTGGAAGCATTGATCTCCGCGGACCTCTAGAGTTTTCAAAGCATGTGTGGCCTCCGGTCGCGATGAGGCGGAGAACTAGGTCTTTCTCTGTGGTCTCCACAGGGGATTCAGACATCCCTTCGTCTTGGGAGATGCAAGACGAGCCTGCATTCAAATCACTGCAGGGATATCTGGCCTTACTTCGAGTCAGAGCATCTCGGTGTCCATTCCACTTGAGGCCACAAACTCAGGGTTCCTCTCACATACCTGTAGCTGAGAGAAGCCTCCTCTTGAGGTGCTTGTGGATAGTTGGTATTCCTCTTGAGTCTAAGCCAGGGACTAAGTTCTCATCGCGAGTTGATTTGGGTTATATGGAGCCCTTTCATGTTGCTCCAGTGACCTCAGGATCCCTCTAGACTTGAGACAGTGATCTTGGGTTTTCTCTGGAGTGCCATCAAGGAAATCAAGGCTCCTTTCACGTTCGATGTGGAACACGGAATTGCTCTGCACGCAGTGCAGGGGAATCGGGCCTCAACTCGCGGCGAGGGGGAAATCTCATGGTTTTTCTCGAATTGCGGCCGGAACCTGGGGTATATTCTCGAGTTACGACGGGGAGGGCCCTTCCAGACACGTGTTTGTTCAGCGACGTCAGGACTCCTGCCTAGGTGCGAGGGACACCTCGGGATTCTCCTCGAGTCTTGGCATGGCAATTGGGACGCGTCTCCACGTGAGGCGGGAGACCCAGGGTCCCTTTCCACGTGCCACAGGAATCCTGGGACTCCTATCCATTTTCAAGAGGAGTCAGGCATCGTCACCTTTGGAAGCATTGATCTCCGCCGACCTCTCGAGTTTTCAAAGGATGTGAGGCCTCTG
Organism: Dama dama; assembly: GCF_033118175.1. Lineage (NCBI taxonomy): Eukaryota > Metazoa > Chordata > Mammalia > Artiodactyla > Cervidae > Dama > Dama dama. The sequence goes on along the minus strand of NW_026870879.1, from coordinate 3,440,285 downwards.
GTCGCGATGAGGCGGAGAACTAGGTCTTTCTCTGTGGTCTCCACAGGGGATTCAGACATCCCTTCGTCTTGGGAGATGCAAGACGAGCCTGCATTCAATTCACTGCAGAGATATCCGGCCTTACATCGAGTTAGAGCATCTCGGGTCCATTCAACTTGACGCCACAAACTCAGGGTCCTTCTCACATACTTGTAGCTGAGAGAAGCCTGCTCTTGAGGTGCTTGTGGAAAGTTGGTATTCCTCTTGAGTCGAAGCCACGGACTAAGCTCTCATATCGAGTTGATTTGGGGTCCACGGAGCCCTTTCCTGTTGCTCCAGTGACCTCAGGATCCCTCTAGACTTGAGACAGTGATCTTGGGTTTTCTCTGGAGTGCCATCAAGGAAATCAAGGCTCCTTTCACGTTCGATGTGGAACACGGAATTGCTCTGCACGCAGTGCAGTGGAATCTAGCCTCATGTCGTGGCGAGTGTGAAGTCTCATGGTTTTTCTCGAGTTGTGGCCCAAACCTGGGGTATATTCTTGAGTTAAGACGGGGAGGGCCGTTCCAGACACGTGTTTGTTAAGCGACATCAAGACTACTGCCTAGGTGCTAGGGACACCTCGGGATTCTCCTCGAGTCTTGGCATGGCAATTGCGACGTGTCTCCAGGTGAGGCGGGAGCCCCAGAGTCCCATTCCACGTGGCACAGAGATCCTGGGACTCCTATCCATTTTCAAGAGGAGTCAGGAATCGTCTCCTTTGGAAGCATTGATCTCTGGGGACCTCTTGAATTTTCCAAGGATGTGAGGCCTCCGGTCACGATGAGGGGGAGAACTAGGTCTTTCTCTGTGGTCTCCACAGGGGATTCAGACATCCCTTCATCTTGAGAGATGAAAGACGAGCCTGCATTCAATTCACTGCAGGGATATCCGGCCTTACATCGAGTCAGAGCATCTCGGTGTCCATTCCACTTGAGGCCACAAACTCAGGGTCCCTCTCACATACCTGTAGCTGAGAGAAGCCTCCTCTTGAGGTGCTTATGGAAAGTTGGTATTTCTCTTGAGTGGAAGCCAGGGACTATGCTCGCATCTCGAGTTGATTTGGGGTCCACGCAGCCCTTTCGTGTTGCTCCAGTGACCTCAGGATCCCTCTAGACTTGAGACAGTGATCTTGGGTTTTCTCTGGAGTGCCATCAAGGAAATCAAGGCTCCCTTCTCGTTTGATGTGGAACATGGAATTGCTCTGCAGGCAGTGCAGGGGAATCGGGCCTCATCTCGAGGCGAGGGGGAAGTCTCATGGTTTTTCTCGAGTTGCGGCCGGAACATGGGGTATATTCTCGATACGATGGGGAGGGCTCTTCCATTCACGTGTTTTTTCAGCGACGTCAGGACTCCTGCCTAGGTGCGATGGACACCTCGGCATTCTCCTCGAGTCTTGGCATGGCAATTGGGACGCGTCTCCACGTGAGGCGGGAGTCGCAGGGTCCCTTTCCAAATGCCACAGGGATCCTGGGACTCCTATCCATTTTCAAGAGGAGTCAGGCATCGTCTCCTTTGGAAGCCTTGATCTCCGCGGACCTCTCAAGCTTTCAAAGGATGTGATGCCTCCGGTCGCGATCAGGCGGAGAACTACTTCTTTCTCTGTAGTCTCCACAGGGGATTCAGAAATCCCTTCGTCTTGGGAGATGCAAGACGAGCCTGCATTCAATTCACTGCAGGGATATCTGGCCTTACTTCAAGACAGAGCATCTTGGTGTCCATTCCACTTGAAGACACAAACTCAGGGTCCCTCTCACATACATGTAGCTGAGAGAAGCCTCCCCTTGAGGTGCTTCTGGAAAGTTGGTATTCCTCTTGAGTCGAAGCCAGGGACTAAGCTCTCATCTCGAGTTGATTTGGGGTCCACGGAGCCCTTTCGTGTTGCTACAGTGACCTCAGGATCCCTCTAGACTTGAGACAGTGATCTTGGGTTTTCTCTGGAGTGCCATCAAGGAAATCAAGGCTCCTTTCACGTTTGATGTGGAACAACGAATTGCTCTGCACGCAGTGCAGGGGAATCGGGCCTCATCTCGCGGCGAGGGGGAAGTCTCATGGTTTTTCTCGAGTTGAGGCCGGAACCTGGGGTGTATTCTCGAGTTACGACGGGGAGGGCCCTTCCAGACACGTGTTTGTTCAGCAACGTCAGGACTCCTGCCTAGGTGCGAGGGACATCTCGGGATTCTCCTTGAGTCTTGGCATGGCAATTGGGACGCGTCTCCACGTGAGGCCGGAGACCCAGGGTCCCTTTCCACGTGCCACAGGGATCCTGGGACTCCTATCCATTTTCAAGAGGAGTCAGGCATCGTCTCCTTTGGAAGCATTGATCTCCGTGGACCTCTCGAGTTTTCAAAGTATGTGAGGCCTCCGGTCGCGATGAGGCGGAGAACTAGGTCTTTCTCTGTGGTCTCCACAGGGGATTCAGACATCCCTTCGTCTTGGGAGATGCAAGACGAGCCTGCATTCAAATCACTGCAGGGATATCTGGCCTTACTTCGAGTCAGAGCATCTCGGTGTCCATTCCACTTGAGGCGACAAACTCAGGGTCCCTCTCACATACCTGTAGCTGAGAGAAGCCTCCTCTTGAGGTGCTTGTGGAAAGTTGGTATTCCTCTTGAGTCGAAGCCAGGGACTAAGCTCTCATCTCGAGTTGATTTGGGGTCCACGGAGCCCTTTCGTGTTGCTCCAGTGACCTCAGGATCCCTCTAGACTTGAGACAGTGATCTTGGGTTTTCTCTGGAGTGCCATCAAGGAAATCAAGGCTCCTTTCACGTTTGATGTGGAACACGGAATTGCTCTGCACGCAGTGCAGGGGAATCGGGCCTCATTTCGCGGCGAGGGGGAAGTCTCATGGTTTTTCTCGAGTTGCGGCCAGAACCTGGGGTATATTCTCGAGTTACGACGGGGAGGGCCATTCCAGACACGTGTTTGTTCAGCGACGTCAGGACTCCTGCCTAGGTGCGAGGGACACCTCGGGATTCTCCTCGAGTCTTGGCATGGCAATTGGGACCCGTCTCCACGTGAGGCGGGAGACCCAGGGTCCCTTTCCACGTGCCACAGGGATCCTGGGACTCCTATCCATTTTCAAGAGGAGTCAGGCATCGTCTCCTTTGGAAGCATTGATCTCCGCGGACCTCTCGAGTTTTCAAAGTATGTGAGGCCTCCGGTCGCGATGAGGCGGAGAACTCGGTCTTTCTCTGTGGTCTCCACAGGGGATTCAGACATCCCTTCGTCTTGGGAGATGCAAGACGAGCCTGCATTCAATCCACTGCAGGGATATCTGGCCGAATTCGAGTCAGAGCATCTCGGTGTCCATTCCACTTGAGGCCACAAACTCAGGGTCCCTCTCACTTACCTGTAGCTGAGAGAAGCCTCCTCTTGAGGTGTTTGTGGAAAGTTGGTATTCCTCTTGAGTCGAAGCCAGGGACTAAGCTCTCATCTCGAGTTGATTTGGGGTCCACGGAGCCCTTTGGTGTTGCTCCAGTGACCTCAGGATCCCTCTAGACTTGAGACAGTGATCTTGGGTTTTCTCTGTAGTGCCATCAAGGAAATCAAGGCTCCTTTCACGTTTCATGTGGAACACGGAATTGCTCTGCACGCATTGCAGGGGAATCCGGCCTCATCTCGCGGCGAGGGGGAAGTCTCATGGTTTTTCTCGAGTTGTAGCCGGAACCTGGGGTATATTCTCGAGTTACGACGGGGAGGGCCCTTCCAGACACGTGTTTGTTCAGCGACGTCAGGACTCCTGCCTAGGTGCGAGGGACACCTCGGGATTCTCCTCGAGTCTTGGCATGGCAATTGGGACGCTTCTCCACGTGAGGCGAGAGACCCAGGGTCCCTTTCCACGGGCCACAGGGATCCTGGGACTCCTATCCATTTTCAAGAGGGGTCAGGCATCGTCTCCTTCAGAAGTATTGATCTCCGCGGACCTCTCGAGTTTTCAAAGGATATGAGGCCTCCGATTCCGTAGAGGCGGAGGACTAGGTCTTTCTCTGTGGCCTCCACAAGGGATTCAGACAACCCTTCGTCTTGGGAGATGCAAGACGAGCCTGCATTCAATTCACTGCAGGGATATCCGGCGTTACTTCAAGTCAGAGCATCTCGGTGTCCATTCCACTTGAGGCCACAAACTCAGGGTCCCTCAAATATACCTGTAGCTGAGAGAAGCCTTCTCTTAAGGTGCTTGTGGAAAGTTGGTATTCCTCTTGAGTCGAAGCCAGGGACTAAGCTCTCATCTCGAGTTGATTTGCGGTCCCTGGAACCCTTTCGTGTTGCTCCAGTGACCTCAGCATCCCTCTAGACTTGAGACAGTGATCTTGGGTTTTCTCTGGAGTGCCATCAAGGAAATCAAGGCTCCTTTCACGTTTGATGTGGAACACGGAATTGCTCTGCACGCAGTGCAGGGGAATCGGGCCTCATCTCGCGGCGAGGGGGAAGTCTCATGGTTTTTCTCGAGTTGCGGCCGGAACATGGGGTATATTCTCGAGTTAGGACGGGGAGGGCCCGTCCAGACACGTGTCTGTTCAGCGACGTCAGAACTCCTGCCTAGGTTCGATGGACACCTCGGTATTCTCCCCAAGTCTTGGCATGGCATTTGGGAAGCGTCTCCACGTGAGGCGGGAGACCCAGGGTCCCTTTCCACGTGCCACAGGAATCCTGGGACTCCTATCCATTTTCAAGAGGAGTCAGGAATCGTCTCCTTTGGAAGCATTGGTCTCAGCGGACCTCTCAAGTTTTCAATGGATGTGAGGCCTCCGGTCGCGATGAGGCGGAGAACTTGGTCTTTCTCATTGGTCTCCACAGGGGATTCAGACATGCCTTCGTCTTGGGAGATGAAAGACGAGCCTGCTTTCAATTCACTGCAGGGATATCCGGCCTTACTTCGAGTCAGAGCATCTCGGTGTCCATTCCACTTGAGGCCACAAACTCAGGGTCCCTCTCACATACCTGTAGCTGAGAGAAGCCTCCTCTTGAGGTGCTTCTGGAAAGTTGGTATTCCTCTTGACTCGAAGCCAGGGACTAAGCTCTCATCTCGAGTTGATTTGGGGTCCACGGAGCCTTTTCGTGTTGCTACAGTGACCTCAGGATCCCTCTGGACTTGAGACAGTGATCTTGGGTTTTCTCTGGAGTGCCATCAAGGAAATCAAGGCTCCTTTCACGTTTGATGTGGAACACGGAATTGCTCTGCACGCAGTGCAGGGGAATCGGGCCTCATCTCGCGGCGAGGGGGAAGTCTTGGATTTTCGCGAGTGGCGGCCGGAACCTGGGGTATATTCTCGAGTTACGACGGGGAGGGCCCTTCCAGACACGTGTTTCTTCAGCGAAGTGAGGACTCCTGACTAGGTGCGAGGGACACCTCGGGGTTCTCCTCGAGTCTTGGCATGGCAATTGGGACGCGTCTCCATGTGAGGCGGGAGACCCAGGGTCCCTTTCCACGTGCCACAGGGATCCTGGGACTCCTATCCATTTTCAAGAGGAGTCAGGCATCGTCTCCTTTGGAAGCATTGATCTCCGCAGACCTCTCAAGTTTTGAAAGGATGTGAGGCCTCCGGTCGCGATGAGCCGGAGAACTAGTTCTTTCTCTGTGGTCTCCACAGGGGATTCAGACATCCCTTCCTCTTAGGAGATGCAAGACGAGCCTGCTTTCAATTCACTGCAGGAATACCCGTCCTTACTTCGAGTCAGAGCATCTCGGTGTCCATTCCACTTGAGGCCACAAACTCAGGGTCCCTCTCACATACCTGTAGCTGAGAGAAGCCTCCTCTTGAGGTGCTTGTGGAAAGTTGGTATTCCTCTTGACTCGAAGCCAGGGACTAAGCTCTCATCTCGAGTTGATTTGGGGTCCACGGAGCCCTTTCGTGTTGCTCCAGTGACCTCAGGATCCCTCTAGACTTGAGACAGTGATCTTGCGTTTTCTCTGGAGTGCCATCAAGGAAATCAAGGCTCCTTTCACGTTTGATATGGAACATGAAATTGCTCTGCATGCAGTGCAGGGGAATCGGGCATCATCTCGTTGCGAGGGGGAAGTCTCATGGTTTTTCTCGAGTTGCGGCCGGAACCTGGGGTATATTCTCGAGTTACGAAGGGGAGGTCTCTTCCAGACACGTGTTTGTTCAGCGACGTCAGGACTCCTGCCTAGGTGCGAGGGACACCTCGGGATTCTCCTCGAGCCTTGGCATGGCAATTGGGACGCGTCTCCACGTGAGGCGGGAGACCCAGGGTCCCTTTCCACGTGCCACAGTGATCCTGGGACTCCTATCCATTTTCAGTAGGAGTCAGGCATCGTCTCCTTTGGAAGCATTGATCTCCGCGGACCTCTCGAGTTTTCAAAGGATGTGAGGCCTCCGGTCGCGATGAGGCGGAGGACTAGGTCTTTCTCTGTGGTCTCCACAGGGGATTCAGACATCCCATCGTCTTGGGAGACGCAAGAAGAGCCTGCATTCAATTCACGGCAAAGATATCCCGCCTTACTTCTAGTCAGAGCATCTCGGTGTCCATTCCACATGAGGCGACAAACTCAGGGTCCCTCTCACATACCTGTAGCTGAGGGAAACCTCCTCTTGAAGTGCTTGTGGAAAGTTGGTATTCCTCTTGAGTCGAAGCCAGGGACAAAGCTCTCATCTCGAGTTGATTTGGGGTCCACGGAGCCCTTTCGTGTTGCTCCAGTGACCTCAGGATCCCTCTAGACTCTAGACAGTGATCTTGGGTTTTCTCTGGAGTGCCATCAAGGAAATCAAGGCTCCTTTCACATTTGATGTGGAACACGGAATTGCTCTGCACGCAGTGCAGGGGAATCGGGCCTCATCTCTCGGCGAGGGGGAAGTCTCATGGTTTTTCTCGAGTTGCGGCCAGAACCTCGGGTATATTCTCGAGTTACGACGGGGAGGGCCCTTCCAGACACGTGTTTGTTCAGCGACGTCAGGACTCCTGCCTAGGTGCGAGGGACACCTCCGGATTCTCCTCGAGTCTTGGCATGGCAATTGGGACGCGTCTCCACGTGAGGCGGGAGACCCAGTTTCCCTTTCGACGAGCCACAGGGATCCTGGGATTCCTATCCATTTTCAAGAGGAGTCAGGCATCGTCTCCTTTGGAAGCATTGATCTCCGCGGACCTCTCGAGTTTTCAAAGGATGTGAGGCCTCCGGTCGCGATGAGGCGGAGGACTAGGTCTTTCTCTTTGGTCTCCACAGGGGATTCTGGCAACCCTTCGTCTTGGGAGATGCAAGACGAGCCTGCATTTAATTCACTGCAGGGATACCCGGCCTTACTTCTAGTCAGAGCATCTCGGTGTCCATTCCACTTGAGGCCACAAACTCAGGGTCCCTCTCTCATACCTGTAGCTGAGAGAAGCCTCCTCTTGAGGTGCTTGTGGAAACTTGGTATTCCTCTTGAGTCGAAGCCAGGGAATAAGCTCTCATCTCGAGTTGATTTGGGGTCCACGGAGCCCTTTCGTGCTGCTACAGTGACCTCAGGATCCCTCTAGACTTGAGACAATGACTTTGGGTTTTCTCTGGAGTGCCATCAAGGAAATCAAGGCTCCTTTCACGTTTGATGTGGAACACGGAATTGCTCTGCACGCAGTGCAGGGGAATCGAGCCTCATCTCGTGGCGAGGGGGAAGTCTAATGGTTTTTCTCGTGTTGCGGCCGGAACCTGGGGTATATTCTCGAGTTATGACGGGGAGAGCCCTTCCAGACACGTGTTTGTTGAGCGACATCAGGACTCCTGCCGAGGTGCGACGGACACCTCGGGATTCTCCTCGAGTCTTGGCATGGCAATTGGGACTCGTTTCCACGTGAGGCAGGAGACCAAGGGTCCCTTTCCACGTGCCACAGGGATCCTGGGACTCCTATCCATTTTCAAGAAGAGTCAGGCATCGTCTCCTTTGGAAGCATTGATCTCCGCGGACCTCTTGAATTTTCAAAGGATGTGAGGCCTCCGGTCGCGATGAGGCGGTCAACTAGGTCTTTCTCTGTGGTCTCCACAGGGGATTCAGACATCCCTTCGTCTTGGGAGATGCAAGACGAGCCTGCATTCAATTCACTGCAGGGATATCCGGCCTTACTTCAAGTCAGAGCATCTCGGTATCCATTCCACTTGAGGCCACAAGCTCAGGGTCCCTCTCACATACATGTAGTTGAGAGAAGCTTCCTCTTGAGGTGCTTGTGGAAAGTTGGTATTCCTCTTGAGTCGAAGGCAGGGACTAAGCTCTCATCTCGAGTTCATTTGGGGTCCATGGAGCCCTTTCGTGTTGTTCCAGTGACCTCAGGATCCCTCTAGACTTGAGACAGTGATCTTGGGTTTTCTCTGGAGTGCCATCAAGGATATCAAGGCTCCTTTCACGTTTGATGTGGAACACGGAATTGCTCTGCACGCAGTGCAGGGGAATCGGGCCTCATCTCGCGGCGAGGGGGAAGTCTCATGGTTTTTCTCGAGTTGCGGCCGGAACATGGGGTATATTCTCGAGTTAGGACGGGGAGGGCCCGTCCAGACACGTGTCTGTTCAGCGACGTCAGAACTCCTGCCTAGGTTCGATGGACACCTCGGTATTCTCCCCAAGTCTTGGCATGGCATTTGGGATGCATCTCCACGTGAGGCGGGAGACCCAGGGTCCCTTTCCACGTGCCACAGGAATCCTGGGACTCCTATCCATTTTCAAGAGGAGTCAGGAATCGTCTCCTTTGGAAGCATTGGTCTCAGCGGACCTCTCAAGTTTTCAATGGATGTGAGGCCTCCGGTCGCGATGAGGCGGAGAACTTGGTCTTTCTCATTGGTCTCCACAGGGGATTCAGACATGCCTTCGTCTTGGGATATGAAAGACGAGCCTGCTTTCAATTCACTGCAGGGATATCCGGCCTTACTTCGAGTCAGAGCATCTCGGTGTCCATTCCACTTGAGGCCACAAACTCAGGGTCCCTCTCACATACCTGTAGCTGAGAGAAGCCTCCTCTTGAGGTCCTTGTGGAAAGTTGGTATTCCTCTTGACTCGAAGCCAGGGACTAAGCTCTCATCTCGAGTTGATTTGGGGTCCACGGAGCCTTTTCGTGTTGCTACAGTGACCTCAGGATCCCTCTGGACTTGAGACAGTGATCTTGGGTTTTCTCTGGAGTGCCATCAAGGAAATCAAGGCTCCTTTCACGTTTGATGTGGAACACGGAATTGCTCTGCACTCAGTGCAGGGGAATCGGGCCTCATCTCGCGGCGAGGGGGAAGTCTTGGATTTTCGCGAGTGGCGGCCGGAACCTGGGGTATATTCTCGAGTTACGACGGGGAGGGCCCTTCCAGACACGTGTTTCTTCAGCGAAGTGAGGACTCCTGACTAGGTGCGAGGGACACCTCGGGGTTCTCCTCGAGTCTTGGCATGGCAATTGGGACGCGTCTCCATGTGAGGCGGGAGACCCAGGGTCCCTTTCCACGTGCCACAGGGATCCTGGGACTCCTATCCATTTTCAAGAGGAGTCAGGCATCGTCTCCTTTGGAAGCATTGATCTCCGCAGACCTCTCAAGTTTTGAAAGGATGTGAGGCCTCCGATCGCGATGAGCCGGAGAACTAGTTCTTTCTCTGTGGTCTCCACAGGGGATTCAGACATCCCTTCCTCTTAGGAGATGCAAGACGAGCCTGCTTTCAATTCACTGCAGGAATATCCGTCCTTACTTCGAGTCAGAGCATCTCGGTGTCCATTCCACTTGAGGCCACAAACTCAGGGTCCCTCTCACATACCTGTAGCTGAGAGAAGCCTCCTCTTGAGGTGCTTGTGGAAAGTTGGTATTCCTCTTGACTCGAAGCCAGGGACTAAGCTCTCATCTCGAGTTGATTTGGGGTCCACGGAGCCCTTTCGTGTTGCTCCAGTGACCTCAGGATCCCTCTAGACTTGAGACAGTGATCTTGCGTTTTCTCTGGAGTGCCATCAAGGAAATCAAGGCTCCTTTCACGTTTGATATGGAACATGAAATTGCTCTGTATGCAGTGCAGGGGAATCGGGCCTCATCTCGTTGCGAGGGGGAAGTCTCATGGTTTTTCTCGAGTTGCGGCCGGAACCTGGGGTATATTCTCGAGTTACAACGGGGAGGGCCCTTCCAGACACGTGTTTGTTCAGCGACGTCAGGACTCCTGCCTAGGTGCGAGGGACACCTCGGGATTCTCCTCGAGTCTTGGCATGGCAATTGGGATGCGTCTCCCCGTAAGTCGGGAGACCCAGTGTCCCTTTCCACGTGACACAGGGATCCTGGGACTCCTATCCATTTTCAAGAGGAGTCAGGCATCGTCTCCTTTGGAAGCATTGATCTCCGCGGACCTCTCGAGTTTTCAAAGGATGTGAGGCCTCCGGTCGCGATTGGGGCGGAGGACTAGGTCTTTCTCTGTGGTCTCCAGAGGGGATTCAGGCAACCCTTCGTCTTGGGAGATGCAAGACGAGCCTGCATTCAATTCACTGTGGGGATATCCGGCCTTACTTCGAGTCAGAGCATCTCGGTGTCCATTCCACTTGAGGCCACAAACTCAGGGTCCCTCTCACATACATGTAGCTGAGAGAAGCCTCCTCTTGAGGGGCTTGTGGAAAGTTCGTATTCCTCTTGAGACGAAGGCAGGGACTAAGCTCTCATCTCGAGGTGATTTGGGGTCCACAGAGCCCTTTCCTGTTGGTCCAGTGACCTCAGGATCCCTCTAGACTTGAGACAGTGATCTTGCGTTTTCTCTGGAGTGCCATCAAGGAAATCAAGGCTCCTTTCACGTTTGATGTGGAACACGGAATTGCTCTGCATGCAGTGCAGGGGAATCAGGCCTCAACTCGCGGCGAGGGGTTAATCTCATGGTTTTTCTCGAGTTGCGGCCCGAACCTGGGGTATATTCTCGAGTTACGACGGGGAGGGCCCTTCCAGACACGTGTTTGTTCAGCGACGTCAGGACTCCTGCCTAGGTGCGAGGGACACCTCCGGATTCTCCTCGAGTCTTGGCATGGCAATTGGGACGCGTCTCCACGTGAGGCGGGAGACCCAGGTTCCCTTTCCACGTGCCACAGGGATCCTGGGACTCCTATACATTTTCAAGAGGAGTCAGGCATCGTCTCCTCTGGAAGCATTGATCTCCGTGGGCCTCTCGAGTTTTCAAAGGATGTGAGGCCTCAGGTCGCGATGAGGCAGAGAACTAGGTCTTTCTCTGTGGTCTCCACAGGGGATTCAGACATCCCTTCGTCTTGGGAGATGCAAGACGAGCCTGCATTCAATTCACTGCAGGGATATACGGCCTTACTTCGAGTCAGAGCATTTCGGTGTCCATTCCACTTGAGGCCACCAACTCAGGGTCCCTCTCACATACCTGTAGCTGAGAGAAGCCTCCTCTTGAGGTGCTTGTGGAAAGTTGGTATTCCTCTTGAGTCAAAACCAGGGACTAAGCTCTCATCTCGAGTTGATTTGGGGTCTACGGAGCCCTTTCGTGTTGCTCCAGTGACCTCAGGATCCTTCTAGACTTGAAACAGTGATCTTGGGTATTCTCTGGAGTGCCTTCAAGGAAATCAAGGCTCCTTTCACGTTTGATGTGGAACACGGAATTGCTCTGCACGCAGTGCAGGGGAATCGGGGCTCATCTCGCGGCGAGGGGGAAGTCTCATTGTTTTTCTCGAGTTGCGGCCGGAACCTGGGGTATATTCTCGAGTTACGACGTGGAGGGCCCTTCCAGACACGGGTTTATTCAGCGACGTCAGGACTCCAGCCTAGGTGCGAGGGACACCTCGGGATTCTCCTCGAGTCTTGGCAAGGAAATTGGGATGCCTCTCCACGTGAGGCGTGAGACCCAGGGTCCCTTTCCACGTGCCACAGGGATCCTGGGACTCCTATCCATTTTCAAGAGGAGTCAGGCATCGTCTCCTTTGGAAGCATTGATCTCCACGGACCTCTCGAGTTTTCAAAGGATGTGAGGCCTCTGGTCGCGATGAGGCGGAGAACTAGGTCTTTCTCTGTGGTCTGCACAGGGTACTCAGACATCCTTTCGCCTTGGGAGACGCAAGACGAGCCTGCATTCAATTCACTGCAGGGATATCCGGCCTTACTTCGAGTCAGAGCATCTCGGTGTCCATTCCACTTGAGGCGACAAACTCAGGGTCCCTCTCACATACCTGTAGCTGAGAGAAGCCTCCTCTTGAGGTGCTTGTGGAAAGTTGGTATTCCTCTTGAGTCGAAGCCAGGGACTAAGCTCACATCTCGAGTTGATTTGGGGTCCACGGAGCCCTTTCGTGTTGCTCCATTGACCTCAGGATCCCTCTAGACTTGAGACAGTGATCTTGGGTTTTCTCTGGAGTGCCATCAAGGAAATCAAGGCTCCTTTCACGCTTGATGTGGAACACGGAATTTCTCTGCATGCAGTGCAAGGGGAATCGGGCCTCATCTCGCAGAGAGGGGGAATTCTCATTGTTTTTCTCGAGGTGCGGCCGGAACCTGGGGTATATTCTCGAGTTACGACGGGGAGGGCGCTTCCAGACACGTGTTTGTTCAGCGCCGTCAGGACTCCTGCCTAGGTGTGAGGGACAACTCGGGATTTTCCTCGAGTCGTGGAATGGCAATTGGGACGCGTCTCCACGTGAGGCGCGAGACCCAGTGTCCCTTTCCACGTGCCACAGGGATCCTGGGATTCCTATCCATTTTCAAGAGGAGTCAGGCATCGTCTCCTTTGGAAGCATTGATCTCCACGGACCTCTCGAGTTTTCAAAGGATGTGATGCCTCCGGTCGCGATGAGGAGGAGAACTAGGTCTTTCTCTGTGGTCTGCACAGGGTACTCAGACATCCTTTCGCCTTGGGAGATGCAAGACGAGCCTGCATTCAATTCACTGCAGGGACATTCGGCCTTACTTCGAGTCAGAGTATCTCGGTGTCCATTCCACTTGAGGCCACAAATTCGGGGTCCCTCTCACATACCTGTAGCCGAGAGAAGCCTCCCCTTGAGGTGCTTGTGGAAAGTTGGTATTCGTCTTGAGTCGAAGCCAGGGACTACGCTCTCATCTCAAGTTAATTTGGGGTCCATGGAGCACTTTCGTGTTGCTCCAGTGACCTCAGGATCCCTCTAGTCCTGAGACAGTGATCTTGGGTTTTCACTGGAGTGCGATCAAGGAAATCATGGCTCCTTTCAAGTTTGATGTGGAACACGGAATTGCTCTGCACGCAGTGCAGGGGAATCGGGCCTCATCTCGCGGCGAGGGGGAAATCTCATGGTTTTCTCGAGTTGCGGCCGGAACCTGGTGTATATTCTCGAGTTACGACGGGGAGGGCCATTCCAGACACGTGTTTGTTCAGCGACGTCAGGACTCCTGCCTAGGTGCGAGGGACACCTCGGGATTCTCCTCGAGTCTTGGCATGGCAATTTGGACGCGTCTCCACGTGAGGCTGGAGACCCAGGGTCCCTTTCCACGTGCCACAGGGATCTTGGGACTCCTATCCATTTTCAAGAGGAATCAGGCATCGTCTCCTTTGGAAGCATTGATCTCCGCGGACCTCTCGAGTTTTCAAAGGATGTGAGGCCTCCGGTCGCGATGAGGCGGAGAACTCGGTCTTTCTCTGAAGTCTCCACAGGGGATTCAGACATCCCTTCATCTTGGGAGATGCAAGACGAGCCTTCATTCAATTCACTGCAGGGTTCTCCGGCCTTACTTCGAGTCAGAGCATCTCGCTGTCCATTCCAATTTGGCCACAAACTCAGGGTCCCTCTCACATACCTGTAGCTGAGAGAAGCCTCCTCTTGAGGGGCCTGTGGAAAGTTCGTATTCCTCTTGACTCCAAGCCAGGGACTAAGCTCTCTTCTCGAGTTGATTTGGGGTCCACGGAACCCTTTCGTGTTGCTCCAGTGACCTCAGGATCCCTCTAGACTTGAGACAGTGATCTTGGGTTTTCTCTGGAGTGTCATCAAGGAAATCAAGGCTCCTTTCATTTTTGATGTGGAATACGGAATTGCTCTGCACGCAGGGCAGGGGAATCGGGCCTCATATCGCGGCGAGGGGGAAGTCTCATGGTTTTTCTCGAGTTGTGGCCGGAACCTGGGGTATATTCTCGAGTTACGACGGTGAGGGCCCTTCCAGACACGTGTTTGTTCAGCGAGGACAGGACTCCTGCCTAGGTGCGAGGGACACCTCGGGATTCTCCTCGAGTCTTGGCATGGCAATTGGGACGCGTCTCCACGTGAGGCGGGAGACCCAGGGTCCCTTTCCACGTGCCACAGGGATCCTGGGACTCCTATCCATTTTCTGGAGGTGTCAGGCATCGTCTCCTTTGGAAGCATTGATCTCCGCAGACCTCTCGAGTTTTCAAAGGATTTGAGGCCTCGGGACGCGATGAGGCGGAGGAGTACTTCTTTCTCTGTGGTCTCCACAGGGGATTCAGACATCCCTTCGTCTTGGGAGATGCAAGACGAGCCTGCATTCAATTCACTGCAGGGATATCCGGCCTTACTTCGAGTCAGAGCATCTTGGTGTCCATTCCACTTGAAGCCACAAACTCAGGGTCCCTCTCACATACCTGTAGCTGAGAGAAGCCTCCTCTTGAGGTGCTTGTGGAAACTTGGTATTCCACTTGATTCGAAGCCAAGGACTAAGCTCTCATCACGAGTTGATTTGGGGTCCACGGAGCCTTTTGGTGTTGCTCCAGTGACCTCAGGATCCCTCTAGACTTGAGACAGTGATCTTGGGTTTTCTCTGGAGTGCCATCAAGGAAATCAAGTCTCCTTTCACGTTTAGTGTGGAACACGGAATTGCTCTGCACGCAGTGCAGGGGAATCGGGCCTCATCTCGCGGCGAAGGGGAAGTCTCATGGTGTTTCTCGAGTTGTGGCCGGAACCTGGGGTATATTCTCGAGTTACGACGGGGAGGGCCCTTCCAGACACGTGTTTGTTCAGCGACGTCAGGACTCCTGCCTAGGTGCGAGGGACACCTCGGGATACTCCTCGAGTCTTGGCATGGCAATTGGGAAGCGTATCCACGTGAGGGGGGAGACCAAGGCTCCCTTTCCACGTGCCACAGGGATCCTGGGACTCCTATCCATTTTCAAGAGGAGTCAGGCATCGTCTCCTTTGGAAGCATTGATCTCCTCAGACATCTCGAGTTTTCAAAGGATGTGAGGCCTCCGGTCGCGTTGAGGCGGAGGACTAGGACATTCTCTGTGATCTCCACAGGGGATTCAGACATCCCTTCGTCTTGGGAGATGCAAGACGAGCCTGCATTCAATTCACTGCAGGGATATCCAGCCTTACTTCGAGTCGAGCATCTCGGTGTCCATTCCACTTAAGGCCACAAACTCGGGGTCCCTCTCACATACCTGTAGCTGAGAGAAGCCTCTTCTTGAGGTGCTTGTGGAAAGTTGGTATTCCTCTTGAGTCGAAGCCAGGGACTAAGCTCACATCTCTAGCTGATTTGGGGTCCACAGAGCCCTTTCTTGTTGCTCCAGTGACCTCAGGATCCCTCTAGACTTGAGACAGTGATCTTGGGTTTTCTCTGGAGTGCCATCAAGGAAATCAAGGCTCCTTTCATTTTTGATGTGGAATACGGAATTGCTCTGCACGCAGGGCAGGGGAATCGGGCCTCATATCGCGGCGAGGGGGAAGTCTCATGGTTTTTCTCGAGTTGCGGCTGGAACCTGGGGTATATTCTCGAGTTATGACGGGGAGGGCCCTTCCAGACACGTGTTTGTTCAGCGAGGTCAGGACTCCTGCCTAGGTGCGAGGGACACCTCGGGATTCTCCTCGAGTCTTTGCATGGCAATTGGGACGCGTCTCCACGTGAGGCGGGAGACCCAGGGTCCCTTTCCACGTGCCACAGGGATCCTGGGACTCCTATCCATTTTCTGGAGGTGTCAGGCATCGTCTCCTTTGGAAGCATTGATCTCCGCAGACCTCTCGAGTTTTCAAAGGATTTGAGGCCTCCGGACGCAATGAGGCGGAGGAGTACTTCTTTCTCTGTGGTCTCCACAGGGGATTCAGACATCCGTTCGTCTTGGGAGATGCATGACGAGCCTGCATTCAATTCACTGCAGGGATATCCGGCCTTACTTCGAGTCAGAGCATCTCGGTGTCCATTCCACTTGAAGCCACAAACTCAGGGTCCCTCTCACATACCTGTAGCTGAGAGAAGCCTCCTCTTGAGGTGCTTGTGGAAAGTTGGTATTCCTCTTGATTCGAAGCCAGGGACTAAGCTCTCATCACGAGTTGATTTGGGGTCCACGGAGACTTTTGGTGTTGCTCCAGTGACCTCAGGATCCCTCTAGACTTGAGACAGTGATCTTGGGTTTTCTCTGGAGTGCCATCAAGGAAATCAAGTCTCCTTTCACGTTTAGTGTGGAACACGGAATTGTTCTGCACGCAGTGCAGGGGAATCGGGCCTCATCTCGCGGCGAGGGGGAAGTTTCATGGTTTTTCTCGAGTTGCGGCCAGAACTTGGGATATATTCTCGAGTTACGGACGGGGAGGGCCCTTCCAGACACGTGTTTGTTCAGTGACCTCAGGACTCATGCCTAGGTGCGAGGGACACCTCGGGATTCTCCTCGAGTCTTGGCATGGCAATTGGGATGCGTCTCCACGTGAGGCGGGAGACCCAGGGTCCCTTTCCACGTGCCACAGGGATCCTGGGACTCCTATCCATTTTCAAGAGGAGTCAGACATCGTCTCCTTCGGAAGTATTGATCTCCGCGGTCCTCTCGAGTTTTCAAAGGATATGAGGACTCCGGATGCGTTGAGGTGGAGGACTAGGTCTTTCTCTGTGGTCTCCACAGGGGATTCAGACAACCCTTCGTCTTGGGAGATGCAAGACGAGCCTGCATTCAATTCACTGCAGGGATATCCGGCCTTACTTCGAGTCAGAGCATCACGGTGTCCATTCCACTTGAGGCCACAAACTCGGGGTCCGTCTCAAATACCTGTAGCTGAGAGAAGCCTCCTCTTGAGGTGCTTGTGGAAAGGTGGTATTCCTCTTGAGTCTAAGCCAGGGACTAAGCTCTCATCTCGAGTTGATTTGGGGTCCACGGAGCCCTTTCCTGTTGGTCCAGTGACCTCAGGATCCCTCTAGACTTGAGACAGTGATCTTGGGTTTTCTCTGGAGTGCCATCAAGGAAATCAAGGCTCCTTTCACGTTTGATGTGGAACACGGAATTGCTCTGCATGCAGTGCAGGGGAATCTGGCCTCATCTCGCGGCAAGGAGGATGTCTCATGGTTTTTCTAAGTAGCGGCCGGAACCTGGGGTATATTCTGAGTTACGACGCGGAGGGCCCTTCCAGACACGTGTTTGTTCAGCGACGTCAGTACTCATGCCTAGGTGCGAGGGACACCTCGGGATTCTCCGCGAGTCTTGGCATGGCAATTGGGACGCGTCTCCACGTGAGGCGGGAGATCTTGGGTCCCTTTCCATGTGCCACAGGGATCCTGGGACTCCTATCCATTTTCAAGAAGAGTCAGGCATCTTCTCCTTTGGAAGCATTGATCTCCGTGGACCTCTCGAATTTTCAAAGGATGTGAGGCCTCTGGTCGCGATGAGGCGGAGAACTAGGTCTTTCTCTGTGGTCTCCACAGGGGATTCAGACAACCCTTCGTCTTGGGAGATGCAAGACGAGCCTGCATTCAATTCACTGCAGGCATATCCGGCCTTACTTCGAGTCAGAGCATCTCGCTGTCCATTCCACTTTGGCCAAAAACTCAGGGTCCCTCTCACATACCTGTAGCTGAGAGAAGCCTCCTCTTGAGTGGCCTGTGGAAAGTTCGTATTCCTCTTGAGTCGAAGCCAGGGACTAAGCTCTCATCTCGTGTTGATTTGGGGTCCCCGGAGCCCTTTAATGTTGCTCCAGTGACCTCAGGATCCCTCTAGACTTGAGACAGTGATCTTGGGTTTTCTCTGGAGTTCCATCAAGGAAATCAAGGCTCCTATCATATTTGATGTGGAACACGGAATTCCTCTGCACGCAGTGCAGGGGAATCGGGCCTCATCTCGCGGCGAGGGGGAAGTCTCATGGTTTTTCTCGAGTTGCGGCCGGAACTTGGGGTATATTCTCGAGTTACGACGGGGAGGGCCCTTCCAGACACCTGTTTGTTCAGCGACGTCAGGACTCCTGCCTAGGTGCGAGGGACACCTCGGGATTCTCCTCGAGTCTTGGCATGGCAATTGGGACGCGCATCCATGTGAGGCGGGAGACCCAGGGTCGCTTTCCACGTGCCACAGGGTTCCTGGGACTCCTATCCATTTTCAAGAGGAGTCAGGCATCGTCTCCTTTGGAAGCATTGATCTCCGCCCACCTCTCGAGTTTTGAAAGGATGTGAGGCCTCCGGTCGCGAGAAGGCGGAGAACTAGTTTTTTCTCTGTGGTCTCCACAGGGCATTCAGACATCCCTTCGTCTTGGGATGTGAAAGACGAGCCTGCATTCAATTCACTGCAGGGATATCCGGCCTTACTTCGAGTCAGAGCATCTCGGAGTCCATTCCACTTGAGGCCACAAACTCAGGGTCCTTCTCACATACCTGTAGCTGAGAGAAGCCTTCTCTTGAGGTGCTTGTGGAAAGTTGGTATTCCTCTTGAGTCGAAGCCAGGGACTAAGCTCTCATCTCGAGTTGATTTGGGGTCCACGGAACACTTTCCTGTTGCTACAGTGACCTCAGGATCCCTCTAGACTGGAGACAGTGATCTTGGGTTTTCTCTGGAGTGCCATCAAGGAAATCAAGGCTCCTTTCATGTTAGATGTGGAACAGCGAATTGCTCTTCACGCAGTGCAGGGGAATAGGGCCTCATCTCGCGGCCAGGGGGAAGTCTCATGGTTGTTCTCGAGTTGCGGCCGGAACCTGGTGTATATTCTCGAGTTACGACGGGGCGGCCCCTTCCAGACAAGTGTTTGTTCAGCGACGTCTGGACTCCTGCCTAGGTGTGAGGGACACCTCGGGATTCTCCTCGAGTCTTGGCATGGCAATTGGGACGCGTCTCCACGTGAGGCAGGAGACCCAGGGTCCCTTTCCACGTGCCACAGGGATCCTGGGACTCCTATCCATTTTCAATAGGAGTCAGGCATCGTCTCCTTTGGAAGCATTGATCTCCGTGGGCCTCTCGCGTTTTCAAAGGATGTGAGGCCGCCGGTCGCGATGAAGCAGAGAACGAGGTCTTTCTCTGTGGTCTCCACAGGGGATTCAGACAACCCTTCTTCTTGGGAGATGCAAGACGAGCCTGCATTCAATTCACTGCAGGGATATCCGGCCTTACTTCGAATCAGAGCATCTCGGTGTCCATTCCACTTGAGGCCACAAACTCAGGGTCCCTGTCACATACCTGTAGCTGAGAGAAGCCTCCTCTTGAGGTGCTTGTGGAAAGTTGGTATTCCTCTTGAGTCGAAGCCAGGGACTAAGCTCTCATCTCGAGTTGATTTGGGGTCCACGGAGCCCTTTCCTGTTGGTCCAGTGACCTCAGGATCCCTCTAGACTTGAGACAGTGATCTTGGGTTTTCTCTGGAGTGCCATCAAGGGAATCAAGGCTCCTTTCACGTTTGATGTGGAACACGGAATTGCTCTGCACGCAGTGCAGGGGAATCGGGCCTCATCTCGCGGCAAGGAGGATGTCTCATGGTTTTTCTAAGTAGCGGCCGGAACCTGGGGTATATTCTCGAGTTACGACGGGGAGGGCCCTTCCAGACACAGGTTTGTTCAGCAACGTGAGGACTCCTGCCTAGGTGCGAGGGACACCTCGGGATTCTCCTCGAGTCTTGGCATGGCAATTGGGACGCGTCTCCACGTGAGGCGGGAGACCCAATGTCCCTTTCCACGTGCCACAGGGATCCTGGGACTCCTATCCATTTTCAAGAGGAGTCAGGCAACGTCTCCTTTGGAAGCATTGATCTCCGCGGACCTCTCGAGTTTTCAAAGGATGTGAGGCCTCCGGTCGCGATGAGGCGGAGAACTCGGTCTTTCTCTGTGGTCTCCACAGGGGATTCAGACATCCCTTCGTCTTGGGAGATGCAAGACGAGCCTGCATTCACTTCACTGCAGGGATATCCGGCCTGACTTCGAGTCAGAGCATCTCGGTGTCCATTCCACTTGAGGGCACAAATTCAGGGTCCCTCTCACATACCTGTAGCTGAGAGAAGCCTCCTCTTGAGGTGCTTCTGGAAATTTGGTATTCCTCTTGAGTCGAAGCCAGGGACTAAGCTCTCATCTAGAGTTGATTTGGGGACCACGGAGCCCTTTCGTGTTGCTCCAGTGACCTCAGGATCCCTCTAGAATTGAGACAGTGATCTTGGGTTTTCTCTGGAGTGCCATCAAGGAAATCAAGGCTCCTTTCACGTTTGATGTGGAACACGGAATTGTTCTGCACGCAGTGCAGGGGAATCGGGCCTCATCCAGCGGCGAGGGGGAAGTCTCATGGTGTTTCTCGAGTTGCGGCCGGAACCCGGGGTATATTCTCGAGTTACGACGGGGAGGGCCCTTTCAGACACGTGTTTGTTCAGCGATGTCAGGACTCCTGCCTAGGTGCGAGGGACACCTCGGGATTCTCCTCGAGTCCTGGCATGGCAATTGGGACGCGTATCCACGTGAGGCGGGAGACCCAGGGTCCCTTTCCACGTGCCACAGGGATCCTGGGACTCCTATCCTTTTTCAAGAGGAGTCAGGCATCCTCTCCTTTGGAAGCATTGATCTCCACAGACCTTTCGAGTTTTCAAAGGATGTGAGGCCTCCGGTCGCGATGAGGCGGAGGACTAGGTCTTTCTCTGTGGTCTCCACAGGGGATTCAGACATCCCTTCGTCTTGGGAGATGCAAGACGAGCCTGCATTCAATTCACTGCAGGGATATCCGGCCTTACTTCGAGTCAGAGCATCTCGGTGTCCATTCCACTTGAGGCGACAAACTCAGGGTCCCTCTCACATACCATTAGGTGAGAGTAGCCTCCTCTTGAGGGGCTTCTGTAAAGGTGGTATTCCTCTTGAGTCGAAGCCAGGGACTAAGCTCTCATCTCGAGTTGATTTGGGGTCCACGGAGCCCTTTCGCGTTGCTCCAGTGACCTTAGGATCCCTCTAGACTTGAGACAGTGATCTTGGGTTTTCTCTGGAGTGCCATCAAGGAAATCAAGGCTCCTTTCACGTTTGATGTCGGACACGGAATTGCTCTGCACGCAGTGCAGGGGAATCGGGCCTCATCTCGCGGCGAGGGGGAAGTTTCATGGTTTTTCTCGAGTTGCGGCCGGAAGCTGGGGTATATTCTCGAGTTACGACGCAGAGGGCGTTCCAGACACGTGTTTGTTCAGCGACGTCAGCACTCCTTCCTAGGTGCGAGGGACACCTCGGGATTCTCCTCGAGTCTTGGCATGGAAATTCGGACGCGTCTCCACCTGAGGTGAGAGACCCAGTGTCCATTTCCACGTGCTACAGGGATCCTGGGACTCCTATCCATTTTCAAGAGGAGTCAGGCATCGTCTCCTTTGGTAGCATTGATCTCTGCGGACCTCTCGAGTTTCCAAAGGATATGAGGCCTCCTGTCGCGTTGAGGCGGAGGACTTGGTCTTTCTCTGTGGTCTCCACAGGTGATTCAGACATCCCTTCGTCTTGGGAGATGCAAGACGAGCCTGCATTCAATTCACTGCAGGGATATCCGGCCTTACTTCGAGTCAGAGCATCTCGGTGTCCATTCCACTTGAGGCCACAAACTCAGGGTCCCCCTCACTTACCTGTAGCTGAGAGAAGCCTCCTCTTGAGCTGCTTGTGAAAAGTTGGTATTCCTCTTGAGGCGAAGCCAGGGACTAAGCTCTCATCTCGAGTTGATTTGGGGTCCACGGAGCCCTTTCGTGTTGCTCCAGTGACCTCAGGATCCCTCTAGACTTGAGACAGTGATATTGGGCTTTCTCTGGAGTGCCATCAAGGAAATCAAGGCTCCTTTCACGTTTGATGTGGAACACGGAATTGCTCTGCACAAAGTGCAGGGGAATCGGGCCTCATCCAGCGGCGAGGGGGAAGTCTCATGGTGTTTCTCGAGTTGCGGCCGGAACCTGGGGTATATTCTCGAGTTACGACGGGGAGGGCCCTTCCAGACACAGGTTTGTTCAGCAACGTGAGGACTCCTGCCTAGGTGCGAGGGACACCTCGGGATTCTCCTCGAGTCTTGGCATGGCAATTTGGACGCGTCTCCACGTGAGGCGGGAGACCCAATGTCCCTTTCCACGTGCCACAGGGATCCTGGGACTCCTATCCATTTTCAAGAGGAGTCAGGCAACGTCTCCTTTGGAAGCATTGATCTCCGCGGACCTCTCGAGTTTTCAAAGGATGTGAGGCCTCCGGTCGCGATGAGGCGGAGAACTCGGTCTTTCTCTGTGGTCTCCACAGGGGATTCAGACATCCCTTCGTCTTGGGAGATGCAAGACGAGCCTGCATTCACTTCACTGCAGGGATATCCGGCCTGACTTCGAGTCAGAGCATCTCGGTGTCCATTCCACTTGAGGGCACAAAGTCAGGGTCCCTCTCACATACATGTAGCTGAGAGAAGCCTCCTCTTGAGGTGCTTGTGGAAATTTGGTATTCCTCTTGAGTCGAAGCCAGGGACTAAGCTCTCATCTAGAGTTGATTTGGGGTCCACGGAGCCCTTTCGTGTTGCTCCAGTGACCTCAGGATCCCTCTAGACTTGAGACAGTCATCTTGGGTTTTCTCTGGAGTGCCATCAAGGAAATCAAGGCTCCTTTCACGTTTGATGTGGAACACGGAATTGTTCTGCACGCAGTGCAGGGGAATCGGGCCTCATCCAGCGGCGAGGGGGAAGTCTCATGGTGTTTCTCGAGTTGCGGCCGGAACCTGGGGTATATTCTCGAGTTACGACGGGGAGGGCCCTTCCAGACACGTGTTTGTTCAGCGACCTCAGGACTCCTGCCTAGGTGCGAGGGACACGTCGGGATTCTCCTCGAGTCTTGGCATGGCAATTGGGACGCGTATCCACGTGAGGCGGGAGACCCAGGGTCCCTTTCCACGTGCCACAGGGATCCTGGGACTCCTATCCTTTTTCAAGAGGAGTCAGGCATCCTCTCCTTTGGAAGCATTGATCTCCGCAGACCTTTCGAGTTTTCAAAGGATGTGAGGCCTCCGGTCGCGATGAGGCGGAGGACTAGGTCTTTCTCTGTGGTCTCCACAGGGGATTCAGACATCCCTTCATCTTGGGAGATGCAAGACGAGCCTGCATTCAATTCACTGCAGGGATATCCGGCCTTACTTCGAGTCAGAGCATCTCGGTGTCCATTCCACTTGAGGCGACAAACTCAGGGTCCCTCTCACATACCATTAGGTGAGAGTAGCCTCCTCTTGAGGGGCTTCTGTAAAGTTGGTATTCCTCTTGAGTCGAAGCCAGGGACTAAGCTCTCATCTCGAGTTGATTTGGGGTCCACGGAGCCCTTTCGCGTTGCTCCAGTGACCTCAGGATCCCTCTAGACTTGAGACAGTGATCTTGGGTTTTCTCTGGAGTGCCATCAAGGAAATCAAGGCTCCTTTCACGTTTGATGTCGGACACGGAATTGCTCTGCACGCAGTGCAGGGGAATCGGGCCTCATCTCGCGGCGAGGGGGAAGTTTCATGGTTTTTCTCGAGTTGCGGCCGGAAGCTGGGGTATATTCTCGAGTTACGACGCAGAGGGCGTTCCAGACACGTGTTTGTTCAGCGACGTCAGCACTCCTTCCTAGGTGCGAGGGACACCTCGGGATTCTCCTCGAGTCTTGGCATGGAAATTCGGACGCGTCTCCACCTGAGGTGAGAGACCCAGTGTCCATTTCCACGTGCTACAGGGATCCTGGGACTCCTATCCATTTTCAAGAGGAGTCAGGCATCGTCTCCTTTGGTAGCATTGATCTCTGCGGACCTCTCGAGTTTCCAAAGGATATGAGGCCTCCTGTCGCGTTGAGGCGGAGGACTTGGTCTTTCTCTGTGGTCTCCACAGGTGATTCAGACATCCCTTCGTCTTGGGAGAGGCAAGACGAGCCTGCATTCAATTCACTGCAGGGATATCCGGCCTTACTTCGAGTCAGAGAATCTCGGTGTCCATTCCACTTGAGGCCACAAACTCAGGGGCCCTCTCACATACCTGTAGCTGAGAGAGTTCTCCTCTTGTGGTGCTTGTGGAAAGTTTGTGTTCCTCTTGAGTCGAATCCAGGGACTAAGTTCTCATCTCGAGTTGATTTGGGGTCCACGGAGCCCTTTCGTGTTGCTCCAGTGACCTCAGGATCCCTCTAGACTTGAGATAGTGATCTTGGGTTTTCTCTGGACTGCCATCAAGGAAATCAAGGCTCCTTTCACGTTTGATGTGGAACACGGAATTGTTCTGCACGCAGTGCAGGGGAATCGGGCCTCATCCAGCGGCGAGGGGGAAGTCTCATGGTTTTTATCGAGTTGCGGCCGGAACCTGCGGTATATTCTCGAGTTACGACCGGGAGGGCCCTTCCAGACACGTGTTTGTTCAGCGACCTCAGGACTCCTGCCTAGGTGCGAGGGACACCTCGGGATTCTCCTCGAGTCTTGGCATGGCAATTGGGACGCGTCTCCACGTAAGGCGGGAGACCCAGGGTCCCTTTCCACGTGCCACACGGATCCTGGGACTCCTATCCATTTTCAAGAGGAGTCAGGCATCGTCTCCTTTGGAAGCATTGATCTCCGCGGACCGCTCGAGTTTTCAAAGGATGTGAGGCCTCCGGTCGCGATGAGGCGGAGAACGAGGTCTTTCTCTGTGGTCTCCACAGGGGATTCAGACATCCCTTCGTCTTGGGAGATGCAAGACGAGCCTGCATTCAATCCACTGCAGGGATATCCGGCCTTACTTCGAGTCAGAGCATCTCGGTGACCATTCCACTTGAGGCCACAAACTCAGGGTCCCCCTCACTTACCTGTAGCTGAGAGTAGCCTCCTCTTGAGCTGCTTGTGAAAAGTTGGTATTCCTCTTGAGGCGAAGCCAGGGACTAAGCTCTCATCTCGAGTTGATTTGGGGTCCACGGAGCCCTTTCGTGTTGCTCCAGTGACCTCAGGATCCCTCTAGACTTGAGACAGTGATATTGGGCTTTCTCTGGAGTGCCATCAAGGAAATCAAGGCTCCTTTCACGTTTGATGTGGAACACGGAATTGCTCTGCACAAAGTGCAGGGGAATCGGGCCTCATCCAGCGGCGAGGGGGAAGTCTCATGGTGTTTCTCGAGTTGCGGCCGGAACCTGGGGTATATTCTCGAGTTACGACGGGGAGGGCCCTTCCAGACACAGGTTTGTTCAGCGACCTCAGGACTCCTGCCTAGGTGCGAGGGACACCTCGGGATTCTCCTCGAGTCTTGGCATGGCAATTTGGACGCGTCTCCACGTGAGGCGGGAGACCCAATGTCCCTTTCCACGTGCCACAGGGATCCTGGGACTCCTATCCATTTTCAAGAGGAGTCAGGCAACGTCTCCTTTGGAAGCATTGATCTCCGCGGACCTCTCGAGTTTTCAAAGGATGTGAGGCCTCCGGTCGCGATGAGGCGGAGAACTCGGTCTTTCTCTGTGGTCTCCACAGGGGATTCAGACATCCCTTCGTCTTGGGAGATGCAAGACGAGCCTGCATTCACTTCACTGCAGGGATATCCGGCCTGACTTCGAGTCAGAGCATCTCGGTGTCCATTCCACTTGAGGGCACAAATTCAGGGTCCCTCTCACATACATGTAGCTGAGAGAAGCCTCCTCTTGAGGTGCTTGTGGAAATTTGGTATTCCTCTTGAGTCGAAGCCAGGGACTAAGCTCTCATCTAGAGTTGATTTGGGGTCCACGGAGCCCTTTCGTGTTGCTCCAGTGACCTCAGGATCCCTCTAGACTTGAGACAGTCATCTTGGGTTTTCTCTGGAGTGCCATCAAGGAAATCAAGGCTCCTTTCACGTTTGATGTGGAACACGGAATTGTTCTGCACGCAGTGCAGGGGAATCGGGCCTCATCCAGCGGCGAGGGGGAAGTCTCATGGTGTTTCTCGAGTTGCGGCCGGAACCTGGGGTATATTCTCGAGTTACGACGGGGAGGGCCCTTCCAGACACGTGTTTGTTCAGCGACCTCAGGACTCCTGCCTAGGTGCGAGGGACACGTCGGGATTCTCCTCGAGTCTTGGCATGGCAATTGGGACGCGTATCCACGTGAGGCGGGAGACCCAGGGTCCCTTTCCACGTGCCACAGGGATCCTGGGACTCCTATCCTTTTTCAAGAGGAGTCAGGCATCCTCTCCTTTGGAAGCATTGATCTCCGCGGACCTTTCGAGTTTTCAAAGGATGTGAGGCCTCCGGTCGCGATGAGGCGGAGGACTAGGTCTTTCTCTGTGGTCTCCACAGGGGATTCAGACATCCCTTCGTCTTGGGAGATGCAAGACGAGCCTGCATTCAATTCACTGCAGGGATATCCGGCCTTACTTCGAGTCAGAGCATCTCGGTGTCCATTCCACTTGAGGCGACAAACTCAGGGTCCCTCTCACATACCATTAGGTGAGAGTAGCCTCCTCTTGAGGGGCTTCTGTAAAGTTGGTATTCCTCTTGAGTCGAAGCCAGGGACTAAGGTCTCATCTCGAGTTGATTTGGGGTCCACGGAGCCCTTTCGCGTTGCTCCAGTGACCTTAGGATCCCTCTAGACTTGAGACAGTGATCTTGGGTTTTCTCTGGAGTGCCATCAAGGAAATCAAGGCTCCTTTCACGTTTGATGTCGGACACGGAATTGCTCTGCACGCAGTGCAGGGGAATCGGGCCTCATCTCGCGGCGAGGGGGAAGTTTCATGGTTTTTCTCGAGTTGCGGCCGGAAGCTGGGGTATATTCTCGAGTTACGACGCAGAGGGCGTTCCAGACACGTGTTTGTTCAGCGACGTCAGCACTCCTTCCTAGGTGCGAGGGAAACCTCGGGATTCTCCTCGAGTCTTGGCATGGAAATTCGGACGCGTCTCCACCTGAGGTGAGAGACCCAGTGTCCATTTCCACGTGCTACAGGGATCCTGGGACTCCTATCCATTTTCAAGAGGAGTCAGGCATCGTCTCCTTTGGTAGCATTGATCTCTGCGGACCTCTCGAGTTTCCAAAGGATATGAGGCCTCCTGTCGCGTTGAGGCGGAGGACTTGGTCTTTCTCTGTGGTCTCCACAGGTGATTCAGACATCCCTTCGTCTTGGGAGAGGCAAGACGAGCCTGCATTCAATTCACTGCAGGGATATCCGGCCTTACTTCGAGTCAGAGAATCTCGGTGTCCATTCCACTTGAGGCCACAAACTCAGGGGCCCTCTCACATACCTGTAGCTGAGAGAATTCTCCTCTTGTGGTGCTTGTGGAAAGTTTGTGTTCCTCTTGAGTCGAATCCAGGGACTAAGTTCTCATCTCGAGTTGATTTGGGGTCCACGGAGCCCTTTCGTGTTGCTCCAGTGACCTCAGGATCCCTCTAGACTTGAGATAGTGATCTTGGGTTTTCTCTGGACTGCCATCAAGGAAATCAAGGCTCCTTTCACGTTTGATGTGGAACACGGAATTGTTCTGCACGCAGTGCAGGGGAATCGGGCCTCATCCAGCGGCGAGGGGGAAGTCTCATGGTTTTTATCGAGTTGCGGCCGGAACCTGCGGTATATTCTCGAATTACGACCGGGAGGGCCCTTCCAGACACGTGTTTGTTCAGCGACGTCAGGACTCCTGCCTAGGTGCGAGGGACACCTCGGGATTCTCCTCGAGTCTTGGCATGGCAATTGGGACGCGTCTCCACGTAAGGCGGGAGACCCAGGGTCCCTTTCCACGTGCCACACGGATCCTGGGACTCCTATCCATTTTCAAGAGGAGTCAGGCATCGTCTCCTTTGGAAGCATTGATCTCCGCGGACCGCTCGAGTTTTCAAAGGATGTGAGGCCTCCGGTCGCGATGAGGCGGAGAACGAGGTCTTTCTCTGTGGTCTCCACAGGGGATTCAGACATCCCTTCGTCTTGGGAGATGCAAGACGAGCCTGCATTCAATCCACTGCAGGGATATCCGGCCTTACTTCGAGTCAGAGCATCTCGGTGTCCATTCCACTTGAGGCCACAAACTCAGGGTCCCTCTCACATACATGTAGCTGAGAGAAGCCTCCTTTGAGGTGCTTGTGGAAAGTTGGTATTCCTCTTGAGTCTAAGCCAGGGACTAAGCTCTCATCTCGAGTTGATTTGGGGTCCACGGAGCCCTTTCGTGTTGCTCCAGTGACCTCAGGATCCCTCTAGACTTGAGACAGTGAACTTGGGTTTTCTCTGGAGTGCCATCAAGGAAATCAAGGCTCCTTTAACGTTTGATGTGGAAAACGGAATTGCTCTGCACGCAGTGCAGGGGAATCGGGCCTCAACTCGCGGCGAGGGGGAAATCTCGTGGTTTTTCTCGAGTTGCGGCCGGAACCTGGGGTATATTCTCGAGTTACGACGGGGAGGGCCCTTCCAGACATGTTTGTTCAGCGATGTCAGGACTCCTGCCTAGGTGCGAGGGACACCTCGGGATTCTCCTCGAGTCTTGGCATGGCAATTGGGACGTGTCTCCACGTGAGGCGGGAGACCCAGGGTCCCTTTCCACGTGCCACAGGGATCCTGGGACTCCTGTCCATTTTCAAGAAGAGTCAGGCATCTTCTCCTTTGGAAGCATTGATCTCCGCGGACCTCTCGAGTTTTCAAAGAATGTGAGGCCTCCGGTCTCGATGAGGCGGAGAACTAGGTCTTTCTCTGTGGTCTCCACAGCGGATTCAGACAACCCTTCGTCTTGGGAGATGCAAGACGAGCCTGCATTCAATTCACTGCAGGGATATCCGGCCTTACTTCGAGTCAGAGCATCTCGGTGTCCATTCCTCTTGAGGCCACAAACTCAGGGTCCCTCTCACCTACCTGTAGCTGAGAGAAGCCTCCTCTTGAGGTGCTTGTGGAAAGTTGGTATTCCTCTTGAGTCGAAGCTAGGGACTAAGCTCTCATCTAGAGTTGATTTGGGGTCCATGGAGCCCTTTCGTGTTGCTCCAGTGACCTCAGGATCCCTCTAGAATTGAGACAGTGATCTTGGGTTTTTTCTGGAGTGCCATCAAGGAAATCAAGGCTACTTTCACGTTTGATGTGGAACACGGAATTGCTCTGCATGCAGTGCAGGGGAATCGGGCCTCAACTCGCGGCGAGGGGGAAATCTCATGGTTTTTCACGAGTTGCGGCCGGATCCTGGGGTATATTCTCGAGTTACAACTGGGAGGGCACTTCCAGACACGTGTTTGTTCAGCGACGTCAGGACTCCTGCCTAGGTGCGAGGGACACCTCGGGATTCTCCTCGAGTCTTGGCATGGCAATTGGGATGCGTCTCCACGTGAGGCGGGAGACCCAGGGTCCCTTTCCACGTGCCTCAGGGATCCTGGGACTCCTATCAATTTGAAAGAGGAGTCAGGCATCTTCTCCTTTGGAAGCATTGATCTCCGCAGACCTCTCGAGTTTTCAAAGGATGTGAGGCCTCCGGTCGCGATGAGGCGGAGAACTAGTTCTTTCTCTGTGGTCTCAACAGGGGATTCAGACATCCGTTCGTCTTGGGAGATGCAAGACGAACCTGCATTCAATCCACTGCATGGATATCCGGCCTTACTTCGAGTCAGAGCCTCTCGGTTTCCATTCCACTTGTGGCCACAAACTCAGGGTAACTCTCTCATACTTGTAGCTGAGAGAAGCCTCCTCTTGAGGTGCTTGTGGAATGTTGGTATTCCTCTTGAGTCGAAGCCAGGGACTAAGCTTTCT
Source organism: Dama dama (assembly GCF_033118175.1). NCBI lineage: Eukaryota > Metazoa > Chordata > Mammalia > Artiodactyla > Cervidae > Dama > Dama dama. The sequence continues at coordinate 3,410,578 of NW_026870879.1, read as the reverse complement.
TCTCGAGTTCATTTGGGGTCCACGGAGCCCTTTCGTGTTGCTCCAGTGACCTCATTATCCCTCTAGACTTGAGACAGTGATCTTGGGTTTTCTCTGGAGTGCCATCAAGGAAATCAAGGGTCCTTTCTCGTTTGATATGGAACACGGAATTGCTCTGCACGCACTGCAGTGGAATCTGGCCTCATCTCGCCGCGAGGGGGAAGTCTCATAGTTTTTCTAGTTTTGTGGCCGGAACCTGGTGTATATTCTTGAGTTACGACTGGGAGGGCCCTTCCAGACACGTGTTTGTTCAGCGACATCAGGACTCCTGCCTAGGTGCTAGGGACACCTCGGGATTCTCCTCCAGTCTTGACATGGCAATTGGGACGCGTCTCCACGAGAGGCGGGAGACCCAGGGTCCCTTTCCATGTGCCACAGGGATCCTGAGACTCCTATCCATTTTCAAGAGGAGTCAGGCATCGTCTCCTTTGGAAGCATTGATCTCCGCAGACCTCTCGAGTTTTCAAAGGATGTTAGGCCTCCGGTCGCGATGAGGTGGAGAACTAGGTCTTTATCTGTGGTTTCCACAGGGGATTCAGACATCCCTTCGTCTTCGGAGATGCAAGACGAGCCTGCATTCAATTCACTGCAGGGATATCCGGCCTTACTTCGAGTCAGAGCATCTCGGTGTCAATTACACTAGAGGCCACAAACTCAGGTCCCTCTCACATACCTGTAGCTGAGAGAAGCCTCCTCTTGAGGTGCTTGTGGAAAGTTGGTATTCCTCTTGAGTAGAAGCCAGGAACTAAGCTCTCATCTCGAGTTGATTTGTGGTCCACTGAGACCTTTCTTGTTACTACAGTGACCTGAGGATCGCTCTAGACTTGAGACAGTGATTTTGGGTTTTCTCTGGAGTGCCATCAAGGAAATCAAGGCTCCTTTCACGTTTGATGTGGAACACGGAATTGCTCTGCACGCAGTGCAGGGGAATCGGGCCTCATCTCGCGGCGAGGGGGAAGTCTCATGGTTTTTCTCGAGTTGCGGCCGGAACCCGGGGTATATTCTCGAGTTACGATGGGGAGGGCCCTTCCAGACACGTGTTTGTTCAGCGAGGTCAGGACTCCTGCCTAGATGCGAGGGACACATTGGGATTTTCCTCGAGTCTTGGCATGGCAATTGGGATGCCTCACCACGTGAGACGGGATACCCAGGGTCCCTTTCCGAGTGGCACAGTGATCCTGGGACTCCTATCCATTTTCAAGAGGAGTCAGGCATCTTCTCCTTTGGAAGCATTGATCTCTGTGGACCTCTCGAACTTTCAAAGGATTTGAGTCCTCCGGTCGCGATGAGGGGGAGAACTTGGTCTTTCTCTGTGGTCTCCAAAGTTGATTCAGACATCCCTTCATCTTGGGAGATGCAAGACGAGCCTGCATTCAATTCACTGCAAGGATATCTGGCCTTACATCGAGTCAGAGCATCTCGGTGTCCATTCCACTTGAGGCCACAAACTCAGGGTCCCTCTCACATACCTGTTGCTGAGCGAAGCCTCCTCTTGAGGTGCTTGTGGAAAGTTGGTATTCCTCTTGAGTCGAAGCCAGGGACTAAGCTCTGATCTCGAGTTGATTTGGGGTCCACGGATCCCTTTCCTGTTGCTCCAGTGACCTCAGGATCCCTCTAGACTTGAGACAGTGATCTTGGGTTTTCTCTGGAGTGCCATCAAGGAAATCAAGGCTCCTTTCACGTTTGATGTGGAACACGGAATTGCTCTGCACACAGTGCAGGGGAATCGGGCCTCATCTCGCGGCGAGGGGGAAGTCTCATGGTTTTTCTCGAGTTGCGGCCGGAACCCGGGGTATATTCTCGAGTTACGACGGGGAGGGCCCTTCCAGACACGTGTTTGTTCAGCGACGTCAGGACTCCTGCCTAGGTGCGAGGGACACCTCGAGATTCTCCTCGAGTCTTGGCATGGCAATTGGGACGCGTCTCCACGTGAGGCGGGAGACCCAGGGTCCCTTTCCACGTGCCACAGGGATCCTGGGACTCATATCCATTTTCAAGAGGAGTCAGGCATCGTCTCCTTTGGAAGCATTGATCTCCGCGGACCTCTCGAGTTTTCAAAGGATGTGAGGCCTCCGGTCCCGTTGAGGCGGAGGACTAGGTATTTCTCTGTTGTCTCCACAGGGGATTCAGACATCCCTTCGTCTTGGGAGATGCAAGACGAGCCTGCATTCAATTCACTGCAGGGATATCCGGCCTTACTTCGAGTCAGAGCATCTCGGTGTCCATTCCACTTGAGGCAACAAACTCAGGGTCCCTCTCACATACCTGTAGCTGAGCCAAGCCTACTCTTGCGGTGGTTGTAGTAAGTTGGTATTCCACTTGAGTCGAAGCAAGGGACTAAGCTCTCATCTCGAGTTGATTTTGGGTCCACGGAGCCCTTTCCTGTTGCTCCAGTGACCTCAGGATCCCTCTAGACTTGAGACAGTGATCTTGGGTTTTCTCTGGAGTTCCATGAAGGAAATCAAGGCACCTTTCACGTTTGATGTGGAACACGGAATTGCTCTGCACGCAGTGCAGGGGAATCGGGCCTCATCTCGCGGCGCGATGATAGTCTCATGGTTTTTCTCGAGTTGCGGCCGGAACCTGGGGTATATTCTCAAGTTTCGACGGCGAGGACTCTTCCAGACACGTGTTTGTTCAGCGACATCAGGACTCCTGCCTAGGTGGGATGGACACCCGGGATTCTCCTCGATTCTTGGCATGGCAATTAGGACGCGTCTCTAAGTGAGGCGGGAGACCCAGGGTCCCTTTCCACGTGCCACAGGGATCCTGGGACTCCTATCCATTTTCAAGAGGAGTCAGGCATCGTCTCCTTTGGAAGCATTGACCTCCGCGGACCTCTCGAGTTTTCAAAGGATGTGAGGACTCCGGTCGCGATGAGGCGGAGAACAAGGTCTTTCTCTGTGGTCTCCACAGGGGATTCAGACATCCCTTCGTTTTAGGAGATGCAAGACGAACCTGCATTCAATTCACTGCAGGGATATCCGGCCTTACTTCGAGTCAGAGCATCTCGGTGTCCATTCCACTTGAGGCCACAAACTCAGGGTCCCTCTCACATATCTGGAGCTGAGAGAAGCATCCTCTTGAGGTGCTTGTGGAAAGTTGGTATTCCTCTTGAGTCGAAGCCAGGGACTAAGCTCTCATCTCGAGTTGATTTGGGGTCCACGGAGACCTTTCGTGTTGCTACAGTAACCTGAGGATCCCTCTAGACTTGAGACAGTGATCTTGGGTTTTCTCTGGAGTGCCATCAAGAAAATCAAGGCTCCTTTCACGTTTGATGTGGAACACGGAATTGCTCTGCACGCCATGCAGGGGATTCGGGCCTCATCTCGCAGCGAAGCGGATGTCTCATGGTTTTTCTCCACTTGTGGCCGGAACCTGGGGTATATTCTCGAGTTAAGACGTGGGGGGCCCTTCCAGAAACGTGTTTGTTCAGCGACGTCAAAACTCCTGCCTAGGTTCGATGGACAACTCGGGATTCTTCCCGAGTCTTGGCATGGCAATTGGGACGCGTCTCCACGTTAGGCAGGAGACCCAGGGTCCCTTTCCACGTGCCACAGGGATCCTGGGACTCCTATCCTCTTTCAAGAGGAGTCATGAATCGTCTTCTTTGGAAGCATTGACGTCCGCGGACCTCTCGAGTTTTCAAAGGATGCGAGGCCTCCGGTCCCGATGAGGCGGAGATGTAGGTCTTTCTCTGTGGTCTACACAAGGGATTCAGACATCCCTTCGTCTTGGGAGATGCAAGACGAGCCTGCATTCAATTCACTGCAGGGATATCCGGCCTTACTTCGAGTCAGAGCATCTCGGTGTACATTCCACTTGAGGCCACAAACTCAGGGTCCGTCTCACATACCTGTAGCTGAGAAAAGCCTCCTCTTGAGGTGCTTGTGGAAAGTTGGTATTCCTCTTGACTCGAAGCCAGGGACTAAGCTCTCATCTCGAGTTGATTTGGGGTGCACGGAGCCCTTCCTTTTTGACCCAGTGACCTCAGGATCCCTCTAGACTTGAGACAGTGATCTTGGGTTTTCTCTGGAGTGCCATCAAGGAAATCAAGGCTCCTTTCACGTTTGATGTGGAACACGGAATTGCTCTGCACGCATTGCAGGGGAATCGGGTCTCATCTCGCGGCGAGGGGCAAGTCTCATGGTTTTCCTCGAGTTGCGGCCGGAACCTGGGGTATATTCTCGAGTTAAGACGGGGAGGGCCCTTCCAGACACGTGTTTGTTCAGCGACGTCAGGACTCCTGCCTAGGTGCGAGGGACACCTCGGGATTCTCCTCGAGTCTTGGCATGGCAATTGGGACGCGTATCCACGTGAGGGGGGAGACCCCGGGTCCCTTTCCACGTGCCACAGCGATCCTGGGACTCCTATCCATTTTCAAGAGGAGTCAGGCATCGTCTCCTTTGGAAGCATTGATCTCCGCGGACCTCTCGCGTTTTCAAAGGATGTGAGGCCTCCGGTCGCGATGAGGCGGAGGACTAGGTCTTTCTCTGTGGTCTCCAAAGGGGATTCAGACATCCCTTCGTCTTGGGAGATGCAAGACGAGCCTGCATTCAAATCACTGCAGGGATATCCGGCCTTATTTCGAGTCAGAGCATCTCGCTGTTCATTCCACTTGAGGCCACAAACTCAGGGTTCCTTTCACATACCTGTAGCTGAAAGAAGCCTGCTCTTGAGGTGCTTGTGGAAAGTTGGTATTCCCCTTGAGTCGAAGCCAGGGACTAAGCTCTCATCTCGAGTTGATTTGGGGTCCAAGGGGAAATTTCGTGTTGCTCCAGTGAGCTCATTATCCCTCTAGACTTGAGAAAGAGATCTTGGGTTTTCTCTGGAGTGTCATCAAGGAAATCAAGGCTCCTTTCACGTTTGATGTGGAACACAGAATTGCTCTGGAGGCAGTGCAGGGGAATCGGGCCTCATCTCGTGGTGAGGGGGAAGTCTCATGGTTTTTCTCGAGTTGCGGACGGAACCTGGGGTATATTCTCGAGTTACGACGGGGAGGGCCCTTCCAGACACGTGTTTGTTCAGCGACATAAGGACTACTGTCTAGGTGCGAGGGACACCTCGGGATTCTCCTCGAGTCTTGGCATGGCAATTGGGACAAGTCTCCACGTGAGGCGGGAGACCACGGGTCCCTTTCCACGTGCCACAGGGATCCGGGACTCCTATCCATTTTAAAGAGGAGTCAGTCATCATCTCCTTTGGAAGCATTGATCTCTGCGGACCTCTCGAGTTTTCAAAGGATGTGACACCTCCGGACGCGTTGAGGCAGAGGACTAGGTCTTTCTCTGTGGTCTCCACAGGGGATTCAGACATCCCTTCGTCTTGGGAGATGCAAGACGAGCCTGCATTCAATTTACTGCAGGGATATCCGGCCTGACTTCAAGTCAGAGCATCTCGGTGTTCATTCCAATTGAGGCCACAAATTCAGGGTCCCTCTCACATACCTGTAGCTGAGAGAAGCCTCCTCTTGAGGTGCTTGTGGAAAGTTGGTATTAATCTTGAGTCGAAGCCAGGGACTAAGCTCTCATCTCGAGTTGATTTGGGGTCGACGGAACCCTTTCGTGTTGCTCCAGTGACCTCATTATCCCTCTAGACTTGAGACAGTGATCTTGGGTTTTCTCTGGAGTGTCATCAAGGAAATCAAGGCTCCTTTCACGTTTCATGTGGAACACTGAATTGCTCTGGACGCAGTGAAGGTAATCGGGCCTCATCTCGGGGCGAGGGGGAAGTCTCATGGTTTTTCTCGAGTTGCGGCCAGATCCTGGGGTATATTCTCGAGTTAATACGGGGAGGGCCCTTCCAGACACGTGTTTGTTCAGCGACATAAGGACTACTGCCTAGGTGCGAGGGACACCTTGGGATTCTCCTCGAGTCTTGGCATGGCAATTGGGACGCGTCTCCAAGTGAGGCGGGAGACTCAGGGTCCCTTTCCAAGTTACACAGGAGTCCTGGAACTCCTATCCATTTTCAAGAGGAGTCAGGCATCGTCTCCTTTGGAAGCATTGATCTCCGCGGACCTCTCGAGTTTTCAAAGGATGTGACGCCTCCTGTCGCGTTGAGGCGGAGGACTAGGTCTTTCTCTGTGGTCTCCACAGGGGATTCAGACTTCCCTTCGTCTTGGGAGATGCAAGACGAGCCTGCATTCAATTCACTGCAGGGATATCCGGCCTTACTTCGAGTCAGAGCATCTCGGTGTCCATTCCACTTGAGGCCACAAACTCAGGGTCCCTCTCACATACCTGTAGCTGAGAGAAGCCTCCTCTTGAGGTGCTTGTGGAAAGTTGGTATTCCTCTTGAGTCGAAGCCAGGGACTAAGCTCTCATCTCGAGTTGATTTGGGGTCCACGGATCCCTTTCGTGTTGCTCCAATGACCTCAGGATCCCTCTAGACTTGAGACAGTGATCTTGGGTTTTCTCTGGAGTGCCATCAAGGAAATCAAGGCTCCTTTCACGTTTGATGTGGAACACGGAATTGCTCTGCACGCAGTGCAGGGGAATCGGGCCTCATCTCGCGGCGAGGGGGAAGTCTCATGGTTTTTCTCGAGTTGGGGCCGGAACCTGGCGTATATTCTCGAGTTACGACGGGGAGGGCCCTTCCAGACACGTGTTTGTTCAGCGACATAAGGACTACTGCCTAGGTGTGAGGGACACCTCGGGATTGTCTTCGAGTCTTGGCATGGCAATTGGGACGCGTCTCCACGTGAGGCGGGAGACCCAGGGTCCCTTTCGACGTGCCACAGGGATCCTGGGACTCCTATCCATTTTCAAGAGGAGTCAGGCATCGTCTCCTTTGGAAGCATTGATCTCCACAGACTTCTCGAGTTTTCAAAGGATGTGAGGCCTCCGGTCCCGATGAGGCGGAGGACTAGGTCTTTCTCTGTTGTCTCCACAGGGGATTCAGACATCCCTTCGTCTTGGGAGATGCAAGACGAGCCTGCATTCAATTCACTGCAGGGATATCCAGCCTTACTTCGAGTCAGAGCATCTCGGTGTCCATTCCACTTGAGGCCACAAACTCAGGGACCCTCTCAAATACCTGTTGCTGAGAGAAGCCTCCTCTTGAGGTGCTTGTGGAAAGTTGGAATTCCTGTTGAGTCGAAGCCAGGGACTAAGCTCTCATCTCGAGTTGATTTGGGGTCCACGGAGCCCTTTCGTGTTGCTCCAGTGACCTCAGCATCCCTCTAGACATGAGACAGTGATCTTGGGTTTTCTCTGGAGTGCCATCAAGGAAATCAAGGCTCGTTTCACGTTTGATGTGGAACACGGAATTGCTCTGCACGCAGTGCAGGGAAATCGGGCCTCATCTCGCGGCGAGGGGGAAGTCTCATGGTTTTTCTCGAGTTGCGGACGGAACCTGGGGTATATTCTCGAGTTACGACGGGGAGGGCCCTTCCAGACACGTGTTTGTTCAGCGACATAAGGACTACTGCCTAGGTGCGAGGGACACCTCGGGATTCTCCTCGAGTCTTGGCATGGCAATTGGGACGCGTCTCCACGTGAGGCGGGAGACCCAGGGTCCCTTTCCACGTTCCACAGGGATTCTGGGACTCCTATCCATTTTCAAGAGGAGTCAGGCATCGTATCCTTTGGAAGCATTGATCTCCGCAGACCTCTCGAATTTTCAAAGGATGTGAGGCCTCCGGTCGCGATGAGGCGGAGGACTAGGTCTTCCTCTTTTGTCTCCACAGGGGATTCAGACATCCCTTCATCTTGGGAGATGCAAGACGAGACTGCATTCAATTCACTGCAGGGATATCTGGCCTTACTTCAAGTTAGAGCATCTCGATGTCCATTCCACTTGAGGCCACAAACTCATGGTCCCTCTCACATACCTGTAGCTGAGAGAAGCCTCCTCTTGAGGTGCTTGTGGAAAGTTGGTATTCATCTTGAGTCGAAGCCAGGGACTAAGCTCTCATCTCGAGTTGATTTGGGGTCGACGGAGCCCTTTCGTGTTGCTCCAGTGACCTCATTATCCCTCTAGACTTGAGACAGAGATCTTGGGTTTTCTCTGGAGTGTCATCAAGGAAATCAAGGCTCCTTTCACGTTTGATGTGGAACACAGAATTGCTCTGGAGGCAGTGCAGGGGAATCGGGCCTCATCTCGCGGTGAGTGGGAAGTCTCATGGTTTTTCTCGAGTTGCGGACGGAACCTGGGGTATATTCTCGAGTTACGACGGGGAGGGCCTTTCCAGACACGTGTTTGTTCAGCGACATAAGGACTACTGCCTAGGTGCGAGGGACACCTCGGGATTCTCCTCGAGTCTTGGCATGGCAATTGGGACGCGTCTCCACGTGAGGCGGGAGACCCAGGGTCCCTTTCCACGTTCCACAGGGATTCTGGGACTCCTATCCATTTTCAAGAGGAGTCAGGCATCGTATCCTTTGGAAGCATTGATCTCCGCAGACCTCTCGAGTTTTCAAAGGATGTGAGGCCTCCGGTCGCGATGAGGCAGAGGAATAGGTCTTTCTCTGTTGTCTCCACAGGGGATTCAGACATCCCTTCGTCTTGGGAGATGCAAGACGACCCTGCATTCAATTCACTGCAGGGATATCCGGCCTTACTTCGAGTCGAGCATCTCGGTGTCCTTTCCACTTGAGGCCACAAACTCAGGGTCCCTCTCACATACCTGTAGGTGATAGAAGCCTCCTCTTGAGGTGCTTGTGGAAACTTGGTATTCCTCTTGAGTCGAAGCCAGGTACTAAGCTCTCATCTCGAATTGATTTGGGGTCCCCAGAACCCTTTCATGTTGCTCCACTGACCTCAGGATCCCTCTAGACTTGAGACAGTGATCTTGGGTTTTCTCTGCAGTGCCATCAAGGAAATCAAGGCTCCTTTCAAGTTTGATGTGGAACACGGAATTGCTCTGCACGCAGTGCAAGGGAACCGAGCCTCATCTCGCGGCGAGGGGGAAATCTCATGGTTTTCTCGAGTTGCGGCCGGAACCTGGCGTATATTCTCGAGTTACGACGGGGACGGCCATTCCAGACACGTGTTTGTTCAGCGACGTCAGGACTCCTGCCTACGTGCGAGGGACACCTCAATATTCCCCTCGAGTGCTGGCATGGCAATTGGGACGCGTCTCCCCGTGAGGCGGGAGACCCAGGGTCCCTTTCCACGTGCCAGAGGGATCCTGGGACTCCTATCCATTTTCAAGAGGAGTCACGCTTCGTCTCCTTTGGAAGCATTGATCTCCGCGGACCTCTCGAGTTTTCAAAGGATGTGAGGCCTCTGGTCGCGATGAGTCGGAGAATTAGGTCTTTCTCTGCGGTCTCCACAGGGGATTCAGACATCCCTTCGTCTTGGGAGATGCAAGACGAGCCTGCATTCAAATCACGGCAGGGATATCCGGCCTTACTTTGAGTCAGAGAATCTCGGTGTCCATTCCACTTGAGGCGACAAACTCAGGTTCCCTCTCAGATACCTGTAGCTCTGAGAAGCCTCCTCTTGAGGTGCTTGTGGAAAGTTGGTATTCCTCTTGAGTCGAAGCCAGGGACTAAGCTCACATCTCGAGTTGATTTGGGGTCCACGGAGCCCTTTCTTGTTGCTCCAGTGACCTCAGGATCCCTCTAGACTTGAGACAGTGATCTTGGGTTTTCTCTGGAGTGCCATCAAGGAAATCAAGGCTCCTTTCACGTTTGATGTGGAACACGGAATTGCTCTGCACGCAGCGCAGGGGAATCGGGCCTCATCTCGCGGCGATGGGGAAGTCTCATTGTTTTTCTCGAGTTGCGGCCGGAACCTGGGGTATATTCTCGAGTTACGATGGGGAGGGCCTTTCCAGACACGTGTTTGTTCAGCGACATCAGGACTCCTGCCTAGGTGCGAGGGACACCTCGGGATTCTCCTCGAGTCTTGGCATGGCAATTGGGACGCGTCTCTACGTGAGGCGGGAGACCCAGGGTACCTTTCCACGTGCCACAGGGATCCTGGGACTCCTATCCATTTTCAAGAGGAGTCAGGCATCGTCTCCTTTGGAAGCGTTGATCTCCGCGGACCTCTCGAGTTTTCAAAGGATGTGAGGCCTCTGGTCGCGATGAGTCGGAGAATTAGGTCTTTCTCTGTGGTCTCCACAGGGGATTCAGACATCCCTTCGTCTTGGGAGATGCAAGACGAGCCTGCATTCAATTCACTGCAGGGATATCCGGCCTTACTTCGAGTCAGAGCATCTCGGTGTCCATTCCACTTGAGGCAACAAACTCAGGGTACCTCTCACATACCTGTAGCTGAGAGAAGCCTTCTCTTGAGGTGCTTGTGGAAAGTTGGTATTGCTCTTGAGTCGAAGCCAGGGACTAAGCTCACATCTCGAGTTGATTTGGGGTCCACGGAGCCCTTTCGTGTTGCTCCAGTGACCTCAGGATCCCTCTAGACTTGAGACAGTGATCTTGGGTTTTCTATGGAGTGCCATCAAGGAAATCAAGGCTCCTTTCACGCTTGATGTAGAACACGGAATTTCTCTGCATGCAGTGCAAGGGGAATCGGGCCTCATCTCGCGGAGCAGGGGAATTCTCATGGTTTTTCTCGAGGTGCGGCCGGAACCTGGGGTATATTCTCGAGTTACGACGGGGAGGGCCCTTCCAGACACGTGTTTGTTCAGCGCCGTCAGGACTCCTGCCTAGGTGTGAGGGACAACTCGGGATTTTCCTCGAGTCGTGGAATGGCAATTGGGACGCGTCTCCACGTGAGGCGGGAGACCCAGGGTCCCTTTCCACGTGCCACAGGGATCCTGGGATTCCTATCCATTTTCAAGAGGAATCAGGCATCGTCTCCTTTGGAAGCATTGATCTCCTCCGATCCCTCGAGTTTTCAAAGGATGTGAGGCCTCCGGTCGTGATGAGGAGGAGAACTATTTCTTTCTCTGTGGTCTGCACAGGGTACTCAGACATCTTTTCGCCTTGGGAGATGCAAGACGAGCCTGCATTCAATTCACTGCAGGGACATTCGGCCTTACTTCGAGTCAGAGTATCTCGGTGTCCATTCCACTTGGGCCACAAATTCGGGGTCCCTCTCACATACCTGTAGCCGAGAGAAGCCTCCTCTTGAGGTGCTTGTGGAAAGTTGGTATTCCTCTTGAGTCGAAGCCAGGGACTAAGCTCTCATCTCGAGTTGATTTGGGGTTCCCGGAGCCCTTTCGTTTTGCTCCAGTGACCTCAGGATCCTCCTAGACTTGAGACAGTGATCTTGGGTTTTCTCTGGAGTGCCATCAAGGAAATCAAGGCTCCTTTCACGTTTGATGTGGAACACGGAATTGCTCTGCCCGCAGTGCAGGGGAATCGGGCCTCATCTCGCGGCGAGGGGGAAGTCTCATGGTTTGTCTCGAGATTCGGCCGGAACCTGGGGTATATTCTCGAGTTACGACGGGGAGGGCCCTTCCAGACACGTGTTTGTTCAGCGACGTCAGGACTCCTTCCTATGTGCGTGGGACACCTCGGTATTCTCCTCGAGTCTTGGCATGGCAATTGGGACGCGTCTCCACGTGAGGCGGGAGACCCAGGTTCCCTTTCCACGTGCCACAGGGATCCTGGGACTCCTATCCATTTTCACGTGGAGTCAGGCATCGTCTCCTTTGGAAGCATTGATCTCCGCGGACATCTCGAGTTTTCAAGGGATGTGAGGCCTCCCGTCGTGATAGTCGGAGAACTAGGTCTTTCTCTGTGGTCTGCACAGGGTATTCAGACAACACTTCGTCTTGCGAGATGCAAGACGAGCCTGCATTCAATTCACTGCAGGGATATCCGGCCTTACTTCGAGTCACAGCATCTCGGTGTCCATTCCACTTGAGGCCACAAACTCAGGGTCCCTTCACATACCTATAGCTGAAAGAAGCCTCCTCTTGTGGTGGTAGTGGCAAGTTGGTATTCCTCTTGAGTCAAAGCCACGGAGTACGCTCTCATCTCGAGTTGATTTGGGGTCCACGGAGCCCTTTCGAGATGCTCCAGTGACTTCAGGATCCTTCTAGACTTGAGACAGTGATCTTGGGTTTTCTCTGGAGTGCCATCAAGGAAATCAAGGCTCCTTTCACGTTTGATGTGGAACACGGAATTTCTCTGCACGCAGTGCAGGGGAATCGGGCCTCATCTCGCGGCGAGGGGGAAGTCTCATTGTTTTTCTCGAGTTGCGGCCGGAACCTGGGGTATATTCTCGAGTTACGACGGGGAGGGCCCTTCAAGACACGGGTTTGTTCAGCGACGTCAGGACACCTGCCTAGGTGCGAGGGACACCTCGGGATTCTCCTCGAGTCTTGGCATGGAAATTGGGATGCCTCTCCATGTGAGGCGGGAGACCCAGGGTCCCTTTCCACGTGCCAGAGGGATCCTGGGACTCCTATCCATTTTCAAGAGGAGTCAGGCATCGTCTCCTTTGGAAGCATTGATCTCCGCGAACCTCTCGAGGTTTCAAAGGATGTGAGGCCTCCGGTCGTGAACAGGCGAAGAACTAGGTCTTTCTCTGTGGTCTGCACAGGGTATTCAGACATCCCTTCGCCTTGGGAGATGCAAGACGAGCCTGCATTCAATTCACTGTAGGGATATCCAGCCTTACTTCGAGTAGGAGCATCTCGGTGTCCATTCCACTTGAGGCCACAAACTCAGGGTCCCTCTCACATACCTGTAGCTGAGAGTAGCCTCCCCTTAGGTGCTTGTGGAAAGTTGGTATTCCTCTTGAGTGGAAGCCAGGGACTAAGCTCTAATCTCGAGTTGATTTGTGGTCCACGGAGCCCTTTCGTGTTGCTCCAGGGACCTCAGGATCCATCTAGACTTGAGACAGAGATCTTGGGTTTTCTCTGGAGTGCCATCAAGGAAATCAAGGCTCCTTTCACGTTTGATGTGGAACACGGAATTTCTCTGCACGCAGTGCAGGGGAATCGGGCCTCATCTCGCGGCGAGGGGGAAGTCTCATTGTTTTTCTCGAGTTGCGGCTGGAACCTGGGGTATATTCTCGAGTTACGACGGGGAGGGCCCTTCCAGACACGTGTTTGTTCAGCGACGTCAGGACTCCTGCCTAGGTGCGAGGGACACCTCGGGATTCTCCTCGAGTCTTGGCAAGGAAATTGGGATGCCTCTCCACCTGAGGCGGGAGACCCAGGGTCCCTTTCCACGTGCCACAGGGATCCTGGGACTCCTATCCATTTTCAAGAGGAGTCAGGCATCGTCTCCTTTGGAAGCATTGATCTCCTCAGATCCCTCGAGTTTTCAAAGGATGTGTGGCCTCCGGTCGCGATGAGGAGGAGAACTAGGTCTTTCTCTGTGGTCTGCACAGTGTACTCAGACATCCTTTCGCCTTGGCAGATGCAAGACGAGCCTGCATTCAATTCACTGCAGGGACATTCGGCCTTACTTCAAGTCAGAGTATCTCGGTGTCCATTCCACTTGAGGCCACAAATTCGGGGTCCCTCTCACATACCTGTAGCCGAGAGAAGCCTCCTCTTGAGGTGCTTGTGGAAAGTTGGTATTCCTCTTGAGTCGAAGTCAGGGACTAAGCTCTCATCTCGAGTTGATTTGGGGTTCCCGGAGCCCTTTCCTTTTGCTCCAGTGACCTCAGGATCCTCCTAGACTTGAGACAGTGATCTTGGGTTTTCTCTGGAGTGCCATCAAGGAAATCAAGGCTCCTTTCACGTTTGATGTGGAACACGGAATTGCTCTGCACGCAGTGCAGGGGAATCGGGTCTCATCTCGCGGCGAGGGGGAAGTCTCATGGTTTTTCTCAAGTTGCGGTCGGAACCTGGGGTATATTCTCGAGTTACGACGGGGAGGGCCCTTCCAGACAAGTGTTTGTTCACCGACGTCAGGACTCCTGCCTAGGTGCGAGGGACACCTCGGGATTCTCCTCGAGTCTTGGCATGGCAATTGGGACGCGTCTCCACGTGAGGCGGGAGACCCAGGGTCCCTTTCCACGTGCCACAGGGATCCTGGGACTCCTATCCATTTTCAAGAGGATTCAGGCATCGGCTCCTTTGGAAGCATTGATCTCCGCAGCCCTCTCGAGTTTTCAAAGGATGTGAGGCCTCCTGTCGCGATGAGGTGGAGGACTAGGTCTTCTCTGTTGTCTCCACAGGGGATTCAGACATCCCTTCGTCTTGGGAGATGCAAGACGAGCCTGCATTCAATTCACTGCAGGGATATCCGGCCTTACTTCGAGTCAGAGCATCTCGGTGTCCATTTAACTTGAGGCCACAAATTCAGGGTCCCTCTCACATACCTGTAGCTGAGAGAAGCCTCCTCTTGAGGTGCTTGTGGAAAGTTGGTATTCTTCTTGACTCGAAGCCAGGGACTAAGCTATCATCTCGAGTTGAAATGGGGTCCACGGAGCCCTTTCGTGTTGCTACAGTGACCTCAGGATCCCTCTAGACTTGAGACAGTGATCTTGGGTTTTCTATGGAGTGCCATCAAGGAAATCAAGGCTCCCTTCACGTTTGATGTGGAACACGGAATTGCTCTGCACGCTATGCAGGGGAATCGGGCCTCATCTCGTGGCGAGGGGGAAGTCTCATGGTTTTTCTCGAGTTGCGGCCGGAACCTGGGGTATATTCTCGAGTTACGACGGGGAGGGCCCTTCCAGACACGTGTTTGTTCAGCGACGTCAGGACTCCTGCCTAGGTGCGAGGGACACCTCGGGATTCTCCTCGAGTCTTGGCATGGCAATTGGGACGCGTCTCCACATGAGGAGGGAGACCCAGGGTCCCTTTCCACGTGCCACAGGAATCCTGGGACTCCTTTCCATTTTCAAGAGGAGTCAGGCATCTTCTCCTTTGGAAGCATTGATCTCCGCGGACGGCTCGAGTTTTCAAAGGATGTGAGGCCTCCGCTCGAGATGAGGCGGAGAATTAGGTCTTTCTCTATGGTCTCCACAGGGGATTCAGACATCCCTTCGTCTTGGGAGATGCAAGACGAGCCTGCATTCAATTCACTGCAGGGATATCCGGCCTTACTTCGAGTCAGAGCATCTCGGTGTCCATTCCACTTGAGGCCACAAACTCAGGGTCCCTCTCACATACCTGTAGCTGAGAGAAGCCTCCTCTTGAGGTGCTTGTGGAAAGTTGGTATTCCCCTTAAGTCTAAGCCAGGGACTAAGCTCTCATCTCTAGTTGATTTGGGGTCCACGGAGCCCTTTCCTGTTGGTCCAGTGACCTCAGGATCCCTCTAGACTTGAGACAGTGATCTTGGGTTTTCTCTGGAGTGCCATCAAGGAAATCAAAGCTCCTTTCACGTTTGATGTGGAACTCGTAATTGCTCTGCACGCAGTGCAGGGGAATCGGACCTCATCTCGCGGCGAGGGGGAAGTCTCATGGTTTTTCTCGAGTTGCGGCCGGAACCTGGGGTATATTCTCGAGTTACGACGGGGAGGGCCCTTCGAGACACGTGTTTGTTCAGCGACGTCAGGACTCCTGCCTAGGTGCGAGGGACACCTCGGGATTCTCCTCGAGTCTTTGCATTGCAATTGGGATGCGTCTCCACGTGAGGCGGGACACCCAGGGTCCCTTTCCACGTGCCACAGGGAACCTGGGACTCCTATCCATTTTCAAGAGGAGTCAGGCATCGTCTCCTTTGGAAGTATTGATCTCAGCGGACATCTCGACTTTTCAAAGGATATGAGGCCTCCGGTCGCGATGAGGCGCAGGACTAGGTCTTTCTCTGTGGTCTCCACAGGGGATTCAGACATCCCTTCGTCTTGGGAGATGCAAGACGAGCCTGCATTCAATTCACTACAGGGATATCCGGCCTTACTTCGAGTCAGAGCATCTCGGTGTCCATTCCACTTGAGGCCACAAACTCGGGGTCCCTCAAAATTACCTGTAGCTGAGAGAAGCCTCCTCTTGAGTTACTTGTGGAAAGTTGGTATTCCACTTGATTCTAAGCCAGGGACTAAGCTCTCATCTCGAGTTGATTCGGGGTCCATGGAGACCTTTCCTGTTGGTCCAGTGACCTCAGGATTCCTCT
Organism: Dama dama; assembly: GCF_033118175.1. Lineage (NCBI taxonomy): Eukaryota > Metazoa > Chordata > Mammalia > Artiodactyla > Cervidae > Dama > Dama dama. The sequence goes on along the minus strand of NW_026870879.1, from coordinate 3,394,604 downwards.
AGACTTGAGACAGTGATCTTGGGTTTTCTCTGGAGTGCCATCAAGGAAATCAAGGCTCCTTTCACTTTTGATGTGGAACACGGAATTGCTCTTCATGCAGTGCAGGGGAATCTGGCCTCAACTCGCGGCGAGGGGGAAATCTCATGGTTTTTCTCGAGTTGCGGCCCGAACCTGGGGTATATTCTCGAATTACGACGGGGAGGGCCCTTCCAGACACGTGTTTGTTCAGCGACGTCAGGACTCCTGCCTAGGTGCGAGGGACACCTCGGGATTCTCCTCGAGTCTTGGCATTGCAATTTGGACGCGTCTCCACGTGAGGCGGGCGACCCAGAGTCTCTTTCCACGTGCCACAGGGATCCTGGGAGTCCTATCCATTTTCAAGAGGAGTCAGGCATCGTCTCCTTTGGAAGCACTGATCTCCGCGGACCTCTCGAGTTTTCAAAGGATGTGAGGCCTCCAGTCGCGATGAGGCGGAGAATTAGGTCTTTCTCTGTGGTCTCCACCGGGGATTCAGACATCCCTTCGTCTTGGGAGATGCAAGACGAGCCTGCATTCAATTCATTGCAGGGATATCCGGCCTTACTTCGAGTCAGAGCATCTCGGTGACCATTCCACTTGAGGCCACAAACTCACGGGCCCTCTCACATACCTGTAGCTGAGAGAAGCCTCCTCTTGAGGTGCTTGTGGAAAGTTGGTATTCCTCTTGAGAAGAAGCCAGGGACTAAGCTCTCATCTCGACTTGATTTAGGGTCCACGGAGCCCTTTCGTGTTGCTCCAGTGACCTCAGGATCCCTCTATACTTGAGGCAGTGCTCTTGGGTTTTCTCTGGAGTGCCATCAAGGAAATCAAGGCTCCTTTCACTTTTGATGTGGAATACGGAATTGCTCTGCACGCAGGGCAGGGGAATCGGGCCTCATCTCACTGCGAGGGGGAAGTCTCATGGTTTTTCTCGAGTTACGGCCGGAACCTGGGGTATATTCTCGAGTTACGAGGGGGAGGTCCCTTCCAGACACGTGTTTGTTCAGCGACGTTAGGACTCCTGCCTAGGTGCGAGGGACACCTCGGGATTCTCCTCGAGTCTTGGCATGGCAATTGGGACGCGTACACACGTGAGGTGGGAGACCCAGTGTCGCTTTCCACGTGCCACAGGGATCCTGTGACTCCAATCCATTTTCAAGAGGAGTCAGGCATCGTCTCCTTTGGAAGCATTGATCTCTGCAGACATCTCGAGTTTTCAAATGATGTGAGGCTTCCGGTCGCGATGAGGCGGAGGACTACGTCTTTCTCTGTGGTCTCCACAGGGGATTCAGACATCCCTTCGTCTTGGGAGATGCAAGACGAGCCTGCATTCAATTCACTGCAGGGATATCCGGCCTTACTTCGAGTCAGAGCATCTCGGTGTCCATTCCACTTGGGGCCACAAACTCAGGGGCCCTCTCACTTACCTGTAGCTGAGAGAAGCCTCCTCTTGAGGTGCTTGTGGAAAGTTGTTATTCCTCTTGAGTCGAAGCCAGGGACTAAGCTCTCGTCTCGAGTTGATTTGTGGTCCACGGAGCCCTTTCGTTTTGCTCCAGTTACCTCAGGATCCCTCTAGATTTGAGACAGTGATCTTGGGTTTTCTCTGGAGTGCCATCAAGGAGATCAAGGCTCCTTTCACGTTTGATGTGGAAAACGGAATTGCTCTGCACGCAGGGCTGGGGAATGGGGCCTCATCTCGCGGCCAGGGGGAAGTCTCATGGTTTTTCTCGAGTTGCGGCCGGAACCTGGGGTATATTCTCGACTTACGACGGGGAGGGCCCTTCCAGGCACGTGTTTGTTCAGCGACGTCAGGACTTCTGCCTAGGTGCGAGGGACACCTCGGGATTCTCCTCGAGTCTTGGCATGGCAATTGGGACGCGTCTCCACGTGAGGCGGGAGACCCAGGGTCCCTTTCCACGTGCCACAGGGATCCTGGGACACTTTTCCATTTTCAAGAAGAGTCAGGCATCGTCTCCTTTGGAAGCATTTTTCTCCACAGACCTCTCGAGTTTTCAAAGATGTGAGGACTCCGGTCGCGATGAGGCGGAGAACTAGGTCTTTCTCTGTTGTCTCCACAGGGGATTCAGACATCCCTTCGTCTTGGGAGATGCAAGACGAGCCTGCACTCAATTCACTGCAGGGATATCTAGCCTAACTTCGAGTCAGAGCTTCTCGGTGTCCATTCCACTTGAGGCCACAAACTCAGGGTCCCTCTCACATACCTGTAGCTGAGAGAAGCCTCCTCTTGAGGTGCTTGTGGAAAGTTGTTATTCCTCTTGAGTCGAAACCAGGGACTAAGCTCTCATCTCGAGTTGATTTGGGGCCCACGGAGCCCTTTCATGTTGCTCCAGTGACCTCAGGATCCCTCTAGACTTGAGACAGTGATCTTGGGTTTTCTCTGGATTGCCATCAAGGAAATCAAGGCTCCTTTCACGTTTAATGTGGAATACGGGATTGCTTTGCACGCAGTGCAGGGGAATCGGGCCTCATCTCGCGCCGAGGGGGAGGTCTCATGGTTTTTCTCGAGTTGCGGCCGGAACCTGGGGTATATACTCGAGTTACGACGGGGAGGGCCCATCCAGACAGGTGTTTGTTCAGCGACGTCATCACTCCTGCATAGATGCCAGGGACAACTCGGGATTCTCCTCGAGTCTTGGCCTGGCAATTGGGACGCGTCTCCACGTGAGGCGGGAGACCCAGGGTCCCTTTCCACGTGCCACAGGGATCCTGGGACACCTTTCCATTTTCAAGAGGAGACAGGCATCGTCTCCTTTGGAAGAATTGATCTCCGCAGACCTCTCGAGTTTTCAAAGATGTGAGGACTCCGGTCGCGATGAGGCGGAGAACTAGGTCTTTCTCTGTTGTCTCCACAGGGGATTCAGACATCCCTTCGTCTTGGGAGATGCAAGACGAGCCTGCATTCAATTCACTGCAGGGATATCTGGCCTAAATTCGAGTCAGAGCTTCTCGGTGTCCATTCCATTTGAGGCCACAAACTCAGGGTCCCTCTCACATACCTGTAGCTGAGAGAAGCCTCCTCTTGAGGTGCTTGTGGAAAGTTGGTATTCCTCTTGAGTCGAAACCAGGGACTAAGCTCTCATCTCGAGTTGATTTGGGGCCCACGGAGCCCTTTCGTGTTGCTCCAGTGACCTGAGGATCCCTCTAGACTTGAGACAGTGATCTTGGGTTTTCTCTGGAATGCCATCAAGGAAATAAAGGCTTTTTTCTGGTTTGATGTATAACACGGAATTGCTCTGCACGCAGTGCAGGGGAATCGGGCCTCATCTCGCGGCGAGGGGGAAGTCTCATTGTTTTTCTCGAGTTGTGGCTGGAACCTGGGTTATATTCTCGAGTTACGATGCGGAGGGCCCTTCCAGAATCGTGTTTGTTCAGCGACGTCATGACTACTGCCTAGGTGCGAGGGACACCTCGGGATTCTCCTCGAGTCTTGGGCATGGCAATTGGGACCTGTTTCCACCTGAGGCGGGAGACCCAGGGTCCCTTTCCACGTGCCACAGGGATCCTGGGACTCTTATCCATTTTCAAGAGGAGTCAGGCATCGTCTCCTTTGGAAGCATTGATCTCCGCAGCCCTCTCGAGTTTTCAAAGGATGTGAGGCCTCCGGTCGCGATGAGGCGGAGGACTAGGTCTTTCGCTGTGGTCTCCACAAGGGATTCAGACATCCCTTCGTCTTGGGAGATGCAACACGAGCCTGCATTCAATTCACTGCAGGGATATTCAGCCTTAGTTCGAGTCAGAGCATCTCGGTGTCCATTCCACTTGAGGCCACAAACTCAGGGTCCCTCTCACATACCTGTAGCTGAGAGAAGCCTCCTCTTGAGGTGCTTGTGGAAAGTTGGTATTCCTCTTGAGTCGAAGCCAGGGACTAAGCTCTCATCTCGAGTTAATTGGGGTCCACGGAGCCCTTTCGTGTTGCTCCAGTGACCTCAGGATCCATCTAGACTTTAGACAGTGATCTTGCGTTTTCTCTGGAGTGCCATAAAGGAAATCAAGGCTCCTTTCACGTTTGATGTGGAACACGGAATTGCTCTGCACGCAGTGCAGGGGAATCGGGCCTCATCTCGCGGCGAGGGGGAAGTCTCATGGTTTTTCTCGAGTTGCGGCCGGAACCTGGGGTATATTCTCGAGTTACGACGGGGAGGGCCCTTCCAGACACGTGTTTGTTCAGCGACATCAGGACTCCTGCCTAGGTGCGAGGGACACCTCGGGATTCCCTTCGATTCTTGACATGGTCATTGAGCCGCGTCTCCATGTGAGGCGGGAGACCCAGGGTCCCTTTCCACGTGCCACAGTGATCCTGGGACTCCTATCCATTTTCAAGAGGAGTCAGGCATCCTCTCCTTTGGAAGCATTGATCTCCGCAGCCCTCTGGTGTTTTCAAAGGATGTGAGGCCTCCTGTCGCGATGAGGTGAAGGACTAGGTCTTTCTCTGTGGTCTCCACAGGGGATTCAGACATCCCTTCGTCTTGGGAGATGCAAGACGAGCCTGCATTCAATTCACTGCAGGGATATCCGGCCTTACTTCGAGTCAGAGCATCTCGGTGTCCATTCCACTTGAGGCCACAAACTCAGGGTCCCTCTCACATACCTGTAGCTGAGAGAAGCCTCCTCTTGAGGTGCTTGTGGAAAGTTGGTATTCCTCTTGAGTCGAAGCCAGGGACTAAGCTCTCGTCTCGAGTTGATTTGTGGTCCACGGAGCCCTTTCGTTTTGCTCCAGTTACCTCAGGATCCCTCTAGATTTGAGACAGTGATCTTGGGTTTTCTCTGGAGTGCCATCAAGGAGATCAAGGCTCCTTTCACGTTTGATGTGGAACACGGAATTGCTGTGCACGCAGTGCAGGGGAATCGGGCCTCATCTCATGGCGAGAGGGAAGTCTCATGGTTTTTCTCGAGTTGCGGACGGAACCTGGGGTATATTCTCGACTTACGACGGGGAGGGCCCTTAAAGATACGTGTTAGGTCAGCGACATCAGGAATCATGCCTAGGTGCGAGGGACACCTCGGGATTCTCCTCGAGTCTGGGCATGGCAATTGGGACGCGTCTCTGCGTGAGGCGGGAGACCCAGGGTCCCTTTTCACGTACCAGAGGGATCCTGGGACTTCTATCCATTTTCAAGAGGTGTCAGGCATGGTCTCCTTTGGAAGCATTGATCTCCGCATACCTCTCGAATTTTCAAAGGATGTGAGGCTTCCGGTCGCGATGAGGTGGAGAACTAGGTCTTTCTCTGTGGACTCCACAGGGGATTCAGACATCCCTTCGTCTTGGGAGATGCAAGACGAGCCTGCATTCAATTCACTGCAGGGATATCCGGCCTTACATCGAGTCAGAGCATCTCGATGTCCATTCCACTTGAGGCCACAAACTCAGGGTCCCTCTCACATACCTGTAGCTGAGAGAAGCCTCCTCTTGAGGTGCTTGTGGAAAGTTGGTATTCCTCTTTAGTCGAAGCCAGGGACTAGCTCTCATCTCGAGTTGATTTGGGGTCCGCGGAACCCTTTCGTGTTGCTCCAGTGACCTCAGGATCCCTCTAGACATGAGACAGTGATCTTGGGTTTTCTCTGGAGTGCCATCAAGGAAATCAAGGCTCCTTTCACGTTTGATGTGGAACTCGGAATTGCTCTGCATGCAGTGCAGGGGAATCGGGCCTCATCTCGCGGCGAAGGGGAAGTCTCAAGATTTTTCTCAAGTTCCGGCCGGAACCTGGGGATATATTCTCGAGTCAAGATGGGGACGGCGCTTCCAGACACGTGTTTGTTCAGTGACGTCAGGACTCCTGCCTAGGTGCGAGGGACACCTCGGGATTCTCCTCGAGTCTTGGTATGGCAATTGGGACGCGTCTCCCCGTGAGGCGGGAGACCCAGGGTCCCTTTCCACGTGCCACAGGGATCCTGGGACTCCTATCCATTTTCAAGAGGAGTCAGGCATCGTCTCCTTTGAAAGCATTGATCTCCGCGGACCTCTCGAGTTTTCAAAGGATGTGAGGCCTCCGGTCGCGATGAGGCGGAGAACTAGGTCTTTCTCTGTGGTCTCCACAGGGGATTCAGACATCCCTTCGTCTTGGGAGAAGTAAGACGAGCATGCATTCAATTCACTGCAGGGATATCCGGCCTTACTTCGAGTCAGAACATCTCGGTGTCCATTCCTCTTGAGGCCACAAATTCAGGGTCCTTCTCACATACATATAGATGAGAGAAGTCTCCTCTTGAGGTGCTTGTGGAAAGCTAGTATCACTCTTGAGTAGAATCCAGGGACTAAGCTCTCATCTCGTGTTGATTTGGGTTCCAAAGAGCCCTATATGTTGCTACAGTGACCTCAGGATCCCTCTAGACTTGAGACAGTGATCTTGGGTTTTCTCTGTAGTGCCATCAAGGAAATCAAGGCTTTTTTCTCGTTTGATGTGGAACACGGAATTGCTCTGCACGCAGTGCAGGGGAATCGCGCCTCATCTCGCGGCGAGGGGGAAGTCTCATGGTTTTTCTCGAGTTTCGGACAGAACCTGCGGTATATTCTCGAGTTACGACGGGGAGGGCCCTTCCAGACACGTGTTTGTTCAGCGACGTCAGGACTCCTGCCTAGGTGGGAGGGACATCTCGGGATTCTCCTCGAGTCTTGGTATGGCAATTGGGTCGCGTCTCCACATGAGGCGGGAGACCCAGGGTCCCTTTCCACGTGCCACAGGGATTCTGGGACTCCTATCCATTTTCAAGAGGAGTCAGGCATCGTCTCCTTTGGAAGCATTGATCTCCGCAGCCCTCTCGAGTTTTCAAAGGATGTGAGGCCTCCGGTCGCGATGAGGTGGAGAACTAGGTCTTTCTCTGTGGACTCCACAGGGGATTCAGACATCCCTTCGTCTTGGGAGATGCAAGACGAGCCTGCATTCAATTCACTGCAGGGATATCCGGCCTTATTTCAAGTCAGAGCATCTCGATGTCCATTCCACTTGAGGCCACAAACTCAGGGTCCCTCTCACATACCTGTAGCTGAGAGAAGCCTCCTCTTGAGGTGCTTGTGGAAAGTTGGTATTCCTCTTGAGTCGAAGCCAGGGACTAGCTCTCATCTCGAGTTGATTTGGGGTCCACGGAGCCCTTTCGTGTTGCTCCAGTGACCTCAGGATCCGTCTAGACTTGAGACAGTGATCTTGGGTTTTCTCTGGAGTGCCATCAAGGAAATCAAGGCTCCTTTCACGTTTGATGTGGAACTCGGAATTGCTCTGCATGCAGTGCAGTGGAATCGGGCCTCATCCTCTGCGAAGGGGAAGTCTCAAGGTTTTTCTCAAGTTCCGGCCGGAACCTGGGGATATATTCTTGAGTCAAGATGGGTACGGCCCTTCCAGACACGTGTTTGTTCAGTGACGTCAGGACTCCTGCCTAGGTGCGAGGGACACCTCGGGATTCTCCTCGAGTCTTTTTATGGCAATCGGGACGCGTCTCCCTGTGAGGCGGGAGACCCAGTGTCCCTTTCCACGTGCCACAGGGATCCTGGGAGTCCTATCCATTTTCAAGAGGAGTCAGGCATCGTCTCCTTTGAAAGCATTGATCTCCGCGGACCTCTCGAGTTTTCAAAGGATGTGAGGCCTCCGGTCGCGATGAGGCGGAGAACTAGGTCTTTCTCTGTGGTGTCCACAGGGGATTCAGACATCCCTTCGTCTTGGGAGAAGTAAGACGAGCATGCATTCAATTCACTGCAGGGATATCCGGCCTTATTTCGAGTCAGAACATCTCGGTGTCCATTCCTCTTGAGGCCACAAATTCAGGGTCCTTCTAACATACATATAGCTGAGAGAAGCCTCCTCTTGAGGTGCTTGTGGAAAGCTAGTATTCCTCTTGAGTAGAATCCAGGGACTAAGCTCTCATCTCGAGTTGATTTGGGTTCCACGGAGCCCTTTTATGTTGTTACAGTGACCTCAGGATCCCTCTAGACTTGAGACAGTGATCTTGGGTTTTCTCTGGAGTGCCATCAAGGAAATCAAGGCTCCTTTCACGTTTGATGTGGAACACGGAATTGCTGTGCACGCAGTGCAGGGGAATCGGGCCTCCTCTCGTGGCGAGGGGGAAGTCTCATGGTTTTTCTCGAGTTGCGGCCGGAACCTGGGGTATATTCCCGACTTACGACGGGGAGGGCCCTTCCAGGCACATGTTTGTTCAGCGACGTCAGGACTACTGCCTAGGTGCGAGGGACACCTCGGGATTCTCCTCGAGTCTTGGCATGGCAATTGGGACGCGTCTCCACGTGAGGCGGGAGACCAAGTGTCCCTTTCCACGTGCCACAGGGATCCTGGGACTCCTATCCATTTTCAAGAGGACTCAGGCATCCTCTCCTTTGGAAGCATTGATCTCTGCGGACGTCTCGAGTTTTCAAAGGATGTGAGGCCTCCGGTCACGATGAGGCGGAGAACTAGTTCTTTCTCTGTGGTCTCCACAGGGGATTCAGACATCCCTTCGTCTTGGGAGATGCAAGACGAGCCTGCATTCAATTCACTGCAGGGATATCCGGCCTTACTTCGAGTCAGAGCATCTCGGTGTCCATTCCACTTGAGGCCACAAACTCAGGGTCCCTCTCACATACCTGTAGCTGAGAGAAGCTTCCTCTTGAGGTGCTTGTGGAAAGTTGGTGTTCCTCTTGAGTCGAAGCCAGGGACTAAGCTCTCATCTCGAGTTGATTTGGGGTCCACGGAGCCCTTTTGTGTTGCTACAGTGACCTCAGGATCCCTCTAGACTTGAGACAGTGATCTTGGGTTTTCTCTGGAGTGCCATCAAGGAAATCAAGGCTTTTTTCTCGTTTGATGTGGAACACGGAATTGCTCTGCACGCAGTGCAGGGGAATCGGGCCTCATCTCGCGGCGAGGGGGAAGTCTCATGGTTTTTCTCGAGTTTCGGACGGAACCTGCGGTATATTCTCGAGTTACGACGGGGAGGGCCCTTCCAGACAAGTGTTTGTTCAGCGACGTCAGGACTCCTGCCTAGGTGGGAGGGACACCTCGGGATTCTCCTCGAGTCTTGGTATGGCAATTGGGTCGAGTCTCCACATGAGGCGGGAGACCCAGTGTCCCTTTCCACGTGCCAGAGGGATTCTGGGACTCCTATCCATTTTCAAGAGGAGTCAGGCATCGTCTCCTTTGGAAGCATTGATCTCCGCAGCCCTCTCGAGTTTTCAAAGGATGTGAGGCCTCCGGTCGCGATGAGGTGGAGAACTAGGTCTTTCTCTGTGGACTCCACAGGGGATTCAAACATCCCTTCGTATTGGGAGATGAAAGACGAGCCTGCATTCAATTCACTGCAGAGATATCCGGCCTTACTTCAAGTCAGAGCATCTCGATGTCCATTTCACTTGAGGCCACAAACTCAGGGTCCCTCTCACATACCTGTAGCTGAGAGAAGCCTCCTCTTGAGGTGCTTGTGGAAAGTTGGTATTCCTCTTTAGTCGAAGCCAGGGACTAGCTCTCATCTCGAGTTGATTTGGGGTCCACGGAGCCGTTTCATTTTGCTACAGTGAACTCAGGTTCCCTGTAGACTTGAGACAGTGATCTTGGGTTTTCTCTGGAGTGCCATCAAGGAAATCAAGGCTCCTTTAATGTTTGATGTGGAACACGGAATTGCTCTGCATGCAGTGCAGGGGAATCGGGCCTTATCTCGCAGCGAGGGGGAATTCTCATGGCTTTTCTCGAGTTGCGGCCAGAACCTGTGGTATATTCTCGAGTTACGACGGGGAGGGGCCTTCCAGACACATGTTTGTTCAGCGACGTCAGGACTCCTGCCTAGGTGCGAGGGACACTTCGGGATTCTCCTCGAGACTTGGCATGGCATTTGGGACGCGTCTCCACATGAGGCGGGAGACCCAGGGTGCTTTCCACGTGCCACAGGGATCCTGGCACTCCTATCCATTTTCAAGAGGAGTCAGGCATCGTCTCCTTTGGAAGCATTGATCTCCGCGGACCTCTCGAGTTTTCAAAGGATGTGAGGCCTCCGGTCGCGATGAGGCGGAGAACTAGGTCTTTATCTGTGGTCTCCACAGGGGATTCAGACATCCCTTCGTCTTGGGAGATGCAAGACGAGCCTGCATTCAATTCACTGCAGGGATATCCGGCCTTACTTCGAATCAGAGCATCTCGGTGTCCATTCCACTTGAGGCCACAAACTCAGGGTCCCTCTCACATACCTGAAGCTGAGAGAAGCCTCCTCGTGAGGTGCTTGTGGAAACTTGGTATTCCTCTTGAGTCGAAGCCAGGGACTAAGACTCATCTCGGGTTGATTTGGGGTCCACGGAGCCCTTTCGTGTTGCTACAGTGACCTCAAGATCCCTCTAGACTTGAGACAGTGATCTTGGGTTTTCTCTGGAGTGCCATCAAGGAAATCAAGGCTCCTTTCATGTTTGATGTGGAACACGGAATTGCTCTGCACGCAGTGCAGAGGAATCGGACCTCACCTCGCGGCGAGGTGGAAGTCTCATGGTTTTTCTCGAGTTGCGGCCGGAACCTGGGGTATATTCTCGAGTTACGACGGGGAGGGCCCTTCCAGACATGTGTTTGTTCAGCGATGTCAGGACTCCTGCCTAGGTGCGAGGGACACCTCGGGATTCTCCTCGAGTCTTGGCATGGCAATTGGGATGCGTCTCCACATGAGGTGTGAGACCCAGGGTCCCTTTCCATGTGCCACAGGGATCCTGGAACTCCTATCCATTTTCAAGAGGAGTCAGGCATCATCTCCTTTGGAAGCATTGATCTCCGCAGACCTCTCGTGTTTTCAAAGGATGTGAGGTCTCCGGTCGCGATGAGGAGGAGAACTAGATCTTTCTCTGTGGTCACAACAGCGGATTCAGACATCCCTTCGTCTTGGGAGATGCAAGACGAGCCTGCATTCAATTCACTGAAGGGATATCCGGCCTTACTTCGAGTCAGAGCATGTCTGTGTCCATTCCACTTGAGGCCACATACTCAGGGTCCCTCTCACATACCTGTAGCTTAGAGAAGCCTCCTCTTGAGGTGCTTGTGGAAAGTTGGTATTCCTCTTGAGTCGAAACCAGGGACTAAGCTTTCATCTCGAGTTGATTTGTGGTCCAAGGAGCCCTTTCGTGTTGCTCCAGTGACCTCAGGATCCCTCTAGACTTGAGACAGTGATCTTCCGTTTTTTCTGGAGTGCCATCAAGGAAATTAAAGCTCCTTTCACGTTTGATGTGGAACACGGAATTGCTCTGCACGCAGTGCAGGGGAATCGAGCCTCATCTCGCGGCGAGTGGGAAGTCTCATGGTTTTTCTCGAGTTGCGGCCGGATCCTGGGGTATATTCTCGAGTTACGAGGGGGAGGGCCCTGCCAGACACGTGTTTGTTCAGCAACATCAGGACTCCTGCCTAGATGCGAGGGACACCTCGGGATTCTCCTCGAGTCTTGGCATGACAATTGGTACGCGTCTGCACGTGAGGTGGGAGACCCAGGGTCCCTTTCCACCTGCCACAGGGATCCTGGGACTCCTATCCATTTTCAAGAGGAGTCAGGCATTGTCTGCTTTTGAAGCATTGATCTCCGTCGACCTCTCGAATTTTCAAAGTATGTGAGGCCTCCGGTCGCGATGAGGCGGAGAAGTCGGTCTTTCTCTGAGGTCTCCACAGGGGATTCAGACATCCCTTCGTCTTGGGAGATGCAAGAGGAGCCTGAATTCAATTCACTGCAGGGATATCCGGCCTTACTTCGAGTAAGAGCATCTCGGAGTCCTTTCCATTTGAGGCCACAAACTCAGGGTCTCTCTCACATTCCTGTATCTGAGAGAAGCCTCCTCTTGAGGTGGTTGTGGAAAGTTTGTATACCTCTTGAGTGAATCCAGGGACTAAGCTCTCATCTCGAGTTGATTTGGGGTCCACGGAGCCCTTTCGTGTTGCTACAGTGACACCAGGATCCCTCTAGACTTGAGACAGTGATCTTGGGTTTTCTTTGGAGTGCCATCAAGGAAATCAAGGCTCCTTTCACGTTGGATATGGAACACGGAATTGCTCTGCACGCAGTGCAGGGGAATCGGGCCTCATCTCGCGGCAAGCGGGAAGTATCATGGTTTTTCTCGAGTTGCGGCCGCAACCTGGGGTATATTCTCGAGTTACGACTGGGAGGGCCCTTCCACACAAGTGTTTGTTCAGCGACATCAGAACTCCTGCCTAGGTGCGAGGGACACTTCAGGATTCTCCTCGAGTCTTGGCATGGCAATTGGGACGCGTCTCCACGTGAGGCGGGAGACCCAGGGTCCCTTTCCACGTGCCACAGGGATCCTGGGACTCCTATCCATTTTCAAAAGGAGTCAGGCATCATCTCCTTTGGAAGCATTGTTTTCCGCAGACCTCTCGAGTTTTCAAAGGATGTGAGGCCTCCCGTCGCGATGAGGCGGAGAACTAGGTCTTTCTCTGTGGTCTCCACAGGGGATTCAGACATCCCTTCGCCTTGGGAGATGCAAGACGAGCCTGCATTCAATTCACTGCAGGGATATCTAGCTTTATTTTGAGTAAGAGCATCTCGGTGTCCATTGCACTTGAGGCCACAAACTCAGGGTCCCTCGCACATACCTGTAGCTGAGAGAAGCCTCCTCTTGAGGTGCTTGTGGAAAGTTGGTATTCCTCTTGAGTCGAAGCCAGGGACTAAGCTCTCATCTCGAGTTGATTTGGGGTCCACGGAGCCCTTTCGTGTTGCTACAGTGACCTCAGGATCCCTTTAGACTTGAGCCAGTGATCTTGGGTTTTCTCTGGACTGCAATCAATGAAATCAAGTCTCTCTTAACGTTTGATGTGGAAAAAGGAATTGCTCTGCACGCAGTGCAGGGGAATCGGGCTTCATCTCGCGGCGAGCGGGAAGTCTCATGGCTTTTCTAGAGTTGCGGCCGGAAGCTGGGCTATATTCTCGAATTAAGACACGAAGGGCCCTTCCAGACACGTGTTTGTTCAGTGACGTCAGGACTCCAGCCTAGGTGCCAGGGACACCTCGGGATTCTCCTTGAGTCTTGGCATGGCAATTGGGACGCAGCTCCACGTGAGGCGCGAGACCCAGGGTCCCTTTCCACGTGCCACAGGGATCCTGGGACTCCTATCCATTTTCAAGAGAAGTCAGGCATCGTCTCCTTTGGAAGCATTGATCTCCGCGGACCTCTCAAGTTTTCAAAGGATGTGAGGCCTCCGTTCGCGTTGAGGCGGAGGACTAGGTCTTTCTCTGTGGTCTCCACAGGGGATTCAGTCATCCCTTCGTCTTGGGAGATGCAAGACTAGCCTGCATTCAATTCACTGCAGGGATATCCGGCCTTACTTCGAGTCAGAGCATCTCGGTGTCCATTCCACTTGAGGCCACAAACTCAGGGTCCCTCTCACATACCTGTAGCTGAGAGAAGCCTCCTCTTGAGGTGCTTGTGGAAAGTTAGTATTCCTCTTGAGTCGAAGCCAGGGACTAAGTTCTCATCTGGAGTTGATTTGGGTTCCATGGAGCCCTTTCGTGTTGCTACAGTGACCTCAGGATCCCTCTAGACTTGAGACAGTGATCTTGGGTTTTCTCTGGAGTGCCATCAAGGAAATCAAGGCTCCTTTCAGGCTTGATGTGGAACACGGAATTGCTCTGCATGCAGTGCAGGGGAATCGGGCCTCATCTCGCGGCGAGGGGGAAGTCTCATGGTTTTTCTCGAGTTGCGGCCGGAACCTGGGGTATATTTTCGAGTTACGACGGGGAGGGCCCTTCCAGACACGTGTTTGTTCAGCGACGTCAGGACTCCTGCCTAGGTGCGAAGGACACCTCGGGATTCTCCTCGAGTCTTGGCATGGCAATTGGGATCGTCTCCACGTGAAGCGGGAGACCCAGGGTCCCCTTCCATGTGGACAGGGATCCTAGGACTCCTAACCATTTTCAAGAGCAGTCAGGCATCGTCTCCTTTGGAAGCATTGATCTCCGCGGACCTCTCGAGTTTTCAAAGGATGTGAGGCCTCCGCTCGCGATGAGGCGGAGAACTAGGTCTTTCTCTGTGGTCTCCACAGGGGATTCAGACATCCCTTCGTCTTGGGAGATGCAAGACGAGTCTGCATTCAACTCACTGTAGGGATATCCGGCCTTACTTCGAGTCAGAACGTCTCGGTGTCCATTCCACTTGAGGCCACAAACTCAGGGTATCTCTCACATACATGTAGCTGAGAGAAGCATCCTCTTGAGGTGCTTGTGGAAAGTTGGTATTCCTCTTGAGTCGAAGCCAGGGACTAAGCTCTCATCTCGAGTTGATTTGGGGTCCACGGAGCCCTTTCGTGTTGCTCCAGTGACCTCAGGATCCCTCTAGACTTGAGACAGTGATCTTGGGTTTTCTCTGGAGTGCCATCAAGGAAATCAAGGCTCCTTTAATGTTTGATGTGGAACACGGAATTGCTCTGCATGCAGTGCAGGGGAATCGGGCCTTATCTCGCAGCGAGGGGGAATTCTCATGGCTTTTCTCGAGTTGCGGCCAGAACCTGTGGTATATTCTCGAGTTACGACGGGGAGGGGCCTTCCAGACACATGTTTGTTCAGCGACGTCAGGACTCCTGCCTAGGTGCGAGGGACACTTCGGGATTCTCCTCGAGACTTGGCATGGCATTTGGGACGCGTCTCCACATGAGGCGGGAGACCCAGGGTGCTTTCCACGTGCCACAGGGATCCTGGCACTCCTATCCATTTTCAAGAGGAGTCAGGCATCGTCTCCTTTGGAAGCATTGATCTCCGCGGACCTCTCGAGTTTTCAAAGGATGTGAGGCCTCCGGTCGCGATGAGGCGGAGAACTAGGTCTTTATCTGTGGTCTCCACAGGGGATTCAGACATCCCTTCGTCTTGGGAGATGCAAGACGAGCCTGCATTCAATTCACTGCAGGGATATCCGGCCTTACTTCGAATCAGAGCATCTCGGTGTCCATTCCACTTGAGGCCACAAACTCAGGGTCCCTCTCACATACCTGAAGCTGAGAGAAGCCTCCTCGTGAGGTGCTTGTGGAAACTTGGTATTCCTCTTGAGTCGAAGCCAGGGACTAAGACTCATCTCGGGTTGATTTGGGGTCCACGGAGCCCTTTCGTGTTGCTACAGTGACCTCAAGATCCCTCTAGACTTGAGACAGTGATCTTGGGTTTTCTCTGGAGTGCCATCAAGGAAATCAAGGCTCCTTTCACGTTTGATGTGGAACACGGAATTGCTCTGCACGCAGTGCAGAGGAATCGGACCTCACCTCGCGGCGAGGTGGAAGTCTCATGGTTTTTCTCGAGTTGCGGCCGGAACCTGGGGTATATTCTCGAGTTACGACGGGGAGGGCCCTTCCAGACATGTGTTTGTTCAGCGATGTCAGGACTCCTGCCTAGGTGCGAGGGACACCTCGGGATTCTCCTCGAGTCTTGGCATGGCAATTGGGATGCGTCTCCACATGAGGTGTGAGACCCAGGGTCCCTTTCCATGTGCCACAGGGATCCTGGAACTCCTATCCATTTTCAAGAGGAGTCAGGCATCATCTCCTTTGGAAGCATTGATCTCCGCAGACCTCTCGTGTTTTCAAAGGATGTGAGGTCTCCGGTCGCGATGAGGAGGAGAACTAGATCTTTCTCTGTGGTCACAACAGCGGATTCAGACATCCCTTCGTCTTGGGAGATGCAAGACGAGCCTGCATTCAATTCACTGAAGGGATATCCGGCCTTACTTCGAGTCAGAGCATGTCTGTGTCCATTCCACTTGAGGCCACATACTCAGGGTCCCTCTCACATACCTGTAGCTTAGAGAAGCCTCCTCTTGAGGTGCTTGTGGAAAGTTGGTATTCCTCTTGAGTCGAAACCAGGGACTAAGCTTTCATCTCGAGTTGATTTGTGGTCCAAGGAGCCCTTTCGTGTTGCTCCAGTGACCTCAGGATCCCTCTAGACTTGAGACAGTGATCTTCCGTTTTTTCTGGAGTGCCATCAAGGAAATTAAAGCTCCTTTCACGTTTGATGTGGAACACGGAATTGCTCTGCACGCAGTGCAGGGGAATCGAGCCTCATCTCGCGGCGAGTGGGAAGTCTCATGGTTTTTCTCGAGTTGCGGCCGGATCCTGGGGTATATTCTCGAGTTACGAGGGGGAGGGCCCTGCCAGACACGTGTTTGTTCAGCAACATCAGGACTCCTGCCTAGATGCGAGGGACACCTCGGGATTCTCCTCGAGTCTTGGCATGACAATTGGTACGCGTCTGCACGTGAGGTGGGAGACCCAGGGTCCCTTTCCACCTGCCACAGGGATCCTGGGACTCCTATCCATTTTCAAGAGGAGTCAGGCATTGTCTGCTTTTGAAGCATTGATCTCCGTCGACCTCTCGAATTTTCAAAGTATGTGAGGCCTCCGGTCGCGATGAGGCGGAGAAGTCGGTCTTTCTCTGAGGTCTCCACAGGGGATTCAGACATCCCTTCGTCTTGGGAGATGCAAGAGGAGCCTGAATTCAATTCACTGCAGGGATATCCGGCCTTACTTCGAGTAAGAGCATCTCGGAGTCCTTTCCATTTGAGGCCACAAACTCAGGGTCTCTCTCACATTCCTGTATCTGAGAGAAGCCTCCTCTTGAGGTGGTTGTGGAAAGTTTGTATACCTCTTGAGTGAATCCAGGGACTAAGCTCTCATCTCGAGTTGATTTGGGGTCCACGGAGCCCTTTCGTGTTGCTACAGTGACACCAGGATCCCTCTAGACTTGAGACAGTGATCTTGGGTTTTCTTTGGAGTGCCATCAAGGAAATCAAGGCTCCTTTCACGTTGGATATGGAACACGGAATTGCTCTGCACGCAGTGCAGGGGAATCGGGCCTCATCTCGCGGCAAGCGGGAAGTATCATGGTTTTTCTCGAGTTGCGGCCGCAACCTGGGGTATATTCTCGAGTTACGACTGGGAGGGCCCTTCCACACAAGTGTTTGTTCAGCGACATCAGAACTCCTGCCTAGGTGCGAGGGACACTTCAGGATTCTCCTCGAGTCTTGGCATGGCAATTGGGACGCGTCTCCACGTGAGGCGGGAGACCCAGGGTCCCTTTCCACGTGCCACAGGGATCCTGGGACTCCTATCCATTTTCAAAAGGAGTCAGGCATCATCTCCTTTGGAAGCATTGTTTTCCGCAGACCTCTCGAGTTTTCAAAGGATGTGAGGCCTCCCGTCGCGATGAGGCGGAGAACTAGGTCTTTCTCTGTGGTCTCCACAGGGGATTCAGACATCCCTTCGCCTTGGGAGATGCAAGACGAGCCTGCATTCAATTCACTGCAGGGATATCTAGCTTTATTTTGAGTAAGAGCATCTCGGTGTCCATTGCACTTGAGGCCACAAACTCAGGGTCCCTCGCACATACCTGTAGCTGAGAGAAGCCTCCTCTTGAGGTGCTTGTGGAAAGTTGGTATTCCTCTTGAGTCGAAGCCAGGGACTAAGCTCTCATCTCGAGTTGATTTGGGGTCCACGGAGCCCTTTCGTGTTGCTACAGTGACCTCAGGATCCCTTTAGACTTGAGCCAGTGATCTTGGGTTTTCTCTGGACTGCAATCAATGAAATCAAGTCTCTCTTAACGTTTGATGTGGAAAAAGGAATTGCTCTGCACGCAGTGCAGGGGAATCGGGCTTCATCTCGCGGCGAGCGGGAAGTCTCATGGCTTTTCTAGAGTTGCGGCCGGAAGCTGGGCTATATTCTCGAATTAAGACACGAAGGGCCCTTCCAGACACGTGTTTGTTCAGTGACGTCAGGACTCCAGCCTAGGTGCCAGGGACACCTCGGGATTCTCCTTGAGTCTTGGCATGGCAATTGGGACGCAGCTCCACGTGAGGCGCGAGACCCAGGGTCCCTTTCCACGTGCCACAGGGATCCTGGGACTCCTATCCATTTTCAAGAGAAGTCAGGCATCGTCTCCTTTGGAAGCATTGATCTCCGCGGACCTCTCGAGTTTTCAAAGGATGTGAGGCCTCCGTTCGCGTTGAGGCGGAGGACTAGGTCTTTCTCTGTGGTCTCCACAGGGGATTCAGTCATCCCTTCGTCTTGGGAGATGCAAGACTAGCCTGCATTCAATTCACTGCAGGGATATCCGGCCTTACTTCGAGTCAGAGCATCTCGGTGTCCATTCCACTTGAGGCCACAAACTCAGGGTCCCTCTCACATACCTGTAGCTGAGAGAAGCCTCCTCTTGAGGTGCTTGTGGAAAGTTAGTATTCCTCTTGAGTCGAAGCCAGGGACTAAGTTCTCATCTGGAGTTGATTTGGGTTCCATGGAGCCCTTTCGTGTTGCTACAGTGACCTCAGGATCCCTCTAGACTTGAGACAGTGATCTTGGGTTTTCTCTGGAGTGCCATCAAGGAAATCAAGGCTCCTTTCAGGCTTGATGTGGAACACGGAATTGCTCTGCATGCAGTGCAGGGGAATCGGGCCTCATCTCGCGGCGAGGGGGAAGTCTCATGGTTTTTCTCGAGTTGCGGCCGGAACCTGGGGTATATTTTCGAGTTACGACGGGGAGGGCCCTTCCAGACACGTGTTTGTTCAGCGACGTCAGGACTCCTGCCTAGGTGCGAAGGACACCTCGGGATTCTCCTCGAGTCTTGGCATGGCAATTGGGATCGTCTCCACGTGAAGCGGGAGACCCAGGGTCCCCTTCCATGTGGACAGGGATCCTAGGACTCCTAACCATTTTCAAGAGCAGTCAGGCATCGTCTCCTTTGGAAGCATTGATCTCCGCGGACCTCTCGAGTTTTCAAAGGATGTGAGGCCTCCGCTCGCGATGAGGCGGAGAACTAGGTCTTTCTCTGTGGTCTCCACAGGGGATTCAGACATCCCTTCGTCTTGGGAGATGCAAGACGAGTCTGCATTCAACTCACTGTAGGGATATCCGGCCTTACTTCGAGTCAGAACGTCTCGGTGTCCATTCCACTTGAGGCCACAAACTCAGGGTATCTCTCACATACATGTAGCTGAGAGAAGCATCCTCTTGAGGTGCTTGTGGAAAGTTGGTATTCCTCTTGAGTCGAAGCCAGGGACTAAGCTCTCATCTCGAGTTGATTTGGGGTCCACGGAGCCCTTTCGTGTTGCTCCAGTGACCTCAGGATCCCTCTAGACTTGAGACAGTGATCTTGGGTTTTCTCTGGAGTGCCATCAAGGAAATCAAGGCTCCTTTCACGTTTGATATGGAACACGGAATTGCTCTGCAAGCAGTGCAGGGGAATCGGGCCTCATCTCGCGGCGAGGGGGAAGTCTCATGGTTTTTCTCGAGTTGCGGCCAGAACCTGGGGCATATTCTCCAGTTACGACGGGGAGGGCCCTTCCAGACACGTGTTTGTTCAGCGAAATCAGGACTCCTGCCTAGGTGCGAAGGACACCTCGGGATTCTCCTCGAGTCTTGGCATGGCAATTGGGAGGCGTCTCCACGTTAGGCGGGAGAACCAGGGTCCTCTTCCATGTGGACAGGGATCCTAGGACTCCTAACCATTTTCAAGAGGAGTCAGGCATCATCTCCTTTGGAAGAATTGATCTCCGCGGACCTCTCGAGTTTTCAAAGGATGTGAGGCATCCGGTCGCGTTGAGGTGGAGGACTAGGTCCTTCTCTGTGGTCTCCACAGGGGATTCAGACATCCCTTGGTCTTGGGAGATGCAAGACGAGCCTGCATTCAATTCACTGCAGGGATATCCGGCCTTACTTCGAGTCAGAGCATCTCGGTGTCCATTCCACTTGAGGCCACAAACTCAGGGTCCCTCTCACATACCTGTAGCTGAGAGAAGCCTCCTCTTGAGGTGCTTGTGGAAAGTTGGCATTCCTCTTAAGTCGAAGCCAGGGACTAAGCTCTCATCTCGAGTTGATTTGGGGTGCACGGAGTCCTTTCATGTTGCTCCAGTGACCTCAGGATCCCTCTAGACTTGAGACAGTGATCTTGGGTTTTCTCTGGAGTGCCATCAAGGAAATCAAGGCTCCTTTCACGTTTGATGTGGAACAGGGAATTGCTCTGCACGCAGTGCAGGGGAATCGGGCCTCATGTCGCGGCGAGGGGAAAGTCTCATGGTTTTTCTCGAGTTCCAGCCGGAACCTGGGGTATATTCTCGAGTTACGATGGGGAGGGCCCTTCCAGACACGTGTTTGTTCAGCGACGTCAGGACTCCTGCCTAGGTGCGAGGGACACCTCGGGATTCTCCTCGAGTCTTGGCATGGCAATTGGGACGCGTCTCCACGTGAGGCGGGAGACCCAGTGTCCCTTTCCACGTGCCACAAGGATCCTGGGACTCCTATCCTTTTTCAAGAGGAGGCAGGCATCGTCTCCTTTGGAAGCATTGATCTCCGCGGTCCTCTCGAGTTTTCAAAGGATGTGAGGCCTCCAGGTCGCGATGAGGCGGAGGACTAGGTCTTTCTCTGTGGTCTCCACAGGGGATTCAGACATCCCTTCGTCTTGGGAGATGCAAGACGAGCCTGCATTCACTTCACTGCAGGGATATCCGGCCTTACTTCGAGTCAGAGCATCTCGGTGTCCATTCCACTTGAAGCCACAAACTCAGGCTCCGTCTCACCTACCTGTAGCTGAGAGAAGCCTCCTCTTGAGGTGCTTGTGGAAAGTTGGTATTCCTCTTGAGTCGAAGCCAGGGACTAAGCTCTCATCTCGAGTTGATTTGGGTTCCACGAAGCCCTTTCGTGTTGCTACAGTGACCTCAGGATCCCTCTAGACTTGAGACAGTGATCTTGGGTTTTCTCTGGAGTGCCATCAAGGAAATCAAGGCTCCTTTCAGGCTTGATGTGGAACACGGAATTGCTCTGCACGCAGTGCAGGGGAATCGGGCCTCATCTCGCGGCGAGGGGGAAGTCTCATGGTTTTACTCGAGTTGCAGCCGGAACCTGGGGTATATTCTCGAGTTACGACGGGGAGGGCCCTTCCAGACACGTGTTTGTTCAGCGACGTCAGGACTCCTGCCTAGGTGCGAGGGATACCTCGGGATTCTCCTCGAGTCTTGGCATGGCAATTGGGACGCGTCTCCACGTGAGGCGGGAGACCCAGGGTCCCTTTCCACGTGCCACAAGGATCCGGGGACTCCTATCCATTTTCAAGAGGAGTCAGGCATCGTCTCCTTTGGAAGCATTGATCTCCAAGGTCCTCTCGAGTTTTCAAAGGATGTGAGGCCTCCAGTTCGCGATGAGGCGGAGGACTAGGTCTTTCTCTGTGGTCTCCACAGGGGATTCAGACATCCCTTCGTCTTGGGAGATGCAAGATGAGCCTGCATTCACTTCACTGCAGGGATATCCGGCCTTACTTCGAGTGAGAGCATCTCGGTGTCCATTCCACTTGAGGATACAAATTCAGGGTCCCTCTCACCTACCTGTAGCTGAGACAAGTCTCCTCTTGAGGTGCTTGTGGAAAGTTAGTATTCCTCTTGAGTCGAAGCCAGGGACTAAGTTCTCATCTGGAGTTGATTTGGGTTCCATGGAGCCCTTTCGTGTTGCTACAGTGACCTCAGGATCCCTCTAGACTTGAGACAGTGATCTTGGTTTTTCTCTGGAGTGCCATCAAGTAAATCAAGGCTCCTTTCAGGCTTGATGTGGAACACGGAAGTGCTCTGCACGCAGTGCAGGGGAATCGGGCCTCATCTCGCGGCGAGGGGGAAGTCTCATGGTTTTTCTCGAGTTGCGGCCGGAACCTGGGGTATATTCTCGAGTTACGACGGGGAGGGCCCTTCCTGACACGTGTTTGTTCAGCGACGTCAGGACCCTGCCTAGGTGCGAGGGACACCTCGGGATTCTCCTCGAGTCTTGGCATGGCAATTGGGACGCGTCTCCACGTGAGGCGGGAGACCCAGGGTCCCTTTCCACGTGCCACAGGGATCCTGGGACTCCTATCCATTTTCAAGAGGAGTCAGGCATCGTCTCTTTGGAAGCATTGATCTCCGCGGACCTCTCGAGTTTTCAAAGGATGTGAGGCCTCCGCTCAAGATGAGGCGGAGGACTAGGTCTTTCTCTGTGGTCTCCACAGGGGATTCAGACATCCCTTCGTCTTGGAAGATGCAAGACGAGCGTGCATTCAATTCACTGCAGGGATATCCGGCCTTACTTCAAGTCAGAGCATCTCGGTGTCCATTCCACTTGAGGCCACAAACTCAGGGTCCCTCTCACATACCTGTAGCTGAGAGAAGCCTCCTCTTGAGGTGCTTGTGGAAAGTTGGTATTCCTCTTGATTCGAAGCCAGGGACTAAGCTCTCATCTCGAGTTGATTTGGGGTCCACGGAGCCCTTTCGTGTTGCGCCAATGACCTCAGGATCCCTCTAGACTTGAGACAGTGATCTTCGGTATTCTCTGGAGTGCCATCAAGCAAATCAAGGCTCCTTTCACGTTTGATGTGGAACACGGAATTGCTCTGCACGCAGTGCAGGGGAATCGGGCCTCATCTCGCGGCGAGGGGGAAGTCTCATGGTTTTTCTCGAGTTGCGGCCGGAACCTGGGGTATATTCTCGAGTTCCGAAGGGGAGGGCCCTTCCAGACACGTGTTTGTTCAGCGACGTCAGGACTCCTGCCTAGGTGCGAGTGACACCTCGGGATTCTCCTCGAGTCTTGGCATGGCAATTGGGACGCGTCTCCATGTGAGGCGGGAGACCCAGGGTCCCTTTCCACGTGCCACAGGGATCCTGGGACTCCTATCCATTTTCAAGAGGAGTCAGGCATCGTCTCTTTGGAAGCATTGATCTCCGCGGACCTCTCGAGTTTTCAAAGGATGTGAGGCCTCCGCTCGCGATGAGGTGGAGGACTAGGTCTTTCTCTGTGGTCTCCACAGGGGATTCAGACATCCCTTTGTCTTGGGAGATGCAAGACGAGCCTGCATTCAATTCACTGCAGGGATATCCGGCCTTACTTCGAGTCAGAGCATCTCGGTGTCCATTCCACTTGAGGCCACAAACTCAGGGTCCCTCTCACATACCTGTAGCTGAGAGAAGCCTCCTCTTGAGTGGCTTGTGGAAAGTTCATATTACTCTTGAGTCAAAGCCAGGGACTAAGCTCTCATCTCGAGTTGATTTGGGGTCCACGAAGCCCTTTCGTGTTGCTCCAGTGACCTCAGGATCCCTCTGGACTTGAGACAGTGATCTTGGGTTTTCTGTGGAGTGCAATCAAGGAAATAAAGTCTCCTTTCACGTTTGATGTGGAACACGGAATTGCTCTGCACGCAGTCCAGGGGAATCGGGCCTCATGTCGAGGCGAGGGGGAAGTCTCATGGTTTTTCTCGAGTTGCGGCCGGAACCTGGGGTGTATTCCCGAGTTACGACCGGGAGGGCCCTTCCAGACACGTGTTTGTTCAGCGACGTCAGGACTCCTGGCTAGGTGCGAGGGACAACTCGGGATTCTCCTCGAGTTTTGGCATGGCAATTGGGACGCGTCTCCACCGGAGGCGGGAGACCCAGGGTCCCTTTCCACGTGCCACAGGGATCCTGGGACTCATATCCATTTTCAAGAGGAGTCAGGTATCGTCTCCTTTGGTAGCATTGATCTCCGCGGACCTCTCGAGTTTTAAAAGGATGTGAGGCCTCCGGTCGCGTAGAGGTGGAGGACTAGGTCTTTCTCTGTGGTCTCCACAGGGGATGCAGGCATCCCTTCTTCTTGGGAGATGCAAGACGAGCCTGCATTCAATTCACTGCAGGGATATCCGGCCTTACTTCGAGTCAGAGCATCACAGTGCCATTGCACTTGAGGCCACAAACTCAGGGTCCCTCTCACAAACCTGTTGCTGAGAGAAGCCTCCTCTTGAGGTGCTTGTGCAAAGTTGGTATTCCTCTTGAGTCGAAGCCCCGGACTAAGCTCTCATCTCGAGTTGATTTGGGGTCCACGGAGCCCTTTCGTGTTGCTCCAGTGACCTCAGGATCGCTCTAGACTTGAGACAGTTATCTTGGGTTTTCTCTGGAGTGCCATCAAGTAAATAAAGGCTCCTTTCACGTTTGCTGTGGAACACGGAATTGCTCTGCACGCAGTGCAGGGGAATCGGGCCTCATCTCGCGGCGAGGGGAAATTTCATGGTTTTTCTCGAGTTGCGGCCGGAACCTGGGGTATATTCTCGAGTTCCGACGGGGAGGGCCCTTCCAGACACGTGTTTGTTCAGCGACGTCAGGATTCCTGCCTAGGTGCAAGGGACACCTCGGGATTCTCCTCGAGTCTTGTCATGGCAATTGGGACGCGTCTCCACGTGAGGCGGGAGACCCAGGGTCCCTTTCCACGTGCCACAGGGATCCTGGGACTCCTATCCATTTTCAAGAGGAGTCAGGCATCGTCTCCTTTGGAAGCATTGATCTCCGCGGACCTCTCGAGTTTTCAAAGGATGTGAGGCCTCCGGTCCCGTTGAGGCGGAGGACTAGGTATTTCTCTGTTGTCTCCACAGGGGATTCAGACATCCCTTCGTCTTGGGAGATGCAAGACGAGCCTGCATTCAATTCACTGCAGGGATATCCGGCCTTACTTCGAGTCAGAGCATCTCGGTGTCCATTCCACTTGAGGCCACAAACTCAGGGTCCCTCTCACATACCTGTATCTGAGAGAAGCCTCCTCTTGAGGTGCTTGTGGAAAGTTGGTATTCCCCTTGAGTCGAAGCCACGGACTAAGCTCTCATCTCGAGTTGATTTGGGGTCCACAGAGCCCTTTCGTGTTGCTCCAATAACCTCAGCATCCCTCTAGACTTGAAACAGTGATCTTGGGTTTTCTCTGGAGGGCCATCATAGAAATCAAGGCTCCTTTCATGTTTAATGTGGAACACGGAATTGCTCTGCATGCAGTGTAGGGGAATCGGGCCTCATCTCGTGGCGAGGGGGAAGTCTCATGGTTTTTCTCGAGTTGCGGCCGGAACCTGGGGTATATTCTCGAGTTCCGACGGGGAGGGCCCTTCCAGACACGTGTTTGTTCAGCGACGTCAGGACTCCTGCCTAGGTGCGAGGGACACCTCGGGATTCTCCTCGAGTCTTTTTATGGCAATTGGGACGCGTCTCCCTGTGAGGCGGGAGACCCAGTGTCCCTTTCCACGTGCCACAGGGATCCTGGGACTCCTATCCATTTTCAAGAGGAGTCAGGCATCGTCTCCTTTGAAAGCATTGATCTCCGCGGACCTCTCGAGTTTTCAAAGGATGTGAGGCCTCCGGTCGCGATGAGGCGGAGAACTAGGTCTTTCTCTGTGGTGTCCACAGGGGATTCAGACATCCCTTCGTCTTGGGAGAAGTAAGACGAGCATGCATTCAATTCACTGCAGGGATATCCGGCCTTATTTCGAGTCAGAACATCTCGGTGTCCATTCCTCTTGAGGCCACAAATTCAGGGTCCTTCTAACATACATATAGCTGAGAGAAGCCTCCTCTTGAGGTGCTTGTGGAAAGCTAGTATTCCTCTTGAGTAGAATCCAGGGACTAAGCTCTCATCTCGAGTTGATTTGGGTTCCACGGAGCCCTTTTATGTTGTTACAGTGACCTCAGGATCCCTCTAGACTTGAGACAGTGATCTTGGGTTTTCTCTGGAGTGCCATCAAGGAAATCAAGGCTCCTTTCACGTTTGATGTGGAACACGGAATTGCTGTGCACGCAGTGCAGGGGAATCGGGCCTCCTCTCGTGGCGAGGGGGAAGTCTCATGGTTTTTCTCGAGTTGCGGCCGGAACCTGGGGTATATTCTCGAGTTACGACGGGGAGGGCCCTTCCAGACACGTGTTTGTTCAGCGACGTCAGGACTACTGCCTAGGTGCGTGGGACACCTCGGGATTCTCCTCGAGTCTTGGCATGGCAATTGGGACGCGTCTCCACGTGAGGCGGGAGACCAAGTGTCCCTTTCCACGTGCCACAGGGATCCTGGGACTCCTATCCATTTTCAAGAGGACTCAGGCATCCTCTCCTTTGGAAGCATTGATCTCTGCGGACGTCTCGAGTTTTCAAAGCATGTGAGGCCTCCGGTCACGATGAGGCGGAGAACTAGTTCTTTCTCTGTGGTCTCCACAGGGGATTCAGACATCCCTTCGTTTTGGGAGATGCAAGACGAGCCTGCATTCAATTCACTGCAGGGATATCCGGCCTTACTTCGAGTCAGAGCATCTCGGTGTCCATTCCACTTGAGGCCACAAACTCAGGGTCCCTCTCACATACCTGTAGCTGAGAGAAGCTTCCTCTTGAGGTGCTTGTGGAAAGTTGGTGTTCCTCTTGAGTCGAAGCCAGGGACTAAGCTCTCATCTCGAGTTGATTTGGGGTCCACGGAGCCCTTTCGTGTTGCTACAGTGACCTCAGGATCCCTCTAGACTTGAGACAGTGATCTTGGGTTTTCTCTGGAGTGCCATCAAGGAAATCAAGGCTTTTTTCTCGTTTGATGTGGAACACGGAATTGCTCTGCACGCAGTGCAGGGGAATCGGGCCTCATCTCGCGGCGAGGGGGAAGTCTCATGGTTTTTCTCGAGTTTCGGACGGAACCTGCGGTATATTCTCGAGTTACGACGGGGAGGGCCCTTCCAGACACGTGTTTGTTCAGCGACGTCAGGACTCCTGCCTAGGTGGGAGGGACACCTCGGGATTCTCCTCGAGTCTTGGTATGGCAATTGGGTCGAGTCTCCACATGAGGCGGGAGACCCAGTGTCCCTTTCCACGTGCCAGAGGGATTCTGGGACTCCTATCCATTTTCAAGAGGAGTCAGGCATCGTCTCCTTTGGAAGCATTGATCTCCGCAGCCCTCTCGAGTTTTCAAAGGATGTGAGGCCTCCGGTCGCGATGAGGTGGAGAACTAGGTCTTTCTCTGTAGACTCCACAGGGGATTCAAACATCCCTTCGTATTGGGAGATGAAAGACGAGCCTGCATTCAATTCACTGCAGAGATATCCGGCCTTACTTCAAGTCAGAGCATCTCGATGTCCATTTCACTTGAGGCCACAAACTCAGGGTCCCTCTCACATACCTGTAGCTGAGAGAAGCCTCCTCTTGAGGTGCTTGTGGAAAGTTGGTATTCCTCTTTAGTCGAAGCCAGGGACTAGCTCTCATCTCGAGTTGATTTGGGGTCCACGGAGCCGTTTCATTTTGCTACAGTGAACTCAGGTTCCCTGTAGACTTGAGACAGTGATCTTGGGTTTTCTCTGGAGTGCCATCAAGGAAATCAAGGCTCCTTTCACGTTTGATGTGGAACACGGAATTGCTCTGCACGCAGTGCAGAGGAATCGGACCTCACCTCGCGGCGAGGTGGAAGTCTCATGGTTTTTCTCGAGTTGCGGCCGGAACCTGGGGTATATTCTCGAGTTACGACGGGGAGGGCCCTTCCAGACATGTGTTTGTTCAGCGATGTCAGGACTCCTGCCTAGGTGCGAGGGACACCTCGGGATTCTCCTCGAGTCTTGGCATGGCAATTGGGATGCGTCTCCACATGAGGTGTGAGACCCAGGGTCCCTTTCCATGTGCCACAGGGATCCTGGAACTCCTATCCATTTTCAAGAGGAGTCAGGCATCATCTCCTTTGGAAGCATTGATCTCCGCAGACCTCTCGTGTTTTCAAAGGATGTGAGGTCTCCGGTCGCGATGAGGAGGAGAACTAGATCTTTCTCTGTGGTCACAACAGCGGATTCAGACATCCCTTCGTCTTGGGAGATGCAAGACGAGCCTGCATTCAATTCACTGAAGGGATATCCGGCCTTACTTCGAGTCAGAGCATGTCTGTGTCCATTCCACTTGAGGCCACATACTCAGGGTCCCTCTCACATACCTGTAGCTTAGAGAAGCCTCCTCTTGAGGTGCTTGTGGAAAGTTGGTATTCCTCTTGAGTCGAAACCAGGGACTAAGCTTTCATCTCGAGTTGATTTGTGGTCCACGGAGCCCTTTCGTGTTGCTCCAGTGACCTCAGGATCCCTCTAGACTTGAGACAGTGATCTTCCGTTTTTTCTGGAGTGCCATCAAGGAAATTAAAGCTCCTTTCACGTTTGATGTGGAACACGGAATTGCTCTGCACGCAGTGCAGGGGAATCGGGCCTCATCTCGCGGCGAGTGGGAAGTCTCATGGTTTTTCTCGAGTTGCGGCCGGATCCTGGGTTATATTCTCGAGTTACGAGGGGGAGGGCCCTGCCAGACACGTGTTTGTTCAGCGACATCAGGACTCCTGCCTAGATGCGAGGGACACCTCGGGATTCTCCTCGAGTCTTGGCATGACAATTGGTACGCGTCTGCACGTGAGGTGGGAGACCCAGGGTCCCTTTCCACCTGCCACAGGGATCCTGGGACTCCTATCCATTTTCAAGAGGAGTCAGGCATTTTCTGCTTTTGAAGCATTGATCTCCGTCGACCTCTCGAATTTTCAAAGTATGTGAGGCCTCCGGTCGCGATGAGGCGGAGAACTAGGTCTTTCTCTGTGGTCTCCACAGGGGATTCAGACATCCCTTCGTCTTGGGAGATGCAAGAGGAGCCTGAATTCAATTCACTGCAGGGATATCCGGCCTTACTTCGAGTAAGAGCATCTCGGAGTCCTTTCCATTTGAGGCCACAAACTCAGGGTCTCTCTCACATTCCTGTATCTGAGAGAAGCCTCCTCTTGAGGTGGTTGTGGAAAGTTTGTATACCTCTTGAGTGAATCCAGGGACTAAGCTCTCATCTCGAGTTGATTTGGGGTCCACGGAGCCCTTTCGTGTTGCTACAGTGACCTCAGGATCCCTTTAGACTTGAGCCAGTGATCTTGGGTTTTCTCTGGACTGCAATCAATGAAATCAAGTCTCTCTTAACGTTTGATGTGGAAAACGGAATTGCTCTGCACGCAGTGCAGGGGAATCGGGCCTCATCTCGCGGCAAGCGGGAAGTATCATGGTTTTTCTCGAGTTGCGGCCGCAACCTGGGGTATATTCTCGAGTTACGACTGGGAGGGCCCTTCCACACAAGTGTTTGTTCAGCGACATCAGAACTCCTGCCTAGGTGCGAGGGACACTTCAGGATTCTCCTCGAGTCTTGGCATGGAAATTGGGACACGTCTCCACGTGAGGCGGGAGACCCAGGGTCCCTTTCCACGTGCCACAGGGATCCTGGGACTCCTATCCATTTTCAAAAGGAGTCAGGCATCATCTCCTTTGGAAGCATTGTTTTCCGCAGACCTCTCGAGTTTTCAAAGGATGTGAGGCCTCCCGTCGCGATGAGGCGGAGAACTAGGTCTTTCTCTGTGGTCTCCACAGGGGATTCAGACATCCCTTCGCCTTGGGAGATGCAAGACGAGCCTGCATTCAATTCACTGCAGGGATATCTAGCTTTATTTTGAGTAAGAGCATCTCGGTGTCCATTGCACTTGAGGCCACAAACTCAGGGTCCCTCGCACATACCTGTAGCTGAGAGAAGCCTCCTCTTGAGGTGCTTGTGGAAAGTTGGTATTCCTCTTGAGTCGAAGCCAGGGACTAAGCTCTCATCTCGAGTTGATTTGGGGTCCACGGAGCCCTTTCGTGTTGCTACAGTGACCTCAGGATCCCTTTAGACTTGAGCCAGTGATCTTGGGTTTTCTCTGGACTGCAATCAATGAAATCAAGTCTCTCTTAACGTTTGATGTGGAAAACGGAATTGCTCTGCAAGCAGTGCAGGGGAATCGGGCTTCATCTCGCGGCGAGCGGGAAGTCTCATGGCTTTTCTAGAGTTGCGGCCGGAAGCTGGGCTATATTCTCGAATTAAGACACGAAGGGCCCTTCCAGACACGTGTTTGTTCAGTGACGTCAGGACTCCTGCCTAGGTGCCAGGGACACCTCGGGATTCTCCTTGAGTCTTGGCATGGCAATTGGGACGCAGCTCCACGTGAGGCGCGAGACCCAGGGTCCCTTTCCACGTGCCACAGGGATCCTGGGACTCCTATCCATTTTCAAGAGAAGTCAGGCATCGTCTCCTTTGGAAGCATTGATCTCCGCGGACCTCTCGAGTTTTCAAAGGATGTGAGGCCTCCGTTCGCGTTGAGGCGGAGGACTAGGTCTTTCTCTGTGGTCTCCACAGGGGATTCAGTCATCCCTTCGTCTTGGGAGATGCAAGACTAGCCTGCATTCAATTCACTGCAGGGATATCCGGCCTTACTTCGAGTCAGAGCATCTCGGTGTCCATTCCACTTGAGGCCACAAACTCAGGGTCCCTCTCACATACCTGTAGCTGAGAGAAGCCTCCTCTTGAGGTGCTTGTGGAAAGTTAGTATTCCTCTTGAGTCGAAGCCAGGGACTAAGTTCTCATCTGGAGTTGATTTGGGTTCCATGGAGCCCTTTCGTGTTGCTACAGTGACCTCAGGATCCCTCTAGACTTGAGACAGTGATCTTGGGTTTTCTCTGGAGTGCCATCAAGGAAATCAAGGCTCCTTTCAGGCTTGATGTGGAACACGGAATTGCTCTGCATGCAGTGCAGGGGAATCGGGCCTCATCTCGCGGCGAGGGGGAAGTCTCATGGTTTTTCTCGAGTTGCGGCCGGAACCTGGGGTATATTTTCGAGTTACGACGGGGAGGGCCCTTCCAGACACGTGTTTGTTCAGCGACGTCAGGACTCCTGCCTAGGTGCGAGGGACACCTCGGGATTCTCCTCGAGTCTTGGCATGGCAATTGGGATCGTCTCCACGTGAAGCGGGAGACCCAGGGTCCCCTTCCATGTGGACAGGGATCCTAGGACTCCTAACCATTTTCAAGAGCAGTCAGGCATCGTCTCCTTTGGAAGCATTGATCTCCGCGGACCTCTCGAGTTTTCAAAGGATGTGAGGCCTCCGCTCGCGATGAGGCGGAGAACTAGGTCTTTCTCTGTGGTCTCCACAGGGGATTCAGACATCCCTTCGTCTTGGGAGATGCAAGACGAGTCTGCATTCAACTCACTGTAGGGATATCCGGCCTTACTTCGAGTCAGAACGTCTCGGTGTCCATTCCACTTGAGGCCACAAACTCAGGGTATCTCTCACATACATGTAGCTGAGAGAAGCATCCTCTTGAGGTGCTTGTGGAAAGTTGGTATTCCTCTTGAGTCGAAGCCAGGGACTAAGCTCTCATCTCGAGTTGATTTGGGGTCCACGGAGCCCTTTCGTGTTGCTCCAGTGACCTCAGGATCCCTCTAGACTTGAGACAGTGATCTTGGGTTTTCTCTGGAGTGCCATCAAGGAAATCAAGGCTCCTTTCACGTTTGATATGGAACACAGAATTGCTCTGCAAGCAGTGCAGGGGAATCGGGCCTCATCTCGCGGCGAGGGGGAAGTCGCATGGTTTTTCTCGAGTTGCGGCCAGAACCTGGGGCATATTCTCCAGTTACGACGGGGAGGGCCCTTCCAGACACGTGTTTGTTCAGCGAAATCAGGACTCCTGCCTAGGTGCGAAGGACACCTCGGGATTCTCCTCGAGTCTTGGCATGGCAATTGGGAGGCGTCTCCACGTTAGGCGGGAGAACCAGGGTCCTCTTCCATGTGGACAGGGATCCTAGGACTCCTAACCATTTTGAAGAGGAGTCAGGCATCATCTCCTTTGGAAGAATTGATCTCCGCGGACCTCTCGAGTTTTCAAAGGATGTGAGGCATCCAGTCGCGTTGAGGTGGAGGACTAGGTCCTTCTCTGTGGTCTCCACAGGGGATTCAGACATCCCTTGGTCTTGGGAGATGCAAGACGAGCCTGCATTCAATTCACTGCAGGGATATCCGGCCTTACTTCGAGTCAGAGCATCTCGGTGTCCATTCCACTTGAGGCCACAAACTCAGGGTCCCTCTCACATACCTGTAGCTGATAGAAGCCTCCTCTTGAGGTGCTTGTGGAAAGTTGGCATTCCTCTTAAGTCGAAGCCAGGGACTAAGCTCTCATCTCGAGTTGATTTGGGGTGCACGGAGTCCTTTCATGTTGCTCCAGTGACCTCAGGATCCCTCTAGACTTGAGACAGTGATCTTGGGTTTTCTCTGGAGTGCCATCAAGGAAATCAAGGCTCCTTTCACGTTTGATGTGGAACAGGGAATTGCTCTGCACGCAGTGCAGGGGAATCGGGCCTCA
Organism: Dama dama; assembly: GCF_033118175.1. Lineage (NCBI taxonomy): Eukaryota > Metazoa > Chordata > Mammalia > Artiodactyla > Cervidae > Dama > Dama dama. The sequence continues at coordinate 3,362,668 of NW_026870879.1, read as the reverse complement.
TGTCACGGCGAGGGGAAAGTCTCATGGTTTTTCTCGAGTTCCAGCCGGAACCTGGGGTATATTCTCGAGTTACGATGGGGAGGGCCCTTCCAGACACGTGTTTGTTCAGCGACGTCAGGACTCCTGCCTAGGTGCGAGGGACACCTCGGGATTCTCCTCGAGTCTTGGCATGGCAATTGGGACGCGTCTCCACGTGAGGCGGGAGACCCAGTGTCCCTTTCCACGTGCCACAAGGATCCTGGGACTCCTATCCTTTTTCAAGAGGAGGCAGGCATCGTCTCCTTTGGAAGCATTGATCTCCGCGGTCCTCTCGAGTTTTCAAAGGATGTGAGGCCTCCAGGTCGCGATGAGGCGGAGGACTAGGTCTTTCTCTGTGGTCTCCACAGGGGATTCAGACATCCCTTCGTCTTGGGAGATGCAAGACGAGCCTGCATTCACTTCACTGCAGGGATATCCGGCCTTACTTCGAGTCAGAGCATCTCGGTGTCCATTCCACTTGAAGCCACAAACTCAGGCTCCGTCTCACCTACCTGTAGCTGAGAGAAGCCTCCTCTTGAGGTGCTTGTGGAAAGTTGGTATTCCTCTTGAGTCGAAGCCAGGGACTAAGCTCTCATCTCGAGTTGATTTGGGTTCCACGAAGCCCTTTCGTGTTGCTACAGTGACCTCAGGATCCCTCTAGACTTGAGACAGTGATCTTGGGTTTTCTCTGGAGTGCCATCAAGGAAATCAAGGCTCCTTTCAGGCTTGATGTGGAACACGGAATTGCTCTGCACGCAGTGCAGGGGAATCGGGCCTCATCTCGCGGCGAGGGGGAAGTCTCATGGTTTTACTCGAGTTGCGGCCGGAACCTGGGGTATATTCTCGAGTTACGACGGGGAGGGCCCTTCCAGACACGTGTTTGTTCAGCGACGTCAGTACTCCTGCCTAGGTGCGAGGGATACCTCGGGATTCTCCTCGAGTCTTGGCATGGCAATTGGGACGCGTCTCCACGTGAGGCGGGAGACCCAGGGTCCCTTTCCACGTGCCACAAGGATCCGGGGACTCCTATCCATTTTCAAGAGGAGTCAGGCATCGTCTCCTTTGGAAGCATTGATCTCCAAGGTCCTCTCGAGTTTTCAAAGGATGTGAGGCCTCCAGTTCGCGATGAGGCGGAGGACTAGGTCTTTCTCTGTGGTCTCCACAGGGGATTCAGACATCCCTTCGTCTTGGGAGATGCAAGATGAGCCTGCATTCACTTCACTGCAGGGATATCCGGCCTTACTTCGAGTGAGAGCATCTCGGTGTCCATTCCACTTGAGGATACAAATTCAGGGTCCCTCTCACCTACCTGTAGCTGAGAGAAGTCTCCTCTTGAGGTGCTTGTGGAAAGTTAGTATTCCTCTTGAGTCGAAGCCAGGGACTAAGTTCTCATCTAGAGTTGATTTGGGTTCCATGGAGCCCTTTCGTGTTGCTACAGTGACCTCAGGATCCCTCTAGACTTGAGACAGTGATCTTGGTTTTTCTCTGGAGTGCCATCAAGTAAATCAAGGCTCCTTTCAGGCTTGATGTGGAACACGGAAGTGCTCTGCACGCAGTGCAGGGGAATCGGGCCTCATCTCGCGGCGAGGGGGAAGTCTCATGGTTTTTCTCGAGTTGCGGCCGGAACCTGGGGTATATTCTCGAGTTACGACGGGGAGGGCCCTTCCAGACACGTGTTTGTTCAGCGACGTCAGGACCCTGCCTAGGTGCGAGGGACACCTCGGGATTCTCCTCGAGTCTTGGCATGGCAATTGGGACGCGTCTCCACGTGAGGCGGGAGACCCAGGGTCCCTTTCCACGTGCCACAGGGATCCTGGGACTCCTATCCATTTTCAAGAGGAGTCAGGCATCGTCTCTTTGGAAGCATTGATCTCCGCGGACCTCTCGAGTTTTCAAAGGATGTGAGGCCTCCGCTCAAGATGAGGCGGAGGACTAGGTCTTTCTCTGTGGTCTCCACAGGGGATTCAGACATCCCTTCGTCTTGGAAGATGCAAGACGAGCGTGCATTCAATTCACTGCAGGGATATCCGGCCTTACTTCAAGTCAGAGCATCTCGGTGTCCATTCCACTTGAGGCCACAAACTCAGGGTCCCTCTCACATACCTGTAGCTGAGAGAAGCCTCCTCTTGAGGTGCTTGTGGAAAGTTGGTATTCCTCTTGATTCGAAGCCAGGGACTAAGCTCTCATCTCGAGTTGATTTGGGGTCCACGGAGCCCTTTCGTGTTGCTCCAATGACCTCAGGATCCCTCTAGACTTGAGACAGTGATCTTCGGTATTCTCTGGAGTGCCATCAAGCAAATCAAGGCTCCTTTCACGTTTGATGTGGAACACGGAATTGCTCTGCACGCAGTGCAGGGGAATCGGGCCTCATCTCGCGGCGAGGGGGAAGTCTCATGGTTTTTCTCGAGTTGCGGCCGGAACCTGGGGTATATTCTCGAGTTCCGAAGGGGAGGGCCCTTCCAGACACGTGTTTGTTCAGCGACGTCAGGACTCCTGCCTAGGTGCGAGTGACACCTCGGGATTCTCTTCGAGTCTTGGCATGGCAATTGGGACGCGTCTCCATGTGAGGCGGGAGACCCAGGGTCCCTTTCCACGTGCCACAGGGATCCTGGGACTCCTATCCATTTTCAAGAGGAGTCAGGCATCGTCTCTTTGGAAGCATTGATCTCCGCGGACCTCTCGAGTTTTCAAAGGATGTGAGGCCTCTGCTCGCGATGAGGTGGAGGACTAGGTCTTTCTCTGTGGTCTCCACAGGGGATTCAGACATCCCTTTGTCTTGGGAGATGCAAGACGAGCCTGCATTCAATTCACTGCAGGGATATCCGGCCTTACTTCGAGTCAGAGCATCTCGGTGTCCATTCCACTTGAGGCCACAAACTCAGGGTCCCTCTCACATACCTGTAGCTGAGAGAAGCCTCCTCTTGAGTGGCTTGTGGAAAGTTCATATTACTCTTGAGTCAAAGCCAGGGACTAAGCTCTCATCTCGAGTTGATTTGGGGTCCAGGAAGCCCTTTCGTGTTGCTCCAGTGACCTCAGGATCCCTCTGGACTTGAGACAGTGATCTTGGGTTTTCTGTGGAGTGCATTCAAGGAAATAAAGTCTCCTTTCACGTTTGATGTGGAACACGGAATTGCTCTGCACGCAGTCCAGGGGAATCGGGCCTCATGTCGAGGCGAGGGGGAAGTCTCATGGTTTTTCTCGAGTTGCGGCCGGAACCTGGGGTGTATTCCCGAGTTACGACCGGGAGGGCCCTTCCAGACACGTGTTTGTTCAGCGACGTCAGGACTCCTGGCTAGGTGCGAGGGACAACTCGGGATTCTCCTCGAGTTTTGGCATGGCAATTGGGACGCGTCTCCACCTGAGGCGGGAGACCCAGGGTCCCTTTCCACGTGCCACAGGGATCCTGGGACTCATATCCATTTTCAAGAGGAGTCAGGTATCGTCTCCTTTGGTAGCATTGATCTCCGCGGACCTCTCGAGTTTTAAAAGGATGTGAGGCCTCCGGTCGCGTAGAGGTGGAGGACTAGGTCTTTCTCTGTGGTCTCCACAGGGGATGCAGGCATCCCTTCTTCTTGGGAGATGCAAGACGAGCCTGCATTCAATTCACTGCAGGGATATCCGGCCTTACTTCGAGTCAGAGCATCACAGTGCCATTGCACTTGAGGCCACAAACTCAGGGTCCCTCTCACAAACCTGTTGCTGAGAGAAGCCTCCTCTTGAGGTGCTTGTGCAAAGTTGGTATTCCTCTTGAGTCGAAGCCCCGGACTAAGCTCTCATCTCGAGTTGATTTGGGGTCCACGGAGCACTTTCGTGTTGCTCCAGTGACCTCAGGATCGCTCTAGACTTGAGACAGTTATCTTGGGTTTTCTCTGGAGTGCCATCAAGTAAATAAAGGCTCCTTTCACGTTTGCTGTGGAACACGGAATTGCTCTGCACGCAGTGCAGGGGAATCGGGCCTCATCTCGCGGCGAGGGGAAATTTCATGGTTTTTCTCGAGTTGCGGCCGGAACCTGGGGTATATACTCGAGTTCCGACGGGGAGGGCCCTTCCAGACACGTGTTTGTTCAGCGACGTCAGGATTCCTGCCTAGGTGCAAGGGACACCTCGGGATTCTCCTCGAGTCTTGTCATGGCAATTGGGACGCGTCTCCACGTGAGGCGGGAGACCCAGGGTCCCTTTCCACGTGCCACAGGGATCCTGGGACTCCTATCCATTTTCAAGAGGAGTCAGGCATCGTCTCCTTTGGAAGCATTGATCTCCGCGGACCTCTCGAGTTTTCAAAGGATGTGAGGCCTCCGGTCCCGTTGAGGCGGAGGACTAGGTATTTCTCTGTTGTCTCCACAGGGGATTCAGACATCCCTTCGTCTTGGGAGATGCAAGACGAGCCTGCATTCAATTCACTGCAGGGATATCCGGCCTTACTTCGAGTCAGAGCATCTCGGTGTCCATTCCACTTGAGGCCACAAACTCAGGGTCCCTCTCACATACCTGTATCTGAGAGAAGCCTCCTCTTGAGGTGCTTGTGGAAAGTTGGTATTCCCCTTGAGTCGAAGCCAGGGACTAAGCTCTCATCTCGAGTTGATTTGGGGTCCACAGAGCCCTTTCGTCTTGCTCCAATAACCTCAGCATCCCGCTAGACTTGAAACAGTGATCTTGGGTTTTCTCTGGAGGGCCATCATAGAAATCAAGGCTCCTTTCATGTTTAATGTGGAACACGGAATTGCTCTGCATGCAGTGTAGGGGAATCGGGCCTCATCTCGTGGCGAGGGGGAAGTCTCATGGTTTTTCTCGAGTTGCGGCCGGAACCTGGGGTATATTCTCGAGTTCCGACGGGGCGGGCCCTTCCAGACACGTGTTTGTTCAGCGACGTCAGGACTCCTGCCTAGGTGCGAGGGACACCTCGGGATTCTCCTCGAGTCTTGGCATGGCAATTGGGATGCGTCTCCACGTGAGGCGGGAGACCCAGGTTCCCTTTCCACATGCTACAGGGATCCTGGGACTCCCATCCATTTACAAGAGGAGTCAGGCATCGTCTCCTTTGGAAGCATTGATCTCCGCGGACCTCTCGAGTTTTCAAAAAATGTGAGGCCTCCGGTCTCGATGAGGTGGAGAACTAGGTCTTTCTCTTTGGTCTCCACTGGGGATTCAGACATCCCTTCGTCTTGGGAGATGCAGGACGAGCCTGCATTCAATTCACTGCAGGGATATCCGGCCTTAGTTCAAGTCAGAGCATCTCGGTGTCCATTCCACTTGAGGCCACAAACTCAGGGTCCCTCTCACATACCTGTAGCTGAGAGAAGCCTCCTCTTGAGGTGCTTGTGGAAAGTTGGTATTCCTCTTGAGTCGAAGCCAGGGACTAAGCTCTCATCTCGAGTTGATTTGGGGTCCACGGAGCCCTTTCGTGTTGCTCCTGTGACCTCAGGATCCCTCTAGACTTGAGACAGTGATCTTGGGTTTTCTCTGGAGGGCCATCAAGGAAATCAAGGCTCCTTTCACGTTTGATGTGGAAGACGGAATTGCTCTGCACGCAGTGCAGGGGAATCGGGCCTCATCTCGTGGCGAGGGGGAAGTCTCATGGTTTTTCTCGAGTTGCGGCCGGAACCTGGGGTATATTCTCGAGTTACGACGGGGAGGGCCCTTCAATACATGTGTTTGTTCAGCGACGTCAGGACTCCAGCCTAGGTTCGAGCGACACCTCGGGATTCTCCTCGAGTCTTGCCATGGCAATTGGGACGCGTCTCCACGTGAGGCGGGAGTCCCAGGGTCCCTTTCCACGTGCCACAGTGATCCTGGGTCTACTATCCATTTTCAAGAGGAGTCAGGCATCGGCTCCTTTGGAAGCATTGATCTCCGCGGACCTCTCGAGTTTTCAAAGGATGTGAGGCCTCCGGTCGCGTTGAGGCGGAGGACTAGGTCTTTCTCTGTGGTCTCCACAGGGGATTCAGACATCCCTTCGTCTTGGGAGATGCAAGACGAGCCTGCATTCAATTCACTGCAGGGATATCCGGCCTTACTTCGAGTGAGAGCATCTCGGTGTCCATTCCACTTGAGGCCACAAACTCAGGGGCCCTCTCACATACCTGTAGCTGAGAGAAGCCTCCACTTGAGGTGCTTGTGGAAAGTTGGTACTCCTCTTGAGTCGAAGCCAGGGACTAAGCTCTCATCTCGAGTTGATTTGGGGTCCACGGAGCCCTTTCATGTTGCTCCAGTGACCTCAGGATCCCTCTAGACTTGAGACAGTGATCTTGGGTTTTCTCTGGAGTGCCATCAAGGAAATCAAGTTTCCTTTCACGTTTGATGTGGAACACGGAATTGCTCTGCACGCAGTGCAGGGGAATCGGGCCTTATCTCGCGGCGAGGGGGAAGTGTCATGGTTTTTCTCGAGTTGCCGCCGGAACCTGGGGTATATTCTCGAGTTATGACGGGGAGGGCCCTTCCCGACACGTGTTTGTTCAGCGACGTCAGGACTCCTGCCTAGGTGCCAAGGACACCTCAGGATTCTCCTCGTGTCTTGGCATGGCAATTGGGACGCGTCTCCATGTGAGGCGGGAGACCCAGGGTCCTTTTCCATGTGGACAGGGATCCTGGGACTCCTATCCATTTTCAAGAGGAGTCAGGCATCGTCTCCTTTGGAAGCACTGATCTCCGCGGACCTTTCGAGTTTTCAAAGGACGTGAGGCCTCCGTTCGCGTTGAGGCGGAGGACTAGGTCGTTCTCTGTGGTCTCCACAGGGGATTCAGACAACCCTTCGTCTTGGGAGATGCAAGACGAGCCTGCATTCAATTCACTGCAGGGATATCCGGCCTTACTTCGAGTCAGAGCATCTCGGTGTCCATTCCACTTGAGGCCACAAACTCAGGGTCCCTCTCACATACCTGTAGCTGAGAGAAGCCTCCTCTTGAGGTGCTTGTGGAAAGTTGGTATTCCTCTTGATTCGAAGCCAGGGACTAAGCTCTCATCTCGAGTTGATTTGGGGTCCACGGAGCCCTTTCGTGTTGTTCCAGTGACCTCAGGATCCCTCTAGACTTGAGACAGTGATCTTGGGTTTTCTCTGGAGGGCCATCAAGGAAATCAAGGCTCCTTTCACGTTTGATGTGGAACAGGGAATTGCTCTGCACGCAGTGCAGGGGAATCGGGCCTCATCTCGTGGCGAGGGGGAAGTCTCATGGTTTTTCTCGAGTTGCGGCCGGAACCTGGGGTATATTCTCGAGTTACGACGGGGAGGGCCCTTCCATACATGTGTTTGTTCAGCGACGTCAGGACTCCAGCCTAGGTTCGAGCGACACCTCGGGATTCTCCTCGAGTCTTGGCATGGCAATTGGGACGCGTCTCCACGTGAGGCGGGAGTCCCAGGGTCCCTTTCCACGTGCCACAGTGATCCTGGGACTACTATCCATTTTCAAGAGGAGTCAGGCATCGTCTCCTTTGGAAGCATTGATCTCCGCGGACCTCTCGAGTTTTCAAAGGATGTGAGGCCTCCGGTCGCGTTGAGGCGGAGGACTAGGTCTTTCTCTGTGGTCTCCACAGGGGATTCAGACATCCCTTCGTCTTGGGAGATGCAAGACGAGCCTGCATTCAATTCACTGCAGGGATATCCGGCCTTACTTCGAGTGAGAGCATCTCGGTGTCCATTCCACTTGAGGCCACAAACTCAGGGGCCCTCTCACATACCTGTAGCTGAGAGAAGCCTCCACTTGAGGTGCTTGTGGAAAGTTGGTACACCTCTTGAGTCGAAGCCAGGGACTAAGCTCTCATCTCGAGTTGATTTGGGGTCCACGGAGCCCTTTCGTGTTGCTCCAGTGACCTCAGGATCCCTCTAGACTTGAGACAGTGATCTTGGGTTTTCTCTGGAGTGCCATCAAGGAAATCAAGTTTGCTTTCACGTTTGATGTGGAACACGGAATTGCTCTGCACGCAGTGCACGGGAATCGGGCCTCATCTCGCGGCGAGGGGGAAGTCTCATGGTTTTTCTCGAGTTGCGGCCGAAACCTGGGGTATTTTCTCGAGTTAAGACGGGGAGGGCCCTTCCATACACGTGTTTGTTCAGCGACATCAGGACTCCTGCCTAGGTGCGAGGGACACCTCGGGATTGTCCTCAAGTCTTGGCATGGCAATTGGGACGCGTCTCCACGTGAGGCGGGAGACCAAGGGTCCCTTTCCACGTGCCACAGGGATCCTGGGACTCCTATCTATTTTCCAGAGGAGTCAGGCATCGTCTCCTTTGGAAGCATTGATCTCCGCTGACCTCTCGAGTTTTCAAAGAATGTGAGTCCTCCGGTCACGTTGAGGCGGAGGACTAGGTCTTTCTCTGTCGTCTCCACAGGGGATTCAGACATCCCTTCGTCTTGGGAGATGCAAGACGAGCCTGCCTTCAATTCACTGCAGGGATATCCGGCCTTACTTCGAGTCAGAGCATCTCGGTGTCCATTCAACTTGAGGCCACAAACTCAGGGTCCCTCTCACATACCTGTAGCTGAGAGAAGACTCCTCTTGAGGTGCTTCTGGAAAGTTGGTATTCCTCTTGAGTCGAAGCCAGGGACTAAGCTCTCATCTCGAGTTGATTTGGGGTCCACAGACCCCTTTCGTGTTGCTCCAGTGACCTCAGGATACCTCTAGACTTGAGACAGTGATCTTGGGTTTTCTCTGTAGTGCCATCAAGGAAATCAAGGCTCCTTTCACGTTTGATGTGGAACACGGAATTGCTCTGCATGCAGTGCAGGGTAATCGGGCCTCATCTCGCGGCGAGGGGGAATTCTCATGGTTTTTCTCGAGTTGCGGCCGGAACCTGGGGTATATTCTCGATTTACGACTGGGAGGGCCCTTCGAGACACGTGTTTGTTCAGCAACGTCAGGACTCCTGCCTAGGTGCGAGGGACACATCGGGATTCTCCTCGAGTCTTGGCATGGCAATTGGGACGCGTCTCCACGTGAGGCGGGAGACCCAGGGTCCCTTTCCACGTGCCACAGGGATCCTGGGACTCCTATCCATTTTCAAGAGGAGTCAGGCATCGTCTCCTTTGGAAGCATTGATCTCCGCGGACCTCTCGAGTTTTCAAAGGATGTGAGTCCTCTGGTCGCGATGAGGCGGAGGACTAGGTCGTTCTCTGTGGTCTCCACAGGGGATTCAGACAACCCTTCGTCTTGGGAGTTGCAAGACGAGCCTGCATTCAATTCACTGCAGGGATATCCGGCCTTACTTTGAGTCAGAGCATCTCGGTGTCCATTCCACTTGAGGCCACAAACTCATGGTCCCTCTCACATACCTGTAGTTGAGAGAAGCCTCCTCTTGAGGTGCTTGTGGAAAGTTGGTATTCCTCTTGAGTCGAAGCCAGGGACTAAGCTCTCATCTCGAGTTGATATGGGGTCCAGGGAACCCTTTCGTGTTGCTCCAATGACTTCAGGATCCCTCTAGACTTAAGACAGTGATCTTGGGTTTTCTCTGGAGTGCCATCAAGGAAATCAAGGCTCCTTTCAGGCTTGATGTGGAACGCGGAATTGCTCTGCACGCAGTGCAGGGGAATTGGGCCTCATCTCGCGGCGAGGGGGAAGTCTCATGGTTTTTCTCGAGTTGTGGCCGAAACCTGGGGTATTTTCTCGAGTTAAGACGGGGAGGGCCCTTCCATACACGTGTTTGTTCAGCGACATCAGGACTCCTGCCTAAGTGCGAGGGACACCTGGGGAGTGTCCTCAAGTCTTGGCATGGCAATTGGGACGCGTCTCCACGTGAGGCGGGAGACCAAGGGTCCCTTTCCACGTGCCACAGGGATCCTGGGACTCCTATCTATTTTCCAGAGGAGTCAGGCATCGTCTCCTTTGGAAGCATTGATCTCCGCGGACCTCTCGAGTTTTCAAAGGATGTGAGGCCTCCGCTCAAGATGAGGCGGAGGACTAGGTCTTTCTCTGTGGTCTCCACACGGGATTCAGACATCCCTTCGTCTTGGAAGATGCAAGACGAGCGTGCATTCAATTCACTGCAGGGATATCCGGCCTTACTTCAAGTCAGAGCATCTCGGTGTCCATTCCACTTGAGGCCACAAACTCAGGGTCCCTCTCACATACCTGTAGCTGAGAGAAGCCTCCTCTTGAGGTGCTTGTGGAAAGTTGGTATTCCTCTTGATTCGAAGCCAGGGACTAAGCTCTCATCTCGAGTTGATTTGGGGTCCACGGAGCCCTTTCGTGTTGCTCCAATGACCTCAGGATCCCTCTAGACTTGAGACAGTGATCTTCGGTATTCTCTGGAGTGCCATCAAGCAAATCAAGGCTCCTTTCACGTTTGATGTGGAACACGGAATTGCTCTGCACGCAGTGCAGGGGAATCGGGCCTCATCTCGCGGCGAGGGGGAAGTCTCATGGTTTTTCTCGAGTTGCGGCCGGAACCTGGGGTATATTCTCGAGTTCCGAAGGGGAGGGCCCTTCCAGACACGTGTTTGTTCAGCGACGTCAGGACTCCTGCCTAGGTGCGAGGGACACCTCGGGATTCTCCTCGAGTCTTGGCATGGCAATTGGGACGCGTCTCCATGTGAGGCGGGAGACCCAGGGTCCCTTTCCACGTGCCACAGGGATCCTCGGACTCCTATCCATTTTCAAGAGGAGTCAGGCATCGTCTCTTTGGAAGCATTGATCTCCGCGGACCTCTCGAGTTTTCAAAGGATGTGAGGCCTCCGCTCGCGATGAGGTGGAGGACTAGGTCTTTCTCTGTGGTCTCCACAGGGGATTCAGACATCCCTTTGTCTTGGGAGATGCAAGACGAGCCTGCATTCAATTCACTGCAGGGATATCCGGCCTTACTTCGAGTCAGAGCATCTCGGTGTCCATTCCACTTGAGGCCACAAACTCAGGGTCCCTCTCACATACCTGTAGCTGAGAGAAGCCTCCTCTTGAGTGGCTTGTGGAAAGTTCATATTACTCTTGAGTCAAAGCCAGGGACTAAGCTCTCATCTCGAGTTGATTTGGGGTCCACGAAGCCCTTTCGTGTTGCTCCAGTGACCTCAGGATCCCTCTAGACTTGAGACAGTGATCTTGGGTTTTCTGTGGAGTGCAATCAAGGAAATAAAGTCTCCTTTCACGTTTGATGTGGAATACAGAATTGCTCTGGAGGCAGTGCAGGGGAATCGGGCCTCATCTCGCGGAGAGGGGGAAGTCTCATGGTTTTTCTCGAGTTGCGGCCAGAACCTGGGGTATATTCTCGAGTTACGACGGGGAGGGCCCTTCCAGACACGTGTTTGTTCAGCGACATAAGGACTACTGCCTAGGTGCGAGGGACACCTCGGGATTCTCCTCGAGTCTTGGCATGGCAATTGGGGCGCGTCTCCACGTGAGGCGGGAGACCCAGGGTCCCTCTCCACGTGCCACAGGGATCCTGGGACTCCTATCCATTTTCAAGAGGAGTCAGTCATCGTCTCCTTTGGAAGCATTGATCTCCGCGGACCTCTCGAGTTTTCAAAGGATGTGACACCTCCGTTCGCGTTGAGGCAGAGGACTAGGTCTTTCTCTGTGGTCTCCACAGGGGATTCAGACATCCCTTCGTCTTGGGAGATGCAAGACGAGCCTGCATTCAATTTACTGCAGGGATATCCGGCCTTACTTCGAGTCAGAGCATCTCGGTGTCCATTCCAATTGAGGCCACAAACTCAGGGTCCCTCTCACATACCTGTAGCTGAGAGAAGCCTCCTCTTGAGGTGCTTGTGGAAAGTTGGTATTCCTCTTGAGTCGAAGTCAGGGACTAAGCTCTCATCTCGAGTTGATTTGGGGTCGACGGAGCCCTTTCGTGTTGCTCCAGTTACCTCATTATCCCTCTAGACTTGAGACAGTGATCTTGGGTTTTCTCTGGAGTGTCATCAAGGAAATCAAGGCTCCTTTCACGTTTGATGTGGAACACGGAATTGCTCTGGACGCAGTGCAAGGGAATCGGGCCTCATCTCGGGGCGAGGGGGAAGTCTCATGATTTTCTCGAGTTGCGGCCAGAACCTGGGGTATATTCTCGAGTTACGACGGGGAGGGCCCTTCCAGACACGTGTTTGTTCAGCGACGTAAGGACTACTGCCTAGGTGCGAGGGACACCTCAGGATTCTCCTCGAGTCTTGGCATGGCAATTGGGACGCGTCTCCACGTGAGGCGGGAGACCCAGGGTCCCTTTCCACGTGCCACAGGGATCCTGGGACTCCTATCCATTTTCAAGAGGAGTCAGGCATCGTCTCCTTTGGAAGCATTGATCTCCTTGGACCTCTCGAGTTTTCAAAGGATGTGAGGCCTCCAGTCGCGATGAGGCGGAGGACTAGGTCTTTCTCTATGGTCTCCACAGGGGATTCAGACATCCCTTCGTCTTGGGAGATGCAAGACGAGCCAGCATTCAATTCACTGCAGGGATATCTGGCCTTACTTCGAGTCAGAGCATCTCGATGTCCATTTCACTTGAGGCCACAAACTCAGGGTCCCTCTCACATACATGTAGCTGAGAGAAGCCTCCTCTTGAGGTGCTTGTGGAAATTTGGTATTCCTCTTGAGTCGAAGCCAGGGACTAAGCTCTCATCTCGAGTTGATTTGGGGTCCACGGAGCCCTTTCGTGTTGCTCCACTGACCTCAGGATCTCTCTAGACTCTAGACAGTGATCTTGGGTTTTCTCTGGAGTGCCATCAAGGAAATCAAGGCTCCTTTCACGTTTGATGTGGAACACGGAATTGCTCTGCACGCAGTGCAGGGGAATCGGGCCTCATCTCGCGGCGAGGGGGAAGTATCATGGTTTTTCTCGAGTTGCGGCCAGAACCTGGTGTATATTCTCGAGTTACGCCGGGGAGGGCCCTTCCAGACACGTGTTTGTTCAGCGACGTCAGGACTCCTGCCTAGGTGCGAGGGACACCTCGGGATTCCCCTCGAGTCTTGGCATGGCAAATGGAAGGCGTCTCCACGTGAGGCGGGAGACCCAGGGTCCCTTTCCACGTGCCACAGGGATCCTGGGACTCCTATCCATTTTCAAGAGGAGTCAGGCATCGTCTCCTTTGGAAGCATTGATCTCCGCGGACCTCTCGAGTTTTCAAAGGATGTGAGGCCTCCGGTTGCGTTGAGGCGGAGGACTAGGTCTTTCTCTGTCGTCTCCACAGGGGATTCAGACATCCCTTCGTCTTGGGTGATGCAAGACGAGCCTGCATTCAATTCACTGCAGGGATATCCGGCCTTACTTCGAGTCAGAGCATCTCGGTGTCCATTCAACTTGAGGCCACAAATTCAGGGTCTCTCTCACATACATGTAGCTGAGGGAAGCCTTCTCTTGAGGTGCTTGTGGAAAGTTGGTATTCCTCTTGAGTCGAAGCCAGGGACTAAGCTCTCATCTCGAGTTGATTTGGGGTCCAATTAGCCATTTCGTGTTGGTACAGTGACCTCAGGATCCCTCTAGACTTGAGACAGTGGTCTTGGGTTTTCTCTGGAGTGCCATCAAGGAAATCAAGGCTCCTTTCACGTTTGATGTGGAAAACCGAATTGCTCTGCACGCAGTACAGGGGAATCGGGCCTCATCTCGCGGCGAGGGGGAAGTCTCATGGTTTTTCTCGAGTTGCGGCCGGAACCTGGCGTATATTTTCGAGTTACGACGGGGAGGGCCCTTCCAGACACGTGTTTGTTCAGCGACATAAGGACTACTGCCTAGGTGCGAGGGACACCTCGGGATTCTCCTCGAGTCTTGGCATGGCAATTGGGACGCGTCTCCACGTGAGGCGGGAGACCCAGGGTCCCTTTCGACGTGCCACAGGGATCCTGGGACTCCTATCCATTTTCAAGAGGAGTCAGGCATCGTCTCCTTTGGAAGCATTGATCTCCGCGGTCCTCTCGAGTTTTCAAAGGATGTGAGGCCTCCAGGTCGCGATGAGGCGGAGGACTAGGTCTTTCTGTGTGGTCTCCACAGGGGATTCAGACATCCCTTCGTCTTGGGAGATGCAAGACGAGCCTGCATTCACTTCACTGCAGGGATATCCGGCCTTACTTCGAGTCAGAGCATCTCGGTGTCCATTCCACTTGAGGCCACAAACTCAGGCTCCGTCTCACCTACCTGTAGCTGAGAGAAGCCTCCTCTTGAGGTGCTTGTGGAAAGTTGGTATTCCTCTTGAGTCGAAGCCAGGGACTAAGCTCTCATCTCGAGTTGATTTGGGTTCCACGAAGCCCTTTCGTGTTGCTACAGTGACCTCAGGATCCCTCTAGACTTGAGACAGTGATCTTGGGTTTTCTCTGGAGTGCCATCAAGGAAATCAAGGCTCCTTTCAGGCTTGATGTGGAACACGGAATTGCTCTGCACGCAGTGCAGGGGAATCGGGCCTCATCTCGCGGCGAGGGGGAAGTCTCATGGTTTTTATCGAGTGGGGGCCGGAACCTGGGGAATATTCTCGAGTTACGATGGGGAGGGCCCTTCCAGACACGTGTTTGTTCTGCGACGCCAGGACTCGGGCCTAGGTGCGAGGGACAACTCGGGATTCTCCTCGAGTCTTGGCATGGCAATTGGGACGCGTCTCCACGTGAGGCGGCAGACCCAGGGTCCATTTCCACGTGCCACAGGGATCCAGGGACTCCTATCCATTTTCAAGAGGAGTCAGGCATCGTCTCTTTGGAAGCATTGATCTCTGCAGACCTCTCGAGTTTTCAAAGGATTTGAGGCCTCCGGTCGCTATGAGGCGGAGGATTAGGTCTTTATCTGTGGTCTCCACAGGGGATTCAGACATCCCTTCGTCTTGGGAGATGCAAGACGAGCCTGCATTCAATTCACTGCAGGGATATCTGGCCTTACTTCGAGTCAGAGCATCTCGGTGTCCATTCCACTTGAGGCCACAAACTCAGGGTCCCTCTCACATACCTGTAGCTGAGAGAAGCCGCTTCTTGAGGTGCTTGTGGAAACTTGGTATTCTTCTTGAGTCGAAGCCAGGGACTAAGCTCTCATCTCGAGTTGATTTGGGGTCCACGGAGCCCTTTCGTGTTGCTACAGTGACCTCAGGATCCCTCTAGACTTGAGACAGTGATCTTGGGTTTTCTCTGGAGTGCCATCAAGGAAATCAAGGCTCCTTTCACGTTTGATGTGGAAGACGGAATTGCTCTGCACGCAGTGCAGGGGAATCGGGCCTCATCTCCCGGCGAGGGGGAAGTCTCATGGTTTTTCTCGAGTTGGGGCCGGAATCTGCGGTATATTCTCGAGTTACGACGGGGAGAGCCCTTCCAAACACGTGTTTGTTCAGCGAAGTCAGGACTCCTGCCTAGGTGCGAGGGACACCTCGGGATTATCCGCGAGTCTTGGCATGGCAATTGGAACGCGTCTCCACGTGAGGCGGGAGACCCAGTGTCCCTTTCCACGTGCCACAGGGATCCTGGGACTCCTATCCATTTTCAAGACTAGTCAGGCATCGTCTCCTTTGGAAGCATTGATCTCCGCGGACCTCTCGAGTTTTCAAAGGATTTGAGGCCTCCTCTCGCGATGAGGCGGAGAATTAGGTCTTTCTCTGTGGTCTCCACAGGGGATTCAGACATCCCTTCGTCTTGGGAGATACAAGACGAGCCTGCATTCAATTCACTGCAGGGATATCCGGCCTTACTTCGAGTCAGAGCATCTCGGTGTCCATTTCACTTGAGGCCACAAACTCAGGGTCCCTCTCACATACCTGTAGCGGAGAGAAGCCTCCTCTTGAGGTGCTTGTGGAAAGTTGGTATTCCTCTTGAGTCGAAGCCAGGGACTAACCTCTCATCTCGAGTTGATTTGGGGTCCACGGAGCCCTTTCGTGTTGCTCCAGTAACCTCAAGATCCCTCTAGACTTGAGACAGTGATCTTCGGTTTTCTCTGGAGTGCCATCAAGGAAATCAAGGCTCCTTTCAAGTTTGATGTGAAACACGGAATTGCTCTGAACGCAGTGCAGGGGAATCGGGCCTCATCTCGCGGCGAGGGGGAAGTCTCATGGTTTTTCTCGATTTGCCGCCGGAACCTGGGGTATATTCTCGAGTTACAATGGGGAGGGACCTTCCAGACAGGTGTTTGTTCAGCAACGTCAGGACTCCTGCCTAGGTGCGAGAGACACTTCGGGATTCTCCTCGAGTCTTGGCATGGCAATTGGGACGTGTCTCCACGTGAGGCAGGAGACCCAGGGTCCCTTTCCACGTGCCACAGGGATCCTGGGACTCCTATCCATTTTCAAAGTAGTCAAGCATCGTCTCCTTTGGAAGCATTGATCTCCGCGGACCTCTGCAGTTTTCAAAGGATGTGAGGCCTCTGGTCGGGATGAGGCGGAGAAATAGGTCTTTCTCTGTGGCCTCCACAGGGTATTCAGACATCCCTTCGTCTTGGGAGATGCAAGAGGAGCCTGCATTCAATTCACTGCAGGGATATCCGGCCTTACATTGAGTCAGAGCATCTCGGTGTCCATTCCACTTGAGGCCACAAACTCAGGGTCCCTCTCACATACCTGTAGCTGAGAGAAGCCTCCTCTTGAGGTGGTTTTGGAATATTGGTATTCCTCTTGAGTCGAAGCCAGGGACTAAGCTCTCATCTCGAGTTGATTTGTGGTCCACGGAGCCCTATCGTGTTCCAACAGAGAGCTCACGATCCCTCTAGACTTGAGAGAGTGATCTTGCGTTTTCTCTGGATTTCCATCAAGGAAATCAAGGCTCCCTTACGTTGATGTGGAACAAGGAATTGCTCGGCATGCTGCCAGGGGAATCGGGCCTCATCTCGCGGCGAGCGGGAAGTCTCATGGTTTTTCTCGAGTTGCGGCCAGAATCTGGGGTATATTCTCGAATTAGGACGGGAAGGGCCCTTCCAGACATGTGTTTGTTCAGCGACGTCAGGACGCCTGCCTAGGTGCGAGGGACAACTCGGCATTCTCCTCGAGTCTTGGGATTGCAATTGGGACGCGTCTCCACGTGAGGCGGGAGACCCAGTGTCCCTTTCCACCTGCCACACGGATCCTGGAACTCCTATCCATTTTCAAGAGGAGTCAGGCATCGTCTCCTTTGGAAGCATTGATCTCCGCGGACCTCTCGAATTTTCAAAGGATGTGAGGCCTCCGGTCGCGATGAGGTGGAGAACTAGGTCTTTCTCTGTGGTCTCCACTGGGGATTCATACAACCCTTCGTCTTGGGAGATGCAAGAGAAGCCTGCATTCAATTCACTGCAAGGATATCCGGCCTTACTTCGAGTCAGAGCATCTCGGTGTCCATTCCACTTGAGGCCACAAACTCAGGGTCCCTCTCACATACCTGTAGCTGAGAGAAGCCTCCTCTTGAGGTGCTTGTGGAAAGTTGGTATTCCTCTTGAGTCGAAGCCAGGGACGAAGCTCTCATCTCGAGTTGATTTATCGTCCACGGAGACCTTTTGTGTTGCTACAGTGACCTCAGGATCCCTCTAGACTTGAGACAGTGATCTTGGGTTTTCTCTGGAGTGCCATCAAGGAAATCAAGGCTCCTTTCACGTTTGATGTGGAACAAGGAATTGCTCTGCACGCAGTGCAGGGGAATCGGGCCTCATCTCTGGGCGAGGGGGAAGTCTCATGGTTTTTTCCGAGTTGCGGCCGGAACCTGGGGTATATTCTCGAGTTACGACGGGGAGGGCCCTTCCTGACACGTGTTTGTTCAGCGACGTCAGGACGCCTGCCTAAGTGCGAGGGACAACTCGGCATTCTCCTCGAGTCTTGGCATTGCAATTGGGACGTGTCTCCACGTGAGGCGGAAGACCCAGGGTCCCTTTCCACGTGCCACAGGGATCCTGGATCTCCTATATATTTTCAAGAGGAATCATGCATCATCTCCTTTGGAAGCATTGATCTCCGCAGTCCTCTCGATTTTTCACAGGATGTGATGTCTCCGGTCTCGATGAGGCGGAGGACTAGGTCTATCTCTGTGGTCTCCACAGGGGATTCAGACATCCCTTCGTCTTGAGAGATGCGAGACGAACCTGCATTCAATTCACTCAGGGATATCCGGCCTTAATTCGAGTCAGAGCATCTCGGTGTCCATTCGACTTGAGGCCACAAACTCAGGGTCCCTCTCACATACCTGTAGCTGAGAGAAGCCTCCTCTTGAAGTGCTTGTGGAAATTTGGTATTCCTCTTGAGTCGAAGCCAGGGACTAAGCTCTCATCTCGAGTAGATTTGGGGTCCACGGAGAAATTTCGTGTTACTCCAGTGACCACAGGATCCCTCTAGACTTGAGACAGTGATCTTGGGTTTTCTCTGGAGTGCCATCAAGGAAATCAAGGCTCCTTTCAGGCTTGATGTGGAACACGGAATTGCTCTGCACGCATTGCAAGGGAATCGGGCCTCATCTCGCGGCGAGGGGGAAGTCTCATGGTTTTTCTCGAGTTGCGGCAGGAACCTGGGGTATATTCTCGAGTTACGACGGGGAGGGCCCTTCCAGACACGTGTTTGTTCAGCGATGTTAGGACTCCTGCCTAGGTGCGAGGGACACCTCGGGATTCTCCTCGAGTCTTGGCATGGCAATTGGGACGCGTCTCCACGTGAAGCAGGAGACCCAGCGTCCCTTTCCACGTGCCACAGGCATCCTGGATCTCCTATCCATTTTCAAGAAGAGTGAGGCATCGTCTCCTTTTGAAGCATTGATCTCCGCAGAAATCTCGAGTTTTCAAAGGATGTGAGGCCTCCGGTCGCGATGAGGCGGAGGACTAGGTCTTTCTCTGTGGTCTCCAGAGGGGATTCAGACATCCCTTCGTCTTGGGAGATGCAAGACGAGCCTGCATTCAATTCACTGCAGGGATATCCGGCCTTACTTCGAGTCAGAGCATCTCGGTGTCCATTCCACTTGAAGCGACAAACTCAGGGTCCCTCTCACTTACCTGTATCTGAGAGAAGCCTCCTCTTGAGGTGTTTGTGGAAAGTTGGTATTCCTCTTGAGTCGAAGCCAGGGACTAAGCTCTCATCTCGAGTGGATTTGGTGTCCACGGATACCTTTCGTGTTGCTCCAGTGACCTCAGGATCACTCTAGACTTGATACAGTGATCTTGGGTATTCTTTGGATGGCCATCAAGGAATCAAGGCTCCATTCACGTTTGATGTGAAACACGGAATTCCTCTGCACGCAGTGCAGGGGAATCGGGCCTCATCTCGCGGCGAGGGGGAAGTCTCATGGTTTTTCTCGAGTTGCGGCCGGAACCTGGGGTATATTCTCGAGTTACGACGGGGAGGGCCCTTCCAGACACGTGTTTGTTCAGGGACGTCAGGACGCCTGCCTAGGTGCGAGGGACACCTCGGGATTCTCCTCGAGTCTTGGCATGGCAATTGGGATGCATCTCCACGTGAGGTGGGAGACCCAGGTTCCCTTTCCACGTGCCACAGGGATCCTGGAACTCCTGTCCATTTTCAAGAGGAGTCAGGCATCGTCCCTTTGGAAGCATTGATCTCCGCGGACCTCTCGAGTTTTCAAAGGATGTGAGGCCTCCAGTCGTTATGAGGCGGAAAACTAGGTCTTTCTCTGTGGTCTCCACAGGGGATTCAGACATCCCTTCGTCTTGGGAGATGCAAGACGAGCCTGCATTCAATTCACTGCAGGGATATCCGGCCTTACTTCGAGTCAGAGCATCTCGGTGTCCATTCCACTTGAGGCCACAAACTCAGGGTCCCTCTCACATACCTGTAGCTGAGAGAAGCCTCCACTTGAGGTGCTTGTGGAAAGTTGGTATTCCTCTTGAGTCGAAGCCAGGGACTAAGCTCTCATCTCGAGTTGATTTGGGTTCCACGGAGCCCTTTCGTGTTGCTCCAGTGACCTCAGGATCCCTCTAGACTTGAGCCAGTGATCTTGGGTTTTCTCTGGAGTGCCATCAAGGAAATCAAGGCTCCTTTCACGTTTGATGTGGAACACGGAATTGCTCTGCATGCAGTGCAGGGGAATCGGGCCTCATCTCGCGGCGAGGGGGAAGTCTCATGGTTTTTCTCGAGTTGCGGCCGAAACCTGGGGTATAGTCTCGAGTTACGACGGGGAGAGCCCTTCCAGACACGTGTTTGTTCAGCGACATCAGAACTCCTGCCTAGGAGCGAGGGACACCTCGGGATTCTCCTTGAGTCTTGGCATGGCAATTGTGACGCGTCTCCACGTGAGGCAGGAGACCCAGGGTCCTTTTCCACGTGCCACAGGGATCCTGGGACTCCTATCCACTTTCAAGAGGAGTCAGGCATCATCTCCTTTGGAAGCATTAATCTCCGCGGACCTCTCCAGTTTTCAAAGGATGTGAGGCCTCCGTTCGCGTTGAGGCGGAGGACTAGGTCTTTCTCTGTCGTCTCCACAGGGGATTCAGACATCCCTTCGTCTTGGGAGATGCAAGACGAGCCTGCATTCAATTCACTGCAGGGATATCCGGCATCACTTCGAGTCAGAGCATCTCGGTGTCCATTCCACTTGAGGCCACAAACTCAGGGTCCCTCTCACATACCTGTAGCTGAGAGAAGACTCCTCTGGAGGTGCTTCTGGAAAGTTGGTATTCCTCTTGAGTCGAAGCCAGGGACTAAGCTCTCATCTCGAGTTGATTTGGGGTCCACAGACCCCTTTCGTGTTGCTCCAGTGACCTCAGGATACCTCTAGACTTGAGACAGTGATCTTGGGTTTTCTCTGTAGTGCCATCAAGGAAATCAAGGCTCCTTTCACGTTGGATGTGGAACACGGAATTGCTTTGCACGCAGTGCAGGGTAATCGGGCCTCATCTCGTGGCGAGGGGGAAGTCTCATGGTTTTTCTCGAGTTGCGGCCGGAACCTGGGGTATATTCTCGAGTTACGACGGGGAGGGCCCTTCCATACATGTGTTTGTTCAGCGACGTCAGGACTCCAGCCTAGGTTCGAGCGACACCTCGGGATTCTCCTCGAGTCTTGCCATGGCAATTGGGACGCGTCTCCACGTGAGGCGGGAGTCCCAGGGTCCCTTTCCACGTGCCACAGTGATCCTGAAACTACTATCCATTTTCAAGAGGAGTCAGGCATCGTCTCCTTTGGAAGCATTGATCTCCGCGGACCTCTCGAGTTTTCAAAGGATGTGAGGCCTCCGGTCGCGTTGAGGCGGAGGACTAGGTCTTTCTCTGTTGTCTCCACAGGGGATTCAGACATCCCTTCGTCTTGGGAGATGCAAGACGAGCCTGCATTCAATTCACTGCAGGGATGTCCGGCCTTACTTCGAGTGAGAGCATCTCGGTGTCCATTCCACTTGAGGCCACAAACTCAGGGGCCCTCTCACATACCTGTAGCTGAGAGAAGCCTCCACTTGAGGTGCTTGTGGAAAGTTGGTACTCCTCTTGAGTCGAAGCCAGGGACTAAGCTCTCATCTCGAGTTGATTTGGGGTCCACGGAGCCCTTTCGTGTTGTTCCAGTGACCTCAGGATCCCTCTAGACTTGAGACAGTGATCTTGGGTTTTCTCTGGAGTGCCATCAAGGAAATCAAGTTTCCTTTCACGTTTGATGTGGAACACGGAATTGCTCTGCACGCAGTGCAGGGGAATCGGGCCTTATCTCGCGGCCAGGGGGAAGTGTCATGGTTTTTCTCGAGTTGCCGCCGGAACCTGGGGTATATTCTCGAGGTATGACGGGGAGGGCCCTTCCAGACACGTGTTTGTTCAGCGACGTCAGGACTCCTGCCTAGGTGCCAAGGACACCTCAGGATTCTCCTCGTGTCTTGGCATGGCAATTGGGATGCGTCTCCATGTGAGGCGGGAGACCCAGGGTCCTTTTCCACGTGGACAGGGATCCTGGGACTCCTATCCATTTTCAAGAGGAGTCAGGCATCGTCTCCTTTGGAAGCACTGATCTCCGCGGACCTTTCGAGTTTTCAAAGGACGTGAGGCCTCCGTTCGCGTTGAGGCGGAGGACTAGGTCGTTCTGTGTGGTCTCCACAGGGGATTCAGACAACCCTTCGTCTTGGGAGATGCAAGACGAGCCTGCATTCAATTCACTGCAGGGATATCCGGCCTTACTTCGAGTCAGAGCATCTCGGTGTCCATTCCACTTGATGCCACAAACTCAGGGTCCCTCTCACATACCTGTAGCTGAGAGAAGCCTCCTCTTGAGGTGCTTGTGGAAAGTTGGTATTCCTCTTGAGTCGAAGCCAGGGACTAACCTCTCATCTCGAGTTGATTTGGGGTCCACTGAGCCCTTTGTTGTTGCTCCAGTGACCTCAGGATCCCTCTAGACTTGAGAGAGTGATCTTGGGTTTTCTCTGGAGTGCCATCAAGGAAATCAAGGTTGCTTTCACGTTTGATGTGGAACACGGAATTGCTCTGCACGCAGTGCACGGGAATCGGGCCTCATCTCGCGGCGAGGGGGAAGTCTCATGGTTTTTCTCGAGTTGCGGCCGAAACCTCGGGTATTTTCTCGAGTTAAGACGGGGAGAGCCCTTCCATACACGTGTTTGTTCAGCGACATCAGGACTCCTGCCTAGGTGCGAGGGACACCTCGGGAGTGTCCTCAAGTCTTGGCATGGCAATTGGGACGCGTCTCCACGTGAGGCGGGAGACCAAGGGTCCCTTTCCACGTGCCACAGGGATCCTGGGACTCCTATCTATTTTCCAGAGGAGTCAGGCATCGTCTCCTTTGGAAGATTTGATCTCCGCGGACCTCTCGAGTTTTCAAAGGATGTGAGGCCTCCGGTCACGTTGAGGCGGAGGACTAGGTCTTTCTCTGTCGTCTCCACAGGGGATTCAGACATCCCTTCGTCTTGGGAGATGCAAGACGAGCCTGCCTTCAATTCACTGCAGGGATATCCGGCCTTACTTCGAGTCAGAGCATCTCGGTGTCCATTCAACTTGAGGCCACAAATTCAGGGTCCCTCTCACATACATGTAGCTGAGAGAAGCCTTCTCTTGAGGTGCTTGTGGAAAGTTGGTATTCCTCTTGATTCGAAGCCAGGGACTAAGCTCTCATCTCGAGTTGATTTGGGTTCCACGGAGCCCTTTCGTGTTGCTCCAGTGACCTCAGGATCCCTCTAGACTTGAGCCAGTGATCTTGGGTGTTCTCTGGAGTGCCATCAAGGAAATCAAGGCTCCTTTCACGTTTGATGTGGAACACGGAATTGCTCTGCATGCAGTGCAGGGGAATCGGGCCTCATCTCGCGGCGAGGGGGAAGTCTCATGGTTTTTCTCGAGTTGCGGCCGAAACCTGGGGTATAGTCTCGAGTTACGACGGGGAGAGCCCTTCCAGACACGTGTTTGTTCAGCGACATCAGAACTCCTGCCTAGGAGCGAGGGACACCTCGGGATTCTCCTTGAGTCTTGGCATGGCAATTGTGACGCGTCTCCACGTGAGGCAGGAGACCCAGGGTCCTTTTCCACGTGCCACAGGGATCCTGGGACTCCTATCCACTTTCAAGAGGAGTCAGGCATCATCTCCTTTGGAAGCATTAATCTCCGCGGACCTCTCGAGTTTTCAAAGGATGTGAGGCCTCCGTTCGCGTTGAGGCGGAGGACTAGGTCGTTCTCTGTCGTCTCCACAGGGGATTCAGACATCCCTTCGTCTTGGGAGATGCAAGACGAGCCTGCATTCAATTCACTGCAGGGATATCCGGCATCACTTCGAGTCAGAGCATCTCGGTGTCCATTCCACTTGAGGCCACAAACTCAGGGTCCCTCTCACATACCTGTAGCTGAGAGAAGACTCCTCTTGAGGTGCTTCTGGAAAGTTGGTATTCCTCTTGAGTCGAAGCCAGGGACTAAGCTCTCATCTCGAGTTGATTTGGGGTCCAAAGACCCCTTTCGTGTTGCTCCAGTGACCTCAGGATACCTCTAGACTTGAGACAGTGATCTTGGGTTTTCTCTGTAGTGCCATCAAGGAAATCAAGGCTCCTTTCACGTTTGATGTGGAACACGGAATTGCTTTGCACGCAGTGCAGGGTAATCGGGCCTCATCTCGTGGCGAGGGGGAAGTCTCATGGTTTTTCTCGAGTTGCGGCCGGAACCTGGGGTATATTCTCGAGTTACGACGGGGAGGGCCCTTCCATACATGTGTTTGTTCAGCGACGTCAGGACTCCAGCCTAGGTTCGAGCGACACCTCGGGATTCTCCTCGAGTCTTGCCATGGCAATTGGGACGCGTCTCCACGTGAGGCGGGAGTCCCAGGGTCCCTTTCCACGTGCCACAGTGATCCTGGGACTACTATCCATTTTCAAGAGGAGTCAGGCATCGTCTCCTTTGGAAGCATTGATCTCCGCGGACCTCTCGAGTTTTCAAAGGATGTGAGGCCTCCGGTCGCGTTGAGGCGGAGGACTAGGTCTTTCTCTGTGATCTCCACAGGGGATTCAGACATCCCTTCGTCTTGGGAGATGCAAGACGAGCCTGCATTCAATTCACTGCAGGGATATCCGGCCTTACTTCGAGTGAGAGCATCTCGGTGTCCATTCCACTTGAGGCCACAAACTCAGGGGCCCTCTCACATACCTGTAGCTGAGAGAAGCCTCCACTTGAGGTGCTTGTGGAAAGTTGGTACTCCTCTTGAGTCGAAGCCAGGGACTAAGCTCTCATCTCGAGTTGATTTGGGGTCCACGGAGCCCTTTCGTGTTGTTCCAGTGACCTCAGGATCCCTCTAGACTTGAGACAGTGATCTTGGGTTTTCTCTGGAGTGCCATCAAGGAAATCAAGTTTCCTTTCACGTTTGATGTGGAACACGGAATTGCTCTGCACGCAGTGCAGGGGAATCGGGCCTTATCTCGCGGCCAGGGGGAAGTGTCATGGTTTTTCTCGAGTTGCCGCCGGAACCTGGGGTATATTCTCGAGGTATGACGGGGAGGGCCCTTCCAGACACGTGTTTGTTCAGCGACGTCAGGACTCCTGCCTAGGTGCCAAGGACACCTCAGGATTCTCCTCGTGTCTTGGCATGGCAATTGGGATGCGTCTCCATGTGAGGCGGGAGACCCAGGGTCCTTTTCCACGTGGACAGGGATCCTGGGACTCCTATCCATTTTCAAGAGGAGTCAGGCATCGTCTCCTTTGGAAGCACTGATCTCTCGGACCTTTCGTGTTTTCAAAGGACGTGAGGCCTCCGTTCGCGTTGAGGCGGAGGACTAGGTCGTTCTCTGTGGTCTCCACAGGGGATTCAGACAACCCTTCGTCTTGGGAGATGCAAGACGAGCCTGCATTCAATTCACTGCAGGGATATCCGGCCTTACTTCGAGTCAGAGCATCTCGGTGTCCATTCCACTTGAGGCCACAAACTCAGGGTCCCTCTCACATACCTGTAGCTGAGAGAAGCCTCCTCTTGAGGTGCTTGTGGAAAGTTGGTATTCCTCTTGAGTCGAAGCCAGGGACTAACCTCTCATCTCGAGTTGATTTGGGGTCCACTGAGCCCTTTGTTGTTGCTCCAGTGACCTCAGGATCCCTCTAGACTTGAGAGAGTGATTTTGGGTTTTCTCTGGAGTGCCATCAAGGAAATCAAGGTTGCTTTCACGTTTGATGTGGAACACGGAATTGCTCTGCACGCAGTGCACGGGAATCGGGCCTCATCTCGCGGCGAGGGGGAAGTCTCATGGTTTTTCTCGAGTTGCGGCCGAAACCTGGGGTATTTTCTCGAGTTAAGACGGGGAGGGCCCTTCCATACACGTGTTTGTTCAGCGACATCAGGACTCCTGCCTAGGTGCGAGGGACACCTCGGGATTGTCCTCAAGTCTTGGCATGGCAATTGGGACGCGTCTCCACGTGAGGCGGGAGACCAAGGGTCCCTTTCCACGTACCACAGGGATCCTGGGACTCCTATCTATTTTCCAGAGGAGTCAGGCATCGTCTCCTTTGGAAGCATTGATCTCCGCGGACCTCTCGAGTTTTCAAAGGATGTGAGGCCTCCGGTCACGTTGAGGCGGAGGACTAGGTCTTTCTCTGTGGTCTCCACAGGGGATTCAGACATCCCTTCGTCTTGGGAGATGCAAGACGAGCCTGCCTTCAATTCACTGCAGGGATATCCGGCCTTACTTCGAGTCAGAGCATCTCGGTGTCCATTCAACTTGAGGCCACAAACTCAGGGTCCCTCTCACATACATGTAGCTGAGAGAAGCCTTCTCTTGAGGTGCTTGTGGAAAGTTGGTATTCCACTTGATTCGAAGCCAGGGACTAAGCTCTCATCTCGAGTTGATTTGGGTTCCACGGAGCCCTTTCGTGTTGCTCCAGTGACCTCAGGATCCCTCTAGACTTGAGCCAGTGATCTTGGGTTTTCTCTGGAGTGCCATCAAGGAAATCAAGGCTCCTTTCACGTTTGATGTGGAACACGGAATTGCTCTGCATGCAGTGCAGGGGAATCGGGCCTCATCTCGCGGCGAGGGGGAAGTCTCATGGTTTTTCTCGAGTTGCGGCCGAAACCTGGGGTATACTCTCGAGTTACGACGGGGAGAGCCCTTCCAGACACGTGTTTGTTCAGCGAAGTCAGGACTCCTGCCTAGGAGCGAGGGACACCTCGGGATTCTCCTTGAGTCTTGGCTTGGCAATTGTGACGCGTCTCCACGTGAGGCAGGAGACCCAGGGTCCTTTTCCACGTGCCACAGGGATCCTGGGACTCCTATCCACTTTCAAGAGGAGTCAGGCATCATCTCCTTTGGAAGCATTAATCTCCGCGGACCTCTCGAGTTTTCAAAGGATATGAGGCCTCCGTTCGCGTTGAGGCGGAGGACTAGGTCTTTCTCTGTCGTCTCCACAGGGGATTCAGACATCCCTTCGTCTTGGGAGATGCAAGACGAGCCTGCATTCAATTCACTGCTGGGATATCTGGCATCACTTCGAGTCAGCGCATCTCGGTGTCCATTCCACTTGAGGCCACAAACTCAGGGTCCCTCTCACATACCTGTAGCTGAGAGAAGACTCCTCTTGAGGTGCTTCTGGAAAGTTGGTATTCCTCTTGAGTCGAAGCCAGGGACTAAGCTCTCATCTCGAGTTGATTTGGGGTCCACAGACCCCTTTCGTGTTGCTCCAGTGACCTCAGGATACCTCTAGACTTGAGACAGTGATCTTGGGTTTTCTCTGTAGTGCCATCAAGGAAATCAAGGCTCCT
Source organism: Dama dama (assembly GCF_033118175.1). Classification (NCBI taxonomy): domain Eukaryota; kingdom Metazoa; phylum Chordata; class Mammalia; order Artiodactyla; family Cervidae; genus Dama; species Dama dama. Next base: position 3,335,680 of record NW_026870879.1, on the reverse strand, counting down.
TTCACGTTTGATGTGGAACACGGAATTGCTTTGCACGCAGTGCAGGGTAATCGGGCCTCATCTCGTGGCGAGGGGGAAGTCTCATGGTTTTTCTCGAGTTGCGGCCGGAACCTGGGGTATATTCTCGAGTTACGACGGGGAGGGCCCTTCCATACATGTGTTTGTTCAGCGACGTCAGGACTCCAGCCTAGGTTCGAGCGACACCTCGGGATTCTCCTCGAGTCTTGCCATGGCAATTGGGACGCGTCTCCACGTGAGGCGGGAGTCCCAGGGTCCCTTTCCACGTGCCACAGTGATCCTGGGACTACTATCCATTTTCAAGAGGAGTCAGGCATCGTCTCCTTTGGAAGCATTGATCTCCGCGGACCTCTCGAGTTTTCAAAGGATGTGAGGCCTCCGGTCGCGTTGAGGCGGAGGACTAGGTCTTTCTCTGTGGTCTCCACAGGGGATTCAGGCATCCCTTCGTCTTGGGAGATGCAAGACGAGCCTGCATTCAATTCACTGCAGGGATATCCGGCCTTACTTCGAGTGAGAGCATCTCGGTGTCCATTCCACTTGAGGCCACAAACTCAGGGGCCCTCTCACATACCTGTAGCTGAGAGAAGCCTCCACTTGAGGTGCTTGTGGAAAGTTGGTACTCCTCTTGAGTCGAAGCCAGGGACTAAGCTCTCATCTCGAGTTGATTTGGGGTCCACGGAGCCCTTTCGTGTTGCTCCAGTGACCTCAGGATCCCTCTAGACTTGAGACAGTGATCTTGGGTTTTCTCTGGAGTGCCATCAAGGAAATCAAGTTTCCTTTCACGTTTGATGTGGAACACGGAATTGCTCTGCACGCAGTGCAGGGGAATCGGGCCTTATCTCACGGCGAGGGGGAAGTGTCATGGTTTTTCTCGAGTTGCCGCCGGAACCTGGGGTATATTCTCGAGTTATGACGGGGAGGGCCCTTCCAGACACGTGTTTGTTCAGCGACGTCAGGACTCCTGCCTAGGTGCCAAGGACACCTCAGGATTCTCCTCGTGTCTTGGCATGGCAATTGGGACGCGTCTCCATGTGAGGCGGGAGACCCAGGGTCCTTTTCCACGTGGACAGGGATCCTGGGACTCCTATCCATTTTCAAGAGGAGTCAGGCATCGTCTCCTTTGGAAGCACTGATCTCCGCGGACCTTTCGAGTTTTCAAAGGACGTGAGGCCTCCGTTCGCGTTGAGGCGGAGGACTAGGTCGTTCTCTGTGGTCTCCACAGGGGATTCAGACAACGCTTCGTCTTGGGAGATGCAAGACGAGCCTGCATTCAATTCACTGCAGGGATATCCGGCCTTACTTCGAGTCAGAGCATCTCGGTGTCCATTCCACTTGAGGCCACAAACTCAGGGTCCCTCTCACATACCTGTAGCTGAGAGAAGCCTCCTCTTGAGGTGCTTGTGGAAAGTTGGTATTCCTCTTGAGTCGAAGCCAGGGACTAACCTCTCATCTCGAGTTGATTTGAGGTCCACTGAGCCCTTTGGTGTTGCTCCAGTGACCTCAGGATCCCTCTAGACTTGAGAGAGTGATCTTGGGTTTTCTCTGGAGTGCCATCAAGGAAATCAAGGTTGCTTTCACGTTTGATGTGGAACACGGAATTGCTCTGCACGCAGTGCACGGGAATCGGGCCTCATCTCGCGGCGAGGGGGAAGTCTCATGGTTTTTCTCGAGTTGCGGCCGAAACCTGGGGTATTTTCTCGAGTTAAGACGGGGAGGGCCCTTCCATACACGTGTTTGTTCAGCGACATCAGGACTCCTGCCTAGGTGCGAGGGACACCTCGGGATTGTTCTCAAGTCTTGGCATGGCAATTGGGACGCGTCTCCACGTGAGGCGGGAGACCAAGGGTCCCTTTCCACGTGCCACAGGGATCCTGGGACTCCTATCTATTTTCCAGAGGAGTCAGGCATCGTCTCCTTTGGAAGCATTGATCTCCGCGGACCTCTCGAGTTTGCAAAGGATGTGAGGCCTCCGGTCACGTTGAGGCGGAGGACTAGGTCTTTCTCTGTCGTCTCCACAGGGGATTCAGACATCCCTTCGTCTTGGGAGATGCAAGACGAGCCTGCCTTCAATTCACTGCAGGGATATCCGGCCTTACTTCGAGTCAGAGCATCTCGGTGTCCATTCAACTTGAGGCCACAAACTCAGGGTCCCTCTCACATACATGTAGCTGAGAGAAGCCTTCTCTTGAGGTGCTTGTGGAAAGTTGGTATTCCTCTTGATTCGAAGCCAGGGACTAAGCTCTCATCTCGAGTTGATTTGGGTTCCACGGAGCCCTTTCGTGTTGCTCCAGTGACCTCAGGATCCCTCTAGACTTGAGCCAGTGATCTTGGGTTTTCTCTGGAGTGCCATCAAGGAAATCAAGGCTCCTTTCACGTTTGATGTGGAACACGGAATTGCTCTGCATGCAGTGCAGGGGAATCGGGCCTCATCTCGCGGCGAGGGGGAAGTCTCATGGTTTTTCTCGAGTTGCGGCCGAAACCTGGGGTATACTCTCGAGTTACGACGGGGAGAGCCCTTCCAGACACGTGTTTGTTCAGCGACATCAGGACTCCTGCCTAGGAGCGAGGGACACCTCGGGATTCTCCTTGAGTCTTGGCATGGCAATTGTGACTCGTCTCCACGTGAGGCAGGAGACCCAGGGTCCTTTTCCACGTGCCACAGGGATCCTGGGACTCCTATCCACTTTCAAGAGGAGTCAGGCATCATCTCCTTTGGAAGCATTAATCTCCGCGGACCTCTCGAGTTTTCAAAGGATGTGAGGCCTCCGTTCGCGTTGAGGCGGAGGATTAGGTCTTTCTCTGTCGTCTCCACAGGGGATTCAGATATCCCGTCGTCTTGGGAGATGCAAGACGAGCCTGCATTCAATTCACTGCAGGGATATCCGACATCACTTCGAGTCAGAGCATCTCGGTGTCCATTCCACTTGAGGCCACAAACTCAGGGTCCCTCTCACATACCTGTAGCTGAGAGAAGACTCCTCTTGAGGTGCTTCTGGAAAGTTGGTATTCCTCTTGAGTCGAAGCCAGGGACTAAGCTCTCATCTCGAGTTGATTTGGGGTCCACAGACCCCTTTCGTGTTGCTCCAGTGACCTCAGGATACCTCTAGACTTGAGACAGTGATCTTGGGTTTTCTCTGTAGTGCCATCAAGGAAATCAAGGCTCCTTTCACGTTTGATGTCGAACACGGAATTGCTTTGCACGCAGTGCAGGGTAATCGGGCCTCATCTCGCGGCGAGGGGGAATTCTCATGGTTTTTCTCGAGTTGCGGCCGGAACCTGGGGTATATTCTCGATTTACGACTGGGAGGGCCCTTCGAGACACGTGTTTGTTCAGCGACGTCAGGACTCCTGCCTAAGTGCGAGGGACACATCGGGATTCTCCTCGAGTCTTGGCATGGCAATTGGGACGCGTCTCCACGTGAGGCGGGAGACCCAGGGTCCCTTTCCACGTGCCACAGGGATCCTGGGACTCCTATCCATTTTCAAGAGGAGTCAGGCATCGTCTCCTTTGGAAGCATTGATCTCCGCGGACCTCTCGAGTTTTCAAAGGAGGTGAGGCCTCTGGTCGCGATGAGGCGGAGGACTAGGTCTTTCCCTGTGGTCTCCACAGGGGATTCAGACAACCCTTCGTCTTGGGAGTTGCAAGACGAGCCTGCATTCAATTCACTGCAGGGATATCCGGCCTTACTTTGAGTCAGAGCATCTCGGTGTCCATTCCACTTGAGGCCACAAACTCATGGTCCCTCTCACATACCTGTAGTTGAGAGAAGCCTCCTCTTGAGGTGCTTGTGGAAAGTTGGTATTCCTCTTGAGTCGAAGCCAGGGACTAAGCTCTCATCTCGAGTTGATTTGTGGTCCACGGAGCCCTTTCGTGTTGCTCCAGTGACCTCAGCATCCCTCTAGACTTGAGAGAGTGATCTTGGGTTTTCTCTGGAGTGCCATCAAGGAAATCAAGGTTGCTATCACGTTTGATGTGGAACACGGAATTGCTCTGCACGCAGTGCAGGGGAATCGGGCCTCATCTCGCGGCGAGGGGGAAGTCTCATGGTTTTTCTCGAGTTGCGGCTGAAACCTGGGGTATATTCTCGAGTTAAGACGGGGAGGGCCCTTCCAGACACGTGTTTGTTCAGCGACGTCAGGACTCCTGCCTCGGTGCGAGGGACACCTCGGGATTCTCCTCGAGTCTTGGCATGGCAATTGGGACGCGTCTCCACGTGAGGCGGGGGACCCAGGTTCCCTTTCCAAGTTCCACAGGAGTCCTGGAACTCCTATCCATTTTGAAGAGGAGTCAGGCATCGTCTCCTTTGGAAGCATTGATCTCCGCGGACCTCTCGAGTTTTCAAAGGATGTGAGTCCTCCGGTCGCGATGAGGCGGAGAACTAGGTCTTTCTCTGTGGTCTCCACAGGGGATTCAGTCATCTCTTCGTCTTGGGAGATGCAAGACGAGCCTGCATTCAATTCACTGTTGGGATAGCCGGCCTTACTTCGAGTCAGAGCATCTCGGTGTCCATTCCACTTGAGGCCACAAACTCAGGGTCCATCTCAGATACATGTAGCTGAGAGAAACCTCTTCTTGAGGTGCTTGTGGAAAGTTGGTATTCCTCTTTAGTTGAAACCAGGGACTAAGCTCTCATCTCGAGTTGATTTGGAGTCCACGGAGCCCTTTCGTGTTGCTACAGTGACCTCAGGATCCCTCTTGACTTGAGACAGTGATCTTGGCTTTTCTCTGGAGTGCCATCAAGGAAATCAAGTCTCCTTTCACGTTTGATGTAGAACACGGAAATGCTCTGTACGCAGTGCAGGGGAATCGGGCCTCATCTCGCGGCGAGGGGGAAGTCTCATGGTTTTTATCGAGTGGGGGCCGGAACCTGGGGAATATTCTCGAGTTACGATGGGGAGGGCCCTTCCAGACACGTGTTTGTTCTGCGACGCCAGGACTCGGGCCTAGGTGCGAGGGACAACTCGGGATTCTCCTCGAGTCTTGGCATGGCAATTGGGACGCGTCTCCACGTGAGGCGGGAGACCCAGGGTCCATTTCCACGTGCCACAGGGATCCAGGGACTCCTATCCATTTTCAAGAGGAGTCAGGCATCGTCTCTTTGGAAGCATTGATCTCTGCAGACCTCTCGAGTTTTGAAAGGATTTGAGGCCTCCGGTCGCTATGAGGCGGAGGATTAGGTCTTTATCTGTGGTCTCCACAGGGGATTCAGACATCCCTTCGTCTTGGCAGATGCAAGACGAGCCTGCATTCAATTCACTGCAGGGATATCTGGCCTTACTTCGAGTCAGAGCATCTCGGTGTCCATTCCACTTGAGGCCACAAACTCAGGGTCCCTCTCACATACCTGTAGCTGAGAGAAGCCTCTTCTTGAGGTGCTTGTGGAAACTTGGTATTCTTCTTGAGTCGAAGCCAGGGACTAAGCTCTCATCTCGAGTTGATTTGGGGTCCACGGAGCCCTTTCGTGTTGCTACAGTGACCTCAGGATCCCTCTAGACTTGAGACAGTGATCTTGGGTTTTCTCTGGAGTGCCATCAAGGAAATCAAGGCTCCTTTCACGTTTGATGTGGAAGACGGAATTGCTCTGCACGCAGTGCAGGGGAATCGGGCCTCATCTCCCGGCGAGGGGGAAGTCTCATGGTTTTTCTCGAGTTGAGGCCGGAATCTGCGGTATATTCTCGAGTTACGACGGGGAGAGCCCTTCCAAACACGTGTTTGTTCAGCGAAGTCAGGACTCCTGCCTAGGTGCGAGGGACACCTCGGGATTATCCGCGAGTCTTGGCATGGCAATTGGAACGCGTCTCCACGTGAGGCGGGAGACCCAGTGTCCCTTTCCACGTGCCACAGGGATCCTGGGGCTCCTATCCATTTTCAAGACAAGTCAGGCATCGTCTCCTTTGGAAGCATTGATCTCCGCGGACCTCTCTAGTTTTCAAAGGATTTGAGGCCTCCTCTCGCGATGAGGCGGAGAATTAGGTCTTTCTCTGTGGTCTCCACAGGGGATTCAGACATCCCTTCGTCTTGGGAGATACAAGACGAGCCTGCATTCAATTCACTGCAGGGATATCCGGCCTTACTTCGAGTCAGAGCATCTCGGTGTCCATTTCACTTGAGGCCACAAACTCAGGGTCCCTCTCACATACCTGTAGCGGAGAGAAGCCTCCTCTTGAGGTGCTTGTGGAAAGTTGGTATTCCTCTTGAGTCGAAGCCAGGGACTAAGCTCTCATCTCGAGTTGATTTGGGGTCCACGGAGCCCTTTCGTGTTGCTCCAGTAACCTCAAGATCCCTCTAGACTTGAGACAGTGATCTTCGGTTTTCTCTGGAGTGCCATCAAGGAAATCAAGGCTCCTTTCAAGTTTGATGTGAAACACGGAATTGCTCTGAACGCAGTGCAGGGGAATCGGGCCTCATCTCGCGGCGAGGGGGAAGTCTCATGGTTTTTCTCGATTTGCCGCCGGAACCTGGGGTATATTCTCGAGTTACAATGGGGAGGGACCTTCCAGACAGGTGTTTGTTCAGCAACGTCAGGACTCCTGCCTAGGTGCGAGAGACACTTCGGGATTCTCCTCGAGTCTTGGCATGGCAATTGGGACGTGTCTCCACGTGAGGCAGGAGACCCAGGGTCCCTTTCCACGTGCCACAGGGATCCTGGGACTCCTATCCATTTTCAAAGTAGTCAAGCATCGTCTCCTTTGGAAGCATTGATCTCCGCGGACCTCTGCAGTTTTCAAAGGATGTGAGGCCTCTGGTCGGGATGAGGCGGAGAAATAGGTCTTTCTCTGTGGCCTCCACAGGGTATTCAGACATCCCTTCGTCTTGGGAGATGCAAGAGGAGCCTGCATTCAATTCACTGCAGGGATATCCGGCCTTACATTGAGTCAGAGCATCTCGGTGTCCATTCCACTTGAGGCCACAAACTCAGGGTCCCTCTCACATACCTGTAGCTGAGAGAAGCCTCCTCTTGAGGTGGTTTTGGAATATTGGTATTCCTCTTGAGTCGAAGCCAGGGACTAAGCTCTCATCTCGAGTTGATTTGTGGTCCACGGAGCCCTCTCGTGTTCCAACAGAGAGCTCACGATCCCTCTAGACTTGAGAGAGTGATCTTGCGTTTTCTCTGGATTTCCATCAAGGAAATCAAGGCTCCCTTACGTTGATGTGGAACAAGGAATTGCTCGGCATGCTGCCAGGGGAATCGGGCCTCATCTCGCGGCGAGCGGGAAGACTCATGGTTTTTCTCGAGTTGCGGCCAGAATCTGGGGAATATTCTCGAATTAGGACTGGAAGGGCCCTTCCAGACATGTGTTTGTTCAGCGACGTCAGGACGCCTGCCTAGGTGCGAGGGACAACTCGGCATTCTCCTCGAGTCTTGGGATTGGAATTGGGACGCGTCTCCACGTGAGGCGGGAGACCCAGTGTCCCTTTCCACCTGCCACACGGATCCTGGAACTCCTATCCATTTTCAAGAGGAGTCAGGCATCGTCTCCTTTGGAAGCATTGATCTCCGCGGACGTCTCGAGTTTTCAAAGGATGTGAAGCCTCCGTTCGCGTTGAGGTGGAGGACTAGGTCTTTCTCTGTGGTCTCCACAGGGGATTCAGACAACCCTTCGTCTTGGGAGATGCAAGACGAGCCTGCATTCAATTCACTGCAGGGATATCCGGCCTTACTTCGAGTCAGAGCATCTCGGTGTCCATTCCACTTGAGGCCACAAACTCAGGGTCCCTCTCACATACCTGTAGCTGAGAGAAGGCTCTTCTTGAGGTGCTTGTGGAAAGATGGTATTCCTCTTGAGTCAAAGCCAGGGACTAAGCTCTCATCTCAAGTTGATTTGGGGTCCACGGAGCCCTTTAGTGTTGCTCCAGTGACCTCAGGATCCCTCTAGACTTGAGACAGTGATCTTGGGTTTTCTCTGGAGTGCCATCAAGGAGATCAAGGCTCCTTTCACGTTTGATGTGGAACACGGAATTGCTCTGCACACAGTGCAGGGGAATCGGGCCTCATCTCGCGGCGAGGGGGAAGTCTCATTTTTTTTCTCGAGTTGCGGCCGGAACCTGGGGTATATTCTCGAGTTACGACGGGGAGGGCCCTTCCAGACACGTGTTTGTTCAGCGACGTCAGGACTCCTGCCTAGGTGCGAGGGACACCACGGGATTCTCCTCGAGTATTGGCACGGCAACTGGGACGCGTCTCCACGTGAGGCGGGAGACCCAGGGTCCCTCTCCACGTGCCTCAGGGATCCTGGGACTCCTATCCATTTTCAAGTGGAGTCAGGCATCGTCTCCTTTGGAAGCATTGACCTCCGGGGACCTCTCGAGTTTTAAAAGGATGTGAGGCCTCCGGTCGCGATGAGGCGGAGGACTTGGTCTTTCTCTGTGGTCTCCACAGGGGATTCAGACATCCCTTCGTCTTGGGAGATGCAAGACGAGCCAGCATTCACTTCACTGCAGGGATATCCGGCCTGACTTCGAGTCAGAGTATCTCGGTGTCCATTCCACTTGAGGCCACAAACTCAGGGTCCCTCTCACATACCTGTAGCTGAGAGAAGCGTCCTCTTGTGGTGCTTGTGGAAAGTTGGTATTCCCCTTGAGTCGAAGCCAGGGACTAAGCTCTCATCTCGAGTTGATTTGGGGTCCACGGAGCCCTTTCATGCTGCTACAGTGACCTAAGGATCCCTCTAGACTTGAGACAGTGACTTTGGGTTTTCTCTGGAATGCCATCAAATAAATCAAGTCTTCTTTCACGTTTGATGTGGAACACGGAATTGCTCTGCAAGCAGAGCAGGGGAATCGGGCCTCATCTCGCGGCGAGGGGGAAGTCTCATGATTTTTCTCAAGGTGGGGCCGGAAACTGGGGTATATTCTCGAGTTATGACGGGGAGGGACCTTCCAGACACGTGTTTGTTCAGCAACGTCAGGACTCCTGCCTAGGTGCGAGGGACACCTCGGGATTCTCCTCGAGTCTTGGCATGGCAATTGGGACGCGTCTCCACGAGAAGCGGGAGACGAAGTGTCCCTTTCCACGTGCCACAGGGATCTTGGTACTCCTATTCATTTTCAAGAGAAGTAAGGCATCGTCTCCTTTGGAAGCATTGATCTCCGCGGACCTCTCGAGTTTTCAAAGGATGTGAGGCCCCCGGTAACGATTAGGCGGAGAACTAGGTCTTTCTCTGTGGTCTCCACAGGGGATTGAGACAACCCTTCGTCTTGGGAGATGCTAGACGAGCCTGCATTCAATTCACTGCAGGGATATCCGGCCTTACTTCGAGTCAGAGCATCTCGGTGTCCATTCCACTTGAGGCCACAAACTCAGGGTCCCTCTCACATACCTGTAGCTGAGAGAAGCCTCCTCTTGAGGTGCTTGTGGAAAGGTGGTATTCCACTTGAGTTGAAGCCAGGGACTAAGCTCTCAACTCGAGGTGATTTGGGGTCCACGGATCCCTTTCCTGTTGCTCCAGTGGCCTCAGGATCCCTCTAAACTTGAGACAGTGATTTTTGTTTTCTCTGGAGTGCCATCAAGGAAATCAAGTCTCCTTTCACGTTTGATGTGGAACACGGAATTGCTCTGCACGCAGTGCAGGGGAATCGGGCCTCATCTTGTGGCGAGTGGGAAGTCTCATGGTTTTTCTCGAATTGCGGCCAGAACCTGGGGTATATTCTCGAGTTACGATGGGGAGGGCCCTTCCAGACACGTGTTTGTTCAGCGACGTCAGGACTCCGGCCTAAGTGCGAGGGACACCTCGGAATTCTCCTCGAGTCTTGGCATGGCAATTCTGATGCGTCTCCACGTGAGGCGGGAGACCCAGTGTCCCTTTCCACGTGCCACAGGGATCCTGGGACTCCTACCCATTTTCAAGAGGAGTCAGGCATCGTCTCCTTTGGAAGCATTGATCTCCGCGGACCTCTCGAGTTTTCAAAGGATGTGAGGCCTCCGGTCGCGTTGAGGTGGAGGACTAGGTCTTTCTCTGTCGTCTCCACAGGGGATTCAGACATCCCTTCGTCTTGGGAGATGCAAGACGAGCCTGCATTCAATTCACTGCAGGGATATCCGGCCTTATTTCGAGTCAGAGCATCTCGGTGTCCATTCCACTTGAGGCCACAAACTCAGGGTCCCTCTCACATACCTGTAGCTGAGAGAAGCCTCCTCTTGAGGTGCTTGTGGATAGTTGGTATTCCTCTTGAGTCGAAGCCAGGGACTAAGGTGTCATCTCGAGTTGATTTGGGGTCCACGGAGCCCTTTCGTGTTGCTCCAGTGACCTCAGGATCCCTCTAGACTTGAGACAGTGATCTTGGGTGTTCTCTGGAGTGCCATGAAGGAAATCAAGGCTCCTTTCACGTTTGATGTGGAACACGGATTAGCTCTGCACGCAGTGCAGGGGAATCGGGCCACATCTTGCGGCGAGTGGGAAGTCTCATGGTTTTTCTCGAGTTCCGGCCGGAACCTGGGGTATATTCTCGAGTTACGACGGGGAGGGCCCTTCCAGACACGTGTTTGTTCAGCGACGTCAGGACTCCGGCCTAAGTGCGAGGGACACCTCGGGATTCTCCTCGAGTCTTGGCATGGCAATTCTGATGCGTCTCCACGTGAGGCGGGAGACCCAGTGTCCCTTTCCACGTGCCACAGGGATCCTGGGACTCCTATCCATTTTCAAGAGGAGTCAGGCATCGTCTCCTTTGGAAGCATTGATCTCCGCGGACCTCTCGAGTTTTCAAAGGATGTGAGGCCTCCGGTCGCGATGAGGCGGAGGACTTGGTCTTTCTCTGTTGTCTCCACAGGGGATTCAGACATCCCTTCGTCTTGGGAGATGCAAGACGAGCCAGCATTCACTTCACTGCAGGGATATCCGGCCTGACTTCGAGTCAGAGCATCTCGGTGTCCATTCCACTTGAGGCCACAAACTCAGGGTCCCTCTCACATACCTGTAGCTGAGAGAAGCCTCCACTTGAGGTGCTTGTGGAAAGTTGGTATTCCTCTTGAGTCGAAGCCAGGGACTAAGCTCTCATCTCGAGTTGATTTGGGGTCCCCGGAGTCCTTTCATGTTGCTCCAGTGACCTCAGGATCCCTCTAGACTTGAGACAGTGATCTTGGGTTTTCTCTGGAGTGCCATCAAGGAAATCAAGGCTCCTTTCACGTTTGATGTGGAACACGGAATTGCTCTGCACGCAGTGCAGGGGAATCGGGCCTCATCTCACGACGAGGGGGAAGTCTCATGGTTTTTCTATAGTTGCGGCAGGAACATGGGGTATATTCTCGAGTTACGACAGGGAGGGCCCTTCCAGACACGTGTATGTCCAGCGACGTCAGGAATCCTGCCTAGGTGCGAGGGACACCTAGGGATTCTCCTCGTGTCTTGGCATGGCAATTGGGACGCGTCTCCACGTGAAGCGGGAGAACCAGGGTCCCGTTCCACGTGCCACACGGATCCTGGGACTCCCATCCATTTTCAAGAGGAGTCAGGCATCGTCTCCTTCGGAAGCATTGATCTCCGTGGACCTTCGAGTTTGCAAAGGATGGGAGGCCTCCGGTCGCGATGAGGCGGAGAACTAGGTCTTTCTATGTGGTCTCCACAGGGGATTCAGACATCCCTTCGTCTTGGGAGATGCAAGACGAGCCAGCATTCACTTCACTGCAGGGATATCCGGCCTGACTTCGAGTCAGACCATCTCGGTGTCCATTCCACTTGAGGCCACAAACTCAGGGTCCCTCTCACATACCTGTAGCTGAGAGAAGCCTCCTCTTGAGCTGCTTGTGGAAAGTTGGTATTCCTCTTGAGTCGAAGCCAGGGACGAAGCTCTCATCTCGAGTTGATTTGGGGTCCACGGAGCCCTTTCCTGTTGCTACAGTGACCTCAGGATCCCTCTAGACTTGAGACAGTGATCTTGGGTTTTCTCTGGAGTGCCATCAAGGAAATCAAGGCTCCTTTCACGTTTGATGTGGAACACGGAATTGCTCTGCACGCAGTGCAGTGGAATCGGGCCTCATCTCGCGGCGAGGGGGAAGTCTCATGGTTTTTCTCGAGTTGCGGCTGGAACCTGGGGTATATTCTCGACTTACGATGGGGAGGGTCCTTCCAGACACGTGTTGGTGAAGCGATGTCAGGACTCCTGCCTAGGTGCGAGGGACACCTAGGGATTCTCCTCGTGTCTTGGCATGGCAATTGGGACGCGTCTCCACGTGAAGCGGGAGAACCAGGGTCCCGTTCCACGTGCCACACGGATCCTGGGACTCCTATCCATTTTCAAGAGGAGTCAGGCATCGTCTCCTTTGAAAGCATTGATCTCCGCGGACCTCTCGAGTTTTAAAAGGATGTGAGGCCACCGGTCGCGATAAGGCGGAGGACTAGGTCTTTCTCTGTGGTCTCCACAAGGGATTCAGACATCCCTTCGTCTTGGGAGATGCAAGACGAGCCTGCATTCAATTCACTGCAGGGATATCCGGCCTTATTTCGAGTCAGAGCATCTCGGTGTCCATTCCACTTGAGGATACAAACTCAGGGTCCCTCTCACCTACCTGTACCTGAGAGAAGCCTCCTCTTGAGGTGCTTGTGGAAAGTTGGTATTCCTCTTGAGTCGAAACCAGGGACTAAGCTCTCATCTGGAGTTGATTTGGGTTCCATGGAGCCCTTTCGTGTTGCTCCAGTGACCTCAGGATCCCTCTAGACTTGAGACAGTGATCTTGGGTTTTCTCTGGAGTGCCATCAAGGAAATCAAGGCTCCTTTCAGGCTTGATGTGGAACACGGAATTGCTCTGCACGCAGTGCAGGGAAATCGGGCCTCATCTCGCGGCGAGGGGGAAGTCTCATGGTTTTTCTCGAGTTGAGGCCGGAACCTGGGGTATATTCTCGAGTTACGACGGGGAGGGCCCTTCCAGACACGTGTTTGTTCAGCGATGTCAGGACTCCTGCCTAGGTGCGAGGGACAACTCGGGATTCTCCTCGAGTCTTGGCATGGCAATTGGGACGCGTCTCCACGTGAGGCGGGAGACCCAGGGTCCCTTTCCACGTGCCACAGGGATCCTGGGACTCCTATCCATTTTCAAGAGGAGTCAGGCATCGTCTCCTTTGGAAGCATTGATCTCCGCGGACCTCTCGAGTTTTCAAAGGATGTGAGGCCTCCGGTCGCGTTGAGGCGGAGGACTAGGTCTTTCTCTGTGTCTTCACAGGGGATTCAGACATCCCTTCTTCTTCGGAGATGCAAGACGAGCCTGCATTCAATTCACTGCAGGCATATCCGGCCTTACTTCGAGTCAGTGCATCTCGGTGTCCATTCCACTTGAGACCACAAACTCAGGGTCCCTCTCACATACCTGTAGCTGAGAGAAGCCTCCTCTTGAGGTGCTTGTGGAAAGTTGGTATTCCTCTTGATTCGAAGCCAGGGACTAAGCTCTCATCTGGAGTTGATTTGGGTTGCACGGAGCCCTTTCGTGTTGCTCCAGTGACCTCAGGATCCCTCTAGACTTGAGACAGTGAACCTGGGTTTTCTCTGGAGTGCCATCAAGGAAATCAAGGCTTCTTTCACGTTTGATGTGGAACACGGAATTGCTCTGCAAGCAGTGCAGGGGAATCGGGCCTCATCTCGCGGTGAGGGGGAAGTCTCATGGTTTTTCTCGAGTTGCGGCCGGAACCTGGGGTATATTCTCGAGTTACGACGGGGAGGGCCCATCCAGACACGTGTTTGTTCAGCGACGTCAGGACTCCTGCCTAGTTGCGAGGGACACCTCGGGATTCTCCTCGAGTCTTGGCATGGCAATTGGGACGCGTCTCCACGTGAGGCGGGAAAGCCAGCGTCCCTTTCCACGTGCCACAGGGATCCTGGGACTCCTATCCATTTTCAAGAGGAGTCAGGAATCGTCTCCTTTGGAAGCATTGATCTCCGCGGACCTCTCGAGTTTTCAAAGGATGTGAGGCCTCCGGTCGCATTGAGGCGGAGCATTAGGTATTTCTCTGTGGTCTCCACAGGGGATTCAGACATCCCTTCGTCTTGGGAGATGCAAGACGAGCCTGCATTCAATTCACTGCAGGGATATCAGGCCTTCCTTCGAGTCAGAGCATCTCGGTGTCCATTCCACTTGAGGCCACAAACTCAGGGTCCCTCTCACATACCTGTAGCTGAGAGAAGCCTCCTCTTGAGGTGCTTGTGAAAAGTTGGTATTCCTCTTGAGTCGAAGCCAGGGAAAAGCTCTCATCTCGAGTTGATTTGGGGTCCACCGAGCCCTTTCGTGTTGCTCCAGTGACCTCAGGATACCTCTAGATTTGAGACAGTGATCTTGGGTTTTCTCTGGAGTGCCATCAAGGAAATCAAGGATCCTTTCACGTTTGATGTGGAACACGGAATTGCTCTGCACGCAGTGCAGGGGAATCGGGCCTCATCTCGCATCGAGGGGGAAGTCTCATGGTTTTTCTCGAGTTGCGGCCGGAACCTGGGGTATATTCTCGAGTTACGATGGGGAGGGCCCTTCCAGACACGTGTTTGTTCAGCGACGTCAGGACTCCTGCCTAGGTGCGAGGGACACCTCGGGATTCTCCACGAGTCTTGGCATGGCAATTGGGATGCGTCTCCACGTGAGGTGGGAGACCCAGGGTCCCTTTCCACGTGCCACAGGTATCCTGGGACTACTATCCATTTTCAAGAGGAGTCAGTATCGTCTCCTTTGGAAGCATTGATCTCCGTGGACCTCTCGAGTTTTCAAAGGATGTCAGGCCTCCGGTCCCGAAGAGGCGGAGAACTAGGTCTTTCTCTGTGGTCTCCACAGGGGATTCAGACATCCCTTTGTCTTGGGAGATGCAAGACGAGCCTGCATTCACTTCACTGCAGGGATATCAGGTCTTAATTCGAGTCAGAGCATGACTGTGTTCATTCCACTTGAGGCCACAAACTCAGGGTCCCTCTCACATACCTGTAGCTGAGACAAGCCTCCTCTTGAGGTGCTTGTGGAAAGTTGGTATTCCTCTTGAGTCGAAGCCAGGGACTAAGCTCTCCTCTCGAGTTGATTTGATTTCCACGGAGCCCTTTCTTGTTGCTACAGTGACCTCAGGATCCCTCTAGACTTGAGACAGTGATCTTGCTTTTTCTCTGGAGTGCCATCAAGGAAATCAAGCCTCCTTTCATGTTTGATGTGAAAAACGGAATTGCTCTGCACACAGTGCAGAGGAATCAGGCCTCATCTTGCGGCGAGGGGGAAGTCTCATGGTTTTTCTCGAGTTGCGGCCGGAACCTGGGGTATATTCTCGAGTTACGACGGCGAGGGCCCTTCCAGACACGTGTTTTTTCAGCGACCTCAGGAATCCTGCCAAGGTGCGAGGGACACCTCGGGAATCTCCTCGAGTCTTGGCACGGCAACTGGGACGCGTCTACACGTGAGACGGGAGACCCAGGGTCCCTTTCCATGTGCCACAGGGATCCTGGGACTCCTGTCCATTTTCAAGTGGAGTCAGGCATCGTCTCCTTTGGAAGCATTGACCTCCGCGGACCTCTCGAGTTTTAAAAGTATGTGAGGCCTCCGGTCGCGATTAGGTGGCGAACTAGGTCTTTCTCTGTGGTCTCGACAGGGGATTCAGACATCCCTTCGTCTTGGGAGATGCAAGGCGAGCCTGCATTCAATTCACTGCAGGGATATCCGGCCTTACTTCGAGTCAGAGCATCTCGGTGTCCATTCCACCTGAGGCCACAAACTCAGGGTCCCTGTCACATACCTGTAGCTGAGAGAAGCCTCCTCTTGAGGTGCTTGTGGAAAGTTGGTATTCCTCTTGAGTCGAACCCAGGGACTAAGCTCTCATCTCGAGTTGATTTGGGGTCCACGGAGCCCTTTCGTGTTGCTACAGTGACCTCAGGGTCCCTCTAGACTTGACACAGTGATCTTGGGTTTTCTCTGCAGTGCCATCAAGGAAATCAAGGGTCCTTTCTCGTTTGATGTCGAACACGGACTTGCTCTGCACGCAGTGTAGGGGAATGTGGCCTCATCTCGTGGCGAGGGGGAAGTCTCATGGTTTTTCTCGAGTTGCGGCCTGAACCTGGGGTATATTCTTGAGTTACGACAGGGAGGGCCCTTCCAGACACATTTTTGTTCAACGACGTCAGGACTCCTGCCTAGGTGCGAGGGAACCTCGGGATTCTCCTCGAGTCTTCGCGGCAATTGCGACTCGTCTCCACGTGAGGAGGGAGACCCAGGGCCCGTTTTCACGTGCCACGGGGATCCTGGGACTCCTATCCATTTTCAAGAGGAGTCAGGCATCGTCTCCTTTGGAAGCATTGATCTCCGCGGACCTCTCGAGTTTTCAAAGGATGTGATGCGTCCGGTCGCGATGAGGCGGAGAACTAGGTCTTTGTCTGTGGTCTCCACAGGGGATTCAGACATCCCTTCGTCTTGGGAGATGCAAGATGAGCCTGCATTCAATTCACTGCAGGGATATCCGGCCTTACTTCGAGTCAGAGCATCTCGGTGTCCATTCCACTTTAGGCCACAAAACCCAGGTGCCTCTCACATACCTGTAGCTGAGAGAAGCCTCCTCTTGAGGTGCTTGTGGAAAGTTGTTATTCCTCTTGAGTCGAAGCCAGGGACTAAGCTCTCATCTAGAGTTGATTTGGGGTCCACGGAGCCCTTTCCTGTTGCTACAGTGACCTGAGGATCCCTCTAGACTTGAGACAGTGATCTTGGGTTTTCTCTGGAGTGCCATCAAGGAAATCAAGGCTCCTTTCATGTTAGATGTGGAACAGGGAATTGCTCTGCACGCAGTGCAGGGGAATCGGGCCTCATCTCGCGGCGTGGGGGAAGTCTCATGGTTTTTCTCGAGTTGCGGCCGGAACCTGGGGTATAATCTCGAGTTACGACGGGGAGGGCCCTTCCAGACACGTGTTTGTTCAGCGACGTCAGGACTCCTGCCTAGGTGTGAGGGACACCTCGGGATTCTCCTCGAGTCTTGGCATGGCAATTGGGACGCGTCTCGACGTGACGCTGGAGACCCAGGGTCCCTTTCCATGTGCCACAGGGATCCTGGGACTCCTAGCCATTTTCAAGAGGAGTCAGGCATTGTCTCCTTTGGAAGCATTGATATCTGCGGACCTCTCGAGTTTTCAAAGGATGTGAGGCCTCCGGTTGCGATGAGGCGGAGAACTAGGTCTTTCTTTGTGGTCTCCACAGGGGATTCAAACATCCCTTCGTCTTGGGAGATGCAAGACGAGCCTGCATTCAATTCACTGCAGGTATATCCGGCCTTACTTCAAGTCAGAGCATCTCGGTGTCCATTCCACTTGAGGACACAAACTCAGGGTCCCTCTCACATACCTGTAGCTGAGAGAAGCCTCCTCTTGAGGTGCTTGTGGAAAGTTGGTATACCTCATGAGTCGAAGCCAGGGACTAAGCTCTCATCTCGAGTTGATTTGGGGTCCACGGAGCCCTTTCGTGTTTCTACAGTGACTTCAGGATCCCTCTAGACTTGTGACAGTGATCTTGCTTTTTCTCTGGAGTGCCATTAAGGAAATCAAGCCTCCTTTCAGGTTTGATGTGGAACACGGAATAGCTCTGCACACAGTGCAGGGGAATCGGGCCTCATCTTGGGGCGAGGGGAAAGTCTCATGGTTTTTCTTGAGTTGCGGCCGGAACCTGGGGTATATTCTCGAGTTACGACTGGGAGGGCCCTTCCAGACACGTGTTTGTTCAGCGACCTCAGGACTCCTGCCTAGGTGCGAAGGACACCTCGGGATTCTCCTCGAGTCTTGGCATGGCAATTGGGACGCGTCTCCACGTGAGGCGGGAGACCCAGTGTCCCTTTCCACGTGTCACAGGGATCCTGGGAATCCAATCCATTTTCAAGAGGAGTCAGGCCTCGTCTCCTTTGGAAGCATTGATCTCCGCGGACCTCTCGGGTTTTCAAAGGATGTGAGGCCTCTGGTCGCGATGAGGCGGAGAACTAGGTCTTTCTCTGTGGTCTCCACAGGGGATTCAGACATCCCTTCGTCTTGGGAGATGCAGGACGAGCCTGCATTCAATTCACTGCAGGGATATCCGGCCTAAATTCGAGTCAGAGCATCAAAATGTCCATTCCACTTGAGGCCACAAACTCAGGGTAACTCTCACATACATGTAGCTGAGAGAAGCCTCCTCTTGAGGTGCTTGTGGAAAGTTGGTATTCCTCTTGAGTCGAACCCAGGGACTAAGCTCTCATCTCAAGTTGATTTGGGGTCCATGGAGCCCTTTCGTGTTGCTCCAGTGACCTCAGGGTCCCTCTAGACTTGAGACAGTGATCTTGGGTTTCTCTGGAGTGCCATCAAGGAAATCAAGGGTCCTTTCTCTTTTGATGTGGAAAACGGAATTGCTCTGCACGCAGTGCAGGGGAATCGGGCCTCATCTCGCGGCGAGGGGGAAGTCTCATGGTTTTTCTCGAGTTGCGGCCGGAACCTGGGGTATAATCTCGAGTTACGACGGGGAGGGCCCTTCCAGACACGTGTTTGTTCAGCGACGTCAGGACTCCTGCCTAGGTGTGAGGGACACCTCGGGATTCTCCTCGAGTCTTGGCATGGCAATTGGGACGCGTCTCGACGTGACGCTGGAGACCCAGGGTCCCTTTCCATGTGCCACAGGGATCCTGGGACTCCTAGCCATTTTCAAGAGGAGTCAGGCATTGTCTCCTTTGGAAGCATTGATATCTGCGGACCTCTCGAGTTTTCAAAGGATGTGAGGCCTCCGGTTGCGATGAGGCGGAGAACTAGGTCTTTCTTTGTGGTCTCCACAGGGGATTCAAACATCCCTTCGTCTTGGGAGATGCAAGACGAGCCTGCATTCAATTCACTGCAGGTATATCCGGCCTTACTTCAAGTCAGAGCATCTCGGTGTCCATTCCACTTGAGGACACAAACTCAGGGTCCCTCTCACATACCTGTAGCTGAGAGAAGCCTCCTCTTGAGGTGCTTGTGGAAAGTTGGTATACCTCATGAGTCGAAGCCAGGGACTAAGCTCTCATCTCGAGTTGATTTGGGGTCCACGGAGCCCTTTCGTGTTTCTACAGTGACTTCAGGATCCCTCTAGACTTGAGACAGTGATCTTGCTTTTTCTCTGGAGTGCCATTAAGGAAATCAAGCCTCCTTTCAGGTTTGATGTGGAACACGGAATAGCTCTGCACACAGTGCAGGGGAATCGGGCCTCATCTTGGGGCGAGGGGAAAGTCTCATGGTTTTTCTTGAGTTGCGGCCGGAACCTGGGGTATATTCTCGAGTTACGACTGGGAGGGCCCTTCCAGACACGTGTTTGTTCAGCGACCTCAGGACTCCTGCCTAGGTGCGAAGGACACCTCGGGATTCTCCTCGAGTCTTGGCATGGCAATTGGGACGCGTCTCCACGTGAGGCGGGAGACCCAGTGTCCCTTTCCACGTGTCACAGGGATCCTGGGAATCCAATCCATTTTCAAGAGGAGTCAGGCCTCGTCTCCTTTGGAAGCATTGATCTCCGCGGACCTCTCGAGTTTTCAAAGGATGTGAGGCCTCTGGTCGCGATGAGGCGGAGAACTAGGTCTTTCTCTGTGGTCTCCACAGGGGATTCAGACATCCCTTCGTCTTGGGAGATGCAAGACGAGCCTGCATTCAATTCACTGCAGGGATATCCGGCCTAAATTCGAGTCAGAGCATCAAAATGTCCATTCCACTTGAGGCCACAAACTCAGGGTAACTCTCACATACTTGTAGCTGAGAGAAGCCTCCTCTTGAGGTGCTTGTGGAAAGTTGGTATTCCTCTTGAGTCGAACCCAGGGACTAAGCTCTCATCTCAAGTTGATTTGGGGTCCATGGAGCCCTTTCGTGTTGCTCCAGTGACCTCAGGGTCCCTCTAGACTTGAGACAGTGATCTTGGGTTTCTCTGGAGTGCCATCAAGGAAATCAAGGGTCCTTTCTCTTTTGATGTGGAAAACGGAATTGCTCTGCACGCAGTGCAGGGGAATCTGGCCTCATCTCGCGGCGAGAGGGAAGTCTCATGGTTTTTCTCGAGTTGCGGCCGGAACCTGGGGTATATTCTTGAGGTACGACGGGGAGAGCCCTTCCAGACACGAGTTTGTTCAGCGACGTCAGGACTCCTGCCTAGGTGCGAGGGACACCTCGGCATTCTCCTCGAGTCTTGGCATGGCAATGGGGAAGCGTCTCCACGTGAGGCGGGAGACCCAGGGTCCCTTTCCACGTGCCACAGGGATCCTGGGACTCCTATCCATTTTCAAGAGGAGTCAGGCATCGTCTCCTTTGGAAGCATTGATCTCCGCGGACCTCTCGAATTTTCAAAGGATGTGAGGCCCCCGGTCGCTATGAGGCGGAGAATTAGGTCTTTCTCTGTGATCTCCACAGGGGATTCAGACATCCCTTCGTCTTGGGAGATGCAAGACGAGCCTGCATTCAATTCACTGCAGGGATATCCGGCCTTACATCGAGTCAGAGCATCTCGGTGTCCATTCCACCTGAGGCCACAAACTCAGGGTCCCTCAAATATACCTGTAGCTGGGAGAAACCTGCTCTTGAGGGGCTTCGGGAAAGTTGGTATTCCTCTTGAGTCTAAGCCAGGGTCTAAGCTCTCATCTCGAGTTGTTTTGGCGTCCACGAAGCCCTTTCCTGTTGGTCCAGTGAACTCAGGATCCCTCTAGACTTGAGACAGTGATCTTGGGTTTTCTCTGGAGTGCCATCAAGGAAATCAAGGCTCCTTTCACGTTTGATGTGGAACACGGAATTGCTCTGCATTCCGTGCAGTGGAATCGGCCCTCAACTCGCGGCGAGGGGGAAATCTCATGGTTTTTCTCGAGTTGCGGCCGGAACCCGGGGTATATTCTCGAGTTACGACGGGGAGGGCCCTTCCAGACACGTGTTTGTTCAGCGACGTCAGGACTCCTGCCTAGGTGCGAGGGACACCTCGGGATTATCCTCGAGTCTTGGCATGGCTATTGTGACGCGTCTCCACGTGTGGCGGGAGACCCAGGGTCCCTTTCCACGTGCCACAGGGATCCTGGGACTCCTATCCATTTTCAAGAGGAGTCAGGCATCGTCTCCTTTGGAAGCATTGATCTCCGCGGACCTCTCGAGTTTTCAAAGATGTGAGGCCTCCGGTCGCGATGAGGCGGAAAAGTCGGTCTTTCTCTGAGGTCTCCACAGGGGATTCAGACATCCCTTCGTCTTGGGAGATGCAAGACGAGCCTGCATTCAATTCACTGCAGGGATATCCGGCCTTACATCGAGTCAGAGCATCTCAGTGTCCATTCCACTTGAGGCCACAAACTCAGGGTCCCACTCACACACCTGTAGCTGAGAGAATCCTCCTCTTGAGGTGCTTATGGAAAGTTGGTATTTCTCTTGAGTCGAATCCAGGGACTAAGCTCTCATCTGGAGTTGATTTGGGGTCAAAGGGGAAATTTCGTGTTGCTCCAGTGACCTCAGGATCCCTCTAGACTTGAGACAGTGATCTTGGGTTTTCTCTGGAGTGCCATCAAGGAAATCAAGGCTCCTTTCACGTTTGATGTGGAACACGGAATTGCTCTGCACGCAGTGCAGGGGAATCAGGCCTCATCTCGCGGCGAGGGGGAAGTCTCATGGTTTTTCTCGAGTTGCGGCCGGAACCTGGGGTATATTCTCGAGTTACGACGGGGAGGGCCCTTCCAGACACGTGTTTGTTCAGTGACGTCAGGACTCCTGCCTAGGTGCGAGGGACACCTCGGGATTCTCCTCGAGTCTTGGCATGGCAATGGGGACGCATCTCCACGTCAGGCGCGAGACCCAGGGTCCCTTTCCACGTGCCACAGGGATCCTGGGACTCCTATCCATTTTCAAGAGGAGTCAGGCATCGTCTCCTTTGGAAGCATTGATCTCCGCGGACCTCTCGAGTTTTCAAAGGATGTGAGGCCCCCGGTCGCGAAGAGGCGGAGAATTAGGTCTTTCTCTGTGGTCTTCACAGGGGAGTCAGACATCCCTTGGACTTGGGAGATGCAAGACGAGCCTACATTCAATTCATGCAGGGATATCCGGCCTTACTTCGAGTCAGAGCATCTCGGTGTCCATTCCACTTGAGGCCACAAACTCAGGGTCCCTCAAATATACCGGTAGCTCAGAGAAGCCACCTCTTGAGGTCCTTGTGGAAAGTTGGTATTCCTCTTGAGTCTAAGCCAGGGTCTAAGCTCTCATCTCGAGTTGATTTGGTGTCCACAAAGCCCTTTCCTGTTGTTCCAGTGACCTCAGGATCCCTCTAGACTTGAGACAGTGATCTTGGGTTTTCTCTGGAGTGCCATCAAGGAAATCAAGGCTCCTTTCACGTTTGATGTGGAACACGGAATTGCTCTGCATTCAGTGCAGGGGAATCGGGCCTCAACTCGCGGCGAGGGGAAAATCTCATGGTTTTTCTCGAGTTGCGGCCGGAACCTGGGGTATATTCTCGAGTTACGACGGGGAGGGCCCTTCCAGACACGTGTTTGTTCAGCGACCTCAGGACTCCTGCCTAGGTGCGAGGGACACATCGGGATTCTCCTCGAGTCTTGGCATGGCAATTTGGACGCGTCTCCACGTGAGGCGGGAGACCCAGTGTCCCTTTCCACGTGCCACAGGGATCCTGGGACTCCTATCCATTTTCAAGAGGAGTCAGGCATCGTCTCCTTTGGAAGCATTGATCTCCGCGGACCTCTCGAGTTTTCAAAGGATGTGAAGCCTCTGGTCGCGATGAGGCGGAGAAGTCGGTCTTTCTCTGAGGACTCCACAGGGCATTCAGACATCCCTTCGTCTTGGGAGATGCAAGACGTGCCTGCATTCAATTCACTGCAGGTATATCCGGCCTTACTTCGAGTCAGAGCATCTCGGTGTCCATTCCACTTGAGGCCACAAACTCAGGGTCCTTCTCACTTACCTGTAGCTGAGAGAAGCCTCCTCTTGAGCTGCTTGTGAAAAGTTGGTATTCCTCTTGATTCGAAGCCAGGGACTAACCTCTCATCTCGAGTTGATTTGGGGTCGACGGAGCCCTTTCGTGTTGCTCCAGTGACCTCAGGATCCCTCTAGACTTGAGACAGTGATCTTGGGTTTTCTCTGGAGTGCCATCAAGGAAATCAAGGCTCCTTTCACGTTTGATGTGGAACACGGAATTGCTCTGCATGCAGTGCAGGGGAATCGGGCCTCAACTCGCGGCGAGGGGGAAGTCTCATGGTTTTTCTCGAGTTGCGGCCGGAACCTGGGGTATATTCACGAGTTATGACGGGGAGGGCCCTTCCAAACACGTGTTTGTTCAGCGATGTCAGGACTCCTGCCTAGGGGAGAGGGACACCTCGGGATTCTCCTCGAGTCCTGGCATGGCAATTGGGACGCGTCTCCACTTGAGGCGGGAGACCCAGGGTCCCTTTCCACGTGCCACAGGGATCCTGGGACTCCTATCCATTTTCAAGAGGAGTCAGGCATTGTCTCCTTTGGAAGCATTGATCTCCGCGGACCTCTCGAGTTTTCAAAGGATGTGAGGCCTCAGGTCGCGATGAGGCGGAGAACTAGGTCTTTCTCTCTGGTCTCCACAGGGGATTCAGACAAACCTTTGTCTTGGGAGATGCAAGACGAGCCTGCATTCAATTCACTGCAGGGATATCCGGCCTTACTTCGAGTCAGAGCATCTCGGTGTCCATTCCACTTGAGGCCACAAATTCAGGGTCCCTCTCACATACCTGTAGCTGAGAGAAGCCTCCTCTTGAGGTGCTTGTGGAAAGTTGGTAGTCCTCTTGAGTAGAAGCCAGGTACTAAGCTCTCATCTCGAGTTGATTTGGGGTCCACGGAGCCCTTTCGTGTTGCTCCAGTGACCTCAGGATCCCTCTAGACTTGAGACAGTGATCTTGGGTTTTCTCTGGAGTGCCATCAAGGAAATCAAGGCTCCTTTCACGTTTGATGTGGAACACGGAATTGCTCTGCACGCAGTCCAGGGGAATCGGGCCTCAACTCGCGGCGACGGGGAAATCTCATGGTTTTTCTCGAGTTGCGGACGGAACCTGGGGTATATTCTCGAGTTACGACGGGGAGGGCCCTTCCAGACACGTGTTTGTTCAGCGACGTCAGGACTCCTGCCTAGGTGCGAGGGACACCTCGGGATTCTCCTCGAGTCTTGGCATGGCAATTGGGACGCGTCTCCACGTGAGGCGGGAGACCCACTGTCTCTTTCCACGTGCCACAGTGATCCTGGGACTCCTATCCATTTTCAAGAGGAGTCAGGCATCGTCTCCTTTGGAAGCATTGATCTCCGCGGACCTCTCGAGTTTTCAAAGGATGTGAGGCCTCCGGTCGCGATGAGGCGGAGAATTCGGTCTTTCTCTGAGGTCTCCACAGGGGATTCAGACAACGCTTCGTCTTGGGAGATGCAAGACTAGCCTGCATTCAATTCACTGCAGGGATATCCGGGCTTACTTCGAGTCAGAGCATCTCAGTGTCCATTCCACTTGAGGCCACAAACTCAGGGTCCCTCTCACAAACCTGTAGCTGAGAGAAGCCTCCTCTTGAGGTGCTTATGGAAAGTTGGTATTCCTCTTGAGTCGAATCCAGGGACTAAGCTCTCATCTCGAGTTGATTTGGGGTCAAAGGGGAAATTTCGTGTTGCTCCAGTGACCTCAGGATCCCTCTAGACTTGAGACAGTGATCTTGGGTTTTCTCTGGAGTGCCATCAAGGAAATCAAGGCTCCTTTCACGTTTGATGTGGAACACGGAATTGCTCTGCACGCAGTACAGGGGAATCGGGCCTCATCTCGCGGCGAGGGGGAACTCTCATGGTTTTTCTCGAGTTGCGGCCGGAACCTCGGGTATATTCTCGAGTTACGACGGGGAGGGCCCTTCCAGACACGTGTTTTTCCAGCGACGTCAGGACTCCTGCCTAGGTGCGAGGGACACCTCGGGATTCTCCTCGAGTCTTGGCATGGCAATTGGGACGCGTCTCCACGGGAGCCGGGAGACCCAGGCTCCGTTTCCACGTGCCACAGGGATCCTGGGACTCCTATCCATTTTCAAGAGGAGTCAGGCATCGTCTCCTTTGGAAGCATTGATCTCCGCAGACCTCTCGAATTTTCAAAGGATGTGAGGCCCCCGGTCGCTATGAGGCGGAGAATTAGGTCTTTCTCTCTGGTCTCCACAGGGGATTCAGACATCCCGTAGTCTTGGGAGATGCAAGACGAGCCTGCATTCAATTCACTGCAGGGATATCCGGCCTTACTTCGAGTCAGAGCATCTCGGTGTCCATTCCACTTGAGGCCACAAATTCAGGGTCCCTCTCACATACCTGTAGCTGAGAGAAGCCTCCTCTTAAGGTGCTTGTGGAAAGTTGGTAGTCCTCTTGAGTCGAAGCCAGGGACTAA
Source organism: Dama dama (assembly GCF_033118175.1). Taxonomy (NCBI): domain Eukaryota; kingdom Metazoa; phylum Chordata; class Mammalia; order Artiodactyla; family Cervidae; genus Dama; species Dama dama. Next base: position 3,310,357 of record NW_026870879.1, on the reverse strand, counting down.
GCTCTCATCTAGAGTTGATTTGGGGTCCACGGAGCCCTTTCGTGTTGCTCCAGTGACCTCAGGATCGCTCTAGACTTGAGACAGTGATTTTGGGTTTTCTCTGGAGTGCCATCAAGGAAATCAAGGCTCCTTTCACGTTTGATGTGGAACACGGAATTGCTCTGCACGCAGTACAGGGGAATCGGGCCTCATCTCGCGGCGAGGGGGAAGTCTCATGGTTTTTCTCGAGTTGCGGCCGGAACCTCGGGTATATTCTCCAGTTACGACGGGGAGGGCCCTTCCAGACACGTGTATGTTCAGCGACGTCAGGACTCCTGCCTAGGTGCGAGGGACACCTCCGGATTCTCCTCGAGTCTTGGCATGTCAATTGGGACGCATCTCCAGGTGAGGCGGGAGACCCAGGGTCCCTTTCCACGTGCAACAGGGATCCTGGAACTCCTATCCATTTTCAAGAGGAGTCAGGCATCGTCTCCTTTGGAAGCATTGATCTCCGCGGACCTCTCGAGTTTTCAAATGATGTGAGGCCTACGGTCGCGATGTGGCGGAGATCTAGGTCTTTCTCTGTGGTCTCCACAGGGTATTCAGACATCCCTTCGTCTTGGGAGATGCAAGACGAGCCTGCATTCAATTCACTGCAGGGATATCCGGCCTTACTTCGAGTCAGAGCATCTCGGAGTCCATTCCACTTGAGGCCACAAACTCAGTGTCCCTCTCACATACCTGTAGCTGAGAGAAGCCTCCTCTTGAGGTGCTTGTGGAAAGTTGGTATTCCTCTTGAGTCGAAGCCAGGGACTAAGCTCTCATCTCGAGTTGATTTGGGGTCCACGGAGCCCTTTCGTGTTGCTCCAGTGACCTCAGGATCCCTCTAGACTTGAGACAGTGATCTTGGGTTTTCTCTAGAGTGCCATCAAGGAAATCAAGGCTCCTTTCACGTTTGATGTGGAACACGGAATTGCTCTGCACGCAGTACAGGGGAATCGGGCCTCATCTCGCGGCGAGGGGGAAGTCTCATGGTTTTTCTCGAGTTGCGGCCGGAACCTCGGGTATATTCTCGAGTTACGACGGGGAGGGCCCTTCCAGACACGTGTTTTTCCAGCGACGTCAGGACTCCTGCCTAGGTGCGAGGGACACCTCGGGATTCTCCTCGAGTCTTGGCATGGCAATTGGGACGCGTCTCCACGGGAGCCGGGAGACCCAGGCTCCGTTTCCACGTGCCACAGGGATCCTGGGACTCCTATCCATTTTCAAGAGGAGTCAGGCATCGTCTCCTTTGGAAGCATTGATCTCCGCAGACCTCTCGAATTTTCAAAGGATGTGAGGCCCCCGGTCGCTATGAGGCGGAGAATTAGGTCTTTCTCTCTGGTCTCCACAGGGGATTCAGACATCCCATAGTCTTGGGAGATGCAAGACGAGCCTGCATTCAATTCACTGCAGGGATATCCGGCCTTACTTCGAGTCAGAGCATCTCGGTGTCCATTCCACTTGAGGCCACAAATTCAGGGTCCCTCTCACATACCTGTAGCTGAGAGAAGCCTCCTCTTAAGGTGCTTGTGGAAAGTTGGTAGTCCTCTTGAGTCGAAGCCAGGGACCAAGCTCTCATCTCGAGTTAATTTGGGGTCCACGGAGCCCTTTCGTATTGCTCCAGTTACCTGAGGATCCCTCTAGACTTGAGACAGTGATCTTGGGTTTTCTCTGGAGTGCCATCAAGGAAATCAAGGCTCCTTTCACGTTTGATGTGGAACACGGAATTGCTCTGCACGGAGTACAGGGGAATCGGGCCTCATCTCGCGGCGAGGGGGAAGTCTCATGGTTTTTCTCGAGTTGCGGCCGGAACCTCGGGTATATTCTCCAGTTACGACGGGGAGGGCCCTTCCAGACACGTGTATGTTCAGCGACGTCAGGACTCCTGCCTAGGTGCGAGGGACACCTCGGGATTCTCCTCGAGTCTTTGCATGGCAATGGGGACGCGTCTCCACGGGAGCCGGGAGACCCAGGTTCCCTTTCAACGTGCCACAGGGATCCTGGGACTCCTATCCATTTTCAAGAGGAGTCAGGCATCGTCTCCTTTGGAAGCATTGATCTCCGCGGACCTCTCGGGTTTTCAAAGGATGTGAGGCCTCCGGTCGCCTTGAGGCGGAGGACTAGGTCTTACTCTGTGGTCTCCACAGGGGATTCAGACATCCCTTCGTCTTTGGAGATGCAAGAGTAGCCTGAATTCAATTCACTGCAGGGATATCCGGCCTTACTTCAAGTCAGAGCATCTCGGTGTCCATTCCACTTGAGGCCACAAACTCAGGGTCCCTCTCACATACCTGTAGCTGAGAGAAGCCTCGTCTTGAGGTGCTTGTGAAAAGTGGGTATTCCTCTTGAGTTGAAGCCAGAGTCCAAGCTCTCATCTCGAGTTGATTTGGGGTCCACGGAGCCCTTTCGTGTTGCTCCAGTGACCTCAGGATCCCTCTAGACTTGAGACAGTGATCTTGGGTTTTCTCTGGAGTGCCATCAAGGAAATCAAGGCTCATTTCACGTTTGATGTGGAACACGGAATTGCTGTGCACGCAGTGCAGGGAATCGGGCCTCATCTCGCGGCAAGGGGGAAGTCTCATGGTTTTTCTCGAGTTGCGGCCGGAACCTGGGGTTATTCTCGAGTTCCGATGGGGAGGGCCCTTCCAGACACGTGTTTGTTCAGCGCCGTCAGGACTCCTGCCTAGGTGCGAGGGACACCTCGGGATTCTCCTCGAGTCTTGGCATGGCAATTGGGACGCGTCTACACGTGAGGCGGGAAACCCAGTGTCCCGTTCCCCGTGCCACAGGGATCCTGGGACTCCTATCCATTTTCAAGAGGAGTCAGGCATCGTCTCCTTTGGAAGCATTGATCTCCGCGGACCTCTCGAGTTTTCAAAGGATGTGAGGCCTCTGTTCGCGATGAGGCGGAGAAGTCGGTCTTTCTCTGAGGTCTCCACAGGGGATTCAGACATCCCTTCGTCTTGGGAGATGCAAGACGAGCCTGCATTCAATTCACTGCAGGGATATCCGGCCTTACTTCGAGTCAGAGCATCTCAGTGTCCTATCCACTTGAGGCCACAAACTCAGGGTCCCTCTCACACACCTGTAGCTGAGAGAAGCCTCCTCTTGAGGTGCTTATGGAAAGTTGGTATTCCTCTTGAGTCGAAGCCAGGGACTAAGCTCTCATCTCGAGTTGATTTGAGGTCCAAGGGGAAATTTCGTGTTGCTCCAGTGACCTCAGCATCCCTCTAGACTTGAGACAGAGATCTTGGGTTTTCTCTGGAGTGCCATCAAGGAAATCAAGGCTCCTTTCACGTTTGATGTGGAACACGGAATTGCTCTGCATGCAGTGCAGTGGAATCGGGCCTCAACTCGCGGCGAGGGGGAAATCTCATGGTTTTTCTCGAGTTGCGGCCGGAACCTGGGTTATATTCTCGAGTTACGACGGGGAGGGCCCTTCCAGACACCTGTTTGTTCAGCGACGTCAGGACTCCTGCCTAGGTGCGAGGGACACCTCGGGATTCTCCTCGAGTCTTGGCATGGCAATTGGGACGCGTCTCCATGTGAGGCGGGAGACCCAGGGTTCCTTTCCACGTGCCACAGAGATCCTGGAACTCCTATCCATTTTCAAGAGGAGTCAGGCATCGTCTCCTTTGGAAGCATTGATCTCCGTGTACCTCTTAAGGTTTCAAAGGATCTGAGGCCTCCGGTCGCGATGAGTCGGAGAACTACGTCTTTCTCTGTGGTCTCCACAGGGGATTCAGACATCCCTTCGTCTTGGGAGATGCAAGACGAGCCTGCGTTCAATTCACTGCAGGGATATCCGGCCTTATTTCGAGTCAGAGCATCTCGGCGTCCATTCCACTTGAGGCCACAAACTCAGGGTCCCTCAAATATACCTGTAGCTGAGAGAAGCCTCCTCTTGAGGTCCTTGTGTAAAGTTGGTATTCCTCTTGAGTCTAAGCCAGGGTCTAAGCTCTCATCTCGAGTTGATTTGGGTTCCACGAAGCCCTTTCCTGTTGGTCCAGTGACCTCAGGATCCCTCTAGACTTGAGACAGTGATCTTGGGTTTTCTCTGGAGTGCCATCAAGGAAATCAAGGCTCCTTTCACGTTTGATGTGGAACACGGAATTGCTCTGCACGCAGTGCAGGGGAATCGGGCCTCATCTCGCGGCGAGGGGGAAGTCTCATGGTTTTTCTCGAGTTGCGGCCGGAACCTGGGGTATATTCTCGAGTTACGACGGGGAGGGCCCTTCCAGACACCTGTTTGTTCAGCAACGTCAGGACTCCTGCCTAGGTGGGAGGGACACCTCGGGATTCTCCTCGAGTCTTGGCATGGCAATTGGGACGCGTCTCCACGTGAGGCGGGAGACCCAGGGTCCCTTTCCACGTGCCACAGGGATCCTGGGACTCCTATCCATTTTCAAGAGGAGTCAAGCATCGTCTCCTTTGGAAGCATTGATCTCCGCGGACCTCTCTAGTTTTCAAAGGAAGTGACGCCTCCGGTCGCGTTGAGGCGGAGGACTAGGTCTTTCTCTGTGGTCTCCACAGGGGATTCAGACAACCCTTCGTCTTCGGAGATGCAGGACGAGCCTGTATTCAATTCACTGCAGGGATATCCGTCCTTACTTCGAGTCAGAGCATCTCGGTGTCCATTCCACTTGAGGCCACAAACTCAGGGTCCCTCTCACATACCTGTAGTTGAGAGAAGCCTCCTCTTGAGGAGCTTGTGAAAAGTTGGTATTCCTCTTGAGTCGAAGCCAGGGACTAAGCTCTCATCTCGAGTTGATTTGGGGTCCACGGAGCCCTTTCGTGTTGCTCCAGTGACCTCAGGATACCTCTAGACTTGAGACAGTGATCTTGGTTTTCTCTGGAGTGCCATCAAGGAAATCACGGCTCCTATCACGTTTAATGTGGAACACGGAACTGCTCTGCATGCAGTGCAGGGGAATCGGGTCTCATCTCGCGGCGAGGGGGAAGTCTCATGGTTTTTCTCGAGTTGCGGCCGGAACCTGGGGTATATTCTCGAGTTACGACGGGGAGGGCCTCTCCAGACCCGTGTTTGTTCAGCGACGTCAGGACTCCTGCCTAGGTGCGAGGGACACCTCGGGATTCTCCACGAGCCTTGGCATGGCAATTTGGACGCGTCTCCACGTGAGGCGGGAGACCCAGGGTCCCTTTCCACGTGCCACAGGGATCCTGGGACTCCTATCCATTTTCAAGAGGAGTCAGGCATCGTCTCCTTTGGAAGCATTGATCTCCGCGGACCTCTCGAGGTTTCAAAGGATATGAGGCCTCCGGTCGCGATGAGGCGGAGGACTAGGTCTTTCTCTGTGGTCTCCACAGAAGACTCAGACATCCCTTCGTCTTGGGAGATGCAAGACGAGCCTGCATTCAATTCACTGCAGGGATATCCGGCCTTACTTCGAGTCAGAGCATCTCGGTGTCCATTCCACTTGAGGCCACAAACTCAGGGTCCCTCTCACATACCTGTAGCTGAGAGAAGCCTCCACTTGAGGTGCATGTGGAAAGTTGGTATTCCTCTTGAGTCGAAGCCAGGGACTAAGCTCTCATCTCGAGTTGATTTGGGGTCCACGGAGAAATTTCGTGTTGCTCCAGTGACCTCAGGATCCCTCTAGACTTGAGACAGTGATCTTGGGTTTTCTCTGGAGTGCCCTCAAGAAAATCAAGGCTCCTTTCACGTTTGATGTGGAACACGGAATTGCTCTGCACGCAGTGCAGGGGAATCGGGCCACATCTTGCGGCGAGGGGGAAGTCTCATGGTTTTTTTTTGAGTTGCGGCCGGAACCTGGGGTATATTCTCAAGTTACGACGGGGAGTGCCCTTCCAGACACGTGTTTGTTCAGCGACGTCAGGACTCCTGCCTAGGTGCGAGGGACACCTCGGGATTCTAATCGAGTCTTGGCATGGCAATGAGGATGCGGCTCCACGTGAGGCGGGAGACCCAGGGTCCCTTTCCACGTGCCACAGGGATCCTGGGACTCCTATCCATTTTCAAGAGGAGTCAGGCATCGTCTCCTTTGGAAGCATTGATCTCCGCGGACCTCTCGAGTTTTCAAAGGATGTGAGGCCTCTGTTCCCGATGAGGCGGAGAAGTCGGTCTTTCTCTGAGGTCTCCACAGGGGATTCAGACATCCCTTCGTCTTGGGAGATGCAAGACGAGCCTGCATTCAATTCACTGCAGGGATATCTGGCCTTACTTCGAGTCAGAGCATCTCAGTGTCCTATCCACTTGAGGCCACAAACTCAGGGTCCCTCTCACACACCTGTAGCTGAGAGAAGCCTCCTCTTGAGGTGCTTATGGAAAGTTGGTATTCCTCTTGAGTCGAAGCCAGGGACTAAGCTCTCATCTCGAGTTGATTTGAGGTCCAAGGGGAAATTTCGTGTTGCTCCAGTGACCTCAGCATCCCTCTAGACTTGAGACAGAGATCTTGGGTTTTCTCTGGAGTGCCATCAAGGAAATCAAGGCTCCTTTCACGTTTGATGTGGAACACGGAATTGCTCTGCATGCAGTGCAGGGGATCGGGCCTCAACTCGCGGCGAGGGGGAAATCTCATGGTTTTTCTCGAGTTGCGGCCGGAACCTGGGGTATATTCTCGAGTTATGACGGGGAGGGCCCTTCCAGACACGTGTTTGTTCAGCGACGTCAGGACTCCTGCCTAGGGGCGAGGGACACCTCGGGATTCTCCTCGAGTCTTGGATTGGCAATTGGGACGCGTCTCCACATGAGGCGGGAGACCCAGGATCCCTTTGCACATGCCACAGGGATCCTGGGCCTCCTAACCATTTTCAAGAGGAGTCAGGCATCGTCTCCTTTGTAAGCATTGATCTCCGTGGACCTCTCGAGTTTTCAAAGGATGTGAGGCCTCCGGTCGCATTGAGGCGGAGGACTAGGTCTTCCTCTGTGGTCTCCACAGGGGATTCAGACAACCCTTCGTCTTGGGAGATGCAAGACGAGCCTGCATTCAATTCACTGCAGGGATATCCGGCCTTACTTCGAGTCAGAGAATCTCGGTGTCCATTCCACTTGAGGCCACAAACTCAGGGTCCCTCTCACATACCTGTAGCTGAGAGAAGCCTCGACTTGAGGTGCTTGTGAAAAGTGGGTATTCCTCTTGAGTCGAAGCCAGGGTCTCAGCTCTCATCTCGAGTTGATTTGGGGTCCACGGAGCCCTTTCGTGTTGCTCCAGTGACGTCAGGATCCCTCTAGACTTGAGACAGTGATCTTGGGTTTTCTCTGGAGTGCCATCAAGGAAATCAAGGCTCCTTTCACGTTTGATGTGGAACACGGAATTGCTCTGCATGCAGTGCAGTGGAATCGGGCCTCAACTCGCGGCGAGGGGGAAATCTCATGTTTTTTCTCGAGTTGCGGCCGGAACCTGGGTTATATTCTCGAGTTACGACGGGGAGGACCCTTCCAGACACGTGTTTGTTCAGCGAAGTCAGGACTCCTACCTAGGTGCTAGGGACACCTCGGGATTCTCCTCGAGTCTTGGCATGGCAATTGTGACGCGTCTCCACGTGAGGCGGTAGACCCAGGGTCCCTTGCCACGTGCCACAGGGATCCTGGGACTCCTATCCATTTTCAAGAGGAGTCAGGCATCGTCTCCTTTGGAAGCATTTATCTCGGCGGACCTCTCGAGTTTTCAAAGGATGTGAGGCCCCCAGTCGCTATGAGGCGGAGAATTAGGTCTTTCTCTGTGGTCTCCACAGGGGATTCAGACATCCCTTCGTCTTGGGAGATGCAAGACGAGCCTGCATTCAATTCACTGCAGGGATATCCGGCCTTACTTCAAGTCAGAGCATCTCGGTGTCCATTCCACTTGAGGCCACAAACTCAGGGTCCCTCAAATATACCTGTAGCTGAGAGAAGCCTCCTCTTGAGGTCCTTGTGGAAAGTTGGTATTCCTCTTGAGTCTAAGCCAGGGTCTAAGCTCTCATCTCGAGGTGATTTGGGGTCCACAAAGCCCTTTCCTGTTGGTCCAGTGACCTCAGGATCCCTCTAGACTTGAGACAGTGATCTTGGGTTTTCTCTGGAGTGCCATCAAGGAAATCAAGGCTCCTTTCACGTTTGATGTGGAACACGGAATTGCTCTGCATTCAGTGCAGGGGAATCGGGCCTCAACTCGCGGCGAGGGGAAAATCTCATGGTTTTTCTCGAGTTGCGGCCGGAACCAGGGGTATATTCTCGAGTTACGACGGGGAGGGCCCTTCCAGACACGTGTTTGTTCAGCGACGTCAGGACTCCTGCCTAGGTGCGAGGGACACCTCGGGATTCTCCGCGAGTCTTGGCATGGCAATTTGGACGCGTCTCCACGTGAGGCGCGAGACCCAGTGTCCCTTTACACATGCCACAGGGATCCTGGGACTCCTATCCATTTTCAAGAGGAGTCAGGCATCGTCTCCTTTGGAAGCACTGATCTCCGCGGACCTCTCGAATTTTCAAAGGATGTGAGGCCTCCGGTCGCGATGAGGCGGAGAAGTCGGTCTTTCTCTGAGGTCTCCACAGGGGATTCAGACATCCCTTCGTCTTGGGAGATGCAAGACGAGCCTGCATTCAATTCACTGCAGGGATATCCGTACTTACTTCGAGTCAGAGCATCTCAGTGTCCATTCCACTTGAGGCCACAAACTCAGGGTCCCTCTCACACACCTGTAGCTGAGAGAAGCCTCCTCTTGAGGTGCTTATGGAAAGTTGGTATTCCTCTTGAATCGAATCCAGGGACTAAGCTCTCATCTCGAGTTGATTTGGGGTCAAAGGGGAAATTTCGTGTTGCTCCAGTGACCTCAGGATCCCTCTAGACTTGAGACAGTGATCTTGGGTTTTCTCAGGAGTGCCATCAAGGAAATCAAGGCTCCTTTCACGTTTGATGTGATACACGGAATGGCTCTGCATGCAGTGCAGGGGAATCGGGCCTCAACTCGCGGCGAGGGGGAAATCTCATGGTTTTTCTCGAGTTGCGGCCGGAACCTGGGGTATATTCTCGAGTTACGACGGGGAGGGCCCTTCCAGACACGTGTTTGTTCAGCGACGTCAGGACTCCTACCTAGGTGCTAGGGAAACCTCGGGATTCTCCTCGAGTCTTGGCATGGCAATTGGGACGCGTCTCCACGGGATGCGGGAGACCCAGGGTCCCTTGCCACGTGCCACAGGGATCCTGGGACTCCTATCAATTTTCAAGAGGAGTCAGGCATCGTCTCCTTTGGAAGCATTGATCTCGGCGGACCTCTCGAGTTTTCAAAGGATGTGAGGCCCCAGTCGCTATGAGGCGGAGAATTAGGTCTTTCTCTGTGGTCTCCACAGGGGATTCAGACATCCCTTCGTCTTGGGAGATGCAAGACGAGCCTGCATTCAATTCACTGCAGGGATATCCGGCCTTACTTCGAGTCAGAGCATCTCGGTGTCCATTCCACTTGAGGCCAGAAACTCAGGGTCCCTCAAATATACCTGTAGCTGAGAGAAGCCTCCTCTTGAGGTCCTTGTGTAAAGTTGGTATTCCTCTTGAGTCTAAGCCAGGGTCTAAGCTCTCATCTCGAGTTGATTTGGGGTCCACAAAGCCCTTTCCTGTTGGTCCAGTGACCTCAGGATCCCTCTAGACTGGAGACAGTGATCTTGGGTTTTCTCTGGAGTGCCATCAAGGAAATCAAGGCTCCTTTCACGTTTGATGTGGAACACGGAATTGCTCTGCATTCAGTGCAGGGGAATCGGGCCTCAACTCGCGGCGAGGGGAAAATCTCATGGTTTTTCTCGAGTTGCGGCCGGAACCTGGGGTATATTCTCGAGTTACGACGGGGAGGGCCCTTCCAGACACCTGTTTGTTCAGCGACGTCAGGACTCCTGCCTAGGTGCGAGGGACACCTCGGGATTCTCCTCGAGTCTTGGCATGGCAATTGGGACGCGTCTCCATGTGAGGCGGGAGACCCAGGGTTCCTTTCCACGTGCCACAGAGATCCTGGAACTCCTATCCATTTTCAAGAGGAGTCAGGCATCGTCTCCTTTGGAAGCATTGATCTCCGCAGACCTCTTAAGGTTTCAAAGGATCTGAGGCCTCCGGTCGCGATGAGGCGGAGAACTACGTCTTTCTCTGTGGTCTCCACAGGGGATTCAGACAACCCTTCGTCTTGGGAGATGCAAGACGAGCCTGCATTCAATTCACTGCAGGGATATCCGGCCTTACTTCGAGTCAGAGCATCTCGGTGTCCATTCCACTTGAGGCCACAAACTCAGGGTCCCACTGACATACCAGTAGCTGAGAGAAGCCTCCTCTTGAGGTGCTTGTGGAAAGTTGGTATTCCTCTTCAGTCGAAGCCAGGGACTAAGCTCTCATCTCGAGTTGATTTGGGGTCCACGGAGCCCTTTCGTGCTGCTACAGTGACCTCAGGATCCCTCTAGACTTGAGACAGTGATCTTGGGTTTTCTCTGGAGTGCCATCAGGGAAATCAAGGCTCCTTTCACGTTTGATGTGGAACACGGAATTGCTCTGCACGCAGTGCAGGGGAATCGGGCCTCATCTCACGGCGAGGGGGAAGTCTCATGGTTTTTCTCGTGTTGCGGCCAGAACCTGGGGCATATTCTCGAGTTACGACGGGGAGGGCCCTTCCAGACACGTGTTTGTTCAGCGACGTCAGGACTCCTGCCTAGGTGCGAGGGACACCCGGGGATTCTCCACGAGTCTTGGCATGGCAATTGGGAGGCGTCTCCACGTGAGGCGGGAGACCCAGGGTCCCTTTCCACGTGCCACAGTGATCCTGGGACTCCTATCCATTTTCAAGAGGCGTCAGGAATCGTCTCCTTTGGAAGCATTGATCTCCGCGGACCTCTCGAGTTTTCAAAGGATGTGAGGCCTCTGGTCGCGATGAGGCTGAGAACTCGGTCTTTCTCTGTGGTCTCCACAGGGGATTCAGACATCCCTTCGTCTTGGGAGATGCAAGACGAGCCTGCATTCAATTCACTGCAGGGATATCCGGCCTTATTTCGAGTCAGAGCATCTCGGTGTCCATTGCACTTGAGGCCACAAACTCAGGGTCCCTCTCACATACCTGTAGCTGAGAGAAGCCTCCTCTTGAGGTGCTTGTGGAAAGTTGGTATTCCTCTTGAGTCTAAGCCAGGGACTAAGCTCTCATCTCGAGTTGATTTGGGGTCCACGGAGCCCTTTCGTGTTGCTCCAGTGACTTCAGGATCCCTCTAGACTTGAGACAGTGATCTTGGGTGTTCTCTGGAGTGCCATCAGGGAAATCAAGGCTCCTTTCACGTTTGATGTGGAACACGGAATTGCTCTGCACGCAGTGCAGGGGAATCGGGCCTCATCTCACGGCGAGGGGGAAGTCTCATGGTTTTTCTCCTGTTGCGGCCAGAACCTGGGGCATATTCTCGAGTTACGACGGGGAGGGCCCTTCCAGACACGTGTTTGTTCAGCGACGTCAGGACTCCTGCCTAGGTGCGAGGGACACCTCGGGATTCTCCTCGAGTCTTGGCATGGCAATTGGGACGCGTCTCCACGTGAGGCGGGAGACCCAGTGTCCCTTTCCACGTGCCAAAGGGATCCTGGGACTCCTATCCATTTTCAAGAGGAGTCAGGCATCGTCTCCTTTGGAAGCATTGATCTCCGCGGTCCTCTCGAGTTTTCAAAGGATGTGGGGCCCCCGGTCGCTATGAGGCGGACAATTAGGTCTTTCTCTGTGGTCTCCACAGGGGATTCAGACATCCCATCGTCTTGGGAGATGCAAGACGAGCATGCATTCAATGCACTGCAGGGATATCCGGCCTTACTTCGAGTCAGAGCATCTCGGTGTCCATTCCACTTGAGGCCACAAACTCAGGGTCCCTCTCACATACCTGAAGCTGAGAGAAGCCTCCTCTTGAGGTGCTTGTGGAAAGTTGGTATTCCTCTTGAGTTGAAGCCAGGGACTAAGCTCTCATCTCGAGTTGATTTGGGGTCCAGGGAGCCCTTTCATGTTGCTCCAGTGACCTCAGGATCCCTCTAGACTGAGACAGTGATCTTGGGTTTTCTCTGGAGTGCCATCAAGGAAATCAAGGCTCCTTTTACGTTTGATGTGGAACTCGGAATTGCTCTGCACGCAGTGCAGGGGAATCGGGCCTCATCTCGCGGCGAGGGGGAAGTCTCATGGTTTTTCTCGAGTTGCGGGCGGAACCTGGGGTATATTCTCGAGTTACGACGGGGAGGGCCCTTCCAGACACGTGTTTGTTCAGCGACGTCAGGACTCCTGCCTAGGTGCGAGGGACACGTCGGGATTCTCCTCGAGTCTTGGCATGGCAATTGGGACGCGTCTCCACGTGAGGCAGGAGACCCAGTGTCCCTTTCGACGAGCCACAGGGATCCTGGGACTCCTATCCATTTTCAAGAGGGGTCAGGCATCGTCTCCTTTAGAAGCATTGATCTCCGCAGACCTCTCGAATTTTCACAGGATGTGAGGCCTCCGGTCGCGATGAGGCGGAGGACTAGGTCTTCCTCTTTTGTCTCCACAGGGGATTCAGACATCCCTTCATCTTGGGAGATGCAAGACGAGCCTGCATTCAATTCACTGCAGGGATATCTGGCCTTACTTCAAGTTAGAGCATCTCGATGTCCATTCCACTTGAGGCCACAAACTCATGGTCCCTCTCACATACCTGTAGCTGAGAGAAGCCTCCTCTTGAGGTGCTTGTGGAAAGTTGGTATTCCTCTTGAGTCGAAGCCAGGGACTAAGCTCTCATCTCGAGTTGATTTGGGGTCGACGGAGCCCTTTCGTGTTGCTCCAGTGACCTCATTATCCCTCTAGACTTCAGAAAGAGATCTTGGGTTTTCTCTGGAGTGTCATCAAGGAAATCAAGGCTCCTTTCACGTTTGATGTGGAACACAGAATTGCTCTGGAGGCAGTGCAGGGGAATCGGGCCTCATCTCGCGGTGAGTGGGAAGTCTCATGGTTTTTCTCGAGTTGCGGACGGAACCTGGGGTATATTCTCGAGTTACGACGGGGAGGGCCCTTCCAGACACGTGTTTGTTCAGCGACATAAGGACTACTGTCTAGGTGCGAGGGACACCTCGGGATTCTCCTCGAGTCTTGGCATGGCAATTGGGACAAGTCTCCACGTGAGGCGGGAGACCACGGGTCCCTTTCCACGTGCCACAGGGATCCTGGGACTCCTATCCATTTTAAAGAGGAGTCAGTCATCATCTCCTTTGGAAGCATTGATCTCTGCGGACCTCTCGAGTTTTCAAAGGATGTGACACCTCCGGACGCGTTGAGGCAGAGGACTAGGTCTTTCTCTGTGGTCTCCACAGGGGATTCAGACATCCCTTCGTCTTGGGAGATGCAAGACGAGCCTGCATTCAATTTACTGCAGGGATATCCGGCCTGACTTCAAGTCAGAGCATCTCGGTGTTCATTCCAATTGAGGCCACAAATTCAGGGTCCCTCTCACATACCTGTAGCTGAGAGAAGCCTCCTCTTGAGGTGCTTGTGGAAAGTTGGTATTAATCTTGAGTCGAAGCCAGGGACTAAGCTCTCATCTCGAGTTGATTTGGGGTCGACGGAACCCTTTCGTGTTGCTCCAGTGACCTCATTATCCCTCTAGACTTGAGACAGTGATCTTGGGTTTTCTCTGGAGTGTCATCAAGGAAATCAAGGCTCCTTTCACGTTTCATGTGGAACACTGAATTGCTCTGGACGCAGTGAAGGTAATCGGGCCTCATCTCGGGGCGAGGGGGAAGTCTCATGGTTTTTCTCGAGTTGCGGCCAGATCCTGGGGTATATTCTCGAGTTAATACGGGGAGGGCCCTTCCAGACACGTGTTTGTTCAGCGACATAAGGACTACTGCCTAGGTGCGAGGGACACCTTGGGATTCTCCTCGAGTCTTGGCATGGCAATTGGGACGCGTCTCCAAGTGAGGCGGGAGACTCAGGGTCCCTTTCCAAGTTACACAGGAGTCCTGGAACTCCTATCCATTTTCAAGAGGAGTCAGGCATCGTCTCCTTTGGAAGCATTGATCTCCGCGGACCTCTCGAGTTTTCAAAGGATGTGACGCCTCCTGTCGCGTTGAGGCGGAGGACTAGGTCTTTCTCTGTGGTCTCCACAGGGGATTCAGACTTCCCTTCGTCTTGGGAGATGCAAGACGAGCCTGCATTCAATTCACTGCAGGGATATCCGGCCTTACTTCGAGTCAGAGCATCTCGGTGTCCATTCCACTTGAGGCCACAAACTCAGGGTCCCTCTCACATACCTGTAGCTGAGAGAAGCCTCCTCTTGAGGTGCTTGTGGAAAGTTGGTATTCCTCTTGAGTCGAAGCCAGGGACTAAGCTCTCATCTCGAGTTGATTTGGGGTCCACGGATCCCTTTCGTGTTGCTCCAATGACCTCAGGATCCCTCTAGACTTGAGACAGTGATCTTGGGTTTTCTCTGGAGTGCCATCAAGGAAATCAAGGCTCCTTTCACGTTTGATGTGGAACACGGAATTGCTCTGCACGCAGTGCAGGGGAATCGGGCCTCATCTCGCGGCGAGGGGGAAGTCTCATGGTTTTTCTCGAGTTGCGGCCGGAACCTGTGGTATATTGTCGAGTTACGACGGGGAGGGCCCTGCCAGACACGTATTTGTTCAGCGACGTCAGGACTCCTGCCTAGGTGCGAGGGACACCTCGGAATTCTCCTCGAGTCTTGGTATGGCAATTGGAACGCGTCTCCACGTGAGGCGGGAGACCCAGGGACCCTTTCCACGTGCCACAGGGATCCTGGGACTCCTATCCATTTTCAAGAGGAGTCAGGCATCGTCTCCTTTGGAAGCATTGATCTCCGCGGACCTCTCGAGTTTTCAAAGGATGTGAGGCCTCCGGTCGCGATGAGGCAGAGAACTAGGTCTTTCTCTGTGGTCTCCACAGGGGATTCAGACATCCCTTCGTCTTGGGAGATGCAAGACGAGCCTGCATTCAATTCACGGCAGGGATATCCGGCCTTACTTCGAGTCAGAGCATCTCGGTGTCCATTCCACTTGAGGCCACCAACCCAGGGTCCCTCTCACATACCTGTAGCTGAGAGAAGCCTCCTCTTGAGGTGCTTGTGGAAATTTGGTATTCCTCTTGAGTCGAGGCCAGGGACTAAGCTCTCATCTCGAGTTGATTTGGGGTCCACGGATCCCTTTCGTGTTGCTCCAGTGACCTCATTATCCCTCTAGACTTGAGACAGTGATCTTGGGATTTCTCTGGAGTGTCATCAAGGAAATCAAGGCTCCTTTCACGTTTGATGTGGAACACGGAATTGCTCTGGACACAGTGCAGGGGAATCGGGCCTCATCTCGCTGCGAGGGGGAAGTCTCATGGTTTTTCTCGAGTTGGGGCCGGAACCTGGCGTATATTCTCGAGTTACGACGGGGAGGGCCCTTCCAGACACGTGTTTTTTCAGCGACATAAGGACTACTGCCTATGTGTGAGGGACACCTCGGGATTCTCTTCGAGTCTTGGCATGGCAATTGGGACGCGTCTCCACGTGAGGCGGGAGACCCAGGGTCCCTTTCGACGTGCCACAGGGATCCTGGGACTCCTATCCATTTTCAAGAGGAGTCAGGCATCGTCTCCTTTGGAAGCATTGATCTCCACAGACTTCTCGAGTTTTCAAAGGATGTGAGGCCTCCGGTCCCGATGAGGCGGAGGACTAGGTCTTTCTCTGTTGTCTCCACAGGGGATTCAGACATCCCTTCGTCTTGGGAGATGCAAGACGAGCCTGCATTCAATTCACTGCAGGGATATCCGGCCTTATTTCGAGTCAGAGCATCTCGGTGTCCATTCCACTTGAGGCCACAAACTCAGGGTCCCTCTCAAATACCTGTTGCTGAGAGAAGCCTCCTCTTGAGGTGCTTGTGGAATGTTGGAATTCCTGTTGAGTCGAAGCCAGGGACTAAGCTCTCATCTCGAGTTGATTTGGGGTCCACGGAGCCCTTTCGTGTTGCTCCAGTGACCTCAGGATCCCTCTAGACATGAGACAGTGATCTTGGGTTTTCTCTGGAGTGCCATCAAGGAAATCAAGGCTCGTTTCACGTTTGATGTGGAACACGGAATTGCTCTGCACGCAGTGCAGGGAAATCGGGCCTCATCTCGCGGCCAGGGGGAAGTCTCATGGTTTTTCTCGAGTTGCGGCCGGAACCTGGGATATATTCTCGAGTTACGACGGGGAGGGCCCGTCCAGACACGTGTTTGTTCAGCGACGTCAGGACTCCTGCCTAGGTGTGAGGGACACGTCGGGATTCTCCTCGAGTCTTGGCATGGCAATTGGGACGCGTCTCCACGTGAGGCAGGAGACCCAGTGTCCCTTTCGACGAGCCACAGGGATCCTGACACTCCTATCCATTTTCAAGAGGGGTCAGGCATGTCTCCTTTAGAAGCATTGATCTCCGCAGACCTCTCGAATTTTCAAAGGATGTGAGGCCTCCGGTCGCGATGAGGCGGAGGACTAGGTCTTCCTCTTTTGTCTCCACAGGGGATTCAGACATCCCTTCATCTTGGGAGATGCAAGACGAGACTGCATTCAATTCACTGCAGGGATATCTGGCCTTACTTCAAGTTAGAGCATCTCGATGTCCATTCCACTTGAGGCCACAAACTCATGGTCCCTCTCACATACCTGTAGCTGAGAGAAGCCTCCTCTTGAGGTGCTTGTGGAAAGTTGATATTCCTCTTGAGTCGAAGCCAGGGACTAAGCTCTCATCTCGAGTTGATTTGGGGTCGACGGAGCCCTTTCGTGTTGCTCCAGTGACCTCATTATCCCTCTAGACTTGAGACAGAGATCTTGGGTTTTCTCTGTAGTGTCATCAAGGAAATCAAGGCTCCTTTCACGTTTGATGTGGAACACAGAATTGCTCTGGATGCAGTGCAGGGGAATCGGGCCTCATCTCGCGGCGAGGGGGAAGTCTCATGGTTTTTCTCGAGTTGCGGACGGAACCTGGGGTATATTCTCGAGTTACGACGGGGAGGGCCCTTCCAGACACGTGTTTGTTCAGCGACATAAGGACTACTGCCTAGGTGCGAGGGACACCTCGGGATTCTCCTCGAGTCTTGGCATGGCAATTGGGACGCGTCTCCACGTGAGGCGGGAGACCAAGGGTCCCTTTCCACGTTCCACAGGGATCCTGGGACTCCTATCCATTTTCAAGAGGAGTCAGTCATCGTCTCCTTTGGAAGCATTGATCTCCGCGTACCTCTCGAGTTTTCAAAGGATGTGACACCTCCGTTCGCGTTGAGGCAGAGGACTAGGTCTTTCTCTGTGGTCTCCACAGGGGATTCAGACATCCCTTCGTCTTGGGAGATGCAAGACGAGCCTGCATTCAATTTACTGCAGGGATATCCGGCCTTACTTCGAGTCAGAGCATCTCGGTGTCCATTCCAATTGAGGCCACAAACTCAGGGTCCCTCTCACATACCTGTAGCTGAGAGAAGCCTCCTCTTGAGGTGCTTGTGGAAATTTGGTATTCCTCTTGAGTCGAAGCCAGGGACTAAGCTCTCATCTCGAGTTGATTTGGGGTCGACGGAGCCCTTTTGTGTTGCTACAGTGACCTCAGGATCCCTCTAGACTCTAGACAGTGATCTTGGGTTTTCTCTGGAGTGCCATCAAGGAAATCAAGGCTCCTTTCACGTTTGATGTGGAACACGCAATTGCTCTGCACGCAGTGCAGGGGAATCGGGCCTCATCTCGCGGCGAGGGGGAAGTCTCATGGTTTTTCTCGAGTTGCGGCCGAAACCTGGGGTATATTCTCGAGTTAAACGGGGAGGGCCCTTCCATACACGTGTTTGTTCAGCGACGTCAGGACTCCTGCCTAGGTGCGAGTGACACCTCGGGATTCTCCTCGAGTCTTGGCATGGCAATTGGAAGGCGTCTCCATGTGAGGCGGGAGACGCAGGGTCCCTTTCCACGTGCCACAGGGATCCTGGGACTCCTATCCACTTTCAAGAGGAGTCAGGCATCGTCTCCTTTGGAAGCATTGATCTCCGCGGACCTCTCGAGTTTTCAAATGATGTGAGGCCTCCGGTCGCGTTGAGGCGGAGGACTAGGTCTTTCTCTGTCGTCTCCACAGGGGATTCAGACATCCCTTCGTCTTGGGAGATGCAAGACGAGCCTGCATTCAATTCACTGCAGGGATATCCGGCCTTACTTCGAGTCAGAGCATCTCGGTGTCCATTCCACTTGAGGGCACAAACTCAGGGTCCCTCTCACATACCTGTAGCTGAGAGATGCCTCCTCTTGAGGTGCTTGTGGAAAGTTGGTATTCATCTTGAGTCGAAGCCAGGGACTAAGCTCTCATCTCGAGTTGATTTGGGGTCGACGGAGCCCTTTCGTGTTGCTCCAGTGACCTCATTATCCCTCTAGACTTGAGACAGAGATCTTGGGTTTTCTCTGGAGTGTCATCAAGGAAATCAAGGCTCCTTTCACGTTTGATGTGGAACACAGAATTGCTCTGGAGGCAGTGCAGGGGAATCGGGCCTCATCTCGCGGTGAGTGGGAAGTCTCATGGTTTTTCTCGAGTTGCGGACGGAACCTGGGGTATATTCTCGAGTTACGACGGGGAGGGCCCTTCCAGACACGTGTTTGTTCAGCGACATAAGGACTACTGCCTAGGTGCGAGGGACACCTCGGGATTCTCCTCGAGTCTTGGCATGGCAATTGGGACGCGTCTCCACGTGAGGCGGGAGACCCAGGGTCCCTTTCCACGTTCCACAGGGATTCTGGGACTCCTATCCATTTTCAAGAGGAGTCAGGCATCGTATCCTTTGGAAGCATTGATCTCCGCAGACCTCTCGAGTTTTCAAAGGATGTGAGGCCTCCGGTCGCGATGAGGCAGAGGAATAGGTCTTTCTCTGTTGTCTCCACAGGGGATTCAGACATCCCTTCGTCTTGGGAGATGCAAGACGACCCTGCATTCAATTCACTGCAGGGATATCCGGCCTTACTTCGAGTCGAGCATCTCGGTGTCCTTTCCACTTGAGGCCACAAACTCAGGGTCCCTCTCACATAACTGTAGGTGATAGAAGCCTCCTCTTGAGGTGCTTGTGGAAACTTGGTATTCCTCTTGAGTCGAAGCCAGGTACTAAGCTCTCATCTCGAATTGATTTGGGGTCCCCAGAACCCTTTCATGTTGCTCCACTGACCTCAGGATCCCTCTAGACTTGAGACAGTGATCTTGGGTTTTCTCTGGAGTGCCATCAAGGAAATCAAGGCTCCTACCATGTTTGATGTGGAACACGGAATTGCTCTGCACGCAGTGCATGGGAATCGGGCCTCATCTCGCGGCGAGGGGGAAGTCTCATGGTTTTTCTCGAGTTGCGGCAGGAACTTGGGGTATATTTTCGAGTTACGACGGGGAGGGCCCTTCCAGACACGTGTTTGTTCAGCGACGTCAGGACTCCTGCCTAGGTGCGAGGGACACCTCGGGATTCTCCTCGAGTCTTGGCATGTCAATTGGGATGCCTCTCCACGTGAGGCGGGAGACCCAGGTTCCCATTCCACGTGCCACAGGGATCCTGGGACTCCTATCCATTTTCAAGAGGAGTCAGGCATCGTCTCCTTTGGAAGCATTGATCTCCGCGGACCTCTCGAGTTTTCAAAGATGTGAGGCCTCTGGTCGCGATGAGGCGGAGAACTTGGTCTTTCTCTGTGGTGTCCACAGGGGATTCAGACATCCCTTCATCTTGGGAGATGCAAGACGAGAATGCATTTAATTAACTGGAGGGAAATCCGGCCTTACTTCGAGTCAGAGCATCTCGGTGTCCATTCCACTTGAGGCCACAAACTCAGGGTTCCTCTCACATACCTGTAGCTGAGAGAAGCCTCCTCTTGAGCTGCTTGTGGAAAGTTGGTATTCCTCTTGAGTCGAAGCCAGGGACTAAGCTCTCATCTCGAGTTGATTGGGGGTCCACGGAGCCCTTTCCTGTTGCTCCAGTGACCTCAGGATCCCTCTAGACTTGAGACAGTGATCTTGGGTTTTCTCTGGAGTGCCATCAAGGAAATCAAGGCTCCTTTCAA
Organism: Dama dama; assembly: GCF_033118175.1. Classification (NCBI taxonomy): domain Eukaryota; kingdom Metazoa; phylum Chordata; class Mammalia; order Artiodactyla; family Cervidae; genus Dama; species Dama dama. The sequence continues at coordinate 3,290,331 of NW_026870879.1, read as the reverse complement.
GTTTGATGTGGAACACGGAACTGCTCTGCACGCAGTGCAGGGGAATCGGGCCTCATCTCGCGTCGAGGGGGAAGTCTCATGGTTTTTCTCGAGTTGCGGCCCGAACATGGGCTATATTCTCGAGTTAGGACGGGGAGGGCCCTTCCAGACATTTGTTTGTTCAGCGATGTCAGGGCTCCTGCCTAGGTGCGAGGGACACCTCGGGATTCTCCTCGAGTCTTGGCATGGCAATTGGGACGCGTCTCCACGTGAGGCGCGAGTCCCAGGGTCCCTTTCCACGTGCCACAGGGATCCTGGGACTACTATCCATTTTCGAGAGGAGTCAGGCATCGTCTCCTTTGGAAGCATTGATCTCCGCGGACCTCTCGAATATTCAAAGGATGTGAGGCCTCCGGTCGCGATGAGGCGGAGAACTAGGTCTTTCTCTGTGGTCTCCACAGGGGATTCAGACATCCCTTCGCTTGGGAGATGCAAGACGAGCCTGCATTCAATTCACTGCAGGGATATCCGGCCTTCCTTCGAGTCAGAGCATCTCGGTGTCCATTCCACTTGAGGCCACAAACTCAGGGTCCCTCTCACATACCTTTAGCTGAGAGAAGCCTCCTCTCGAGGTGCTTATGAAAAGTTGGTATTCCTCTTGAGTCGTAGCCAGGGACTAAGCTCTCATCTCGAGGTGATTTATCGTCCACGGAGCCCTTTTGTGTTGCTCCAGTGACCTCAGGATCCCTCTAGACTTGAGACAGTGATCTTGGGTTTTCTCTGCAGTGCCATCAAGGAAATCAAGGCTCCTTTCAAGTTTGATGTGGAACACGGAATTGCTCTGCACGCAGTGCAGGGGAACCGAGCCTCATCTCGCGGCGAGGGGGAAATCTCATGGTTTTCTCGAGTTGCGGCCGGAACCTGGCGTATATTCTCGAGTTACGACGGGGACGGCCATTCCAGACACGTGTTTGTTCAGCGACGTCAGGACTCCTGCCTACGTGCGAGGGACACCTCAATATTCCCCTCGAGTGCTGGCATGGCAATTGGGACGCGTCTCCCCGTGAGGCGGGAGACCCAGGGTCCCTTTCCACGTGCCAGAGGGATCCTGGAACTCCTATCCATTTTCAAGAGGAGTCACGCTTCGTCTCCTTTGGAAGCATTGATCTCCGCGGACCTCTCGAGTTTTCAAAGGATGTGAGGCCTCTGGTCGCGATGAGTCGGAGAATTAGGTCTTTCTCTGCGGTCTCCACAGGGGATTCAGACATCCCTTCGTCTTGGGAGATGCAAGACGAGCCTGCATTCAAATCACGGCAGGGATATCCGGCCTTACTTTGAGTCAGAGAATCTCGGTGTCCATTCCACTTGAGGCGACAAACTCAGGTTCCCTCTCAGATACCTGTAGCTCTGAGAAGCCTCCTCTTGAGGTGCTTGTGGAAAGTTGGTATTCCTCTTGAGTCGAAGCCAGGGACTAAGCTCACATCTCGAGTTGATTTGGGGTCCACGGAGCCCTTTCTTGTTGCTCCAGTGACCTCAGGATCCCTCTAGACTTGAGACAGTGATCTTGGGTTTTCTCTGGAGTGCCATCAAGGAAATCAAGGCTCCTTTCACGTTTGATGTGGAACACGGAATTGCTCTGCACGCAGCGCAGGGGAATCGGGCCTCATCTCGCGGCGATGGGGAAGTCTCATTGTTTTTCTCGAGTTGCGGCCGGAACCTGGGGTATATTCTCGAGTTACGACGGGGAGGGCCCTTCAAGACACGGGTTTGTTCAGCGACGTCAGGACACCTGCCTAGGTGCGAGGGACACCTCGGGATTCTCCTCGAGTCTTGGCATGGAAATTGGGATGCCTCTCCATGTGAGGCGGGAGACCCAGGGTCCCTTTCCACGTGCCAGAGGGATCCTGGGACTCCTATCCATTTTCAAGAGGAGTCAGGCATCGTCTCCTTTGGAAGCATTGATCTCCGCGAACCTCTCGAGGTTTCAAAGGATGTGAGGCCTCCGGTCGTGACCAGGCGAAGAACTAGGTCTTTCTCTGTGGTCTGCACAGGGTATTCAGACATCCCTTCGCCTTGGGAGATGCAAGACGAGCCTGCATTCAATTCACTGTAGGGATATCCAGCCTTAATTCGAGTAGGAGCATCTCGGTGTCCATTCCACTTGAGGCCACAAACTCAGGGTCCCTCTCACATACCTGTAGCTGAGAGTAGCCTCCCCTTAGGTGCTTGTGGAAAGTTGGTATTCCTCTTGAGTGGAAGCCAGGGACTAAGCTCTAATCTTGAGTTGATTTGTGGTCCACGGAGCCCTTTCGTGTTGCTCCAGGGACCTCAGGATCCATCTAGACTTGAGACAGAGATCTTGGGTTTTCTCTGGAGTGCCATCAAGGAAATCAAGGCTCCTTTCACGTTTGATGTGGAACACGGAATTTCTCTGCACGCAGTGCAGGGGAATCGGGCCTCATCTCGCGGCGAGGGGGAAGTCTCATTGTTTTTCTCGAGTTGCGGCTGGAACCTGGGGTATATTCTCGAGTTACGACGGGGAGGGCCCTTCCAGACACGTGTTTGTTCAGCGACGTCAGGACTCCTGCCTAGGTGCGAGGGACACCTCGGGATTCTCCTCGAGTCTTGGCAAGGAAATTGGGATGCCTCTCCACCTGAGGCGGGAGACTCAGGGTCCCTTTCCACGTGCCACAGGGATCCTGGGACTCCTATCCATTTTCAAGAGGAGTCAGGCATCGTCTCCTTTGGAAGCATTGATCTCCTCAGATCCCTCGAGTTTTCAAAGGATGTGTGGCCTCCGGTCGCGATGAGGAGGAGAACTAGGTCTTTCTCTGTGGTCTGCACAGTGTACTCAGACATCCTTTCGCCTTGGCAGATGCAAGACGAGCCTGCATTCAATTCACTGCAGGGACAATCGGCCTTACTTCAAGTCAGAGTATCTCGGTGTCCATTCCACTTGAGGCCACAAATTCGGGGTCCCTCTCACATACCTGTAGCCGAGAGAAGCCTCCTCTTGAGGTGCTTGTGGAAAGTTGGTATTCCTCTTGAGTCGAAGTCAGGGACTAAGCTCTCATCTCGAGTTGATTTGGGGTTCCCGGAGCCCTTTCCTTTTGCTCCAGTGACCTCAGGATCCTCCTAGACTTGAGACAGTGATCTTGGGTTTTCTCTGGAGTGCCATCAAGGAAATCAAGGCTCCTTTCACGTTTGATGTGGAACACGGAATTTCTCTGCACGCAGTGCAGGGGAATCGGGTCTCATCTCGCGGCGAGGGGGAAGTCTCATGGTTTTTCTCAAGTTGCGGTCGGAACCTGGGGTATATTCTCGAGTTACGACGGGGAGGGCCCTTCCAGACAAGTGTTTGTTCACCGACGTCAGGACTCCTGCCTAGGTGCGAGGGACACCTCGGGATTCTCCTCGAGTCTTGGCATGGCAATTGGGACGCGTCTCCACGTGAGGCGGGAGACCCAGGGTCCCTTTCCACGTGCCACAGGGATCCTGGGACTCCTATCCATTTTCAAGAGGATTCAGGCATCGGCTCCTTTGGAAGCATTGATCTCCGCGGACCTCTCGAGTTTTCAAAGGATGTGAGGCCTCCGTTCGCGTTAAGGCGGAGGACTAGGTCTTTCTCTGTGGTCTCCACAGGGGATTCAGATATCCCTTCCTCTTGGCAGATGCAAGACGAGCCTGCATTCAATTCACTGCAGGGATATCCGGCCTTACTTCGAGTCAGAGCATCTCGGTGTCCATTCCACTTGAGGCCACAATCTCAGGGTCCCTCTCACATAACTGTAGCTGAGAGAAGCCTCCTCTTGAGGTGCTTGTGGAAAGTTGGTATTCCTCTTGAGTCGAAGCCAGGGACTAAGCTCTCATCTCGAGTTGATTTGGGGTCCACGGAGACCTTTCGTGTTGCTCCAGTGACCTCAGGATCCCTCTAGATATGAGACAGTGATCTTGGGTTTTCTCTGGAGTGCCATCAAGGAGATCAAGGCTCCTTTCACGTTTGATGTGGAAAACGGAATTGCTCTGCACGCAGGGCTGGGGAATGGGGCCTCATCTCGCGGCCAGGGGGAAGTCTCATGGTTTTTCTCGAGTTGCGGCCGGAACCTGGGGTATATTCTCGACTTACGACGGGGAGGGCCCTTCCAGGCACGTGTTTGTTCAGCGACGTCAGGACTTCTGCCTAGGTGCGAGGGACACCTCGGGATTCTCCTCGAGTCTTGGCATGGCAATTGGGACGCGTCTCCACGTGAGGCGGGAGACCCAGGGTCCCTTTCCACGTGCCACAGGGATCCTGGGACACTTTTCCATTTTCAAGAAGAGTCAGGCATCGTCTCCTTTGGAAGCATTTTTCTCCACAGACCTCTCGAGTTTTCAAAGATGTGAGGACTCCGGTCGCGATGAGGCGGAGAACTAGGTCTTTCTCTGTTGTCTCCACAGGGGATTCAGACATCCCTTCGTCTTGGGAGATGCAAGACGAGCCTGCACTCAATTCACTGCAGGGATATCTAGCCTAACTTCGAGTCAGAGCTTCTCGGTGTCCATTCCACTTGAGGCCACAAACTCAGGGTCCCTCTCACATACCTGTAGCTGAGAGAAGCCTCCTCTTGAGGTGCTTGTGGAAAGTTGGTATTCCTCTTGAGTCGAAACCAGGGACTAAGCTCTCATCTCGAGTTGATTTGGGGCCCACGGAGCCCTTTCATGTTGCTCCAGTGACCTCAGGATCCCTCTAGACTTGAGACAGTGATCTTGGGTTTTCTCTGGATTGCCATCAAGGAAATCAAGGCTCCTTTCACGTTTAATGTGGAATACGGGATTGCTCTGCACGCAGTGCAGGGGAATCGGGCCTCATCTCGCGCCGAGGGGGAGGTCTCATGGTTTTTCTCGAGTTGCGGCCGGAACCTGGGGTATATACTCGAGTTACGACGGGGAGGGCCCATCCAGACAGGTGTTTGTTCAGCGACGTCATCACTCCTGCATAGATGCCAGGGACAACTCGGGATTCTCCTCGAGTCTTGGCCTGGCAATTGGGACGCGTCTCCACGTGAGGCGGGAGACCCAGGGTCCCTTTCCACGTGCCACAGGGATCCTGGGACACCTTTCCATTTTCAAGAGGAGACAGGCATCGTCTCCTTTGGAAGAATTGATCTCCGCAGACCTCTCGAGTTTTCAAAGATGTGAGGACTCCGGTCGCGATGAGGCGGAGAACTAGGTCTTTCTCTGTTGTCTCCACAGGGGATTCAGACATCCCTTCGTCTTGGGAGATGCAAGACGAGCCTGCATTCAATTCACTGCAGGGATATCTGGCCTAAATTCGAGTCAGAGCTTCTCGGTGTCCATTCCACTTGAGGCCACAAACTCAGGGTCCCTCTCACATACCTGTAGCTGAGAGAAGCCTCCTCTTGAGGTGCTTGTGGAAAGTTGGTATTCCTCTTGAGTCGAAACCAGGGACTAAGCTCTCATCTCGAGTTGATTTGGGGTCCACGGAGCCCTTTCGTGTTGCTCCAGTGACCTGAGGATCCCTCTAGACTTGAGACAGTGATCTTGGGTTTTCTCTGGAATGCCATCAAGGAAATCAAGGCTTTTTTCTGGTTTGATGTATAACACGGAATTGCTCTGCACGCAGTGCAGGGGAATCGGGCCTCATCTCGCGGCGAGGGGGAAGTCTCATTGTTTTTCTCGAGTTGTGGCTGGAACCTGGGTTATATTCTCGAGTTACGATGCGGAGGGCCCTTCCAGAATCGTGTTTGTTCAGCGACGTCATGACTCCTGCCTAGGTGCGAGGGACACCTCGGGATTCCCTTCGATTCTTGACATGGTAATTGGGCCGCGTCTCCATGTGAGGCGGGAGACCCAGGGTCCCTTTCCACGTGCCACAGTGATCCTGGGACTCCTATCCATTTTCGAGAGGAGTCAGGCATCCTCTCCTTTGGAAGCATTGATCTCCGCAGCCCTCTGGTGTTTTCAAAGGATGTGAGGCCTCCTGTCGCGATGAGGTGAAGGACTAGGTCTTTCTCTGTGGTCTCCACAGGGGATTCAGACATCCCTTCGTCTTGGGAGATGCAAGACGAGCCTGCATTCAATTCACTGCAGGGATATCCGGCCTTACTTCGAGTCAGAGCATCTCGGTGTCCATTCCACTTGAGGCCACAAACTCAGGGTCCCTCTCACATACCTGTAGCTGAGAGAAGCCTCCTCTTGAGGTGCTTGTGGAAAGTTGGTATTCCTCTTGAGTCGAAGCCAGGGACTAAGCTCTCGTCTCGAGTTGATTTGTGGTCCACGGAGCCCTTTCGTTTTGCTCCAGTTACCTCAGGATCCCTCTAGATTTGAGACAGTGATCTTGGGTTTTCTCTGGAGTGCCATCAAGGAAATCAAGGCTCCTTTAATGTTTGATGTGGAACACGGAATTGCTCTGCATGCAGTGCAGGGGAATCGGGCCTTATCTCGCAGCGAGGGGGAATTCTCATGGCTTTTCTCGAGTTGCGGCCAGAACCTGTGGTATATTCTCGAGTTACGACGGGGAGGGGCCTTCCAGACACATGTTTGTTCAGCGACGTCAGGACTCCTGCCTAGGTGCGAGGGACACTTCGGGATTCTCCTCGAGACTTGGCATGGCATTTGGGACGCGTCTCCACATGAGGCGGGAGACCCAGGGTGCTTTCCACGTGCCACAGGGATCCTGGCACTCCTATCCATTTTCAAGAGGAGTCAGGCATCGTCTCCTTTGGAAGCATTGATCTCCGCGGACCTCTCGAGTTTTCAAAGGATGTGAGGCCTCCGGTCGCGATGAGGCGGAGAACTAGGTCTTTATCTGTGGTCTCCACAGGGGATTCAGACATCCCTTCGTCTTGGGAGATGCAAGACGAGCCTGCATTCAATTCACTGCAGGGATATCCGGCCTTACTTCGAATCAGAGCATCTCGGTGTCCATTCCACTTGAGGCCACAAACTCAGGGTCCCTCTCACATACCTGAAGCTGAGAGAAGCCTCCTCTTGAGGTGCTTGTGGAAAGTTGGTATTCCTCTTGAGTCGAAGCCAGGGACTAAGACTCATCTCGGGTTGATTTGGGGTCCACGGAGCCCTTTCGTGTTGCTACAGTGACCTCAAGATCCCTCTAGACTTGAGACAGTGATCTTGGGTTTTCTCTGGAGTGCCATCAAGGAAATCAAGGCTCCTTTCACGTTTGATGTGGAACACGGAATTGCTCTGCACGCAGTGCAGAGGAATCGGACCTCACCTCGCGGCGAGGTGGAAGTCTCATGGTTTTTCTCGAGTTGCGGCCGGAACCTGGGGTATATTCTCGAGTTACGACGGGGAGGGCCCTTCCAGACATGTGTTTGTTCAGCGATGTCAGGACTCCTGCCTAGGTGCGAGGGACACCTCGGGATTCTCCTCGAGTCTTGGCATGGCAATTGGGATGCGTCTCCACATGAGGTGTGAGACCCAGGGTCCCTTTCCATGTGCCACAGGGATCCTGGAACTCCTATCCATTTTCAAGAGGAGTCAGGCATCATCTCCTTTGGAAGCATTGATCTCCGCAGACCCCTCGTGTTTTCAAAGGATGTGAGGTCTCCGGTCGCGATGAGGAGGAGAACTAGATCTTTCTCTGTGGTCACAACAGCGGATTCAGACATCCCTTCGTCTTGGGAGATGCAAGACGAGCCTGCATTCAATTCACTGAAGGGATATCCGGCCTTACTTCGAGTCAGAGCATGTCTGTGTCCATTCCACTTGAGGCCACATACTCAGGGTCCCTCTCACATACCTGTAGCTTAGAGAAGCCTCCTCTTGAGGTGCTTGTGGAAAGTTGGTATTCCTCTTGAGTCGAAACCAGGGACTAAGCTTTCATCTCGAGTTGATTTGTGGTCCACGGAGCCCTTTCGTGTTGCTCCAGTGACCTCAGGATCCCTCTAGACTTGAGACAGTGATCTTCCGTTTTTTCTGGAGTGCCATCAAGGAAATTAAAGCTCCTTTCACGTTTGATGTGGAACACGGAATTGCTCTGCACGCAGTGCAGGGGAATCGGGCCTCATCTCGCGGCGAGTGGGAAGTCTCATGGTTTTTCTCGAGTTGCGGCCGGATCCTGGGGTATATTCTCGAGTTACGAGGGGGAGGGCCCTGCCAGACACGTGTTTGTTCAGCGACATCAGGACTCCTGCCTAGATGCGAGGGACACCTCGGGATTCTCCTCGAGTCTTGGCATGACAATTGGTACGCGTCTGCACGTGAGGTGGGAGACCCAGGGTCCCTTTCCACCTGCCACAGGGATCCTGGGACTCCTATCCATTTTCAAGAGGAGTCAGGCATTGTCTGCTTTTGAAGCATTGATCTCCGTCGACCTCTCGAATTTTCAAAGTATGTGAGGCCTCCGGTCGCGATGAGGCGGAGAACTAGGTCTTTCTCTGTGGTCTCCACAGGGGATTCAGACATCCCTTCGTCTTGGGAGATGCAAGAGGAGCCTGAATTCAATTCACTGCAGGGATATCCGGCCTTACTTCGAGTAAGAGCATCTCGGAGTCCTTTCCATTTGAGGCCACAAACTCAGGGTCTCTCTCACATTCCTGTATCTGAGAGAAGCCTCCTCTTGAGGTGGTTGTGGAAAGTTTGTATACCTCTTGAGTGAAGCCAGGGACTAAGCTCTCATCTCGAGTTGATTTGGGGTCCACGGAGCCCTTTCGTGTTGCTACAGTGACCCCAGGATCCCTCTAGACTTGAGACAGTGATCTTGGGTTTTCTCTGGAGTGCCATCAAGGAAATCAAGGCTCCTTTCACGTTGGATATGGAACACGGAATTGCTCTGCACGCAGTGCAGGGGAATCGGGCCTCATCTCGCGGCAAGCGGGAAGTATCATGGTTTTTCTCGAGTTGCGGCCGCAACCTGGGGTATATTCTCGAGTTACGACTGGGAGGGCCCTTCCACACAAGTGTTTGTTCAGCGACATCAGAACTCCTGCCTAGGTGCGAGGGACACTTCAGGATTCTCCTCGAGTCTTGGCATGGCAATTGGGACGCGTCTCCACGTGAGGCGGGAGACCCAGGGTCCCTTTCCACGTGCCACAGGGATCCTGGGACTCCTATCCATTTTCAAAAGGAGTCAGGCATCATCTCCTTTGGAAGCATTGTTTTCCGCAGACCTCTCGAGTTTTCAAAGGATGTGAGGCCTCCCGTCGCGATGAGGCGGAGAACTAGGTCTTTCTCTGTGGTCTCCACAGGGGATTCAGACATCCCTTCGCCTTGGGAGATGCAAGACGAGCCTGCATTCAATTCACTGCAGGGATATCTAGCTTTATTTTGAGTAAGAGCATCTCGGTGTCCATTGCACTTGAGGCCACAAACTCAGGGTCCCTCGCACATACCTGTAGCTGAGAGAAGCCTCCTCTTGAGGTGCTTGTGGAAAGTTGGTATTCCTCTTGAGTCGAAGCCAGGGACTAAGCTCTCATCTCGAGTTGATTTGGGGTCCACGGAGCCCTTTCGTGTTGCTACAGTGACCTCAGGATCCCTTTAGACTTGAGCCAGTGATCTTGGGTTTTCTCTGGACTGCAATCAATGAAATCACGTCTCTCTTAACGTTTGATGTGGAAAACGGAATTGCTCTGCACGCAGTGCAGGGGAATCGGGCTTCATCTCGCGGCGAGCGGGAAGTCTCATGGCTTTTCTAGAGTTGCGGCCGGAAGCTGGGCTATATTCTCGAATTAAGACACGAAGGGCCCTTCCAGACACGTGTTTGTTCAGTGACGTCAGGACTCCTGCCTAGGTGCCAGGGACACCTCGGGATTCTCCTTGAGTCTTGGCATGGCAATTGGGACGCAGCTCCACCTGAGGCGGGAGACCCAGGGTCCCTTTCCACGTGCCACAGGGATCCTGGGACTCCTATCCATTTGCAAGAGAAGTCAGGCATCGTCTCCTTTGGAAGCATTGATCTCCGCGGACCTCTCGAGTTTTCAAAGGATGTGAGGCCTCCGTTCGCGTTGAGGCGGAGGACTAGGTCTTTCTCTGTGGTCTCCACAGGGGATTCAGTCATCCCTTCGTCTTGGGAGATGCAAGACTAGCCTGCATTCAATTCACTGCAGGGATATCCGGCCTTACTTCGAGTCAGAGCATCTCGGTGTCCATTCCACTTGAGGCCACAAACTCAGGGTCCCTCTCACATACCTGTAGCTGAGAGAAGCCTCCTCTTGAGGTGCTTGTGGAAAGTTAGTATTCCTCTTGAGTCGAAGCCAGGGACTAAGTTCTCATCTGGAGTTGATTTGGGTTCCATGGAGCCCTTTCGTGTTGCTCCAGTGACCTCAGGATCCCTCTAGACTTGAGACAGTGATCTTGGGTTTTCTCTGGAGTGCCATCAAGGAAATCAAGGCTCCTTTCAGGCTTGATGTGGAACACGGAATTGCTCTGCATGCAGTGCAGGGGAATCGGGCCTCATCTCGCGGCGAGGGGGAAGTCTCATGGTTTTTCTCGAGTTGCGGCCGGAACCTGGGGTATATTTTCGAGTTACGACGGGGAGGGCCCTTCCAGACACGTGTTTGTTCAGCGACGTCAGGACTCCTGCCTAGGTGCGAAGGACACCTCGGGATTCTCCTCGAGTCTTGGCATGGCAATTGGGATCGTCTCCACGTGAAGCGGGAGACCCAGGGTCCCCTTCCATGTGGACAGGGATCCTAGGACTCCTAACCATTTTCAAGAGCAGTCAGGCATCGTCTCCTTTGGAAGCATTGATCTCCGCGGACCTCTCGAGTTTTCAAAGGATGTGAGGCCTCCGCTCGCGATGAGGCGGAGAACTAGGTCTTTCTCTGTGGTCTCCACAGGGGATTCAGACATCCCTTCGTCTTGGGAGATGCAAGACGAGTCTGCATTCAACTCACTGTAGGGATATCCGGCCTTACTTCGAGTCAGAACGTCTCGGTGTCCATTCCACTTGAGGCCACAAACTCAGGGTATCTCTCACATACATGTAGCTGAGAGAAGCATCCTCTTGAGGTGCTTGTGGAAAGTTGGTATTCCTCTTGAGTCGAAGCCAGGGACTAAGCTCTCATCTCGAGTTGATTTGGGGTCCACGGAGCCCTTTCGTGTTGCTCCAGTGACCTCAGGATCCCTCTAGACTTGAGACAGTGATCTTGGGTTTTCTCTGGAGTGCCATCAAGGAAATCAAGGCTCCTTTCACGTTTGATATGGAACACGGAATTGCTCTGCAAGCAGTGCAGGGGAATCGGGCCTCATCTCGCGGCGAGGGGGAAGTCTCATGGTTTTTCTCGAGTTGCGGCCAGAACCTGGGGCATATTCTCCAGTTACGACGGGGAGGGCCCTTCCAGACACGTGTTTGTTCAGCGAAATCAGGACTCCTGCCTAGGTGCGAAGGACACCTCGGGATTCTCCTCGAGTCTTGGCATGGCAATTGGGAGGCGTCTCCACGTTAGGCGGGAGAACCAGGGTCCTCTTCCATGTGGACAGGGATCCTAGGACTCCTAACCATTTTCAAGAGGAGTCAGGCATCATCTCCTTTGGAAGAATTGATCTCCGCGGACCTCTCGAGTTTTCAAAGGATGTGAGGCATCCGGTCGCGTTGAGGTGGAGGACTAGGTCCTTCTCTGTGGTCTCCACAGGGGATTCAGACATCCCTTGGTCTTGGGAGATGCAAGACGAGCCTGCATTCAATTCACTGCAGGGATATCCGGCCTTACTTCGAGTCAGAGCATCTCGGTGTCCATTCCACTTGAGGCCACAAACTCAGGGTCCCTCTCACATACCTGTAGCTGAGAGAAGCCTCCTCTTGAGGTGCTTGTGGAAAGTTGGCATTCCTCTTAAGTCGAAGCCAGGGACTAAGCTCTCATCTCGAGTTGATTTGGGGTGCACGGAGTCCTTTCATGTTGCTCCAGTGACCTCAGGATCCCTCTAGACTTGAGACAGTGATCTTGGGTTTTCTCTGGAGTGCCATCAAGGAAATCAAGGCTCCTTTCACGTTTGATGTGGAACAGGGAATTGCTCTGCACGCAGTGCAGGGGAATCGGGCCTCATGTCGCGGCGAGGGGAAAGTCTCATGGTTTTTCTCGAGTTCCAGCCGGAACCTGGGGTATATTCTCGAGTTACGATGGGGAGGGCCCTTCCAGACACGTGTTTGTTCAGAGACGTCAGGACTCCTGCCTAGGTGCGAGGGACACCTCGGGATTCTCCTCGAGTCTTGGCATGGCAATTGGGACGCGTCTCCACGTGAGGCGGGAGACCCAGTGTCCCTTTCCACGTGCCACAAGGATCCTGGGACTCCTATCCTTTTTCAAGAGGAGGCAGGCATCGTCTCCTTTGGAAGCATTGATCTTCGCGGTCCTCTCGAGTTTTCAAAGGATGTGAGGCCTCCAGGTCGCGATGAGGCGGAGGACTAGGTCTTTCTCTGTGGTCTCCACAGGGGATTCAGACATCCCTTCGTCTTGGGAGATGCAAGACGAGCCTGCATTCACTTCACTGCAGGGATATCCGGCCTTACTTCGAGTCAGAGCATCTCGGTGTCCATTCCACTTGAAGCCACAAACTCAGGCTCCGTCTCACCTACCTGTAGCTGAGAGAAGCCTCCTCTTGAGGTGCTTGTGGAAAGTTGGTATTCCTCTTGAGTCGAAGCCAGGGACTAAGCTCTCATCTCGAGTTGATTTGGGTTCCACGAAGCCCTTTCGTGTTGCTACAGTGACCTCAGGATCCCTCTAGACTTGAGACAGTGATCTTGGGTTTTCTCTGGAGTGCCATCAAGGAAATCAAGGCTCCTTTCAGGCTTGATGTGGAACACGGAATTGCTCTGCACGCAGTGCAGGGGAATCGGGCCTCATCTCGCGGCGAGGGGGAAGTCTCATGGTTTTACTCGAGTTGCGGCCGGAACCTGGGGTATATTCTCGAGTTACGACGGGGAGGGCCCTTCCAGACACGTGTTTGTTCAGCGACGTCAGGACTCCTGCCTAGGTGCGAGGGATACCTCGGGATTCTCCTCGAGTCTTGGCATGGCAATTGGGACGCGTCTCCACGTGAGGCGGGAGACCCAGGGTCCCTTTCCACGTGCCACAAGGATCCGGGGACTCCTATCCATTTTCAAGAGGAGTCAGGCATCGTCTCCTTTGGAAGCATTGATCTCCAAGGTCCTCTCGAGTTTTCAAAGGATGTGAGGCCTCCAGTTCGCGATGAGGCGGAGGACTAGGTCTTTCTCTGTGGTCTCCACAGGGGATTCAGACATCCCTTCGTCTTGGGAGATGCAAGATGAGCCTGCATTCACTTCACTGCAGGGATATCCGGCCTTACTTCGAGTGAGAGCATCTCGGTGTCCATTCCACTTGAGGATACAAATTCAGGGTCCCTCTCACCTACCTGTAGCTGAGAGAAGTCTCCTCTTGAGGTGCTTGTGGAAAGTTAGTATTCCTCTTGAGTCGAAGCCAGGGACTAAGTTCTCATCTGGAGTTGATTTGGGTTCCATGGAGCCCTTTCGTGTTGCTACAGTGACCTCAGGATCCCTCTAGACTTGAGACAGTGATCTTGGTTTTTCTCTGGAGTGCCATCAAGTAAATCAAGGCTCTTTTCAGGCTTGATGTGGAACACGGAAGTGCTCTGCACGCAGTGCAGGGGAATCGGGCCTCATCTCGCGGCGAGGGGGAAGTCTCATGGTTTTTCTCGAGTTGCGGCCGGAACCTGGGGTATATTCTCGAGTTACGACGGGGAGGGCCCTTCCAGACACGTGTTTGTTCAGCGACGTCAGGACCCTGCCTAGGTGCGAGGGACACCTCGGGATTCTCCTCGAGTCTTGGCATGGCAATTGGGACGCGTCTCCACGTGAGGCGGGAGACCCAGGGTCCCTTTCCACGTGCCACAGGGATCCTGGGACTCCTATCCATTTTCAAGAGGAGTCAGGCATCGTCTCTTTGGAAGCATTGATCTCCGCGGACCTCTCGAGTTTTCAAAGGATGTGAGGCCTCCGCTCAAGATGAGGCGGAGGACTAGGTCTTTCTCTGTGGTCTCCACAGGGGATTCAGACATCCCTTCGTCTTGGAAGATGCAAGACGAGCGTGCATTCAATTCACTGCAGGGATATCCGGCCTTACTTCAAGTCAGAGCATCTCGGTGTCCATTCCACTTGAGGCCACAAACTCAGGGTCCCTCTCACATACCTGTAGCTGAGAGAAGCCTCCTCTTGAGGTGCTTGTGGAAAGTTGGTATTCCTCTTGATTCGAAGCCAGGGACTAAGCTCTCATCTCGAGTTGATTTGGGGTCCACGGAGCCCTTTCGTGTTGCTCCAATGACCTCAGGATCCCTCTAGACTTGAGACAGTGATCTTCGGTATTCTCTGGAGTGCCATCAAGCAAATCAAGGCTCCTTTCACGTTTGATGTGGAACACGGAATTGCTCTGCACGCAGTGCAGGGGAATCGGGCCTCATCTCGCGGCGAGGGGGAAGTCTCATGGTTTTTCTCGAGTTGCGGCCGGAACCTGGGGTATATTCTCGAGTTCCGAAGGGGAGGGCCCTTCCAGACACGTGTTTGTTAAGCGACGTCAGGACTCCTGCCTAGGTGCGAGTGACACCTCGGGATTCTCCTCGAGTCTTGGCATGGCAATTGGGACGCGTCTCCATGTGAGGCGGGAGACCCAGGGTCCCTTTCCACGTGCCACAGGGATCCTGGGACTCCTATCCATTTTCAAGAGGAGTCAGGCATCGTCTCTTTGGAAGCATTGATCTCCGCGGACCTCTCGAGTTTTCAAAGGATGTGAGGCCTCCGCTCGCGATGAGGTGGAGGACTAGGTCTTTCTCTGTGGTCTCCACAGGGGATTCAGACATCCCTTTGTCTTGGGAGATGCAAGACGAGCCTGCATTCAATTCACTGCAGGGATATCCGGCCTTACTTCGAGTCAGAGCATCTTGGTGTCCATTCCACTTGAGGCCACAAACTCAGGGTCCCTCTCACATACCTGTAGCTGAGAGAAGCCTCCTCTTGAGTGGCTTGTGGAAAGTTCATATTACTCTTGAGTCAAAGCCAGGGACTAAGCTCTCATCTCGAGTTGATTTGGGGTCCACGAAGCCCTTTCGTGTTGCTCCAGTGACCTCAGGATCCCTCTGGACTTGAGACAGTGATCTTGGGTTTTCTGTGGAGTGCAATCAAGGAAATAAAGTCTCCTTTCACGTTTGATGTGGAACACGGAATTGCTCTGCACGCAGTCCAGGGGAATCGGGCCTCATGTCGAGGCGAGGGGGAAGTCTCATGGTTTTTCTCGAGTTGCGGCCGGAACCTGGGGTGTATTCCCGAGTTACGACGGGGAGGGCCCTTCCAGACACGTGTTTGTTCAGCGACGTCAGGACTCCTGGCTAGGTGCGAGGGACAACTCGGGATTCTCCTCGAGTTTTGGCATGGCAATTGGGACGCGTCTCCACCTGAGGCGGGAGACCCAGGGTCCCTTTCCACGTGCCACAGGGATCCTGGGACTCATATCCATTTTCAAGAGGAGTCAGGTATCGTCTCCTTTGGTAGCATTGATCTCCGCGGACCTCTCGAGTTTTAAAAGGATGTGAGGCCTCCGGTCGCGTAGAGGTGGAGGACTAGGTCTTTCTCTGTGGTCTCCACAGGGGATGCAGGCATCCCTTCTTCTTGGGAGATGCAAGACGAGCCTGCATTCAATTCACTGCAGGGATATCCGGCCTTACTTCGAGTCAGAGCATCACAGTGTCCATTGCACTTGAGGCCACAAACTCAGGGTCCCTCTCACAAACCTGTTGCTGAGAGAAGCCTCCTCTTGAGGTGCTTGTGCAAAGTTGGTATTCCTCTTGAGTCGAAGCCCCGGACTAAGCTCTCATCTCGAGTTGATTTGGGGTCCACGGAGCCCTTTCGTGTTGCTCCAGTGACCTCAGGATCCCTCTAGACTTGAGACAGTTATCTTGGGTTTTCTCTGGAGTGCCATCAAGTAAATAAAGGCTCCTTTCACGTTTGCTGTGGAACACGGAATTGCTCTGCACGCAGTGCAGGGGAATCGGGCCTCATCTCGCGGCGAGGGGAAATTTCATGGTTTTTCTCGAGTTGCGGCCGGAACCTCGGGTATATTCTCGAGTTACGACGGGGAGGGCCCTTCCAGACACGTGTTTGTTCAGCGACGTCAGGATTCCTGCCTAGGTGCAAGGGACACCTCGGGATTCTCCTCGAGTCTTGTCATGGCAATTGGGACGCGTCTCCACGTGAGGCGGGAGACCCAGGGTCCCTTTCCACGTGCCACAGGGATCCTGGGACTCCTATCCATTTTCAAGAGGAGTCAGGCATCGTCTCCTTTGGAAGCATTGATCTCCGCGGACCTCTCGAGTTTTCAAAGGATGTGAGGCCTCCGGTCCCGTTGAGGCGGAGGACTAGGTATTTCTCTGTTGTCTCCACAGGGGATTCAGACATCCCTTCGTCTTGGGAGATGCAAGACGAGCCTGCATTCAATTCACTGCAGGGATATCCGGCCTTACTTCGAGTCAGAGCATCTCGCTGTCCATTCCACTTGAGGCCACAAACTCAGGGTCCCTCTCACATACCTGTATCTGAGTGAAGCCTCCTCTTGAGGTGCTTGTGGAAAGTTGGTATTCCCCTTGAGTCGAAGCCAGGGACTAAGCTCTCATCTCGAGTTGATTTGGGGTCCACAGAGCCCTTTCGTGTTGCTCCAATAACCTCAGCATCCCTCTAGACTTGAAACAGTGATCTTGGGTTTTCTCTGGAGGGCCATCATAGAAATCAAGGCTCCTTTCATGTTTAATGTGGAACACGGAATTGCTCTGCATGCAGTGTAGGGGAATCGGGCCTCATCTCGTGGCGAGGGGGAAGTCTCATGGTTTTTCTCGAGTTGCGGCCGGAACCTGGGGTATATTCTCGAGTTCCGACGGGGAGGGCCCTTCCAGACACGTGTTTGTTCAGCGACGTCAGGACTCCTGCCTAGGTGCGAGGGACACCTCGGGATTCTCCTCGAGTCTTGGCATGGCAATTGGGATGCGTCTCCACGTGAGGCGGGAGACCCAGGTTCCCTTTCCACATGCTACAGGGATCCTGGGACTCCCATCCATTTACAAGAGGAGTCAGGCATCGTCTCCTTTGGAAGCATTGATCTCCGCGGACCTCTCGAGTTTTCAAAAAATGTGAGGCCTCCGGTCTCGATGAGTTGGAGAACTAGGTCTTTCTCTTTGGTCTCCACTGGGGATTCAGACATCCCTTCGTCTTGGGAGATGCAGGACGAGCCTGCATTCAATTCACTGCAGGGATATCCGGCCTTAGTTCAAGTCAGAGCATCTCGGTGTCCATTCCACTTGAGGCCACAAACTCAGGGTCCCTCTCACATACCTGTAGCTGAGAGAAGCCTCCTCTTGAGGTGCTTGTGGAAAGTTGGTATTCCTCTTGAGTCGAAGCCAGGGACTAAGCTCTCATCTCGAGTTGATTTGGGGTCCACGGAGCCCTTTCGTGTTGCTCCAGTGACCTCAGGATCCCTCTAGACTTGAGACAGTGATCTTGGGTTTTCTCTGGAGGGCCATCAAGGAAATCAAGGCTCCTTTCACGTTTGATGTGGAAGACGGAATTGCTCTGCACGCAGTGCAGGGGAATCGGGCCTCATCTCGTGGCGAGGGGGAAGTCTCATGGTTTTTCTCGAGTTGCGGCCGGAATCTGGGGTATATTCTCGAGTTACGACGGGGAGGGCCCTTCCATACATGTGTTTGTTCAGCGACGTCAGGACTCCAGCCTAGGTTCGAGCGACACCTTGGGATTCTCCTCGAGTCTTGCCATGGCAATTGGGACGCGTCTCCACGTGAGGCGGGAGTCCCAGGGTCCCTTTCCACGTGCCACAGTGATCCTGGGTCTACTATCCATTTTCAAGAGGAGTCAGGCATCGTCTCCTTTGGAAGCATTGATCTCCGCGGACCTCTCGAGTTTTCAAAGGATGTGAGGCCTCCGGTCGCGTTGAGGCGGAGGACTAGGTCTTTCTCTGTGGTCTCCACAGGGGATTCAGACATCCCTTCGTCTTGGGAGATGCAAGACGAGCCTGCATTCAATTCACTGCAGGGATATCTGGCCTTACTTCGAGTGAGAGCATCTCGGTGTCCATTCCACTTGAGGCCACAAACTCAGGGGCCCTCTCACATACCTGTAGCTGAGAGAAGCCTCCACTTGAGGTGCTTGTGGAAAGTTGGTACTCCTCTTGAGTCGAAGCCAGGGACTAAGCTCTCATCTCGAGTTGATTTGGGGTCCACGGAGCCCTTTCATGTTGCTCCAGTGACCTCAGGATCCCTCTAGACTTGAGACAGTGATCTTGGGTTTTCTCTGGAGTGCCATCAAGGAAATCAAGTTTCCTTTCACGTTTGATGTGGAACACGGAATTGCTCTGCACGCAGTGCAGGGGAATCGGGCCTTATCTCGCGGCGAGGGGGAAGTGTCATGGTTTTTCTCGAGTTGCCGCCGGAACCTGGGGTATATTCTCGAGTTATGACGGGGAGGGCCCTTCCCGACACGTGTTTGTTCAGCGACGTCAGGACTCCTGCCTAGGTGCCAAGGACACCTCAGGATTCTCCTCGTGTCTTGGCATGGCAATTGGGACGCGTCTCCATGTGAGGCGGGAGACCCAGGGTCCTTTTCCACGTGGACAGGGATCCTGGGACTCCTATCCATTTTCAAGAGGAGTCAGGCATCGTCTCCTTTGGAAGCACTGATCTCCGCGGACCTTTCGAGTTTTCAAAGGACGTGAGGCCTCCGTTCGCGTTGAGGCGGAGGACTAGGTCGTTCTCTGTGGTCTCCACAGGGGATTCAGACAACCCTTCGTCTTGGGAGATGCAAGACGAGCCTGCATTCAATTCACTGCAGGGATATCCGGCCTTACTTCGAGTCAGAGCATCTCGGTGTCCATTCCACTTGAGGCCACAAACTCAGGGTCCGTCTCACATACCTGTAGCTGAGAGAAGCCTCCTCTTGAGGTGCTTGTGGAAAGTTGGTATTCCTCTTGATTCGAAGCCAGGGACTAAGCTCTCATCTCGAGTTGATTTGGGGTCCACGGAGCCTTTTCGTGTTGCTCCAGTGACCTCAGGATCCCTCTAGACTTGAGACAGTGATCTTGGGTTTTCTCTGGAGGGCCATCAAGCAAATCAAGGCTCCTTTCACGTTTGATGTGGAACAGGGAATTGCTCTGCACGCAGTGCAGGGGAATCGGGCCTCATCTCGTGGCGAGGGGGAAGTCTCATGGTTTTTCTCGAGTTGCGGCCGGAACCTGGGGTATATTCTCGAGTTACGACGGGGAGGGCCCTTCCATACATGTGTTTGTTCAGCGACGTCAGGACTCCAGCCTAGGTTCGAGCGACACCTCGGGATTCTCCTCGAGTCTTGCCATGGCAATTGGGACGCGTCTCCACGTGAGGCGGGAATCCCAGGGTCCCTTTCCACGTGCCACAGTGATCCTGGGACTACTATCCATTTTCAAGAGGAGTCAGGCATCGTCTCCTTTGGAAGCATTGATCTCCGCAGACCTCTCGAGTTTTCAAAGGATGTGAGGCCTCCGGTCGCGTTGAGGCGGAGGACTAGGTCTTTCTCTGTGGTCTCCACAGGGGATTCAGACATCCCTTCGTCTTGGGAGATGCAAGACGAGCCTGCATTCAATTCACTGCAGGGATATCCGGCCTTACTTCGAGTGAGAGCATCTCGGTGTCCATTCCACTTGAGGCCACAAACTCAGGGGCCCTCTCACATACCTGTAGCTGAGAGAAGCCTCCATTTGAGGTGCTTGTGGAAAGTTGGTACACCTCTTGAGTCGAAGCCAGGGACTAAGCTCTCATCTCGAGTTGATTTGGGGTCCACGGAGCCCTTTCGTGTTGCTCCAGTGACCTCAGGATCCCTCTAGACTTGAGACAGTGATCTTGGGTTTTCTCTGGAGTGCCATCAAGGAAATCAAGTTTCCTTTCACGTTTGATGTGGAACACGGAATTGCTCTGCACGCAGTGGAGGGGAATCGGGCCTCATCTCGCGGCGAGGGGGAAGTGTCATGGTTTTTCTCGAGTTGCCGCCGGAACCTGGGGTATATTCTCGATTTATGACGGGGAGGGCCCTTCAGACACGTGTTTGTTCAGCGACGTCAGGACTCCTGCCTAGGTGCCAAGGACACCTCAGGATTCTCCTCGTGTCTTGGCATGGCAATTGGGACGCGTCTCCATGTGAGGCGGGAGACCCAGTGTCCTTTTCCACGTGGACAGGGATCCTGGGACTCCTATCCATTTTCAAGAGGAGTCAGGCATCGTCTCCTTTGGAAGCACTGATCTCCGCGGACCTTTCGAGTTTTCAAAGGACGTGAGGCCTCCGTTCGCGTTGAGGCGGAGGACTAGGTCGTTCTCTGTGGTCTCCACAGGGGATTCAGACAACCCTTCGTCTTGGGAGATGCAAGACGAGCCTGCATTCAATTCACTGCAGGGATATCCGGCGTTACTTCGAGTCAGAGCATCTCGGTGTCCATTCCACTTGAGGCCACAAACTCAGGGTCCCTCTCACATACCTGTAGCTGAGAGAAGCCTCCTCTTGAGGTGCTTGTGGAAAGTTGGTATTCCTCTTGATTCGAAGCCAGGGACTAACCTCTCATCTCGAGTTGATTTGGGGTCCACTGAGCCCTTTGGTGTTGCTCCAGTGACCTCAGGATCCCTCTAGACTTGAGAGAGTGATCTTGGGTTTTCTCTGGAGTGCCATCAAGGAAATCAAGTTTGCTTTCAGGCTTGATGTGGAACACGGAATTGCTCTGCACGCAGTGCACGGGAATCGGGCCTCATCTCGCGGCGAGGGGGAAGTCTCATGGTTTTTCTCGAGTTGCGGCCGAAACCTGGGGTATTTTCTCGAGTTAAGACGGGGAGGGCCCTTCCATACACGTGTTTGTTCAGCGACATCAGGACTCCTGCCTAGGTGCGAGGGACACCTCCGGATTGTCCTCAAGTCTTGGCATGGCAATTGGGACGCGTCTCCACGTGAGGCGGGAGACCAAGGGTCCCTTTCCACGTGCCACAGGGATCCTGGGACTCCTATCTATTTTCCAGAGGAGTCAGGCATCGTCTCCTTTGGAAGCATTGATCTCCGCTGACCTCTCGAGTTTTCAAAGTATGTGAGTCCTCCGGTCACGTTGAGGCGGAGGACTAGGTCTTTCTCTGTCGTCTCCACAGGGGATTCAGACATCCCTTCGTCTTGGGAGATGCAAGACGAGCCTGCCTTCAATTCACTGCAGGGATATCCGGCCTTACTTCGAGTCAGAGCATCTCGGTGTCCATTCAACTTGAGGCCACAAACTCAGGGTCCCTCTCACATACATGTAGCTGAGAGAAGCCTTCTCTTGAGGTGCTTGTGGAAAGTTGGTATTCCTCTTGATTCGAAGCCAGGGACTAAGCTCTCATCTCGAGTTGATTTGGGTTCCACGGAGCCCTTTTGTGTTGCTCCAGTGACCTCAGGATCCCTCTAGACTTGAGCCAGTGATCTTGGGTTTTCTCTGGAGTGCCATCAAGGAAATCAAGGCTCCTTTCACGTTTGATGTGGAACACGGAATTGCTCTGCATGCAGTACAGGGGAATCGGGCCTCATCTCGCGGCGAGGGGGAAGTCTCATGGTTTTTCTCGAGTTGCGGCCGAAACCTGGGGTATAGACTCGAGTTACGACGGGGAGAGCCCTTCCAGTCACGTGTTTGTTCAGCGACATCAGGACTCCTGCCTAGGAGCGAGGGACACCTCGGGATTCTCCTTGAGTCTTGGCATGGCAATTGTGACGCGTCTCCACGTGAGGCAGGAGACCCAGGGTCCTTTTCCACGTGCCACAGGGATCCTGGGACTCCTATCCACTTTCAAGAGGAGTCAGGCATCATCTCCTTTGGAAGCATTAATCTCCGCGGACCTCTCGAGTTTTCAAAGGATGTGAGGCCTCCGTTCGCGTTGAGGCGGAGGACTAGGTCTTTCTCTGTCGTCTCCACAGGGGATTCAGACATCCCTTCGTCTTGGGAGATGCAAGACGAGCCTGCATTCAATTCACTGCAGGGATATCCGGCATCACTTCGAGTCAGAGCATCTCGGTGTCCATTCCACTTGAGGCCACAAACTCAGGGTCCCTCTCACATACCTGTAGCTGAGAGAAGACTCCTCTTGAGGTGCTTCTGGAAAGTTGGTATTCCTCTTGAGTCGAAGCCAGGGACTAAGCTCTCATCTCGAATTGATTTGGGGTCCACAGACCCCTTTCGTGTTGCTCCAGTGACCTCAGGATACCTCTAGACTTGAGACAGTGATCTTGGGTTTTCTCTGTAGTGCCATCAAGGAAATCAAGGCTCCTTTCACGTTTGATGTGGAACACGGAATTGCTTTGCACGCTGTGCAGGGTAATCGGGCCTCATCTCGCCGCGAGGGGGAATTCTCATGGTTTTTCTCGAGTTGCGGCCGGAACCTGGGGTATATTCTCGATTTACGACTGGGAGGGCCCTTCGAGACACGTGTTTGTTCAGCAACGTCAGGACTCCTGCCTAGGTGCGAGGGACACATCGGGATTCTCCTCGAGTCTTGGCATGGCAATTGGGACGCGTCTCCACGTGAGGCGGGAGACCCAGGGTCCCTTTCCACGTGCCACAGGGATCCTGGGACTCCTATCCATTTTCAAGAGGAGTCAGGCATCGTCTCCTTTGGAAGCATTGATCTCCGCGGACCTCTCGAGTTTTCAAAGGAGGTGAGGCCTCTGGTCGCGATGAGGCGGAGGACTAGGTCTTTCTCTGTGGTCTCCACAGGGGATTCAGACAACCCTTCGTCTTGGGAGTTGCAAGACGAGCCTGCATTCAATTCACTGCAGGGATATCCGGCCTTACTTTGAGTCAGAGCATCTCGGTGTCCATTCCACTTGAGGCCACAAACTCATGGTCCCTCTCACATACCTGTAGTTGAGAGAAGCCTCCTCTTGAGGTGCTTGTGGAAAGTTGGTATTCCTCTTGAGTCGAAGCCAGGGACTAAGCTCTCATCTCGAGTTGATATGGGGTCCAGGGAACCCTTTCGTGTTGCTCCAATGACTTCAGGATCCCTCTAGACTTAAGACAGTGATCTTGGGTTTTCTCTGGAGTGCCATCAAGGAAATCAAGGCTCCTTTCAGGCTTGATGTGGAACAGGGAATTGCTCTGCACGCAGTGCAGGGGAATTGGGCCTCATCTCGCGGCGAGGGGGAAGTCTCATGGTTTTTCTCGAGTTGTGGCCGAAACCTGGGGTATTTTCTCGAGTTAAGACGGGGAGGGCCCTTCCATACACGTGTTTGTTCAGCGACATCAGGACTCCTGCCTAAGTGCGAGGGACACCTCGGGAGTGTCCTCAAGTCTTGGCATGGCAATTGGGACGCGTCTCCACGTGAGGCGGGAGACCAAGGGTCCCTTTCCACGTGCCACAGGGATCCTGGGACTCCTATCTATTTTCCAGAGGAGTCAGGCATCGTCTCCTTTGGAAGCATTGATCTCCGCGGACCTCTCGAGTTTTCAAAGGATGTGAGGCCTCCGCTCAAGATGAGGCGGAGGACTAGGTCTTTCTCTGTGGTCTCCACAGGGGATTCAGACATCCGTTCGTCTTGGAAGATGCAAGACGAGCGTGCATTCAATTCACTGCAGGGATATCCGGCCTTACTTCAAGTCAGAGCATCTCGGTGTCCATTCCACTTGAGGCCACAAACTCAGGGTCCCTCTCACATACCTGTAGCTGAGAGAAGCCTCCTCTTGAGGTGCTTGTGGAAAGTTGGTATTCCTCTTGATTCGAAGCCAGGGACTAAGCTCTCATCTCGAGTTGATTTGGGGTCCACGGAGCCCTTTCGTGTTGCTCCAATGACCTCAGGATCCCTCTAGACTTGAGACAGTGATCTTCGGTATTCTCTGGAGTGCCATCAAGCAAATCAAGGCTCCTTTCACGTTTGATGTGGAACACGGAATTGCTCTGCACGCAGTGCAGGGGAATCGGGCCTCATCTCGCGGCGAGGGGGAAGTCTCATGGTTTTTCTCGAGTTGCGGCCGGAACCTGGGGTATATTCTCGAGTTCCGAAGGGGAGGGCCCTTCCAGACACGTGTTTGTTCAGCGACGTCAGGAACCTGCCTAGGTGCGAGGGACACCTCGGGATTCTCCTCGAGTCTTGGCATGGCAATTGGGACGCGTCTCCATGTTAGGCGGGAGACCCAGGGTCCCTTTCCACGTGCCACAGGGATCCTCGGACTCCTATCCATTTTCAAGAGGAGTCAGGCATCGTCTCTTTGGAAGCATTGATCTCCGCGGACCTCTCGAGTTTTCAAAGGATGTGAGGCCTCCGCTCGCGATGAGGTGGAGGACTAGGTCTTTCTCTGTGGTCTCCACAGGGGATTCAGACATCCCTTTGTCTTGGGAGATGCAAGACGAGCCTGCATTCAATTCACTGCAGGGATATCCGGCCTTACTTCGAGTCAGAGCATCTCGGTGTCCATTCCACTTGAGGCCACAAACTCAGGGTCCCTCTCACATACCTGTAGCTGAGAGAAGCCTCCTCTTGAGTGGCTTGTGGAAAGTTCATATTACTCTTGAGTCAAAGCCAGGGACTAAGCTCTCATCTCGAGTTGATTTGGGGTCCACGAAGCCCTTTCGTGTTGCTCCAGTGACCTCAGGATCCCTCTAGACTTGAGACAGTGATCTTGGGTTTTCTGTGGAGTGCAATCAAGGAAATAAAGTCTCCTTTCACGTTTGATGTGGAACACGGAATTGCTCTGCACGCAGTCCAGGGGAATCGGGCCTCATGTCGAGGCGAGGGGGAAGTCTCATGGTTTTTCTCGAGTTGCGGCCGGAACCTGGGGTGTATTCCCGAGTTACGACGGGGAGGGCCCTTCCAGACACGTGTTTGTTCAGCGACGTCAGGACTCCTGGCTAGGTGCGAGGGACAACTCGGGATTCTCCTCGAGTTTTGGCATGGCAATTGGGACGCGTCTCCACCTGAGGCGGGAGACCCAGGGTCCCTTTCCACGTGCCACAGGGATCCTGGGATTCCTATCCATTTTCAAGAGGAGTCAGGTATCGTCTCCTTTGGAAGCATTGATCTCCGCGGACCTCTCGAGTTTTAAAAGGATGTGAGGCCTCCGGTCGCGTAGAGGTGGAGGACTAGGTCTTTCTCTGTGGTCTCCACAGGGGATGCAGGCATCCCTTCTTCTTGGGAGATGCAAGACGAGCCTGCATTCAATTCACTGCAGGGATATCCGGCCTTACTTCGAGTCAGAGCATCACAGTGTCCATTGCACTTGAGGCCACAAACTCAGGGTCCCTCTCACAAACCTGTTGCTGAGAGAAGCCTCCTCTTGAGGTGCTTGTGCAAAGTTGGTATTCCTCTTGAGTCGAAGCCCCGGACTAAGCTCTCATCTCGAGTTGATTTGGGGTCCACGGAGCCCTTTCGTGTTGCTCCAGTGACCTCAGGATCGCTCTAGACTTGAGACAGTTATCTTGGGTTTTCTCTGGAGTGCCATCAAGTAAATAAAGGCTCCTTTCACGTTTGCTGTGGAACACGGAATTGCTCTGCACGCAGTGCAGGGGAATCGGGCCTCATCTCGCGGCGAGGGGAAATTTCATGGTTTTTCTCGAGTTGCGGCCGGAACCTGGGGTATATTCTCGAGTTCCGACGGGGAGGGCCCTTCCAGACACGTGTTTGTTCAGCGACGTCAGGATTCCTGCCTAGGTGCAAGGGACACCTCGGGATTCTCCTCGAGTCTTGTCATGGCAATTGGGACGCGTCTCCACGTGAGGCGGGAGACCCAGGGTCCCTTTCCACGTGCCACAGGGATCCTGGGACTCCTATCCATTTTCAAGAGGAGTCAGGCATCGTCTCCTTTGGAAGCATTGATCTCCGCGGACCTCTCGAGTTTTCAAAGGATGTGAGGCCTCCGGTCCCGTTGAGGCGGAGGACTAGGTATTTCTCTGTTGTCTCCACAGGGGATTCAGACATCGCTTCGTCTTGGGAGATGCAAGACGAGCCTGCATTCAATGCACTGCAGGGATATCCGGCCTTACTTCGAGTCAGAGCATCTCGGTGTCCATTCCACTTGAGGCCACAAACTCAGGGTCCCTCTCACATACCTGTATCTGAGAGAAGCCTCCTCTTGAGGTGCTTGTGGAAAGTTGGTATTCCCCTTGAGTCGAAGCCAGGGACTAAGCTCTCATCTCGAGTTGATTTGGGGTCCACAGAGCCCTTTCGTGTTGCTCCAATAACCTCAGCATCCCTCTAGACTTGAAACAGTGATCTTGGGTTTTCTCTGGATGGCCATCATAGAAATCAAGGCTCCTTTCATGTTTAATGTGGAACACGGAATTGCTCTGCATGCAGTGTAGGGGAATCGGGCCTCATCTCGTGGCGAGGGGGAAGTCTCATGGTTTTTCTCGAGTTGCGGCCGGAACCTGGGGTATATTCTCGAGTTCCGACGGGGAGGGCCCTTCCAGACACGTGTTTGTTCAGCGACGTCAGGACTCCTGCCTAGGTGCGAGGGACACCTCGGGATTCTCCTCGAGTCTTGGCATGGCAATTGGGATGCGTCTCCACGTGAGGCGGGAGACCCAGGTTCCCTTTCCAC
This sequence comes from Dama dama, assembly GCF_033118175.1. Lineage (NCBI taxonomy): Eukaryota > Metazoa > Chordata > Mammalia > Artiodactyla > Cervidae > Dama > Dama dama. The sequence continues at coordinate 3,263,803 of NW_026870879.1, read as the reverse complement.
ATGCTACAGGGATCCTGGGACTCCCATCCATTTACAAGAGGAGTCAGGCATCGTCTCCTTTGGAAGCATTGATCTCCGCGGACCTTTCGAGTTTTCAAAAAATGTGAGGCCTCCGGTCTCGATGAGGTGGAGAACTAGGTCTTTCTCTTTGGTCTCCACTGGGGATTCAGACATCCCTTCGTCTTGGGAGATGCAGGACGAGCCTGCATTCAATTCACTGCAGGGATATCCGGCCTTAGTTCAAGTCAGAGCATCTCGGTGTCCATTCCACTTGAGGCCACAAACTCAGGGTCCCTCTCACATACCTGTAGCTGAGAGAAGCCTCCTCTTGAGGTGCTTGTGGAAAGTTGGTATTCCTCTTGAGTCGAAGCCAGGGACTAAGCTCTCATCTCGAGTTGATTTGGGGTCCACGGAGCCCTTTCGTGTTGCTCCAGTGACCTCAGGATCCCTCTAGACTTGAGACAGTGATCTTGGGTTTTCTCTGGAGGGCCATCAAGGAAATCAAGGCTCCTTTCACGTTTGATGTGGAAGACGGAATTGCTCTGCACGCAGTGCAGGGGAATCGGGCCTCATCTCGTGGCGAGGGGGAAGTCTCATGGTTTTTCTCGAGTTGCGGCCGGAACCTGGGGTATATTCTCGAGTTACGACGGGGAGGGCCCTTCCATACATGTGTTTGTTCAGCGACGTCAGGACTCCAGCCTAGGTTCGAGCGACACCTCGGGATTCTCCTCGAGTCTTGCCATGGCAATTGGGACGCGTCTCCACGTGAGGCGGGAGTCCCAGGGTCCCTTTCCACGTGCCACAGTGATCCTGGGTCTACTATCCATTTTCAAGAGGAGTCAGGCATCGTCTCCTTTGGAAGCATTGATCTCCGCGGACCTCTCGAGTTTTCAAAGGATGTGAGGCCTCCGGTCGCGTTGAGGCGGAGGACTAGGTCTTTCTCTGTGGTCTCCACAGGGGATTCAGACATCCCTTCGTCTTGGGAGATGCAAGACGAGCCTGCATTCAATTCACTGCAGGGATATCCGGCCTTACTTCGAGTGAGAGCATCTCGGTGTCCATTCCACTTGAGGCCACAAACTCAGGGGCCCTCTCACATACCTGTAGCTGAGAGAAGCGTCCACTTGAGGTGCTTGTGGAAAGTTGGTACTCCTCTTGAGTCGAAGCCAGGGACTAAGCTCTCATCTCGAGTTGATTTGGGGTCCACGGAGCCCTTCCATGTTGCTCCAGTGACCTCAGGATCCCTCTAGACTTGAGACAGTGATCTTGGGTTTTCTCTGGAGTGCCATCAAGGAAATCAAGTTTCCTTTCACGTTTGATGTGGAACACGGAATTGCTCTGCACGCAGTGCAGGGGAATCGGGCCTTATCTCGCGGCGAGGGGGAAGTGTCATGGTTTTTCTCGAGTTGCCGCCGGAACCTGGGGTATATTCTCGAGTTATGACGGGGAGGGCCCTTCCCGACACGTGTTTGTTCAGCGACGTCAGGACTCCTGCCTAGGTGCCAAGGACACCTCAGGATTCTCCTCGTGTCTTGGCATGGCAATTGGGACGCGTCTCCATGTGAGGCGGGAGACCCAGGGTCCTTTTCCACGTGGACAGGGATCCTGGGACTCCTATCCATTTTCAAGAGGAGTCAGGCATCGTCTCCTTTGGAAGCACTGATCTCCGCGGACCTTTCGAGTTTTCAAAGGACGTGAGGCCTCCGTTCGCGTTGAGGCGGAGGACTAGGTCGTTCTCTGTGGTCTCCACAGGGGATTCAGACAACCCTTCGTCTTGGGAGATGCAAGACGAGCCTGCATTCAATTCACTGCAGGGATATCCGGCCTTACTTCGAGTCAGAGCATCTCGGTGTCCATTCCACTTGAGGCCACAAACTCAGGGTCCCTCTCACATACCTGTAGCTGAGAGAAGCCTCCTCTTGAGGTGCTTGTGGAAAGTTGGTATTCCTCTTGAGTCGAAGCCAGGGACTAACCTCTCATCTCGAGTTGATTTGGGGTCCACGGAGCCCTTTCGTGTTGCTCCAGTGACCTCAGGATCCCTCTAGACTTGAGACAGTGATCTTGGGTTTTCTCTGGAGGGCCATCAAGGAAATCAAGGCTCCTTTCACGTTTGATGTGGAACAGGGAATTGCTCTGCACGCAGTGCAGGGGAATCGGGCCTCATCTCGTGGCGAGGGGGAAGTCTCATGGTTTTTCTCGAGTTGCGGCCGGAACCTGGGGTATATTCTCGAGTTACGACGGGGAGGGCCCTTCCATACATGTGTTTGTTCAGCGACGTCAGGACTCCAGCCTAGGTTCGAGCGACACCTCGGGATTCTCCTCGAGTCTTGCCATGGCAATTGGGACGCGTCTCCACGTGAGGCGGGAGTCCCAGGGTCCCTTTCCACGTGCCACAGTGATCCTGGGACTACTATCCATTTTCAAGAGGAGTCAGGCATCGTCTCCTTTGGAAGCATTGATCTCCGCGGACCTCTCGAGTTTTCAAAGGATGTGAGGCCTCCGGTCGCGTTGAGGCGGAGGACTAGGTCTTTCTCTGTGGTCTCCACAGGGGATTCAGACATCCCTTCGTCTTGGGAGATGCAAGACGAGCCTGCATTCAATTCACTGCAGGGATATCCGGCCTTACTTCGAGTGAGAGCATCTCGGTGTCCATTCCACTTGAGGCCACAAACTCAGGGTCCCTCTCACATACCTGTAGCTGAGAGAAGCCTCCACTTGAGGTGCTTGTGGAAAGTTGGTACTCCTCTTGAGTCGAAGCCAGGGACTAAGCTCTCATCTCGAGTTGATTTGGGGTCCACGGAGCCCTTTCGTGTTGCTCCAGTGACCTCAGGATCCCTCTAGACTTGAGACAGTGATCTTGGGTTTTCTCTGGAGTGCCATCAAGGAAATCAAGTTTCCTTTCACGTTTGATGTGGAACACGGAATTGCTCTGCACGCAGTGGAGGGGAATCGGGCCTCATCTCGCGGCGAGGGGGAAGTGTCATGGTTTTTCTCGAGTTGCCGCCGGAACCTGGGGTATATTCTCGAGTTATGACGGGGAGGGCCCTTCAGACACGTGTTTGTTCAGCGACGTCAGGACTCCTGCCTAGGTGCCAAGGACACCTCAGGATTCTCCTCGTGTCTTGGCATGGCAATTGGGACGCGTCTCCATGTGAGGCGGGAGACCCAGTGTCCTTTTCCACTTGGACAGGGATCCTGGGACTCCTATCCATTTTCAAGAGGAGTCAGGCATCGTCTCCTTTGGAAGCACTGATCTCCGCGGACCTTTCGAGTTTTCAAAGGACGTGAGGCCTCCGTTCGCGTTGAGGCGGAGGACTAGGTCGTTCTCTGTGGTCTCCACAGGGGATTCAGACAACCCTTCGTCTTGGGAGATGCAAGACGAGCCTGCATTCAATTCACTGCAGGGATATCCGGCGTTACTTCGAGTCAGAGCATCTCGGTGTCCATTCCACTTGAGGCCACAAATTCAGGGTCCCTCTCACATACCTGTAGCTGAGAGAAGCCTCCTCTTGAGGTGCTTGTGGAAAGTTGGTATTCCTCTTGAGTCGAAGCCAGGGACTAACCTCTCATCTCGAGTTGATTTGGGGTCCACTGAGCCCTTTGGTGTTGCTCCAGTGACCTCAGGATCCCTCTAGACTTGAGAGAGTGATCTTGGGTTTTCTCTGGAGTGCCATCAAGGAAATCAAGTTTGCTTTCACGTTTGATGTGGAACACGGAATTGCTCTGCACGCAGTGCACGGGAATCGGGCCTCATCTCGCGGCGAGGGGGAAGTCTCATGGTTTTTCTCGAGTTGCGGCCGAAACCTGGGGTATTTTCTCGAGTTAAGACGGGGAGGGCCCTTCCATACACGTGTTTGTTCAGCGACATCAGGACTCCTGCCTAGGTGCGAGGGACACCTCGGGATTGTCCTCAAGTCTTGGCATGGCAATTGGGACGCGTCTCCACGTGAGGCGGGAGACCAAGGGTCCCTTTCCACGTGCCACAGGGATCCTGGGACTCCTATCTATTTTCCAGAGGAGTCAGGCATCGTCTCCTTTGGAAGCATTGATCTCCGCTGACCTCTCGAGTTTTCAAAGTATGTGAGTCCTCCGGTCACGTTGAGGCGGAAGACTAGGTCTTTCTCTGTCGTCTCCACAGGGGATTCAGACATCCCTTGGTCTTGGGAGATGCAAGACGAGCCTGCCTTCAATTCACTGCAGGGATATCCGGCCTTACTTCGAGTCAGAGCATCTCGGTGTCCATTCAACTTGAGGCCACAAACTCAGGGTCCCTCTCACATACATGTAGCTGAGAGAAGCCTTCTCTTGAGGTGCTTGTGGAAAGTTGGTATTCCTCTTGATTCGAAGCCAGGGACTAAGCTCTCATCTCGAGTTGATTTGGGTTCCACGGAGCCCTTTTGTGTTGCTCCAGTGACCTCAGGATCCCTCTAGACTTGAGCCAGTGATCTTGCGTTTTCTCTGGAGTGCCATCAAGGAAATCAAGGCTCCTTTCACGTTTGATGTGGAACACGGAATTGCTCTGCATGCAGTGCAGGGGAATCGGGCCTCATCTCGCGGCGAGGGGGAAGTCTCATGGTTTTTCTCGAGTTGCGGCCGAAACCTGGGGTATAGACTCGAGTTACGACGGGGAGAGCCCTTCCAGACACGTGTTTGTTCAGCGACATCAGGACTCCTGCCTAGGAGCGAGGGACACCTCGGGATTCTCCTTGAGTTTGGCATGGCAATTGTGACGCGTCTCCACGTGAGGCAGGAGACCCAGGGTCCTTTTCCACGTGCCACAGGGATCCTGGGACTCCTATCCACTTTCAAGAGGAGTCAGGCATCATCTCCTTTGGAAGCATTAATCTCCGCGGACCTCTCGAGTTTTCAAAGGATGTGAGGCCTCCGTTCGCGTTGAGGCGGAGGACTAGGTCTTTCTCTGTCGTCTCCACAGGGGATTCAGACATCCCTTCGTCTTGGGAGATGCAAGACGAGCCTGCATTCAATTCACTGCAGGGATATCCGGCATCACTTCGAGTCAGAGCATCTCGGTGTCCATTCCACTTGAGGCCACAAACTCAGGGTCCCTCTCACATACCTGTATCTGAGAGAAGCCTCCTCTTGAGGTGCTTGTGGAAAGTTGGTATTCCTCTTGAGTCGAAGCCAGGGACTAAGCTCTCATCTCGAGTTGATTTGGGGTCCACAGACCCCTTTCGTGTTGCTCCAGTGACCTCAGGATACCTCTAGACTTGAGACAGTGATCTTGGGTTTTCTCTGTAGTGCCATCAAGGAAATCAAGGCTCCTTTCACGTTTGATGTGGAACACGGAATTGCTTTGCACGCTGTGCAGGGTAATCGGGCCTCATCTCGCGGCGAGGGGGAATTCTCATGGTTTTTCTCGAGTTGCGGCCGGAACCTGGGGTATATTCTCGATTTACGACTGGGAGGGCCCTTCGAGACACGTGTTTGTTCAGCAACGTCAGGACTCCTGCCTAGGTGCGAGGGACACATCGGGATTCTCCTCGAGTCTTGGCGTGGCAATTGGGACGCGTCTCCATGTGAGGCGGGAGACCCAGGGTCCCTTTCCACGTGCCACAGGGATCCTGGGACTCCTATCCATTTTCAAGAGGAGTCAGGCATCGTCTCCTTTGGAAGCATTGATCTCCGCGGACCTCTCGAGTTTTCAAAGGAGGTGAGGCCTCTGGTCGCGATGAGGCGGAGGACTAGGTCTTTCTCTGTGGTCTCCACAGGGGATTCAGACAACCCTTCGTCTTGGGAGTTGCAAGACGAGCCTGCATTCAATTCACTGCAGGGATATCCGGCCTTACTTTGAGTCAGAGCATCTCGGTGTCCATTCCACTTGAGGCCACAAACTCATGGTCCCTCTCACATACCTGTAGTTGAGAGAAGCCTCCTCTTGAGGTGCTTCTGGAAAGTTGGTATTCCTCTTGAGTCGAAGCCAGGGACTAAGCTCTCATCTCGAGTTGATATGGGGTCCAGGGAACCCTTTCGTGTTGCCTCAATGACTTCAGGATCCCTCTAGACTTAAGACAGTGATCTTGGGTTTTCTCTGGAGTGCCATCAAGGAAATCAAGGCTCCTTTCAGGCTTGATGTGGAACTCGGAATTACTCTGCACGCAGTGCAGGGGAATTGGGCCTCATCTCGCGGCTAGGGGGAAGTCTCATGGTTTTTCTCGAGTTGTGGCCGAAACCTGGGGTATTTTCTCGAGTTAAGACGGGGAGGGCCCTTCCATACACGTGTTTGTTCAGCGACATCAGGACTCCTGCCTAAGTGCGAGGGACACCTCGGGAGTGTCCTCAAGTCTTGGCATGGCATTTGGGACGCGTCTCCACGTGAGGCGGGAGACCAAGGGTCCCTTTCCACGTGCCACAGGGATCCTGGGACTCCTATCTATTTTCCAGAGGAGTCAGGCATCGTCTCCTTTGGAAGCATTGATCTCCGCGGACCTCTCGAGTTTTCAAAGGATGTGAGGCCTCCGGTCACGTTTAGGCGGAGGACTAGGTCTTTCTCTGTCGTCTCCACAGGGGATTCAGACATCCCTTCGTCTTGGGAGATGCAAGACGAGCCTGCCTTCAATTCACTGCAGGGATATCCGGCCTTACTTCGAGTCAGAGCATCACGGTGTCCATTCAACTTGAGGCCACAAACTCAGGGTCCCTCTCACATACATGTAGCTGAGAGAAGCCTTCTCTTGAGGTGCTTGTGGAAAGTTGGTATTCCTCTTGATTCGAAGCCAGGGACTAAGCTCTCATCTCGAGTTGATTTGGGTTCCACGGAGCCCTTTCGTGTTGCTCCAGTGACCTCAGGATCCCTCTAGACTTGAGCCTGTGATCTTGGGTTTTCTCTGGAGTGCCATCAAGGAAATCAAGGCTCCTTTCACGTTTGATGTGGAACACGGAATTGCTCTGCATGCAGTGCAGGGGAATCGGGCCTCATCTCGCGGCGAGGGGGAAGTCTCATGGTTTTTCTCGAGTTGCGGCCGGAACCTGGGGTATATTCTCGAGTTACGACGGGGAGGGCCCTTCCATACATTTGTTTGTTCAGCGACGTCAGGACTCCAGCCTAGGTTCGAGCGACACCTCGGGATTCTCCTCGAGTCTTGCCATGGCAATTGGGACGCGTCTCCACGTGAGGCGGGAGACCCAGGGTCCCTTTCCACGTGCCACAGGGATCCTGGGACTCCTATCCATTTTCAAGAGGAGTCAGGCATCGTCTCTTTGGAAGCATTGATCTCCGCGGACCTCTCGAGTTTTCAAAGGATGTGAGGCCTCCGCTCAAGATGAGGCGGAGGACTAGGTCTTTCTCTGTGGTCTCCACAGGGGATTCAGACATCCCTTCGTCTTGGAAGATGCAAGACGAGCGTGCATTCAATTCACTGCAGGGATATCCGGCCTTACTTCAAGTCAGAGCATCTCGGTGTCCATTCCACTTGAGGCCACAAACTCAGGGTCCCTCTCACATACCTGTAGCTGAGAGAAGCCTCCTCTTGAGGTGCTTGTGGAAAGTTGGTATTCCTCTTGATTCGAAGCCAGGGACTAAGCTCTCATCTCGAGTTGATTTGGGGTCCACGGAGCCCTTTCGTGTTGCTCCAATGACCTCAGGATCCCTCTAGACTTGAGACAGTGATCTTCGGTATTCTCTGGAGTGCCATCAAGCAAATCAAGGCTCCTTTCACGTTTGATGTGGAACACGGAATTGCTCTGCACGGAGTGCAGGGGAATCGGGCCTCATCTCGCGGCGAGGGGGAAGTCTCATGGCTTTTCTCGAGTTGCGGCCGGAACCTGGGGTATATTCTCGAGTTCCGAAGGGGAGGGCCCTTCCAGACACGTGTTTGTTCAGCGACGTCAGGACTCCTGCCTAGGTGCGAGGGACACCTCGGGATTCTCCTCGAGTCTTGGCATGGCAATTGGGACGCGTCTCCATGTGAGGCGGGAGACCCAGGGTCCCTTTCCACGTGCCACAGGGATCCTCGGACTCCTATCCATTTTCAAGAGGAGTCAGGCATCGTCTCTTTGGAAGCATTGATCTCCGCGGACCTCTCGAGTTTTCAAAGGATGTGAGGCCTCCGGTCCCGTTGAGGCGGAGGACTAGGTATTTCTCTGTTGTCTCCACAGGGGATTCAGACATCCCTTCGTCTTGGGAGATGCAAGACGAGCCTGCATTCAATTCACTGCAGGGATATCCGGCCTTACTTCGAGTCAGAGCATCTCGGTGTCCATTCCACTTGAGGCCACAAACTCAGGGTCCCTCTCACATACCTGTAGCTGAGAGAAGCCTCCTCTTGAGTGGCTTGTGGAAAGTTCATATTACTCTTGAGTCAAAGCCAGGGACTAAGCTCTCATCTCGAGTTGATTTGGGGTCCACGAAGCCCTTTCGTGTTGCTCCAGTGACCTCAGGATCCCTCTAGACTTGAGACAGTGATCTTGGGTTTTCTGTGGAGTGCAATCAAGGAAATAAAGTCTCCTTTCACGTTTGATGTGGAACACGGAATTGCTCTGCACGCAGTCCAGGGGAATCGGGCCTCATGTCGAGGCGAGGGGGAAGTCTCATGGTTTTTCTCGAGTTGCGGCCGGAACCTGGGGTGTATTCCCGAGTTACGACGGGGAGGGCCCTTCCAGACATGTGTTTGTTCAGCGACGTCAGGACTCCTGGCTAGGTGCGAGGGACAACTCGGGATTCTCCTCGAGTTTTGGCATGGCAATTGGGACGCGTCTCCACCTGAGGCGGGAGACCCAGGGTCCCTTTCCACGTGCCACAGGGATCCTGGGACTCATATCCATTTTCAAGAGGAGTCAGGTATCGTCTCCTTTGGAAGCATTGATCTCCGCGGACCTCTCGAGTTTTAAAAGGATGTGAGGCCTCCGGTCGCGTAGAGGTGGAGGACTAGGTCTTTCTCTGTGGTCTCCACAGGGGATGCAGGCATCCCTTCTTCTTGGGAGATGCAACGAGCCTGCATTCAATTCACTGCAGGGTTATCCGGCCTTACTTCGAGTCAGAGCATCACAGTGTCCATTGCACTTGAGGCCACAAACTCAGGGTCCCTCTCACAAACCTGTTGCTGAGAGAAGCCTCCTCTTGAGGTGCTAGTGCAAAGTTGGTATTCCTCTTGAGTCGAAGCCCCGGACTAAGCTCTCATCTCGAGTTGATTTGGGGTCCACGGAGACCTTTCGTGTTGCTCCAGTGACCTCAGGATCGCTCTAGACTTGAGACAGTTATCTTGGGTTTTCTCTGGAGTGCCATCAAGTAAATAAAGGCTCCTTTCACGTTTGCTGTGGAACACGGAATTGCTCTGCACGCAGTGCAGGGGAATCGGGCCTCATCTCGCGGCGAGGGGAAATTTCATGGTTTTTCTCGAGTTGCGGCCGGAACCTGGGGTATATTCTCGAGTTCCGACGGGGAGGGCCCTTCCAGACACGTGTTTGTTCAGCGACGTCAGGATTCCTGCCTAGGTGCAAGGGACACCTCGGGATTCTCCTCGAGTCTTGTCATGGCAATTGGGACGCGTCTCCACGTGAGGCGGGAGACCCAGGGTCCCTTTCCACGTGCCACAGGGATCCTGGGACTCCTATCCATTTTCAAGAGGAGTCAGGCATCGTCTCCTTTGGAAGCATTGATCTCGCGGACCTCTCGAGTTTTCAAAGGATGTGAGGCCTCCGGTCCCGTTGAGGCGGAGGACTAGGTATTTCTCTGTTGTCTCCACAGGGGATTCAGACATCCCTTCGTCTTGGGAGATGCAAGACGAGCCTGCATTCAATTCACTGCAGGGATATCCGGCCATATTTCGAGTCAGAGCATCTCGGTGTCCATTCCACTTGAGGCCACAAACTCAGGGTCCCTCTCACATACCAGTAGCTGAGAGAAGCCTCCTCTTGAGGTGCTTGTGGAAAGTTGGTATTCCTCTTGAGTCGAAGCCAGGGACTAAGCTCTCATTTCGAGATGATTTGGGGTCCACGGAGCCCTTTCGTGTTGCTCCAGTGACCTCAGGATCCCTCTAGACTTGAGACAGTGATCTTGGGTTTTCTCTGGAGGGCCATCAAGGAAATCAAGGCTCCTTTCACGTTTGATTTGGAACACGGAATTGCTCTGCGCGCAGTGCAGGGGAATCGGGCCTCATCTCGCGGCGAGGGGGAAGTCTCATGGTTTTTCTCGAGTTGCGGCCGGAACCTGGGGTATATTCTCGAGTTACGACGGGGAGGGCCCTTCCTGACACGTGTTTGTCCATCGACGTCAGGACTCCTGCCTAGGTGCGAGGGACACCTCGGGATTCTCCTCGAGTCTTGGCATGGCAATTGAGACGCGTCTCCACGTGAGGCGGGAGACCCAGGGTCCCTTTTCCCGTGCCACAGGGATCCTGGGGCTCCTATCCATTTTCAAGAGGAATCAGGCATCGTCTCCGTTGGAAGCATTGATCTCCGGGGACCTCTCGAGTTTTCCAAGGATGTGAGGCCTCCGGTCGCGATGAGGCGGAGGACTAGGTCTGTCTCTGTGGTCTCCAGAGGGGATTCAAACATCCCTTCGTCTTGGGAGATGCAAGACGAGCCTGCATTCAATTCACTGCAGGGATATTCGGCCTTACTTCGAGTCAGAGCATCTCGGTATCCATTCCACTTGAGGCCACAAACTCAGGGGCCCTCTCACATACCTGTAGATGAGAGAAGCCTCCTCTTTAGGTGCTTGTGGAAAGTTGGTATTCCTCTTGAGTCGAAGCCAGGGACTAAGCTCTCATCTCGAGTTGATTTGGGGTCCACGGAGCCCTTTCGTGTTGCTCCAGTGACCTCAGGATCCCTCTAGACTTGAGACAGTGATCTTGGGTTTTCTCTGGAGTGCCATCAAGGAAATCAAGGCTCCTTTCACGTTTGAGGTGGAACATGGAATGCTCTGCACGCAGTGCAGGGGAATCGGGCCTCATCTCGCGGCGAGGGGGAAGTCTCATGGTTTATCTCCAGTTGCGGACGGACCCTGGGGTATATTCTCGAGTTACGACGGGGAGGGCCCTACCAGACACGTGTTTGTTCAGCGACGTCAGGACTCCTGCCTAGGTGCGAGGGACACCTCGGGATTCTCCTCGAGTCTTGGCATGGCAATTGGGATGCGTCTCCACGTGAGGCGGGAGACCCAGGGTCCCTTTCCACGTGCCACCGGGATCCTGGGACTCGTTTCCATTTTCAAGAGTAGTCAGGCATCGTCTCCTTTGGAAGCATTGATCTATGCGGACCTCTCGAGTTTTCAAAGGATGTGAGCCCTCCGGTCGCGATGAGGCGGAGAACTAGGTCTTTCTCTGTGGTCTCCACAGGGGATTCAGACAGCCCTTCGTCTTGGGAGATGCAAGACGAGCTTGTATTCAATTCACTGCAGATATATCCGGCCTTACTTCGAGTCAGAGCATCTCGGTGTCCATTTCACTTGAGGCCACACACTCAGGGTCCCTCTCACATACCAGTAGCTGAGAGAAGCCTCCCCTTGAGGTTCTTGTGGAAAGTTGGTATTCCTCTTGAGTCGAAGCCAGGGACTAAGCTCTCATCTGGAGTTGATTTGGGGTTCACCGAGCCCTTTCGTGTTGCTCCAGTGACCTCAGGTTCCCTCTAGACTTGAGACAGTGATCTTGGGTTTTCTCTGGAGTGCCATCAAGGAAATCAAGGCTCCTCTCACCTTTGATGTGAAACACGGAATTGCTCTGCATGCAGTGCAGGGGAATCGGGCCTCATCTCGCGGCGAGGGTATAGTCTCTTGGTTTTTCTCGAGTTGCGGCCGGAACCTGGGGTATATTCTCGAGTTACGACGGGGCGGGCCCTTCCAGACACGTGTTTGTTCAGGGATGTCAGGACTCCTGCCTAGGAGCGAGGGACACCTCGGGATTCTCCTCGAGTCTTGACATGGCAATTGGGACGCGTCTCCACATGATGCGGGAGACCCAGGGTCCCTTTCCACGTGCCACAGGGATCCTGGGACTCCTATCCATTTTCAAGAGGAGTCAGGCATCGTCTCCTTTGGAAGCATTGATCTCAGCGGACCTCTCGAGTTTTCAAAGGATGTGATTACTCCGTTCGCGTTGAGGCGGAGAACTAGGTCTTTCTCTGTGGTCTCCACAGGGGATTCAGTCATCCCTTCGTCTTGGGAGATGCAAGACGAGCCTGCATTCAATTCACTGCAGGGATAACCGGTCTTACTTCGAGTCAGAGCATCTCGGTGTCCATTCCACTTGAGGCCACAAACTCAGGGTCCCTCTCACATACCTGTAGCTGAGAGAAGCCTCCTCTTGAGGTGCTTGTGGAAAGTTGGTATTCCTCTTGAGTCGAGCCAGTGACTAAGCTCCCATCACGAGATGATTTGGGGTCCACGGACCCCTTTCGTGTTGCTCCAGTGACCTCAGGGTCACTCTAGACTTGAGACAGTGATCTTGGGTTTTCTCTGGAGTGCCATCAAGGAAATCAAGGCTCCTTTCACGTTTGATTTGGAACACGGAATTGCTCTGCACGCACTGCAGGGGAATCGGGCCTCATCTCGCGGCGAGGGGGAAGTCTCATGGTTTTTCTCGAGTTGCGGCCGGAACCTGGGGTATATTCTCGAGTTACGACGGGGAGGGCCCTTCCTGACACGTGTTTGTTCATCGACGTCAGGACTCCTGCCTAGGTGCGAGGGCCACCTCGGGATTCTCCTCGAGTCTTGGCATGGCAATTGAGACGCGTCTCCACGTGAGGCGGGAAACCCAGTGTCCCTTTTCATGTGCCACAGGGATCCTGGGGCTTCTATCCATTTTCAAGAGGAGTCAGGCATCGTCTCCTTTGGAAGCATTGATCTCCGGGGATCTCTCGAGTTTTCCAAGGATGTGAGGCCTCCGGTCGCGATGAGGCGGAGGACTAGGTCTTTCTCTGTGGTCTCCAGAGGGGATTCAGTCATCCCTTCGTCTTGGGAGATGCAAGACGAGCCTGCATTCAATTCACTGCAGTGATATCCGGCCTTACTTCGAGTCAGAGCATCTCGGTGTCCATTCCACTTGAGGCCACAAACTCAGGGTCCCTCTCACATACCTGTAGCTGAGAGAAGCCTCCTCTTGAGGTGCTTGTGGAAAGTTGGTATTCCTCTTGAGTCGAAGCCAGGGACTAAGCTCTCATCTCGAGTTGATTTGGGGTCCACGGAGCCCTTTCGTGTTGCTCCAGTGACCTCAGGATCCATCTAGACTTGAGACAGTGATCTTGGGTTTTCTCTGGAGTGCCATCAAGGAAATCAAGGCTCCTTTCACGTTTGAGGTGGAACATGGAATTGCTCTGCACGCAGTGCAGGGGAATCGGGCCTCATCTCAAGGCGAGGGGGAAGTCTCATGTTTTTTCTCCAGTTGCGGGCGGACCCTGGGGTATATTCTCGAGTTACGACGGGGAGGGCCCTTCCAGACACGTTTTTGTTCAGCGACGTCAGTACTCCTGCCTAGGTGCGAGGGACACCTCGGGATTCTCCTCGAGTCTTGGCATGGCAATTTGGACGCGTCTCCACGTGAGGCGGGTGACCCAGGGTCCCTTTCCACGTGCCACCGGGATCCTGGGACTCCTATCCATTTTCAAGAGGAGTCAGGCATCGTCTGCTTTGGAAGCATTGATCTCCGCGGACCTCTCGAGTTTTCAAAGGATGTGAGGCCTCCGGTCGCGATGAGGCGGAGAACTAGTTCTTTCTCTGTGGTCTCCACAGGTGATTCAGACATCCCTTCGTCTTGGGAGATGCAAGACGAGCCTGCATTCAATTCACGGTAGGGATGTCCGTCCTTACTTCGAGTCAGAGCATCTCGGTGTCCATTCCACTTGAGGCCACAAACTCATGGTCCCTCACACATACTTGTAGCTGACAGTTGCCTCCTCTTGAGGTGCTTGTGGAAAGTTGGTATTCCTCTTGAGTCGAAGCCAGGGACTAAGCTCTCATCTCGAGTTGATTTGGGGTCCACGGAGCCCTTTCGTGTTGCTCCAGTGACCTCAGGATCCCTCTAGACTTGAGACAGTGATCTTGGGTTTTCTCTGGAGTGCCATCAAGGAAATCAAGGCTCCTTTCACCTTTGAGGTGGAACACGGAATTGCTCTGCATGCAGTGCAGGGGTATCGGGCCTCATCTCGCGGCGAGGGGATAATCTCATGGTTTTTCTCGAGTTGCGGCCGGAACCTGGGGTATATTCTCGAGTTACGACGGGGAGTGCCCTTCCATACACGTGTTTGTTCAGCGACGTCAGGACTCCTGCCTAGGAGCGAGGGACACCTCGGGATTCTCCTCGAGTCTTGGCATGGCAATTGGGACGCGTCTCCACGTGAGGCGGGAGACCCAGGGTCCCTTTCCACGTGCCACAGGGATCCTGGGACTCCTATCCATTTTCAAGAGGAGTCAGGCATCGTCTCCTTTGGAAGCATTGATCTCAGCGGACCTCTCGAGTTTTCAAAGGATGTGAGTACTCCGTTCGCGTTGAGGCGGAGAACTAGGTCTTTCTCTGTGGTCTCCACAGGGGATTCAGACATCCCTTCGTCTTGGGAGATGCAAGACGAGCCTGCTTTCAATTCACTGCAGGGATATCCGGCCATATTTCGAGTCAGAGCATCTCGGTGTCCATTCCACTTGAGGCCACAAACTCAGGGTCCCTCTCACATACCAGTAGCTGAGAGAAGCCTCCTCTTGAGGTGCTTGTGGAAAGTTGGTATTCCTCTTGAGTAGAAGCCAGGGACTAAGCTCTCATTTCGAGATGATTTGGGGTCCACGGAGCCCTTTCGTGTTGCTCCAGTGACCTCAGGATCCCTCTAGACTTGAGACAGTGATCTTGGGTTTTCTCTGGAGGGCCATCAAGGAAATCAAGGCTCCTTTCACGTGTGATTTGGAACACGGAATTGCTCTGCACGCAGTGCAGGGGAATCGGGCCTCATCTCGCGGCGAGGGGGAAGTCTCATGGTTTTTCTCGAGTTGCGGCCGGAACCTGGGGTATATTCTCGAGTTACGACGGGGAGGGCCCTTCCTGACACGTGTTTGTCCATCGACGTCAGGACTCCTGCCTAGGTGCGAGGGACACCTCGGGATTCTCCTCGAGTCTTGGCATGGCAATTGAGACGCGTCTCCACGTGAGGCGGAAGACCCAGGGTCCCTTTTCACGTGCCACAGGGATCCTGGGGCTCCTATCCATTTTCAAGAGGAATCAGGCATCGTCTCCTTTGGAAGCATTGATCTCCGGGGACCTCTCGAGTTTTCCAAGGATGTGAGGCCTCCGGTCGCGATGAGGCGGAGGACTAGGTCTTTCTCTGTGGTCTCCAGAGGGGATTCAAACATCCCTTCGTCTTGGGAGATGCAAGACGAGCCTGCATTCAATTCACTGCAGGGATATTCGGCCTTACTTCGAGTCAGAGCATCTCGGTGTCCATTCCACTTGAGGCCACAAACTCAGGGGCCCTCTCACATACCTGTAGCTGAGAGAAGCCTCCTTTTAGGTGCTTGTGGAAAGTTGGTATTCCTCTTGAGTCGAAGCCAGGGACTAAGCTCTCATCTCGAGTTGATTTGGGGTCCACGGAGCCCTTTCGTGTTGCTCCAGTGACCTCAGGATCCCTCTAGACTTGAGACAGTGATCTTGGGTGTTCTCTAGAGTGCCATCAAGGAAATCAAGGCTCCTTTCACGTTTGATGTGGAACACGGAATTGCTCTGCACGCAGTGCAGGGGAATCGGGCCTCATCTCGCGGCGAGGGGGAAGTCTCATGGTTTTTCTCGAGTTGCGGCCGGAACCTGGGGTATATTCTCGAGTTACGATGGGGAGGGCCCTTCCAGACACGTGTTTGTTCAGCGTCGTCAGGACTCCTGCCTAGGTGCGGGGGACACCTCGGGATTTTCCTCGAGTCTTGGCATGGCAATTGGGACGCGTCTCCACGTGAGGCGGGAGACCCAGAGTCCCTTTCCACGTGCCACAGGGATCCTGGGACTCCTATCCATTTTCAAGAAGAGTCAGGCATCGTCTCCTTTGGAAGCATTGATCTCCACAGACCTCTCGAGTTTTCAAAGGATGTGAGGCTCCAGTCATGATGAGACGGAGGACTAGGTCTTTCTCTGTGGTCTCCAAAGGGGATTCAGACATCTCTTCGTCTATGGAGATGAAAGACGAGCCTGCATTCAATTCACTGAAGGGATATCCGGCCTTACCTCGAGTCAGAGCATCTCGGTGTCCATTCCACTTGAGGCCACAAACTCAGGGTCCCTCTCACATACCTGTAGCTGAGAGAAGCCTCCTCTTGAGGTGCTTGTGGAAAGTTGGTATTCCTCTTGACTCGAAGCCAGGGACTAAGCTCTCATCTCGAGTTGATTTGGGGTCCACGGAGCCCTTTCCTGTTGCTCCAGTGACCTCAGGATCCCTCTCGACTTGAGACAGTGATTTTGGGTTTTCTCTGCAGTGCCATCAAGGAAATCAAGTCTCATTTCACGTTTGATGTGGAAGACGGAATTGCTCTGCACGCAGTGCAGGGGAATCGGGCCTCATCTCGCAGCGAGGGGGAAGTCTCACGGTTTTTCTCGAGTTGCGGCCGGAACCTGGGGTATATTCTCGAGTTACGATGGGGAGGTCCCTTCCAGACACGTGTTTGTTCAGCGACGTCAGGACTCCTGCCTAGGTGAGAGGGACACCTCGGGATTCTCCTCGAGTCTTGGCATGGCAATTGGGACGCGTCTCCACGTGAGGCGGGAGACCCAGCGTCCCTTTCCACGTGCCACAGGGTTCCTGGGACTCCTGTCCATTTTCAAGAGGAGTCAGGCATCGTCTCCTTTGGAAGCATTGATCTCCGCGGACCTCTCGAGTTTTCAACGGATGTCAGGCCTCCGGTCGCGATGAGGCGGAGAATTAGTTCTTTCTCTGTGGTCTCCACAGGGGATTCAGACATCCCGTCGTCTTGGGAGATGCAAGACGAGCCTGCATTCAATTCACTGCAGGGATATCCGGCCTTTCTTCGAGTCAGAGCGTCTCGGTGTCCATTCCACTTGAGGCCAGCAACTCAGGGTCCCTCTCACATACCTGTAGCTGAGAGAAGCCTCCTCTTGAGGTGCTTGTGGAAAGTTGGTATTCCTCTTGTCTCGAAGCCAGGGACTAAGCTACCATCTCGAGTTGATTTGGGGTGCACGGATCCCTTTCGTGTTGCTCCAGTGACCTCAGGATCCCTCTCGACTTGAGACAGTGATTTTGGGTTTTCTCTGCAGTGCCATCAAGGAAATCAAGTCTCCTTTCACGTTTGATGTGGAACACGGAATTGCTCTGCATGCAGTCCAGGATAATCGGGCCTCATGTCGCGGCGAGGGGGAAGTCTCATGGTTTTTCTCGAGTTGCGGCCGGAACTTGGGGTATATTCTCGAGTTACGACGGGGAGGGCCCTTCCAGCCACGTGTTTGTTCAGCGACGTCAGGACTCCTGCCTAGGTGCGAGGGACACCTCGGGATTCTCCTCGAGTCTTGGCATGGAAATTGGGACATATCTCCACGTGAGGCGGGAGACCCAGGGTCCCTTTCCACGTGCCACAGGGATCCTGGGACTCCTATCCATTTTCAAGAGGAGTAAGGCATCGTCTCCTTTGGAAGCATTGACCTCCGCGGACCTCTCGAGTTTTCAAAGGATGTGAGCCCTCCGGTCGCGATGAGGCGGAGGACTAGGTCTTTTTCTGTGGTCTCCACAGGGGATTCAGACATCCCTTCGTCTTGGGAGATGCAAGACGAGCCTGCATTCAATTCACTGCAGCGATATCCGGCCTAACTTCGAGTCAGAGCATCTCGGTGTCCATTCCACTTGAGGCCACAAACTCAGGGTCCCTCTCACATACCTGTAGCTGAGAGAAGCCTCCATTTCAGGTGCTTGTGGAAAGTTGGTATTCCTCTTGAGTCGAAGCCAGGGACTAAGCTCTCATCTCGATTTGATTTGGGGTTCCCCGAGCCCTTTCGTGTTGCTCCAGTGACCTCAGGATCCCTCTAGACTTGAGCCAGTGATCTTGGGTTTTCTCTGGAGTGCCATCAAGGAAATCAAGGCTCCTTTCACCTTTGATGTGGAACACGGAATTGCTCTGCATGCAGTGCAGGGGAATCGGGCCTCATCTCGCGGCGAGGGGATAGTCTCTTGGTTTTTCTCGAGTTGCGGCCGGAACCTGGGGTATATTCTCGAGTTACGACGGGGCGGTCCCTTCCATACACGTGTTTGTTCAGCGAAGTCAGGACTCCTGCCTAGGTGCGAGGGACACCTCGGGATTCTCCTCGAGTCTTGGCATGGCAATTGGGACGCGTCTCCACGTGAGGCGGGAGACCCAGGGTCCCTTTCCACGTGCCACAGGGATCCTGGGACTCGTATCCATTTTCAAGAGGAGTCAGGCATCATCTCCTTTGGAAGCATTGATCTCAGCGGACCTCTCGAGTTTTCAAAGGATGTGAGTACTCCGTTGGCGTTGAGGCGGAGAACTAGGTCTTTCTCTGTGGTCTCCACAGGGGATTCAGACATCCCTTCGTCTTGGGAGATGCAAGACGAGCCTGCTTTCAATTCACTGCAGGGATATCCGGCCATATTTCGAGTCAGAGCATCTCGGTGTCCATTCCACTTGAGGCCACAAACTCAGGGTCCCTCTCACATACCAGTAGCTGAGAGAAGCCTCCCCTTGAGGTGCTTGTGGAAAGTTGGTATTCCTCTTGAGTCGAAGCCAGGGACTAAGCTCTCATCTCGAGTTGATTTGGGGTTCCCCGAGCCCTTTCGTGTTGCTCCAGTGACCTCAGGATCCCTCTAGACTTGAGCCAGTGATCTTGGGTTTTCTCTGGAGTGCCATCAAGGAAATCAAGGCTCCTTTCACCTTTGATGTGGAACACGGAATTGCTCTGCATGCAGTGCAGGGGAATCGGGCCTCATCTCGCGGCGAGGGGATAGTCTCTTGGTTTTTCTCGAGTTGCGGCCGGAACCTGGGGTATATTCTCGAGTTACGACGGGGAGGGCCCTTCCAGACACGTGTTTGTTCAGCGAAGTCAGGACTCCTGCCTAGGTGCGAGGGACACCTCGGGATTCTCCTCGAGTCTTGGCATGGCCATTGGGACACGTCTCCACGTGAGGCGGGAGACCCAGTGTCCCTTTCCACGTGCCACAGGGATCCTGGGACTCGTATCCATTTTCAAGAGGAGTCAGGCATCGTCTCCTTTGGAAGCATTGATCTCAGCGGACCTCTCGAGTTTTCAAAGGATGTGAGTACTCCGTTCGCGTTGAGGCGGAGAACTAGGTCTTTCTCTGTGGTCTCCACAGGGGATTCAGACATCCCTTCGTCTTGGGAGATGCAAGACGAGCCTGCTTTCAATTCACTGCAGGGATATCCGGCCATATTTCGAGTCAGAGCATCTCGGTGTCCATTCCACTTGAGGCCACAAACTCAGGGTCCCTCTCACATACCAGTAGCTGAGAGAAGCCTCCTCTTGAGGTGCTTGTGGAAAGTTGGTATTCCTCTTGAGTCGAAGCCAGGGACTAAGCTCTCATTTCGAGATGATTTGGGGTCCACGGAGCCCTTTCGTGTTGCTCCAGTGACCTCAGGATCCCTCTAGACTTGAGACAGTGATCTTGGGTTTTCTCTGGAGGGCCATCAAGGAAATCAAGGCTCCTTTCACGTTTGATGTGGAACACGGAATTGCTCTGCGCGCAGTGCAGGGGAATCGGGCCTCATCTCGCGGCGAGGGGGAAGTCTCATGGTTTTTCTCGAGTTGCGGCCGGAACCTGGGGTATATTCTCGAGTTACGACGGGGAGGGCCCTTCCTGACACGTGTTTGTTCATCGACGTCAGGACTCCTGCCTAGGTGCGAGGGCCACCTCGGGATTCTCCTCGAGTCTTGGCATGGCAATTGAGACGCGTCTCCACGTGAGGCGGGAAACCCAGTGTCCCTTTTCATGTGCCACAGGGATCCTGGGGCTTCTATCCATTTTCAAGAGGAGTCAGGCATCGTCTCCTTTGGAAGCATTGATCTCCGGGGATCTCTCGAGTTTTCCAAGGATGTGAGGCCTCCGGTCGCGATGAGGCGGAGGACTAGGTCTTTCTCTGTGGTCTCCAGAGGGGATTCAGTCATCCCTTCGTCTTGGGAGATGCAAGACGAGCCTGCATTCAATTCACTGCAGTGATATCCGGCCTTACTTCGAGTCAGAGCATCTCGGTGTCCATTCCACTTGAGGCCACAAACTCAGGGTCCCTCTCACATACCTGTAGCTGAGAGAAGCCTCCTCTTGAGGTGCTTGTGGAAAGTTGGTATTCCTCTTGAGTCGAAGCCAGGGACTAAGCTCTCATCTCGAGTTGATTTGGGGTCCACGGAGCCCTTTCGTGTTGCTCCAGTGACCTCAGGATCCATCTAGACTTGAGACAGTGATCTTGGGTTTTCTCTGGAGTGCCATCAAGGAAATCAAGGCTCCTTTCACGTTTGAGGTGGAACATGGAATTGCTCTGCACGCAGTGCAGGGGAATCGGGCCTCATCTCAAGGCGAGGGGGAAGTCTCATGTTTTTTCTCCAGTTGCGGGCGGACCCTGGGGTATATTCTCGAGTTACGACGGGGAGGGCCCTTCCAGACACGTTTTTGTTCAGCGATGTCAGGACTCCTGCCTAGGTGCGAGGGACACCTCGGGATTCTCCTCGAGTCTTGGCATGGCAATTTGGACACGTCTCCACGTGAGGCGGGTGACCCAGGGTCCCTTTCCACGTGCCACCGGGATCCTGGGACTCCTATCCATTTTCAAGAGGAGTCAGGCATCGTCTGCTTTGGAAGCATTGATCTCCGCGGACCTCTCGAGTTTTCAAAGGATGTGAGGCCTCCGGTCGCGATGAGGCGGAGAACTAGGTCTTTCTCTGTGGTCTCCACAGGTGATTCAGACATCCCTTCGTCTTGGGAGATGCAAGACGAGCCTGCATTCAATTCACGGTAGGGATGTCCGTCCTTACTTCGAGTCAGAGCATCTCGGTGTCCATTCCACTTGAGGCCACAAACTCATGGTCCCTCACACATACTTGTAGCTGACAGTTGCCTCCTCTTGAGGTGCTTGTGGAAAGTTGGTATTCCTCTTGAGTCGAAGCCAGGGACTAAGCTCTCATCTCGAGTTGATTTGGGGTCCACGGAGCCCTTTCGTGTTGCTCCAGTGACTTCAGGATCCCTCTAGACTTGAGACAGTGATCTTGGGTTTTCTCTGGAGTGCCATCAAGGAAATCAAGGCTCCTTTCAACTTTGAGGTGGAACACGGAATTGCTCTGCATGCAGTGCAGGGGTATCGGGCCTCATCTCGCGGCGAGGGGATAATCTCATGGTTTTTCTCGAGTTGCGGCCGGAACCTGGGGTATATTCTCGAGTTACGACGGGGAGTGCCCTTCCATACACGTGTTTCTTCAGCGACGTCAGGACTCCTGCCTAGGAGCGAGGGACACCTCGGGATTCTCCTCGAGTCTTGGCATGGCAATTGGGACGCGTCTCCACGTGAGGCGGGAGACCCAGGGTCCCTTTCCACGTGCCACAGGGATCCTGGGACTCCTATCCATTTTCAAGAGGAGTCAGGCATCGTCTCCTTTGGAAGCATTGATCTCAGCGGACCTCTCGAGTTTTCAAAGGATGTGAGTACTCCGTTCGCGTTGAGGCGGAGAACTAGGTCTTTCTCTGTGGTCTCCACAGGGGATTCAGACATCCCTTCGTCTTGGGAGATGCAAGACGAGCCTGCTTTCAATTCACTGCAGGGATATCCGGCCATATTTCGAGTCAGAGCATCTCGGTGTCCATTCCACTTGAGGCCACAAACTCAGGGTCCCTCTCACATACCAGTAGCTGAGAGAAGCCTCCTCTTGAGGTGCTTGTGGAAAGTTGGTATTCCTCTTGAGTAGAAGCCAGGGACTAAGCTCTCATTTCGAGATGATTTGGGGTCCACGGAGCCCTTTCGTGTTGCTCCAGTGACCTCAGGATCCCTCTAGACTTGAGACAGTGATCTTGGGTTTTCTCTGGAGGGCCATCAAGGAAATCAAGGCTCCTTTCACGTTTGATTTGGAACACGGAATTGCTCTGCACGCAGTGCAGGGGAATCGGGCCTCATCTCGCGGCGAGGGGGAAGTCTCATGGTTTTTCTCGAGTTGCGGCCGGAACCTGGGGTATATTCTCGAGTTACGACGGGGAGGGCCCTTCCTGACACGTGTTTGTCCATCGACGTCAGGACTCCTGCCTAGGTGCGAGGGACACCTCGGGATTCTCCTCGAGTCTTGGCATGGCAATTGAGACGCGTCTCCACGTGAGGCGGGAGACCCAGGGTCCCTTTTCACGTGCCACAGGGATCCTGGGGCTCCTATCCATTTTCAAGAGGAATCAGGCATCGTCTCCTTTGGAAGCATTGATCTCCGGGGACCTCTCGAGTTTTCCAAGGATGTGAGGCCTCCGGTCGCGATGAGGCGGAGGACTAGGTCTTTCTCTGTGGTCTCCAGAGGGGATTCAAACATCCCTTCGTCTTGGGAGATGCAAGACGAGCCTGCATTCAATTCACTGCAGGGATATTCGGCCTTACTTCGAGTCAGAGCATCTCGGTGTCCATTCCACTTGAGGCCACAAACTCAGGGGCCCTCTCACATACCTGTAGCTGAGAGAAGCCTCCTCTTTAGGTGCTTGTGGAAAGTTGGTATTCCTCTTGAGTCGAAGCCAGGGACTAAGCTCTCATCTCGAGTTGATTTGGGGTCCACGGAGCTCTTTCCTGTTGCTCCAGTGACCTCAGGATCCCTCTAGACTTGAGACAGTGATCTTGGGTTTTCTCTGGAGTGCCATCAAGGAAATCAAGGCTCCTTTCACGTTTGAGGTGGAACATGGAATGCTCTGCACGCAGTGCAGGGGATTCGGGCCTCAACTCGCGGCGAGGGGGAAGTCTCATGGTTTTTCTCCAGTTGCGGACGGACCCTGGGGTATATTTTCGAGTTACGACGGGGAGGGCCCTACCAGACACGTGTTTGTTCAGCGACGTCAGGACTCCTGCCTAGGTGCGAGGGACACCTCGGGATTCTCCTCGAGTCTTGGCATGGCAATTGGGATGCGTCTCCACGTGAGGCGGGAGACCCAGGGTCCCTTTCCACGTGCCACCGGGATCCTGGGACTCCTTTCCATTTTCAAGAGTAGTCAGGCATCGTCTCCTTTGGAAGCATTGATCTCCGCGGACCTCTCGAGTTTTCAAAGGATGTGAGCCCTCCGGTCGCGATGAGGCGGAGAACTAGGTCTTTCTCTGTGGTCTCCACAGTGGATTCAGACATCCCTTCGTCTTGGGAGATGCAAGACGAGCCTGCATTCAATTCACTGCAGGGATATCCAGCCTTACTTCGAGTCAGAGCATCTCGGTGTACATTCCACTTGAGGCCACAAACTCAGGGGCCCTCTCACATACCTGTAGCTGAGAGAAGCCTCCTCTTGAGGTGCTTGTGGAAAGTTGGTTTTCCTCTTTAGACGAAGCCAGGGACTAAGCTCTCATCTCGAGTTGATTTGCGTTCCACGGAGCCCTTTCGTGTTGCTCCAGTGACCTCAGGATCCCTCTAGACTTGAGACAGTGAACTTGGGTTTTCTCTAGAGTGCCATCAAGGAAATCAAGGCTCCTTTCACGTTTGATGTGGAACACGGAATTGCTCTGCACGCAGTGCAGGGGAATCGGGCCTCATCTCGCGGCGAGGGGGAAGTCTCATGGTTTTTCTCGAGTTGCGGCCGGAACCTGGGGTATATTCTCGAGTTACGATGGGGAGGGCCCTTCCAGACACGTGTTTGTTCAGCGTCGTCAGGACTCCTGCCTAGGTGCGGGGGACACCTCGGGATTTTCCTCGAGTCTTGGCATGGCAATTGGGACGCGTCTCCACGTGAGGCGGGAGACCCAGAGTCCCTTTCCACGTGCCACAGGGATCCTGGGACTCCTATCCATTTTCAAGAAGAGTCAGGCATCGTCTCCTTTGGAAGCATTGATCTCCACAGACCTCTCGAGTTTTCAAAGGATGTGAGGCTCCAGTCATGATGAGGCGGAGGACTAGGTCTTTCTCTGTGGTCTCCAAAGGGGATTCAGACATATCTTCGTCTATGGAGATGAAAGACGAGCCTGCATTCAATTCACTGAAGGGATATCCGGCCTTACCTCGAGTCAGAGCATCTCGGTGTCCATTCCACTTGAGGCCACAAACTCAGGGTCCCTCTCACATACCTGTAGCTGAGAGAAGCCTCCTCTTGAGGTGCTTGTGGAAAGTTGGTATTCCTCTTGACTCGAAGCCAGGGACTAAGCTCTCATCTCGAGTTGATTTGGGGTCCACGGAGCCCTTTCCTGTTGCTCCAGTGACCTCAGGATCCCTCTCGACTTGAGACAGTGATTTTGGGTTTTCTCTGCAGTGCCATCAAGGAAATCAAGTCTCATTTCACGTTTGATGTGGAAGACGGAATTGCTCTGCACGCAGTGCAGGGGAATCGGGCCTCATCTCGCAGCGAGGGGGAAGTCTCACGGTTTTTCTCGAGTTGCGGCCGGAACCTGGGGTATATTCTCGAGTTACGATGGGGAGGTCCCTTCCAGA
Organism: Dama dama; assembly: GCF_033118175.1. NCBI lineage: Eukaryota > Metazoa > Chordata > Mammalia > Artiodactyla > Cervidae > Dama > Dama dama. Next base: position 3,239,273 of record NW_026870879.1, on the reverse strand, counting down.
CACGTGTTTGTTCAGCAACGTCAGGACTCCTGCCTAGGTGAGAGGGACACCTCGGGATTCTCCTCGAGTCTTGGCATGGCAATTGGGACGCGTCTCCACGTGAGGCGGGAGACCCAGCGTCCCTTTCCACGTGCCACAGGGTTCCTGGGACTCCTGTCCATTTTCAAGAGGAGTCAGGCATCGTCTCCTTTGGAAGCATTGATCTCCGCGGACCTCTCGAGTTTTCAAAGGATGTCAGGCCTCCGGTCGCGATGAGGCGGAGAATTAGTTCTTTCTCTGTGGTCTCCACAGGGGATTCAGACATCCCGTCGTCTTGGGAGATGCAAGACGAGCCTGCATTCAATTCACTGCAGGGATATCCGGCCTTTCTTCTAGTCAGAGCGTCTCGGTGTCCATTCCCCTTGAGGCCAGCAACTCAGGGTCCCTCTCACATACCTGTAGCTGAGAGAAGCCTCCTCTTGAGGTGCTTGTGGAAAGTTGGTATTCCTCTTGTCTCGAAGCCAGGGACTAATCTACCATCTCGAGTTGATTTGGGGTGCACGGATCCCTTTCGTGTTGCTCCAGTGACCTCAGGATCCCTCTCGACTTGAGACAGTGATTTTGGGTTTTCTCTGCAGTGCCATCAAGGAAATCAAATCTCCTTTCACGTTTGATGTGGAACACGGAATTGCTCTGCATGCAGTCCAGGATAATCGGGCCTCATGTCGCGGCGAGGGGGAAGTCTCATGGTTTTTCTCGAGTTGCGGCCGGAACTTGGGGTATATTCTCGAGTTACGATGGGGAGGGCCCTTTCAGACACGTGTTTGTTCAGCGACGTCAGGACTCCTGCCTAGGTGCGAGGGACACCTCGGGATTCTCCTCGAGTCTTGGCATGGAAATTGGGACGCATCTCCACGTGAGGCGGGAGACCCAGGGTCCCTTTCCACGTGCCACAGGGATCCTGGGACTCCTATCCATTTTCAAGAGGAGTAAGGCATCGTCTCCTTTGGAAGCATTGACCTCCGCGGACCTCTCGAGTTTTCAAAGGATGTGAGCCCTCCGGTCGCGATGAGGCGGAGGACTAGGTCTTTTTCTGTGGTCTCCACAGGGGATTCAGACATCCCTTCGTCTTGGGAGATGCAAGACGAGCCTGCATTCAATTCACTGCAGCGATATCCGACCTAACTTCGAGTCAGAGCATCTCGGTGTCCATTCCACTTGAGGCCACAAACTCAGGGTCCCTCTCACATACCTGTAGCTGAGAGAAGCCTCCATTTGAGGTGCTTGTGGAAAGTTGGTATTCCTCTTGAGTGGAAGCCAGGGACTAAGCTCTCATCTCGAGTTGATTTGGGGTCCACGGAGCCCTTTCGTGTTGCTCCAGTGACCTCAGGATCCCCCTAGCCTTGAGACAGTGATCTTGGGTTTTCTCTGGAGTGCCATCAAGGAAATCAAGCCTCCTTTCACGTTTGATGTGGAACACGGAATTGCTCTGCACGCAGTGCAGGGGAATCGAGCCTCATCTCGCGGCGAGGTGGAATTCTCATGGTTTTTCTCGAGTCGCGCCTGGAACCTGTGTTATATTCTCGAGTTATGACGGGCAGGGCCCTTCCAGACACGTGTTTGTTCAGCGACGTCAGGACTCCTGCCTAGGTGCGAGGGACACATCGGGATTCTCCTCGAGTCTTGGCATGGCAATTGGGACGCGTCTCCACGTGAGGCGGGAGACCCAGGGTCCCTTTCCACGTGCCACAGGGATCCTGGGGCTCCTATCCATTTTCAAGAGAAGTCAGGCATCGTCTCCTTTGGAAGCATTGATCTCAGCGGACCTCTCGAGTTTTCAAAGGATGTGAGTACTCCGTTCGCGTTGAGGCGGAGAACTAGGTCTTTCTCTGTGGTCTCCACAGGGGATTCAGACATCCCTTCGTCTTGGGAGATGCAAGACGAGCCTGCTTTCAATTCACTGCAGGGATATCCGGCCATATTTCGAGTCAGAGCATCTCGGTGTCCATTCCACTTGAGGCCACAAACTCAGGGTCCCTCTCACATACCTGTAGCTGAGAGAAGCCTCCCCTTGAGGTGCTTGTGGAAAGTTGGTATTCCTCTTGAGTCGGAGCCAGGGACTAAGCTCTCATCTCGAGTTGATTTGGGGTTCCCCGAGCCCTTTCGTGTTGCTCCAGTGACCTCAGGATCCCTCTAGACTTGAGACAGTGATCTTGGGTTTTCTCTGGAGTGCCATCAAGGAAATCAAGGCTCCTTTCACCTTTGATGTGGAACACGGAATTGCTCTGCATGCAGTGCAGGGGAATCGGGCCTCATCTCGCGGCGAGGGGATAGTCTCTTGGTTTTTCTCGAGTTGCGGCCGGAACCTGGGGTATATTCTCGAGTTATGACGGGGCGGTCCCTTCCATACACGTGTTTGTTCAGCGAAGTCAGGACTCCTGCCTAGGTGCGAGGGACACCTCGGGATTCTCCTCGAGTCTTGGCATGGCCATTGGGACACGTCTCCACGTGAGGCGGGAGACCCAGTGTCCCTTTCCACGTGCCACAGGGATCCTGGGACTCGTATCCATTTTCAAGAGGAGTCAGGCATCGTCTCCTTTGGAAGCATTGATCTCAGCGGACCTCTCGAGTTTTCAAAGGATGTGAGTACTCCGTTCGCGTTGAGGCGGAGAACTAGGTCTTTCTCTGTGGTCTCCACAGGGGATTCAGACATCCCTTCGTCTTGGGAGATGCAAGACGAGCCTGCTTTCAATTCACTGCAGGGATATCCGGCCATATTTCGAGTCAGAGCATCTCGGTGTCCATTCCACTTGAGGCCACAAACTCAGGGTCCCTATCACATACCAGTAGCTGAGAGAAGCCTCCTCTTGAGGTGCTTGTGGAAAGTTGGTATTCCTCTTGAGTCGAAGCCAGGGACTAAGCTCTCATTTCGAGATGATTTGGGGTCCACGGAGCCCTTTCGTGTTGCTCCAGTGACCTCAGGATCCCTCTAGACTTGAGACAGTGATCTTGGGTTTTCTCTGGAGGGCCATCAAGGAAATCAAGGCTCCTTTCACGTTTGATTTGGAACACGGATTTGCTCTGCACGCAGTGCAGGGGAATCGGGCCTCATGTTGCGGCGAGGGGAAGTCTCATGGTTTTTCTCGAGATGCGGCCGGAACCTGGGGTATATTCTCGAGTTACGACGGCGAGGGCCCTTCCAGACGCGTGTTTGTTCAGCGACGTTAGGACTCCTGCCTAGGTGCGGAGGACAACTCGGGATTCTCCTCGAGTCTTGGCATGGCAATTGGGACGCGTCTCCACGTGAGGCGGGAGACCCAGGGTCCCTTTCCACGTGCCACAGGGATCCTGGGACTCCTAACCATTTTCAAGAGGAGTCAGGCATCGTCTCCTTTGGAAGCATTGATCTCCACGGACCTCTCGAGTTTTCAATGGATGTGAGTCCTCCGGTCGTGATGTGGCGAGAACTAGTTTTTTCTCTGTGGTCTCCACAGGGGATTCAGACATCCCTTCGTTTTGGGAGATGCAAGACGAGCCTGTATTCAATTCACTGCATGGATATCCGGCCTTACTTCGAGTCAGAGCATCTCGGTGTCCATTCCACTTGAGGCCACAAACTCAGGGGCCCTCTCACATACCTGTAGCTGAGAGAAGCCTCCTCTTAAGGTGCTTGTGGAAAGTTGGTATTCCTCTTGAGTTGAAGCCAGGGACTAAGCTCTCATCTCGAGTTGATTTGGCGTCCACGGAGCCTTTTCGTGTTGCTCCAGTGACCTCAGGTTCCCTCTAGACTTGAGACAGTGATCTTGGGTTTTCTCTGGAGTGCCATCAAGGATATCAAGGCTCCTTTCACGTTTGATGTGGAACATGGAATTGCTCTGCACGCAGTGCAGGGGAATCGGTCCTCATCTCACGGCGAGGGGGAAGTCTCATGGTTTTTCTCGAGTGGCGGCCGGAACCTTTGGTATATTCTCGCGTTACGATCGGGTGTGCCCTTCCAGACACGTGTTTGTTCAGCAACGTCAGAACCAATGCCTAGGTTCGATGGACACCTCGGTATTCTCCCCGAGGCGTGGCATGGCAATTGGGACGCATCTCCACGTGAGGCGGGAGACCCAGGGTCCCGTTCCACGTGCCACAGGGATCCTTGGACTCCTATCCATTTTCAAGAGGAGTCAGGCATCGTCTCCTTTGGAAGCATTGATCTCCGCGGACCTCTCGAATTTTCAAAGGATGTGAGGCCTTTGATTGCGATGATGTGGAGAACTAGTTCTTTCTCTGTGGTCTCCACAGGGGATACAGATATCCCTTCCTCTTGGGAGATGCAAGACGAGCCTGCATTAAATTCACTGCAGGGATATCCGGCCTTACTTCGAGTCAGAGCATCTCGGTGTCCATTCCACTTGAGGCCACAAACTCAGGGTCCCTCTCACATACCTGTAGCTGAGAGAAGCCTCCTCTTGAGGTGCTTGTGGAAAGTTGGTATTCCTCTTGAGTTTAAGCCAGGGACTAAGCTCTAATCTCGAGTTGATGTGGGTTGCACGGAGCCCTTTCTTGTTGCTACAGTGACCTCAGGATCCCTCTAGACTTGAGACAGTGATCTTGGGTTTTCTCTGGAGTGGCATCAAGGAAATCAAGGCTCCTTTCACGTTTGATGTGGAACACGGAATTGCTCTGCACGCAGTGCAGGGGAATCGGGCCTCATCTCGTGGCGAGGGGGAAGTCTCATGGTTTTTCTCGAGTTGCGGCCGGAACAAGGGGTATATTCTCGAGTTACGACGGGGAGGGCCCTTCCAGACACGTGTTTGTTCAGCGACGTCAGGACTTTTGCCTAGGTGCGAGGGACACCTCGGCATTCTCCTTCACTCCTGGCATCGCAATTGGGACCCGTCTCCACGTGACGCAGGAGACCACGTGTCCCTTTCCAATTGCCACAGGGATCCTGGAACTCCTATCCAATTTCAAGAGAGTCAGCAACGTCTCCTTTGGAAGCATTGATCTCCGCGGACCTCTCGAGTTTTCAAAGGATGTGAGGCCTCCGGTCGCGATGAGGCAGAGAACTAGGTCCTTCTCTGTGGTCTCCACAGGGGATTCAGACATCCCTTCCTCTTGGGAAATGCAGGACGAGCCTGCATTCAATTCACTGCAGGGATATCCGGCCTTACTTCGAGTCAGAGCATCTCGGTGTCCATTCCACTTGAGGCCACAAACTCAGGGTCCCTCTCACATACCTGTAGCTGAGAGAAGCCTCCTCTTGAGGTGCTTGTGGAAAGGAGGTATTCCTCTTGAGTCGAAGCCAGGGACTAAGGTCTCATCTCGAGTTGATTTGGGGTCCACGGAACCCTTTCATTTTGCTACAGTGACCTGAGGATCCCTCTAGACTTGAGACAGTGATCTTGGGTTTTCTCTGTAGTGCCATCAAGGAAATCAAGGCTTTTTTCTCGTTTGATGTGGAACACGGAATTGCTCTGCACGCAGTGCAGGGGAATCGGGCCTCACCTCCCAGCAAGTGGGAAGTCTCATGGTTTTTCTCGAGTTGCGGCCGGAACCTGGGGTATATTCTCGAGTTACGATGGGGAGGGCCCTTTCAGACACGTGTTTGTTCAGCGACGTCAGGACTCCTGCCTAGGTGCCATGGACACCTCGGGATTCTCCTCGAGTCTTGGCATGGCAATTGGGACGCGTCTCCACGTAAGGCAGGAGACCCAGGGTCCCTTTCCACGTGCCACAGGGATCCTGGGACTCCTATCCATTTTCAAGAGGAGTCATGCATCGTCTCCTTCGGAAGTATTGATCTACGCAGACCTTTCGATTTTTCTAAGAATATGAGGCCTCCGGTTGCTTTGAGGCATAGGACTAGGTCTTTCTCTGTGCTCTCCACAGGGGATTCAGACAATCGTTCGTCTTGGGAGATGCAAGACGAGCCTGCATTCACTTCACTGCAGGGATATCCGGCCTTACTTCGAGTCAGAGCATCTCGGTGTCCATTCCACTTGAGGCCACAAACTCAGGGTCCCTCTCACATACCTGTAGCTGAGAGAAGCCTCCTCTTGAGGTGCTTGTGGAAAGTTGGTATTCCTCTTGAGTCGAAGCCAGGGACTAAGCTCTCATCTCGAGTTGATTTGGGGTCCACGGAGCCCTTACGTGTTTCTCCAGTGACCTCAGGATCCCTCTAGACTTGAGACAGTGATCTTGGGTTTTCTCTGGAGTGCCATCAAGGAAATCAAGGCTCCTTTCACGTTTGATGTGGAACACGGAATTGCTCTGCACGCAGTGCAGGGGAATCGGGTCTCATCTCGCGGCGAGGGGGAAGTCTCATGGTTTTTCTCGAGTTGCGACCGGACCCTTGGATATATTCTCGAGTTACGATGGGGAGGGCCCTTCCAGACACGTGTTTGTTCAGCGACGTCAGGACTACTGCCTAGGTGCGAGGGACACCTCGGGATTCACCTCGAGTCTTGGCATGGCAATTGGGACGCGTATCCTCGTGAGGCGGGAGACCCAGGGTCCCTTTCCACGTGCCAAAGGGATCCTGGGACTCCTATCCATTTTCAAGAGGAGTCAGGCATCGTCTCCTTTGGAAGCATTGATCTCCGCGGACCTCTCGAGTTTTCAAAAGATGTGAGGCCTCCGGTCGCGATGAGGCGGAGGACTAGGTCTTTCTCTGTGGACTCCACAGGGGATTCAGACATCCCTCCGTCTTGGGAGATGCAAGACGAGCCTGCATTCAATTCACTGCAGGGATATCCGGCCTTACTTCGAGTCAGAGCATCTCGGTGTCCATTCCACTTGAGACCACAAACTCCGGGTCCCTCTCACATACATGTAGCTGAGAGAAGCCTCTTCTTGAGGTGCTTGTGGAAACTTGGTATACCTCTTGAGTCGAAGCCAGGGACTAAGCTCTCATCTCGAGTTGATTTGGGGTCCATGGAACCCTTTCGTGTTGCTCCAGTGACCTCAGGATCCCTCTAGACTTGAGACAGTGACTTTGGGTTTTCTCTGGAGTGCCATCAAGGAAATCAAGGCTCCTTTCACTTTTGATGTGGAACACGCAATTGCTCTGCATGCAGTGCAGGGGAATCGGGCCTCATGTCGGGGCGTGGGGGAAGTCTCATGGTTTTTCTCGAGTTGCGGCAGGAACCTGGGGTATATTCTCGAGTTAAGACGGGGAGGGCCCTTCCAGACACGTGTTTGTTCAGCGACATCAGGACTCCTGCCTAGGTGCGAGGGACACCTCGGGATTCTCATCTAGTCTTGGCATGGCAATTGCGAGGCGTCTCCACGTGAGGCGGGAGACCCAGGGTTCCTTTCCACGTGCCAAAGGGATCCTGGGACTCCTATCAATTTCCAAGAGGAGTCAGGCATCGTCTCCTTTGGAAGCATTGATCTCCGCGGACCTCTCGAGTTTTCAAAGGATGTCAGGCCTCCGGTCGCGATGAGGCGGAGAATTAGTTCTTTCTCTGTGGTCTCCACAGGGGATTCAGACATCCCGTCGTCTTGGCAGATGCAAGACGAGCCTGCATTCAATTCACTGCAGGGATATCCGGCCTTTCTTCTAGTCAGAGCGTCTCGGTGTCCATTCCCCTTGAGGCCAGCAACTCAGGGTCCCTCTCACATACCTGTAGCTGAGAGAAGCCTCCTCTTGAGGTGCTTGTGGAAAGTTGGTATTCCTCTTGTCTCGACGCCAGGGACTAAGCTACCATCTCGAGTTGATTTGGGGTGCACGGATCCCTTTCGTGTTGCTCCAGTGACCTCAGGATCCCTCTCGACTTGAGACAGTGATTTTGGGTTTTCTCTGCAGTGCCATCAAGGAAATCAAGTCTCCTTTCACGTTTGATGTGGAACACGGAATTGCTCTGCATGCAGTCCAGGATAATCGGGCCTCATGTCGCGGCGAGGGGGAAGTCTCATGGTTTTTCTCGAGTTGCGGCCGGAACTTGGGGTATATTCTCGAGTTACGACGGGGAGGGCCCTTCCAGACACGTGTTTGTTCAGCGACGTCAGGACTCCTGCCTAGGTGCGAGGGACACCTCGGGATTCTCCTCGAGTCTTGGCATGGAAATTGGGACGCATCTCCACGTGAGGCGGGAGACCCAGGGTCCCTTTCCACGTGCCACAGGGATCCTGGGACTCCTATCCATTTTCAAGAGGAGTAAGGCATCGTCTCCTTTGGAAGCATTGACCTCCGCGGACCTCTCGAGTTTTCAAAGGATGTGAGCCCTCCGGTCGCGATGAGGCGGAGGACTAGGTCTTTTTCTGTGGTCTCCACAGGGGATTCAGACATCCCTTCGTCTTGGGAGATGCAAGACGAGCCTGCATTCAATTCACTGCAGCGATATCCGACCTAACTTCGAGTCAGAGCATCTCGGTGTCCATTCCACTTGAGGCCACAAACTCAGGGTCCCTCTCACATACCTGTAGCTGAGAGAAGCCTCCATTTGAGGTGCTTGTGGAAAGTTGGTATTCCTCTTGAGTGGAAGCCAGGGACTAAGCTCTCATCTCGAGTTGATTTGGGGTCCACGGAGCCCTTTCGTGTTGCTCCAGTGACCTCAGGATCCCTCTAGCCTTGAGACAGTGATCTTGGGTTTTCTCTGGAGTGCCATCAAGGAAATCAAGCCTCCTTTCACGTTTGATGTGGAACACGGAATTGCTCTGCACGCAGTGCAGGGGAATCGAGCCTCATCTCGCGGCGAGGTGGAATTCTCATGGTTTTTCTCGAGTCGCGCCTGGAACCTGTGTTATATTCTCGAGTTATGACGGGCAGGGCCCTTCCAGACACGTGTTTGTTCAGCGACGTCAGGACTCCTGCCTAGGTGCGAGGGACACCTCGGGATTCTCCTCGAGTCTTGGCATGGCAATTGGGACGCGTCTCCACGTGAGGCGGGAGACCCAGGGTCCCTTTCCACGTGCCACAGGGATCCTGGGGCTCCTATCCATTTTCAAGAGGAGTCAGGCATCGTCTCCTTTGGAAGCATTGATCTCAGCGGACCTCTCGAGTTTTCAAAGGATGTGAGTACTCCGTTCGCGTTGAGGCGGAGAACTAGGTCTTTCTCTGTGGTCTCCACAGGGGATTCAGACATCCCTTCGTCTTGGGAGATGCAAGACGAGCCTGCTTTCAATTCACTGCAGGGATATCCGGCCATATTTCGAGTCAGAGCATCTCGGTGTCCATTCCACTTGAGGCCACAAACTCAGGGTCCCTCTCACATACCTGTAGCTGAGAGAAGCCTCCCCTTGAGGTGCTTGTGGAAAGTTGGTATTCCTCTTGAGTCGGAGCCAGGGACTAAGCTCTCATCTCGAGTTGATTTGGGGTTCCCCGAGCCCTTTCGTGTTGCTCCAGTGACCTCAGGATCCCTCTAGACTTGAGCCAGTGATCTTGGGTTTTCTCTGGAGTGCCATCAAGGAAATCAAGGCTCCTTTCACCTTTGATGTGGAACACGGAATTGCTCTGCATGCAGTGCAGGGGAATCGGGCCTCATCTCGCGGCGAGGGGATAGTCTCTTGGTTTTTCTCGAGTTGCGGCCGGAACCTGGGGTATATTCTCGAGTTATGACGGGGCGGTCCCTTCCATACACGTGTTTGTTCAGCGAAGTCAGGACTCCTGCCTAGGTGCGAGGGACACCTCGGGATTCTCCTCGAGTCTTGGCATGGCCATTGGGACACGTCTCCACGTGAGGCGGGAGACCCAGTGTCCCTTTCCACGTGCCACAGGGATCCTGGGACTCGTATCCATTTTCAAGAGGAGTCAGGCATCGTCTCCTTTGGAAGCATTGATCTCAGCGGACCTCTCGAGTTTTCAAAGGATGTGAGTACTCCGTTCGCGTTGAGGCGGAGAACTAGGTCTTTCTCTGTGGTCTCCACAGGGGATTCAGACATCCCTTCGTCTTGGGAGATGCAAGACGAGCCTGCTTTCAATTCACTGCAGGGATATCCGGCCATATTTCGAGTCAGAGCATCTCGGTGTCCATTCCACTTGAGGCCACAAACTCAGGGTCCCTATCACATACCAGTAGCTGAGAGAAGCCTCCTCTTGAGGTGCTTGTGGAAAGTTGGTATTCCTCTTGAGTCGAAGCCAGGGACTAAGCTCTCATTTCGAGATGATTTGGGGTCCACGGAGCCCTTTCGTGTTGCTCCAGTGACCTCAGGATCCCTCTAGACTTGAGACAGTGATCTTGGGTTTTCTCTGGAGGGCCATCAAGGAAATCAAGGCTCCTTTCACGTTTGATTTGGAACACGGATTTGCTCTGCACGCAGTGCAGGGGAATCGGGCCTCATGTTGCGGCGAGGGGAAGTCTCATGGTTTTTCTCGAGATGCGGCCGGAACCTGGGGTATATTCTCGAGTTACGACGGCGAGGGCCCTTCCAGACGCGTGTTTGTTCAGCGACGTTAGGACTCCTGCCTAGGTGCGGAGGACAACTCGGGATTCTCCTCGAGTCTTGGCATGGCAATTGGGACGCGTCTCCACGTGAGGCGGGAGACCCAGGGTCCCTTTCCACGTGCCACAGGGATCCTGGGACTCCTAACCATTTTCAAGAGGAGTCAGGCATCGTCTCCTTTGGAAGCATTGATCTCCACGGACCTCTCGAGTTTTCAATGGATGTGAGTCCTCCGGTCGTGATGTGGCGAGAACTAGTTTTTTCTCTGTGGTCTCCACAGGGGATTCAGACATCCCTTCGTTTTGGGAGATGCAAGACGAGCCTGTATTCAATTCACTGCAGGGATATCCGGCCTTACTTCGAGTCAGAGCATCTCGGTGTCCATTCCACTTGAGGCCACAAACTCAGGGGCCCTCTCACATACCTGTAGCTGAGAGAAGCCTCCTCTTAAGGTGCTTGTGGAAAGTTGGTATTCCTCTTGAGTTGAAGCCAGGGACTAAGCTCTCATCTCTAGTTGATTTGGCGTCCACGGAGCCTTTTCGTGTTGCTCCAGTGACCTCAGGTTCCCTCTAGACTTGAGACAGTGATCTTGGGTTTTCTCTGGAGTGCCATCAAGGAAATCAAGGCTCCTTTCACGTTTGATGTGGAACATGGAATTGCTCTGCACGCAGTGCAGGGGAATCGGTCCTCATCTCACGGCGAGGGGGAAGTCTCATGGTTTTTCTCGAGTGGCGGCCGGAACCTTTGGTATATTCTCGCGTTACGATCGGGTGTGCCCTTCCAGACACGTGTTTGTTCAGCAACGTCAGAACCAATGCCTAGGTTCGATGGACACCTCGGTATTCTCCCCGAGGCGTGGCATGGCAATTGGGACGCATCTCCACGTGAGGCGGGAGACCCAGGGTCCCGTTCCACGTGCCACAGGGATCCTTGGACTCCTATCCATTTTCAAGAGGAGTCAGGCATCGTCTCCTTTGGAAGCATTGATCTCCGCGGACCTCTCGAATTTTCAAAGGATGTGAGGCCTTTGATTGCGATGATGTGGAGAACTAGTTCTTTCTCTGTGGTCTCCACAGGGGATACAGATATCCCTTCCTCTTGGGAGATGCAAGACGAGCCTGCATTAAATTCACTGCAGGGATATCCGGCCTTACTTCGAGTCAGAGCATCTCGGTGTCCATTCCACTTGAGGCCACAAACTCAGGGTCCCTCTCACATACCTGTAGCTGAGAGAAGCCTCCTCTTGAGGTGCTTGTGGAAAGTTGGTATTCCTCTTGAGTTTAAGCCAGGGACTAAGCTCTAATCTCGAGTTGATGTGGGTTGCACGGAGCCCTTTCTTGTTGCTACAGTGACCTCAGGATCCCTCTAGACTTGAGACAGTGATCTTGGGTTTTCTCTGGAGTGGCATCAAGGAAATCAAGGCTCCTTTCACGTTTGATGTGGAACACGGAATTGCTCTGCACTCAGTGCAGGGGAATCGGGCCTCATCTCGTGGCGAGGGGGAAGTCTCATGGTTTTTCTCGAGTTGCGGCCGGAACCTGGGGTATATTCTCGAGTTACGACGGGGAGGGCCCTTCCAGACACGTGTTTGTTCAGCGACGTCAGGACTTTTGCCTAGGTGCGAGGGACACCTCGGCATTCTCCTTCACTCCTGGCATCGCAATTGGGACCCGTCTCCACGTGACGCAGGAGACCACGTGTCCCATTCCAATTGCCACAGGGATCCTGGAACTCCTATCCAATTTCAAGAGAGTCAGCAACGTCTCCTTTGGAAGCATTGATCTCCGCGGACCTCTCGAATTTTCAAAGGATGTGAGGCCTCCGGTCGCGATGAGGCAGAGAACTAGGTCCTTCTCTGTGGTCTCCACAGGGGATTCAGACATCCCTTCCTCTTGGGAAATGCAGGACGAGCCTGCATTCAATTCACTGCAGGGATATCCGGCCTTACTTCGAGTCAGAGCATCTCGGTGTCCATTCCACTTGAGGCCACAAACTCAGGGTCCCTCTCACATACCTGTAGCTGAGAGAAGCCTCCTCTTGAGGTGCTTGTGGAAAGGAGGTATTCCTCTTGAGTCGAAGCCAGGGACTAAGGTCTCATCTCGAGTTGATTTGGGGTCCACGGAACCCTTTCATTTTGCTACAGTGACCTGAGGATCCCTCTAGACTTGAGACAGTGATCTTGGGTTTTCTCTGTAGTGCCATCAAGGAAATCAAGGCTTTTTTCTCGTTTGATGTGGAACACGGAATTGCTCTGCACGCAGTGCAGGGGAATCGGGCCTCACCTCCCAGCAAGTGGGAAGTCTCATGGTTTTTCTCGAGTTGCGGCCGGAACCTGGGGTATATTCTCGAGTTACGATGGGGAGGGCCCTTTCAGACACGTGTTTGTTCAGCGACGTCAGGACTCCTGCCTAGGTGCCATGGACACCTCGGGATTCTCCTCGAGTCTTGGCATGGCAATTGGGACGCGTCTCCACGTAAGGCAGGAGACCCAGGGTCCCTTTCCACGTGCCACAGGGATCCTGGGACTCCTATCCATTTTCAAGAGGAGTCATGCATCGTCTCCTTCGGAAGTATTGATCTACGCAGACCTTTCGATTTTTCTAAGAATATGAGGCCTCCGGTTGCTTTGAGGCATAGGACTAGGTCTTTCTCTGTGCTCTCCACAGGGGATTCAGACATCCCGTCGTCTTGGCAGATGCAAGACGAGCCTGCATTCAATTCACTGCAGGGATATCCGGCCTTTCTTCTAGTCAGAGCGTCTCGGTGTCCATTCCCCTTGAGGCCAGCAACTCAGGGTCCCTCTCACATACCTGTAGCTGAGAGAAGCCTCCTCTTGAGGTGCTTGTGGAAAGTTGGTATTCCTCTTGTCTCGACGCCAGGGACTAAGCTACCATCTCGAGTTGATTTGGGGTGCACGGATCCCTTTCGTGTTGCTCCAGTGACCTCAGGATCCCTCTCGACTTGAGACAGTGATTTTGGGTTTTCTCTGCAGTGCCATCAAGGAAATCAAGTCTCCTTTCACGTTTGATGTGGAACACGGAATTGCTCTGCATGCAGTCCAGGATAATCGGGCCTCATGTCGCGGCGAGGGGGAAGTCTCATGGTTTTTCTCGAGTTGCGGCCGGAACTTGGGGTATATTCTCGAGTTACGACGGGGAGGGCCCTTCCAGACACGTGTTTGTTCAGCGACGTCAGGACTCCTGCCTAGGTGCGAGGGACACCTCGGGATTCTCCTCGAGTCTTGGCATGGAAATTGGGACGCATCTCCACGTGAGGCGGGAGACCCAGGGTCCCTTTCCACGTGCCACAGGGATCCTGGGACTCCTATCCATTTTCAAGAGGAGTAAGGCATCGTCTCCTTTGGAAGCATTGACCTCCGCGGACCTCTCGAGTTTTCAAAGGATGTGAGCCCTCCGGTCGCGATGAGGCGGAGGACTAGGTCTTTTTCTGTGGTCTCCACAGGGGATTCAGACATCCCTTCGTCTTGGGAGATGCAAGACGAGCCTGCATTCAATTCACTGCAGCGATATCCGACCTAACTTCGAGTCAGAGCATCTCGGTGTCCATTCCACTTGAGGCCACAAACTCAGGGTCCCTCTCACATACCTGTAGCTGAGAGAAGCCTCCATTTGAGGTGCTTGTGGAAAGTTGGTATTCCTCTTGAGTGGAAGCCAGGGACTAAGCTCTCATCTCGAGTTGATTTGGGGTCCACGGAGCCCTTTCGTGTTGCTCCAGTGACCTCAGGATCCCTCTAGCCTTGAGACAGTGATCTTGGGTTTTCTCTGGAGTGCCATCAAGGAAATCAAGCCTCCTTTCACGTTTGATGTGGAACACGGAATTGCTCTGCACGCAGTGCAGGGGAATCGAGCCTCATCTCGCGGCGAGGTGGAATTCTCATGGTTTTTCTCGAGTCGCGCCTGGAACCTGTGTTATATTCTCGAGTTATGACGGGCAGGGCCCTTCCAGACACGTGTTTGTTCAGCGACGTCAGGACTCCTGCCTAGGTGCGAGGGACACCTCGGGATTCTCCTCGAGTCTTGGCATGGCAATTGGGACGCGTCTCCACGTGAGGCGGGAGACCCAGGGTCCCTTTCCACGTGCCACAGGGATCCTGGGGCTCCTATCCATTTTCAAGAGGAGTCAGGCATCGTCTCCTTTGGAAGCATTGATCTCAGCGGACCTCTCGAGTTTTCAAAGGATGTGAGTACTCCGTTCGCGTTGAGGCGGAGAACTAGGTCTTTCTCTGTGGTCTCCACAGGGGATTCAGACATCCCTTCGTCTTGGGAGATGCAAGACGAGCCTGCTTTCAATTCACTGCAGGGATATCCGGCCATATTTCGAGTCAGAGCATCTCGGTGTCCATTCCACTTGAGGCCACAAACTCAGGGTCCCTCTCACATACCTGTAGCTGAGAGAAGCCTCCCCTTGAGGTGCTTGTGGAAAGTTGGTATTCCTCTTGAGTCGGAGCCAGGGACTAAGCTCTCATCTCGAGTTGATTTGGGGTTCCCCGAGCCCTTTCGTGTTGCTCCAGTGACCTCAGGATCCCTCTAGACTTGAGCCAGTGATCTTGGGTTTTCTCTGGAGTGCCATCAAGGAAATCAAGGCTCCTTTCACCTTTGATGTGGAACACGGAATTGCTCTGCATGCAGTGCAGGGGAATCGGGCCTCATCTCGCGGCGAGGGGATAGTCTCTTGGTTTTTCTCGAGTTGCGGCCGGAACCTGGGGTATATTCTCGAGTTATGACGGGGCGGTCCCTTCCATACACGTGTTTGTTCAGCGAAGTCAGGACTCCTGCCTAGGTGCGAGGGACACCTCGGGATTCTCCTCGAGTCTTGGCATGGCCATTGGGACACGTCTCCACGTGAGGCGGGAGACCCAGTGTCCCTTTCCACGTGCCACAGGGATCCTGGGACTCGTATCCATTTTCAAGAGGAGTCAGGCATCGTCTCCTTTGGAAGCATTGATCTCAGCGGACCTCTCGAGTTTTCAAAGGATGTGAGTACTCCGTTCGCGTTGAGGCGGAGAACTAGGTCTTTCTCTGTGGTCTCCACAGGGGATTCAGACATCCCTTCGTCTTGGGAGATGCAAGACGAGCCTGCTTTCAATTCACTGCAGGGATATCCGGCCATATTTCGAGTCAGAGCATCTCGGTGTCCATTCCACTTGAGGCCACAAACTCAGGGTCCCTCTCACATACCAGTAGCTGAGAGAAGCCTCCTCTTGAGGTGCTTGTGGAAAGTTGGTATTCCTCTTGAGTCGAAGCCAGGGACTAAGCTCTCATTTCGAGATGATTTGGGGTCCACGGAGCCCTTTCGTGTTGCTCCAGTGACCTCAGGATCCCTCTAGACTTGAGACAGTGATCTTGGGTTTTCTCTGGAGGGCCATCAAGGAAATCAAGGCTCCTTTCACGTTTGATTTGGAACACGGATTTGCTCTGCACGCAGTGCAGGGGAATCGGGCCTCATGTTGCGGCGAGGGGAAGTCTCATGGTTTTTCTCGAGATGCGGCCGGAACCTGGGGTATATTCTCGAGTTACGACGGCGAGGGCCCTTCCAGACGCGTGTTTGTTCAGCGACGTTAGGACTCCTGCCTAGGTGCGGAGGACAACTCGGGATTCTCCTCGAGTCTTGGCATGGCAATTGGGACGCGTCTCCACGTGAGGCGGGAGACCCAGGGTCCCTTTCCACGTGCCACAGGGATCCTGGGACTCCTAACCATTTTCAAGAGGAGTCAGGCATCGTCTCCTTTGGAAGCATTGATCTCCACGGACCTCTCGAGTTTTCAATGGATGTGAGTCCTCCGGTCGTGATGTGGCGAGAACTAGTTTTTTCTCTGTGGTCTCCACAGGGGATTCAGACATCCCTTCGTTTTGGGAGATGCAAGACGAGCCTGTATTCAATTCACTGCAGGGATATCCGGCCTTACTTCGAGTCAGAGCATCTCGGTGTCCATTCCACTTGAGGCCACAAACTCAGGGGCCCTCTCACATACCTGTAGCTGAGAGAAGCCTCCTCTTAAGGTGCTTGTGGAAAGTTGGTATTCCTCTTGAGTTGAAGCCAGGGACTAAGCTCTCATCTCTAGTTGATTTGGCGTCCACGGAGCCTTTTCGTGTTGCTCCAGTGACCTCAGGTTCCCTCTAGACTTGAGACAGTGATCTTGGGTTTTCTCTGGAGTGCCATCAAGGAAATCAAGGCTCCTTTCACGTTTGATGTGGAACATGGAATTGCTCTGCACGCAGTGCAGGGGAATCGGTCCTCATCTCACGGCGAGGGGGAAGTCTCATGGTTTTTCTCGAGTGGCGGCCGGAACCTTTGGTATATTCTCGCGTTACGATCGGGTGTGCCCTTCCAGACACGTGTTTGTTCAGCAACGTCAGAACCAATGCCTAGGTTCGATGGACACCTCGGTATTCTCCCCGAGGCGTGGCATGGCAATTGGGACGCATCTCCACGTGAGGCGGGAGACCCAGGGTCCCGTTCCACGTGCCACAGGGATCCTTGGACTCCTATCCATTTTCAAGAGGAGTCAGGCATCGTCTCCTTTGGAAGCATTGATCTCCGCGGACCTCTCGAATTTTCAAAGGATGTGAGGCCTTTGATTGCGATGATGTGGAGAACTAGTTCTTTCTCTGTGGTCTCCACAGGGGATACAGATATCCCTTCCTCTTGGGAGATGCAAGACGAGCCTGCATTAAATTCACTGCAGGGATATCCGGCCTTACTTCGAGTCAGAGCATCTCGGTGTCCATTCCACTTGAGGCCACAAACTCAGGGTCCCTCTCACATACCTGTAGCTGAGAGAAGCCTCCTCTTGAGGTGCTTGTGGAAAGTTGGTATTCCTCTTGAGTTTAAGCCAGGGACTAAGCTCTAATCTCGAGTTGATGTGGGTTGCACGGAGCCCTTTCTTGTTGCTACAGTGACCTCAGGATCCCTCTAGACTTGAGACAGTGATCTTGGGTTTTCTCTGGAGTGGCATCAAGGAAATCAAGGCTCCTTTCACGTTTGATGTGGAACACGGAATTGCTCTGCACGCAGTGCAGGGGAATCGGGCCTCATCTCGTGGCGAGGGGGAAGTCTCATGGTTTTTCTCGAGTTGCGGCCGGAACCTGGGGTATATTCTCGAGTTACGACGGGGAGGGCCCTTCCAGACACGTGTTTGTTCAGCGACGTCAGGACTTTTGCCTAGGTGCGAGGGACACCTCGGCATTCTCCTTCACTCCTGGCATCGCAATTGGGACCCGTCTCCACGTGACGCAGGAGACCACGTGTCCCATTCCAATTGCCACAGGGATCCTGGAACTCCTATCCAATTTCAAGAGAGTCAGCAACGTCTCCTTTGGAAGCATTGATCTCCGCGGACCTCTCGAATTTTCAAAGGATGTGAGGCCTCCGGTCGCGATGAGGCAGAGAACTAGGTCCTTCTCTGTGGTCTCCACAGGGGATTCAGACATCCCTTCCTCTTGGGAAATGCAGGACGAGCCTGCATTCAATTCACTGCAGGGATATCCGGCCTTACTTCGAGTCAGAGCATCTCGGTGTCCATTCCACTTGAGGCCACAAACTCAGGGTCCCTCTCACATACCTGTAGCTGAGAGAAGCCTCCTCTTGAGGTGCTTGTGGAAAGGAGGTATTCCTCTTGAGTCGAAGCCAGGGACTAAGGTCTCATCTCGAGTTGATTTGGGGTCCACGGAACCCTTTCATTTTGCTACAGTGACCTGAGGATCCCTCTAGACTTGAGACAGTGATCTTGGGTTTTCTCTGTAGTGCCATCAAGGAAATCAAGGCTTTTTTCTCGTTTGATGTGGAACACGGAATTGCTCTGCACGCAGTGCAGGGGAATCGGGCCTCACCTCCCAGCAAGTGGGAAGTCTCATGGTTTTTCTCGAGTTGCGGCCGGAACCTGGGGTATATTCTCGAGTTACGATGGGGAGGGCCCTTTCAGACACGTGTTTGTTCAGCGACGTCAGGACTCCTGCCTAGGTGCCATGGACACCTCGGGATTCTCCTCGAGTCTTGGCATGGCAATTGGGACGCGTCTCCACGTAAGGCAGGAGACCCAGGGTCCCTTTCCACGTGCCACAGGGATCCTGGGACTCCTATCCATTTTCAAGAGGAGTCATGCATCGTCTCCTTCGGAAGTATTGATCTACGCAGACCTTTCGATTTTTCTAAGAATATGAGGCCTCCGGTTGCTTTGAGGCATAGGACTAGGTCTTTCTCTGTGCTCTCCACAGGGGATTCAGACAATCGTTCGTCTTGGGAGATGCAAGACGAGCCTGCATTCACTTCACTGCAGGGATATCCGGCCTTACTTCGAGTCAGAGCATCTCGGTGTCCATTCCACTTGAGGCCACAAACTCAGGGTCCCTCTCACATACCTGTAGCTGAGAGAAGCCTCCTCTTGAGGTGCTTGTGGAAAGTTGGTATTCCTCTTGAGTCGAAGCCAGGGACTAAGCTCTCATCTCGAGTTGATTTGGGGTCCACGGAGCCCTTACGTGTTTCTCCAGTGACCTCAGGATCCCTCTAGACTTGAGACAGTGATCTTGGGTTTTCTCTGGTGTGCCATCAAGGAAATCAAGGCTCCTTTCACGTTTGATGTGGAACACGGAATTGCTCTGCACGCAGTGCAGGGGAATCGGGCCTCATCTCGCGGCGAGGGGGAAGTCTCATGGTTTTTCTCGAGTTGCGGCCGGAACCTGGGGTATATTCTCGAGTTACGACGGGGAGGGCCCTTCCAGACACGTGTTTGGTCAGCGACGTCAGGACTCCTGCCTAGGTGCGAGGGACACCTCGGGATACTCCTCGAGTCTTGGCTTGGCAATGGGGACGCGTCTCCACGTGAGGCGGGAGACCCAGTGTCCCTTTCCACGTGCCACAGGGATCCTGGGACTCCCATCCATTTTCAAGAGGAGTCAGGCATCGTCTACTTTAGAAGCATTGATCTCCGCATAACTCTCGAATTTTCAAAGGATGTGAGGCCTCCGGTCGCGATGAGGCGGAGGACTAGGTGTTTCTCTGTCGTCTCGACAGCGGATTCAGACATCCCTTCGTCTTGGGAGATGCAAGACGAGCCTGCATTCAATTTACTGCAGGGATATCCGGCCTTACTTCGAGTCAGAGCATTTCGGTGTCCATTCCACTTGAGGCCACAAACTCAGGGACCCTCTCACATACCTGTAGCTGAGAGAAGCCTCCTCTTGAGGTGCTTGTGGAAAGTTGGTATTCTTCTTGAGTCGAAGCCAGGGACTAAGCTCTCATCTCAAGTTGATTTGGGGTCCACGGAGACCTTTCGTGTTGCTCCAGTGACCTCAGGATCCCTCTAGACTTGAGACAGTGATCTTGGGTATTCTCTGGAGTGCCATCAAGGAAATCAAGGCTCCTTTCACGTTTGATGTGGAACACGGAATTGCTCTGCATGCAGTGCAGGGGAATCAGGCCTCATCTCGCGGCGAGGGGGAAGTCTCTTGGTTTTTCTCGAGCTGCTGAGGGAACCTGGGGTATATTCTCGAGTTACGACGGGGAGGGCCCTTCCAGACACGTGTTTGTTCAGCGACGTCAGGACTCCTGCCTAGGTGCGAGGGACACCTCGGGATTCTCCTCGAGTCTTGGCATGGCAATTGGAACGCGTCTCCACGTGAGGCGGGAGACCCAGTGTCCCTTTCCACATGCCACAGGGAACCTGGGACTCCTATCCATTTTCAAGAGGAGTCAGGCATTGTCTCCTTTGGAAGCATTGATCTCCGCAGACCTCTCGAGTTTTCAAAGGATGTGAGGCCTCCGGTTGCGATGAGGCGGAGGACTAGGTTTATCTCTTTCGTCTCCACAGGGGATTCAGACATCCCTTCGTCTTGGGAGATGCAAGACGAGCCTGCATTCAATTCACTGCAGGGATATCCAGCCTTACTTCGAGTCAGAGCATCTCGGTGTCCATTCCACTTGAGGCCACAAACTCAGGGTCCCTCTCACATACCTGTAGCTGAGAGAAGCCTCCTCTTGAGGTGCTTGTGGAAACTTGGTATTCCTCTTGAGTCGAGGCCAGGGACTAAGCTCTCATCTCGAGTTGCTTTGGGGTCCACGGAGCCCTTTCGTGTTGCTCCAGTGACTTCAGAATCCCTCTAGACTTGACACAGTGATCTTGGGTTTTCTCTGGAGTGCCATCAAGGAAATCAAGGCTCCTTTCACGTTTGATGTGGAACACGGAATTGCTGTGCACGCAGTGCAGGGGAATCGGGCCTCATCTTGCGGCGAGGGGGAAGTGTCATGGTTTTTCTCGAGTTGCGGCCGGAACCTGGGCTATATTCTGGAGTTACGCCGGGGAGGGCCCTTCCAGACACGTGTTTGTTCTGCGACGTCAGGACTCCTGCCTAGGTGCGAGGGACACCTCGGGATTCTCCACGAGTCTTGGCATGGCAATTCGGACTTGTCTCCACGTGAGGTGGGAGACCCAGGGTCCCTTTCAAGGTGCCACAGGCATCCTTGGACTTCTATCTATTTTCAAGAGAAGTCAGGAATCGTCTCCTTTTTAAGCATTGATCTCCGCAGACCTCTCGAGTTTTCAAAGGATGTGAGGCCACTGGTCGCGTTGAGGCGGAGGGCTAGGTCTCTCTGTGGTCTCCACAGGGGATTCAGACATCCCTTCGTCTTGGGAGATGCAAGTCGAGCCTGCATTCAATTCACTGCAGGGATATCCGGCCTTACTTCGAGTCAGAGCATCTCGGCGTCCATTACACTTGCGGCCACAAGTTCAGGGTCCCTCTCACATACCTGTAGCTGAGAGAAGCCTCCTCTTGAGGTGCTTGTGGAAAGTTGGTATTCCTCTTGAGTCGAAGCCAGGGACTAAGCTCTCATCTCGAGTTGATTTGGGGTCCACGGAGCCCTTTCGTGTTGCTCCAGTTACCTCAGGGTCCCTCTAGACTTGAGAAAGTGATCTTGGGTTTTCTCTGGAGTGCCATCAAGGAAATCAAGGCTCCTTTCTTGTTTGATTTTGAACACGGAATTGCTCTGCACGCAGTGCAGGGGAATCAAGCCTGATCTCGCGGCGAGGGGGAAGCCTCAAGGTTTTTCTCGAGTTGCGGCTGGAACCTGGGGTATATTTTTGAGTTACGACGGGGAGGGCCCTTCCAGACACGTGTGTGTTCAGCGACGTCAGGACCCCTGACTAGTTGCGAGGGACACCTCGGGATTCTCCTCAAGTCTTGGCATGGCAATTGGGACGCGTGTCCCCTTGAGGCTGGATACCCAGAGTCCCTTTCCATGTACCACAGGGATCCTGGGACTCGTATCCATTTTCAAGAGGAGTCAAGCATCTTCTCCTTTGGAAGCATTGATCTCCGCGGACCTCTCGAGTTTTCAAAGGATGTGAGCCCTCGGTCGCGATGAGCTGGAGAACTAGGTCTTTCTCTGTGGTCTACACAGGGGATTCAGACATCCCTTCATCTTGGGAGATGCAAGACGAGCCTGCATTCAATTCACTGCAGGGATATCCGGCCTTACTTCGAGTCAGAGCATCTCGGTGTCCATTCCACTTGAGGCCACAAAATCAGGGTCCCTCTAACATACCTGTTGCTGAGAGAAGCTTCCTCTTGAGGTGCTTGTGGAAAGTTGGTATTCCTCTTGAGTCGAAGCCAGGGACTAAGCTCTCATCTCGAGTTGATTTGGGGTCCACGGAGCCCTTTCGTGTTTCTACAGTGACCTCAGGATCCCTTTAGACTTGAGATAGTGATCTTGGGTTTTCTCTGGAGTGCCATCAAGGAAATCCAGGCTCCTTTCACGTTTGATGTGGAACACGGAATTGCTCTACACAGAGCGCAGGGAAATAGGGCCTCATCTCGCGGCGAGGGGGAAGTCTCATGGTTTTTCTCGAGTTGCGGGCCGAACCTGGGGTATATTCTCGAGTTACGACGGGGAGGGCCCTTCCAGACACGTGTTTGTTCAGCGACGTCAGGCCTCCTTCCTAGGTGGGATGGACACCCGGGATTCTCCTTGAGTCTTGACATGGCAATTGGGACGCGTCTCCACGTGAGGCCGGAGACCCAGGGTCCCTTTCCACATGCCATAGGGATCCTGGGACTCCTATCCATTTTCAAGAGGATTCAGGCATCGTCTCCATTGGAAGCATTGATTTCCGTGGACCTCTCGAGTTTTCGAAGGATGTGAGGCCTGCGGTTGCGATGAGGCGGAGAACTAGGTCTTTCTCTGTGGTCTCCCCAGGGGATTCAGACATCCCTTCATCTTGGGAGATGCAAGACGAGCCTACATTCAATTCACTGCAGGGATATCCGGCCTTACTTCGAGTCAGAGCATCACGGTGTCCATTCCACTTGAGGCCACAAACTCAGGGTCCCTCTCACATACCTGTAGCTGAGAGAAG
This sequence comes from Dama dama, assembly GCF_033118175.1. Lineage (NCBI taxonomy): Eukaryota > Metazoa > Chordata > Mammalia > Artiodactyla > Cervidae > Dama > Dama dama. Next base: position 3,216,550 of record NW_026870879.1, on the reverse strand, counting down.
CCTCCTCTTGAGGTGCTAGTGGAAAGTTGGTATTCCTCTTGAGTCGAAGCCAGGCACTAAGCTCTCATCTCGAGTTTATTTGGTGTCCATGGAGCCCTTTCCTGTTGCTCCAGTGACCTCAGGATGCCTCTAGACTTGAGACAGTGATCTTGGGTTTTCTCTGGAGTGCCATCAAGGAAATCAAGGCTCCTTTCACGTTTGATGTGGAACACGGAATTGCTCTGAACGCACTGCAGGGGAATCGGGCCTCATCTCGCGGCGAGGGGGAAGTCTCATGGTTTTTCTTGATTTGCAGCCGGAACCTGGGGTATATTCTCAAATTACGACGGGGAGGTCCCTTCCAGACACGTGTTTGTTCAGCGATGTCAGGACTCCTGCCTAGGTGCGAGGGACACCTCGGGATTCTCCTCGAGTCTTGGCATGGCAATTGGGATGCGTCTCCACGTGAGGCGGGAGACCCAGGGTCCCTTTCCACGTGCCACTGGGATCCTGGGACACCTATCCATTTTCAAGAGGAGTCAGGCATTGTCTCCTTTGGAAGCATTGATCTCCACGGACCTCTCGAGTTTTCAAAGAATGTGAGGCCTCCGGACGCGATGAGGCGGAGAACTAGTTCTTTCTTGTGGTCTTCACAGGGGATTCAGACATCCCTTCGTTTTGGGAGATGCAAGACGAGCCTGCATTCAATTCACTGCAGGGATATCCAGCCTTACTTCGAGTCAGAGCATCTCGGTGTCCATTCCACTTGAGGCCACAAACTCAGGGTCCCTCTCACATACCTGTAGCTGAGAGAAGCCTCCTCTTGAGGTGCTTGTGGAAAGTTGGTATTCGTCTTGAGTCGAAGCCAGGGACTAAGCTCTCATCTCGAGTTGATTTGGGGTCCACGGAGCCCTTTCGTGTTGCTACAGTGACCTCAGGATCCCTCTAGACTTGAGACAGTGATCTTGGGTTTTCTCTGGAGTGTCATCAAGGAAATCAAGGATCCTTTCACGTTTGATGTGGAACATGGAATTGCTCTGCACGCAGTGCAGGGAAATCGGGCCTCATCTCGCGGCGAGGTGGAAGTCTCATGGTTTTTCTCGAGTTGAGGCCGGAACCTGGTGTATATTCTCGAGTTACGACGGTGAGGGCCCTTCCAGACACGTGTTTCTTCAGCGATGTCAGGACTCCTGCCTTGGTGCGAGGGACACCTCGGGATTCTCCTCGAGTCTTGGCATGGCAATTGGGACGTGTCTCCACGTGAGGCGGGAGACCCAGGGTCCCTTTCCACGTGCCACAGGGATCCTGGGACTCCTATCCATTTTCAAGAGGAGTCAGGCATCGTCTCCTTTGGAAGCATTGATCTCCGCGGACCTCTCGAGTTTTCAAATGATGTGAGGCTTCCGGTCGCGATGAGGCGGAGAACTAGGTCTTTCTCTGTGGTCTCCACAGGGGATTCAGACATCCCTTCGTCTTGGGAGATGCAAGACGAGCCTGCATTCAATTCACTGCAGGGATATCCGGCCTTACTTCAATTCAGAGCATCTCGGTGTCCATTCCACTTGAGGCCACAAACTCAGGGTCCCTCTCACATACCTGTAGCTGAGAGAAGCCTCCTCTTGAGGTGCTTGTGGAAAGTTGGTATTCCTCTTGAGTCGAAGCCAGGGACTAAGCTCTCATCTCGAGTTGATTTGGGGTCCACGGAGCCCTTTCGTGTTGCTACAGTGACCTGAGGATCCTTCTAGACTTGAGAAAGTTATCTTGGGTTTTCTCTGGAATGCCATCAAGGAAATCAAGGCTCCTTTCACGTTTGATGTGGAACACGGAACTGCTCTGCACGCAGTGCAGGGGAATCGGGCCTCATCTCGCGGCGAGTGGGAAATCTCATGGTTTTTCTGGAGTTGCGTCCCGGACCTGGGGTATATTCTCGAGTTAAAACGGGGAGGGCCCTTCCAGACACGTGTTTGTTCAGCGATGTCAGGACTCCTGCCTAGGTGCGAGGGACACCTCGGGATTCTCCTCGAGTCTCGGCACGGCCATTGGGACGCGTCTCCACTTGAGGCGGGAGACCCAGGGTCCCTTTCGACGTGAAACAGGGATCCTGGGACTCCTATCCATTTTCAAGAGTAGTCAGGCATCGTCTAATTTGGAAACATTGATCTTCGTGGACCTCTCGAGTTTTCAAAGGATGTGAGGCCTCCGGTCGCGATGAGGCGGAGAACTAGGTCTTTCTCTGTGGCCGCCACAGGTGATTCAGACATCCCTTCGACTTGGGAGATGCAAGAAGAGCCTGCATTCAATTCACTGCAGGGATATCCAGTCTTACTTCGAGTCACAGCATCTCGGTGTCCATTACACTGGAGGCCACAAATTCAGGGTCACTCTCACATACCTGTAGCTGAGAGAAGCCTCCTCTTGAGGTGCTTGTGGAAAGTTGGTACTCCTCTTGGGTCGAAGCCAGGGACTAAGCTCTCATCTCGAGTTGATTTGGGGTCCACGGAGCCCTTTCGTGTTGCTCCAGTGACCTCAGGATCCCTCTCAGACTTGAGACAGTGATCTTGGGTTTTCTCTGGAGTGCCATAAAGGAAATCAAGGCTCCTTTCAAGTTTGATGTGGAACACGGAATTGCTCTGCACGCCGTGCAGGGGAATCGGGCCTCATCTCGCGGCAAGGGGGATGTCTCATCGTTTTTCTCAAGTTGCGGCCCGATCCTGGGGTATATTCTCGAGTTACGACGGGGAGGGCCCTTCCTGACATGTGTTTGTTCAGCGACGTCAGGACTCCTGCCTAGGTGCGAGGGACACCTCGGGATTCTCCTCGAGTCTTGGCATGGCAATTGGGACGCGTCTCCTCGTGAGGCGGGAGACCCAGGGTCCCTTTCCACGTGCCACAGGGATCCTGGGACTCCTATCCATTTTCAAGAGGAGTCAGGCATCGTCTCCTTTGGAAGCATGATCTCCGCGGACCTCTTGAGTTTTCAAAGGATGGGAGGCCTCCGGTCGCGATGAGGCGAGAACTAGGACTTTCTCTGTGGTCTCCACAGGGGATTCAGACATCCCTTCATCTTGGGAGATGCAAGACGAGCCTGCATTCAATTCACTGCAGGGATATCTGGCTTTACCTCGAGTAAGAGCAACTCGGTGTCCATTCCACTTGAGGCCACAAACTCAGGGTCCCTCTCACATACCTGTAGCTGAGAGAAGCCTCCTCTTGAGGTGCTTGTGGAAAGTTGGTATTCCTCTTGAGTCGACGCCGGGGACTAAGCTCTCATCTCGAGTTGATTTGGGGTCCACGGAGCCCTTTTGTGTTGCTACAGTGACCTGAGGATCCTTCTAGACTTGAGAAAGTTATCTTGGGTTTTCTCTGGAATGCCATCAAGGAAATCAAGGCTCCTTTCACGTTTGATGTGGAACACGGAACTGCTCTGCACGCAGTGCAGGGGAATCGGGCCTCATCTCGCGGCGAGTGGGAAATCTCATGGTTTTTCTGGAGTTGCGTCCCGGACCTGGGGTATATTCTCGAGTTAAAACGGGGAGGGCCCTTCCAGACACGTGTTTGTTCAGCGATGTCAGGACTCCTGCCTAGGTGCGAGGGACACCTCGGGATTCTCCTCGAGTCTCGGCACGGCCATTGGGACGCGTCTCCACTTGAGGCGGGAGACCCAGGGTCCCTTTCGACGTGAAACAGGGATCCTGGGACTCCTATCCATTTTCAAGAGTAGTCAGGCATCGTCTAATTTGGAAACATTGATCTTCGTGGACCTCTCGAGTTTTCAAAGGATGTGAGGCCTCCGGTCGCGATGAGGCGGAGAACTAGGTCTTTCTCTGTGGCCGCCACAGGTGATTCAGACATCCCTTCGACTTGGGAGATGCAAGAAGAGCCTGCATTCAATTCACTGCAGGGATATCCAGTCTTACTTCGAGTCACAGCATCTCGGTGTCCATTACACTGGAGGCCACAAATTCAGGGTCACTCTCACATACCTGTAGCTGAGAGAAGCCTCCTCTTGAGGTGCTTGTGGAAAGTTGGTACTCCTCTTGGGTCGAAGCCAGGGACTAAGCTCTCATCTCGAGTTGATTTGGGGTCCACGGAGCCCTTTCGTGTTGCTCCAGTGACCTCAGGATCCCTCTCAGACTTGAGACAGTGATCTTGGGTTTTCTCTGGAGTGCCATAAAGGAAATCAAGGCTCCTTTCAAGTTTGATGTGGAACACGGAATTGCTCTGCACGCCGTGCAGGGGAATCGGGCCTCATCTCGCGGCAAGGGGGATGTCTCATCGTTTTTCTCAAGTTGCGGCCCGATCCTGGGGTATATTCTCGAGTTACGACGGGGTGGGCCCTTCCTGACATGTGTTTGTTCAGCGACGTCAGGACTCCTGCCTAGGTGCGAGGGACACCTCGGGATTCTCCTCGAGTCTTGGCATGGCAATTGGGACGCGTCTCCTCGTGAGGCGGGAGACCCAGGGTCCCTTTCCACGTGCCACAGGGATCCTGGGACTCCTATCCATTTTCAAGAGGAGTCAGGCATCGTCTCCTTTGGAAGCATGATCTCCGCGGACCTCTTGAGTTTTCAAAGGATGGGAGGCCTCCGGTCGCGATGAGGCGAGAACTAGGACTTTCTCTGTGGTCTCCACAGGGGATTCAGACATCCCTTCATCTTGGGAGATGCAAGACGAGCCTGCATTCAATTCACTGCAGGGATATCTGGCTTTACCTCGAGTAAGAGCAACTCGGTGTCCATTCCACTTGAGGCCACAAACTCAGGGTCCCTCTCACATACCTGTAGCTGAGAGAAGCCTCCTCTTGAGGTGCTTGTGGAAAGTTGGTATTCCTCTTGAGTCGACGCCGGGGACTAAGCTCTCATCTCGAGTTGATTTGGGGTCCACGGAGCCCTTTTGTGTTGCTACCTTGACCTCAGGATCCCTCTAGACTTGAGACAGTGATCTTGGGGTTTCTCTGGAGTGGCATTAAGGAAATCAAGGCTCCTTTCACGTTTGATGTTGAACACAGAATTGCTCTGCACGCAGTGCAGCGGAATCGGACCTTATCTCGCTGCGAGGGGGAAGTCTCATGGTTTTTCTAGAGTTACAGCCCGAACCTGAGGTATATTCTCGAGTTACGACGGGGAGGGCCCTTCCAGACACGTGTTTGTTCAGCGACGTCAGAACCAATGCCTACGTTCGATGGACACGTCGCTATCTCCCCGAGGCTTGGCATGGCAATTGGGACGCGTCTCCACGTGAGGCGGGAGACCCAGGGTCCCTTTCCACGTGGCACAGGGATCCTGGGACTACTATCCATTTTCAAGAGGAGTCAGGCATCGTCTCCTTTGGAAGCATTGATCTCCGCGGACCTCTCGAGTTTTTAAAGGATGTGAGGCCTCCGGTCGCGATGAGGCGGAGAACTAGTTCTTTCTCTGTGGTCTCCACAGGGGATTCAGACATCCCTTCGTCTTGGGAGATGCAAGACGAGCCTGCTTTCAATTCACTGCAGGGATATCCGGCCTTACTTCGAGTCAGAGCATCTCGGTGTCCATTCCACTTGAGGCCACAAACTCAGGGTCCCTCTCACATACCTGTAGCTGAGAGAAGCCTCCTCTTGAGGTGCTTGTGGAAAGTTGGTATTCCTCTTGAGTCGAAGCCACGGACTAAGCTCTCATCTCGAGTTGACTTGTGTTACGCGGATCCCTTTCGTGTTGCTCCAGTGACCTCAGGATCCCTCTAGACTTGAGACAGTGATCTTGGGGTTTCTCTGGAGTGCCATCAAGGAAATCAAGGCTCCTTTCACGTTTGATGTGGAACACGGAATTGCTCTGAACGCAGTGCAGGGGAATCGGGCCTCATCTCACGGCGAGGGGGAAGTCTCATGGTTTTTCTCGCGTTGAGGCCGGAACCTGGGGTATATTCTCGAGTTACGACGGGGAGGGCACTTCCAGACACGTGTTTGTTCAGCGACGTCAGGACTCCTGCCTAGGTGCGAGGGACACCTCGGGATTCTCTTCGAGTCTTGGCATGGCAATTGGGAGGCGTCTCCACGTGAGGCGGGAGACCCAGAGTCCCTTTCCACGTGCCAAACGGATCCTGGGACTCCTATCCATTTTCAAGAGGAGTTAGGCATCGTCTCCTTTGGAAGCATTGATCTCCGCGGACCTCTCGAGTTTTCAAAGGATGTGAGGCCTCAGGTCGCGATGAGGCGGAGAACTAGGTCTTTCTCTGTGGTCTCCACAGGGGATTCAGACATCCCTTCGTCTTGGGAGATGCAAGACGAGCCTGCATTCAATTCACTGCAGGGATATCCGGCCTTACTTCGAGTCAGAGCATCTCGGTGTCCATTCCACTTGAGGCCACAAACTCAGGGTCCTCTCACATACCTGTAGCTGAGAGAAGCGTCCTCTTGAGGTGCTTGTGGAAAGTTGGTATTCCTCTTGAGTCGAAGCCAGGGACTAAGCTCTCATCTCGAGTTGATTTGGGGTCCACGGAGCCCTTTCGTGTTGCTGCAGTGACCTCAGGATCCCTCTAGACTTGAGACAGTGATCTTGGGTTTTCTCTGGAGTGCCATCAAGGAAATCAAGGCTCCTTTCACGTTTGATGTGGAACACGGAATTGCTCTGCACCCAGTGTAGGGGAATCGGTCCTCATCTCGCGGCGAGGGGGAAGTCTCATGGTTTTTCTCGTGTTGCGGCAGGAACCTGAGGTATATTCTCGAGTTACGACGGGGAGGGCCCTTCCAGACACGTGTTTGTTCAGCCACTTCAGGACCCCTGCCTAGGTGCGAGGGACACCTCGGGATTCTCCTCGAATCTTGGCATGGCAATTGCGACGCGTCTCCACTTGAGGCGGGAGACCCAGGGTCCAATTCCACGTGCCACAGGGATCCTGGGACTCCTATCCATTTTCAAGAGGAGTCAGGCATCGTCTCCTTTGGAAGCATTGATCTCCGCGGACCTCTCGAGTTTTCAAAGGATGTGAGGCCTCTGGTCGCGTTGAGGTGGAAGACTAGGTCTTTCTCTGTGGTCTCCACAGGGGATTCAGACATCCCTTCGTCTTGGGAGATGCAAGACGAGCCTGCATTCAATTCACTGCAGGGATATCCGGCCTTACTTCAAGTCAGAGCATCTCGGTGTCCATTCCAATTGAGGCCACAAACTCAGGGTCCCTCTCACATACCTGTAGCTGAGAAAAGCCTCCTCTTGAGGTGCTTGTGGAAAGTTGGTATTCCTCTTGAGTCGAAGCCAGGGACTAAGGTCTCATTTCGAGTTGATTTGGGGTCCACGGAGCCCTTTCGTGTTGCTCCAGTGACCTCAGGATCCCTCTAGACTTGAGACCGTGATCTTGGGTTTTCTCTGGAGTGCCATCAAGGAAATCAAGGCTCCTTTCACGTTTGATGTGGAACACGGAATTGCTCTGCACGCAGTGCAGGGGCATCGGGCCTCATCTCGCGGCGAGGGGGAAGTCTCATATTTTTTCCTCGAGTTGCGGCCGGAACCTGGGGTATATTCTCGAGTTACGACGGGGAGGGCCCTTCCAGACACGTGTTTGTTCAGGGACGTCAGGACTCCTGCCCAGGTGCGAGGGACACCTCGGGATTCTCCTCGAGTCTTGGCATGGCAATTGGGACGTGTCTCCACGTGAGGTGGGAAACCCAGGGTCCCTTTTCTCTTGCCACAGGGATCCTGGGACTCCAATCCATTTTCAAGAGGAGTCAGGCATCGTCTCCTTTGGAAGCATTGATCTCCGCCTGCCTCTCGAGTTTTCAAAGGATGTGAGGCCTCTGGTCGCGTTGAGGTGGAGGACTAGGTCTTTCTCTGTGGTCTCCACAGGGGATTCAGACATCCCTTCGTCTTGGGAGATGCAAGACGAGCCTGCATTCAATTCACTGCAGGGATATCCGGCCTTACTTCAAGTCAGAGCATCTCGGTGTCCATTCCAATTGAGGCCACAAACTCAGGGTCCCTCTCACATACCTGTAGCTGAGAAAAGCCTCCTCTTGAGGTGCTTGTGGAAAGTTGGTATTCCTCTTGAGTCGAAGCCAGGGACTAAGCTCTCATCTCGAGTTGATTTGGGGTCCACGGAGCCCTTTCGTGTTGCTCCAGTGACCTCAGGATCCCTCTAGACTTGAGACTGTGATCTTGGGTTTTCTCTGGAGTGCCATCAAGGAAATCAAGGCTCCTTTCACTTTTGATGTGGAACACGGAATTGCTCTGCACGCAGTGCAGGGGCATCGGGCCTCATCTCGCGGCGAGGGGGAAGTCTCATATTTTTTCCTCGAGTTGCGGCCGGAACCTGATTTATATTCTCGAGTTACGTCGAGGAGGGCCCTTCCAGACACGTGTTTGTTCAGCAACTTCAGGACTCCTGCCCAGGTGCGATGGACACCTCGGGATTCTCCTCGAGTCTTGGCATGGCAATTGGGACGTGTCTCCACGTGAGGTGGGAAACCCAGGGTCCCTTTTCACTTGCCACAGGGATCCTGGGACTCCTATCCATTTTCAAGAGGAGTCAGGCATCGTCTCCTTTGAAGCATTGATCTCCGCGGACCTCTCGAGTTTTCAAAGGATGTGAGGCCTCCGGTTGTGATGAGGCGGAGAACTAGGTCTTTCTCTGTGGTCTCCACAGGGGATTCAGACATCCCTTCTTCTTGGGAGATGCACGGCGAGCCTGCATTCAATTCACTGCAGGGATATCAGGCCTTACTTCAAGTCAGAGCATGTCGGTGTCCATTCCCCTTGAGGCCACAAACTCAGGGTCCCTCTCACATACCTGTAGGTGAGAAAAGCCTCCTCTTGAGGTGCTTGTGGAAAGTTGGTATTCCTCTTGAGTCGAAGCCAGGGACTAAGCTCTCATCTCGAGTTGATTTGGGATCCACGGAGCCCTTTCGTGTTGCTCCAATGAACTCAGGATCCCTCTAGACTTGAGACAGTGATCTTGGGTTTGCTCTGGAGTGCCATCAAGGAAATCAAGGCTCCTTTCACGTTTGATGTGGAACACGGAATTGCTCTGCACGCAGTGCAGGGGAATCGGGCCTCATCTCGCGGCGAGGGGGAAGTCTCATGGTTTTTCTCGAGTTGCGGCCGGAACCTATGGTATATTGTCGACTTACGACGGGGAGGGCCCTTCCATACACGTGTTTGTTCAGTGACGTCAGGACTCCTGCCTAGGTGCGAGGGACACCTCGGGATTCTCCTCGAGTCTTGGCATGGCAATTGGGACGCGTCTCCACGTGAGGCGGGAGACCCAGGGTCCCTTTCCACATGCCACAGGGATCCTGGGACTCCTATCCATTTTCAAGAGGAGTCAGGCATCGTCTCCTTTGGAAGCATTGATCTCCGCGGACCTCTCGAGTTTTCAAAGGATGTGAGGCCTCTGGTCACGAGGAGGCGGAGTACTAGGTGTTTCTCTTTGGTCTCCACAGGGGATTCAGACATCCCTTCGTCTTGGGAGATGCAAGACGAGCCTGCATTCAATTCACTGCAGGGATATCCGGCCTTATTTCGAGTCAGAGCATCTCGGTGTCCATTCCACATGAGGCCACAAACTCAGGGTCCTCTCACATACCTGTAGCGGAGAGAAGCCTCCTCTTGAGGTGCTTGTGGAAAGTTGGGATTCCTCCTGAGTCGAAACCAGGGACTAAGCTCTCATCTCGAGTTGATTTGGGGTCCACGGAGCCCTTTCATGTTGCTCCAGTGACCTCAGGATCCCTCTAGACTTGAGACAGTGATGTTGGGTTTTCTCTGGTGTGCCATCAAGGAAATCAAGGCTGCTTTCACGTTTGATGTGGAACACGGAATTGCTCTGCACGCAGTGCAGGGGAATCGGTCCTCATCTCGCGGCGAGGGGGAAGTCTCATCGTTTTTCTTGTGTTCCGGCCGGAACCTGAGGTATATTCTCGACTTACGACGGGGAGGGCCCTTCCAGACACGTGTTTGTTCCGCGACGTCAGGACTCCTGCCTAGGTGCGAGGGACACCTCGGGATTCTCCTCGAGAATTGGCATGGCAATTGGGACGCGTCTCCACGTGAGGCGGGAGACCCAGGGTCCCTTTCCACGTGCCACAGGCATCCTGGGACTCCTATCCATTTTCAAGAGGAGTCAGGCATCGTCTCCTTTGGAAGCTTTGATCTCCACGGACCTCTCGAGTTTTCAAAGGATGTGAGGCCTCAGGTCGCGTTGAGCCGGAGGACTAGGTCTTTCTCTGTGGTCTCCACAGGGGATTCAGACATCCCTTCGTCTTGGGAGTTGCAAGACGAGCCTGCATTCAATTCACTGCAGGGATATCCGGCCTTACTTCAAGTCAGAGCATCTCGGTGTCCATTCCACTTGAGGCCACAAACTCAGGGTCCCTCTCACATACCTGTAGCTGAGAGAAGCCTCCTCTTGAGGTGCTTGTGGAAAGTTGGTATTCCTCTTGAGTCGAAGCCAGGGACTAAGCTCTCATCTCGAGTTGATTTGGGGTCCACGGAGCCCTTTCTTGTTGCTCCAGTGACCTCAGAATCCCTCTAGACTTGAGACAGTGATCTTGGGTTTTCTCTGGAGTGCCATCAAGGAAATCGAGGCTCCTTTCACGTTTGATGTGGAACACGGAATTGCTCTGCACGCAGTGCAGGGGAATCGGGCCTCATCTCGCGGCGAGGGGGAAGTCTCATGGTTTTTCTCGAGTTGCGGCCGGAACCTGGGGTATATTCTCGAGTTATGACGGGGAGGGCCCTTCCAGACACGTGTTTGTTCAGCGACGTCAGGACTCCTGCCTAGGTGCGAGGGACACCTCGGGATTCTCCTCGAGTCTTGGCATGGCAATTGGGACGCGTCTCCACGTGAGGCGGGAGACCCAGGTTCCCTTTCCACGTGCCACAGGGATCCTGGGACTCCCATCCATTTACAAGAGGAGTCAGGCATCGTCTCCTTTTGAACCACTGATCTCCGCGGACCTCTCGAGTTTTCAAAGGATGTGAGGCCTCCAGTCGTGAGGAGGCGGAGGAATAGGTCTTTCTCTGTGGTCTCCACAGGGGATTCAGACATCCCTTCATCTTGGGAGATGCAAGACGAGCCTGCTTTCAATTCACTGCAGGGATATCCGGCCTTACTTCGAGTCAGAGCATCTCGGTGTCCATTCCACTTGAGGCCACAAACTCAGGGTCCCTCTCACATACCTGTTGCTGAGAGAAGCCTCCTCTTGAGTTGCTTTTGGAAAGTTGGTATTCCTCTTGAGTCGAAGCCACGGACTAAGCTCTCATCTCGAGTTGATTTGGGGTCCACGGAGGCCTTTCGTGTTGCTCCAGTGACCTCAGGATCCCTCTAGACTTGAGACAGTGATCTTGGGTTTTCTCTGGAGTGCCATCAAGGAAATCAAGGCTTCTTTCACGTTTGATGTGGAACACGGAATTGCTCTGCACGCAGTGCAGGGGAATCGGGCCTCATCTCGTGGCGAGGGGGAAGGCTCATGGTTTTTCTCGAGTTGCAGCCGGAAGCTGTGGTATATTGTCGAGTTACGACGGGGACGGCCCTTCCAGACAAGTGTTTGTTCACCGACGTCAGGACTCCTGCCTAAGTGCGAGGGACACCTCGGGATTCTCCTCGAGTCTTGGCATGACAATTGAGACACACCTCCACGTAACGCGGGAGACCCAGCGTCCCTTTCCACGTGCCACAGGCTTCCTGGGACTCCTATCCATTTTCAAGAGGAGTCAGGCATCGTCTCCTTTGGAAGCATTGATCTCCGCAGACCTCTCGAATTTTCAAAGGATGTGAGGCCTCCGGTCGCGATGAGGCGGAGGACTAGGTCTTTCTCTGTCGTCTCCACAGGGGATTCAGACATCCCTTCATCTTGGGAGATGCAAGACGAGCCTGCATTCAATTCACTGCAGGGATATCTGGCGTTACTTCGAGTCAGAGCATCTCGGTGTCCATTCCACTTGAGGCGACAAACTCATGGTCCCTCTCACATACCTGTAGTTGAGAGAGCCTCCTCTTGAGGTGCTTGTGGAAACTTGGTATTCCTCTTGAGTGGAAGTCAGGGACTAAGCTCTCATCTCGAGTTGATTTGGGGTCCACGGATCCCTTTCGTGTTGCTCCAATGAACTCAGGATCCCTCTAGACTTGAGACAGTGATCTTTGGTTTGCTCTGGAGTGCCATCAAGGAAATCGAGGCTCCTTTCACGTTTGATGTGGAACACGGAATTGCTCTGCACGCAGTGCAAGGGAATCGGGCCTCATCTCGCGGCGAGGGGGAAGTCTCATGGTTTTTCTCGAGTTGCGGCCGGAACCTGGGGTATATTCTCGAGTAACGACGGGGAGGGCCCTTCCAGACACGTGTTTGTTCAGCGACGTCAGGACTCCTGCCTAGGTGCGAGGGACACCTCGGGATTCTCCTCGAGTTTTGGCATGGCAATTGGGACGCGTCTCCATGTGAGGCGGGAGACCCAGGGTCCCTTTCCACGTGCCACAGGGATCCTGGGACTCCTATCCATTTTCAAGAGGAGTCAGGCATCGTCTCCTTTGGAAGCATTGATCTCCGCGGACCTCTCGAGTTTTCAAAGGATGTGAGGCCTCCGGTCGCGTTGAGGTGGAGGACTAGGTCTTTCTCTGTGGTCTCCACAGGGGATTCAGGCATCCCTTCGTCTTGGGAGATGCAAGACGAGCCTGCATTCAATACACTGCAGGTATATCCGGCCTTACTTCGAGTCAGAGCATCTCGGTGTCCATTCCACTTGAGGCCTCAAACTCAGGGTCCCTTTCACATACCTGTTGCTGAGAGAAGCCTCCTCTTGAGTTGCTTTTGGAAAGTTGGTATTCCTCTTGAGTCGAAGCCACGGACTAAGCTCTCATCTCGAGTTGATTTGGGGTCCACGGAGGCCTTTCGTGTTGCTCCAGTGACCTCAGGATCCCTCTAGACTTGAGACAGTGATCTTGGGTTTTCTCTGGAGTCCCATCAAGGAAATCAAGGCTTCTTTCACGTTTGATGTGGAACACGGAATTGCTCTGCACGCAGTGCAGGGGAATCGGGCCTCATCTCGTGGCGAGGGGGAAGGCTCATGGTTTTTCTCGAGTTGCAGCCGGAACCTGTGGTATATTGTCGAGTTACGACGGGGACGGCCCTTCCAGACACGTGTTTGTTCACCGACGTCAGGACTCCTGCCAAAGTGCGAGGGAAACCTCGGGATTCTCCTCGTGTCTTGGCATGACAATTGGGACGCACCTCCACGTAACGCGGGAGACCCAGCGTCCCTTTCCACGTGCCACGGGGATCCTGGGACTCCTATCCATTTTCAAGAGGAGTCAGGCATCGTCTCCTTTGGAAGCATTGATCTCCGCAGACCTCTCGAATTTTCAAAGGATGTGAGGCCTCCGGTCGCGATGAGGCGGAGGACTAGGTCTTTCTCTGTCGTCTCCACAGGGGATTCAGACATCCCTTCATCTTGGGAGATGCAAGACGAGCCTGCATTCAATTCACTGCAGGGATATCTGGCCTTACTTCGAGTCAGAGCATCTCGGTGTTCATTCCACTTGAGGCGACAAACTCATGGTCCCTCTCACATACCTGTAGTTGAGAGAGCCTCCTCTTGAGGTGCTTGTGGAAACTTGGTATTCCACTTGAGTGGAAGCCAGGGACTAAGCTCTCATCTCGAGTTGATTTGGGGTCCACGGAGGCCTTTCGTGTTGCTCCAATGAACTCAGGATCCCTCTAGACTTGAGACAGTGATCTTGGGTTTGCTCTGGAGTGCCATCAAGTAAATCAAGGCTCCTTTCACGTTTGATGTGGAACACGGAATTGCTCTGCACGCACTGCAGGGGAATCGGGCCTCATCTCGCGGAGAGGGGGAAGTCTCATGGTTTTTCTCGAGTTGCGGCCGGAACCTATGGTATATTGTCGAGTTACGACGGGGAGGGCCCTTCCATACACGTGTTTGTTCAGTGACGTCAGGACTCCTGCCTAGGTGCGAGGGACACCTCGGGATTCTCCTCGAGTCTTGGCATGGCAATTGGGACGCGTCCCCACGTGAGGCGGGAGACACAGGGTCCCTTTCCACATGCCACAGGGATCCTGGGACTCCTATCCATTTTCAAGAGGAGTCAGGCATCGTCTCCTTTGGAAGCATTGATCTCCGCGGACCTCTCGAGTTTTAAAGGGTATGAGGCCTCCAGTCGTGAAGAGGTGGAGAACTAGGTCTTCCCTGTGGTCTCCACAGGGGATTCAGACATCCCTTCGTCTTGGGAGATGCAAGACGAGCCTGCATTCAATTCACTGCAGGGATATCCGGCCTTACTTCGAGTCAGAGCATCTCGGTGTCCATTCCACTTGAGGCCACAAATTCAGGGTCCCTCTCACATACCTGTAGCTGAGAGAAGCCTCCTCTTGAGGTGCTTGTGGAAAGTTGGTATTCCTCTTGAGTCGAAGCCACGGACTAAGCTCTCATCTCGAGTTGATTTGGGGTCCACGGAGCGCTTTCGTGTTGCTCCAGTGACCTCAGGATCCCTCTAGACTTGAGACAGTGATCTTGGGTTTTCTCTGGAGTGCCATCAAGGAAATCAAGGCTCCTTTCACGTTTGATGTGGAACACGGAATTGCTCTGCACGCAGTGCAGGGGAATCGGGCCTTATCTCGCGGCGAGGGGGAAGTCTCAAGGTTTTTCTCGAGTTGCGGCCGGAACCTGGGGTATATTCTCGAGTTATGACGGGGAGGGCCCTTCCAGACACGTGTTTGTTCAGCGACGTCAGGACTCCTGCCTAGGTGCGAGGGACACCTCGCGATTCTCCTCGAGCCTTGGCATGGCAATTGGGACGCGTCTCCATGTGAGGCGGGAGACCCAGTGTCCCTTTCCACGTGCCACAGTGATCCTGGGACTCCTATCCATTTTCAAGATGAGTCAGGCATCGTCTCCTTTGGAAGCATTGATCTCCGCGGACCTCTCGAGTTTTCAAAGGATGTGAGGCCTGCGGTCGCGATGAGGCGGAGAACTAGGTCTTTCTCTGTCGTCTCCACAGGGGATTCAGAGATCCCTTAGTCTTGGGAGATGCAAGACGAGCCTGCATTCAATTCACTGCAGGGATGTCCGGCCTTACTTCAAGTCAGAGCATCTCGGTGTCCATTCCACTTGAGGCCACAAACTCAGGGTCCCTCTCACATACCTGTAGCTGAGAGAAGCCTCCTCTTGAGGTGCTTGTGGAAAGTTGGTATTCCTCTTGAGTCGAAGCCAGGGACTAAGCTCTCATCTCGAGTTGATTTGGGGTCCACGGAGCCCTTTCTTTTTGCTCCAGTGACCTCAGGATCCCTCTAGACTTGAGACAGTGATCTTGGGTTTTCTCTGGAGTGCCATCAAGGAAATCGAGGCTCCTTTCACGTTTGATGTGGAACACGGAATTGCTCTGCACGCAGTGCAGGGGAATCGGGCCTCATCTCGCGGCGAGGGGGAAGTCTCATGGTTTTTCTCGAGTTGCGGCCGGAACCTGGGGTATATTCTCGAGTTATGACTGGGAGGGCCCTTCCAGACACGTGTTTGTTCAGCGACGTCAGGACTCCTGCCTAGGTGCGAGGGACACCTCGGGATTCTCCTCGAGTCTTGGCATGGCAATTGGGACGCGTCTCCACGTGAGGCGGGAGACCCAGGTTCCCTTTCCACGTGCCACAGGGATCCTGGGACTCCCATCCATTTACAAGAGGAGTCAGGCATCGTCTCCTTTTGAACCATTGATCTCCGCGGACCTCTCGAGTTTTCAAAGGATGTGAGGCCTCCGGTCGTGAGGAGGCGGAGGAATAGGTCTTTCTCTGTGGTCTCCACAGGGGATTCAGACATCCCTTCATCTTGGGAGATGCAAGACGAGCCTGCTTTCAATTCACTGCAGGGATATCCGGCCTTACTTCGAGTCAGAGCATCTCGGTGTCCATTCCACTTGAGGCCACAAACTCTGGGTCCCTCTCACATACCTGTAGCTGAGAGAAGCCTCCTCTTGAGGTGCTTGTGGAAAGTTGGTATTCCTCTTGAGTCGAAGCCAGGGACTAAGCTCTCATCTCGAGTTGATTTGTGGTCCACGGAGCCCTTTCCTGTTGCTCCAGTGACCTCAGGATCCCTCTAGACTTGAGACAGTGATCTTGGGTTTTCTCTGGAGTGCCATCAAGGAAATCAAGGCTCCTTTCACGTTTGATGTGGAACACGGAATTGCTCTGCACGCAGTGCAAGGGAATCGGGCCTCATCTCGCGGCGAGGGGGAAGTCTCATGGTTTTTCTCGAGTTGCGGCCGGAACCTGGGGTATATTCTCGAGTAACGACGGGGAGGGCCCTTCCAGACACGTGTTTGTTCAGCGACGTCAGGACTCCTGCCTAGGTGCGAGGGACACCTCGGGATTCTCCTCGAGTTTTGGCATGGCAATTGGGACGCGTCTCCACGTGAGGCGGGAGACCCAGGGTCCCTTTCCACGTGCCATAGGGATCCTGGGACTCCTATCCATTTTCAAGAGGAGTCAGGTATCGTCTCCTTTGGAAGCATTGATCTCCGCGGACCTCTCGAGTTTTCAAAGGATGTGAGGCCTCTGGTCGCGTTGAGGTGGAGGACTAGGTCTTTCTCTGTGGTCTCCACAGGGGATTCAGGCATCCCTTCGTCTTGGGAGATGCAAGATGAGCCTGCATTCAATACACTGCAGGTATATCCGGCCTTACTTCGAGTCAGAGCATCTCGGTGTCCATTCCACTTGAGGCCTCAAACTCAGGGTCCCTCTCACATACCTGTTGCTGAGAGAAGCCTCCTCTTGAGTTGCTTTTGGAAAGTTGGTATTCCTCTTGAGTCGAAGCCACGGACTAAGCTCTCATCTCGAGTTGATTTGGGGTCCACGGAGGCCTTTCGTGTTGCTCCAGTGACCTCAGGATCCCTCTAGACTTGAGACAGTGATCTTGGGTTTTCTCTGGAGTGCCATCAAGGAAATCAAGGCTTCTTTCACGTTTGATGTGGAACACGGAATTGCTCTGCACGCAGTGCAGGGGAATCGGGCCTCATCTCGTGGCGAGGGGGAAGGCTCATGGTTTTTCTCGAGTTGCAGCCGGAACCTGTGGTATATTGTCGAGTTACGACGGGGACGGCCCTTCCAGACACGTGTTTGTTCACCGACGTCAGGACTCCTGCCTAAGTGCGAGGGACACCTCGGGATTCTCCTCGTGTCTTGGTATGACAATTGGGACGCACCTCCACGTAACGCGGGAGATCCAGCGTCCCTTTCCACGTGCAACAGGGATCCTGGGACTCCTATCCATTTTCAAGAGGAGTCAGGCATCGTCTCCTTTGGAAGCATTGATCTCCGCAGACCTCTCGAATTTTCAAAGGATGTGAGGCCTCCGGTCGCGATGAGGCGGAGGACTAGGTCTTTCTCTGTCGTCTCCACAGGGGATTCAGACATCCCTTCATCTTGGGAGATGCAAGACGAGCCTGCATTCAATTCACTGCAGGGATATCTGGCCTTACTTCGAGTCAGAGCATCTCGGTGTCCATTCCACTTGAGGCGACAAACTCATGGTCCCTCTCACATACCTGTAGTTGAGAGAGCCTCCTCTTGAGGTGCTTGTGGAAACTTGGTATTCCTCTTGAGTCGAAGCCACGGACTAAGCTCTCATCTCGAGTTGATTTGGGGTCCACGGAGGCCTTTCGTGTTGCTCCAATGAACTCAGGATCCCTCTAGACTTGAGACAGTGATCTTGGGTTTGCTCTGGAGTGCCATCAAGTAAATCAAGGCTCCTTTCACGTTTGATGTGGAACACGGAATTGCTCTGCACGCAGTGCAGGGGAATCGGGCCTCATCTCGCGGTGAGGGGGAAGTCTCATGGTTTTTCTCGAGTTCCGGCCGGAACCTATGGTATATTGTCGAGTTACGACGGGGAGGGCCCTTCCATACACGTGTTTGTTCAGTGACGTCAGGACTCCTGCCTAGGTGCGAGGGACACCTCGGGATTCTCCTCGAGTCTTGGCATGGCAATTGGGACGTGTCCCCACGTGAGGCGGGAGACCCAGGGTCCCTTTCCACGTGCCACAGGGATCCAGGGACTCCTATCCATTTTCAAGAGAAGTCAGGCATCGTCTCCTTTGGAAGCATTGATCTCCGCGGACCTCTCGAGTTTTCAAAGATGTGAGGACTCCGGTCGCGATGAGGCGGAGAACTAGGTCTTTCTCTGTTTTCTCCACAGGGGATTCAGACATCCCTTCGTCTTGGGAGATGCAAGACGAGACTGCATTCAATTCACTGTTGGGATATCCGGCCTTACATCGAGTCAGAGCATCTCGGTGTCCATTCCACTTGAGGCAACATACTCAGGGTCCCTCTCACATACCTGTAGCTGAGAGAAGCCTCCTCTTGAGGTGCTTGTGGCAAGTTGGTATTCCTCTTGAGTCGAAGCCAGGGACTAAGCTCTCATCTCGAGTTGATTTGGGGTCCACGGAGCATTTTCTTGTTGCTCCAGTTACCTCAGGATCCCTCTAGACTTGAGACAGTGATCTTGGGTTTTCTCTGGAGTGCCATCAAGGAAATCAAGGCTCCGTTCACATTTGATGTGGAACACGGAATTGCTCTGCACGCAGTGCACGGAATCGGGCCACATCTCGGGGCGAGGGGGAAGTCTCATGGTTTTTCTCGAGTTGCGGACGGACCCTGGGGTATATTCTCGAGTTACGACGGGGAGGGCCCTTCCAGACACGTGTTTGGTCAGCGACGTCAGGACTCGGGCCTAGGTGCGAGGGACACCTCGGGATTCTCCTCGAGTCTTGGCATGGCAATTGGGATGCGTCTCCACGTGAGGCAGGGGACCCAGGGTCCCTTTCCACGTGCCACAGGGATCCTGGGACTCCTATCCATTTTCAAGAGGAGTCAGGCATCGTCTCCTTTGGAAGCATTGATCTCCGCGGACCTCTAGAGCTTTCAAAGGATATGAGGCCTACGGTCGCGATGAGGCGGAGAACTAGGTCTTTCTCTGTGGTCTCCACAGGGGATTCAGACATCCCTTCGTCTTGGGAGATGCAAGACGAGCCTGCTTTCAATTCACTGCAGGGATATCCGGCCTTACTTCGAGTCAGAACATCTCGGTGTCCATTCCACTTGAGGCCACCACCTCAGCGTCCCTCTCACATACCCGTAGCTGAGAGAAGCCTCCTCTTGAGGTGCTTGTGGAAAGTTGGTATTCCTCTTGAGTCGAATCCAGGGACTTAGCTCTCATCTCGAGTTGATTTGGGGTCCACGGAGCCCTTTCGTGTTGGTACAGTGACCTCAGGATCCCTCTAGACTTGAGAGAGTGATCTTGGGTTTTCTCTGGAGTGCTATCAAGGAAATCAAGGCTCCTTTCATATTTGATGTGGAACATGGAATTGCTTTGCATGCAGTGCAGGGGAATCGGGCCTCATCTCCCTGCGAGGGGAAGTCTCATGGTTTTTCTCAAGTTGCGGCCGGAACCTGGGATATATTATCGAGTTACGACGGGGAGGGCCCTTCCAGACACGTGTTTGTTCAGCAACGTTAGGACTCCTGCCTAGGTGCGAGGGGCAACTCGGGATTCTCCTCGAGTCTTGGCATGGCAATTGCGACGCGACTCCACGTGAGGCGGGAGACCCAGGGTCCCTTTCCACGTGCCACAGGGATCCTGGGACTCCTATCCATTTTCAAGAGGAGTCAGGCATCGTCTCCTTTGGAAGCATTGATCTCCGCAGACCTCTCAAGTTTTCAAAGGATGTGAGGCGTCCGGTCGCGATGAGGCAGAGGACTAGGTCTTTCTCTGTGGTCTCCACAGGGGATTCAGACATCCCTTCGTCTTGGGAGATGCGAGACGAGCCAGCATTCAATTCACTGCAGGGATATCCGGCCTTACTTCGAGTCAGAGCATTTCGGTGTCCATTCCACTTGAGGCCACAAACTCAGGGTCCCTCTCACATACCTGTAGCTGAGAGAAGGCTCCTCTTGAGGTGCTTCTGGCAACTTGGTATTCCTCTTGAGCCTAAGCCAGGGACAAAGCTCTCATCTCGAGTTGATTTGGGGTCCACGAAGCCCTTTCCTGTTGCTCCAGTGACCTCAGGATCCCTCTAGACTTGAGACATTGATCTTGGGTTTTCTCTGGAGTGCCATCAAGGAAATCAAGGCTCCTTTCACGTTTGATGTGGAACACGGAATTGCTCTGCACGCAGTGCAAGGGAATCGGGCCTCATCTCGCGTCGAGGGGGAAGTCTCATGGTTTTTCTCGAGTTGCGGCTGGAACCTGGGGTATATTCTCGAGTTACGACGGGGAGGGCCCTTCCAGACACGTGTTTGTTCAGCGACCTCAGGACTCCTGTCTTGATGCGAGGGACACCTCGGGATTCTCCTCGAGTCTTGGCATGGCAATTGGGACGCTTCTCCACGTGAGGCGGGAGACCCAGGGTCCCTGTCCATGTGCCACAGGGATCCTGGGACTCCTATCCATTTTCAAGAGGAGTCAGGCATCGTCTCCTTTGGAAGCATTGATCTCCGCAGACCTCTCGAGTTTTCAAAGGATGTGAGGCCTCCGGTCGTGATGAGGCGGAGGACTAGGACTTTCTCTGTGGTCTCCACAGGGGATTCAGACATCCCTTCGTCTTGGGAGATGCAAGACGAGCCTGAATTCAATTCACTACAGGGATATCCGCCCTTACATCGAGTCAGAGCATCTCGGTGTCCATTCCACTTGAGGCCACCACCTCAGGGTCCCTCTCACATAATGTAACTGAGAGAAGGCTCCAATTGAGGTGCTTGTGGAAACTTGGTATTCCCCTTGAGTCGAAGCCAGGGACTAAGCTCTCATCTCGAGTTGATTTGGAGTCCACGGAGCCCTTTCGTGTTGCTCCAGTGACCTCAGGATCCCTCTAGACTTGAGACAGTGATCTTGGGTTTTCTCTGGAGTTCCATCAAGGAAATCAAGGCTCCTTTCACGTTTGATGTGGAACACGGAATTGCTCTGCACGCAGTGCAGGGGAATCGGGCCTCATCTCGCGGCGAGGGGGAAGTCTCATGGTTTTTCTCGAGTTGCGGCCGGAACCTGGGGTATATTCTCGAGTTTCGACGGGGAGGGCCCTTCCAGACACGTGTTTGTTCAGCGACGTCAGGACTCCTTTCTAGGTGCGAGGGACACCTCAGGATTCTCCTCGAGTCTTGGCATGGCAATTGGGATGCGTCTCGACGTGAGGCGGGAGACCCAGGGTCCCTTTCCACGTGCCACAGGGATCCTGGGACTCCTATCCATTTTCAAGAGGAGTCAGGCATCGTCTCCTTTGGAAGCATTGATCTCCGCGGACCTCTCGAGTTTTCAAAGGATGTGAGGCCTCCGGTCGCGATGAGGCGGAGGACTAGGTCTTTCTCTGTGGTCTCCACAGGGGATTCAGACAACCCTTCGTCTTGGGAGATGCAAGACGAGCCTGCATTCAATTCACTGCAGGGATATCCGGCCTTACTTCGAGTCAGAGCATCTCTGTGTCCATTCCACTTGAGGGCACAAACTCAGGGTCCCTCTCACATACCTGTCGCTGAAAGAAGCCTCCTCTTGAGGTGCTTGGGGAAAGTTCGTATTCCTCTTGAGTAGAAGCCAGGGACTAAGCTCTCATCTCGAGTTGATTTGGGGTCCACTGAGCCTTTTCGTGTTTCTACAGTGACCTCAGGATCCCTCTAGACTTGAGACAGTGATCTTGGGTTTTCTCTGGAGTGCCATCAAGGAAATCAAGGCTCCTTTCAAGTTTGATGTGGAACACGGAATTGCTCTGCACGGAGTGCAGGGGAATCGGGCCTCATCTCGCGGCGAGGGGGAAGTCTCATGGTTTTTCTCGAGTTGCGGCCGGAACCTGTGGTAGATTCCCGAGTTACGCCGGAGAGGGCCCTTCCAGACACGTGTTTGTTCAGCGACGTCAGGACTCCTGCCTAGGTGCGAGGGACACCTCGGGATTCTCCTCGAGTCTTGGCATGGCAATTGGGACGCGTCTCACCGTGAGGCGGGAGACCCAGGGTCCCTTTCCACGTGCCACAGGGATCCTGGGACTCCTATCCATTTTCAAGAGGAATCAGGCATCGTCTCCTTTGGAAGCATTGATCTCCGCGGACCTCTCGAGTTTTCAAAGGATGTGAGGCCTCCGGTCGCGATGAGCCGAAGGACTAGGTCTTTATCTGTGGTCTCCACAGGGGATTCATACATCCCTTCGTCCTGGGAGATGCAAGACGAGCCTGCATTCAATTCACTGCAGGGATATCCGGTCTTACTTCGAGTCAGAGCATCTCGGTGTCCATTCCACTTGAGGCCATAAACTCAGGGTCCCTCTCACATACCTGTAGCTGAGAGAAGCCTCCTCTTGAGGTGCTTGTGGAAAGTTGGTATTCCTCTTGAGTCGAAGCGAGGGACTAAGCTCTCATCTCGAGTTGATTTGGGGTCCACGGAGCCCTTTCTTGTTGCTCCAGTGACCTCAGTATCCCTCTAGACTTGAGACAGTGATCTTGGGTTTTCTCTGGAGTGCCATCAAGGAAATCAAGGCTTCTTTCACGTTTGATGTGGAACACGGAATTGCTCTGCACGCAGTGCAGGGGAATCGGGCCTCATCTCGTGGCGAGGGGGAAGGCTCATGGTTTTTCTCGAGTTGCAGCCGGAACCTGTGGTATATTGTCGAGTTACGACAGGGACGGCCCTTCCAGACAAGTGTTTGTTCACCGACGTCAGGACTCCTGCCTAAGTGCGAGGGACACCTCGGGATTCTCCTCGAGTCTTGGCATGACAATTGAGACACACCTCCACGTAACGCGGGAGACCCAGCGTCCCTTTCCACGTGCCACAGGCTTCCTGGGACTCCTATCCATTTTCAAGAGGAGTCAGGCATCGTCTCCTTTGGAAGCATTGATCTCCGCAGACCTCTCGAATTTTCAAAGGATGTGAGGCCTCCGGTCGCGATGAGGCGGAGGACTAGGTCTTTCTCTGTCGTCTCCACAGGGGATTCAGACATCCCTTCATCTTGGGAGATGCAAGACGAGCCTGCATTCAATTCACTGCAGGGATATCTGGCGTTACTTCGAGTCAGAGCATCTCGGTGTCCATTCCACTTGAGGCGACAAACTCATGGTCCCTCTCACATACCTGTAGTTGAGAGAGCCTCCTCTTGAGGTGCTTGTGGAAACTTGGTATTCCTCTTGAGTGGAAGTCAGGGACTAAGCTCTCATCTCGAGTTGATTTGGGGTCCACGGATCCCTTTCGTGTTGCTCCAATGAACTCAGGATCCCTCTAGACTTGAGACAGTGATCTTGGGTTTGCTCTGGAGTGCCATCAAGGAAATCGAGGCTCCTTTCACGTTTGATGTGGAACACGGAATTGCTCTGCACGCAGTGCAAGGGAATCGGGCCTCATCTCGCGGCGAGGGGGAAGTCTCATGGTTTTTCTCGAGTTGCGGCCGGAACCTGGGGTATATTCTCGAGTAACGACGGGGAGGGCCCTTCCAGACACGTGTTTGTTCAGCGACGTCAGGACTCCTGCCTAGGTGCGAGGGACACCTCGGGATTCTCCTCGAGTTTTGGCATGGCAATTGGGACGCGTCTCCATGTGAG
The DNA here is from genome assembly GCF_033118175.1 of Dama dama. Taxonomy (NCBI): domain Eukaryota; kingdom Metazoa; phylum Chordata; class Mammalia; order Artiodactyla; family Cervidae; genus Dama; species Dama dama. Next base: position 3,193,032 of record NW_026870879.1, on the reverse strand, counting down.
GCGGGAGACCCAGGGTCCCTTTCCACGTGCCACAGGGATCCTGGGATTCCTATCCATTTTCAAGAGGAGTCAGGTATCGTCTCCTTTGGAAGCATTGATCTCCGCGGACCTCTCGAGTTTTCAAAGGATGTGAGGCCTCCGGTCGCGTTGAGGTGGAGGACTAGGTCTTTCTCTGTGGTCTCCACAGGGGATTCAGGCATCCCTTCGTCTTGGGAGATGCAAGACGAGCCTGCATTCAATACACTGCAGGTATATCCGGCCTTACTTCGAGTCAGAGCATCTCGGTGTCCATTCCACTTGAGGCCTCAAACTCAGGGTCCCTTTCACATACCTGTTGCTGAGAGAAGCCTCCTCTTGAGTTGCTTTTGGAAAGTTGGTATTCCTCTTGAGTCGAAGCCACGGACTAAGCTCTCATCTCGAGTTGATTTGGGGTCCACGGAGGCCTTTCGTGTTGCTCCAGTGACCTCAGGATCCCTCTAGACTTGAGACAGTGATCTTGGGTTTTCTCTGGAGTGCCATCAAGGAAATCAAGGCTTCTTTCACGTTTGATGTGGAACACGGAATTGCTCTGCACGCAGTGCAGGGGAATCGGGCCTCATCTCGTGGCGAGGGGGAAGGCTCATGGTTTTTCTCGAGTTGCAGCCGGAACCTGTGGTATATTGTCGAGTTACGACGGGGACGGCCCTTCCAGACACGTGTTTGTTCACCGACGTCAGGACTCCTGCCTAAGTGCGAGGGACACCTCGGGATTCTCCTCGAGTCTTGGCATGACAATTGGGACGCACCTCCACGTAACGCGGGAGACCCAGCGTCCCTTTCCACGTGCCACAGGGATCCTGGGACTCCTATCCATTTTCAAGAGGAGTCAGGCATCGTCTCCTTTGGAAGCATTGATCTCCGCAGACCTCTCGAATTTTCAAAGGATGTGAGGCCTCCGGTCGCGATGAGGCGGAGGACTAGGTCTTTCTCTGTCGTCTCCACAGGGGATTCAGACATCCCTTCATCTTGGGAGATGCAAGACGAGCCTGCATTCAATTCACTGCAGGGATATCTGGCCTTACTTCGAGTCAGAGCATCTCGGTGTTCATTCCACTTGAGGCGACAAACTCATGGTCCCTCTCACATACCTGTAGTTGAGAGAGCCTCCTCTTGAGGTGCTTGTGGAAACTTGGTATTCCACTTGAGTGGAAGCCAGGGACTAAGCTCTCATCTCGAGTTGATTTGGGGTCCACGGAGGCCTTTCGTGTTGCTCCAATGAACTCAGGATCCCTCTAGACTTGAGACAGTGATCTTGGGTTTGCTCTGGAGTGCCATCAAGTAAATCAAGGCTCCTTTCACGTTTGATGTGGAACACGGAATTGCTCTGCACGCACTGCAGGGGAATCGGGCCTCATCTCGCGGAGAGGGGGAAGTCTCATGGTTTTTCTCGAGTTGCGGCCGGAACCTATGGTATATTGTCGAGTTACGACGGGGAGGGCCCTTCCATACACGTGTTTGTTCAGTGACGTCAGGACTCCTGCCTAGGTGCGAGGGACACCTCGGGATTCTCCTCGAGTCTTGGCATGGCAATTGGGACGCGTCCCCACGTGAGGCGGGAGACACAGGGTCCCTTTCCACATGCCACAGGGATCCTGGGACTCCTATCCATTTTCAACAGGAGTCAGGCATCGTCTCCTTTGGAAGCATTGATCTCCGCGGACCTCTCGAGTTTTAAAGGGTATGAGGCCTCCAGTCGTGAAGAGGTGGAGAACTAGGTCTTCCCTGTGGTCTCCACAGGGGATTCAGACATCCCTTCGTCTTGGGAGATGCAAGACGAGCCTGCATTCAATTCACTGCAGGGATATCCGGCCTTACTTCGAGTCAGAGCATCTCGGTGTCCATTCCACTTGAGGCCACAAATTCAGGGTCCCTCTCACATACCTGTAGCTGAGAGAAGCCTCCTCTTGAGGTGCTTGTGGAAAGTTGGTATTCCTCTTGAGTCGAAGCCACGGACTAAGCTCTCATCTCGAGTTGGTTTGGGGTCCACGGAGCGCTTTCGTGTTGCTCCAGTGACCTCAGGATCCCTCTAGACTTGAGACAGTGATCTTGGGTTTTCTCTGGAGTGCCATCAAGGAAATCAAGGCTCCTTTCACGTTTGATGTGGAACACGGAATTGCTCTGCACGCAGTGCAGGGGAATCGGGCCTTATCTCGCGGCGAGGGGGAAGTCTCAAGGTTTTTCTCGAGTTGCGGCCGGAACCTGGGGTATATTCTCGAGTTATGACGGGGAGGGCCCTTCCAGACACGTGTTTGTTCAGCGACGTCAGGACTCCTGCCTAGGTGCGAGGGACACCTCGGGATTCTCCTCGAGCCTTGGCATGGCAATTGGGACGCGTCTCCATGTGAGGCGGGAGACCCAGTGTCCCTTTCCACGTGCCACAGTGATCCTGGGACTCCTATCCATTTTCAAGATGAGTCAGGCATCGTCTCCTTTGGAAGCATTGATCTCCGCGGACCTCTCGAGTTTTCAAAGGATGTGAGGCCTGCGGTCGCGATGAGGTGGAGGACTAGGTCTTTCTCTGTCGTCTCCACAGGGGATTCAGAGATCCCTTAGTCTTGGGAGATGCAAGACGAGCCTGCATTCAATTCACTGCAGGGATATCCGGCCTTACTTCAAGTCAGAGCATCTCGGTGTCCATTCCACTTGAGGCCACAAACTCAGGGTCCCTCTCACATACCTGTAGCTGAGAGAAGCCTCCTCTTGAGGTGCTTGTGGAAAGTTGGTATTCCTCTTGAGTCGAAGCCAGGGACTAAGCTCTCATCTCGAGTTGATTTGGGGTCCACGGAGCGCTTTCGTGTTGCTCCAGTGACCTCAGGATCCCTCTAGACTTGAGACAGTGATCTTGGGTTTTCTCTGGAGTGCCATCAAGGAAATCGAGGCTCCTTTCACGTTTGATGTGGAACACGGAATTGCTCTGCACGCAGTGCAGGGGAATCGGGCCTCATCTCGCGGCGAGGGGGAAGTCTCATGGTTTTTCTCGAGTTGCGGCCGGAACCTGGGGTATATTCTCGAGTAACGACGGGGAGGGCCCTTCCAGACACGTGTTTGTTCAGCGACGTCAGGACTCCTGCCTAGGTGCGAGGGACACCTCGGGATTCTCCTCGAGTTTTGGCATGGCAATTGGGACGCGTCTCCACGTGAGGCGGGATACCCAGGGTCCCTTTCCACGTGCCATAGGGATCCTGGGACTCCTATCCATTTTCAAGAGGAGTCAGGTATCGTCTCCTTTGGAAGCATTGATCTCCGCGGACCTCTCGAGTTTTCAAAGGATGTGAGGCCTCTGGTCGCGTTGAGGTGGAGGACTAGGTCTTTCTCTGTGGTCTCCACAGGGGATTCAGGCATCCCTTCGTCTTGGGAGATGCAAGATGAGCCTGCATTCAATACACTGCAGGTATATCCGGCCTTACTTCGAGTCAGAGCATTTCGGTGTCCATTCCACTTGAGGCCTCAAACTCAGGGTCCCTCTCACATACCTGTTGCTGAGAGAAGCCTCCTCTTGAGGTGCTTGGGGAAAGTTCGTATTCCTCTTGAGTAGAAGCCAGGGACTAAGCTCTCATCTCGAGTTGATTTGGGGTCCACTGAGCCTTTTCGTGTTTCTACAGTGACCTCAGGATCCCTCTAGACTTGAGACAGTGATCTTGGGTTTTCTCTGGAGTGCCATCAAGGAAATCAAGGCTCCTTTCAAGTTTGATGTGGAACACGGAATTGCTCTGCACGGAGTGCAGGGGAATCGGGCCTCATCTCGCGGCGAGGGGGAAGTCTCATGGTTTTTCTCGAGTTGCGGCCGGAACCTGTGGTAGATTCCCGAGTTACGCCGGAGAGGGCCCTTCCAGACACGTGTTTGTTCAGCGACGTCAGGACTCCTGCCTAGGTGCGAGGGACACCTCGGGATTCTCCTCGAGTCTTGGCATGGCAATTGGGACGCGTCTCACCGTGAGGCGGGAGACCCAGGGTCCCTTTCCACGTGCCACAGGGATCCTGGGACTCCTATCCATTTTCAAGAGGAATCAGGCATCGTCTCCTTTGGAAGCATTGATCTCCGCGGACCTCTCGAGTTTTCAAAGGATGTGAGGCCTCCGGTCGCGATGAGCCGAAGGACTAGGTCTTTATCTGTGGTCTCCACAGGGGATTCATACATCCCTTCGTCCTGGGAGATGCAAGACGAGCCTGCATTCAATTCACTGCAGGGATATCCGGTCTTACTTCGAGTCAGAGCATCTCGGTGTCCATTCCACTTGAGGCCATAAACTCAGGGTCCCTCTCACATACCTGTAGCTGAGAGAAGCCTCCTCTTGAGGTGCTTGTGGAAAGTTGGTATTCCTCTTGAGTCGAAGCGAGGGACTAAGCTCTCATCTCGAGTTGATTTGGGGTCCACGGAGCCCTTTCTTGTTGCTCCAGTGACCTCAGTATCCCTCTAGACTTGAGACAGTGATCTTGGGTTTTCTCTGGAGTGCCATCAAGGAAATCAAGGCTTCTTTCACGTTTGATGTGGAACACGGAATTGCTCTGCACGCAGTGCAGGGGAATCGGGCCTCATCTCGTGGCGAGGGGGAAGGCTCATGGTTTTTCTCGAGTTGCAGCCGGAACCTGTGGTATATTGTCGAGTTACGACAGGGACGGCCCTTCCAGACAAGTGTTTGTTCACCGACGTCAGGACTCCTGCCTAAGTGCGAGGGACACCTCGGGATTCTCCTCGAGTCTTGGCATGACAATTGAGACACACCTCCACGTAACGCGGGAGACCCAGCGTCCCTTTCCACGTGCCACAGGCTTCCTGGGACTCCTATCCATTTTCAAGAGGAGTCAGGCATCGTCTCCTTTGGAAGCATTGATCTCCGCAGACCTCTCGAATTTTCAAAGGATGTGAGGCCTCCGGTCGCGATGAGGCGGAGGACTAGGTCTTTCTCTGTCGTCTCCACAGGGGATTCAGACATCCCTTCATCTTGGGAGATGCAAGACGAGCCTGCATTCAATTCACTGCAGGGATATCTGGCGTTACTTCGAGTCAGAGCATCTCGGTGTCCATTCCACTTGAGGCGACAAACTCATGGTCCCTCTCACATACCTGTAGTTGAGAGAGCCTCCTCTTGAGGTGCTTGTGGAAACTTGGTATTCCTCTTGAGTGGAAGTCAGGGACTAAGCTCTCATCTCGAGTTGATTTGGGGTCCACGGATCCCTTTCGTGTTGCTCCAATGAACTCAGGATCCCTCTAGACTTGAGACAGTGATCTTGGGTTTGCTCTGGAGTGCCATCAAGGAAATCGAGGCTCCTTTCACGTTTGATGTGGAACACGGAATTGCTCTGCACGCAGTGCAAGGGAATCGGGCCTCATCTCGCGGCGAGGGGGAAGTCTCATGGTTTTTCTCGAGTTGCGGCCGGAACCTGGGGTATATTCTCGAGTAACGACGGGGAGGGCCCTTCCAGACACGTGTTTGTTCAGCGACGTCAGGACTCCTGCCTAGGTGCGAGGGACACCTCGGGATTCTCCTCGAGTTTTGGCATGGCAATTGGGACGCGTCTCCATGTGAGGCGGGAGACCCAGGGTCCCTTTCCACGTGCCACAGGGATCCTGGGATTCCTATCCATTTTCAAGAGGAGTCAGGTATCGTCTCCTTTGGAAGCATTGATCTCCGCGGACCTCTCGAGTTTTCAAAGGATGTGAGGCCTCCGGTCGCGTTGAGGTGGAGGACTAGGTCTTTCTCTGTGGTCTCCACAGGGGATTCAGGCATCCCTTCGTCTTGGGAGATGCAAGACGAGCCTGCATTCAATACACTGCAGGTATATCCGGCCTTACTTCGAGTCAGAGCATCTCGGTGTCCATTCCACTTGAGGCCTCAAACTCAGGGTCCCTTTCACATACCTGTTGCTGAGAGAAGCCTCCTCTTGAGTTGCTTTTGGAAAGTTGGTATTCCTCTTGAGTCGAAGCCACGGACTAAGCTCTCATCTCGAGTTGATTTGGGGTCCACGGAGGCCTTTCGTGTTGCTCCAGTGACCTCAGGATCCCTCTAGACTTGAGACAGTGATCTTGGGTTTTCTCTGGAGTGCCATCAAGGAAATCAAGGCTTCTTTCACGTTTGATGTGGAACACGGAATTGCTCTGCACGCAGTGCAGGGGAATCGGGCCTCATCTCGTGGCGAGGGGGAAGGCTCATGGTTTTTCTCGAGTTGCAGCCGGAACCTGTGGTATATTGTCGAGTTACGACGGGGACGGCCCTTCCAGACACGTGTTTGTTCACCGACGTCAGGACTCCTGCCTAAGTGCGAGGGACACCTCGGGATTCTCCTCGAGTCTTGGCATGACAATTGGGACGCACCTCCACGTAACGCGGGAGACCCAGCGTCCCTTTCCACGTGCCACAGGGATCCTGGGACTCCTATCCATTTTCAAGAGGAGTCAGGCATCGTCTCCTTTGGAAGCATTGATCTCCGCAGACCTCTCGAATTTTCAAAGGATGTGAGGCCTCCGGTCGCGATGAGGCGGAGGACTAGGTCTTTCTCTGTCGTCTCCACAGGGGATTCAGACATCCCTTCATCTTGGGAGATGCAAGACGAGCCTGCATTCAATTCACTGCAGGGATATCTGGCCTTACTTCGAGTCAGAGCATCTCGGTGTTCATTCCACTTGAGGCGACAAACTCATGGTCCCTCTCACATACCTGTAGTTGAGAGAGCCTCCTCTTGAGGTGCTTGTGGAAACTTGGTATTCCACTTGAGTGGAAGCCAGGGACTAAGCTCTCATCTCGAGTTGATTTGGGGTCCACGGAGGCCTTTCGTGTTGCTCCAATGAACTCAGGATCCCTCTAGACTTGAGACAGTGATCTTGGGTTTGCTCTGGAGTGCCATCAAGTAAATCAAGGCTCCTTTCACGTTTGATGTGGAACACGGAATTGCTCTGCACGCACTGCAGGGGAATCGGGCCTCATCTCGCGGAGAGGGGGAAGTCTCATGGTTTTTCTCGAGTTGCGGCCGGAACCTATGGTATATTGTCGAGTTACGACGGGGAGGGCCCTTCCATACACGTGTTTGTTCAGTGACGTCAGGACTCCTGCCTAGGTGCGAGGGACACCTCGGGATTCTCCTCGAGTCTTGGCATGGCAATTGGGACGCGTCCCCACGTGAGGCGGGAGACACAGGGTCCCTTTCCACATGCCACAGGGATCCTGGGACTCCTATCCATTTTCAACAGGAGTCAGGCATCGTCTCCTTTGGAAGCATTGATCTCCGCGGACCTCTCGAGTTTTAAAGGGTATGAGGCCTCCAGTCGTGAAGAGGTGGAGAACTAGGTCTTCCCTGTGGTCTCCACAGGGGATTCAGACATCCCTTCGTCTTGGGAGATGCAAGACGAGCCTGCATTCAATTCACTGCAGGGATATCCGGCCTTACTTCGAGTCAGAGCATCTCGGTGTCCATTCCACTTGAGGCCACAAATTCAGGGTCCCTCTCACATACCTGTAGCTGAGAGAAGCCTCCTCTTGAGGTGCTTGTGGAAAGTTGGTATTCCTCTTGAGTCGAAGCCACGGACTAAGCTCTCATCTCGAGTTGGTTTGGGGTCCACGGAGCGCTTTCGTGTTGCTCCAGTGACCTCAGGATCCCTCTAGACTTGAGACAGTGATCTTGGGTTTTCTCTGGAGTGCCATCAAGGAAATCAAGGCTCCTTTCACGTTTGATGTGGAACACGGAATTGCTCTGCACGCAGTGCAGGGGAATCGGGCCTTATCTCGCGGCGAGGGGGAAGTCTCAAGGTTTTTCTCGAGTTGCGGCCGGAACCTGGGGTATATTCTCGAGTTATGACGGGGAGGGCCCTTCCAGACACGTGTTTGTTCAGCGACGTCAGGACTCCTGCCTAGGTGCGAGGGACACCTCGGGATTCTCCTCGAGCCTTGGCATGGCAATTGGGACGCGTCTCCATGTGAGGCGGGAGACCCAGTGTCCCTTTCCACGTGCCACAGTGATCCTGGGACTCCTATCCATTTTCAAGATGAGTCAGGCATCGTCTCCTTTGGAAGCATTGATCTCCGCGGACCTCTCGAGTTTTCAAAGGATGTGAGGCCTGCGGTCGCGATGAGGTGGAGGACTAGGTCTTTCTCTGTCGTCTCCACAGGGGATTCAGAGATCCCTTAGTCTTGGGAGATGCAAGACGAGCCTGCATTCAATTCACTGCAGGGATATCCGGCCTTACTTCAAGTCAGAGCATCTCGGTGTCCATTCCACTTGAGGCCACAAACTCAGGGTCCCTCTCACATACCTGTAGCTGAGAGAAGCCTCCTCTTGAGGTGCTTGTGGAAAGTTGGTATTCCTCTTGAGTCGAAGCCAGGGACTAAGCTCTCATCTCGAGTTGATTTGGGGTCCACGGAGCCCTTTCTTGTTGCTCCAGTGACCTCAGGATCCCTCTAGACTTGAGACAGTGATCTTGGGTTTTCTCTGGAGTGCCATCAAGGAAATCGAGGCTCCTTTCACGTTTGATGTGGAACACGGAATTGCTCTGCACGCAGTGCAGGGGAATCGGGCCTCATCTCGCGGCGAGGGGGAAGTCTCATGGTTTTTCTCGAGTTGCGGCCGGAACCTGGGGTATATTCTCGAGTTATGACTGGGAGGGCCCTTCCAGACACGTGTTTGTTCAGCGACGTCAGGACTCCTGCCTAGGTGCGAGGGACACCTCGGGATTCTCCTCGAGTCTTGGCATGGCAATTGGGACGCGTCTCCACGTGAGGCGGGAGACCCAGGTTCCCTTTCCACGTGCCACAGGGATCCTGGGACTCCCATCCATTTACAAGAGGAGTCAGGCATCGTCTCCTTTTGAACCATTGATCTCCGCGGACCTCTCGAGTTTTCAAAGGATGTGAGGCCTCCGGTCGTGAGGAGGCGGAGGAATAGGTCTTTCTCTGTGGTCTCCACAGGGGATTCAGACATCCCTTCATCTTGGGAGATGCAAGACGAGCCTGCTTTCAATTCACTGCAGGGATATCCGGCCTTACTTCGAGTCAGAGCATCTCGGTGTCCATTCCACTTGAGGCCACAAACTCTGGGTCCCTCTCACATACCTGTAGCTGAGAGAAGCCTCCTCTTGAGGTGCTTGTGGAAAGTTGGTATTCCTCTTGAGTCGAAGCCAGGGACTAAGCTCTCATCTCGAGTTGATTTGTGGTCCACGGAGCCCTTTCCTGTTGCTCCAGTGACCTCAGGATCCCTCTAGACTTGAGACAGTGATCTTGGGTTTTCTCTGGAGTGCCATCAAGGAAATCAAGGCTCCTTTCACGTTTGATGTGGAACACGGAATTGCTCTGCACGCAGTGCAAGGGAATCGGGCCTCATCTCGCGGCGAGGGGGAAGTCTCATGGTTTTTCTCGAGTTGCGGCCGGAACCTGGGGTATATTCTCGAGTAACGACGGGGAGGGCCCTTCCAGACACGTGTTTGTTCAGCGACGTCAGGACTCCTGCCTAGGTGCGAGGGACACCTCGGGATTCTCCTCGAGTTTTGGCATGGCAATTGGGACGCGTCTCCACGTGAGGCGGGAGACCCAGGGTCCCTTTCCACGTGCCATAGGGATCCTGGGACTCCTATCCATTTTCAAGAGGAGTCAGGTATCGTCTCCTTTGGAAGCATTGATCTCCGCGGACCTCTCGAGTTTTCAAAGGATGTGAGGCCTCTGGTCGCGTTGAGGTGGAGGACTAGGTCTTTCTCTGTGGTCTCCACAGGGGATTCAGGCATCCCTTCGTCTTGGGAGATGCAAGATGAGCCTGCATTCAATACACTGCAGGTATATCCGGCCTTACTTCGAGTCAGAGCATTTCGGTGTCCATTCCACTTGAGGCCTCAAACTCAGGGTCCCTCTCACATACCTGTTGCTGAGAGAAGCCTCCTCTTGAGTTGCTTTTGGAAAGTTGGTATTCCTCTTGAGTCGAAGCCACGGACTAAGCTCTCATCTCGAGTTGATTTGGGGTCCACGGAGGCTTTTCGTGTTGCTCCAGTGACCTCAGGATCCCTCTAGACTTGAGACAGTGATCTTGGGTTTTCTCTGGAGTGCCATCAAGGAAATCAAGGCTTCTTTCACGTTTGATGTGGAACACGGAATTGCTCTGCACGCAGTGCAGGGGAATCGGGCCTCATCTCGTGGCGAGGGGGAAGGCTCATGGTTTTTCTCGAGTTGCAGCCGGAACCTGTGGTATATTGTCGAGTTACGACGGGGACGGCCCTTCCAGACACGTGTTTGTTCACCGACGTCAGGACTCCTGCCTAAGTGCGAGGGACACCTCGGGATTCTCCTCGTGTCTTGGTATGACAATTGGGACGCACCTCCACGTAACGCGGGAGACCCAGCGTCCCTTTCCACGTGCCACAGGGATCCTGGGACTCCTATCCATTTTCAAGAGGAGTCAGGCATCGTCTCCTTTGGAAGCATTGATCTCCGCAGACCTCTCGAATTTTCAAAGGATGTGAGGCCTCCGGTCGCGATGAGGCGGAGGACTAGGTCTTTCTCTGTCGTCTCCACAGGGGATTCAGACATCCCTTCATCTTGGGAGATGCAAGACGAGCCTGCATTCAATTCACTGCAGGGATATCTGGCCTTACTTCGAGTCAGAGCATCTCGGTGTCCATTCCACTTGAGGCGACAAACTCATGGTCCCTCTCACATACCTGTAGTTGAGAGAGCCTCCTCTTGAGGTGCTTGTGGAAACTTGGTATTCCTCTTGAGTCGAAGCCACGGACTAAGCTCTCATCTCGAGTTGATTTGGGGTCCACGGAGGCCTTTCGTGTTGCTCCAATGAACTCAGGATCCCTCTAGACTTGAGACAGTGATCTTGGGTTTGCTCTGGAGTGCCATCAAGTAAATCAAGGCTCCTTTCACGTTTGATGTGGAACACGGAATTGCTCTGCACGCAGTGCAGGGGAATCGGGCCTCATCTCGCGGTGAGGGGGAAGTCTCATGGTTTTTCTCGAGTTCCGGCCGGAACCTATGGTATATTGTCGAGTTACGACGGGGAGGGCCCTTCCATACACGTGTTTGTTCAGTGACGTCAGGACTCCTGCCTAGGTGCGAGGGACACCTCGGGATTCTCCTCGAGTCTTGGCATGGCAATTGGGACGTGTCCCCACGTGAGGCGGGAGACCCAGGGTCCCTTTCCACGTGCCACAGGGATCCAGGGACTCCTATCCATTTTCAAGAGAAGTCAGGCATCGTCTCCTTTGGAAGCATTGATCTTCGCGGACCTCTCGAGTTTTCAAAGGATGTGAGGACTCCGGTCGCGATGAGGCGGAGAACTAGGTCTTTCTCTGTTTTCTCCACAGGGGATTCAGACATCCCTTCTTCTTGGGAGATGCAAGACGAGACTGCATTCAATTCACTGTTGGGATATCCGGCCTTACATCGAGTCAGAGCATCTCGGTGTCCATTCCACTTGAGGCAACATACTCAGGGTCCCTCTCACATACCTGTAGCTGAGAGAAGCCTCCTCTTGAGGTGCTTGTGGAAAGTTGGTATTCCTCTTGAGTCGAAGCCAGGGACTAAGCTCTCATCTCGAGTTGATTTGGGGTCCACGGAGCATTTTCTTGTTGCTCCAGTTACCTCAGGATCCCTCTAGACTTGAGACAGTGATCTTGGGTTTTCTCTGGAGTGCCATCAAGGAAATCAAGGCTCCGTTCACATTTGATGTGGAACACGGAATTGCTCTGCACGCAGTGCACGGAATCGGGCCACATCTCGGGGCGAGGGGGAAGTCTCATGGTTTTTCTCGAGTTGCGGACGGACCCTGGGGTATATTCTCGAGTTACGACGGGGAGGGCCCTTCCAGACACGTGTTTGTTCAGCGACGTCAGGACTCGGGCCTAGGTGCGAGGGACACCTCGGGATTCTCCTCGAGTCTTGGCATGGCAATTGGGATGCGTCTCCACGTGAGGCAGGGGACCCAGGGTCCCTTTCCACGTGCCACAGGGATCCTGGGACTCCTATCCATTTTCAAGAGGAGTCAGGCATCGTCTCCTTTGGAAGCATTGATCTCCGCGGACCTCTAGAGCTTTCAAAGGATATGAGGCCTACGGTCGCGATGAGGCGGAGAACTAGGTTTTTCTCTGTGGTCTCCACAGGGGATTCAGACATCCCTTCGTCTTGGGAGATGCAAGACGAGCCTGCTTTCAATTCACTGCAGGGATATCCGGCCTTACTTCGAGTCAGAACATCTCGGTGTCCATTCCACTTGAGGCCACCACCTCAGCGTCCCTCTCACATACCTGTAGCTGAGAGAAGCCTCCTCTTGAGGTGCTTGTGGAAAGTTGGTATTCCTCTTGAGTCGAAGCCAGGGACTTAGCTCTCATCTCGAGTTGATTTGGGGTCCACGGAGCCCTTTCGTGTTGGTACAGTGACCTCAGGATCCCTCTAGACTTGAGAGAGTGATCTTGGGTTTTCTCTGGAGTGCTATCAAGGAAATCAAGGCTCCTTTCATATTTGATGTGGAACATGGAATTGCTTTGCATGCAGTGCAGGGGAATCGGGCCTCATCTCCCTGCGAGGGGAAGTCTCATGGTTTTTCTCAAGTTGCGGCCGGAACCTGGGATATATTATCGAGTTACGACGGGGAGGGCCCTTCCAGACACGTTTTTGTTCAGCAACGTTAGGACTCCTGCCTAGGTGCGAGGGGCAACTCGGGATTCTCCTCGAGTCTTGGCATGGCAATTGCGACGCGTCTCCACGTGAGGCGGGAGACCCAGGGTCCCTTTCCACGTGCCACAGGGATCCTGGGACTCCTATCCATTTTCAAGAGGAGTCAGGCATCGTCTCCTTTGGAAGCATTGATCTCCGCAGACCTCTCAAGTTTTCAAAGGATGTGAGGCGTCCGGTCGCGATGAGGCAGAGGACTAGGTCTTTCTCTGTGGTCTCCACAGGGGATTCAGACATCCCTTCGTCTTGGGAGATGCGAGACGAGCCAGCATTCAATTCACTGCAGGGATATCCGGCCTTACTTCGAGTCAGAGCATTTCGGTGTCCATTCCACTTGAGGCCACAAACTCAGGGTCCCTCTCACATACCTGTAGCTGAGAGAAGGCTCCTCTTGAGGTGCTTCTGGCAACTTGGTATTCCTCTTGAGCCTAAGCCAGGGACAAAGCTCTCATCTCGAGTTGATTTGGGGTCCACGAAGCCCTTTCCTGTTGCTCCAGTGACCTCAGGATCCCTCTAGACTTGAGACATTGATCTTGGGTTTTCTCTGGAGTGCCATCAAGGAAATCAAGGCTCCTTTCACGTTTGATGTGGAACACGGAATTGCTCTGCACGCAGTGCAAGGGAATCGGGCCTCATCTCGCGTCGAGGGGGAAGTCTCATGGTTTTTCTCGAGTTGCGGCTGGAACCTGGGGTATATTCTCGAGTTACGACGGGGAGGGCCCTTCCAGACACGTGTTTGTTCAGCGACCTCAGGACTCCTGTCTTGATGCGAGGGACACCTCGGGATTCTCCTCGAGTCTTGGCATGGCAATTGGGACGCTTCTCCACGTGAGGCGGGAGACCCAGGGTCCCTGTCCATGTGCCACAGGGATCCTGGGACTCCTATCCATTTTCAAGAGGAGTCAGGCATCGTCTCCTTTGGAAGCATTGATCTCCGCAGACCTCTCGAGTTTTCAAAGGATGTGAGGCCTCCGGTCGTGATGAGGCGGAGGACTAGGACTTTCTCTGTGGTCTCCACAGGGGATTCAGACATCCCTTCGTCTTGGGAGATGCAAGACGAGCCTGAATTCAATTCACTACAGGAATATCCGCCCTTACATCGAGTCAGAGCATCTCGGTGTCCATTCCACTTGAGGCCACCACCTCAGGGTCCCTCTCACATAATGTAACTGAGAGAAGGCTCCAATTGAGGTGCTTGTGGAAACTTGGTATTCCCCTTGAGTCGAAGCCAGGGACTAAGCTCTCATCTCGAGTTGATTTGGAGTCCACGGAGCCCTTTCGTGTTGCTCCAGTGACCTCAGGATCCCTCTAGACTTGAGACAGTGATCTTGGGTTTTCTCTGGAGTTCCATCAAGGAAATCAAGGCTCCTTTCACGTTTGATGTGGAACACGGAATTGCTCTGCACGCAGTGCAGGGGAATCGGGCCTCATCTCGCGGCGAGGGGGAAGTCTCATGGTTTTTCTCGAGTTGCGGCCGGAACCTGGGGTATATTCTCGAGTTACGACGGGGAGGGCCCTTCCAGACACGTGTTTGTTCAGCGACGTCAGGACTCCTTTCTAGGTGCGAGGGACACCTCAGGATTCTCCTCGAGTCTTGGCATGGCAATTGGGATGCGTCTCGACGTGAGGCGGGAGACCCAGGGTCCCTTTCCACGTGCCACAGGGATCCTGGGACTCCTATCCATTTTCAAGAGGAGTCAGGCATCGTCTCCTTTGGAAGCATTGATCTCCGCGGACCTCTCGAGTTTTCAAAGGATGTGAGGCCTCCGGTCGCGATGAGGCGGAGGACTAGGTCTTTCTCTGTGGTCTCCACAGGGGATTCAGACAACCCTTCGTCTTGGGAGATGCAAGACGAGCCTGCATTCAATTCACTGCAGGGATATCCGGCCTTACTTCGAGTCAGAGCATCTCTGTGTCCATTCCACTTGAGGGCACAAACTCAGGGTCCCTCTCACATACCTGTCGCTGAAAGAAGCCTCCTCTTGAGGTGCTTGGGGAAAGTTCGTATTCCTCTTGAGTAGAAGCCAGGGACTAAGCTCTCATCTCGAGTTGATTTGGGGTCCACTGAGCCCTTTCGTGTTTCTACAGTGACCTCAGGATCCCTCTAGACTTGAGACAGTGATCTTGGGTTTTCTCTGGAGTGCCATCAAGGAAATCAAGGCTCCTTTCAAGTTTGATGTGGAACACGGAATTGCTCTGCACGGAGTGCAGGGGAATCGGGCCTCATCTCGCGGCGAGGGGGAAGTCTCATGGTTTTTCTCGAGTTGCGGCCGGAACCTGTGGTAGATTCCCGAGTTACGCCGGAGAGGGCCCTTCCAGACACGTGTTTGTTCAGCGACGTCAGGACTCCTGCCTAGGTGCGAGGGACACCTCGGGATTCTCCTCGAGTCTTGGCATGGCAATTGGGACGCGTCTCACCGTGAGGCGGGAGACCCAGGGTCCCTTTCCACGTGCCACAGGGATCCTGGGACTCCTATCCATTTTCAAGAGGAATCAGGCATCGTCTCCTTTGGAAGCATTGATCTCTGCGGACCTCTCGAGTTTTCAAAGGATGTGAGGCCTCCGGTCGCGATGAGCCGAAGGACTAGGTCTTTATCTGTGGTCTCCACAGGGGATTCATACATCCCTTCGTCCTGGGAGATGCAAGACGAGCCTGCATTCAATTCACTGCAGGGATATCCGGTCTTACTTCGAGTCAGAGCATCTCGGTGTCCATTCCACTTGAGGCCATAAACTCAGGGTCCCTCTCACATACCTGTAGCTGAGAGAAGCCTCCTCTTGAGGTGCTTGTGGAAAGTTGGTGTTCCTCTTGAGTCGAAGCCAAGGACTAAGCTCTCATCTCGAGTTGACTTGGGGTCCACGGAGCCCTTTCGTGTTGCTCCAGTGACCTCAGGATCCCTCTAGACTTGAGACAGTGATCTTGGGTTTTCTCTGGAGTTCCATCAAGGAAATCAACGCTCCTTTCACTTTTGATGTGGAACTCGGTATTGGTCTGCACGCTGTGCCGGGGAATCTGGCCTCATCTCGCGACGAGGGGGAAGTCTCTTGGTTTTTCTTGAGTTGCGGTCGGAACCTGGGGTATATTCTCGAGTTACGACGGGGAGGGCCCTTCCAGACACGTGTTTGTTCAGCGACGTCAGGACTCCTGCCTAGGTGCGAGGGACACCTCGGGATTCTCCTCGAGTCTTGGTATGGCAATTGGGACGCGTCTCCACGTGAGGCGGGAGACCCAGGGTCCCTTTCCACGTGCCACAGGGATCCTGGGACTCCTATCCATTTTCAAGAGGAGTCAAGCATCGTCTCCTTTGGAAGCATTGATCTCCGCGGACCTATCGAGTTTTCAAAGAATGTGAGGCCTCCGGTCGCGATGAGGCGGAGAACTAGGTCTTTCTCTCTGGTCTCCACATGTGATTCAGACATCCCTTCGTCTTGGGAGATGCAAGACGAGCCTGCATTCAATTCACTGCAGGGAGATCCGGCCTTACTTCGAGTCAGAGCATCTCGGTGTCCATTCCACTTGAGGCCACAAATTCAGGGTCCCTCTCACATAACTGTAACTGAGAGAAGCCTCCTCTTGAGGTGCTTGTGGAAACTTGTTATTCCTCTTGAGTCGAACCAGGGACTAAGCTCTCATCTCGAGTTGATTTGGGTTCCACCTAGCCCTTTCGTGTTTCCCCAGTGACCTCAGGATCCCTCTAGACTTGAGAGAGTGATCTTGGGTTTTCTCTGGATTGCCATCAGGGAAATCAAGGCTCCTTTCACGTTTGATGTGGAACATGAAATTGCTCTGCACGCAGTGCAGGGAAATCGGGCCTCATCTCGCGGCGAGAGGGAAGTGTCATGGTTTTTCTCGAGTTGCGGCCGGATCCTGGGGTATATTCTCGAGTTACGACGGGGAGGGCCCTTCCAGACACGTGTTTGTTCAGCGACGTCAGGACTCCTGCCTAGGTGCGAGGGACACCTGGGGATTCTCCTCGAGTCTTGGCATGGCAATTGGGACGCGTCTCCACGTGAGCCGGGAGGCCCAGGGTCCCTTTCCCCGTGCCACAGTGATCCTGGGACTCCTATCCATTTTCAAGAGGAGTCAGGCATCGTCTCCTTTGGAAGCATTGATCTCCGCGGACCTCTCCAGTTTTGAAAGGATGTGAGGCCTCCGGTCGCGATGAGGAGAGAACTAGGTCTTTCTCTGTGGTCTCCACAGGGGATTCAGACATCCCTTCGGATTGGGAGATGCAAGACGAGCCTGCATTCATTTCACTGCAGGGATATCCGGCCTTACTTCGAGTCAGAGCATCTCGGTGTCCATTCCACTTGAGTCCACCAACTCAGGATCCCTCTCACATACCTGTATCTGAGAGAAGCCTCCTCTTGAGGTGCTTGTGGAAAGTTGGTATTCCTCTTGAGTCGAAGCCAGGGACTAAGCTCTCATTTCGAGTTGATTTGGGGTCCACGGAGCTCTTTCCTGTTGCTCCAGTGACCTCAGGATCCCTCTAGACTTGAGACAGTGATCTTGGGTTTTCTCTGGAGTGCCATCAAGGAAATCAAGGCTCCTTTCACGTTTGATGTGGAACACGGAATTGCTCTGCACGCAGTGCACGGAATCGGGCCACATCTCGGGGCGAGGGGGAAGTCTCATGGTTTTTCTCGAGTTGCGGACGGACCCTGGGGTATATTCTCGAGTTACGACGGGGAGGGCCCTTCCAGACACGTGTTTGTTCAGCGACGTCAGGACTCGGGCCTAGGTGCGAGGGACAACTCGGGATTCTCCTCGAGTCTTGGCATGGCAATTGGGATGCGTCTCCACGTGAGGCAGGGGACCCAGGGTCCCTTTCCACGTGCCACAGGGATCCTGGGACTCCTATCCATTTTCAAGAGGAGTCAGGCATCGTCTCCTTTGGAAGCATTGATCTCCGCGGACCTCTAGAGCTTTCAAAGGATGTGAGGCCTACCGTCGCGATGAGGCGGAGAACTAGGTCTTTCTCTGTGGTCTCCACAGGGGATTCAGACATCCCTTCGTCTTGGGAGATGCAAGACGAGCCTGCATTCAATTCACTGCAGGGATATCCGGCCTTACTTCGAGTCAGAACATCTCGGTGTCCATTCCACTTGAGGCCACCACCTCAGCGTCCCTCGCACATACCTGTAGCTGAGAGAAGCCTCCTCTTGAGGTGCTTGTGGAAAGTTGGTATTCCTCTTGAGTCGAAGCCAGGGACTTAGCTCTCATCTCGAGTTGATTTGGGGTCCACGGAGCCCTTTCGTGTTGGTGTAGTGACCTCAGGATCCCTCTAGACTTGAGAGAGTGATCTTGGGTTTTCTCTGGAGTGCTATCAAGGAAATCAAGGCTCCTTTCATATTTGATGTGGAACATGGAATTGCTTTGCATGCAGTGCAGGGGAATCGGGCCTCATCTCCCTGCGAGGGGAAGTCTCATGGTTTTTCTCAAGTTGCGGCCGGAACCTGGGATATATTATCGAGTTACGACGGGGAGGGCCCTTCCAGACACGTGTTTGTTCAGCAACGTTAGGACTCCTGCCAAGGTGCGAGGGGCAACTCGGGATTCTCCTCGAGTCTTGGCATGGCAATTGCGACGCGTCTCCACGTGAGGCGGGAGACCCAGGGTCCCTTTCCACGTGCCACAGGGATCCTGGGACTCCTACCCATTTTCAAGAGGAGTCAGGCATCGTCTCCTTTGGAAGCATTGATCTCTGCAGACCTCTCGAGTTTTCAAAGGATGTGAGGCCTCCGGTCGCGATGAGGCGGAGGACTAGGACTTTCTCTGTGGTCTCCACAGGGGATTCAGACATCCCTTCGTCTTGGGAGATGCAAGACGAGCCTGAATTCAATTCACTACAGGGATATCCGCCCTTACATCGAGTCAGAGCATCTCGGTGTCCATTCCACTTGAGGCCACCACCTCAGGGTCCCTCTCACATAATGTAACTGAGAGAAGGCTCCAATTGAGGTGCTTGTGGAAACTTGGTATTCCCCTTGACTCGAAGCCAGGGACTAAGCTCTCATCTCGAGTTGATTTGGAGTCCACGGAGCCCTTTCGTGTTGCTCCAGTGACCTCAGGATCCCTCTAGACTTGAGACAGTGATCTTGGGTTTTCTCTGGAGTGCCATCAAGGAAATCAAGGCTCCTTTCAAGTTTGATGTGGAACACGGAATTGCTCTGGACGCAGTGCAAGGTAATTGGGCCTCATCTCGCGTCAAGTGGGAAGTCTCATGGTTTTTCTCGAGTGGCGGCCAGAACCTGGGGTATATTCTCGAGTTATGACGGGGTGGGCCCTTCCAGACACGTGTTTGTTCAGCGACCTCAGGACTCCTGCCTAGGTGCGAGGGACACCTCGGGATTCTCCTCGAGTCTTGGCATGGCAATGGGGACGCGTCTCCACATGAGGCGGGAGACCCAGGGTCCCTTTCCACGTGCCACAGGGATCCTGGGACTATTATCCATATTCAAGAGGAGTCAGGCATCGTCTCCTTTGGAAGCATTGATCTCCGCAGACCTCTCGAGTTTTCAAAGGATGTGAGGCCTCCGGTCGCGATGAGGCGGAGGACTAGGACTTTCTCTGTGGTCTCCACAGGGGATTCAGACATCCCTTCGTCTTGGGAGATGCAAGACGAGCCTGCATTCAATTCACTGCAGGGATATCCGGCCTTACTTCGAGTCAGAGCATTTCGGTGTCCATTCCACTTGAGGCCACAAACTCAGGGTCCCTCTCACATACATGTAGCTGAGAGAAGCCTCCTCTTGAGGTGCTTGTGGAAAGTTGGTATTCCTCTTGAGTCGAAGCCAGGGACTAAGCTCTCATCTCGAGTTGATTTGGGGTACAGGGAATCCTTTCGTGTTGCTCCAGTGACCTCAGCATCCATCTAGACTAGAGACAGTGATCTTGGGTTTTCTCTGGAGTGGCATCAAGGAAATCAAGGCTCCTTTCACGTTTGATGTGGAACACGGAATTGCTCTGCACGCAGTGCAGGGGAATCGGGCCTCATCTTGCAGCGAGGGGGAAGTCTCATGGTTTTTCTCGAGTTGCGGCCGGAACCTGGGGTATATTCTCGAGTTACGACGGGGAGGGCCCTTCCAGACACGTGTTTGTTCAGCGACCTCAGGACTCCTGCCTAGGTGCGAGGGACACCTCGGGATTCTCCTCGAGTCTTGGCATGGCAATTGGGACGCGTCTCCACGTGAGGCGGGAGACCCAGGGTCCCTTTCCACGTGCCACAGGGATCCTGGGACTCCTGTCCATTTTCAAGAGGAGTCAGGCATTGTCTCCTTTGGAAGCATTGATCTCCGCAGTCCTCTCGAGTTTTCAAAGGATGTGAGGCCTCCGGTCGCGATGAGGCGGAGGACTAGGTCTTTCTCTGTGGTCTCCACTGGGGATTCCGACATCCCTTCATCTTGGGAGATGCAAGACGAGCCTGCATTCAATTCACTGCAGGGATATCCGGCCTTACTTCGAGTCAGAGCATCTCGGTGTCCATTGCACTTGAGGCCACAAACTCAGGGTCCCTCTCACATCGCTGTAGCTGAGAGAAGCCTCCTCTTGTGCTTGTGGAAAGTTGGTATTCCTCTTGAGTCGAAGCCAGGGACTAAGCTCTCATCTCGAGTTGATTTGGGGTCCACGGAGCCCTTTCGTGTTGCTCCAGTGACCTCAGGATCCCTCTAGACTTGAGACAGTGACTTTGGGTTTTCTCTGCAGTGGCATCAAGGAAATCAAGGCTCCTTTCACGTTTGATGTGGAACACGGAATTGCTCTGCACGGAGTGCAGGGGAATCAGGTCTCATCTCGCGGCGAGGGGGAAGTCTCATGGTTTTTCTCGAGTTGCGGCCGGAACCTGGGGTATATTCTCGAGTTACTACGCGGAGGGCACTTCCAGACACGTGTTTGTTCAGCGACGTCAGGACTCGGGCCTAGGTGCGAGGGACAACTCGGGATTCTCCTCGAGTCTTGGCATGGCAATTGGGATGCGTCTCCACGTGAGGCAGGGGACCCAGGGTCCCTTTCCACGTGCCACAGGGATCCTGGGACTCCTATCCATTTTCAAGAGGAGTCAGGCATCGTCTCCTTTGGAAGCATTGATCTCCGCGGACCTCTAGAGCTTTCAAAGGATGTGAGGCCTACCGTCGCGATGAGGCGGAGAACTAGGTCTTTCTCTGTGGTCTCCACAGGGGATTCAGACATCCCTTCGTCTTGGGAGATGCAAGACGAGCCTGCATTCAATTCACTGCAGGGATATCCGGCCTTACTTCGAGTCAGAACATCTCGGTGTCCATTCCACTTGAGGCCACCACCTCAGCGTCCCTCTCACATACCTGTAGCTGAGAGAAGCCTCCTCTTGAGGTGCTTGTGGAAAGTTGGTATTCCTCTTGAGTCGAAGCCAGGGACTTAGCTCTCATCTCGAGTTGATTTGGGGTCCACGGAGCCCTTTCGTGTTGGTGTAGTGACCTCAGGATCCCTCTAGACTTGAGAGAGTGATCTTGGGTTTTCTCTGGAGTGCTATCAAGGAAATCAAGGCTCCTTTCATATTTGATGTGGAACATGGAATTGCTTTGCATGCAGTGCAGGGGAATCGGGCCTCATCTCCCTGCGAGGGGAAGTCTCATGGTTTTTCTCAAGTTGCGGCCGGAACCTGGGATATATTATCGAGTTACGACGGGGAGGGCCCTTCCAGACACGTGTTTGTTCAGCAACGTTAGGACTCCTGCCAAGGTGCGAGGGGCAACTCGGGATTCTCCTCGAGTCTTGGCATGGCAATTGCGACGCGTCTCCACGTGAGGCGGGAGACCCAGGGTCCCTTTCCACGTGCCACAGGGATCCTGGGACTCCTACCCATTTTCAAGAGGAGTCAGGCATCGTCTCCTTTGGAAGCATTGATCTCTGCAGACCTCTCGAGTTTTCAAAGGATGTGAGGCCTCCGGTCGCGATGAGGCGGAGGACTAGGACTTTCTCTGTGGTCTCCACAGGGGATTCAGACATCCCTTCGTCTTGGGAGATGCAAGACGAGCCTGAATTCAATTCACTACAGGGATATCCGCCCTTACATCGAGTCAGAGCATCTCGGTGTCCATTCCACTTGAGGCCACCACCTCAGGGTCCCTCTCACATAATGTAACTGAGAGAAGGCTCCAATTGAGGTGCTTGTGGAAACTTGGTATTCCCCTTGACTCGAAGCCAGGGACTAAGCTCTCATCTCGAGTTGATTTGGAGTCCACGGAGCCCTTTCGTGTTGCTCCAGTGACCTCAGGATCCCTCTAGACTTGAGACAGTGATCTTGGGTTTTCTCTGGAGTGCCATCAAGGAAATCAAGGCTCCTTTCAAGTTTGATGTGGAACACGGAATTGCTCTGGACGCAGTGCAAGGTAATTGGGCCTCATCTCGCGTCAAGTGGGAAGTCTCATGGTTTTTCTCGAGTGGCGGCCAGAACCTGGGGTATATTCTCGAGTTATGACGGGGTGGGCCCTTCCAGACACGTGTTTGTTCAGCGACCTCAGGACTCCTGCCTAGGTGCGAGGGACACCTCGGGATTCTCCTCGAGTCTTGGCATGGCAATGGGGACGCGTCTCCACATGAGGCGGGAGACCCAGGGTCCCTTTCCACGTGCCACAGGGATCCTGGGACTATTATCCATATTCAAGAGGAGTCAGGCATCGTCTCCTTTGGAAGCATTGATCTCCGCAGACCTCTCGAGTTTTCAAAGGATGTGAGGCCTCCGGTCGCGATGAGGCGGAGGACTAGGACTTTCTCTGTGGTCTCCACAGGGGATTCAGACATCCCTTCGTCTTGGGAGATGCAAGACGAGCCTGCATTCAATTCACTGCAGGGATATCCGGCCTTACTTCGAGTCAGAGCATTTCGGTGTCCATTCCACTTGAGGCCACAAACTCAGGGTCCCTCTCACATACATGTAGCTGAGAGAAGCCTCCTCTTGAGGTGCTTGTGGAAAGTTGGTATTCCTCTTGAGTCGAAGCCAGGGACTAAGCTCTCATCTCGAGTTGATTTGGGGTACAGGGAATCCTTTCGTGTTGCTCCAGTGACCTCAGCATCCATCTAGACTAGAGACAGTGATCTTGGGTTTTCTCTGGAGTGGCATCAAGGAAATCAAGGCTCCTTTCACGTTTGATGTGGAACACGGAATTGCTCTGCACGCAGTGCAGGGGAATCGGGCCTCATCTTGCAGCGAGGGGGAAGTCTCATGGTTTTTCTCGAGTTGCGGCCGGAACCTGGGGTATATTCTCGAGTTACGACGGGGAGGGCCCTTCCAGACACGTGTTTGTTCAGCGACCTCAGGACTCCTGCCTAGGTGCGAGGGACACCTCGGGATTCTCCTCGAGTCTTGGCATGGCAATTGGGACGCGTCTCCACGTGAGGCGGGAGACCCAGGGTCCCTTTCCACGTGCCACAGGGATCCTGGGACTCCTGTCCATTTTCAAGAGGAGTCAGGCATTGTCTCCTTTGGAAGCATTGATCTCCGCAGTCCTCTCGAGTTTTCAAAGGATGTGAGGCCTCCGGTCGCGATGAGGCGGAGGACTAGGTCTTTCTCTGTGGTCTCCACTGGGGATTCCGACATCCCTTCATCTTGGGAGATGCAAGACGAGCCTGCATTCAATTCACTGCAGGGATATCCGGCCTTACTTCGAGTCAGAGCATCTCGGTGTCCATTGCACTTGAGGCCACAAACTCAGGGTCCCTCTCACATCGCTGTAGCTGAGAGAAGCCTCCTCTTGTGCTTGTGGAAAGTTGGTATTCCTCTTGAGTCGAAGCCAGGGACTAAGCTCTCATCTCGAGTTGATTTGGGGTCCACGGAGCCCTTTCGTGTTGCTCCAGTGACCTCAGGATCCCTCTAGACTTGAGACAGTGACTTTGGGTTTTCTCTGCAGTGGCATCAAGGAAATCAAGGCTCCTTTCACGTTTGATGTGGAACACGGAATTGCTCTGCACGGAGTGCAGGGGAATCAGGTCTCATCTCGCGGCGAGGGGGAAGTCTCATGGTTTTTCTCGAGTTGCGGCCGGAACCTGGGGTATATTCTCGAGTTACTACGCGGAGGGCACTTCCAGACACGTGTTTGTTCAGCGACGTCAGGACTCCTGCCTAGGTGCGAGGGACACCTCGGGATTCTCCACGTGTCTTGGCATGGCAATTGGGACGCGTCTCCACGGGAGGCGGAAGACCCAGGGACCCTTTCCACGTGCCACAGGACCCTGGGACACCTATCCATTTTCAAGAGGAGTCAGGCATCGTCTCCTTTGGAAGCATTGACCTCCGCAGACCTCTCGAGTTTTCAAAGGATGTGATGCCTCTGGTCTCGATGAGGCGGAGGACTAGGTCTTTCTCTCTCGTCTCCACAGGGGATTCAGACACCCCTTCGTCTTGGGAGATGCAAGATGAGCCTGCATTCAATTCACTGTTGGGATATCCGGCCTTACTTCGAGTCAGAGCATCTCGGTGTCCATTCCACCTGAGGCCACAAACTCAGGGTCCCTCTCACATACCTGTAGCTGAGAGAAGCCTCCTCTTGAGTTGCTTGTGGAAAGTTGGTATTCCTCTTGAGTCGAAGCCAGGTACTAAGCTCTCATCTCGAGTTGATTTGGGGTCCACGGAGCACTTTCGTGTTGATCCAGTGACCTCAGGATCCCTCTAGACTTGAGACAGTGATCTTGGGTTTTCTCTGGAGTGCCATCAAGGAAATCAAGGCTCCTTTCACGTTTGATGTGGAACACGGAAGTGCTCTGCATGCAGTGCAGGGGAATCGGGCCTCATGTCGCGGCGAGGGGGAATTCTCATGGTTTTTCTCGAGTTGCGGCCGGAACCTGGGGTATATTCTCGAGTTACGACGGGGAGGGCCCTTCCAGACACGTGTTTGTTCAGCGACGTCAGGACTCCTGCCTAGATGCGAGGGACACCTCGGGATTCTCCTCGAGTCGTGGCATGGCAATTGGGACGCGTCTCCACGTGAGGCCGGAGACCCAGTTTCCCTTTGCACGTGCCACAGGGATCCTGGGAGTCCTATCCATTTTCAAGAAGAGTCAGGCATCGTCTCCTTTGGAAGCATTGACCTCCACACACCTCTCGAGTTTTCAAAGGATGTGAGGCCTCCGCTCGCGATGAGGCGGAGGACTAGGTCTTTCTCTCTCGTCTCCACAGGGGATTCAGACATCCCTTCGTCTTGGGAGATGCAAGATGAGCCTGCATTCAATTCACTGTTGGGATATCCGGGTTTACTTCGAGTCAGAGCATCTCGGTGTCCATTCCAATTGAGGCCACAAACTCAGGGTCCCTCTCACATACCTGTAGCTGAGAGAAGCCTCCTCTTGAGGTGTTTGTGAAAATCTGGTATTCCTCTTGTGTCGAAGCCAGGGATTAAGCTCTCATCTCGAGTTGATTTGGGGTCCATGGAGCCCTTTCGTGTTTCTCCAGTGACCTCAGGATCCCTCTAAACTTGAGACAGTGATCTTGGGTTTTCCCTGGAGTGCCATCAAGGAAATCAAGGCTCCTTTCACGTTTGATTTGGAACACGGAATTGCTCTGCATGCAGTACAGGGGAATCGGGGCTCATCTTGCGGCGAGGGGGAAGTCTCATAGTTTTTCTCGAGTTGCGGCCGGAACCTGGGGTATATTCTCGAGTTACGACGGGGAGAGCCCTTCCAGACACGTGTTTGTTCAGCGACGTCAGGACTCCTGCCTAAGTGCGAGGGACACCTTGGGATTCTCCTCGAGTCTTGGCATGGCAATTGGGACGCGTCTCCACGTGAGGCGGGAGACCCAGGGTCCCTTTCCACGTGCCACAGGGATCCTGGGACTCCTATCCATTTTCAAGAGGAGTGAGGCATCGTCTCCTTTGGAAGCATTGATCTCCGCAGACCTCTCGAGTTTTCAAAGGATGTGAGGCCACCGATCGCGTTGAGGCGGAGGACTAGGTGTTTCTCTGTCGTCTCCACAGGGGATTCAGGCATCCCTTCGTCTTGGGAGATGCAAGACGAGCCTGCATTCAATTCAATGCAGGGATATCCGGCCTTACTTCGAGTCAGAGCATCTCGATGTCCATTCCACTTGAGGCCACAAACTCAGGGTCCCTCTCACATACCTGTAGCTGAGAGAAGCCTCCTCTTAAGGTGCTTGTGGAAAGTTGGTATTCCTCTTGAGTCGAAGCCAGGGACTTAGCTCTCATCTCGAGTTGATTTGGGGTCCACGGAGCCCTTTCGTGTTGCTCCAGTGACCTCAGGATCCCTCTAGACTTGAGACAGTGATCTTGGGTTTTTTCAGGAGTGCCATCAAGGAAATCAAGGCTCCATTCACGTTTGATGTGGAACACGGAATTGCTCTGCACGCAGTGCAGGTGAATCGGGCCTCATCTCGCGGCGAGGGGGAAGTCTCATGATTTTTCTCGAGTTGCTGCCGGAACCTGGGGTATATTCTCGAGTTACGACGGGGAGGGCCCTTCCAGACACGTGTTTGTTCAGCGACGTAGGACTCCTGCCTAGGTGCGAGGGACACCTCGGGATTCTCCTCGAGTCTTGGCATGGCAATTGGGAGGCGTCTCCACGTGAGGCGGGAGACCCAGGGTCCCTTTCAACGTGCCACAGGGATCGTGGGACTCCTATCCATTTTCAAGAGGAGTCAGGCATCGTCTCCTTTGGAAGCATTGATCTCCACAGACCTCTCGAGTTTTCAAATGATGTGGGGCCTCCGGACGCGTTGAGGCGGAGGACTAGGTCTTTCTCTGTGGCCTCCACAGGGGATTTACACATCCCTTCGTCTTGGGAGATGCAAGACGAGCCTGCATTCAATTCACTGCAGGGATATCCGGCCTTACTTCGAGTCAGAGCATCTCAGTGTCCATTCCACTTGAGGCCACAAACTCAGGGTCCCTCTCACATACCTGTAGCTGTGAGAAGCCTCCTCTTGAGGTGCTTTTGGAAAGTTGGTATTCCTCTTGAGTCGAAGACAGGGACTAAGCTCTCATCTCGAGTTGATTTAGGGTCCAGGGAGCCCTTTCGTGTTGCTCCAGTGACCTCAGGATCCCTCTAGACTTGAGACAGTGATCTTGGGTTGTCTCTGGAGTGCCATCAAGGAAATCAAGGCTCCTTTCACGTTTGATGTGGAACACGGAATAGCTCTGCAGGCAGTGCAGGGGAATCGGGCCTCATCTCGCAGCGAGGGGGAAGTCTCAAGGTTTTTCTCGAGTTGCGGCCGGAACCTGGGGTATATTCCCAAATTACGACGCGGAAGGCCCTTCCAGACACGTGTTTGTTCAGCGACGTCAGGACTCCTGCCTAGGTGCGAGGGACACCTCGGGATTCTCCTCGAGTCTTGGCATGGCAATTGGGACGCGTCTCCACGTGAGGCGGGAGACCCAGGGTCCCTTTCCAAGTGCCACAGCGATCCTGGGACTCCTATCCATTTTCAAGAGGAGTCAGGCATCGTCTCCTTTGGAAGCATTGATCTCCGCGGACCTCTCGAGTTTTCAAAGGATGTGAGGCCTCCGGTCGCCTTGAGGCGGAGGACTAGGTCTTTCTCTGTGGTCTCCACAGGGTATTCAGACAACCCTTCGTCTTGGGAGATGCAAGACAAGCCTGCATTCAATTCACTGCAGGGATATCCGGCCTTACTTCGAGTCAGAGCATCTCGGTGTCCATTCCACTTGAGGCCACAAACTCAGGGTCCCTCTCACAAACCTGTAGCTGAGAGAAGCCTCCTCTTGAGGTGCTTGTGGAAAGTTGGTATTCCTCTTGAGTCGAAGCCAGGGTCTAAGCTCTCATCGCGAGTTGATTTGGGGTCCACGGATCCTTTCGTGTTGCTCCAGTGACGTCAGGAACCCTCTAGACTCTAGACAGCGATCTTGGGTTTTCTCCGGAGTGCCATCAAGGAAATCAAGGTTCCTTTCACGTTTGATGTGGAACAAGGAATTGCTCTGCATGAAGTGCAGGGGAATCGAGCCTCATCTCGCGGCGAGGGGTAAGTATCATGGTTTTTCTCGAGTTGCGGCCGGAACCTGTGGTATATTCTCGAGTTACGACGGGGAGGGCCCTTCCAGACACGTGTTTGTTCAGCGACGTCAGGACTCCTGCCTAGGTGCGAGGGACACCTCGGGATTCTCCTCGAGTCTTGGCATGGCAATTGGGAGGCGTCTCCACATGAGGCGGGAGACCCAGGGTCCCTTTCCACGTGCCACAGGGATCCTGGGACTCCTATCCATTTTCAAGAGGAGTCAGGCATCGTCTCCTTTGGAAGCATTGATCTCCGCGGACCTCTCGAGTTTTCAAAGGATGTTAGGCCTCCGGTCGCGATGAGGCGGAGAACTAGGTCTTTCTCTGTGGTCTCCACAGGGGATTCAGACATCCCGTCGTCTTGGGAGATGCAAGACGAGCCTGCATTCAATTCACTGCAGGGATATCCGGCCTTACTTAAGTCAGAGCATCTCGGTGTCCATTCCACTTGAGGCCACAACTCAGGGTCCCTCTCACATACCTGTAGCTGAGAGAAGCCTCCTTTTGATGTACTTGTGGAAAGTTGGCATTCCTCTTGAGTCGAAGCCAGGGACTAAGCTCTCATCTCCAGGTGATTTGGGGTCCACGGAGCCCTTTCGTGTTGCTACAGTGACCTCAGGATCCCTCTAGACTTGAGACAGTGATCTTGGGATTTCTCAGGAGTGCCATCAGGAAATCAAGGCTCCTTTCACGTTTGATGTGGAACACGGAATTGCTCTGCACGCAGTGCAGGGGAATCGGGGCTCATCTCGCGGCAAGGGGGATGTCTCATGGTTTTTCTCAAGTTGCGGCCGGAACCTGGGGTATATTCTCGAGTTATGACGGGGAGGGCCCTTCCAGACACGTGTTTGTTCAGCGACCTCAGGACTCCTGCCTAGGTGCGAGGGACACCTCGGGATTCTCCTCGAGTCTTGGCATGGCAATTGGGACGCGTCTAAACGTGAGGCGGGAGACCCAGAGTCCCTTTCCACGTGCCACAGGGATCCTGGGAATCCTATCCATTTTCAATAAGAGTCAGGCATCGTCTCTTTTGGAAGCATTGATCTCCGCGGACCTCTCGAGTTTTCAAAGGATGTGAGGCCTCCGGTCGCGATGAGGAGGAGGACTAGGTCTTTCTCTGTGTTCTGCACAGGGGATTCAGACATCCCTTCGTCTTGGGAGATGCAAGATGAGCCTGCATTCAATTCACTGCAGGGATATCCGGCCTTACTTCGAGTCAGAGCATCTCGGTGTCCATTCCACTTGATGCCACAAACTCAGGGTCCCTCTCACATACCTGTAGCTGAGAGAAGCCTCTTCTTGAGGTGCTTGTGGAAAGTTGGTATTCCTCTTGAGTCGAAGCCAGGGACTAAGCTCTTATCTCGAGTTGATTTGGGGTCCACGGAGCCCTTTCGTGTTGCTCCAGTGACCTCAGGATCCCTCTAGACTTGAGACAGTGATCTTGGGTTTTCTCTGGAATGCCATCAAGGAAATCAAGGCTCCTTTCCTTTTTGATGTGGAATACGGAATTGCTCTGCACGCAGTGCAGGGGAATCGGGCCTCATCTCGCGGAGAGGGGGAAGTCTCATGGTTTTTCTCGAGTTGCGGCCGGAACCTGGGGTATATTCTCGAGTTACGATGGGGAGGGCCCTTCCAGACACGTGTTTGTTCAGCGACGTCAGGACTCCTGCCTAGGTGCGAGGGACACCTCGGGATTCTCCTCGATCTTGGCATGGCAATATGGACGCATCTCCACGTGAGGCGGGAGACCCAGGGTCCCTTTCCACGTGCCACAGGGATCCTGGGACTCCTATCCATTTTCAAGAGGAGTCAGGCATCGTCTCCTTTGGAAGCACTGATCTCCGCGGACCTCTCGAGTTTTCAAAGGATGTGAGGCCTCCGTTCTCGATGAGGCGGAGAACTAGGTCTTTCTCTGTGGTCTCCACAGGGGATTCAGACAACCCTTCGTCTTGGGAGATGCAAGACGAGCCTGCATTCAATTCACAGCAGGAATATCCGGGCTTACTTTGAGTCAGAGCATCTCGCTGTCCATTCCACTTGAGGCCACAAACTCAGGGTCCCTCTCATACACCTGTAGCTGAGAGAAGCCTCCTCTTGAGGGGCTTGTGGAAAGTTGGTATTCCTCTTGAGTCGAAGCCAGGGACTAAGCTCTCATCTCGAGTTGATTTGTGGTCCACGGAGCCCTTTCCTCTTGGTCCAGTGACCTCAGGATCCCTCTAGACTTGAGACAGTGATCTTGGGTTTTCTCTGGAGTGCCATCAAGGAAATCAAGGCTCCTTTCACGTTTGATGTGGAACACGGAATTGCTCTGCATGCAGTGCAGGGGAATCGGGCCTCAACTCGCGGCGAGGGGTAAATCTCATGGTTTTTCTCGAGTTGCGGCCGGAACCTGGGGTATATTCTCGAGTTACGACGGGGAGGACCCTTCCAGACACGTGTTTGTTCAGCGACGTCAGGACTTCTGCCTAGGTGCGAGGGACACCTCGGGATTCTCCTCGAGTCTTGGCATGGCAATTTGGACGCGTCTCCACGTGAGGCGGGAGACCCAGGGTCCCTTTCCACGTGCCACAGGGATCCTGGGACTCCTATCCATTTTCAAGAGGAGTCAGGCATCGTCTCCTTTGGAAGCATTGATCTCCGCGGACCTCACGAGTTTTCAAAGGATGTGAGGCCTCCGGTCTCGATGAGGCGGAGAACTAGGTCTTTCTCTGTGGTCTCCACAGGGAATTCAGACAACCCTTCGTCTTGGGAGATGCAAGACGAGCCTGCATTCAATTCACTGCAGGGATATCCGGCCTTACTTCGAGTCAGAGTATCTCGGTGTCCATTCCACTTGAGGCCACAAACTCAGGGTCCCTCTCACATACCTGTAGCTGAGAGAAGCCTCCTCTTGAGGGGCTTGTGGAAAGTTCGTATTCCTCTTGAGTCGAAGCCAGGGACTAAGCTCTCATCTCGAGTTGATTTGGTGTCCACAGAGACCTTTGGTATTGCTCCAGTGACCTCAGGATCCCTCTAGACTTGAGACAGTGATCTTGGGTTTTCTCTGGAGTTCCATCAAGGAAATCAAGGCTCCTTTCACGTTTGATGTGGAACACGGAATTGCTCTGCAGCAGTCCAGGGGAATCGAGCCTCATCTCGCGGCGAGGGGGAAGTCTCATGGTTTTTCTCGAGTTGCGGCCGGAACCTGGGGTATATTCTCGAGTTACGACGGGGAGGGCCCTTCCAGACACGTGTTTGTTCATCGACGTCAGGACTCCTGCCTAGGTGCGAGGGACACCTCGGGATTCTCCTCGAGTCTTGGCATGGCAATTGGGATGCGTCTAAACGTGAGGCGGGAGACCCAGGTTCCGTTTCCACGTGCCACAGGGATCCTGGGACTCCTATCCATTTTCAAGAAGAGTGAGGCATCTTCTCCTTTGGAAGCATTAATCTCCGCAGACCACTCGAGTTTTCAAAGGATGTGATGCCTCCGGTCTCGATGAGGCAGAGGACTAGGTCTTTCTCTGTCGTCTCCACAGGGGATTCAGACATCCCTTCTTCTTGGGAGATGCAAGACGAGCCTGCATTCAATTCACTGCAGGGATATCCGGCCTTACTTCGAGTCAGAGCATCTCGGTGTCCATTCCACTTGAGGCCATAAACTCAGGTTCCCTCTCACATACGTGTAGCTGAGAGAAGCCTCCCCTTGAGGTGCTCGTGGAAAGTTGATATTCCTCTTGAGTCGAAGCCAGGGACTAAGCTCTCATCTCGAGTTGATTTGGGGTCCACGGAGAAATTTCTTGTTGCTCTAGTGACCTCACGATCCCTCTAGACTTGAGACAGTGATCTTGGGTTTTCTCTGGAGTGCCATCAAGGAAATCAAGGCTCCTTTCACGTTTGATGTGGAACTCGGAATTGCTCTGCACGCAGTGCAGGGGAATCGGGCCTCATCTCGCGGCGAGGGGGAAGTCTCATGGTTTTTCTCGAGTTGCGGCTGGAACCTGGGGTATATTCTCGAGTTACGACGGGGAGGGCCCTTCCAGACACGTGTTTGTTCAGCGACGTCAGGACTCCTGCCTAGGTGCGAGGGACACCTTGGGATTCTCCTCGAGTCTTGGCATGGCAATTGGGACGCGTCTCCACGTGAGGCGGGAGACCCAGGGTCCCTTTGCACGTGCCACAGGGACCCTGGGACTCCTATCCATTTCAAGAGGAGTCAGGCATCGTCTCCTTTGGAAGCATTGATCTCCGTGGACCTCTCGAGTTTTCAAAGGATGTGAGGCCTCCGGTCGCGTTGAGGCGGTGGACTAGGTCTTTCTCTGTGTTCTGCACAGGGGATTCAGACATCCCTTCGTCTTTGGAGATGCAAGATGAGCCTGCATTCAATTCACTGCAGGGATATCCGGCCTTACTTCAAGTCAGAGCATCTCGGTGTCCATTCCACTTGAGGCCACAAACTCAGGGTCCCTCTCACATACCTGTAGCTGAGAGAAGCCTCCTCTTGAGGTGCTTGTGGAAAGTTGGTATTCCTCTTGAGTCGAAGCCAGGGACTAAGCGCTCATCTTGAGTTGATTTGGGATCCACGGATCCCTTTCGTGTTGCTCCAGTGACCTCAGGATCCCTCTAGACTTGAGACAGTGATCTTGGGTTGTCTCTGGAGTGCCATCAAGGAAATCAAGGCTCCTTTCACGTTTGATGTGGAACACGGAATAGCTCTGCAGGCAGTGCAGGGGAATCGGGCCTCATCTCGCAGCGAGGGGGAAGTCTCAAGGTTTTTCTCGAGTTGCGGCCGGAACCTGGGGTATATTCCCAAATTACGACGCGGAAGGCCCTTCCAGACACGTGTTTGTTCAGCGACGTCAGGACTCCTGCCTAGGTGCGAGGGACACCTCGGGATTCTCCTCGAGTCTTGGCATGGCAATTGGGACGCGTCTCCACGTGAGGCGGGAGACCCAGGGTCCCTTTCCAAGTGCCACAGCGATCCTGGGACTCCTATCCATTTTCAAGAGGAGTCAGGCATCGTCTCCTTTGGAAGCATTGATCTCCGCGGACCTCTCGAGTTTTCAAAGGATGTGAGGCCTCCGGTCGCCTTGAGGCGGAGGACTAGGTCTTTCTCTGTGGTCTCCACAGGGTATTCAGACAACCCTTCGTCTTGGGAAATGCAAGACAAGCCTGCATTCAATTCACTGCAGGGATATCCGGCCTTACTTCGAGTCAGAGCATCTCGGTGTCCATTCCACTTGAGGCCACAAACTCAGGGTCCCTCTCACAAACCTGTAGCTGAGAGAAGCCTCCTCTTGAGGTGCTTGTGGAAAGTTGGTATTCCTCTTGAGTCGAAGCCAGGGTCTAAGCTCTCATCGCGAGTTGATTTGGGGTCCACGGATCCTTTCGTGTTGCTCCAGTGACGTCAGGAACCCTCTAGACTCTAGACAGCGATCTTGGGTTTTCTCCGGAGTGCCATCAAGGAAATCAAGGTTCCTTTCACGTTTGATGTGGAACAAGGAATTGCTCTGCATGAAGTGCAGGGGAATCGAGCCTCATCTCGCGGCGAGGGGTAAGTATCATGGTTTTTCTCGAGTTGCGGCCGGAACCTGTGGTATATTCTCGAGTTACGACGGGGAGGGCCCTTCCAGACACGTGTTTGTTCAGCGACGTCAGGACTCCTGCCTAGGTGCGAGGGACACCTCGGGATTCTCCTCGAGTCTTGGCATGGCAATTGGGAGGCGTCTCCACGTGAGGCGGGAGACCCAGGGTCCCTTTCCACGTGCCACAGGGATCCTGGGACTCCTATCCATTTTCAAGAGGAGTCAGGCATCGTCTCCTTTGGAAGCATTGATCTCCGCGGACCTCTCGAGTTTTCAAAGGATGTTAGGCCTCCGGTCGCGATGAGGCGGAGAACTAGGTCTTTCTCTGTGGTCTCCACAGGGGATTCAGACATCCCGTCGTCTTGGGAGATGCAAGACGAGCCTGCATTCAATTCACTGCAGGGATATCCGGCCTTACTTAAGTCAGAGCATCTCGGTGTCCATTCCACTTGAGGCCACAACTCAGGGTCCCTCTCACATACCTGTAGCTGAGAGAAGCCTCCTTTTGATGTACTTGTGGAAAGTTGGCATTCCTCTTGAGTCGAAGCCAGGGACTAAGCTCTCATCTCCAGGTGATTTGGGGTCCACGGAGCCCTTTCGTGTTGCTACAGTGACCTCAGGATCCCTCTAGACTTGAGACAGTGATCTTGGGATTTCTCAGGAGTGCCATCAGGAAATCAAGGCTCCTTTCACGTTTGATGTGGAACACGGAATTGCTCTGCACGCAGTGCAGGGGAATCGGGGCTCATCTCGCGGCAAGGGGGATGTCTCATGGTTTTTCTCAAGTTGCGGCCGGAACCTGGGGTATATTCTCGAGTTATGACGGGGAGGGCCCTTCCAGACACGTGTTTGTTCAGCGACCTCAGGACTCCTGCCTAGGTGCGAGGGACACCTCGGGATTCTCCTCGAGTCTTGGCATGGCAATTGGGACGCGTCTAAACGTGAGGCGGGAGACCCAGAGTCCCTTTCCACGTGCCACAGGGATCCTGGGAATCCTATCCATTTTCAATAAGAGTCAGGCATCGTCTCTTTTGGAAGCATTGATCTCCGCGGACCTCTCGAGTTTTCAAAGGATGTGAGGCCTCCGGTCGCGATGAGGAGGAGGACTAGGTCTTTCTCTGTGTTCTGCACAGGGGATTCAGACATCCCTTCGTCTTGGGAGATGCAAGATGAGCCTGCATTCAATTCACTGCAGGGATATCCGGCCTTACTTCGAGTCAGAGCATCTCGGTGTCCATTCCACTTGATGCCACAAACTCAGGGTCCCTCTCACATACCTGTAGCTGAGAGAAGCCTCTTCTTGAGGTGCTTGTGGAAAGTTGGTATTCCTCTTGAGTCGAAGCCAGGGACTAAGCTCTTATCTCGAGTTGATTTGGGGTCCACGGAGCCCTTTCGTGTTGCTCCAGTGACCTCAGGATCCCTCTAGACTTGAGACAGTGATCTTGGGTTTTCTCTGGAATGCCATCAAGGAAATCAAGGCTCCTTTCCTTTTTGATGTGGAATACGGAATTGCTCTGCACGCAGTGCAGGGGAATCGGGCCTCATCTCGCGGCGAGGGGGAAGTCTCATGGTTTTTCTCGAGTTGCGGCCGGAACCTGGGGTATATTCTCGAGTTACGATGGGGAGGGCCCTTCCAGACACGTGTTTGTTCAGCGACGTCAGGACTCCTGCCTAGGTGCGAGGGACACCTCGGGATTCTCCTCGATCTTGGCATGGCAATATGGACGCATCTCCACGTGAGGCGGGAGACCCAGGGTCCCTTTCCACGTGCCACAGGGATCCTGGGACTCCTATCCATTTTCAAGAGGAGTCAGGCATCGTCTCCTTTGGAAGCACTGATCTCCGCGGACCTCTCGAGTTTTCAAAGGATGTGAGGCCTCCGTTCTCGATGAGGCGGAGAACTAGGTCTTTCTCTGTGGTCTCCACAGGGGATTCAGACAACCCTTCGTCTTGGGAGATGCAAGACGAGCCTGCATTCAATTCACAGCAGGAATATCCGGGCTTACTTTGAGTCAGAGCATCTCGCTGTCCATTCCACTTGAGGCCACAAACTCAGGGTCCCTCTCATACACCTGTAGCTGAGAGAAGCCTCCTCTTGAGGGGCTTGTGGAAAGTTGGTATTCCTCTTGAGTCGAAGCCAGGGACTAAGCTCTCATCTCGAGTTGATTTGTGGTCCACGGAGCCCTTTCCTCTTGGTCCAGTGACCTCAGGATCCCTCTAGACTTGAGACAGTGATCTTGGGTTTTCTCTGGAGTGCCATCAAGGAAATCAAGGCTCCTTTCACGTTTGATGTGGAACACGGAATTGCTCTGCATGCAGTGCAGGGGAATCGGGCCTCAACTCGCGGCGAGGGGTAAATCTCATGGTTTTTCTCGAGTTGCGGCCGGAACCTGGGGTATATTCTCGAGTTACGACGGGGAGGACCCTTCCAGACACGTGTTTGTTCAGCGACGTCAGGACTTCTGCCTAGGTGCGAGGGACACCTCGGGATTCTCCTCGAGTCTTGGCATGGCAATTTGGACGCGTCTCCACGTGAGGCGGGAGACCCAGGGTCCCTTTCCACGTGCCACAGGGATCCTGGGACTCCTATCCATTTTCAAGAGGAGTCAGGCATCGTCTCCTTTGGAAGCATTGATCTCCGCGGACCTCACGAGTTTTCAAAGGATGTGAGGCCTCCGGTCTCGATGAGGCGGAGAACTAGGTCTTTCTCTGTGGTCTCCACAGGGAATTCAGACAACCCTTCGTCTTGGGAGATGCAAGACGAGCCTGCATTCAATTCACTGCAGGGATATCCGGCCTTACTTCGAGTCAGAGTATCTCGGTGTCCATTCCACTTGAGGCCACAAACTCAGGGTCCCTCTCACATACCTGTAGCTGAGAGAAGCCTCCTCTTGAGGGGCTTGTGGAAAGTTCGTATTCCTCTTGAGTCGAAGCCAGGGACTAAGCTCTCATCTCGAGTTGATTTGGTGTCCACAGAGACCTTTGGTATTGCTCCAGTGACCTCAGGATCCCTCTAGACTTGAGACAGTGATCTTGGGTTTTCTCTGGAGTTCCATCAAGGAGATCAAGGCTCCTTTCACGTTTGATGTGGAACACGGAATTGCTCTGCAGCAGTCCAGGGGAATCGGGCCTCATCTCGCGGCGAGGGGGAAGTCTCATGGTTTTTCTCGAGTTGCGGCCGGAACCTGGGGTATATTCTCGAGTTACGACGGGGAGGGCCCTTCCAGACACGTGTTTGTTCATCGACGTCAGGACTCCTGCCTAGGTGCGAGGGACACCTCGGGATTCTCCTCGAGTCTTGGCATGGCAATTGGGATGCGTCTAAACGTGAGGCGGGAGACCCAGGTTCCGTTTCCACGTGCCACAGGGATCCTGGGACTCCTATCCATTTTCAAGAAGAGTGAGGCATCTTCTCCTTTGGAAGCATTAATCTCCGCAGACCACTCGAGTTTTCAAAGGATGTGATGCCTCCGGTCTCGATGAGGCAGAGGACTAGGTCTTTCTCTGTCGTCTCCACAGGGGATTCAGACATCCCTTCTTCTTGGGAGATGCAAGACGAGCCTGCATTCAATTCACTGCAGGGATATCCGGCCTTACTTCGAGTCAGAGCATCTCGGTGTCCATTCCACTTGAGGCCACAAACTCAGGTTCCCTCTCACATACGTGTAGCTGAGAGAAGCCTCCCCTTGAGGTGCTCGTGGAAAGTTGATATTCCTCTTGAGTCG
The DNA here is from genome assembly GCF_033118175.1 of Dama dama. Classification (NCBI taxonomy): domain Eukaryota; kingdom Metazoa; phylum Chordata; class Mammalia; order Artiodactyla; family Cervidae; genus Dama; species Dama dama. Next base: position 3,156,062 of record NW_026870879.1, on the reverse strand, counting down.
AAGCCAGGGACTAAGCTCTCATCTCGAGTTGATTTGGGGTCCACGGAGAAATTTCTTGTTGCTCTAGTGACCTCACGATCCCTCTAGACTTGAGACAGTGATCTTGGGTTTTCTCTGGAGTGCCATCAAGGAAATCAAGGCTCCTTTCACGTTTGATGTGGAACTCGGAATTGCTCTGCACGCAGTGCAGGGGAATCGGGCCTCATCTCGCGGCGAGGGGGAAGTCTCATGGTTTTTCTCGAGTTGCGGCTGGAACCTGGGGTATATTCTCGAGTTACGACGGGGAGGGCCCTTCCAGACACGTGTTTGTTCAGCGACGTCAGGACTCCTGCCTAGGTGCGAGGGACACCTTGGGATTCTCCTCGAGTCTTGGCATGGCAATTGGGACGCGTCTCCACGTGAGGCGGGAGACCCAGGGTCCCTTTGCACGTGCCACAGGGACCCTGGGACTCCTATCCATTTCAAGAGGAGTCAGGCATCGTCTCCTTTGGAAGCATTGATCTCCGTGGACCTCTCGAGTTTTCAAAGGATGTGAGGCCTCCGGTCGCGTTGAGGCGGTGGACTAGGTCTTTCTCTGTGTTCTGCACAGGGGATTCAGACATCCCTTCGTCTTTGGAGATGCAAGATGAGCCTGCATTCAATTCACTGCAGGGATATCCGGCCTTACTTCGAGTCAGAGCATCTCGGTGTCCATTCCACTTGAGGCCACAAACTCAGGGTCCCTCTCACATACCTGTAGCTGAGAGAAGCCTCCTCTTGAGGTGCTTGTGGAAAGTTGGTATTCCTCTTGAGTCGAAGCCAGGGACTAAGCGCTCATCTTGAGTTGATTTGGGATCCACGGATCCCTTTCGTGTTGCTCCAGTGACCTCAGGATCCCTCTAGACTTGAGACAGTGATCTTGGGTTTTCTCTGGAGTGCCATCAAGGAAATCAATGCTCCTTTCACGTTTGATGTGGAACACGGAATTGCGCTGCATGCAGAGCAGGGGAATCGGGCCTCAACTCGCGGCGAGGGGGAAATCTCATGGTTTTTCTCGAATTGCGGCCGGAACCTTGGGTATATTCTCGAGTTACGACGGGGAGGGCCCTTCCAGACACGTGTTTGTTCAGCGACATCAGGACTCCTGCCTAGGTGCGAGGGACACCTCGGGATTCTCCTCGAGTCTTGGCATGGCAATATGGACGCATCTCCACGTGCGGCGGGAGACCCAGGGTCCCTTTCTACGTGCCACAGGGATCCTGGGACTCCTATCCATTTTCAAGAGGAGTCAGGCATCGTCTCCTTTGGAAGCATTGATCTCCGCGGACCTCTCGAGTTTTCAAAGGATGTGAGGCCTCCAGTCGCGTTGAGGTGGAAAACTAGGTCTTTCTCTGTGGTCTCCACAGGGGATTCAGACATCCCTTCGTCTTGGGAGATGCAAGATGAGCCTGCATTCAATTCACTGCAGGGATATCCGGCCTTACTTCGAGTCAGAGCATCTCGATGTCCATTCCACTTGATGCCACAAACTCAGGGTCCCTCTCACATACCTGTAGCTGAGAGAAGCCTCCTCTTGAGGGGATTGTGGAAAGTTCGTATTCCTCTTGAGTTGAAGCCAGGGACTAATCTCTCATCTCGAGTTGATTTGGGGTCCACGGAGCCCTTTCCTGTTGGTCCATTGACCTCAGGATCCCTCTAGACTTGAGACAGTGATCTTGGGTTTTCTCTGGAGTGCCATCAAGGAAATCAAGGCTCCTTTCAGGTTTGATGTGGAACACGAAATTGCTCTGCACGCAGTGCAGGGGAATCGGGCCTCATCTCGCGGCGAGGGGGAAGTCTCATGGTTTTTCTCGAGTTGCGGCCGGAACCTGGGGTATATTCTCGAGTTACGACGGGGAGGGCCCTTCCAGACACGTGTTTGTTCAGCGACGTCAGGACTCCTGCCTAGGTGCGAGGGACACCTCGGGATTCTCCTCGAGTCTTGGCATGGCAATTGGGACGCGTCTCCACTTGAGGCGGGAGACCCAGGGTCCCTTTCCACGTGCCACAGGGATCCTGGGACTCCTATCTACTTTCAAGAGGAGTCAGGCATCGTCTCCTTTGGAAGCATTGATCTCCGCGGACCTCTCGAGTTTTCAAAGGATGTGAGGCCTCCGGTCGCGATGAGGCAGAGAACTAGGTCTTTCTCTGTGGTCTCCACAGGGGATTCAGACATCCCTTCATCTTGGGAGATGCAAAACGAGCCTGCATTCAATTCACTGCACGGATATCTGGCCTTACTTCGAGTCAGAGCATCTCGGTGTCCATTCCACTTGAGGCCACATACTCAGGGGCCCTCTCACATACCTTTAGCTGAGAGTAGCCTCCTCTTGAGGTGCTTGTGGAAAGTTGGTATTCCTCTTGAGTCGAAGACAGGGACTAAGCTGTCATCTCGAGTTGATTTGGGGTACAGGGAATCCTTTCGTGTTGCTCCAGTGACCTCAGCATCCCTCTAGACTAGAGACAGTGATCTTGGGTTTTCTCGGGAGTGCCATCAAGGAAATCAAGGCTCCTTTCACGTTTGATGTGGAACACGGAATTGCTCTGCACGCAGTGCAGGGGAATCGGGCCTCATCTTACAGCGAGGGGGAAGTCTCATGGTTTTTCTCGAGTTGCGGCCGGAACCTGGGGTATATTTTCGAGTTACGACGGGGAGTGCCCTTCCAGACACGTGTTTGTTCAGCGACCTCAGGACTCCTGCCTAGGTGCGAGGGACACCTCGGGCTTCTCCTCGAGTGTTGGCATGGCAATTGGGACGCGTCTCCACGTGAGGCGGGAGACCCAGGGTCCCTTTCCACGTGCCACAGGGATCCTGGGACTCCTATCCATTTTCAAGAGTAGTCAGGCATTGTCTCCTTTGGAAGCATTGATCTCCGCAGGCCCCTCGAGTTTTCAAAGGATGTGAGGCCTCCGGTCGCGATGAGGCGGAGGACTAGGTCTTTCTCTGTGGTCTCCACAGGGGATTCAGACATCCCTTCATCTTGGGAGATGCAAGACGAGCCTGCATTCAATTCACTGCAGGGATTTCCGGCCTTACTTCGAGTCAGAGCATCTCGGTGTCCATTCCACTTGAGGCCACAAACTCAGGGTCACTCTCACATAGCTGTAGCTGAGAGAAGCCTCCTCTTGAGGTGCTTGTGGAAAGTTGGTATTCCTCTTGAGTCGAAGCCAGGGACGAAGCTCTCATCTCTAGTTGATTTGGGGTCCACGGAGCCCTTTCGTGTTGCTCCAGTGACCTCAGGATCCCTCTAGACTTGAGACAGAGATCTTGGGTTTTCTCTGGAGTGCCATCAAGGAAATCAAGGTTCCTTTCAAGTTTGATGTGGAACACGGAACTGCTCTGCACGCAGTGCAGGGGAATCGGGCCTCATCTCACGGCAAGGGGGATGTCTCATGGTTTTTCTCAAGTTGCGGCCGGAACCTGGGGTATATTCTCGAGTTACGACGGGGAGGGCCTTTGGAGACACGTGTTTGTTCAGCGACGTCAGGACTCCTGCCTAGGTGCGAGGGACACCTCGGGATTCTCCTCGAATCTTGGCATGGCAATTGGGACGCGTCTCCACGTGAGGCAGGAGTCCCAGTGTCCCTTTCCACGTGACACAGTGATCCTTGGACTCCTATCCATTTTCAAGAAGAGTCAGACATCGTCTCCTTTGGAAGCATTGTTCTCCGCGGACCTCTCGAGTTTTCAAAGGATGTGAAGCCTCCGGTCTTGATGATGCGGAGAACTAGGTCTTTCTCTGTGGTCTCCACAGGGTATTCAGACAACCGTTCGTCTTGGGAGATGCAAGACGAGCCTGCATTCAATTCACTGCAGGGATATCCGGCCTTACTTCGAGTCAGAGCATCTCGGTGTCCATTCCACTTGAGGCCGCAAACTCAGGGTCCTTCAAATATACCTGTAGCTGAGAGAAGCCTCCTCTTGAGGGGCTTGTGGAAAGTTCGTATTCCTCTTGAGTTGAAGCCAGGTACTAATCTCTCATCTTGAGTTGTTTTGGGGTCCACGGAGACCTTTCGTTGCTCCAGGGACCTCAGGATCCCTCTAGACTAGAGACAGTGATCTTGGGTTTTCTCTGGAGTGCCATCAAGGAAATCAAGGCTCCTTTCACGTTTGATGTGGAACACGGAATTGCTCTGCATGCAGTGCAGGGGAATCGGGCCTCATCTCGCGGCGAGGGGGAAGTCTCAGGGTTTTTCTCGAGTTGCGGACGGAACCTGGGGTATATACTCGAGTTACGTTGGGGAGGGCCCTTCGAGACACGTGTTTGTTCAGCGACGTCAGGATTCCTGCCTAGGTGCGAGGGACACCTCGGGATTCTCCTCGAGTCTTGGCATGGCAATTGGGACGCGTCTCCACATGAGGCGGGAAACCCAAGGTCCCTTTCCACGTGCCACAGGGATCCTGGGACTCCTATCCATTTTCAAGAGGAGTCAGGCATCCTCTCCTTTGGAAGCATTGATCTCCGCGGACCTCTCTAGTTTTCAAAGGATGTGAGGCCTCCGGTCGCGATGAGGCAGAGAACTAGGTCTTTATCTGTGGTATCCACAGGGGATTCAGACATCCCTTCGTCTTGGGAGATGCAAGACGAGCCTGCATTCAATTCATTGCAGGGATATCCGGCCTAACTTCGAGTCAGAGCATCTCGGTGTCCATTCCACTTGAGGCCACAAACTCAGGGTCCCTCTCACATACCTGTAGCTGAGAGAAGCCTCCTCTTGAGGTGCTTGTGGAAACTTGGTATTCCTCTTGAGTCGAAGCCAGGGACTAAGCTCTCATCTCGAGTTGATTTGGGGTCCACGGAGCCCTTTCGTGTTGCTCCAGAGACCTCAGGATCCCTCTAGACTTGAGACAGTGATCTTGGGTTTTCTCTGGAGTGCCATCAAGGAAATCAAGGCTCCTTTCACGTTTGATGTGGAACACGGAATTGCTCTGCACGCAGTGCAGGGGTATTGGGCCTCATCTCGCGTCGAGGGGGAAGTCTCATGGTTTCTCTAGAGTGGCGGCCGGAAGCTGCGGTATATTCTCGAGTTACGACGGGGAGGGCCCTTCCAGACACGTGTTTGTTCAGCGACCTCAGGACTCCTGCCTAGGTGCGAGGGACACCTCAGGATTCTCCTCGAGTCTTGGCATGGCAATTGGGACGAGTCTCCACGTGAGGCGGGAGACCAAGGGTCCCTTTCCACGTGCCACAGGGATCCTGGGACTCCTATCCATTTTCAAGAGGAGTCAGGCATCGTCTCCTTTGGAAGCATTGATTTCCTCAGACCTCTCGAGATATCAAAGGATGTGAGGCCTACGGCCGCGATGAGGCGAAGGACTAGGACTTTCTCTGTGGTCTCCACAGGGGATTCAGACATCCCTTCATCTTGGGAGATGCAAGACGAGCCTGCATTCAATTCACTGCAGGGGTATCCGGCCTTACTTCGAGTCAGAGCACGTCGGGGTCCATTCCACTTCAGGCCTCAAACTCAGGGTCCCTCTCACATACATGTAGCTGAGAGAAGCCTCCTCATGAGGTGCTTGTGGAAAGTTGGTATTCCTCTTGAGTCGAAGCCAGGGACTAAGCTCTCATCACGAGTTGATTTGGGGTCCACGGAGCCCTTTCGTGTTGCTCCAGTGACCTCAGGATCCCTCTAGACTTGAGACAGTGATCTTGGGTTTTCTCTGGAGTGCCATCAAGGAAATCAAGGCTCCGTTCACGTTTGATGTGGAACACGGAATTGCTCTGCATGCATTGCAGGGGAATCGGGCCTCATCTCGCAGCGAGGGGGAAGTCTCATGGTTTTTCTCGAGTTGCGGCCGGAACCTGGGTTATATTCTCGAGTTACGATGGGGAGGGCCCTTCCAGACACGTCTTTGTTCAGCGACGTCAGGACTACTGCCTAGGTGCGAGGGACACCTCGGGATTCTCCTCGAGTCTTGGCATGGCAATTGGGACGCGTCTCCACATGAGGCGGGAAACCCAAGGTCCCTTTCCACGTGCCACAGGGATCCTGGGACTCCTATCCATTTTCAAGAGGAGTCAGGCATCCTCTCCTTTGGAAGCATTGATCTCCGCGGACCTCTCTAGTTTTCAAAGGATGTGAGGCCTCCGGTCGCGATGAGGCAGAGAACTAGGTCTTTATCTGTGGTATCCACAGGGGATTCAGACATCCCTTCGTCTTGGGAGATGCAAGACGAGCCTGCATTCAATTCATTGCAGGGATATCCGGCCTAACTTCGAGTCAGAGCATCTCGGTGTCCATTCCACTTGAGGCCACAAACTCAGGGTCCCTCTCACATACCTGTAGCTGAGAGAAGCCTCCTCTTGAGGTGCTTGTGGAAACTTGGTATTCCTCTTGAGTCGAAGCCAGGGACTAAGCTCTCATCTCGAGTTGATTTGGGGTCCACGGAGCCCTTTCGTGTTGCTCCAGAGACCTCAGGATCCCTCTAGACTTGAGACAGTGATCTTGGGTTTTCTCTGGAGTGCCATCAAGGAAATCAAGGCTCCTTTCACGTTTGATGTGGAACACGGAATTGCTCTGCACGCAGTGCAGGGGTATTGGGCCTCATCTCGCGTCGAGGGGGAAGTCTCATGGTTTCTCTAGAGTGGCGGCCGGAAGCTGCGGTATATTCTCGAGTTACGACGGGGAGGGCCCTTCCAGACACGTGTTTGTTCAGCGACCTCAGGACTCCTGCCTAGGTGCGAGGGACACCTCAGGATTCTCCTCGAGTCTTGGCATGGCAATTGGGACGAGTCTCCACGTGAGGCGGGAGACCAAGGGTCCCTTTCCACGTGCCACAGGGATCCTGGGACTCCTATCCATTTTCAAGAGGAGTCAGGCATCGTCTCCTTTGGAAGCATTGATTTCCTCAGACCTCTCGAGATATCAAAGGATGTGAGGCCTACGGCCGCGATGAGGCGAAGGACTAGGACTTTCTCTGTGGTCTCCACAGGGGATTCAGACATCCCTTCATCTTGGGAGATGCAAGACGAGCCTGCATTCAATTCACTGCAGGGGTATCCGGCCTTACTTCGAGTCAGAGCACGTCGGGGTCCATTCCACTTCAGGCCTCAAACTCAGGGTCCCTCTCACATACATGTAGCTGAGAGAAGCCTCCTCATGAGGTGCTTGTGGAAAGTTGGTATTCCTCTTGAGTCGAAGCCAGGGACTAAGCTCTCATCACGAGTTGATTTGGGGTCCACGGAGCCCTTTCGTGTTGCTCCAGTGACCTCAGGATCCCTCTAGACTTGAGACAGTGATCTTGGGTTTTCTCTGGAGTGCCATCAAGGAAATCAAGGCTCCGTTCACGTTTGATGTGGAACACGGAATTGCTCTGCATGCATTGCAGGGGAATCGGGCCTCATCTCGCAGCGAGGGGGAAGTCTCATGGTTTTTCTCGAGTTGCGGCCGGAACCTGGGTTATATTCTCGAGTTACGATGGGGAGGGCCCTTCCAGACACGTGTTTGTTCAGCGTCGTCAGGACTCCTGCCTAGGTGCGAGGGACACCTCGGGATTCCCCTCGAGTCTTGGCATGGCAATTGGACGCGTCTACACGTGAGGCGGGAGACCCAGGGTCCCTTTCCACGTGTCACAGCGATCCTGGGACTCCTAACCATTTTCAAGAAGAGTCAGGCATCGTCTCCTTTGGAAGCATTGATCTCCGCAACCTCTCGAGTTTTCAAAGGATGTGAGGCCTCCGCTCGCGAGGAGGCGGGGAACTAGGTCTTTCTCTGTAGTCTCCACAGGGGATTCACACATCCCTTCGTCTTGGGAGATGCAAGACGAGCCTGCATTCAATTCACTGCAGGGATATCTGGCCTTACTTCGAGTCAGAGCATCTCGGTGTCCATTCCACTTGAGGCCACAAACTCAGGGTCCCTCTCACATACCTTTAGCTGAGAGTAGCCTCCTCTTGAGGTGCTTGTGGAAAGTTGGTATTCTTCTTGAGTCAAAGCCAGGGAAGAAGTTCTCATCTCGAGTTGATTTGGGGTACACGGAACCCTTTCGTGTTGCTCCAGTAACCTCAGGATCCCTCTAGACTAGAGACAGTGATCTTGGGTTTTCTCTGGAGTGCCATGAAGGAAATCAAGGCTCCTATCATGTTTGATGTGGAACACGGAATTGCTCTGCACGCAGGGCAGGGAAATCGGGCCTCATCTCGCGGCGAGGGGGAAGTCTCATGGTCTTTCTCGAGTTGTGGCCGGACACTGCGGTATATTCTCGAGTTACGACGGGGAGGGCCCTTCCAGACACTTGTTTGTTCTGCGACGTCAGGACTCCTGCCTAGGTGCGAGGGACACCTCGGGATTCTCCTCGAGTCTTGGCATGGCAATTGGGACTCGTCTCCACGTGAGGCGGGAGACCCAGGGTCCCTTTCCCCGTGCCACAGGGATCCTGGGACTCCTATCCATTTTCAAGAGGAGTCAGGCATCGTCTCCTTTGGAAGCATTGATCTCCGCAGACCTCTCGAGTTTTCAAAGGATGTGAGGCCTCCGGTCTTCATGAGGCGGAGGACTAGGTCTTTCTCTGTTGTCTCCACAGGGGATTCAGACATCCCTTCATCTTGGGAGATGCAAGACGAACCTACATTCAATTCACTGCAGGGATATCTGGCCTTACTTCAAGTCAGACCATCTCGGTGTCCATTCCACTTGAGGCCACAAACTCATGGTCCCTTTCACATACCTGTAGCTGAGAGAAGCCTCCTCTTGAGGTGCTTGTGGAAAGTTAGTATTCCTCTTGAGTCGAAGCCAGGGAGTAAGCTCTCTTCTCGAGTTGATTTGGGGTCCACGTATCCCTTTCGTGTTTCTCCAATGACCTCAGGATCCCTCTAGACTTGAGACAGTGTTCTTGGGTTTTCTCTGGAGTGCCATCAAGGAAATCAAGGCTCCTTTCACGTTTGATGTGGAACACGGAATTGCTCTGCACGCAGTGCAGGGGAATCGGGCCTCATCTCGGGGCGAGGGGGAAGTCTCATGGTTTTTCTCGAGTTGCGGCTGGAACCTGGGGTATATTCTCGAGTTACGACGGGGAGGGCCCTTCCAGACACGTGTTTGTTCAGCGCCGTCAGGACTCCTGCCTAGGTGCGAGGGACACCTCAGGATAATCCTCGAGTCTTGGCATGGCAATTGGGATGCGTCTCCATGTGAGGCGGGAGACCCAGGGTCCCTTCCAACGTGAAACAGGGATCCTGGGACTCCTATCCATTTTCAAGAGGAGTCAGGCATCGTCTCCTTTGGAAGCATTGATCTCCGCCGGCCTCTCGAGTTTTCAAACGATGTGAGGCCTCCGGGCGCAATGAGGCGGAGGACTAGGTCTTTCTCTGTGGTCTCCACATGGGATTCAGACATCCCTTCGTCTTAGGAGATGCAAAACGAGCCTGCATTCAATTCACTGCAGGGATATCCGGCCTTACTTCGAGTCAGAGCATCTCGGTGTCCATTCCCCTTGAGGCCACAAACTCAGGGTCCCTCTCACATACCTGTAGCTGAGAGAAGCCTCCTCTTGAGGTGCTTGTGGAAAGTTGGTATTCCTCTTGAGTCGAAACCAGGCACTAAGCTCTCATCTCGAGTTGATCTGGGGTCCACAGAGCCCTTTCGTGTTGCTCCAGTGACCTCAGGATCCCTCTAGACTTGAGACAGTGATCTTGGGTTTTCTCTGGAGTGCCATCAAGGAAATAAAGGCTCCTTTCACGTTTGATGTGGAACACAGAATTGCTCTGCACGCCGTGAAGGTGAATCGGGCCTCATCTCGAGGCCAGGGGGAAATCTCATGGTTTTTCTCGAGTTGCGGCCGGAACCTGGGGTATATTCTCTAGTTACGACGGGGATTGCCCTTCCAGACACGTGTTTGTTCAGCGACGTCAGGACTCCTGCCTAGGTGCGAGGGACACCTCGGGATTCTCCTCGAGTCTTGGCATGGCAATTGGGACGCGTCTCCACGTGAGGCGGGAGACCCAGGGTCCCTTTCCACGTGCCACAGGGATCCTGGGACTCCTATCCATTTTCAAGAGGAGTCAGGCATCGTCTCCTTTGGAAGCATTGATCTCCGCGGACGTCTCGAGTTTTTAAAAGATGTGAGGCCTCCCGTCGCGGTGAGGCGGAGGACTAGGTCTTTCTCTGTGGTCTCCACAGGGGATTCAGACATCCCTTCATCTTGGGAGATGCAAGACGAGCCTGCATTCAATTCACTGCAGGGATATCCGGCCTTACTTCGAGTCAGAGCATCTCGGTGTCCATTCCACTTGAGGCCACAAACTCAGGGTCCCTCTCACATAACTGTAGCTGAGAGAAGCCTTCTCTTGAGGTGCTTATGAAAAGTTGGTATTCCTCTTGAGTCGAAGCCAGGGACTAAGATCTCATTTCGAGTTGATTTGGGGTCCACGGAGCCCTTCGTGTTGCTCCAGTGACCTCAGGATCCCTCTAGACTTCAGACAGTGATCTTGGGTTTTCTCTGGAGTGCCATCAAGGAAATCAAGGCTCCTTTCACGTTTGATGTGGAACACGGAATTGCTCTGCACGCAGTGCAGGGGAATCGGGCCTCATCTCGGGGCGAGGGGGATGTCTCATTGTTTTTCTCGAGTTGCGGCCGGAACCTGGGGTATATTCTCGAGTTACGACGGGGAGGGCCCTTCCAGACACGTGTTTGTTCAGCGCCGTCAGGACTCCTGCCTAGGTGCGAGGGAAACCTCAGGATTCTCCTCGAGTCTTAGCATGGCAATTGGGACGCGTCTCCACATGAGGCGGGAGACCCAGTGTCCCTTCCAACGTGCCACAGGGATCCTGGGACTCCTATCCATTTTCAAGAGGAGTCAGGCATCATCTCCTTTGGAAGCATTGATCTCCGCGGACCTCTCGAGTTTTCAAAGGATGTGAGGCCTCCGGTCGCGATGAGGCGGAGGACTAGGTCTTTCTCTGTGGTCTTCACAGGGGATTCAGACATCCCTTCATCTTGGGAGATGCAAGACGAGCCTGCATTCAATTCACTGCAGGGATATCCGGCCTTACTTTGAGTCAGAGCATCTCGGTGTCCATTCCACTTGAGGCCACACACTCAGGGTCCCTCTCACATACCTGTAGCTGAGAGAAGCCACCTCTTAAGGTTCATGTGGAAAGTTGGTATTCCTCTTACTCGAAGCCAGGGAATAAGCTCTCATCTCGAGTTGATTTGGGGTCCACAGAGCCCTTTCGTGTTGCTCCAGTGACATCAGGATCCCTCTAGACTAGAAACAGTGATCTTGGGTTTTCTCTGGAGTGCCATCAAGGAAATCAAGGCTACTTTCACTTTTGATGTGGAATACGGAATTGCTCTGCACGCAGGGCAGGGGAATCGGGCCTCATCTCGCGGCGAGCGGGAAGTCTCATGGTTTTTCTCGAGTTGCGGCCGGAACCTGGGGTATATTCTCGAGTTACGACGGGGAGGGCCCTTCCAGACACGTGTTTGTTCAGCGATGGCAGGACTCCTGCCTAGGTGCGAGGGACACCTCGGGATTCTCCTCGAGTCTTGGCATGGCAATTGGGACGCGTCTCCACGTGAGGCGGGAGACCCAGAGTCCCTTTCCACGTGCCACAGTGATCCTGGGACTCCTATCCATTTTCAAGATGAGTCAGGCATCGTCTCCTTTGGAAGCATTGATCTCCCCGGACCTCTCGAGTTTTCAAAGGATGTGAGGCCTCCGCTCGCGATGAGGCGGAGAATTAGGTCTTTCTCTGTGGTCTCCACAGGGAATATAGACATCCCTTCGCCTTGGGAGATGCAAGACGAGCCTGCATTCAATTCACTGCAGGGATATCCGGCCTTACTTCGAGTCAGAGCATCTCGGTGTCCATTCCACTTGAGGCCACAAACTCAGGGTCCCTCTCACATACCTGTAGCTGAGAGAAGCCTCCTCTTGAGGTGCTTGTGGAAAGTTGGTATTCCTCTTGAGTCGAAACCAGGGACTAAGCTCTCATCTCGAGTTGATCTGGGGTCCACAGAGCCCTTTCGTGTTGCTCCAGTGACCTCAGGATCCCTCTAGACTTGAAACAGTGATCTTGGGTTTTCTCTGGAGTGCCATCAAGGAAATCAAGGCTCCTTTCACGTTTGATGTGGAACACAGAATTGCTCTGCACGCCGTGAAGGTGAATCGGGCCTCATCTCGAGGCCAGGGGGAAATCTCATGGTTTTTCTCGAGTTGCGGCCGGAACCTGGGGTATATTCTCTAGTTACGACGGGGATTGCCCTTCCAGACACGTGTTTGTTCAGCGAAGTCAGGACTCCTGCCTAGGTGCGAGGGACACCTCGGGATTCTCCTCGAGTCTTGGCATGGCAATTGGGACGCGTCTCCACGTGAGGCGGGAGACCCAGGGTCCCTTTCCACGTGCCACAGGGATCCTGGGACTCCTATCCATTTTCAAGAGGAGTCAGGCATCGTCTCCTTTGGAAGCATTGATCTCCCCGGACCTCTCGAGTTTTTAAAAGATGTGAGGCCTCCGGTCGCGGTGAGGCGGAGGACTAGGTCTTTCTCTGTGGTCTCCACAGGGGATTCAGACATCCCTTCATCTTGGGAGATGCAAGACGAGCCTGCATTCAATTCACTGCAGGGATATCCGGCCTTACGTCGAGTCAGAGCATCTCGGTGTCCATTCCACTTGAGGCCACAAACTCAGGGTCCCTCTCACATAACTGTAGCTGAGAGAAGCCTCCTCTTGAGGTGCTTATGAAAAGTTGGTATTCCTCTTGAGTCGAAGCCAGGGACTAAGATCTCATTTCGAGTTGATTTGGGGTCCACGGAGCCCTTCGTGTTGCTCCAGTGACCTCAGGATCCCTCTAGACTTCAGACAGTGATCTTGGGTTTTCTCTGGAGTGCCATCAAGGAAATCAAGGCTCCTTTCACGTTTGATGTGGAAGGCGGAATTGCTCTGCACGCAGTGCAGGGGAATCGGGCCTCATCTCGTGGCGAGGGGGAAGTCTCATGGTTTTTCTCGAGTTGCGGCCGGAACCTGGGGTATATTCTCGAGTTACGACGGGGAGGGCCCTTCCAGACACGTGTTTGTTCAGCGACGTCAGGACTCCTGCCTAGGTGCGAGGGATACCTCGGGATTCTCCTCGAGTCTTGGCATGGCAATTGGGACGCGTCTCCACATGAGGCGGGAGACCCAGGGTTCCTTTCCACGTGCCACACTGATCCTGGGACTCCTATCCATTTTCATGAGGAGTCAGGCATCGTCTCCTTTGGAAGCATTGATCTCTGCAGACCTCTCGAGTTTTCAAAGGATGTGAGGCCTCCGGTCGCAATATGGCGGAGGACTAGGTCTTTCTCTGTGGTCTCCACAGGGGATTCAGACATCCCTTCATCTTGGGAGATGCAAGACGAGCCTACATTCAATTCACTGCAGGGATATCCGGCCTTACTTCGAGTCAGAGCATCTCGGTGTCCATTCCACTTGAGGCCACAAACTCAGGGTTCCTCTCACATACCTGTAGCTGAGAGAAGCCTCCTCTTGAGGTGCTTGTGGAAAGTTGGTATTCCTCTTGAGTCGAAGCCAGGGACTAAGCTCTCATCTCGAGTTGACTTGGGGTCCACGGAGCCCTTTCGTGTTGCTCCAGTGACCTCAGGATCCCTCTAGACTTGAGACAGTGATCTTGGGTTTTCTCTGGAGTGCCATCAAGGAAATCAAGGCTCCTTTCACGTTTGATGTGGAACACGGAATTGCTCTGCATGCAGTGCAGGGGAATCTGGCCTCATCTCGCGGAGAGGTGGAAGTCTCATGGTTTTTTTCGAGTTGCGGCCGGAACCTTGGGTATATTCTCGAGATACGACGGGGAGGGCCCTTCCAGACACGTGTTTGTTCAGCGACGTCAGGACTCCTGCCTAGGTGCGAGGGACACCTCGGGATTCTCCTCGAGTCTTGGCATGGCAATTGGGACGCGTCTCCACGTGAGGTGGGAGACCCAGGTTCCCTTTCCACGTGCCACAGGGATCCTGGGACTCCTATCCGTTTTCAAGAGGAGTCAGGCATCGTCTCCTTTGGAAGCATTGATCTCCGCGGACCTCTTGAGTTTTTAAAGGATGTGAGGCCTCCGGTCGCGATGAGGCGGAGAACTATGTCTTTCTCTGTGGTCTCCACAGGGGATTCAGACATTCCTTCGTCTTGGGAGATGCAAGACGAGCCTGCATTCAATTCACTGCAGGGATATCTGGCCTTACTTTGAGTCAGAGCATCTCGGTGTCCATTCCAATTGAGGCCACAAACTCAGGGTCCTTCTCACATACCTGTTGCTGAGAGAACCCTCCTCTTGAGGTGCTTGTGGAAAGTTGGTATTCCTCTTGAATCGAAGCCAGGTACTAAGATCTCATCTCGAGTTGATTTGGGGTCCAAGGAGCCCTTTCGTGTTGCTCCAGTGACCTCAGGATCCCTCTAGACTTGAGACAGTGATCTTGGGTTTTCTCTGGAGTGCCATCAAGGAAATCAAGGCTCCTTTCACGTTTGATGTGGAACACAGAATTGCTCTGCACACAGTGCAGGGGAATCGGGCCTCATGTCGCGGCGAGGGGGAAGTCTCATGGTTTTTCTCGAGTTGCGGCCGGAACCTGGGGTATATTCTCGAGTTACGACGGAGAGCGCCCTTCCAGATACGTGTTTGTTCAGCGATGGCAGGACTCCTGCCTAGGTGCGAGGGACACCTCGTGATTCTCCTCGAGTCTTGGCATGGCAATTAGGACGCGTCTCCACGTGAGGCGGGAGACCCATGGTCCCTTTCCACCTGCCACAGGGATACTGGGACTCCTATCCATTTTCAAGAGTAGTCAGGCATCGTCTCCTTTGGAAGCATTGATCTCCTCGGACCTCTCGAGTTTTCAAAGGATGTGAGGCCTCCGGTCGCTTTGAGGCGAGGGCTAGGTCTTTCTCTGTGTTCTGCACAGGGGATTAAGATATCCCTTCGTCTTGGGAGATGCAAGATGAGCCTGCATTCAATTCACTGCAGGGATATCCGGCCTTACTTCGAGTCAGAGCATCTCGGTGTCCATTCCCCTTGAGGCCACAAACTCAGGGTCCCTCTCACATACCTGTAGCTGAGAGAAGCCTCCTCTTGAGGTGCTTGTGGAAAGTTGGTATTCCTCTTGAGTCGAAACCAGGGACTAAGCTCTCATCTCGAGTTGATCTGGGGTCCACAGAGCCCTTTCGTGTTGCTCCAGTGACCTCAGGATCCCTCTAGACTTGAAACAGTGATCTTGGGTTTTCTCTGGAGTGCCATCAAGGAAATCAAGGCTCCTTTCACGTTTGATGTGGAACACAGAATTGCTCTGCACGCCGTGAAGGTGAATCGGGCCTCATCTCGAGGCCAGGGGGAAATCTCATGGTTTTTCTCGAGTTGCGGCCGGAACCTGGGGTATATTCTCTAGTTACGACGGGGATTGCCCTTCCAGACACGTGTTTGTTCAGCGACGTCAGGACTCCTGCCTAGGTGCGAGGGACACCTCGGGATTCTCCTCGAGTCTTGGCATGGCAATTGGGACGCGTCTCCACGTGAGGCGGGAGACCCAGGGTCCCTTTCCACGTGCCACAGGGATCCTGGGACTCCTATCCATTTTCAAGAGGAGTCAGGCATCGTCTCCTTTGGAAGCATTGATCTCCCCGGACCTCTCGAGTTTTTAAAAGATGTGAGGCCTCCGGTCGCGGTGAGGCGGAGGACTAGGTCTTTCTCTGTGGTCTCCACAGGGGATTCAGACATCCCTTCATCTTGGGAGATGCAAGACGAGCCTGCATTCAATTCACTGCAGGGATATCCGGCCTTACGTCGAGTCAGAGCATCTCGGTGTCCATTCCACTTGAGGCCACAAACTCAGGGTCCCTCTCACATAACTGTAGCTGAGAGAAGCCTCCTCTTGAGGTGCTTATGAAAAGTTGGTATTCCTCTTGAGTCGAAGCCAGGGACTAAGATCTCATTTCGAGTTGATTTGGGGTCCACGGAGCCCTTCGTGTTGCTCCAGTGACCTCAGGATCCCTCTAGACTTCAGACAGTGATCTTGGGTTTTCTCTGGAGTGCCATCAAGGAAATCAAGGCTCCTTTCACGTTTGATGTGGAACACGGAATTGCTCTGCACGCAGTGCAGGGGAATCGGGCCTCATCTCGGGGCGAGGGGGATGTCTCATGGTTTTTCTCGAGTTGCGGCCGGAACCTGGGGTATATTCTCGAGTTACGACGGGGAGGGCCCTTCCAGACACGTGTTTGTTCAGCGCCGTCAGGACTCCTGCCTAGGTGCGAGGGAAACCTCAGGATTCTCCTCGAGTCTTAACATGGCAATTGGGACGCGTCTCCACATGAGGCGGGAGACCCAGTGTCCCTTCCAACGTGCCACAGGGATCCTGGGACTCCTATCCATTTTCAAGAGGAGTCAGGCATCATCTCCTTTGGAAGCATTGATCTCCGCGGACCTCTCGAGTTTTCAAAGGATGTGAGGCCTCCGGTCGCGATGAGGCGGAGGACTAGGTCTTTCTCTGTGGTCTCCACAGGGGATTCAGACATCCCTTCATCTTGCGAGATGCAAGACGAGCCTGCATTCAATTCACTGCAGGGATATCCGGCCTTACTTTGAGTCAGAGCATCTCGGTGTCCATTCCACTTGAGGCCACAAACTCAGGGTCCCTCTCACATACCTGTAGCTGAGAGAAGCCACCTCTTGAGGTTCATGTGGAAAGTTGGTATTCCTCTTACTCGAAGCCAGGGAATAAGCTCTCATCTCGAGTTGATTTGGGGTCCACAGAGCCCTTTCGTGTTGCTCCAGTGACATCAGGATCCCTCTAGACTAGAAACAGTGATCTTGGGTTTTCTCTGGAGTGCCATCAAGGAAATCAAGGCTCCTTTCACTTTTGATGTGGAATACGGAATTGCTCTGCATGCAGGGCAGGGGAATCGGGCCTCATCTCGCGGCGAGCGGGAAGTCTCATGGTTTTTCTCGAGTTGCGGCCAGAACCTGGGGTATATTCTCGAGTTACGACGGGGAGGGCCCTTCCAGACACGTGTTTGTTCAGCGACGTCAGGACTCCTGCCTAGGTGCGAGGGACACCTCGGGATTCTCCTCGAGTCTTGGCATGGCAATTGGGACGCGTCTCCACGTGAGGCGGGAGACCCAGAGTCCCTTTCCACGTGCCACAGGGATCCTGGGACTCCTATCCATTTTCAAGATGAGTCAGGCATCGTCTCCTTTGGAAGCATTGATCTCCCCGGACCTCTCGAGTTTTCAAAGGATGTGAGGCCTCCGCTCGCGATGAGGCGGAGAATTAGGTCCTTCTCTGTGGTCTCCACAGGGAATATAGACATCCCTTCGTCTTGGGAGATGCAAGACGAGCCTGCATTCAATTCACTGCAGGGATATCCGGCCTTACTTCGAGTCAGAGCATCTCGGTGTCCATTCCACTTGAGGCCACAAACTCAGGGGCCCTCTCACATACCTGTAGCTGAGAGAAGCCTCCTCTTGAGGTGCTTGTGGAAAGTTGGCATTCCTCTTGAGTCGAAGCCAGGGACTAAGCTCTCATCTCGAGTTGATTTGGGGTCCACGGAAACCTTTCGTGTTGCTACAGTGACCTCAGGATCACTCTAGACTAGAGACAGTATCTTGGGTTTTCTCTGGAGTGCCATCAAGGTAATCAAGGCTCCTTTCAATTTTATTGTGGAATACGGAATTGCTCTGCACGCAGGGCAGGGGAATCGGGCCTCATGTCGCGGCGAGGGGGAAGTCTCATGGTTTTTCACGAGTTGAGGCCGGAACCTGGGGTATATTCTCGAGTTACGACGGGGAGGTCCCTTCCAGACACGTGTTTGTTCAGCGACGTCAGGACTCCTGCCTAGGTGCGAGGGACACCTCGGGATTCTCCTCGAGTCTTGGCATGGCAATGGGGAGGTGTCTCCACGTGAGGCGGGAGACCCAGGGTCCCTTTCCACGTGCCACAGGGATCCTGGGACTCCTATCCATATTCAAGAGGAGTCGGGCATCGTCTCCTTTGGAAGCATTGATATCTGCAGACCTCTCGAGTTTTCAAAGGATGTGAGGCCTCCGGTCGCGATGAGGCGGAGGACTAGGTCTTTCTCTGTGGTTTCCACAGGGGATTCGGAGATCCCTTCTTCTTGGGAGATGTAAGACGAGCCTGCATTCAATTCACTGCAGGGATATCCGGCCTTACTTCGAGGCAGAGCATCTCGGTGTCCATTCCACTTGAGGCCACAAACTCGGGGTCCCTCAAATATACCTGTAGCTGTGAGAAGCCTCCTCTTGAGGTGCTTGTGGAAAGTTGGTATTCCTCTTGAGTCGAAGCCAGGGACTAAGCTCTCATCTCGAGTTGATTTGGGGTCCACGGAGCCCTTTCGTGTTTCTACAGTGACCTCAGGATCCCTCTAGACTTGAGACAGTGATCTGGGTTTTCTCTGGAGTGCCATCAAGGAAATCAAGGCTCCTTTCACGTTTGATGTGGAAGGCGGAATTGCTCTGCACGCAGTGCAGGGGAATCGGGCCTCATCTCGTGGCGAGGGGGAAGTCTCATGGTTTTTCTCGAGTTGCGGCCGGAACCTGGGGTATATTCTCGAGTTACGACGGGGAGGGCCCTTCCAGACACGTGTTTGTTCAGCGACGTCAGGACTCCTGCCTAGGTGCGAGGGATACCTGGGGATTCTCCTCGAGTCTTGGCATGGCAATTGGAACGCGTCTCCACATGAGGCGGGAGACCCAGGGTCCCTTTCCACATGCCACAGGGATCCTGGGACTCCTATCCATTGTCAACAAGAGTCAGGCATCATTTCCTTTGAAAGCATTGATCTCCGCGGACCTCTCGAGTTTTCAAAGGATGTGAGGCCTCCGGTCTCTATGAGGCGGAGGACTAGGTGTCTCTGTGGTCTCCACAGGGGATTCAGACATCCCTTCGTTTTGGGAGATGCAAGACGACCCTGCATTCAATTCACTGCAGGGATATCCAGCCTTACTTCGAGTCAGAGCATCTCGGTGTCCATTCCACTTGAGGCCACAAACTCAGGGTCCCTCTCACATACTTGTAGATGAGAGAAGCCTCCTCTTGAGGTGCTTGTGGAAAGTTGGTATTCCTCTTGAGTCGAAGCCAGGGACTAAGCTCTCCTCTCGAGTGGATTTGGGGTCCACGGAGCCGTTTCGTGTTGGTCCAGTGACCTCAGGATCCCTCTAGACTTGAGACCGTGATCTTGGATTTTCTCTGGAGTGCCATCAAGGAAATCAAGGCTCCTTTCACGTTTGATGTGGAACACGGAATTGCTCTGCACGCAGTGCAGGGGAATCAGGCCTCATGTCGCTGTGAGGGGGAAGTCTCATGGTTTTTCTCGAGTTCCGGCCGGAACCTGGGGTATATTCTCGAGTTACGATGGGGAGGGCCCTTCCAGACACGTGTTTGTTCAGCGACGTCAGGACTCCTGCCTAGGTGCGAGGGACACCTCGGGATTCTCCTCGAGTCTTGGCATGGCAATTGGGACGCGTCTCCACGTGAGGCGGGAGACCCAGGGTCCCTGTCCACGTGCCAAAGGTATCCTGGGACTCCTATCCATTTTCAGGAGGAGTCAGGCATCGTCTCCTTTGGAAGCATTGATCTCCGCGGACCTCTCGAGTTTTCAAAGGATGTGAGACCTCCGCTCGCGATTAGGCGGAGAATTAGGTCTTTCTCTGTGGTCTCCACAGGGGATTCAAACATCCCTTCGTCTTGGGAGATGCAAGACGAGCCTGCATTCAATTCACTGCAGGGATATCCGGCCTTACTTCGAGTCAGAGCATCTCGGTGTCCATTCCACTTGAGGCCACTAACTCAGGGTCCCTCTCAGATACTTGTAGATGAGAGAAGCCTCCTCTTGAGGTGCTTGTGGAAAGTTGGTATTCCTCTTGAGTCGAAGCCAGGGACTAAGCTCTCATCTCGAGTTGATTTGGGGTCCGTGGAGCCCTTTCGTGTTGCTACAGTGACCTCAGGATCCCTCTAGACTTGAGACAGTGATCTTGGGTTTCCTCTGGAGTGCCATCAAGGAAATCAAGGCTCCTTTCACTTTTGATGTGGAATACGGAATTGCTCTGCACGCAGGGCAGGAGAATCGGGCCTCACATCGCGGCGAGGGGGAATTCTCATGGTTTTCCTGGAGTTGCGGCCGGAACCTGGGCAATATTCTCGAGTTACGACGGGGAGGGCCCTTCCAGACACGTGTTTGTTCAGCGACGTCAGGACTCCTGCCTAGGAGCGAGGGACACGTCGGGATTCTCCTCGAGTCTTGGCATGGCAATTGGGACGCGTCTCCACGTGAGGCACGAGACCCAGTGTCCCTTTCGACGAGCCACAGGGATCCTGGGACTCCTATCCATTTTCAAGATTAGTCAGGCATCGTCTCCTTTGGAAGCATTGATCTCCGCGGACCTCTCGAATTTTCAAAGGATGTGAGGCCTCCGGTCTCGATGAGGCGGAGAACTAGGTCTTTCTCTGCGGTCTCCACATGGGATTCAGACATCCCTTCTTCTTGGGAGATGCAAGAGGAGCCTGCATTCATTTCACTGCAGGGATATCGGCCTTACTTCGAGTCAGAGCATCTCGGTGTCCATTCCACTTGAGGCCACAATCTCAGGGTCCCTCTCACATACCTGTAGCTGAGAGAAGCCTCCTCTTGAGGTGCTTGTGGAAAGTTGGTATTCCTCTTGAGTCAAAGCCAGGGACTAAGCTCTCATCTCGAGTTGATTTGGGGTCCACGGAGCCCTTTCGTGTTCCTCCAGTGACTCAGGATCCCTCTAGACTTGAGACAGTGATCTTGGGTTTTTTCTGGAGTGCCCTCAAGGAAATCAAGGCTCCTTTCACGTTTGATGTGGAACATGGAATTGCTCTGCACGCAGTGCAGGGGCATCGGGGCTCATCTCGCGGCGAGGGGGAAGTCTCATATTTTTTCTCGAGTTGCGGCCGAAACCTGATTCATATTCTCGAGTTACGACGGGGAGGGCCCTTCCAGACACCTGTTTGTTCAGCGACGTCAGGACTCCTACCTCGGTGCGAGGGACACATCGGAATTCTCCTTGATTCTTGGCATGGCAATTGGTAGGCGTCTCCACGTGAGGCGGGAGAGCCAGGGTCCCTTTCCACGTGCCACAGGGATCCTGGGACTCCTATCCATTTTCAAGAGGAGTCAGGCATCGTCTCCTTTGGAAGCATTATTCTGCGCGTACCTCTCGAGTTTTCAAAGGATGTGAGGCCTCCGGGCGCGATGAGGCGGAGAACTAGGTCTTTCTCTGTGGTCTCCACAGGGGATTCAGACATCCCGTCGTCTTGGGAGATGCAAGACGAGCCTGCATTCAATTCACTGCAGGGATATCCGGCCTTACTTCGAGTCAGAGCATCTCGGTGTCCATTCCACTTGAGGCCACAAACTCAGGGTCCTCTCACATACCAGTAGCTGAGAGAAGACTCCTCTTGAGGTGCTTGTGGAAAGTTGGTATTACTCTTCAGTCAAAGCCAGAGACTAAGCTCTCATCTCGAGTTGATTTGGGGTCCACGGAGCCCTTTCGTGTTGCTCCAGTGACCTCAGGATCCCTCTAGACTTGAGACAGTGATCTTGGGTTTTCTCTGGAGTGCCATCAAGGAAATCAAGGCTCCTTTCACGTTTCATGTGGAAGACAGAATTGCTCTGCACGCAGTGCAGGGTAATCGGCCCTCATCTCGCGGCGAGGGGGAAGTCTCATATTTTTTCGCGAGTTGCGGCCGAAACCTGATTCATATTCTCGAGTTACGACGGGGAGGGCCCTTCCAGACACCTGTTTGTTCAGCGACGTCAGGACTCCTGCCTAGGTGCGAGGGACACCTCGGAATTCTCCTTGAGTCTTGGCATGGCAATTGGTAGGCATCTCCACGTGAGGCGGGAGACCCAGGGTCCCTTTCCACGTGCCTCAGGGATCCTGGGACTCGTATCCATTTTCAAGAGGAGTCAGGCATCGTCTCCTTTGGAAGCATTGATCTCTGCGGACCTCTCGAGTTTTCAAAGGATGTGAGGCCTCCGGTCGCGTTGAGGCGGAGGATTGGTCTTTCTCTGTGGTCTCCACAGGGGATTCAGACATCCCTTCGTCTTGGGAGAAGCAAGACGAGCCTGCATTCAATTCACTGCAGGGATATCCGGTCTTACTTTGAGTCAGAGCATCTCGGTGTCCATTACACTTGAGGCCACAAATTCAGGGTCCCTCTCACATACCTGTAGCTGAGAGAAGCCTCCTCTTGAGGTGCTTGTGGAAAGTTGGTATTCCTCTTGAGTCGAAGCCAGGGACTAAGCTCTCATCTCGAGTTGATTTGGGGTCCACGGAGCCCTTTCGTGTTGCTCCAGTGACCTCAGGATCCCTCTAGACTTGAGACAGTGATCTTGGATTTTCTGTGGAGTGCCATCAAGGAAATCAAGGCTCCTTTCAAGTTAGATGTGGAACACGGAATTGCTCTGCAGCAGTCAGCGGAATCGGGCCTCATCTGGCTGCAAGGGGGATGTCTCATTGTTTCTCTCAAGTTGCGAGAGGAACCTGGGGTATATTCTCGAGTTACTACCGGGAGGGCCCTTCCAGGCACGTGTTTGTTCAGCGACGTCAGGACTCCTGCCTAGGTGCGAGGGACAACTCGGGATTCTCCTCGAGTCTTGGCATGGCAATTGGGACGCGTCTCGACGAGAGGCGGGAGACCCAGGGTCCCTTTCCACATGCCACAGGGATACTGGGACTCCTATCCATTGTCAACAAGAGTCAGGCATCATTTCCTTTGAAAGCATTGATCTCCGCGGACCTCTCGAGTTTTCAAAGGATGTGAGGCCTCCGGTCTCTATGAGGCGGAGGACTAGGTGTCTCTGTGGTCTCCACAGGGGATTCAGACATCCCTTCGTCTTGGGAGATGCAAGACGACCCTGCATTCAATTCACTGCAGGGATATCCAGCCTTACTTCGAGTCAGAGCATCTCGGTGTCCATTCCACTTGAGGCCACAAACTCATGGTCCCTCTCACATACCTGTAGCTGAGAGAAGCCTCCTCTTGAGGTGCTTGTGGAAAGTTGGTATTCCTCTTGAGTCGAAGCCAGGGACTAAGCTCTTATCTCGAGTTGATTTGGGGTCGACGGAGCCCTTTCGTGTTGCTCCAGTGACCTCATTATCCCTCTAAACTTGAGACAGTGATCTTGAGTTTTCTCTGGAGTGTCATCAAGAAAATAAAGGCTCCTTTCACGTTTGATGTGGAACTCGGAATTGCTCTGGACGCAGTGCAGGGGAATCGGGGCTCATCTCTCGGCGAGAGGGAAGTCTCATGGTTTTTCTCGAGTTGCGGCCAGAACCTGGGGTATATTCTCGAGTTACGACGGGGAGGGCCCTTCCAGACACGTGTTTGTTCAGCGACATAAGGACTACCGCCTAGGTGCGAGGGACACCTCGGGATTCTCCTCGAGTCTTGGCATGGCAATTGGGACGCGTCTCCACGTGAGGCGGGAGACCCAGGGTCCCTTTCCACGTGCCACAGGGATGCTGGGACTCCTATCCATTTTCAAGAGGAGTCAGGCATCGTATCCTTTGGAAGCATTGATCTCCGCAGACCTCTCGAGTTTTCAAAGGATGTGAGGCCTCCGGTCGCGTTGAGGCGGAGGACTAGGTCTTTCTCTGTGGTCTCCACGGGGGATTCAGACAACCCTTCGTCTTGGGAAATGCAAGACGAGCCTGCATTCAATTCACTGCAGGGATATCCGGCCTTACTTCGAGTCAGAGCATCTCGGTGTCCATTCCACTTGAGGCCACAAACTCAGGGTCCCTCTCAAATACCTGTTGCTGAGAGAAGCCTCCACTTGAGGTGCTTGTGGAAAGTTGGTATTCCTCTTGAGTCGATGCCAGGGACTAAGCTCTCATCTCGAGTTGATTTGGGGTCCACGGAGGCCTTTCGTGTTGCTCCAGTGACCTCAGGATCCCTCTAGACTTGAGACAGTGATCTTGGGTTTTCTCTGGAGTGCCAACAAGGAAATCAAGGCTCCTTTCACGTTTGATTTGGAACACGGAATTGCTCTGCACGCAATGCAGGTGAATCGGGCCTCATCTCGCCGCGAGGGGGAAGTCTCATGGTTTTTCTCGAGTTGCGGCCGGAACCTGGGGTATATTCTCGAGTTACGACGGGGCGGGCCCTTCCAGACACGTGTTTGTTCAGCGATGTCAGGACTCGTGCCCAGGTGCGAGGGACACGTCGGGATTCTCCTCGAGTCTTGGCATGGCAATTGGGACGCGTCTCCACGTGAGGCGGGAGACCCAGGGTCCCTTCCAACGTGCCACAGGGATCCTGGGACTCCTATCCATTTTCAAGAGGAGTCAGGCATCGTCTCCTTTGGAAGCATTGATCTCCGCAGACCTCTCGAGTTTTCAAAGGATGTGAGGTCTCCGGTCGCGATGAGGCGGAGGAGTAGGTCTTTCTCTGTGGTCTCCACAGCGGATTCAGACATCCCTTCGTTTTGGGAGATGCAAGACGAGCCTGCATTCAATTCACTGCAGGGATATCCGGCCTTATTTCGAGTCAGAGCATCTCGGTGTCCATTCCACTTGAGGCCACAAACTCAGGGTCCCTCTCACATACATGTAGCTGAGAGAAGCCTCCTCTTGAGGTGCTTGTGGAAAGTTCGTATTCCTCTTGAGTCGAAGCCAGGGACTAAGCTCTCATCTCGAGTTGATTTGGGGTCCACGGAGACCTTTCGTGTTGCTCCAGTCACCTCAGGATCCCTCTAGACTTGAGAAAGTGATCTTGGGTTTTCTCTGGAGTGCCATCAAGGAAATCAAGGCTCCTTTCACGTTTGATGTGGAACACGGAATTTCTCTGCACGCAGTGCGGGGGAATCGGGCCTCATCTCGCGGCGAGGGGGAAGTCTCATGGTTTTTCTCGAGTTGCGGCCGGAACCTGGGGTATATTCTCGAGTTACGATGGGGAGGGCCCTTCCAGACACGTGTTTGTTCAGCCACGTCAGGACTCCTGCCTAGGTGCCAGGGACACCTCGGGATTCTCCTCGAGTCTTGGCATGGCAATTGGGACGCGTCTCCACGTGAGGCGGGAGACCCAGTTTCCCTTTCCACGTGCCACAGGGATCCTGGGACTCCTATCCATTTTCAAGAGGAGTCAGGCATCGTCTGCTTTTGAAGCACTGATCTCCGCGGACCTCTCGAGTTTTCAAAGGATGTGAGGCCTCTGGTCGCGATGAGGCGGAGAACTCGGTCTTTCTCTGTGGTCTCCACATTGGATTCAGACATCCCTTCGCTTGGGAGATGCAAGACGAGCCTGCATTCAATTCACTGCAGGTATATCCGGCGTTCCTTCGAGTCAGAGCATCTCGGTGTCCATTCCACTTGAGGCCACAAACTCAGGGTTCCTCTCACATACCTTTAGCTGAGAGAAGCCTCCTCTTGAGGTGCTTATGAAAAGTTGGTATTCCTCTTGAGTCGAAGCCAGGGACTAAGCTCTCATCTCGAGTTGATTTATCGTCCACGGAGCCCTTTTGTGTTGCTCCAGTGATCTCAGGATCCCTCAAGACTTGAGACAGTGATCTTGGGTTTTCTCTGCAGTGCCATCAAGGTAATAAAGGCTCATTTCATGTTTGATGTGGAACACGGAATTGCTCTGCTCGTAGTGCAGGGGAATCTGGCCTCATCTCGCGGCGAGGGGGAAGACTCATGGTTTTTCTCGAGTTGTGGCCCAAACCTGTGGTATATTGTGGAGTTACGACGGGGAGGGCCCTTCCAGACACGTGCTTGTTCAGCGAAGTCAGGACTCCTGCCTAGGTGCGAGGGACACCTTGGGATTCTGCTCGAGTCTTGGCATGGCAATTGGGACGCCTCTCTATGTGAGGCGGGAGCCCCAGGTTCCCTTTCCACGTGCCACAGGAATCCTGGGACTCCTATCCATTCTCAAGAGGAGTCAGGCATCGTCTCCTTTGGAAGCATTTATCTCCGCGGACCACTCGAGTTTTCAAAGGATGTGAGGCCTCCGGTCGCGATGAGGCGGAGAACTAGGTCTTTCTCTGTGGTCTCCACAGGGGATTCAGACATCCCTTCGTCTTGGGAGATGCAAGACGAGCCTGCATTCAATTCACTGCAGGGATATCCGGCCTTACTTCGAGTCAGAGAATCTCGGTGTCCATTCCACTTGAGGCCACAAACTCAGGGTCCCTCTCACATACCTGTAGCTGAGAAAAGCCTCCTCTTGAGGTGCTTCTGGAAAGTTGGTATTCCTCTTGAGTGGAAGCCAGGGACTAAGCTCTCATCTCAGGTTGATTTGGGGTCCACGGAGCCCTTTCGTGTTGCTACAGTGACCTCAGGAACCCTCTAGACTTGAGATATTGTTCTTGGGTTTTCACTGGAGTGCCATCAAGGAAATCAAGGCTCCTTTCACGTTTGATGAGGATCATGAAA
The DNA here is from genome assembly GCF_033118175.1 of Dama dama. Lineage (NCBI taxonomy): Eukaryota > Metazoa > Chordata > Mammalia > Artiodactyla > Cervidae > Dama > Dama dama. Next base: position 3,129,648 of record NW_026870879.1, on the reverse strand, counting down.
TTGCTCTGCACGCAGTGCAGGTGAATCGGGCCTCATCTCTCGGCGAGGGAGAAGTCTCATGGTTTTTCTCGAGTTGCAGCCGGAACCTGGGGTATATTCTCGAGTTACGACGGGCAGGGCCCTTCCAGAGACGTGTTTGTTCAGCGACCTCAGAACTCCTGCCTAGGTGTGAGGGACACCTCGGGATTCTCCTCGAGTCTTGGCATGGCAATTGGGACGCGTCTCCACGTGAGGCGGGAGACCCAGTTTCCCTTTCCACGTGCCACAGGGATCCTGGGACTCCTATCCATTTTCAAGAGGAGTCAGGCATCGTCTGCTTTGGAAGCACTGATCTCCGCGGACCTCTCGAGTTTTCAAAGGATGTGAGGCCTCTGGTCGCGATGAGGCGGAGAACTCGGTCTTTTTCTGTGGTCTCCCCATTCGATTCAGACATCCCTTCGCTTGGGAGATGCAAGACGAGCCTGCATTCAATTCACTGCAGGTATATCCGGCGTTCCTTCGAGTCAGAGCATCTCGGTGTCCATTCCACTTGAGGCCACAAACTCAGGGTTCCTCTCACATACCTTTAGCTGAGAGAAGCCTCCTCTTGAGGTGCTTATGAAAAGTTGGTATTCCTCTTGAGTCGAAGCCAGGGACTAAGCTCTCATCTCGAGTTGATTTATCGTCCACGGAGCCCTTTTGTGTTGCTCCAGTGATCTCAGGATCCCTCAAGACTTGAGACAGTGATCTTGGGTTTTCTCTGCAGTGCCATCAAGGTAATAAAGGCTCATTTCATGTTTGATGTGGAACACGGAATTGCTCTGCTCGTAGTGCAGGGGAATCTGGCCTCATCTCGCGGCGAGGGGGAAGACTCATGGTTTTTCTCGAGTTGTGGCACAAACCTGTGGTATATTGTGGAGTTACGACGGGGAGGGCCCTTCCAGACACATGCTTGTTCAGCGACGTCAGGACTCCTGCCTAGGTGCGAGGGACACCTCGGGATTCTGCTCGAGTCTTGGCATGGCAATTGGGACGCCTCTCTATGTGAGGCGGGAGCCCCAGGTTCCCTTTCCACGTGCCACAGGAATCCTGGGACTCCTATCCATTCTCAAGAGGAGTCAGGCATCGTCTCCTTTGGAAGCATTTATCTCCGCGGACCACTCGAGTTTTCAAAGGATGTGAGGCCTCCGGTCGCGATGAGGCGGAGAACTAGGTCTTTCTCTGTGGTCTCCACAGGGGATTCAGACATCCCTTCGTCTTGGGAGATGCAAGACGAGCCTGCATTCAATTCACTGCAGGGATATCCGGCCTTACTTCGAGTCAGAGAATCTCGGTGTCCATTCCACTTGAGGCCACAAACTCAGGGTCCCTCTCACATACCTGTAGCTGAGAAAAGCCTCCTCTTGAGGTGCTTCTGGAAAGTTGGTATTCCTCTTGAGTGGAAGCCAGGGACTAAGCTCTCATCTCGAGTTGATTTGGGGTCCACGGAGCCCTTTCGTGTTGCTACAGTGACCTCAGGAACCCTCTAGACTTGAGACATTGATCTTGGGTTTTCTCTGGAGTGCCATCAAGGAAATCAAGGCTCCTTTCACGTTTGATGAGGATCATGGAATTGCTCTGCACGCAGTGCAGGTGAATCGGGCCTCATCTCTCGGCGAGGGAGAAGTCTCATGGTTTTTCTCGAGTTGCAGCCGGAACCTGGGGTATATTCTCGAGTTACGATGGATAGGGCCCTTCCAAACACATGATTGTTCAGCGACGGCAGGACTCCTGCCTAGGTGGGAGGGACACCTCGGGATTCTCCTCGAGTATTGGCATGGCAATTGGGACGCGTCTCCACGTGAGGCGGGAGACCCAGGGTCCCTTTCCACGTGCCACAGGGATCCTGGGACTCCTATCCATTTTCAAGAGGAGTCAGGCATCGTCTCCTTTGGAAGCATTGATCTCTGCGGTCCTCTCGAGTTTTCAAAGGATGCATGGCCTCCGTTCGCGATGAAACGGAGAACAAGGTCTTTCTCTGTGGTCTCCACAGGGGATTCAGACACCCCTTCTTCTTGGGAGATGCATGACGAGCCTGCATTCAATTCACTGCAGGAATATCCGGCCTTACTTCGAGTCAGAGCATCTCGGTGTCCATTCCACTTGAGGCCACAAACTCAGGGTCCCTCTCACATACATGTAGCTGAGAGAAGCCTCCTCTTGATGTGCTTGTGGAAATTTGGTATTCCTCTTGAGTCGAAGCCAGGGACTAAGCTCTCATCTCGAGTTGATTTGGGGTCCACGGAGCCCTTTCGTGTTGCTCCACTGACCTCAGGATCCCTCTAGACTCTAGACAGTGATCTTGGGTTTTCTCTGGAGTGCCATCAAGGATATCAAACCTCCTTTCACGTTTGATGTGGAACCCGGAATTGCTCTGCACGCAGTGCAGGGGAATCGGGGCTCATCTCGCGGCGAGGGGGAAGTCTCATGGTTTTTCTCGAGTTGCAGCCGGAAACTGGGGTATATTCTCGAGTTACGACGGGGAGGGCCCTTCCAGACACGTGTTTGTTCAGCGACGTCAGGACTCCTGCCTAGGTGCGAGGGACATCTCGGGATTCTCCTCGAGTATTGGCATGGCAATGGGGACGCGTCTCCACGGGAGCCGGGAGACCCAGGCTCCCTTTCAACGTGCCACAGGGATCCTGGGACTCCTATCCATTTTCAAGAGGAGTCAGGCATCGTCTCCTTTGGAAGCATTGATATCCGCGGACCTCTCGAATTTTCAAAGGATGTGAGGCCCCCGGTCGCTATGAGGCGGAGAATTAGGTCTTTCTCTGTGGTCTCCACAGGGGATTCAGACATCCCTTCGTCTTGGGAGATGCAAGACGAGCCTGCATTCAATTCACTGCAGGGATATCCGGCCTTACTTCGAGTCAGAGCATCTCGGTGTCCATTGCACTTGAGGCCACAAACTCAGGGTCCCTCAAATATACGTGTAGCTGAGAGAAACCTCCTCTTGAGGTCCTTGTGGAAAGTTGGTATTCTTCTTGAGTCTAAGCCAGGGTCTAAGCTCTCATCTCGAGTTGATTTGGGGTCCACGAAGCCCTTTCCTGTTGGTCCAGTGACTTCAGGATCCCTCTAGACTTGAGACAGTGATCTTGGGTTTTCTCTGGAGTGCCATCAAGGAAATCAAGGCTCCTTTCACGTTTGATGTGGAACACGGAATTGCTCTGCACGCAGTCCAGGGGAATCGGGCCTCAACTCGCGGCGAGGGGGAAGTCTCATGGTTTTTCTCCAGTTGCGGACGGAACCTCGGGTATATTCTCGAGTTACGACAGGGAGGGCCCTTCCAGACACGTGTTTGTTCAGCGACGTCAGGACTCCTGCCTAGGTGCGAGGGAAAACTCGGGATTCTCCTCGAGTCTTGGCATGGCAATTGGGACGCGTCTCCACGTGAGGCCGGAGACCCAGGGTCCCTATCTACGTGCCACAGGGATCCTGGGACTCCTATCCATTTTCAAGAGGAGTCAGGCATCGTCTCCTTTGGAAGCATTGATCTCCAGAGACCTCTCTAGTTTTCAAAGGATGTGAGGCCTCCGGTCTTGATGAGGCGGAGGACTAGGTCTTTCTCTGTGGCCTCCACAGGGGATTCAGACATCCCTTCGTCTATGGAGATGCAAGACGAGCCTGCATTCAATTCACTGCAGGGATATCCGGCCTTACTTCGAGTCAGAGCATCTCGGTGTCCATTCCACTTGAGGCCATAAACTCAGGGTCCCTCTCACATACCTGTAGCTGAGAGAAGCCTCCTCTTGAGGTGCTTGTGGAAAGTTGGTATTCCTCTTGAGTCGAAGCCAGGGACTAAGCTCTCATCTAGAGTTGATTCGGGGTCCACGGAGCCCTTTCGTGTTGCTCCAGTGACCTCAGGATCGCTCTAGACTTGAGACAGTGATCTTGGGTTTTCTCTGGAGTGCCATCGAGGAAATCAAGGCTCCTTTCACGTTTAATGTGGAACACGGAATTGCTCTGCAGGCACTGCAGGGGAATCGGGCCTCATCTCGCGGCGAGGGGGAAGTCTCATGGTTTTTCTCGAGTTGCGGCCGGAACCTCGGGTATATTCTCGAGTTACGACGGGGAGGGCCCTTCCAGACACGTGTTTGTTCAGCGACGTCAGGACTCCTGCCTAGGTGCGAGGGACACCTCGGGATTCTCCTCGAGTCTTGGCATGGCAATGGGGACGCGTCTCTACGGGAGCCGGGAGACCCAGGCTCCCTTTCAACGTGCCACACGGATCGTGGGACTCCTATCCATTTTCAAGAAGAGTCAGGCATCGTCTCCTTTGGAAGCATTGATCTCCGCAGACCTCTCGAGTTTTCAAAGGATGTGAGGCCTCCGGTCTTGATGAGGTGGAGGACTAGGTCTTTCTCTGTAGTCTCCACAGGGGATTCAGACATCCCTTCGTCTTGGGAGATGCAAGACGAGCCTGCATTCAATTCACTGCAGGGATATCTGGCCTTACTTCGAGTCAGAGCATCTCCGTGTCCATTTCACTTGAGGCCACAAACTCAGGGTCCCTCTCACATACCTGTAGCTGAGAGAAGCCTCCTCTTGAGGTGCTTGTGAAAAGTTGGTATTCCTCTTGAGTCGAAGCCAGGGACTAAGCTCTCATCTCGAGTTTATTTGGGGTCCACGGAGCCGTTTCGTGTTGCTCCAGTGACCTCAGGATCCCTCTAGACTTGAGAGAGTGATCTTGGGTTTTCTCTGGAGTGCCATCAAGGAAATCAAGGCTACTTTCACGTTTGATGTGGAACACGGAATTGCTCTGCACGCAGTGCAGGGGAATCGGGCCTCATCTCGCGGCGAGGGGGAAGTCTCATGGTTTTACTCGAGTTGCGGCCGGAACCTGGGGTATATTCTCGAGTTACGACGGGGAGGGCCCTTCCAGAAACGTGTTTGTTCAGCGACGTCAGGACTCCTGCCTAGGTGCGAAGGACACCTCGGGATTCTCCTCGAGTCTTGGCATGGCAATTGGGACGCGTCTCCACGTGAGGCGGGAGACCCAGGGTCCCTTTCCACGTGCCACAGGAATCCTGGGACTCCTATCCATTTTCAAAAGGAGTCAGGCATCGTCTCCTTTGGAAGCATTGATCTCCGCGGACCTCTCGAGTTTTCAAAGGATGTGAGGCCTCCGGTCGCGTTGAGGCGGAGGACTAGGTCTTTCTCTGTGGTCTCCACAGGGGATTCAGACAATCCTTCGTCTTTGGAGATGCAAGACGAGCCTGCATTCAATTCACTGCAGGGATATCCGGCCTTACTTCGAGTCAGAGCATCTCGGTGTCCATTCCACTTGAGGGCACAAATTACAGGTGCCTCTCACATACCTGTAGCTGAGAGAAGCCTCCTCTTGAGGTGCTTGTGGAAAGTTGGTATTCCTCTTGAGTCGAAGCCAGGGACTAAGCTCTCATCTCGAGTTGATTTGGGGTCCACGGAGCCCTTTCGTGTTGCTACAGTGACCTCAGGGTCCCTCTAGACTTGAGACAGTGATCTTGGGTTTTCTCTTGAGTGCCATCAAGGAAATCAAGGGTCCGTTCTCGTTTGATGTGGAAAACGGAATTGCTCTGCACACAGTGCAGGGGAATCTGGCCTCATCTCGCGGCGAGAGGGAAGTCTCATGGTTTTTCTCGAGTTGCGGCTGGAACCTGGGGTATATTCTTGAGTTACGACGGGGAGAGCCCTTGCAGACACGTGTTTGTTCAGCGACATCAGTACTCCTGCCTAGGTGCTAGGGACACCTCGGGATTCTCCTCGAGTCTTGGCATGGCAATTGTGACGCGTCTCCACATGAAGCGGGAGACCCAGGGTCCGTTTTCACGTGCCACAGGGATCCTGCGACTCCTATCCTTTTTCAAGAGGAGTCAGGCATCGTCTCCTTTGGAAGCATTGAACTCCGCGGACCTCTCGAGTTTTCAAAGGATGTGAGGCCTCCGGTCGCGAAGAGGCAGAGAACTAGGTCTATCTCTGTGGTCTCCACAGGGGATTCAGACATCCCTTCGTATTGGGAGATGCAAGACGAGCCTGCCTTCAATTCACTGCAGGGATATCCGGCCTTACTTCGAGTCAGAGCATCTCGGTGTCCATTCCACTTGAGGCCACAAAATCAGGGTACCTCTCACATACCGGTAGCTGAGAGAAGCCTCCTCTTGAGGTACTTGTGGAAATTTGGTATTCCTCTTGAGTCGAAGCCAGGGACTAAGCTCTCATCTCAACTTGATTTGGGTTCCACGGAAACCTTTCATGTTGCTACAGTGACCTCTGGATCCCTCTAGACATGAGACAGTGATCTTGGGTCTCCTCTGGAGTGCCATCAAGGAAATCAAGGATCCTTTCATGTTTGTTGTGGAACACAGAATTGCTCTGCACGCAGTGCAGGGGAATCGGGCCTCATCTCGTGGCGAGGGGGAAGTCTCATGGTTTTTCTCGAGTTGCGGCCAGAACCTGGGGTATATTCTCGAGTTACGACGGGGAGGGTCCTTTCAGACCCGTGTTATTTCAGCGACGTCAGGACTCCTGCCTAGGTGCGAGGGACACCTCGGGATTCTCCTCGAGTCTTGGCATGGCAATTGGGATGCGCCTCCACATGAGGCGGGAGTCCCAGGGTCCCATTCCACGTGCCACACGGATCCTGGTACTCCTATTCATTTTCAAGAAGAGTCAGGCATCGTCTCCTTTGGAAGCATTGATCTCCGCGAACCTCTCGAGTTTTCAAAGAATTTGAGGCCTCCGGTCGCGATGAGGCGGAGAACTAGGTCTTTCTCTGTGGTCTCCACAGGTGATTCAGACATCCCTTCGTCTTGGGAGATGCAAGACGAGCCTGCATTCAATTCACTGCAGGGATATCCGGCCTTACATCGAGTCAGAGCATCTCGGTGTCCATTCCACTTGAGGCCACAAACTCAGGGTCCCTCTCCCATACCTGTAGCTGAGAGAAGCCTCCTCTTGAGGTGCTTTTGGAAAGTTGGTATTCCTCTTGAGTCGAAGCCACGGACTAAGCTCTCATCTCGAGTTGATTTGGGGTCCACGGAGCCCTTTCGTGTTGCTACAGTGACCTCAGGATCCCTCTAGACTTGAGACAGGGATCTTGGCTTTTCTCTGGAGTGCCATCAAGGAAATCTAGGCTCCTTTCACGTTTGATGTGGAACACGGAATTTCTCTGCACGCAGTGCAGGCGAATCGGGCCTCATCTCGCGGCGAGGGGGAAGTCTCATGGTTTTTCTCGAGTTGCAGTCGGAACCTGGGGTATATTCTCGAGTTACGACGGGCAGGGCCCTTCCAGACACGTGTTTGTTCAGCGACCTCAGAACTCCTGCCTAGGTGCGAGGGACACCTCGGGATTCTCCTCGAGTCTTGGCATGGCAATTGGGACGCGTCTCCACGTGAGGCGGGAGACCCAGTTTCCCTTTCCACGTGCCACAGGGATCCTGGGACTCCTATCCATTTTCAAGAGGAGTCAGGCATCGTCTGCTTTGGAAGCACAGATCTCCGCGGACCTCTCGAGTTTTCAAAGGATGTGAGGCCTCTGGTCGCGATGAGGCGGAGAACTCGGTCTTTATCTGTGGTCTCCCCATTGGATTCAGACATCCCTTCGCTTGGGAGATGCAAGACGAGCCTGCATTCAATTCACTGCAGGTATATCCGGCGTTGCTTCGAGTCAGAGCATCTCGGTGTCCATTCCACTTGAGGCCACAAACTCAGGGTTCCTCTCACATACCTTTAGCTGAGAGAAGCCTCCTCTTGAGGTGCTTATGAAAAGTTGGTATTCCTCTTGAGTCGAAGCCAGGGACTAAGCTCTCATCTCGAGTTGATTTATCGTCCACAGAGCCCTTTTGTGTTGCTCCAGTGATCTCAGGATCCCTCAAGACTTGAGACAGTGATCTTGGGTTTTCTCTGCAGTGCCATCAAGGTAATAAAGGCTCATTTCATGTTTGATGTGGAACACGGAATTGCTCTGCACGCATTGCAGGGGAATCTGGCCTCATCTCGCGGCGAGGGGGAAGACTCATGGTTTTTCTCGAGTTGTGGCCCGAACCTGTGGTATATTGTGGAGTTACGACGGGGAGGGCCCTTCCAGACACGTGCTTGTTCAGCGACGTCAGGACTCCTGCCTAGGTGCGAGGGACACCTCGGGATTCTGCTCGAGTCTTGGCATGGCAATTGGGACGCCTCTCTATGTGAGGCGGGAGCCCCAGGTTCCCTTTCCACGTGCCACAGGAATCCTGGGACTCCTATCCATTCTCAAGAGGAGTCAGACATCGTCTCCTTTGGAAGCATTTATCTCCGCGGACCACTCGAGTTTTCAAAGGATGTGAGGCCTCCGGTCGCGATGAGGCGGAGAACTAGGTCTTTCTCTGTGGTCTCCACAGGGGATTCAGACATCCCTTCGTCTTGGGAGATGCAAGACGAGCCTGCATTCAATTCACTGCAGGGATATCCGGCCTTACTTCGAGTCAGAGAATCTCGGTGTCCATTCCACTTGAGGCCACAAACTCAGGGTCCCTCTCACATACCTGTAGCTGAGAAAAGCCTCCTCTTGATGTGCTTCTGGAAAGTTGGTATTCCTCTTGAGTGGAAGCCAGGGACTAAGCTCTCATCTCGAGTTGATTTGGGGTCCACGGAGCCCTTTCGTGTTGCTACAGTGACCTCAGGATCCCTCTAGACTTGAGACATTGATCTTGGGTTTTCTCTGGAGTGCCATCAAGGAAATCAAGGCTCCTTTCACGTTTGATGAGGATCATGGAATTGCTCTGCACGCAGTGCAGGTGAATCGGGCCTCATCTCTCGGCGAGGGAGAAGTCTCATGGTTTTTCTCGAGTTGCAGCCGGAACCTGGGGTATATTCTCGAGTTACGATGGGGAGGGCCCTTCCAAACACATGATTGTTCAGCGACGTCAGGACTCCTGCCTAGGTGGGAGGGACACCTCGGGATTCTCCTCGAGTATTGGCATGGCAATTGGGACGCGTCTCCACGTGAGGCCGGAGAACCAGGGTCCCTTTCCACGTGCCACAGGGATCCTGGGACTCCTATCCATTTTCAAGAGGAGTCAGGAATCGTCTCCTTTGGAAGCATTGATCTCTGCGGTCCTCTCGAGTTTTCAAAGGATGCGTGGCCTCCGTTCGCGATGAAACGGAGAACAAGGTCTTTCTCTGTGGTCTCCACAGGGGATTCAGACACCCCTTCTTCTTGGGAGATGCATGACGAGCCTGCATTCAATTCACTGCAGGGATATCCGGCCTTACTTCGAGTCAGAGCATCTCGGTGTCCATTCCACTTGAGGCCACAAACTCAGGGTCCCTCAAATATACGTGCAGCTGAGAGAAGCCTCCTATTGAGGTCCTTGTGGAAAGTTGGTATTCTTCTTGAGTCTAAGCCAGGGTCTAAGCTCTCATCTCGAGTTGATTTGGGGTCCACGAAGCCCTTTCTTGTTGGTCCAGTGACTTCAGGATCCCTCTAGACTTGAGACAGTGATCTTGGGTTTTCTCTGGAGTGCCATCAAGGAAATCAAGGCTCCTTTCACGTTTGATGTGGAACACGGAATTGCTCTGCACGCAGTCCAGGGGAATCGGGCTTCAACTCGCGGCGAGGGGGAAGTCTCATGGTTTTTCTCCAGTTGCGGACGGAACCTGGGGTATATTCTCGAGTTACGACGGGGAGGGCCCTTCCAGACACGTGTTTGTTCAGCGACGACAGGACTCCTGCCTAGGTGCGAGGGAAAACTCGGGATTATCCTCGAGTCTTGGCATGGCACTTGGGACGCGTCTCCACGTGAGGCCGGAGAACCAGGGTCCCTTTCTACGTGCCACAGGGATCCTGGGACTCCTATCCATTTTCAAGAGGAGTCAGGCATCGTCTCCTTTGGAAGCATTGATCTCCAGAGACCTCTCTAGTTTTCAAAGGATGTGAGGCCTCCGGTCTTGATGAGGCGCAGGACTAGGTCTTTCTCTGTGGCCTCCACAGGGGATTCAGACACCCCTTCTTCTTGGGAGATGCAAGAGGAGCCTGCATTCAATTCACTGCAGGGATATCCGGCCTTACTTCGAGTCAGAGCATCTCGGTGTCCATTCCACTTGAGGCCATAAACTCAGGGTCCCTCTCACATACCTGTAGCTGAGAGAAGCCTCCTCTTGAGGTGCTTGTGGAAAGTTGGTATTCCTCTTGAGTCGAAGCCAGGGACTAAGCTCTCATCTAGAGTTGATTTGGGGTCCACGGAGCCCTTTCGTGTTGCTCCAGTGACCTCAGGATCGCTCTAGACTTGAGACAGTGATCTTGGGTTTTCTCTGGAGTGCCATCAAGGAAATCAAGGCTCCTTTCACGTTTAATGTGGAACACGGAATTGCTCTGCAGGCAGTGCAGGGGAATCGGGCCTCATCTCGCGGCGAGGGGGAAGTCTCATGGTTTTTCTCGAGTTGCGGCCGGAACCTCGGGTATATTCTCGAGTTACGACGGGGAGGGCCCTTCCAGACACGTGTTTGTTCAGCGACGTCAGGACTCCTGCCTAGGTGCGAGGGACACCTCGGGATTCTCCTCGAGTCTTGGCATGGCAATGGGGACGCGTCTCTACGGGAGCCGGGAGACCCAGGCTCCCTTTCAACGTGCCACACGGATCGTGGGACTCCTATCCATTTTCAAGAAGAGTCAGGCATCGTCTCCTTTGGAAGCATTGATCTCCGCAGACCTCTCGAGTTTTCAAAGGATGTGAGGCCTCCGGTCTTGATGAGGTGGAGGACTAGGTCTTTCTCTGTAGTCTCCAGAGGGGATTCAGACATCCCTTCGTCTTGGGAGATGCAAGACGAGCCTGCATTCATTTCACTGCAGGGATATCTGGCCTTACTTCGAGTCAGAGCATCTCCGTGTCCATTCCACTTGAGGCCACAAACTCAGGGTCCCTCTCACATACCTGTAGCTGAGAGAAGCCTCCTCTTGAGGTGCTTGTGAAAAGTTGGTATTCCTCTTGAGTCGAAGCCAGGGACTAAGCTCTCATCTCGAGTTTATTTGGGGTCCACGGAGCCGTTTCGTGTTGCTCCAGTGACCTCAGGATCCCTCTAGACTTGAGAGAGTGATCTTGGGTTTTCTCTGGAGTGCCATCAAGGAAATCAAGGCTACTTTCACGTTTGATGTGGAACACGGAATTGCTCTGCACGCAGTGCAGGGGAATCGGGCCTCATCTCGCGGCGAGGGGGAAGTCTCATGGTTTTACTCGAGTCCGGCCGGAACCTGGGGTATATGCTCGAGTTACGACGGGGAGGGCCCTTCCAGACACGTGTTTGTTCAGCGACGTCAGGACTCCTGCCTAGGTGCGAAGGACACCTCGGGATTCTCCTCGAGTCTTGGCATGGCAATTGGGACGCGTCTCCACGTGAGGCGGGAGACCCAGGGTCCCTTTCCACGTGCCACAGGGATCCTGGGACTCCTATCCATTTTCAAAAGGAGTCAGGCATCGTCTCCTTTGGAAGCATTGATCTCCGCGGACCTCTCGAGTTTTCAAAGGATGTGAGGCCTCCGGTCGCGTTGAGGCGGAGGACTAGGTCTTACTCTGTGGTCTCCACAGGGGATTCAGACAACCCTTCGTCTTGGGAGATGCAAGACGAGCCTGCATTCAATTCATGCAGGGATATCCGGCCTTACTTCGAGTCAGAGCATCTCGGTGTCCATTCCACTTGAGGCCACAAACTCAGGGTCCCTCTCACATACCTGTAGCTGAGAGAAGCCTCGTCTTGAGGTGCTTGTGAAAAGTGGGTATTCCTCTTGAGTCTAAGCCAGGGTCTAAGCTCTCATCTCGAGTTGATTTGTGGTCAACGAAGCCCTTTCCTGTTGGTCCAGTGACCTCAGGATCCCTCTAGACTAGAGACAGTGATCTTGGGTTTTCTCTGGAGTGCCATCAAGGAAATCAAGGCTCCTTTCACGTATGATGTGGAACACGGAATTGCTCTGCATTCAATGAAGGGGAATCGGGCCTCAACTCGCGGCGAGGGGGAAATCTCATGGTTTTTCTCGAGTTGCGGCCGGAACCTGGGGTATATTCTCGAGTTAGGACAGGGAGGGCCCTTCCAGACACGTGTTTGTTCAGCGACATCAGGACTCCTGCCTAGGTGCGCGGGACACCTCGGGATTCTCCTCGAGTCTTCGCATGGTAATTTGGACGCGTCTCCACGTGACGCGGGAGACCCAGGGTCCCTTTCCACGTGCCACAGGGATCCTGGGACTCCTATCCATTTTCAAGAGTAGTCAGGCATCGTCTCCTTTTGAAGCATTGATCTCTGCGGACCTCTTGAGGTTTCAAAGGATGTGAGGCCTCCGGTCTTGATGAGGTGGAGAACTAGGTCTTTCTCTGTGGTCTCCACAGAGGATTCAGACATCCCTTCGTCTTGGGAGATGCAAGACGAGCCTGCATTCAATTCACTGCAGGGATATCCGGCCTTACTTCGAGTCAGAGCATCTCGGTGTCCATTCCACTTGAGGCCACAAACTCAGGGTCCCTCTCACTTACCTGTAGCTGAGAGAAGTCTCCTCTTGAGCTGCTTGTGAAAAGTTGGTATTCCTCTTGAGTCGAAGCCAGGGACTAAGCTCTCATCTCGAGTTGATTTGGGGTCCACGGAGCCCTTTCGTGTTGCTCCAGTGACCTCAGGATCCCTCTAGACTTGAGACAGTGATCTTGGGTTTTCTCTGGAGTGCCATCAAGGAAATCAAGGCTCCTTTCACGTTTGATGTGGAACACGGAATTGCTCTGCACGCAGTGCAGGGGAATCAGGCCTCATCTCGCGGCGAGGGGGAAGTCTCATGGTTTTTCTCGAGTTGCGGCTGGAACCTGGGGTATATTCTCGAGTTACGACGGGGAGGGCCCTTCCAGACAAGTGTTTGTTCAGCGACGTCAGGACTCCTGCCTAGGTGCGAGGGACACCTCGGGATTCTCCTCGAGTCTTGGCATGGCAATTGGGACGCGTCTCCACGTGAGGCGGGAGACCCAGGGTCCCTTTCCACGTGCCACAGGGATGCTGGGACTCCTATCCATTTTCAAGAGGAGTCAGGCATCGTCTCCTTTGGAAGCATTGATGTCCGCGGACCTCTCGAGTTTTCAAAGGATGTGAGGCCCCCGGTCGCTATGAGGCAGAGAATTAGGTCTTTCTCTGTGGTCTCCACAGGGGATTCAGACATCCCTTCGTCTTGGGAGATGCAAGACGAGCCTGCATTCAATTCACTGCAGGGATATCCGGCCTTATTTCGAGTCAGAGCATCTCGGTGTCCATTCCACTTGAGGCCACAAACTCAGGGTCCCTCAAATATACCTGTAGCTGAGAGAAGCCTCCTCTTCAGGTCCTTGTGGAAAGTTGGTATTCCTCTTGAGTCTAAGCCAGGGTCTAAGCTCTCATCTCGAGTTGATTTGGGGTCCACGAAGCCCTTTCCTGGTGGTCCAGTGACCTCAGGATCCCTCTAGACATGAGACAGTGATCTTGGGTTTTCTCTGGAGTGCCATCAAGGAAATCAAGGCTCCTTTCACGTTTGATGTGGAACACGGAATTGCTCTGCATTCAGTGCAGGGGAATCGGGCCTCAACTCGCGGCGAGGGGGAAATCTCATGGTTTTTCTCGAGTTGCGGCCGGAACCTGGGATATATTCTCTAGTTACGACGGGGATTGCCCTTCCAGACACATGTTTGTTCAGCGACGTCAGGACTCCTGCCTAGGTGCGAGGGACACCTCGGGATTCTCCTCGAGTCTTGGCATGGCAATTTGGACGCGTCTCCACGTGAGGCGCGAGACCCAGGGTCCCTTTCCACGTGCCACAGGGATCCTGGGACTCCTATCCATTTTCAAGAGGAGTCAGGCATCGTCTCCTTTGAAGCATTGATCTCCGCGGACCTCTCGAGTTTTCAAAGGATGTGATGCCTCTGGTCGCGATGAGGCGGAGAAGTCGGTCTTTCTCTGAGGACTCCACAGGGGATTCAGACATCCCTTCGTCTTGGGAGATGCAAGACGAGCCTGCATTCAATTCACTGCAGGGATATCCAGCCTTACTTCGAGTCAGAGCATCTCGGTGTCCATTCCACTTGAGGCCACAAACTCAGGGTCCCTCTCACTTACCTGTAGCTGAGAGAAGCCTCCTCATGAGGTGCTTGTGAAAAGTTGGTATTCCTCTTGAGTCGAAGCCAGGGACTAAGCTCTCATCTCGAGTTGATTTGCGGTCGACGGAGCCCTTTGGTGTTGCTCCAGTGACCTCAGGATCCCTCTAGACTTGAGACAGTGATCTTGGGTTTTCTCTGGAGTGCCATCAATGAAATCAAGGCTCATTTCACGTTTGATGTGGAACACGGAATTGCTCTGCACGCATTGAAGGGGAATCAGGCCTCATCTCGTGGCGAGGGGGAAGTCTCATGGTTTTTCTCGAGTGGCGGCCTGAACCTGGGGTATATTCTCGAGTTACGACGGGGAGGGCCCTTCCAGACACGTGTTTGTTCAGCGACGTCAGGACTCCTGCCTAGGTGCGAGGGACACCTCGGGATTCTCTTCGAGTCTTGGCATGGCAATTGGGATGCGTCTCCGCGTGAGGCGGGAGACCCAGAGTCCCTTTCCACGTGCCACAGGGATCCTGGGACTCCTATCCATTTTCAAGAGGAGTCAGGCATCGTCTCCTTTGGAAGCATTGATCTCCGCGGACCTCTCGAGTTTTCAAAGGATGTGAGGCCTCAGGTCGCGTTGAGGCGGAGGACTAGGTCTTTCTCTGTGGTCTCCACAGGGGATTCAGACAACCCTTCGTCTTGGGAGATGCAAGACGAGCCTGCATTCAATTCACTGCAGGGATATCCGGCCTTACTTCGAGTCAGAGCATCTCGGTGTCCATTCCACTTGAGGCCACAAATTCAGGGTCCCTCTCACATACTTGTAGATGAGAGAAGCCTCCGCTTGAGGTGCTTGTGGAAAGTTGGTAGTCCTCTTGAGTAGAAGCCAGGGCCTAAGCTCTCATCTCGAGTTGATTTGGGGTCCACAAAGCCCTTTCCAGTTGGTCCAGTGACCTCAGGATCCCTCTAGACTTGAGACAGTGATCTTGGGTTTTCTCTGGAGTGCCATCAAGGAAATCAAGGCTCCTTTCACGTTTGATGTGGAACACGGAATTGCTCTGCATTCACTGCAGGGGAATCGGGCCTCAACTCGCGGCGAGGGGAAAATCTCATGGTTTTTCTCGAGTTGCGGCCGGAACCTGGGGTATATTCTCGAGTTACGACGGGGAGGGCCCTTCCAGACACGTGTTTGTTCAGCGACGTCGAACTCCTGCCTAGGTGCGAGGGTCACCTCGGGATTCTCCTCGAGTCTTGTCATGGCAATTGGGAGGCGTCTCCACGGGAGCCGGGAGACCCAGGGTCCCTTTCAACGTGCCACAGGGATAGTGGGACTCCTATCCATTTTCAAGAAGAGTCAGGCATCGTCTCCTTTGGAAGCATTGATCTCCGCAGACCTCTCGAGTTTTCAAAGTATGTGAGGCCTCCGGTCTTGATGAGGCGGAGGACTAGGTCTTTCTCTGTGGTCTCCACAGGGGATTCAGACATCCCTTCGTCTTGGGAGATGCAAGACGAGCCTGCATTCAATTCACTGCAGGAATATCCGGCCTTACTTCGAGTCAGAGCATCTCGGTGTCCATTCCACTTGAGGCCACAAACTCAGGGTCCCTCTCACATACCTGTAGCTGAGAGAAGCCTCCTCTTGAGGTGCTTATGGAAAATTGGTATTCCTCTTGAGTCAAAACCAGGGACTAAGCTCTCATCTCGAGTTGATTTGGGGTCCAAGGGGAAATTTCGTGTTGCTCCAGTGACCTCAGCATCCCTCTAGAGCTGAGACAGTGATCTTGGGTTTTCTCTGGAGTGCCTTCAAGGATATCAAGGCTCCTTTCACGTTTGATGTGGAACACGGAATTCCTCTGCACGCAGTCCAGGGGAATCGGGCCTCAACTCGCGGCGACGGGGAAATCTCATGGTTTTTCTCGAGTTGCGGCCGGACCCTGGGGTATATTCTCGAGTTACGACGGGGAGGGACCTTCCAGACACGTGTTTGTTCAGCGACGTCAGGACTCCTGCCTAGGGGCGAGGGACACCTCGGGATTCTCCTCGAATCTTGGCATGGCAATTGGGTCGCGTCTCCACGTTAGGCGGGAGACCCAGTGTCCCTTTCCACGTGCCACAGGGATCCTGGGACTCCTATCCATTTTCAAGAGGAGTCAGGCATCGTCTCCTTTGGAAGCATTGATCTCCGCAGACCTCTTGAGGTTTCAAAGGATGTGAGGCCTCCAGTCGCGATGAGGCGGAGAACTAGGTCTTTCTCTGTGGTCTCCACAGGGGATTCAGACATCCCTTCGTCTTGGGAGATGCAAGACGAGCCTGCATTCAATTCACTGCAGGGATATCCGGCCTTATTTCGAGTCAGAGCATCTCGGTGTCCATTCCACTTGAGGCCACAAACTCAGGGTCCCTCTCACTTACCTGTAGCTGAGAGAAGCCTCCTCTTGAGGTGCTTCTGGAAAGTTGGTATTCCTCTTGAGTGGAAGCCAGGGACTAAGCTCTCATCTCGAGTTGATTTGGGGTCCACGGAGCCCTTTCGTGTTGCTACAGTGTCCTCAGGATCCCTCTAGACTTGAGACATTGATCTTGGGTTTTCTCTGGAGTGCCATCAAGGAAATCAAGGCTCCTTTCACGTTTGATGAGGATCACGGAACTGCTCTGCACGCAGTGCAGGGGAATCGGGTCTCATCTCTTGGCCAGGGAGAAGTCTCATGGTTTTTCTCGAGTTGCGGCCGGAACCTGGGGTATATTCTCGAGTTACGACGGGGAGGGCCCTTCCAGACACATGTTTGTTTAGCGACGTCAGGACTCCTGCCTAGGTGGGAGGGACACCTCGGGATTCTCCTCGCGTCTTGGCATGGCAATTGGGACGCGTCTCCACGTGAGGCGGGAGACCCAGGGTCCCTTTCCAAGTTACACAGGAATCCTGGGACTCCTATCCATTTTCAAGAGGAGTCAGGCATTGTCTCCTTTGGAAGCATTGATTTCCGCGGACCTTTCGAGTTTTCAAAGGATGTGAGGCCTCCGGTCGCGATGAGGCGGAGAACTAGGTCTTTCTCTGTTGTCTCCACAGGGGATTCAGACATCTCTTCGTCTTGGGAGATGCAAGACGAGCCTGCATTCAATTCACTGCAGGGATATCCGGCCTTACTTCGTGTCAGAGCATCTCGGTGTCCATTCCACTTGAGGCCACCAACTCAGGGTCCCTCTCACATACATGTAGCTGAGAGAAGCCTCCTCTTGAGGTGCTTGTGGAAAGTCGGTATTCCTCTTGAGTCAAAACCAGGGACTAAGCTCTCATCTCGAGTTGATTTGGGGTCCACGAAGCCCTTTCGTGTTGCTCCAGTGACCTCAGGATCCTTCTAGACTTGAAACAGTGATCTTGGGTATTCTCTGGAGTGCCATCAAGGAAATCAAGGCTCCTTTCACGTTTGATGTGGAACACGGAATTGTTCTGCACCCAGTGCAGGGGAATCGGGCCTCATCTCGCGGCCAAGGGGAAGTCTCATGGTTTTTCTCGAGTTGCGGCCGGAACCTGCGGTATATTCTCGAGTTACATCTGGGAGGCCCTTCCAGACACGAGTTTGTTCAGCGACGTCAGGACTCCTGCTTAGGTGCGAGGGACACCTCAAGATTCCCCTCGAGTCTTGGCATGGCAATTGGGACACGTCTCCACGTGAAGCGGGAGACCCAGGGTCCCTTTCCACGTGCCACAGGGATCCTGGGACTCCTATCCATTTTCAAGAGGAGTCAGGCATCGTCTCCTTTGGAAGCATTGATCTCCGCGGACCTCTTGAGGTTTCTAAGGATGTGAGGCCTCCGGTCGCGATGAAGCGGAGAACTAGGTCTTTCTCTGTGGTCTCCACACGGGATTCAGACATCCCTTCGTCTTGGGAGATGCAAGACGAGCCTGCATTCAATTCACTTCAGGGATATCCGGCCTTACTTCGAGTCAGAGCATCTCGGTGTCCATTCCACTTGAGGCCACAAACTCAGGGTCCCTCTCACTTACCTGTAGCTGAGAGAAGCCTCCTCTTGAGCTGCTTGTGAAAAGTTGGTATTCCTCTTGAGTCGAAGCCAGGGACTAAGCTCTCATCTCGTGTTGATTTGGGGTCCACGGAGCCCTTTCGTGTTGCTCCAGTGACCTCAGGATCCCTCTAGACTTGAGACAGTGATCTTGGGTTTTCTCTGGAGTGCCATCAAGGAAATCAAGGCTCCTTTCACGTTTGATGTGGAACACGGAATTGCTCTGCATTCAATGCAGGGGAATCGGGCCTCAACTCGCGGCGAGGGGAAAATCTCATGGTTTTTCTCGAGTTGCGGCCGGAACCTGGGGTATATTCTCGAGTTACGACGGGGAGGGCCCATCCAGACACGTGTTTGTTCAGCGACGTCAGGACTCCTGCCTAGTTGCGAGGGACACCTCGGGATTCTCCTCGAGTCATGGCATGGCAATTGGGACGCGTCTCCACGTGAGGCGGGAGACCCAGGTTCCCTTTCCACGTGCCACAGGGATCCTGGGACACCTATCCATTTTCAAGAGGAGTCAGGCATCGTCTCCTTTGGAAGCATTGATCTCCGCGGACCTCTCGAGTTTTCAAAGGATGTGAGGCCTCCGGTCGAGTTGAGGCGGAGGACTAGGTCTTTCTCTGTGGTCTCCACAGGGGATTCAGACAACCCTTCATCTTGGGAGATGCAAGACGAGCCTGCATTCAATTCACTGCAGGGATATCCGGCCTTACTTCGAGTCAGAGCATCTCGGTGTCCATTCCACTTGAGGCCACAAATTCAGGGTCCCTCTCACATACCTGTAGCTGAGAGAAGACTCCTCTTGATGTGCTTGTGGAAGTTGGTAGACCTCTTGAGTAGAAGCCAGGTACTAAGCTCTCATCTCGAGTTGATTTGGGGTCCACGGAGCCCTTTCGTGTTGCTCCAGTGACCTTAGGATCCCTCTAGACTTGAGACAGTGATCTTGGGTTTTCTCTGGAGTGCCATCAAGGAAATCAAGGCTCCTTTCACTTTTGATGTGGAACACGGAATTGCTCTGCATGCAGTGCAGGGGAATCGGACCTCAACTCGCGGCGAGGGGGAAATCTCATGGTTTTTCTCGAGTTGCGGCCGGAACCTGGGGTATATTCACGAGTTACGACGGGGAGGGCCCTTCCAGACACGTGTTTGTTCAGCGACGTCAGGACTCCTACCTAGGTGCGAGGGACATTTCGGGATTCTCCTTGAGTCTTGGCATGGCAATTGGGACACGGCTCCACGTGAGGCGGGAGACCCAGGGTCCCTTTCCTCGTGCCACAGGGATCCTGGGACTCCTATTCATTTTCAAGAAGAGCCAGGCATCGTCTCCTTTGGAAGCATTGATCTCCGCAGACCTCTCGAGTTTTCAAAGGATGTGAGGCCTCCGGTCGCGTTGAGGCGGAGGCCTAGGTCTTTCTCTGTGGTATCCACAGGGGATTCAGACATCCCTTCGTCTTGGGAGATGCAAGACGAGCCTGCATTCAATTCACTGCAGGGATATCCGGCCTTACTTTGAGTCAGAGCATCTCGGTGTCCATTCCACTTGAGGCCACAAACTCAGGGTCCCTCTCACATACCTGTAGTTGAGAGAAGCCTCCTCTTGAGGTGCTTGTGAAAAGTTGGTATTCCTCTTGAGTAGATGCCATGTATTAAGCTCTCATCTCGAGTTGATTTGGGGTCCACGGAGCCCTTTCTTGTTGCTCCAGTGACCTTAGGATCCCTCTAGACTTGAGACAGTGATCTTGGGAATTCTCTGGAGTGCCATCAAGGAAATCAAGGCTCCTTTCACGTTTGATGTGGAACACCCAATTGCTCTGCACGCAGTGCACGGGAATCGGGTCTCATCTCGCGGCGAGGGGGAAATCTCATGGATTTCCTCGAGTTGCGGCCGGAACCTGGGGTATATTCTCGAGTTACGACGGGGAGGGCCCGTCCAGACACGTGTTTGTTCAGCGACGTCAGGACTCCTGCCTAGGTGCGAGGGACACCTCGGGATTCTCCTCGAGTCTTCGCATGGCAATTGGCACACGTCTCCACGTGAGGCGGGAGACCCAGGGTGCCTTTCCACGTGCCACAGGGATCCTGGGACTCCTATCCATTTTCAAGAGGAGTCAGGCATTGTCGCCTTTGGAAGCATTGATCTCCGCAGGCCTCTCGAGTTTTCAAAGAATGTGAGGCCTCCGGTCGCGATGAGGCAGAGGACTAGGTCTTTCTCTGTCGTCTCCACAGGGGATTCAGACATCCCTTCGTCTTGGGAGATGCAAGACGAGCCTGCATTCAATTCACTGCAGGCATATCCGGCCTTAATTTGAGTCAGAGCATCTCTGTGTCCATTCCACTTGAGGCCACACACTCAGGGTCCCTCTCACATACATGTAGCTGAGAGAAGCCTCCTCTTGAGGTGCTTATAGAAAGTTGATATTCCTCTTGAGGTGAATCCAGGGACTAAGCTCTCATCTCGAGTTGATTTGGGGTCCACGGAGCCCTTTCGTGTTGCTCCAGTGACCTCAGGATCCCTCTAGACTTGAGACAGTGATCTTGGGTTTTCTCTAGAGTGCCATCAAGGAAATCAAGGCTCCTTTCACGTTTGATGTGGAACACGGAATTGCTCTGCATGCAGTGCAGGGGAATCGGGCCTCATCTCGCGGCGAGGGGGAAGTCTCATGGTTTTTCTCGAGTTGCGGCCCGAACCTGGGGTATAGTCTCCAGTTACGACGGGGAGGGCTCTTCGAGACACGTGTTTGTTCAACGACGTCAGGACTCCTGCCTAGGTGCGAGGGACACCTCGGGATTCTCCTCGAGTTTTGGCATGGCAATTGGGACGCGTCTCCTCGTGAGACGGGAGACCCAGTGTCCCTTTCCACATGCCACAGGGATCCTGGGACTCTTATCCATTTTCAAGAGGAGTCAGGCATCGTCTCCTTTGGAAGCATTGATCTCCGCCCACCTCTCGAGTTTTCAAAGGATGTGAGGCCTCCGGTCGCGATGAGGCGGAGGACTAGGTCTTTCTCTGTGGTCTCCACAGGGTATTCAGACATCCCTTCGTCTTGAGAGATGCAAGACGAGCCTGCATTCAATTCACTGCAGGGATATCCGGCCTTACTTCGAGTCAGAGCATCTCGGTGTCCATTCCTCTTGAGGCCACAATTTCAGGGTCCCTCCCACATAACTGTAGCTGAGAGAAGCCTCCTCCTGAGGGGCTTATGGAAAGTTGGTATTCCTCTTGAGTCGAAGCCAGGGACTAAGCACTCATCTCGAGTTGATTTGGGGTCCACGGAGACCTTTCGTGTTGCTCCAGTGAACTCAGGATCCCTCTAGACTTGAGACAATGATCTTGGGTTGTCTCTGGAGTGCCATGAAGGAAATCAAGGCTCGTTTCACATTTAATGTGGAACACGGAATTGCTCTGCACGCAGTGCAGGGGAATCGGGCCTCATCTCGCGGCGAGGCGAAGTCACATAGTTTTTCTCGAGTTGTGGCCGGAACCTGGGGTATATTCTCGAGTTACGATGGGGAGGGCCCTTCCAGACACGTGTTTGTTCAGCGACGTCAGGACTCCTGCCTAGGTGCAAGGGACACCTCGGGATTCTCCTCGAGTCTTGGCATGGCAATTGGGACGTGTCTCCACGTGAGGCGGGAGACCCAGTTTCCCTTTCAACGTGCCACAGGGATCCTGGGACTCCTATCTATTTTCAAGAGGAGTCAGGCATCGTCTCATTTGGAAGCATTGATCTCCGCGGACCTCTCGAGTTTTCAAAGGATGTGAGGTCTCCGGTCGCATTGAGGTGGAAGACTAGGTCTCTCTGTGGTCTCCCCAGGGGATTCAGACATCCCTTCGTCTTGGGAGATGCAAGACGAGCCTGCATTCAATTCACTGCAGGGATATCCGGCCTTACTTCGTGTCAGAGCATCTCGGTGTCCATTCCACTTGAGGCCACAATTTCAGGGTCCCTCTCACATACCTGTAGCTGAGAGAAGCCTCCTCTTGAGGTGCTGGTGGAAAGTTGGTATTCCTCTTGAGTCGAAGCCAGGGACTAAGCTCTCATCTCGAGTTGATTTGGGGTACACGGAGCCCTTTCCTGTTGGTCCAGTGACCTCAGGATCCCTCTAGACTTGAGACAGTGATCTTGGGTTTTCTCTGTAGTGCCATCAAGGAAATCAAGGCTCCTTTCACGTTTGATGTGGAACACGGAATTGCTCTGCACGCAGTGCAGGGGAATCGGGCCTCAACTCGCGGCGAGGGGGAAATCTCATGGTTTTTCTCGAGTTGCGGCCAGAACCAGGGGTATATTCTCGAGTTACGACGGGGAGGGCCCTTCCAGATACGTGTTTTTTCAGCGACGTCAGGACTCCTGCCTAGGTGCGAGGGACCCTCGGGATTCTCCTCGAGTCTTGGCATGGCAATTGGGACGCGTCTCCACTTGAGGCGGGAGACCCAGTGTCCCTTTCCACGTGCCACAGGGATCCTGGGACTCCTATCCATTTTCAAGAGGAGTCAGGCATCGTCTCCTTTGGAAGCATTGATCTCCACAGACATCTCGAGTTTTCAAAGGATGTGAGGCCTCCGGTCGCGTTGAGGCGGAGGACTAGGACATTCTCTGTGGTCTCCACAGGGGATTCAGACATCCCTTCGTCTTGGGAGATGCAAGACGAGCCTGCATTCAATTCACTGCAGGGATATCCAGCCTTACTTCGAGTAGAGCATCTCGGTGTCCTTTCCACTTGAGGCCACAAACTCAGGGTCCCTCCTACATACCTGTAGCTGAGAGAAGCCTCCTCTTGAGGTTCTTGTTGAAACTTGGTATTCCTCTTGAGTCGAAGCCAGGGAATAAGCTCTCATCTCGAGTTGATTTGGGGTCCCCGGAGCCCTTTCATGTTGCTCCAGTGTCCTCAGGTTCCCTCTAGACTTGAGACAGTGATCTTGGGTTTTCTCTGGAGTGCCATCTAGGCAATCAAGGCTCCTATCATGTTTGATGTGGAACACAGAATTGCTCTGCACTCAGTGCAGGGGAATCGGGCCTCATCTCGCGGCGAGGGGGAAGTCTCATGGTTTTTCTTGAGTTGCGGCCGGAACCTGGGGTATATTCTCGAGTTACGACGGGGAGGGCCCTTCCAGACACATGTTTGTTCAGCGACGTCAGGACTCCTGCCTAGGTGCGAGGGACACCTCGGGATTCTCCTCGAGTCTTGGCATGGCAATTGGGATGCGTTTCCACGTGAGGCGGGAGACCCAGGGTCCCTTTCCACGTGCCACAGGGATCCTGGGACTCCTATCCATTTTCAAGAGGAGTCAGACATCATCTCCTTCGGAAGTATTGTTCTCCGCGGTCCTCTCGAGTTTTCAAAGGATATGAGGCCTCCGGTTGCGTTGAGGTGGAGGACTAGGTCTTTCTCTGTGGTCTCCACAGGGGATTCAGACAACCCTTCGTCTTGGGAGATGCAAGACGAGGCTGCATTCAGTTCACTGCAGGGATATCCGGCCTTACTTTGAGTCAGAGCATCACGGTGTCCATTCCACTTGAGGCCACAAACTCGGGGTCCCTCAAATATACCTGTAGCTGAGAGAAGCCTCCTCTTGAGGTGCTTGTGGATAGTTGGTATTCCTCTTGAGTCGAAGCCAGGGAATAAGCTCTCATCTCGAGTTGATTTGGGGTCCACGGAGCCCTTTCCTGTTGGTCCAGTGACCTCAGGATCCCTCTAGACTTGAGACAGTGATCTTGGGTTTTCTCTGGAGTGCCATCAAGGAAATCAAGGCTCCTTTCACGTTTGATGTGGAACATGGAATTGCTCTGCACGCAGTGCAGTGAAATCGGGCCTCATCTCGCGGCAAGGAGGATGTCTCATGGTTTTTCTAAGTAGCGGCCGGAACCTGGGGTATATTCTCGAGTTACGACGCGGAGGGCCCTTCCAGACATGTCTTTGTTCAGCGACGTCAGGACTACTGCCTAGGTGCGAGGGACACCTCGGGATTCTCCTCGAGTCTTGGCATGGCAATTGGGACGCGTCTCCACGTGAGGCGGGAGACCCAGGGTCCCTTTCCACGTGCCACAGGGATCCTGGGACTCCTATCCATTTTCAAGAAGAGTCAGGCATCTTCTCCTTTGGAAGCATTGATCTCCGCGGACCTCCCGAATTTTCAAAGGATGTGAGGCCTCAGGTCGCGAAGAGGCGGAGAACTAGGTCTTTCTCTGTGGTCTCCACAGGGGATTCAGACAACCCTTCGTCTTGGGAGATGCAAGATGAGCCTGCATTCAATTCACTGCAGGCAAATCCTGCCTTACTTCGAGTCAGAGCATCTCGCTGTCCATTCCACTTTGGCCACAAACTCAGGGTCCCTCTCACATACCTGTAGCTGAGAGAAGCCTCGTCTTGAGGTGCTTGTGAAAAGTGGGTATTCCTCTTGAGTCGAAGCCAGGGTCTAAGCTCTCATCTCGAGTTGATTTGGGGTCCACGGAGCCCATTCGTGTTGCTCCAGTGACCTCAGGATCCCTCTAGACTTGAGACAGTGATCTTGGGTTTTCTCTGGAGTGCCATCAAGGAAATCAAGGCTCCTTTCACGTTTGATGTGGAACACGGAATTGCTCTACACGCAGTGCAGGAGAATCGGGCCTCATCTCGCGGCGAGGGGGAAGTCTCATGGTTTTTCTCGAGTTGCGGCCGGAACCTGGGGTATATTCTCGAGTTACGACGGGGAGGGCCCTTCCAGACACGTGTTTGTTCAGCGATGTCGGACTCCTGCCTAGGTGCGAGGGACACCTCGGGATTCTCCTCGAGTCTTGGCATGGCAATTGGGTTGCGTCTCCACGTGAGGCGGGAGACCCAGGGTCCCTTTCCACGTGCCACAGGGATCCTGGGACTCCTATCCATTTTCAAGAGGAGTCAGGCATCGTCTCCTTTGGAAGCATTGATCTCCGCGGACCTCTTGAGGTTTCTAAGGATGTGAGGCCTCCGGTCGCGATGAAGCGGAGAACTAGGTCTTTCTCTGTGGTCTCCACACGGGATTCAGACATCCCTTCGTCTTGGGAGATGCAAGACGAGCCTGCATTCAATTCACTTCAGGGATATCCGGCCTTACTTCGAGTCAGAGCATCTCGGTGGCCATTCCACTTGAGGCCACAAACTCAGGGTCCCTCTCACTTACCTGTAGCTGAGAGAAGCCTCCTCTTGAGCTGCTTGTGAAAAGTTGGTATTCCTCTTGAGTCGAAGCCAGGGACTAAGCTCTCATCTCGTGTTGATTTGGGGTCCACGGAGCCCTTTCGTGTTGCTCCAGTGACCTCAGGATCCCTCTAGACTTGAGACAGTGATCTTGGGTTTTCTCTGGAGTGCCATCAAGGAAATCAAGGCTCCTTTCACGTTTGATGTGGAACACGGAATTGCTCTGCATTCAATGCAGGGGAATCGGGCCTCAACTCGCGGCGAGGGGAAAATCTCATGGTTTTTCTCGAGTTGCGGCCGGAACCTGGGGTATATTCTCGAGTTACGACGGGGAGGGCCCATCCAGACACTTGTTTGTTCAGCGACGTCAGGACTCCTGCCTAGTTGCGAGGGACACCTCGGGATTCTCCTCGAGTCATGGCATGGCAATTGGGACGCGTCTCCACGTGAGGCGGGAGACCCAGGTTCCCTTTCCACGTGCCACAGGGATCCTGGGACACCTATCCATTTTCAAGAGGAGTCAGGCATCGTCTCCTTTGGAAGCATTGATCTCCGCGGACCTCTCGAGTTTTCAAAGGATGTGAGGCCTCCGGTCGCGTTGAGGCGGAGGATTGGTCTTTCTCTGTGGTCTCCACAGGGGATTCAGACATCCCTTCGTCTTGGGAGAAGCAAGACGAGCCTGCATTCAATTCACTGCAGGGATATCCGGTCTTACTTTGAGTCAGAGCATCTCGGTGTCCATTCCACTTGAGGCCACAAATTCAGGGTCCCTCTCACATACCTGTAGCTGAGAGAAGACTCCTCTTGATGTGCTTGTGGAAGTTGGTAGACCTCTTGAGTAGAAGCCAGGTACTAAGCTCTCATCTCGAGTTGATTTGGGGTCCACGGAGCCCTTTCGTGTTGCTCCAGTGACCTTAGGATCCCTCTAGACTTGAGACAGTGATCTTGGGTTTTCTCCGGAGTGCCATCAAGGAAATCAAGGTTCCTTTCACGTTTGATGTGGAACAAGGAATTGCTCTGCATGAAGTGCAGGGGAATCGAGCCTCATCTCGCGGCGAGGGGTAAGTATCATGGTTTTTCTCGAGTTGCGGCCGGAACCTGTGGTATATTCTCGAGTTACGACGGGGAGGGCCCTTCCAGACACGTGTTTGTTCAGCGACGTCAGGACTCCTACCTAGGTGCGAGGGACATTTCGGGATTCTCCTTGAGTCTTGGCATGGCAATTGGGACACGGCTCCACGTGAGGCGGGAGACCCAGGGTCCCTTTCCTCGTGCCACAGGGATCCTGGGACTCCTATTCATTTTCAAGAAGAGCCAGGCATCGTCTCCTTTGGAAGCATTGATCTCCGCAGACCTCTCGAGTTTTCAAAGGATGTGAGGCCTCCGGTCGCGTTGAGGCGGAGGCCTAGGTCTTTCTCTGTGGTATCCACAGGGGATTCAGAATCCCTTCGTCTTGGGAGATGCAAGACGAGCCTGCATTCAATTCACTGCAGGGATATCCGGCCTTACTTTGAGTCAGAGCATCTCGGTGTCCATTCCACTTGAGGCCACAAACTCAGGGTCCCTCTCACATACCTGTAGTTGAGAGAAGCCTCCTCTTGAGGTGCTTGTGAAAAGTTGGTATTCCTCTTGAGTAGATGCCATGTACTAAGCTCTCATCTCGAGTTGATTTGGGGTCCACGGAGCCCTTTCTTGTTGCTCCAGTGACCTTAGGATCCCTCTAGACTTGAGACAGTGATCTTGGGAATTCTCTGGAGTGCCATCAAGGAAATCAAGGCTCCTTTCACGTTTGATGTGGAACACCCAATTGCTCTGCACGCAGTGCACGGGAATCGGGTCTCATCTCGCGGCGAGGGGGAAATCTCATGGATTTCCTCGAGTTGCGGCCGGAACCTGGGGTATATTCTCGAGTTACGACGGGGAGGGCCCGTCCAGACACGTGTTTGTTCAGCGACGTCAGGACTCCTGCCTAGGTGCGAGGGACACCTCGGGATTCTCTTCGAGTCTTCGCATGGCAATTGGCACACGTCTCCACGTGAGGCGGGAGACCCAGGGTGCCTTTCCACGTGCCACAGGGATCCTGGGACTCCTATCCATTTTCAAGAGGAGTCAGGCATTGTCGCCTTTGGAAGCATTGATCTCCGCAGGCCTCTCGAGTTTTCAAAGAATGTGAGGCCTCCGGTCTCGATGAGGCAGAGGACTAGGTCTTTCTCTGTCGTCTCCACAGGGGATTCAGACATCCCTTCGTCTTGGGAGATGCAAGACGAGCCTGCATTCAATTCACTGCAGGCATATCCGGCCTTAATTTGAGTCAGAGCATCTCGGTGTCCATTCCACTTGAGGCCACACACTCAGGGTCCCTCTCACATACATGTAGCTGAGAGAAGCCTCCTCTTGAGGTGCTTATAGAAAGTTGATATTCCTCTTGAGGTGAATCCAGGGACTAAGCTCTCATCTCGAGTTGATTTGGGGTCCACGGAGCCCTTTCGTGTTGCTCCAGTGACCTCAGGATCCCTCTAGACTTGAGACAGTGATCTTGGGTTTTCTCTAGAGTGCCATCAAGGAAATCAAGGCTCCTTTCACGTTTGATGTGGAACACGGAATTGCTCTGCATGCAGTGCAGGGGAATCGGGCCTCATCTCGCGGCGAGGGGGAAGTCTCATGGTTTTTCTCGAGTTGCGGCCCGAACCTGGGGTATAGTCTCCAGTTACTACGGGGAGGGCTCTTCGAGACACGTGTTTGTTCAACGACGTCAGGACTCCTGCCTAGGTGCGAGGGACACCTCGGGATTCTCCTCGAGTTTTGGCATGGCAATTGGGACGCGTCTCCTCGTGAGACGGGAGACCCAGTGTCCCTTTCCACATGCCACAGGGATCCTGGGACTCTTATCCATTTTCAAGAGGAGTCAGGCATCGTCTCCTTTGGAAGCATTGATCTCCGCCCACCTCTCGAGTTTTCAAAGGATGTGAGGCCTCCGGTCGCGATGAGGCGGAGGACTAGGTCTTTCTCTGTGGTCTCCACAGGGTATTCAGACATCCCTTCGTCCTGAGAGATGCAAGACGAGCCTGCATTCAATTCACTGCAGGGATATCCGGCCTTACTTCGAGTCAGAGCATCTCGGTGTCCATTCCTCTTGAGGCCACAATTTCAGGGTCCCTCCCACATAACTGTAGCTGAGAGAAGCCTCCTCCTGAGGGGCTTATGGAAAGTTGGTATTCCTCTTGAGTCGAAGCCAGGGACTAAGCACTCATCTCGAGTTGATTTGGGGTCCACGGAGACCTTTTGTGTTGCTCCAGTGAACTCAGGATCCCTCTAGACTTGAGACAATGATCTTGGGTTGTCTCTGGAGTGCCATGAAGGAAATCAAGGCTCTTTTCACATTTAATGTGGAACACGGAATTGCTCTGCACGCAGTGCAGGGGAATCGGGCCTCATCTCGCGGCGAGGAGAAGTCACATAGTTTTTCTCGAGTTGTGGCCGGAACCTGGGGTATATTCTCGAGTTACGATGGGGAGGGCCCTTCCAGACACGTGTTTGTTCAGCGACGTCAGGACTCCTGCCTAGGTGCAAGGGACACCTCGGGATTCTCCTCGAGTCTTGGCATGGCAATTGGGACGTGTCTCCACGTGAGGCGGGAGACCCAGTTTCCCTTTCAACGTGCCACAGGGATCCTGGGACTCCTATCTATTTTCAAGAGGAGTCAGGCATCGTCTCATTTGGAAGCATTGATCTCCGCGGACCTCTCGAGTTTTCAAAGGATGTGAGGTCTCCGGTCGCATTGAGGTGGAGGACTAGGTCTCTCTGTGGTCTCCCCAGGGGATTCAGACATCCCTTCGTCTTGGGAGATGCAAGACGAGCCTGCATTCAATTCACTGCAGGGATATCCAGCCTTACTTCGAGTAGAGCATCTCGGTGTCCTTTCCACTTGAGGCCACAAACTCAGGGTCCCTCCTACATACCTGTAGCTGAGAGAAGCCTCCTCTTGAGGTTCTTGTGGAAACTTGGTATTCCTCTTGAGTCGAAGCCAGGGAATAAGCTCTCATCTCGAGTTGATTTGGGGTCCCCGGAGCCCTTTCATGTAGCTCCAGTGTCCTCAGGATCCCTCTAGACTTGAGACAGTGATCTTGGGTTTTCTCTGTAGTGCCATCAAGGCAATCAAGGCTCCTATCATGTTTGATGTGGAACACAGAATTGCTCTGCACTCAGTGCAGGGGAATCGGGCCTCATCTCGCGACGAGGGGGAAGTCTCATGGTTTTTCTCGAGTTGCGGCCGGAACCTGGGGTATATTCTCGAGTTACGACGGGGAGGGCCCTTCCAGACACATGTTTGTTCAGCGACGTCAGGACTCCTGCCTAGGGGCGAGGGACACCACGGGATTCTCCTCGAGTCTTGGCATGGCAATTGGGATGCGTTTCCACGTGAGGCGGGAGACCCAGGGTCCCTTTCCACGTGCCACAGGGATCCTGGGACTCCTATCCATTTTCAAGAGGAGTCAGACATCGTCTCCTTCGGAAGTATTGTTCTCCGCGGTCCTCTCGAGTTTTCAAAGGATATGAGGCCTCCGGTTGCGTTGAGGTGGAGGACTAGGTCTTTCTCTGTGGTCTCCACAGGGGATTCAGACAACCCTTCGTCTTGGGAGATGCAAGACGAGGCTGCATTCAGTTCACTGCAGGGATATCCGGCCTTACTTTGAGTCAGAGCATCACGGTGTCCATTACACTTGAGGCCACAAACTCGGGGTCCCTCAAATATACCTGTAGCTGAGAGAAGCCTCCTCTTGAGGTGCTTGTGGAAAGTTGGTATTCCTCTTGAGTCGAAGCCAGGGACTAAGCTCTCATCTCGAGTTGATTTGGGGTCCACGGAGCCCTTTCCTGTTAGTCCAGTGACCTCAGGATCCCTCTAGACTTGAGACAGTGATCTTGGGTTTTCTCTGGAGTGCCATCAAGGAAATCAAGGCTCCTTTCACGTTTGATGTGGAACATGGAATTGCTCTGCACGCAGTGCAGGGAAATCGGGCCTCATCTCGCGGCAAGGAGGATGTCTCATGGTTTTTCTAAGTAGCGGCCGGAACCTGGGGTATATTCTCGAGTTACGACGCGGAGGGCCCTTCCAGACACGTCTTTGTTCAGCGACGTCAGGACTACTGCCTAGGTGCGAGGGACACCTCGGGATTCTCCTCGAGTCTTGGCATGGCAATTGGGACGCGTCTCCACGTGAGGCGGGAGACCCAGGGTCCCTTTCCACGTGCCACAGGGATCCTGGGACTCCTATCCATTTTCAAGAAGAGTCAGGCATCTTCTCCTTTGGAAGCATTGATCTCCGCAGACCTCTCGAATTTTCAAAGGATGTGAGGCCTCAGGTCGCGAAGAGGCGGAGAACTAGGTCTTTCTCTGTGGTCTCCACAGGGGATTCAGACAACCCTTCGTCTTGGGAGATGCAAGACGAGCCTGCATTCACTTCCCTGCAGGGATATCCGGCCTTACTTCGAGTCAGAGCATCTCGGTGTCCATTCCACTTGAGGCCACAAATTCAGGGTCCCTCCCACATAACTGTAGCTGAGAGAAGCCTCCTCCTGAGGGGCTTATGGAAAGTTGGTATTCCTCTTGAGTCGAAGCCAGGGACTAAGCACTCATCTCGAGTTTATTTGGGGTCCACGGAGAACTTTCGTGTTGCTCCAGTGACCTCAGGATCCCGCTAGACTTGAGACAATGATCTTGGGTTGTCTCTGGAGTGCCATCAAGGAAATCAAGGCTCTTTTCACATTTAATGTGGAACACGGAATTGCTCTGCACGCAGTGCAGGGGAATCGGGCCTCATCTCGCGGCGAGGCGAAGTCTCATGGTTTTTCTCGAGTTGTGGCCGGAACCTGGGGTATATTCTCGAGTTACGATGGGGAGGGCCCTTCCAGACACGTGTTTGTTCAGCGACGTCAGGACTCCTGCCTAGGTGCAAGGGACACCTCGGGATTCTCCTCGAGTCTTGGCATGGCAATTGGGACGTGTCTCCACGTGAGGCGGGAGACCCAGTTTCCCTTTCAACGTGCCACAGGGATCCTGGGACTCCTATCTATTTTCAAGAGGAGTCAGGCATCGTCTCATTTGGAAGCATTGATCTCCGCGGACCTCTCGAGTTTTCAAAGGATGTGAGGTCTCCGGTCGCATTGAGGTTAGGACTAGGTCTCTCTGTGGTCTCCACAGGGGATTCAGACATCCCTTCGTCTTGGGAGATGCAAGACGAGCCTGCATTCAAATCACTGCAGGGATATCCGGCCTTACTTCGTGTCAAAGCATCTCCGTGTCCATTCCACTTGAGGCCACAAAATCAGGGTCCCTCTCACATACCTGTAGCTGAGAGAAGCCTCCTCTTGAGGTGCTGGTGGAAAGTTGGTATTCCTCTTGAGTCGAAGCCAGGGACTAAGCTCTCATCTCGAGTTGATTTGGGGTACACGGAGCCATTTCCTGTTGGTCCAGTGACCTCAGGATCCCTCTAGACTTGAGACAGTGATCTTGGGTTTTCTCTGTAGTGCCATCAAGGAAATCAAGGCTCCTTTCACGTTTGATGTGGAACACGGAATTGCTCTGCACGCAGTGCAGGGGAATCGGGCCTCAACTCGCGGCGAGGGGGAAATCTCATGGTTTTTCTCGAGTTGCGGCCAGAACCAGGGGTATATTCTCGAGTTACGACGGGGAGGGCCCTTCCAGATACATGTTTTTTCAGCGACGTCAGGACTCCTGCCTAGGTGCGAGGGACACCTCGGGATTCTCCTCGAGTCTTGGCATGGCAATTGGGACGCGTCTCCACTTAAGGCGGGAGACCCAGGGTCCCTTTCCACGTGCCACAGGGATCCTGGGACTCCTATCCATTTTCAAGAGGAGTCAGGCATCGTCTCCTTTGGAAGCATTGATCTCCACAGACATCTCGAGTTTTCAAAGGATGTGAGGCCTCCGGTCGCGTTGAGGCGGAGGACTAGGACATTCTCTGTGGTCTCCACAGGGGATTCAGACATTCCTTCGTCTTGGGAGATGCAAGACGAGCCTGCATTCAATTCACTGCAGGGATATCCAGCCTTACTTCGAGTAGAGCATCTCGGTGTCCTTTCCACTTGAGGCCACAAACTCAGGGTCCCTCCTACATACCTGTAGCTGAGAGAAGCCTCCTCTTGAGGTTCTTGTTGAAACTTGGTATTCCTCTTGAGTCGAAGCCAGGGAATAAGCTCTCATCTCGAGTTGATTTGGGGTCCACGGAGCCCATTCGTGTTGCTCCAGTGACCTCAGGATCCCTCTAGACTTGAGACAGTGATCTTGGGTTTTCTCTGGAGTGCCATCAAGGAAATCAAGGCTCCTTTCACGTTTGATGTGGAATACGGAATTGCTCTGCATGCAGTGCAGGGGAATCGGGCCTCATCTCGCGGCGAGGGGGAAGTCTCATGGTTTTCTCGAGTTGCGGCCGGAACCTGGGGTATATTTTCGAGTTACGACGGGGAGGGCCCTTCCAGACAAGTGTTTGTTCAGCGACATCAGGACTCCTGCCTCGGTGCGAGGGACACCTCGGGATTCTCCTCGAGTCTTGGCATGGCAATTGGGACGCGTCTCCACGTGAGGCGGGAGACCCAGTTTCCCTTTCCACGTGCCACAGGGATCCTGGGACTCCTATCCATTTTCAAGAGGCGTCAGGCATCTTCTCCTTTGGAAGCATTGATCTCCGCGGACCTCTCGAGTTTTCAAAGGATGTGAGGCCTCCGGTCGCGATGAGGTGGAGGACTAGGTCTTTCTCTGTGGTCTCCACAGGGGATTCAGACATCCCTTCGTCTTGGGAGATGCAAGACGAGCCTGCATTCAATTCACTGCAGAGATATCCGGCCTTACATCGAGTTAGAGCATCTCGGTGTCCATTCCACTTGAGGCGACAAACTCAGGGTCCCTCTGACATACCTGTAGCTGAGAGAAGCCTCCTCTTGAGGTGCTTGTGGAAAGTTGGTATTCCTCTTGAGTCGAAGCCAGGGACTAAGCTCTCATCTCGAGTTGATTTGGGGTCCACGGAGCCCTTTGGTGTTGCTCCAGTGACCTCAGGATCCCTCTAGACTTGAGACAGTGATCTTGGGTTTTCTCTGTAGTGCCATCAAGTAAATCAAGGCTCCTTTCACGTTTGATGTGGAACACGGAATTGC
The DNA here is from genome assembly GCF_033118175.1 of Dama dama. Taxonomy (NCBI): domain Eukaryota; kingdom Metazoa; phylum Chordata; class Mammalia; order Artiodactyla; family Cervidae; genus Dama; species Dama dama. Next base: position 3,096,242 of record NW_026870879.1, on the reverse strand, counting down.
TCTGCACGCATTGCAGGGGAATCGGGCCTCATCTCGCGGCGATGGGGAAGTCTCATGGTTTTTCTCGAGTTGCGGCCGGAACCTGGGGTATATTCTCGAGTTACGACGGGGAGGGCCCTTCCAGACACGTGTTTGTTCAGCGACGTCAGGACTCCTGCCTAGGTGCGAGGGACACCTCGGGATTCTCCTCGAGTCTTGGCATGGCAATTGGGACGCGTCTCCACGTGAGGCGGGAGACCCAGGGTCCCTTTCCACGTGCCTCAGGGATCCTGGGACTCCTATCCATTTTCAAGAGACTTCAGGCATCTTCTCCTTTGGAAGCATTGATCTCCGCGGACCTCTCGAGTTTTCAAAGGATGTGAGGCCTCCGGTCGCGATGAGGCGGAGGACTAGGTCTTTCTCTGTGGTCTCCACAGGGGATTCAGACATCCCTTCTTCTTGGGAGATGCAAGACGAGCCTGCATTCAATTCACTGCAGGGATATCCGGCCTTACTTCGAGTCAGAGCATCTCGGTGTCCATTGCACTTGAGGCCACAAACTCAGGGTTCCTCTCACATACCTGTAGCTGAGAGAAGCCTCCTCTTGAGGTGCTTGTGGATAGTTGGTATTCCTCTTGAGTCGAAGCCAGGGTCTAAGCTCTTATCTCGAGTATATTTGGGGTCCACGGAGAACTTTCGTGTTGCTCCAGTGACCTCAGGATCCCTCTAGACTTGAGACAGTGATCTTGGGTTTTCTCTGCAGTGCCATCAAGGAAATCAAGGCTCCTTTCACGTTTGATGTGGAACACGGAATTGCTCTGCACGCAGTGCAGGGGAATCGGGCCTCATCTGGCGGCGAGGGGGAAGTCTCATGGTTTTTCTCGAGTTGCGGCCGGAACCTGGGGTATATTCTCGAGTTACGACGGGGAGGGCCCTTCCAGACACGTGTTTGTTCAGCGACGTCAGGACTCCTGCCTAGGTGCGAGGGACACCTCGGGATTTTCTAGAGTCTTGGCATGGCAATTTGGACCCGTCTCCACGTGAGGCGGGAGACCCAGGGTCCCTTTCCACGTGCCACAGGGATGCTGAGACTCCTATCCATTTTCAAGAGGAGTCAGGCATCGTCTCCTTTGGAAGCATTGATCTCCGCGGACCTCTCGAGTTTTCCAAGGATGTGAGGCCTCCAGTCGCGATGAGGCGGAGAACTCGGTCTTTCTCTGTGGTCTCCACAGGGGATTCAGACATCCCTTCGTCTTGGGAGATGCAAGACGAGCCTGCATTCAATTCACTGCAGGGATATCCGGCCTTACTTCGAGTCAGAGCATCTCGGTGTCCATTCCACTTGAGGCCACAAACTCAGGGTCCATCTCACATACCTGTAGCTGAGAGAAGCCTCCTCTTGAGGTGCTTGTGGAAAGTTGGTATTCCTCTTGAGTCGAAGCCAGGGACTAAGCTCTCATCTCGAGTTGATTTGGGGTCCACGGAGCCCTTTCGTGTTGCTCCAGTGACCTCAGGATCCCTCTAGACTTGAGACAGTGATCTTGGGTTTTCTCTGGAGTGCCATCAAGGAAATCAAGGCTCCTTTCACGTTTGATGTGGAACACGGAATTGCTCTGCACGCAGTGCAGGGGAATCGGGCCTCATTTTGCGGCGAGGGGGAAGTCTCATGGTTTTTCTCGAGTTGCCGCCAGAACCTGGGGTGTATTCTCGAGTTACGACGGGGAGGGCCCTTCCAGACACGTGTTTGTTCAGCGACGTCAGGACTCCTGCCTAGGTGCGAGGGACACCTCGGGATTCCCCTCGAGTCTTGGCATGGCAATTGGGACACGTCTCCACGTGAGGCGGGAGACCCAGGGTCCCTTTCCACGTGCCACAGGGATCCTGGGACTCCTATCCATTTTCAAGAGGAGTCAGGCATCGTCTCCTTTGGAAGCATTGATCTCCGCGGACCTCTCGAGTTTTCAAAGTATGTGAGGCCTCCGGTCGCGATGAGGCGGACAACTCGGTCTTTCTCTGTGGTCTCCACAGGGGATTCAGACATCCCTTCGTCTTGGGAGTTGCAAGACGAGCCTGCATTCAATCCACTGCAGGGATATCTGGCCGAATTCGAGTCAGAGCATCTCGGTGTCCATTCCACTTGAGGCCACAAACTCAGGGTCCCTCTCACATACCTGTAGCTGAGAGAAGCCTCCTCTTGAGGTGCTTGTGGAAAGTTGGTATTCCTCTTGAGTGGAAGCCAGGGACTAAGCTCTCATCTCGAGTTGATTTGGGGTCCACAGACCCCTTTCGTGTTGCTCCAGTGACCTCAGGATCCCTCTAGACTTGAGACAGTGATCTTGGGTTTTCTCTGGAGTGCCATCAAGGAAATCAAGGCTCCTTTCACGTTTGATGTGGAACACGGAATTATTCTGCACGCAGTGCAGGGGAATCGGGCCTCATCTCGCGGCGAGGGGAAAGTCTCATGGTTTTTCTCGAGTTGTAGCCGGAACCTGGGGTATATTCTCGAGTTACGACGGGGAGGGCCCTTCCAGACACGTGTTTGTTCAGCGACGTCAGGACTCCTGCCTAGGTGCGAGGGACACCTCGGGATTCTCCTCGAGTCTTGGCATGGCAATTGGGACGCTTCTCCACGTGAGGCGGGAGACCCAGCGTCCCTTTCCACGTGCCACAGGGATCCTCGGACTCCTATCCATTTTCAAGAGGGGTCAGGCATCGTCTCCTTCAGAAGTATTGATCTCCGCGGACCTCTCGAGTTTTCAAAGGATATGAGGCCTCCGGTTCCGTTGAGGTGGAGGACTAGGTCTTTCTCTGTGGTCTCCACAGGGGATTCAGACAACCCTTCGTCTTGGGAGATGCAAGACGAGCCTGCATTCAATTCACTGCAGGAATATCCGGCCTTACTTCAGGTCAGAGCATCTCGGTGTCCATTCCACTTGAGGCCACAAAATCAGGGTCCCTCAAATATACCTGTAGCTGAGAGAAGCCTCCTCTTGAGGTGCTTGTGGAAAGTTGGTATTCCTCTTGAGTCGAAGCCAGGGACTAAGCTCTCATCTCGAGTTGATTTGGGGTCCACAGACCCCTTTCGTGTTGCTCCAGTGACCTCAGGATCCCTCTAGACTTGAGACAGTGATCTTGGGTTTTCTCTGGAGTGCCATCAAGGAAATCAAGGCTCCTTTCACGTTTGATGTGGAACACGGAATTGCTCTGCATGCAGTGCAGGGGAATCGGGCCTCATCTCGGGGCGAGGGGGAAATCTCATGGTTTTTCACGAGTTGCGGCCGGAACCTGGGGTATATTCTCGAGTTACGACGCGGAGGGCCCTTCCAGACACGTGTTTGTTCAGCGACGTCAGGACTCCGGCCTAGGTGCGAGGGACACCTCGGGATTCTCCTCGAGTCTTGGCATGGCAATTGGGACGCGTCTCCACGTGAGGCGGGAGACCCAGGGTCCCTTTCCACGTGCCACAGGGATCCTGGGACTCCTATCCATTTTCAAGAGGAGTCAGGCATCGTCTCCTTTGTAAGCATTGATCTCCCCTTACCTCTCGAGTTTTCAAAGGATGTGAGGCCTCCGGTCTCGATGAGGCGGTGAACGAGGTCTTTCTCTGTGGTCTCCACAGGGGATTCAGACATCCCTTCTTCTTGGGAGATGCAAGACGAGCCTGCATTCAATTCACTACAGGGATATCCGGCCTTACTTCGAGTCAGAGCATCTCGGTGTCCATTCCACTTGAGGCCACAAACTCAGGGGCCCTCTCACATACCTGTAGCTGAGAGAAGCCTCCTCTTGAGGTGCTTGTGGAAAGTTGGTATTCCTCTTGAGTCGAAGCCAGGGACTAAGCTCTCATCTCGAGTTGATTTGGGGTCCACGGAGCCCTTTCCTGTTGCTCCAGGTACCTCAGGATCCCTCTAGACTTGAGACAGAGATCTTGGGTTTTCTCTAGTGCCATCAAGGAAATCAAGGCTCCTTTCACGTTTGATGTGGAACACGGAATTGCTCTGCACGCATTGCAGGGGAATCGAGCCTCATCTCGCGGCGAGGGGGAAGTCTCATTGTTTTTCTCGAGTTGCGGCCGGAACCTGGGGTATATTCTCGAGTTACGATGGGGAGGGCACTTCCAAACAAGTGTTTGTTCAGCGACGTCAGGACTCCTGCCTAGGTGCGAGGGACACCTCAGGATTCTCCTCGATTCTTGGCATGGCAATTGGGACGCGTCTCCACGTGAGGCGGGAGACCCAGGGTCCCTTTCCACGTACCACAGGGATCCTGGGACTCCTATCCATTTTCAAGAGGAGTCAGGCATCGTCTCCTTTGGAAGCATTGATCTCCGCGGACCTCTCGAGTTTTCAAAGGATGTGAAGCCTCCGCTCGCGATGATGCGGAGAACTCGGTCTTTCTCTGTGGTCTCGACAGGGGATTCTGACATCCCTTCTTCTTGGGAGATGCAAGACGAGCCTGCATTCAATTCACTGCAGGGATATCCGGCCTTACTTCGAGTCAGAGCATCTCGGTGTCCATTCCACTTGAGGCCACAAATTCAGGGTCCCTCTCACATACCTGTAGCTGAGAGAAGCCTCCTCTTGAGGTGCTTGTGGAAAGTTGGTATTCCTCTTGAGTCGAAGCCAGGGACTAAGCTCTCATCTCGAGTTGATTTGGGGTCCACGGAGCCCTTTCCTGTTGGTCCAGTGACCTCAGGATCCCTCTAGACTTGAGACAGTGAACTTGGGTTTTCTCTGGAGTGCCATCAAGGAAATCAAGGCTCCTTTCACGTTTGATGTGGAACACGGAATTGCTCTGTACGAAGTGCAGGGGATCGGGCCTCATCTCGCGGCGAGGGGGAAGTCTCATGGTTTTTCTCGAGTTGCGGCCGGAACCTTTGGTATATTCTCGAGTTACGACGGGGAGGGCCCTTCCAGACACGTGTTTGTTCATCGACGTCAGGACTCCTGCCTAGGTGCGAGGGACACCTCGGGATTCTCCTCGAGTCTTGGCATGGCAATTGGGACGCTTCTCCACGTGAGGCGGGAGACCCAGGGTCCCTTTCCACGGGCCACAGGGATCCTGGGACTCCTATCCATTTTCAAGAGGGGTCAGGCATCGTCTCCTTCAGAAGTATTGATCTCCGCGGACCTCTCGAGTTTTCAAAGGATATGAGGCCTCCGGTTCCGTAGAGGCGGAGGACTAGGTCTTTCTCTGTGGCCTCCACAAGGGATTCAGACAACCCTTCGTCTTGGGAGATGCAAGACGAGCCTGCATTCAATTCACTGCAGGGATATCCGGCGTTACTTCAAGTCAGAGCATCTCGGTGTCCATTCCACTTGAGGCCACAAACTCAGGGTCCCTCAAATATACCTGTAGCTGAGAGAAGCCTTCTCTTAAGGTGCTTGAGGAAAGTTGGTATTCCTCTTGAGTCGAAGCCAGGGACTAAGCTCTCATCTCGAGTTGATTTGCGGTCCATGGAACCCTTTCGTGTTGCTCCAGTGACCTCAGGATCCCTCTAGACTTGAGACAGTGATCTTGGGTTTTCTCTGGAGTGCCATCAAGGAAATCAAGGCTCCTTTCACGTTTGATGTGGAACACGGAATTGCTCTGCATGCAGTGCAGGGGAATCGGGCCTCATCTCGCGGCGAGGGGGAAATCTCATGGTTTTTCACTAGTTGCGGCCGTAACCTGGGGTGTATTCTCGAGTTAGGACGGGGAGGGCCCTTCCAGACCCGTGTTTGTTCAGCGACGTCAGGACTTCTGCCTACGTGCGAGGGACACGTCGGTATTATCCTCGAGTCTTGGCATGGCAATTGGGACGCGTCTCCACGTGAGGCGGGAGACCCAGGGTCCCTTTCCACGTGCCACAGGGATCCTGGGACTCCTATCCATTTTCAAGAGGAGTCAGGCATCGTCTCCTTTGGAAGCATTGATCTCTGCAGACCTCTCGAGTTTTCAAAGGATGTGAGTCCTCTGGACGCGATGAGGCGGAGGACTAGGTCTTTCTCTGTCGTCTCCACAGGGGATTCAGACATCCCTTCGTCTTGGGAGATGCAAGACGAGCCTGCATTCATTTCACTGCTGGGATATCCGGCCTTACTTCGAGTCAGAGCATCTCGGTGTCCATTCCACTTGAGACCAAAAACTCAGGGTCCCTCTCACATACCTGTAGCTGAGAGAAGCCTCCTCTTGAGGTGCTTGTGGAAAGTTGGTATTCCTCTTGAGTCGAAGCCAGGGACTCAGCTCTCATCTCGAGTTGATTTGTGGTCCACGGAGACCTTTCCTGTTGCTAAAGTGACCTCAGGATCCCTCTAGACTTGAGACAGTGATCTTGGGTTTTCTCTGGAGTGCCATCAAGGAAATCAAGGCTCCTTTCAATTTTGATGTCGAACACGGTATTGCTCTGCACGCAGGGCAGGGAAATCGGGCCTCATCTCGCGGTGAGGGGGAAATCTCATGGTTTTATTCGAGTTGCGGCCGAAACCTGGGGTACATTCTCGAGTTATGACGGGGAGGGCCCTTCCAGACACGTGTTTGTTCAGCGACGTCAGGACTCCTGCCTAGGTGCGAGGGACATCTCGGGATTCCCCTCGAGTCTTGGCATGGCAATTGGGAGGCGTCTCCACGTGAGGCGGGAGACCCAGGGTCCCTTTCCACGTGCCACAGGGATCCTGGGACTCTTATCCATTTTCAAGAGGAGTCAGGCATCGTCTCCTTTGGAAGCATTGATCTCCGCGGACCTCTCGAGTTTTCAAAGAATGTGAGGCCTCCGGTCGCGTTGAGGCGTAGGACTATGTCTTTCTCTGTGGTCTCCACAGGGGATTCAGACATCCCTTCATCTTGGGAGATGCAAGACGAGCCTGCATTCAATTCACTGCAGGGATATCCGGCCTTACTTCGAGTCAGAGCATCTCGGTGTCCATTCCACTTGAGGCCACAAACTCAGGGTCTGTCTCACATACATGTAGCTGAGGGAAGCCTTCTCTTGAGGTGCTTGTGGAAAGTTGGTATTCCTCTTGAATCGAAGCCAGGTTCTAAGCTCTAATCTCGAGTTGATTTGGGTTCCACAGAGCCCTTTCATGTTGCTCCAGTGACCTCAGGATCCCTCTAGACTTGAGCCAGTGATCTTGGGTTTTCTCTGGAGTGCCATCAAGGAAATCAAGGCTCCTTTCACGTTGGATGTGGAACACAGAATTGCTCTGCACCCAGTGCAGGGGAATCAGGCCTCATCTCGCGGCGAGGGGGAAGTCTCATGGTTTTTCTCGAGTTGAGGCCGGAACCTGGGGTATATTCTCGAGTTATGATGGGGAGGGCCCTTCCAGACACGTGTTTGTTCAGCGAGGTCAGGACTCCTGCCTAAGTGGGAGGGACACCTCGGGATTCTCCTCGACTCTTGGCATGGCAATTGGGACGCGTTCCACGTGAGGGGGGAAACCCAGGGTCCCTTTCCACGTGCCACTGGAATCCTGGGACTCCTATCCATTTTCAAGAGGAGTCAGGCAGTGTCTCCTTTGGAAGCATTTATCTCTGCAGACCTCTCGAGTTTTCAAAGGATGTGAGGCCTCCAGTAGTGAAGAGGTGGAGAACTAGGTCTTCTCTGTGGTCTCCACAGGTGATTCAGACATCCCTTCATCTTGGGAGATGGAAGACGAGCCTGCATTCAATTCACTGCAGGGATATCCGGCCTTACTTCGAGTCAGAGCTTCTCGGTGTCCATTCCACTTGAGGCCACAAACTCAGGGTCCCTCTCACATACCTGTAGCTGAGAGAAGCCTCCTCTTGAGGTGCTTGTGGAAAGTTGGTATTCCTCTTGAGTCGAAGCCAGGGACTAAGCTCTCATCTCGAGTTGATTTGGGTTCCACGGAGCCCTTTCGTGTTGCTCCAGTGACCTCAGGATCCCTCTAGACTTGAGACAGTGATCTTGGGTTTTCTCTGAAGTGCCATCAAGGAAATCAAGGCTCCTTTCACGTTTGATGTGGAACACGGAATTGCTCTGCATTCAGTGCAGGGGAATCGGGCCTCAACTTGCGGCGAGGGGGAAATCTCATGGTTTTTCTCGAGTTGCGGCCGGAACCTGGGGTATAGTCTCGAGTTACGACGGAGAGGGCCCTTCCAGACACGTGTTTGTTCAGCGACATCAGGACTCCTGCCTAGGTGCGAGGGAAACCTCGAGATTCTCCTCGAGTCTTGGCATGGTAATTTGGAAGCGTCTCCACGTGAGGCGGGAGACCCAGAGTCCCTTTCCACGTGCCACAGGCATCCTGGGACTCCTATCCATTTTCAAGAGGAGTCAGGCATCGTCTCCTTTGGAAGCATTGATCTCCGTGGACCTCTCGAGTTTTCAAAGGATGTGAGGCCTCCGTTCGCGATGAGGCGGAGAAGCCGGTCTTTCTCTGAGGTCTCCACAGGGGATTCAGACATCCCTTCGTCTTGGGAGATGCAAGACGAGCCTGCATTCAATTCACTGCAGGGATATCCGGCCTTACTTCGAGTCAGAGCATCTCGGTGTCCATTCCACTTGAGGCCACAAACTCAGGGTCCCTCTCACATACCTGTAGCTGAGAGAAGCCACATCTTGAGGTGATTGTGGAAAGTTGGTATTCCTCTTGAGTCGAAGCCAGGGACTAAGCTCTCATCTCGAGTTGATTTGGGGTCCACGGAGCCCTTTCGTGTTGCTCCAGTGACCTCAGGATCCCTCTAGACTTGAGACAGTGATCTTGGGTGTTCTCTGGAATGCCATCAAGGAAATCAAGGCTCCTTTCACGTTTGATGTGGAACACGGAATTGCTCTGCATGCAGTGCAGGGGAATCGGGCCTCATCTGGCGGCGAGGGGGAAGTCTCATGGTTTTTCTCGAGTTGCGGCCGGAACCTGGGGTATATTCTCGAGTTACGACGGGGAGGGCCCTTCCAGACACGTGTTTGTTCAGCGACGTCAGGACTCCTGCCTAGGTGCGAGGGACACCTCGGGATTCTCCTCGAGTCTTGGCATGGCAATTGGGACGCGTCTCCACGTGAGGCGGGAGACCCAGTGTCCCTTTCCATGTGCCACAGGGATCCTGGGACTCCTATCCATTTTCAAGAGGAGTCAGGCATCGTCTCCTTTGGAAGCATTGATCTCCGCGGACCTCTCGCGTTTTCAAAGGATGTGAGGCCTCCGGTCGCGATGAGGCGGAGAAGTCGGTCTTTCTCTGAAGTCTCCACAGGGGATTCAGACATCCCTTCGTCTTGGGAGATGCAAGACGAGCCTGCATTCAATTCACTGCAGGGATATCCGGCCTTACTTCGAGTATGAGCATCTCGGTGTCCATTCCACTTGAGGCCACAAACTCAGGGTCCCTCAAATATACCTGTAGCTGAGAGAAACCTCCTCTTGAGGTCCTTGTGGAGAGTTGGTATTCCTCTTGAGTCTAAGCCAGGGTCTAAGCTCTCATCTCGAGTTGATTTGGGGTCCACAATGCCCTTTCCTGTTGGTCCAGTGACCTCAGGATCCCTCTAGACTTGAGACAGTGATCTTGGGTTTTCTCTGGAGTGCCATCAAGGAAATCAAGGCTCCTTTCATGTTTGATGTGGAACACGGAATTGCTCTGCATTCAGTGCAGGGGAATCGTGCCTCATCTCGCGGCGAGGGGAAAATCTCATGGATTTTCTCGAGTTGCGGCCGGAACCTGGGGTATATTCTCGAGTTACGACGGGGAGGGCCCATCCAGACACGTGTTAGTTCAGCGACGTCAGGACTCCTGCCTAGTTGCGAGGGACACCTCGGGATTCTCCTCGAGTATTGGCATGGCAATTTCGACGCGTCTCCACGTGAGGCGCGAGACCCAGGGTCCCTTTCCACGTGCCACAGGGATCCTGGGACTCCTATCCATTTTCAAGAGGAGTCAGGCATCGTCTCCTTTGGAAGCATTGATCTCCGCGGACCTCTCGAGTTTTCAAAGGATGTGAGGCCTCTGGTCGCGATGAGGAGGAGAAGTCGGTCTTTCTCTGTGGTCTCCACAGGGGATTCAGACATCCCTTCGTCTTGGGAGATGCAAGACGAGCCTGCATTCAATTCACTGCAGGGATATCCGGCCTTACTTCGAGTCAGAGCATCTCGGTGTCCATTCCACTTGAGGCCACAATCTCAGGGTCCCTCTCACACACCTGTAGCTGAGAGAAGCCTCCTCTTGAGGTGCTTATGGAAAGTTGGTATTCCTCTTGAGACGAAGCCAGGGACTAAGCTCCCATCTCGAGTTGATTTGGGGTCCAAGTGGAAATTTCGTGTTGCTCCAGTGACCTCAGGATCCCTCTAGACTTGAGACAGCGATCTTGGGTTTTCTCTGGAGTGCCATCAAGGAAATCAAGGCTCCTTTCACGTTGGATGTGGAACACGGAATTGCTCTGCATGCAGTGCAGGGGAATCGGGCCTCAACTCGCGGCGAGGGGGAAATCTCATGGTTTTTCTCGAGTTGCGGCCGGAACCTGGGGTATATTCACGAGTTATGATGGGGAGGGCCCTTCCAGACACGTGTTTGTCCAGCGACGTCAGGACTCCTGCCTAGGGGCGAGGGACACCTCGGCATTCTCCTCGAGTCTTGGCACGGCAATAGGGACGCATCTCCACGTGAGGCGGGAGACCCAGGGTCCCTTTCCACGTGCCACAGGGATCCTGGGACTCCTATCCATTTTCAAGAGGAGTCAGGCATCGTCTCCTTTGGAAGCATTGATCTCCGTTGACCTCTCGAAATTTCAAAGGATGTGAGGCCTCGGGTCGCGTTGAGGCGGAGAAGTCGGTCTTTCTCTGAAGTCTCCACAGGGGATTCAGACATCCCTTCGTCTTGGGAGATACAAGACGAGCCTGCATTCAATTCACTGCAGGGATATCCGGCCTTACTTCGAGTCAGAGCATCTCGGTGTCCTATCCACTTGAGGCCACAAACTCAGGGTCCCTCTCACACACATGTAGCTGAGAGAAGCCTCCTCTTGAGGTGCTTATGGAAAGGTGGTATTCCTCTTGAGTCGAAGCCAGGGACTAAGCTCTCATCTCGAGTTGATTTGGGGTCCACGCAGCCCTTTTGTGTTGCTCCAGTGACCTCAGGATCCCTCTAGACGTTAGACAGTGATCTTGGGTTTTCTCTGGAGTGCCATCAAGGAAATCAAGGCTCCTTTCACGTTTGATGTGGAACACGGAATTGCTCTGCATTCAGTGCAGGGGAATCGGGCCTCAACTCAATGCGAGGGGGAAATCTCATGGTTTTTCTCGAGTTGCGGCCGGAACCTGGGGTATATTCTCGAGTTACGACGTGGAGGGCCCTTCCAGACACGTGTTTGTTCAGTGACGTCAGGACTCCTACCTAGGTGCTAGGGACACCTCGGGATTCTCCTCGAGTCTTGGCATGGCAATTGGGACGCGTCTCCACGGGAGCCGGGAGACCCAGGGTCCCTTTCCACGTGCCACAGGGATCCTGGGACTCCTATCCATTTTCAAGAGGAGTCAGGCATCGTCTCCTTTGGAAGCATTGATCTCCGAGGACCTCTCTAGTTTTCAAAGGATGTGAGGCCTCCGGTCGCGTTGAGGCGGAGGACTAGGTCTTTCTCTGTGGTCTCCACAGGGGATTCAGACATCCCTTCGTCTTGGGAGATGCAAGACGAGCCTGCATTCAATTCACTGCAGGGATATCCGGCCTTACTTCGAGTCAGAGCATCTCGGTGTCCTATCCACTTGAGGCCACAATCTCAGGGTCCCTCTCACACACCTGTAGCTGAGAGAAGCCTCCTCTTGAGGTGCTTATGGAAAGTTGGTATTCCTCTTGAGTCGAAGCCAGGGACTAAGCTCTCATCTCGAGTTGATTTGGGGTCCACGGAGCCCTTTCCTGTTGCTCCAGGTACCTCAGGATCCCTCTAGACTTGAGACAGAGATCTTGGGTTTTCTCTAGTGCCATCAAGGAAATCAAGGCTCCTTTCCCGTTTGATGTGGAACACGGAATTGCTCTGCACGCATTGCAGGGGAATCGAGCCTCATCTCGCGGCGAGGGGGAAGTCTCATTGTTTTTCTCGAGTTGCGGCCGGAACCTGGGGTATATTCTCGAGTTACGATGGGGAGGGCACTTCCAAACAAGTGTTTGTTCAGCGACGTCAGGACTCCTGCCTAGGTGCGAGGGACACCTCAGGATTCTCCTCGATTCTTGGCATGGCAATTGGGACGCGTCTCCACGTGAGGCGGGAGACCCAGGGTCCCTTTCCACGTACCACAGGGATCCTGGGACTCCTATCCATTTTCAAGAGGAGTCAGGCATCGTCTCCTTTGGAAGCATTGATCTCCGCGGACCTCTCGAGTTTTCAAAGGATGTGAGGCCTCCGGTCTCGATGAGGCGGAGAACGAGGTCTTTCTCTGTGGTCTCCACAGGGGATTCAGACAACCCTTCGCCTTGGGAGATGCAAGACGAGCCAGCATTCAATTCACTGCAGGGATATCCGGCCTTATTTCGAGTCAGAGCATCTCGATGTCCATTCCACTTGAGGCCACAAACTCAGGGTCCCTCTCACATAACTGTAGCTGAGAGAAGCCTCCTCTTGAGGTGCTTGTGGAAAGTTGGTATTCCTCTTGAGTCGAAGCCAGGGACTAAGCTCTCATCTCGAGTTGATTTGGGGTCCACGGAGCCCTTTCCTGTTGTTCCCGTGACCTCAGGATCCCTCTAGACTTGAGACAGTGTTCTTGGGTTTTCTCTGGAGTGCCATCAAGGAAATCAAGGCTCCTTTCACGTTTGATGTGGAACACGGAATTGCTCTGCATGCAGTGCAGGGGAATCGGGCCTCAACTCGCGGCGAGGGGGAAGTCTCATGGTTTTTCTCGAGTTGCGGCCGGAACCAGGGGTATATTCTCAAGTTACGACGGGGAGGGCCCTTCCAGACACGTGTTTGTTCAGCGACGTCAGGACACCTGCCTAGGTGCGAGGGCCACCTCGGGATTCTCCTCGAGTCTTGGCATGGCAATTGGGACGCGACTCCATGTCAGGCGCGAGACCCAGTGTCCCTTTCCACGTGCCACAGGGATCCTGGGACTCCTATCCATTTTCAAGAGGAGTCAGGCATCGTCTCCTTTGGAAGCGTTGATCTCCGCGGACCTCTCGAGTTTTCAAAGGATGTGAAGCCTCCGCTCGCGATGATGCGGAGAACTCGGTCTTTCTCTGTGGTCTCGACAGGGGATTCTGACATCCCTTCTTCTTGGGAGATGCAAGACGAGCCTGCATTCAATTCACTGCAGGGATATCCGGCCTTACTTCGAGTCAGAGCATCTCGGTGTCCATTCCACTTGAGGCCACAAATTCAGGGTCCCTCTCACATACCTGTAGCTGAGAGAAGCCTCCTCTTGAGGTGCTTGTGGAAAGTTGGTATTCCTCTTGAGTCGAAGCCAGGGACTAAGCTCTCATCTCGAGTTGATTTGGGGTCCACGGAGCCCTTTCCTGTTGGTCCAGTGACCTCAGGATCCCTCTAGACTTGAGACAGTGAACTTGGGTTTTCTCTGGAGTGCCATCAAGGAAATCAAGGCTCCTTTCACGTTTGATGTGGAACACGGAATTGCTCTGTACGAAGTGCAGGGGATCGGGCCTCATCTCGCGGCGAGGGGGAAGTCTCATGGTTTTTCTCGAGTTGCGGCCGGAACCTTTGGTATATTCTCGAGTTACGACGGGGAGGGCCCTTCCAGACACGTGTTTGTTCAGCGACATCAGGACTCCTGCCTAGGTGCGAGGGACACCTCGGGATTCTCCTCGAGTCTTGGCATGGCAATTGGGACGCTTCTCCACGTGAGGCGGGAGACCCAGGGTCCCTTTCCACGGGCCACAGGGATCCTGGGACTCCTATCCATTTTCAAGAGGGGTCAGGCATCGTCTCCTTCAGAAGTATTGATCTCCGCGGACCTCTCGAGTTTTCAAAGGATATGAGGCCTCCGGTTCCGTAGAGGCGGAGGACTAGGTCTTTCTCTGTGGCCTCCACAAGGGATTCAGACAACCCTTCGTCTTGGGAGATGCAAGACGAGCCTGCATTCAATTCACTGCAGGGATATCCGGCGTTACTTCAAGTCAGAGCATCTCGGTGTCCATTCCACTTGAGGCCACAAACTCAGGGTCCCTCAAATATACCTGTAGCTGAGAGAAGCCTTCTCTTAAGGTGCTTGAGGAAAGTTGGTATTCCTCTTGAGTCGAAGCCAGGGACTAAGCTCTCATCTCGAGTTGATTTGCGGTCCATGGAACCCTTTCGTGTTGCTCCAGTGACCTCAGGATCCCTCTAGACTTGAGACAGTGATCTTGGGTTTTCTCTGGAGTGCCATCAAGCAAATCAAGGCTCCTTTCACGTTTGATGTGGAACACGGAATTGCTCTGCATGCAGTGCAGGGGAATCGGGCCTCATCTCGCGGCGAGGGGGAAATCTCATGGTTTTTCACTAGTTGCGGCCGTAACCTGGGGTGTATTCTCGAGATACGACGGGGAGGGCCCTTCCAGACACGTGTTTGTTCAGCGACGTCAGGACTCCTGCCTAGGTGCGAGGGACACCTCGGGATTCTCCTCGAGTCTTGGTATGGCAATTGGGACGCGTCTCCACGTGAGGCGGGAGACCCAGGGTCCCTTTCCACGTGCCACAGGGATCCTGGGACTCCTATCCATTTTCAAGAGGAGTCAGGCATCGTCTCCTTTGGAAGCATTGATCTCTGCAGACCTCTCGAGTTTTCAAAGGATGTGAGTCCTCTGGACGCGATGAGGCGGAGGACTAGGTCTTTCTCTGTGGTCTCCACAGGGGATTCAGACATCCCTTCGTCTTGGGAGATGCAAGACGAGCCTGCATTCATTTCACTGCTGGGATATCCGGCCTTACTTCGAGTCAGAGCATCTCGGTGTCCATTCCACTTGAGACCAAAAACTCAGGGTCCCTCTCACATACCTGTAGCTGAGAGAAGCCTCCTCTTGAGGTGCTTGTGGAAAGTTGGTATTCCTCTTGAGTCGAAGCCAGGGACTCAGCTCTCATCTCGAGTTGATTTGTCTTCCACGGAGACCTTTCCTGTTGCTAAAGTGACCTCAGGATCCCTCTAGACTTGAGACAGTGATCTTGGGTTTTCTCTGGAGTGCCATCAAGGAAATCAAGGCTCCTTTCAATTTTGATGTCGAACACGGTATTGCTCTGCACGCAGGGCAGGGGAATCGGGCCTCATCTCGCGGTGAGGGGGAAATCTCATGGTTTTATTCGAGTTGCGGCCGAAACCAGGGGTACATTCTCGAGTTATGACGGGGAGGGCCCTTCCAGACACGTGTTTGTTCAGCGACGTCAGGACTCCTGCCTAGGTGCGAGGGACACCTCGGGATTCCCCTCGAGTCTTGGCATGGCAATTGGGAGGCGTCTCCACGTGAGGCGGGAGACCCAGGGTCCCTTTCCACGTGCCACAGGGATCCTGGGACTCTTATCCATTTTCAAGAGGAGTCAGGCATCGTCTCCTTTGGAAGCATTGATCTCCGCGGACCTCTCGAGTTTTCAAAGAATGTGAGGCCTCCGGTCGCGTTGAGGCGTAGGACTATGTCTTTCTCTGTGGTCTCCACAGGGGATTCAGACATCCCTTCATCTTGGGAGATGCAAGACGAGCCTGCATTCAATTCACTGCAGGGATATCCGGCCTTACTTCGAGTCAGAGCATCTCGGTGTCCATTCCACTTGAGGCCACAAACTCAGGGTCTGTCTCACATACATGTAGCTGAGGGAAGCCTTCTCTTGAGGTGCTTGTGGAAAGTTGGTATTCCTCTTGAGTCGAAGCCAGGTTCTAAGCTCTAATCTCGAGTTGATTTGGGTTCCACAGAGCCCTTTCATGTTGCTCCAGTGACCTCAGGATCCCTCTAGACTTGAGCCAGTGATCTTGGGTTTTCTCTGGAGTGCCATCAAGGAAATCAAGGCTCCTTTCACGTTGGATGTGGAACACAGAATTGCTCTGCACCCAGTGCAGGGGAATCAGGCCTCATCTCGCGGCGAGGGGGAAGTCTCATGGTTTTTCTCGAGTTGAGGCCGGAACCTGGGGTATATTCTCGAGTTATGATGGGGAGGGCCCTTCCAGACACGTGTTTGTTCAGCGAGGTCAGGACTCCTGCCTAAGTGGGAGGGACACCTCGGGATTCTCCTCGACTCTTGGCATGGCAATTGGGACGCGTCTCCACGTGAGGGGGGAAACCCAGGGTCCCTTTCCACGTGCCACTGGAATCCTGGGACTCCTATCCATTTTCAAGAGGAGTCAGGCAGTGTCTCCTTTGGAAGCATTTATCTCTGCAGACCTCTCGAGTTTTCAAAGGATGTGAGGCCTCCAGTAGTGAAGAGGTGGAGAACTAGGTCTTCTCTGTGGTCTCCACAGGTGATTCAGACATCCCTTCATCTTGGGAGATGGAAGACGAGCCTGCATTCAATTCACTGCAGGGATATCCGGCCTTACTTCGAGTCAGAGCTTCTCGGTGTCCATTCCACTTGAGGCCACAAACTCAGGGTCCCTCTCACATACCTGTAGCTGAGAGAAGCCTCCTCTTGAGGTGCTTGTGGAAAGTTGGTATTCCTCTTGAGTCGAAGCCAGGGACTAAGCTCTCATCTCGAGTTGATTTGGGTTCCACGGAGCCCTTTCGTGTTGCTCCAGTGACCTCAGGATCCCTCTAGACTTGAGACAGTGATCTTGGGTTTTCTCTGAAGTGCCATCAAGGAAATCAAGGCTCCTTTCACGTTTGATGTGGAACACGGAATTGCTCTGCATTCAGTGCAGGGGAATCGGGCCTCAACTTGCGGCGAGGGGGAAATCTCATGGTTTTTCTCGAGTTGCGGCCGGAACCTGGGGTATAGTCTCGAGTTACGACGGAGAGGGCCCTTCCAGACACGTGTTTGTTCAGCGACATCAGGACTCCTGCCTAGGTGCGAGGGAAACCTCGAGATTCTCCTCGAGTCTTGGCATGGTAATTTGGAAGCGTCTCCACGTGAGGCGGGAGACCCAGAGTCCCTTTCCACGTGCCACAGGCATCCTGGGACTCCTATCCATTTTCAAGAGGAGTCAGGCATCGTCTCCTTTGGAAGCATTGATCTCCGTGGACCTCTCGAGTTTTCAAAGGATGTGAGGCCTCCGTTCGCGATGAGGCGGAGAAGCCGGTCTTTCTCTGAGGTCTCCACAGGGGATTCAGACATCCCTTCGTCTTGGGAGATGCAAGACGAGCCTGCATTCAATTCACTGCAGGGATATCCGGCCTTACTTCGAGTCAGAGCATCTCGGTGTCCATTCCACTTGAGGCCACAAACTCAGGGTCCCTCTCACATACCTGTAGCTGAGAGAAGCCACATCTTGAGGTGATTGTGGAAAGTTGGTATTCCTCTTGAGTCGAAGCCAGGGACTAAGCTCTCATCTCGAGTTGATTTGGGGTCCACGGAGCCCTTTCGTGTTGCTCCAGTGACCTCAGGATCCCTCTAGACTTGAGACAGTGATCTTGGGTGTTCTCTGGAATGCCATCAAGGAAATCAAGGCTCCTTTCACGTTTGATGTGGAACACGGAATTGCTCTGCATGCAGTGCAGGGGAATCGGGCCTCATCTGGCGGCGAGGGGGAAGTCTCATGGTTTTTCTCGAGTTGCGGCCGGAACCTGGGGTATATTCTCGAGTTACGACGGGGAGGGCCCTTCCAGACACGTGTTTGTTCAGCGACGTCAGGACTCCTGCCTAGGTGCGAGGGACACCTCGGGATTCTCCTCGAGTCTTGGCATGGCAATTGGGACGCGTCTCCACGTGAGGCGGGAGACCCAGTGTCCCTTTCCATGTGCCACAGGGATCCTGGGACTCCTATCCATTTTCAAGAGGAGTCAGGCATCGTCTCCTTTGGAAGCATTGATCTCCGCGGACCTTTCGCGTTTTCAAAGGATGTGAGGCCTCCGGTCGCGATGAGGCGGAGAAGTCGGTCTTTCTCTGAAGTCTCCACAGGGGATTCAGACATCCCTTCGTCTTGGGAGATGCAAGACGAGCCTGCATTCAATTCACTGCAGGGATATCCGGCCTTACTTCGAGTATGAGCATCTCGGTGTCCATTCCACTTGAGGCCACAAACTCAGGGTCCCTCAAATATACCTGTAGCTGAGAGAAACCTCCTCTTGAGGTCCTTGTGGAGAGTTGGTATTCCTCTTGAGTCTAAGCCAGGGTCTAAGCTCTCATCTCGAGTTGATTTGGGGTCCACGCAGCCCTTTTGTGTTGCTCCAGTGACCTCAGGATCCCTCTAGACGTTAGACAGTGATCTTGGGTTTTCTCTGGAGTGCCATCAAGGAAATCAAGGCTCCTTTCACGTTTGATGTGGAACACGGAATTGCTCTGCATTCAGTGCAGGGGAATCGGGCCTCAACTCAATGCGAGGGGGAAATCTCATGGTTTTTCTCGAGTTGCGGCCGGAACCTGGGGTATATTCTCGAGTTACGACGTGGAGGGCCCTTCCAGACACGTGTTTGTTCAGTGACGTCAGGACTCCTACCTAGGTGCTAGGGACACCTTGGGATTCTCCTCGAGTCTTGGCATGGCAATTGGGACGCGTCTCCACGGGAGCCGGGAGACCCAGGGTCCCTTTCCACGTGCCACAGGGATCCTGGGACTCCTATCCATTTTCAAGAGGAGTCAGGCATCGTCTCCTTTGGAAGCATTGATCTCCGAGGACCTCTCTAGTTTTCAAAGGATGTGAGGCCTCCGGTCGCGTTGAGGCGGAGGACTAGGTCTTTCTCTGTGGTCTCCACAGGGGATTCAGACATCCCTTCGTCTTGGGAGATGCAAGACGAGCCTGCATTCAATTCACTGCAGGGATATCCGGCCTTACTTCGAGTCAGAGCATCTCGGTGTCCTATCCACTTGAGGCCACAATCTCAGGGTCCCTCTCACACACCTGTAGCTGAGAGAAGCCTCCTCTTGAGGTGCTTATGGAAAGTTGGTATTCCTCTTGAGTCGAAGCCAGGGACTAAGCTCTCATCTCGAGTTGATTTAGGGTCCAAGGGGAAATTTCGTGTTGCTCCAGTGACCTCAGGATCCCTCTAGACTTGAGACAGTGATCTTGGGTTTTCTCTGGAGTGCCATCAAGGAAATCAAGGCTCCTTTCACGTTTGATGTGGAACACGGAATTGCTCTACACGCAGTGCAGGAGAATCGGGCCTCATCTCGCGGCGAGGGGGAAGTCTCATGGTTTTTCTCGAGTTGCGGCCGGAACCTGGGGTATATTCTCGAGTTACGACGGGGAGGGCCCTTCCAGACACGTGTTTGTTCAGCGATGTCGGACTCCTGCCTAGGTGCGAGGGACACCTCGGGATTCTCCTCGAGTCTTGGCATGGCAATTGGGTCGCGTCTCCACGTGAGGCGGGAGACCCAGGGTCCCTTTCCACGTGCCACAGGGATCCTGGGACTCCTATCCATTTTCAAGAGGAGTCAGGCATCGTCTCCTTTGGAAGCATTGATCTCCGCGGACCTCTTGAGGTTTCTAAGGATGTGAGGCCTCCGGTCGCGATGAAGCGGAGAACTAGGTCTTTCTCTGTGGTCTCCACACGGGATTCAGACATCCCTTCGTCTTGGGAGATGCAAGACGAGCCTGCATTCAATTCACTTCAGGGATATCCGGCCTTACTTCGAGTCAGAGCATCTCGGTGTCCATTCCACTTGAGGCCACAAACTCAGGGTCCCTCTCACATACCTGTAGCTGAGAGAAGCCTCGACTTGAGGTGCTTGTGAAAAGTGGGTATTCCTCTTGAGTCGAAGCCAGGGTCTAAGCTCTCATTTCGAGTTGATTTGGGGTCCACGGAGCCCTTTCGTGTTGCTCCAGTGACCTCAGGATCCCTCTAGACTTGAGACAGTGATCTTGGGTTTTCTCTGGAGTGCCATCAAGGAAATCAAGGCTCCTTTCACGTTTGATGTGGAACACGGAATTGCTCTGCATTCAGTGCAGGGGAATCGGGCCTCAACTCGCGGCGAGGGGGAAATCTCATGGTTTTTCTCGAGTTGCGGCCGGAACCTGGGGTATATTCTCGAGTTACGACGGGGAGGGCCCTTCCAGACACGTGTTTGATCAGCGACGTCAGGACTCCTGCCTAGGTGCGAGGGACACCTCGGGATTCTCCTCGAGTCTTGGCATGGCAATTTGGACGCGTCTCCACGTGAGGCGCGAGACCCAGGGTCCCTTTCCACGTGCCACAGGGATCCTGGGAGTCCTATCCATTTTCAAGAGGAGTCAGGCATCGTCTCCTTTGAAAGCATTGATCTCCGTGGACCTCTCGAATTTTCAAAGGATGTGAGGCCTCCGGTCGCGATGAGGCGGAGAAGTCGGTCTTTCTCTGAGGTCTCCACAGGGGATTCAGACATCCCTTCATCTTGGGAGATGCAAGACGAGCCTGCATTCAATTCACTGCAGGGATATGCGGCCTTACTTCGAGTCAGAGCATCTCGGTGTCCATTCCACTTGAGGCCACAAACTCAGGGTCCCTCTCACATACCTGTAGCTGAGAGAAGCCTCCTCTTGAGGTGCTTATGGAAAATAGGTATTCCTCTTGAGTCGAAGCCAGGGACTAAGCTCTCATCTCGAGTTGATTTGGGGTCCAAGGGGAAATTTCGTGTTGCTCCAGTGACCTCAGCATCCCTCTAGACTTGAGACAGTGATCTTGGGTTTTCTCTGGAGTGCCATCAAGGAAATCAAGGCTCCTTTCACGTTTGATGTGGAACACGGAATTGCTCTGCACGCAGTGCAGGGGAATCGGGCCTCAACTCAGGGCGAGGGGGAAATCTCATGGTTTTTCTCGAGTTGCGGACGGAACCTGGGGTATATTCTCGAGTTACGACGGGGAGGGCCCTTCCAGACACGAGTTTGTTCAGCGACGTCAGGACTCCTGCCTAGGTGCGAGGGACACCTCGGGATTCTCCTCGAGTCTTGGCATGGCAATTGGGTCGCGTCTCCACGTGAGGCGGGAGACTCAGGGTCCCTTTCCACGTGCCACAGGGATCCTGGGACTCCTATCCACTTTCAAGAGGAGTCAGGCATCGTCTCCTTTGGAAGCATTGATCTCCGCGGACCTCTTGAGGTTTCAAAGGATGTGAGGCCTCCGGTCGCGATGAGGCGGAGAACTAGGTCTTTCTCTGTGGTCTCCACAGGGGATTCAGACATCCCTTCGTCTTGGGAGATGCAAGACGAGCCTGCATTCAATTCACTGCAGGGATATCCGGCCTTACTTCGAGTCAGAGCATCTCGGTGTCCATTCCACTTGAGGCCACAAACTCAGGGTCCCTCAAATATACCTGTAGCTGAGAGAAGCCTCCTCTTGAGGTCCTTGTGGAAAGTTGGTGTTCCTCTTGAGTCTAAGCCAGGGTCTAAGCTCTCATCTCGAGTTGATTTGGGGTCCACGAAGCCCTTTCCTGTTGGTCCTGTGACCTCAGGATCCCTCTAGACTTGAGACAGTGATCTTGGGTTTTCTCTGGAGTGCCATCAAGGAAATCAAGGCTCCTTTCACGTTTGATGTGGAACACGGAATTGCTCTGCATTCAGTGCAGGGGAATCGGGCCTCAACTTGCGGCGAGGGGGAAATCTCATGGTTTTTCTCGAGTTGCGGCCGGAACCTGGGGTATATTCTCGAGTTACGACGGGGAGGGCCCTTCCAGACACGTGTTTGTTCAGCGACGTCAGGACTCCTGCCTAGGTGCGAGGGACACCTCGGGATTCTCCTCGAGTCTTGGCATGGCAATTTGGACGCGTCTCCACGTGAGGCGGGAGACCCAGGGTCCCTTTCCACGTGCCACAGGGATCCTGGGACTCCTATCCATTTTCAAGAGGAGTCAGGCATCGTCTCCTTTAGAAGCATTGATCTCCGTGGACCTCTCGAAATTTCAAAGGATGTGAGGCCTCGGGTCGCGTTGAGGCGGAGAAGTCGGTCTTTCTCTGAAGTCTCCACAGGGGATTCAGACATCCCTTCGTCTTGGGAGATGCAAGACGAGCCTGCATTCAATTCACTGCAGGGATATCCGGCCTTACTTCGAGTCAGAGCATCTCGGTGTCCTATCCACTTGAGGCCACAAACTCAGGGTCCCTCTCACACACATGTAGCTGAGAGAAGCCTCCTCTTGAGGTGCTTATGGAAAGGTGGTATTCCTCTTGAGTCGAAGCCAGGGACTAAGCTCTCATCTCGAGTTGATTTGGGGTCCACGCAGCCCTTTTGTGTTGCTCCAGTGACCTCAGGATCCCTCTAGACGTTAGACAGTGATCTTGGGTTTTCTCTGGAGTGCCATCAAGGAAATCAAGGCTCCTTTCACGTTTGATGTGGAACACGGAATTGCTCTGCATTCAGTGCAGGGGAATTGGGCCTCAACTCAATGCGAGGGGGAAATCTCATGGTTTTTCTCGAGTTGCGGCCGGAACCTGGGGTATATTCTCGAGTTACGACGTGGAGGGCCCTTCCAGACACGTGTTTGTTCAGTGACGTCAGGACTCCTACCTAGGTGCTAGGGACACCTCGGGATTCTCCTCGAGTCTTGGCATGGCAATTGTGACGCGTCTCCACGGGAGCCGGGAGACCCAGGGTCCCTTTCCACGTGCCACAGGGATCCTGGGACTCCTATCCATTTTCAAGAGGAGTCAGGCATCGTCTCCTTTGGAAGCATTGATCTCCGAGGACCTCTCTAGTTTTCAAAGGATGTGAGGCCTCCGGTCGCGTTGAGGCGGAGGACTAGGTCTTTCTCTGTGGTCTCCACAGGGGATTCAGACATCCCTTCGTCTTGGGAGATGCAAGACGAGCCTGCATTCAATTCACTGCAGGGATATCCGGCCTTACTTCGAGTCAGAGCATCTCGGTGTCCTATCCACTTGAGGCCACAATCTCAGGGTCCCTCTCACACACCTGTAGCTGAGAGAAGCCTCCTCTTGAGGTGCTTATGGAAAGTTGGTATTCCTCTTGAGTCGAAGCCAGGGACTAAGCTCTCATCTCGAGTTGATTTGGGGTCCAAGGGGAAATTTCGTGTTGCTCCAGTGACCTCAGGATCCCTCTAGACTTGAGACAGTGATCTTGGGTTTTCTCTGGAGTGCCATCAAGGAAATCAAGGCTCCTTTCACGTTTGATGTGGAACACGGAATTGCTCTACACGCAGTGCAGGAGAATCGGGCCTCATCTCACGGCGAGGGGGAAGTCTCATGGTTTTTCTCGAGTTGCGGCCGGAACCTGGGGTATATTCTCGAGTTACGATGGGGAGGGCCCTTCCAGACACGTGTTTGTTCAGCGATGTCGGACTCCTGCCTAGGTGCGAGGGACACCTCGGGATTCTCCTCGAGTCTTGGCATGGCAATTGGGTCGCGTCTCCACGTGAGGCGGGAGACCCAGGGTCCCTTTCCACGTGCCACAGGGATCCTGGGACTCCTATCCATTTTCAAGAGGAGTCAGGCATCGTTTCCTTTGGAAGCATTGATCTCCGCGGACCTCTTGAGGTTTCTAAGGATGTGAGGCCTCCGGTCGCGATGAAGCGGAGAACTAGGTCTTTCTCTGTGGTCTCCACACGGGATTCAGACATCCCTTCGTCTTGGGAGATGCAAGACGAGCCTGCATTCAATTCACTTCAGGGATATCCGGCCTTACTTCGAGTCAGAGCATCTCGGTGTCCATTCCACTTGAGGCCACAAACTCAGGGTCCCTCTCACATACCTGTAGCTGAGAGAAGCCTCGACTTGAGGTGCTTGTGAAAAGTGGGTATTCCTCTTGAGTCTAAGCCAGGGTCTAAGCTCTCATCTCGAGTTGATTTGGGGTCCACAATGCCCTTTCCTGTTGGTCCAGTGACCTCAGGATCCCTCTAGACTTGAGACAGTGATCTTGGGTTTTCTCTGGATTGCCATCAAGGAAATCAAGGCTCCTTTCACGTTTGATGTGGAACACGGAATTGCCCTGCATTCAGTGCAGGGGAATCGGGCCTCAACTCGCGCGAGGGGGAAATCTCATGGTTTTTCTCGAGTTGCGGCCGGAACCTGGGGTATATTCTCGAGTTACGACGGGGAGGGCCCTTCCAGACTCGTGTTTGTTCAGCGACATCAGGACTCCTGCCTAGGTGCGAGGGACACCTCGGGATTCTCCTCGAGTCTTGGCATGGTAATTTGGACGCGTCTCCACGTGAGGCGGGAGACCCAGGTTCCCTTTCCACGTGCCACAGGGATCCTGGGACTCCTATCCATTTTCAAGAGGAGTCAGGCCTCGTCTCCTTTGGAAGCATTGATCTCCGCGGACCTCTCGAGTTTTCAAAGGATGTGAGGCCTCCGGTCGCGATTAGGCGGAGAAGTCGGTCTTTCTCTGAGGTCTCCACAGGGGATTCAGACATCCCTTCGTCTTGGGAGATGCAAGACGAGCCTGCATTCAATTCACTGCAGGGATATCCGGCCTTACTTCGAGTCAGAGCATCTCGGTGTCCATTCCACTTGAGGCCACAAACTCAGGGTCCCTCTCACATACCTGTAGCTGAGAGAAGCCTCCTCTTGAGGTGCTTATGGAAAGTTGGTATTCCTCTTGAGTCGAAGCCAGGGACTAAGCTCTCATCTCGAGTTCATTTGGGGTCCAAGGGGAAATTTCGTGTTGCTCCATTGACCTCAGCATCCCTCTAGACTTGAGACAGTGATCTTGGGTTTTCTCTGGAGTGCCATCAAGGAAATCAAGGCTCCTTTCACGTTTGATGTGGAACAGGGAATTGCTCTGAACGCAGTCCAGGGGAATCGGGCCTCAACTCAGGGCGAGGGGGAAATCTCATGGTTTTTCTCGAGTTGCGGACGGAACCTGGGGTATATTCTCGAGTTACGACGGGGAGGGCCCTTCCAGACACGAGTTTGTTCAGCGACGTCAGGACTCCTGCCTAGGGGCGAGGGACACCTCGGGATTCTCCTCGAGTCTTGGCATGGCAATTGGGTCGCGTCTCCACGTGAGGCGGGAGACTCAGGGTCCCTTTCCACGTGCCACAGGGATCCTGGGACTCCTATCCACTTTCAAGAGGAGTCAGGCATCGTCTCCTTTGGAAGCATTGATCTCCGCGGACCTCTTGAGGTTTCAAAGGATGTGAGGCCTCCGGTCGCGATGAGGCGGAGAACTAGGTATTTCTCTGTGGTCTCCACAGGGGATTCAGACATCCCTTCGTCTTGGGAGATGCAAGACGAGCCTGCATTCAATTCACTGCAGGGATATCCGGCCTTACTTCGAGTCAGAGCATCTCGGTGTCCATTCCACTTGAGGCCACAAACTCAGGGTCCCTCAAATATACCTGTAGCTGAGAGAAGCCTCCTCTTGAGGTCCTTGTGGAAAGTTGGTGTTCCTCTTGAGTCTAAGCCAGGGTCTAAGCTCTCATCTCGAGTTGATTTGGGGTCCACGAAGCCCTTTCCTGTTGGTCCTGTGACCTCAGGATCCCTCTAGACTTGAGACAGTGATCTTGGGTTTTCTCTGGAGTGCCATCAAGGAAATCAAGGCTCCTTTCACGTTTGATGTGGAACACGGAATTGCTCTGCATTCAGTGCAGGGGAATCGGGCCTCAACTTGCGGCGAGGGGGAAATCTCATGGTTTTTCTCGAGTTGCGGCCGGAACCTGGGGTATATTCTCGAGTTACGACGGGGAGGGCCCTTCCAGACACGTGTTTGTTCAGCGACGTCAGGACTCCTGCCTAGGTGCGAGGGACACCTCGGGATTCTCCTCGAGTTTTGGCATGGCAATTTGGACGCGTCTCCACGTGAGGCGGGAGACCCAGGGTCCCTTTCCACGTGCCACAGGGATCCTGGGGCTCCTATCCATTTTCAAGAGGAGTCAGGCATCGTCTCCTTTGGAAGCATTGATCTCCGTGGACCTCTCGAAATTTCAAAGGATGTGAGGCCTCGGGTCGCGTTGAGGCGGAGAAGTCGGTCTTTCTCTGAAGTCTCCACAGGGGATTCAGACATCCCTTCGTCTTGGGAGATGCAAGACGAGCCTGCATTCAATTCACTGCAGGGATATCCGGCCTTACTTTGAGTCAGAGCATCTCGGTGTCCTATCCACTTGAGGCCACAAACTCAGGGTCCCTCTCACACACATGTAGCTGAGAGAAGCCTCCTCTTGAGGTGCTTATGGAAAGGTGGTATTCCTCTTGAGTCGAAGCCAGGGACTAAGCTCTCATCTCGAGTTGATTTGGGGTCCACGCAGCCCTTTTGTGTTGCTCCAGTGACCTCAGGATCCCTCTAGACGTTAGACAGTGATCTTGGGTTTTCTCTGGAGTGCCAATAAGGAAATCAAGGCTCCTTTCACGTTTGATGTGGAACACGGAATTGCTCTGCATTCAGTGCAGGGGAATCGGGCCTCAACTCAATGCGAGGGGGAAATCTCATGGTTTTTCTCGAGTTGCGGCCGGAACCTGGGGTATATTCTCGAGTTACGACGTGGAGGGCCCTTCCAGACACGTGTTTGTTCAGTGACGTCAGGACTCCTACCTAGGTGCTAGGGACACCTCGGGATTCTCCTCGAGTCTTGGCATGGCAATTGGGACGCGACTCCACGGGAGCCGGGAGACCCAGGGTCCCTTTCCACGTGCCACAGGGATCCTGGGACTCCTATCCATTTTCAAGAGGAGTCAGGCATCGTCTCCTTTGGAAGCATTGATCTCCGAGGACCTCTCTAGTTTTCAAAGGATGTGAGGCCTCCGGTCGCGTTGAGGCGGAGGACTAGGTCTTTCTCTGTGGTCTCCACAGGGGATTCAGACATCCCTTCGTCTTGGGAGATGCAAGACGAGCCTGCATTCAATTCACTGCAGGGATATCCGGCCTTACTTCGAGTCAGAGCATCTCGGTGTCCTATCCACTTGAGGCCACAATCTCAGGGTCCCTCTCACACACCTGTAGCTGAGAGAAGCCTCCTCTTGAGGTGCTTATGGAAAGTTGGTATTCCTCTTGAGTCGAAGCCAGGGACTAAGCTCTCATCTCGAGTTGATTTGGGGTCCAAGGGGAAATTTCGTGTTGCTCCAGTGACCTCAGGATCCCTCTAGACTTGAGACAGTGATCTTGGGTTTTCTCTGGAGTGCCATCAAGGAAATCAAGGCTCCTTTCACGTTTGATGTGGAACACGGAATTGCTCTACACGCAGTGCAGGAGAATCGGGCCTCATCTCGCGGCGAGGGGGAAGTCTCATGGTTTTTCTCGAGTTGCGGCCGGAACCTGGGGTATATTCTCGAGTTACGACGGGGAGGGCCCTTCCAGACACGTGTTTGTTCAGCGATGTCGGACTCCTGCCTAGGTGCGAGGGACACCTCGGGATTCTCCTCGAGTCTTGGCATGGCAATTGGGTCGCGTCTCCACGTGAGGCGGGAGACCCAGGGTCCCTTTCCACGTGCCACAGGGATCCTGGGACTCCTATCCATTTTCAAGAGGAGTCAGGCATCGTCTCCTTTGGAAGCATTGATCTCCGCGGACCTCTTGAGGTTTCTAAGGATGTGAGGCCTCCGGTCGCGATGAAGCGGAGAACTAGGTCTTTCTCTGTGGTCTCCACACGGGATTCAGACATCCCTTCATCTTGGGAGATGCAAGACGAGCCTGCATTCAATTCACTTCAGGGATATCCGGCCTTACTTCGAGTCAGAGCATCTCGGTGTCCATTCCACTTGAGGCCACAAACTCAGGGTCCCTCTCACTTACCTGTAGCTGAGAGAAGCCTCCTCTTGAGCTGCTTGTGAAAAGTTGGTATTCCTCTTGAGTCGAAGCCAGGGACTAAGCTCTCATCTCGTGTTGATTTGGGGTCCACGGAGCCCTTTCTTGTTGCTCCAGTGACCTCAGGATCCCTCTAGACTTGAGACAGTGATCTTGGGTTTTCTCTGGAGTGCCATCAAGGAAATCAAGGCTCCTTTCACGTTTGATGTGTAACACGGAATTGCTCTGCATTCAATGCAGGGGAATCGGGCCTCAACTCGCGGCGAGGGGAAAATCTCATGGTTTTTCTCGAGTTGCGGCCGGAACCTGGGGTATATTCTCGAGTTACGACGGGGAGGGCCCATCCAGACACGTGTTTGTTCAGCGACGTCAGGACTCCTGCCTAGTTGCGAGGGACACCTCCGGATTCTCCTCGAGTCATGGCATGGCAATTGGGACGCGTCTCCACGTGAGGCGGGAGACCCAGGTTCCCTTTCCACGTGCCACAGGGATCCTGGGACACCTATCCATTTTCAAGAGGAGTCAGGCATCGTCTCCTTTGGAAGCATTGATCTCCGCGGACCTCTCGAGTTTTCAAAGGATGTGAGGCCTCCGGTCGAGTTGAGGCGGAGGACTAGGTCTTTCTCTGTGGTCTCCACAGGGGATTCAGACAACCCTTCATCTTGGGAGATGCAAGACGAGCCTGCATTCAATTCACTGCAGGGATATCCGGCCTTACTTCGAGTCAGAGCATCTCGGTGTCCATTCCACTTGAGGCCACAAATTCAGGGTCCCTCTCACATACCTGTAGCTGAGAGAAGACTCCTCTTGATGTGCTTGTGGAAGTTGGTAGACCTCTTGAGTAGAAGCCAGGTACTAAGCTCTCATCTCGAGTTGATTTGGGGTCCACGGAGCCCTTTCGTGTTGCTCCAGTGACCTTAGGATCCCTCTAGACTTGAGACAGTGATCTTGGGTTTTCTCTGGAGTGCCATCAAGGAAATCAAGGCTCCTTTCACTTTTGATGTGGAACACGGAATTGCTCTGCATGCAGTGCAGGGGAATCGGACCTCAACTCGCGGCGAGGGGGAAATCTCATGGTTTTTCTCGAGTTGCGGCCGGAACCTGGGGTATATTCACGAGTTACGACGGGGAGGGCCCTTCCAGACACGTGTTTGTTCAGCGACGTCAGGACTCCTACCTAGGTGCGAGGGACATTTCGAGATTCTCCTTGAGTCTTGGCATGGCAATTGGGACACGGCTCCACGTGAGGCGGGAGACCCAGGGTCCCTTTCCTCGTGCCACAGGGATCCTGGGACTCCTATTCATTTTCAAGAAGAGCCAGGCATCGTCTCCTTTGGAAGCATTGATCTCCGCAGACCTCTCGAGTTTTCAAAGGATGTGAGGCCTCCGGTCGCGTTGAGGCGGAGGCCGAGGTCTTTCTCTGTGGTATCCACAGGGGATTCAGACATCCCTTCGTCTTGGGAGATGCAAGACGAGCCTGCATTCAATTCACTGCAGGATATCCGGCCTTACTTTGAGTCAGAGCATCTCGGTGTCCATTCCACTTGAGGCCACAAACTCAGGGTCCCTCTCACATACCTGTAGTTGAGAGAAGCCTCCTCTTGAGGTGCTTGTGAAAAGTTGGTATTCCTCTTGAGTAGATGCCATGTACTAAGCTCTCATCTCGAGTTGATTTGGGGTCCACGGAGCCCTTTCTTGTTGCTCCAGTGACCTCAGGATCCCTCTAGACTTGAGACAGTGATCTTGGGTTTTCTCTGGAGTGCCATCAAGGAAATCAAGGCTCCTTTCTCGTTTGATGTGGAACACACAATTGCTCTGCACGCAGTGCACGGGAATCGGGTCTCATCTCGCGGCGAGGGGGAAATCTCATGGATTTCCTCGAGTTGCGGCCGGAACCTGGGGTATATTCTCGAGTTACGACGGGGAGGGCCCGTCCAGACACGTGTTTGTTCAGCGACGTCAGGACTCCTGCCTAGGTGCGAGGGACACCTCGGGATTCTCCTCGAGTCTTCGCATGGCAATTGGCACACGTCTCCACGTGAGGCGGGAGACCCAGTGTGCCTTTCCACGTGCCACAGGGATCCTGGGACTCCTATCCATTTTCAAGAGGAGTCAGGCATTGTCGCCTTTGGAAGCATTGATCTCCGCAGGCCTCTCGAGTTTTCAAAGAATGTGAGGCCTCCGGTCGCGATGAGGCAGAGGACTAGGTCTTTCTCTGTCGTCTCCACAGGGGATTCAGACATCCCTTCGTCTTGGGAGATGCAAGACGAGCCTGCATTCAATTCACTGCAGGCATATCCGGCCTTAATTTGAGTCAGAGCATCTCTGTGTCCATTCCACTTGAGGCCACACACTCAGGGTCCCTCTCACATACCTGTAGCTGAGAGAAGCCTCCTCTTGAGGTGCTTATAGAAAGTTGATATTCCTCTTGAGGTGAAGCCAGGGACTAAGCTCTCATCTCGAGTTGATTTGGGGTCCACGGAGCCCTTTCGTGTTGCTCCAGTGACCTCAGGATCCCTCTAGACTTGAGACAGTGATCTTGGGTTTTCTCTAGAGTGCCATCAAGGAAATCAAGGCTCCTTTCACGTTTGATGTGGAACACGGAATTGCTCTGCATGCAGTGCAGGGGAATCGGGCCTCATCTCGCGGCGAGGGGGAAGTCTCATGGTTTTTCTCGAGTTGCGGCCCGAACCTGGGGTATAGTCTCCAGTTACGACGGGGAGGGCTCTTCGAGACACGTGTTTGTTCAACGACGTCAGGACTCCTGCCTAGGTGCGAGGGACACCTCGGGATTCTCCTCGAGTTTTGGCATGGCAATTGGGACGCGTCTCCTCGTGAGACGGGAGACCCAGTGTCCCTTTCCACATGCCACAGGGATCCTGGGACTCTTATCCATTTTCAAGAGGAGTCAGGCATCGTCTCCTTTGGAAGCATTGATCTCCGCCCACCTCTCGAGTTTTCAAAGGATGTGAGGCCTCCGGTCGCGATGAGGCGGAGGACTAGGTCTTTCTCTGTGGTCTCCACAGGGTATTCAGACATCCCTTCGTCTTGAGAGATGCAAGACGAGCCTGCAATCAATTCACTGCAGGGATATCCGGCCTTACTTCGAGTCAGAGCATCTCGGTGTCCATTC
Organism: Dama dama; assembly: GCF_033118175.1. Classification (NCBI taxonomy): domain Eukaryota; kingdom Metazoa; phylum Chordata; class Mammalia; order Artiodactyla; family Cervidae; genus Dama; species Dama dama. The sequence continues at coordinate 3,065,488 of NW_026870879.1, read as the reverse complement.
CTCTTGAGGCCACAATTTCAGGGTCCCTCCCACATAACTGTAGCTGAGAGAAGCCTCCTCCTGAGGGGCTTATGGAAAGTTGGTATTCCTCTTGAGTCGAAGCCAGGGACTAAGCACTCATCTCGAGTTGATTTGGGGTCCACGGAGACCTTTCGTGTTGCTCCAGTGAACTCAGGATCCCTCTAGACTTGAGACAATGATCTTGGGTTGTCTCTGGAGTGCCATGAAGGAAATCAAGGCTCGTTTCACATTTAATGTGGAACACGGAATTGCTCTGCAAGCAGTGCAGGGGAATCGGGCCTCATCTCGCGGCGAGGCGAAGTCACATAATTTTTCTCGAGTTGTGGCCGGAACCTGGGGTATATTCTCGAGTTACGATGGGGAGGGTCCTTCCAGACACGTGTTTGTTCAGCGACGTCAGGACTCCTGCCTAGGTGCAAGGGACACCTCGGGATTCTCCTCGAGTCTTGGCATGGCAATTGGGACGTGTCTCCACGTGAGGCGGGAGACCCAGTTTCCCTTTCAACGTGCCACAGGGATCCTGGGACTCCTATCTATTTTCAAGAGGAGTCAGGCATCGTCTCATTTGGAAGCATTGATCTCCGCGGACCTCTCGAGTTTTCAAAGGATGTGAGGTCTCCGGTCGCATTGAGGTGGAGGACTAGGTCTCTCTGTGGTCTCCCCAGGGGATTCAGACATCCCTTCGTCTTGGGAGATGCAAGACGAGCCTGCATTCAATTCACTGCAGGGATATCCGGCCTTACTTCGTGTCAGAGCATCTCGGTGTCCATTCCACTTGAGGCCACAATTTCAGGGTCCCTCTCACATACCTGTAGCTGAGAGAAGCCTCCTCTTGAGGTGCTGGTGGAAAGTTGGTATTCCTCTTGAGTCGAAGCCAGGGACTAAGCTCTCATCTCGAGTTGATTTGGGGTACACGGAGCCCTTTCCTGTTGGTCCAGTGACCTCAGGATCCCTCTAGACTTGAGACAGTGATCTTGGGTTTTCTCTGTAGTGCCATCAAGGAAATCAAGGCTCCTTTCACGTTTGATGTGGAACACGGAATTGCTCTGCACGCAGTGCAGGGGAATCGGGCCTCAACTCGCGGCGAGGGGGAAATCTCATGGTTTTTCTCGAGTTGCGGCCAGAACCAGGGGTATATTCTCGAGTTACGACGGGGAGGGCCCTTCCAGATACGTGTTTTTTCAGCGACGTCAGGACTCCTGCCTAGGTGCGAGGGACCCTCTGGATTCTCCTCGAGTCTTGGCATGGCAATTGGGACGCGTCTCCACTTGAGGCGGGAGACCCAGTGTCCCTTTCCACGTGCCACAGGGATCCTGGGACTCCTATCCATTTTCAAGAGGAGTCAGGCATCGTCTCCTTTGGAAGCATTGATCTCCACAGACATCTCGAGTTTTCAAAGGATGTGAGGCCTCCGGTCGCGTTGAGGCGGAGGACTAGGACATTCTCTGTGGTCTCCACAGGGGATTCAGACATCCCTTCGTCTTGGGAGATGCAAGACGAGCCTGCATTCAATTCAATGCAGGGATATCCAGCCTTACTTCGAGTAGAGCATCTCGGTGTCCTTTCCACTTGAGGCCACAAACTCAGGGTCCCTCCTACATACCTGTAGCTGAGAGAAGCCTCCTCTTGAGGTTCTTGTTGAAACTTGGTATTCCTCTTGAGTCGAAGCCAGGGAATAAGCTCTCATCTCGAGTTGATTTGGGGTCCCCGGAGCCCTTTCATGTTGCTCCAGTGTCCTCAGGATCCCTCTAGACTTGAGACAGTGATCTTGGGTTTTCTCTGGAGTGCCATCAAGGCAATCAAGGCTCCTATCATGTTTGATGTGGAACACAGAAATGCTCTGCACTCAGTGCAGGGGAATGGGGCCTCATCTCGCGGTGAGGGGGAAGTCTCATGGTTTTTCTCGAGTTGCGGCCGGAACCTGGGGTATATTCTCGAGTTACGACGGGGAGGGCCCTTCCAGACACATGTTTGTTCAGCGACGTCAGGACTCCTGGCTAGGGGCGAGGGACACCTCGGGATTCTCCTCGAGTCTTGGCATGGCAATTGGGATGCGTTTCCACGTGAGGCGGGAGACCCAGGGTCCCTTTCCACGTGCCACAGGGATCCTGGGACTCCTATCCATTTTCAAGAGGAGTCAGACATCATCTCCTTCGGAAGTATTGTTCTCTGCGGTCCTCTCGAGTTTTCAAAGGATATGAGGCCTCCGGTTGCGTTGAGGTGGAGGACTAGGTCTTTCTCTGTGGTCTCCACAGGGGATTCAGACAACCCTTCGTCTTGGGAGATGCAAGACGAGGCTGCATTCAGTTCACTGCAGGGATATCCGGCCTTACTTTGAGTCAGAGCATCACGGTGTCCATTCCACTTGAGGCCACAAACTCGGGGTCCCTCAAATATACCTGTAGCTGAGAGAAGCCTCCTCTTGAGGTGCTTGTGGAAAGTTGGTATTCCTCTTGAGTCGAAGCCAGGGAATAAGCTCTCATCTCGAGTTGATTTGGGGTCCACGGAGCCCTTTCCTGTTGGTCCAGTGACCTCAGGATCCCTCTAGACTTGAGACAGTGATCTTGGGTTTTCTCTGGAGTGCCATCAAGGAAATCAAGGCTCCTTTCACGTTTGATGTGGAACATGGAATTGCTCTGCACGCAGTGCAGTGAAATCGGGCCTCATCTCGCGGCAAGGAGGATGTCTCATGGTTTTTCTAAGTAGCGGCCGGAACCTGGGGTATATTCTCGAGTTACGACGCGGAGGGCCCTTCCAGACATGTCTTTGTTCAGCGACGTCAGGACTACTGCCTAGGTGCGAGGGACACCTCGGGATTCTCATCGAGTCTTGGCATGGCAATTGGGACGCGTCTCCACGTGAGGCGGGAGACCCAGGGTCCCTTTCCACGTGCCACAGGGATCCTGGGACTCCTATCCATTTTCAAGAAGAGTCAGGCCTCTTCTCCTTTGGAAGCATTGATCTCCGCGGACCTCTCGAATTTTCAAAGGATGTGAGGCCTCAGGTCGCGAAGAGGCGGAGAACTAGGTCTTTCTCTGTGGTCTCCACAGGGGATTCAGACAACCCTTCGTCTTGGGAGATGCAAGATGAGCCTGCATTCAATTCACTGCAGGCAAATCCTGCCTTACTTCGAGTCAGAGCATCTCGCTGTCCATTCCACTTTGGCCACAAACTCAGGGTCCCTCTCACATACCTGTAGCTGAGAGAAGCCTCCTCTTGAGGTGCTTGTGAAAAGTGGGTATTCCTCTTGAGTCGAAGCCAGTGACTAAGCTCTCATCTCGAGTTGATTTGGGGTCCACGGAGCCCATTCGTGTTGCTCCAGTGACCTCAGGATCCCTCTAGACTTGAGACAGTGATCTTGGGTTTTCTCTGGAGTGCCATCAAGGAAATCAAGGCTCCTTTCACGTTGGATGTGGAACACGGAATTGCTCTGCACGCAGTGCACGGGAATCGGGTCTCATCTCGCGGCGAGGGGGAAGTCTCATGGATTTCCTCGAGTTGCGGCCGGAACCTGGGGTATATTCTCGAGTTACGACGGGGAGGGCCCTTCCAGACACGTGTTTGTTCAGCGACGTCAGGACTCCTGCCTAGGTTCGAGGGACACCTCGGGATTCTCCTCGAGTCTTCGCATGGCAATTGGCACACGTCTCCACGTGAGGCGGGAGACCCAGGGTGCCTTTCCACGTGCCACAGGGATCCTGGGACTCCTATCCATTTTCAAGAGGAGTCAGGCATTGTCGCCTTTGGAAGCATTGATCTCCGCAGGCCTCTCGAGTTTTCAAAGAATGTGAGGCCTCCGGTCGCGATGAGGCAGAGGACTAGGTCTTTCTCTGTCGTCTCCACAGGGGATTCAGACATCCCTTCGTCTTGGGAGATCCAAGACGAGCCTGCATTCAATTCACTGCAGGCATATCCGGCCTTAATTTGAGTCAGAGCATCTCTGTGTCCATTCCACTTGAGGCCACACACTCAGGGTCCCTCTCACATACCTGTAGCTGAGAGAAGCCTCCTCTTGAGGTGCTTATAGAAAGTTGGTATTCCTCTTGAGGTGAAGCCAGGGACTAAGCTCTCATCTCGAGTTGATTTGGGGTCCACGGAGCCCTTTCGTGTTGCTCCAGTGACCTCAGGATCCCTCTAGGCTTGAGACAGTGATCTTGGGTTTTCTCTAGAGTGCCATCAAGGAAATCAAGGCTCCTTTCACGTTTGATGTGGAACACGAAATTGCTCTGCATGCAGTGCAGGGGAATCGGGCCTCATCTCGCGGCGAGGGGGAAGTCTCATGGTTTTTCTCGAGTTGTGGCCCGAACCTGGGGTATAGTCTCCAGTTACGACGGGGAGGGCTCTTCGAGACACGTGTTTGTTCAACGACGTCAGGACTCCTCCCTAGGTGCGAGGGACACCTCGGGATTCTCCTCGAGTTTTGGCATGGCAATTGGGACGCGTCTCCTCGTGAGACGGGAGACCCAGTGTCCCTTTCCACATGCCACAGGGATCCTGGGACTCTTATCCATTTTCAAGAGGAGTCAGGCATCGTCTCCTTTGGAAGCATTGATCTCTGCCCACTTCTCGAGTTTTCAAAGGATGTGAGGCCTCCGGTCGCGATGAGGCGGAGGACTAGGTCTTTCTCTGTGGTCTCCACAGGGTATTCAGACATCCCTTCGTCTTGAGAGATGCAAGACGAGCCTGCATTCAATTCACTGCAGGGATATCCGGCCTTACTTCGAGTCAGAGCATCTCAGTGTCCATTCCTCTTGAGGCCACAAATTCAGGGTCCCTCCCACATAACTGTAGCTGAGAGAAGCCTCCTCCTGAGGGGCTTATGGAAAGTTGGTATTCCTCTTGAGTCGAAGCCAGGGACTAAGCACTCATCTCGAGTTGATTTGGGGTCCACGGAGACCTTTCGTGTTGCTCCAGTGACCTCAGGATCCCTCTAGACTTGAGACAATGATCTTGGGTTGTCTCTGGAGTGCCATCAAGGAAATCAAGGCTCGTTTCACATTTAATGTGGAACACGGAATTGCTCTGCACGCAGTGCAGGGGAATCGGGCCTCATCTCGCGGCGAGGCGAAGTCTCATGGTTTTTCTCGAGTTGTGGCCGGAACCTGGGGTATATTCTCGAGTTACGATGGGGAGGGCCCTTCCAGACACGTGTTTGTTCAGCGACGTCAGGACTCCTGCCTAGGTGCAAGGGACACCTCGGGATTCTCCTCGAGTCTTGGCATGGCAATTGGGACGTGTCTCCACGTGAGGCGGGAGACCCAGTTTCCCTTTCAACGTGCCACAGGGATCCTGGGACTCCTATCTATTTTCAAGAGGAGTCAGGCATCGTCTCATTTGGAAGCATTGATCTCCGCGGACCTCTCGAGTTTTCAAAGGATGTGAGGTCTCCGGTCGCATTGAGGTGGAGGACTAGGTCTCTCTGTGGTCTCCCCAGGGGATTCAGACATCCCTTCGTCTTGGGAGATGCAAGACGAGCCTGCATTCAATTCACTGCAGGGATATCCGGCCTTACTTCGTGTCAGAGCATCTCGGTGTCCATTCCACTTGAGGCCACAAAATCAGGGTCCCTCTCACATACCTGTAGCTGAGAGAAGCCTCCTCTTGAGGTGCTGGTGGAAAGTTGGTATTCCTCTTGAGTCGAAGCCAGGGACTAAGCTCTCATCTCGAGTTGATTTGGGGTACACGGAGCCCTTTCCTGTTGGTCCAGTGACCTCAGGATCCCTCTAGACTTGAGACAGTGATCTTGGGTTTTCTCTGTAGTGCCATCAAGGAAATCAAGGCTCCTTTCACGTTTGATGTGGAACACGGAATTGCTCTGCACGCAGTGTAGGGGAATCGGGCCTCAACTCGCGGCGAGGGGGAAATCTCATGGTTTTTCTCGAGTTGCGGCCAGAACCAGGGGTATATTCTCGAGTTACGACGGGGAGGGCCCTTCCAGATACGTGTTTTTTCAGCGACGTCAGGACTCCTGCCTAGGTGCGAGGGACACCTCGGGATTCTCCTCGAGTCTTGGCATGGCAATTGGGACGTGTCTCCACTTGAGGCGGGAGACCCAGGGTCCCTTTCCACGTGCCACAGGGATCCTGGGACTCCTATCCATTTTCAAGAGGAGTCAGGCATCGTCTCCTTTGGAAGTATTGATCTCCACAGACATCTCGAGTTTTCAAAGGATGTGAGGCCTCCGGTCGCGTTGAGGCGGAGGACTAGGACATTCTCTGTGGTCTCCACAGGGGATTCAGACATCCCTTCGTCTTGGGAGATGCAAGACGAGCCTGCATTCAATTCACTGCAGGGATATCCAGCCTTACTTCGAGTAGAGCATCTCGGTGTCCTTTCCACTTGAGGCCACAAACTCAGGGTCCCTCCTACATACCTGTAGCTGAGAGAAGCCTCCTCTTGAGGTTCTTGTGGAAACTTGGTATTCCTCTTGAGTCGAAGCCAGGGAATAAGCTCTCATCTCGAGTTGATTTGGGGTCCCCGGAGCCCTTTCATGTTGCTCCAGTGTCCTCAGGATCCCTCTAGACTTGAGACAGTGATCTTGGGTTTTCTCTGGAGTGCCATCAAGGCAATCAAGGCTCCTATCATGTTTGATGTGGAACACAGAATTGCTCTGCACTCAGTGCAGGGGAATCGGGCCTCATCTCGCGGCGAGGGGGAAGTCTCATGGTTTTTCTCGAGTTGCGGCCGGAACCTGGGGTATATTCTCGAGTTACGACGGGGAGGGCCCTTCCAGACACATGTTTGTTCAGCGACGTCAGGACTCCTGCCTAGGGGCGAGGGACACCTCGGGATTCTCCTCGAGTCTTGGCATGGCAATTGGGATGCGTTTCCACGTGAGGCGGGAGACCCAGGGTCCCTTTCCACGTGCCACAGGGATCCTGGGACTCCTATCCATTTTCAAGAGGAGTCAGACATCGTCTCCTTCGGAAGTATTGTTCTCCGCGGTCCTCTCGAGTTTTCAAAGGATATGAGGCCTCCGGTTGCGTTGAGGTGGAGGACTAGGTCTTTCTCTGTGGTCTCCACAGGGGATTCAGACAACCCTTCGTCTTGGGAGATGCAAGACGAGGCTGCATTCAGTTCACTGCAGGGATATCCGGCCTTACTTTGAGTCAGAGCATCACGATGTCCATTCCACTTGAGGCCACAAACTCGGGGTCCCTCAAATATACCTGTAGCTGAGAGAAGCCTCCTCTTGAGGTGCTTGTGGAAAGTTGGTTTTCCTCTTGAGTCGAAGCCAGGGACTAAGCTCTCATCTCGAGTTGATTTGGGGTCCACGGAGCCCTTTCCTGTTAGTCCAGTGACCTCAGGATCCCTCTAGACTTGAGACAGTGATCTTGGGTTTTCTCTGGAGTGCCATCAAGGAAATCAAGGCTCCTTTCACGTTTGATGTGGAACATGGAATTGCTCTGCACGCAGTGCAGGGAAATCGGGCCTCATCTCGCGGCAAGGAGGATGTCTCATGATTTTTCTAAGTAGCGGCCGGAACCTGGGGTATATTCTCGAGTTACGACGCGGAGGGCCCTTCCAGACACGTCTTTGTTCAGCGACGTCAGGACTACTGCCTAGGTGCGAGGGACACCTCGGGATTCTCCTCGAGTCTTGGCATGGCAATTGGGACGCGTCTCCACGTGAGGCGGGAGACCCAGGGTCCCTTTCCACGTGCCACAGGGATCCTGGGACTCCTATCCATTTTCAAGAAGAGTCAGGCATCTTCTCCTTTGGAAGCATTGATCTCCGCGGACCTCTCGAATTTTCAAAGGATGTGAGGCCTCAGGTCGCGAAGAGGCGGAGAACTAGGTCTTTCTCTGTGGTCTCCACAGGGGATTCAGACAACCCTTCGTCTTGGGAGATGCAAGACGAGCCTGCATTCACTTCCCTGCAGGGATATCCGGCCTTACTTCGAGTCAGAGCATCTCGGTGTCCATTACACTTGAGGCCACAAACTCAGGGTCCCTCTCACATACCTGTAGCTGAGAGAAGCCTCCTCTTGAGGTGCTTGTGAAAAGTTGTTATTCCTCTTGATTCGAAGCCAGGGACTAAGCTCTCATCTCGAGTTGATTTGGGGTCCACGGAGCCCTTTCGTGTTGCTCCAGTGACCTCAGGATCCCTCTAGACTTGAGACAGTGATCTTGGGAATTCTCTGGAGTGCCATCAAGGAAATCAAGGCTCCTTTCACGTTTGATGTGGAACACCCAATTGCTCTGCACGCAGTGCACGGGAATCGGGTCTCATCTCGCGGCGAGGGGGAAGTCTCATGGATTTCCTCGAGTTGCTGCCGGAACCTGGGGTATATTCTCGAGTTACGACGGGGAGGGCCCTTCCAGACACGTGTTTGTTCACCGACGTCAGGACTCCTGCCTAGGTGCGAGGGACACCTCGGGATTCTCCTCGAGTCTTCGCATGGCAATTGGCACACGTCTCCACGTGAGGCGGGAGACCCAGGCTGCCTTTCCACGTGCCACAGGGATCCTGGGACTCCTATCCATTTTCAAGAGGAGTCAGGCATTGTCGCCTTTGGAAGCATTGATCTCCGCAGGCCTCTCGAGTTTTCAAAGAATGTGAGGCCTCCGGTCGCGATGAGGCAGAGGACTAGGTCTTTCTCTGTCATCTCCACAGGGGATTCAGACATCCCTTCGTCTTGGGAGATGCAAGACGAGCCTGCATTCAATTCACTGCAGGCATATCCGGCCTTAATTTGAGTCAGAGCATCACAGTGTCCATTCCACTTGAGGCCACAAACTCATGGTCCCTCTCACATACCTGTAGCTGAGAGAAGCCTCCTCTTGAGGTGCTTATAGAAAGTTGGTATTCCTCTTGAGGTGAAGCCAGGGACTAAGCTCTCATCTCGAGTTGATTTGGGGTCCACGGAGCCCTTTCGTGTTGCTCCAGTGACCTCAGGATCCCTCTAGACTTGAGACAGTGATCTTGGGTTTTCTCTAGAGTGCCATCAAGGAAATCAAGGCGCCTTTCACGTTTGATGTGGAACACGGAATTGCTCTGCATGCAGTGCAGGGGAATCGGGCCTCATCTCGCGGCGAGGGGGAAGTCTCATGGTTTTTCTCGAGTTGCGGCCCGAACCTGGGGTATAGTCTCCAGTTACGACGGGGAGGGCTCTTCGAGACACGTGTTTGTTCAACGACGTCAGGACTCCTGCCTAGGTGCGAGGGACACCTCGGGATTCTCCTCGAGTTTTGGCATGGCAATTGGGACGCGTCTCCTCGTGAGACGGGAGACCCAGTGTCCCTTTCCACATGCCACAGGGATCCTGGGACTCTTATCCATTTTCAAGAGGAGTCAGGCATCGTCTCCTTTGGAAGCATTGATCTCCGCCCACCTCTCGAGTTTTCAAAGGATGTGAGGCCTCCGGTCGCGATGAGGCGGAGGACTAGGTCTTTCTCTGTGGTCTCCACAGGGTATTCAGACATCCCTTCGTCTTGAGAGATGCAAGACGAGCCTGCATTCAATTCACTGCAGGGATATCCGGCCTTACTTCGAATCAGAGCATCTCGGTGTCCATTCCACTTGAGGCCACAAATTCAGGATCCCTCCCACATAACTGTAGCTGAGAGAAGCCTCCTCCTGAGGGGCTTATGGAAAGTTGGTATTCCTCTTGAGTCGAAGCCAGGGACTAAGCACTCATCTCGAGTTGATTTGGGGTCCACGGAGCCCTTTCGTGTTGCTCCAGTGACCTCAGGATCCCGCTAGACTTGAGACAATGATCTTGGGTTGTCTCTGGAGTGCCATCAAGGAAATCAAGGCTCTTTTCACATTTAATGTGGAACACGGAATTGCTCTGCACGCAGTGCAGGGGAATTGGGCCTCATCTCGAGGCGAGGCGAAGTCTCATGGTTTTTCTCGAGTTGTGGCCGGAACCTGGGGTATATTCTCGAGTTACGATGGGGAGGGCCCTTCGAGACACGTGTTTGTTCAGCGACGTCAGGACTCCTGCCTAGGTGCAAGGGACACCTCGGGATTCTCCTCGAGTCTTGGCATGGCAATTGGGATGTGTCTCCACGTGAGGCGGGAGACCCAGTTTCCCTTTCAACGTGCCACAGGGATCCGGGGACTCCTATCTATTTTCAAGAGGAGTCAGGCATCGTCTCATTTGGAAGCATTGATCTCCGCGGACCTCTCGAGTTTTCAAAGGATGTGAGGTCTCCGGTCGCATTGAGGTTAGGACTAGGTCTCTCTGTGGTCTCCACAGGGGATTCAGACATCCCTTCGTCTTGGGAGATGCAAGACGAGCCTGCATTCAATTCACTGCAGGGATATCCGGCCTTACTTCGTGTCAAAGCATCTCCGTGTCCATTCCACTTGAGGCCACAAAATCAGGGTCCCTCTCACATACCTGTAGCTGAGAGAAGCCTCCTCTTGAGGTGCTGGTGGAAAGTTGGTATTCCTCTTGAGTCGAAGCCAGGGACTAAGCTCTCATCTCGAGTTGATTTGGGGTACACGGAGCCATTTCCTGTTGGTCCAGTGACCTCAGGATCCCTCTAGACTTGAGACAGTGATCTTGGGTTTTCTCTGTAGTGCCATCAAGGAAATCAAGGCTCCTTTCACGTTTGATGTGGAACACGGAATTGCTCTGCACGCAGTGCAGGGGAATCGGGCCTCAACTCGCGGCGAGGGGGAAATCTCATGGTTTTTCTCGAGTTGCGGCCAGAACCAGGGGTATATTCTCGAGTTACGACGGGGAGGGCCCTTCCAGATACATGTTTTTTCAGCGACGTCAGGACTCCTGCCTAGGTGCGAGGGACACCTCGGGATTCTCCTCGAGTCTTGGCATGGCAATTGGGACGCGTCTCCACTTAAGGCGGGAGACCCAGGGTCCCTTTCCACGTGCCACAGGGATCCTGGGACTCCTATCCATTTTCAAGAGGAGTCAGGCATCGTCTCCTTTGGAAGCATTGATCTCCACAGACATCTCGAGTTTTCAAAGGATGTGAGGCCTCCGGTCGCGTTGAGGCGGAGGACTAGGACATTCTCTGTGGTCTCCACAGGGGATTCAGACATCCCTTCGTCTTGGGAGATGCAAGACGAGCCTGCATTCAATTCACTGCAGGGATATCCAGCCTTACTTCGAGTCGAGCATCTCGGTGTCCTTTCCACTTGAGGCCACAAACTCAGGGTCCCTCCTACATACCTGTAGCTGAGAGAAGCCTCCTCTTGAGGTTCTTGTGGAAACTTGGTATTCCTCTTGAGTCGAAGCCAGGGAATAAGCTCTCATCTCGAGTTGATTTGGGGTCCCCGGAGCCCTTTCATGTTGCTCCAGTGTCCTCAGGATCCCTCTAGACTTGAGACAGTGATCTTGGGTTTTCTCTGGAGTGCCATCAAGGAAATCAAGGCTCCTATCATGTTTGATGTGGAACACAGAATTGCTCTGCACTCAGTGCAGGGGCATCGGGCCTCATCTCGCGGCGAGGGGTAGTCTCATGGTTTTTCTCGAGTTGCAACCGGAACCTGGGGTATATTCTCGAGTTACGACGGGGAGGGCCCTTCCAGACACATGTTTGTTCAGCGACGTCAGGACTCCTGCCTAGGTGCGAGGGACACCTCGGGATTCTCCTCGAGTCTTGGCATGGCAATTGGGATGCGTTTCCACGTGAGGCGGGAGACCCAGGGTCCCTTTCCACGTGCCACAGGGATCCTGGGACTCCTATCCATTTTCAAGAGGAGTCAGACATCGTCTCCTTCGGAAGTATTGTTCTCCGCGGTCCTCTCGAGTTTTCAAAGGATATGAGGCCTCCGGTTGCGTTGAGGTGGAGGACTAGGTCTTTCTCTGTGGTCTCCACAGGGGATTCAGACAACCCTTCGTCTTGGGAGATGCAAGACGAGGCTGCATTCAATTCACTGCAGGGATATCGGGCCTTACTTTGAGTCAGAGCATCACGGTGTCCATTCCACTTGAGGCCACAAACTCGGGGTCCCTCAAATATACCTGTAGCTGAGAGAAGCCTCCTCTTGAGGTGCTTGTGGAAAGTTGGTATTCCTCTTGAGTCGAAGCCAGGGAATAAGCTCTCATCTCGAGTTGATTTGGGGTCCACGGAGCCCTTTCCTGTTGGTCCAGTGACCTCAGGATCCCTCTAGACTTGAGACAGTGATCTTGGGTTTTCTCTGGAGTGCCATCAAGGAAATCAAGGCTCCTTTCACGTTTGATGTGGAACATGGAATTGCTCTGCACGCAGTGCAGGGAAATCGGGCCTCATCTCGCGGCAAGGAGGATGTCTCATGGTTTTTCTAAGTAGCGGCCGGAACCTGGGGTATATTCTCGAGTTACGACGCGGAGGGCCCTTCCAGACACGTCTTTGTTCAGCGACGTCAGGACTACTGCCTAGGTGCGAGGGACACCTCGGGATTCTCCTCGAGTCTTGGCATGGCAATTGGGACGCGTCTCCACGTGAGGCGGGAGACCCAGGGTCCCTTTCCACGTGCCACAGGGATCCTGGGACTCCTATCCATTTTCAAGAAGAGTCAGGCATCTTCTCCTTTGGAAGCATTGATCTCCGCGGACCTCTCAAATTTTCAAAGGATGTGAGGCCTCAGGTCGCGAAGAGGCGGAGAACTAGGTCTTTCTCTGTGGTCTCCACAGGGGATTCAGACAACCCTTCATCTTGGGAGATGCAAGATGAGCCTGCATTCAATTCACTGCAGGCAAATCCTGCCTTACTTCGAGTCAGAGCATCTCGCTGTCCATTCCACTTTGGCCACAAACTCAGGGTCCCTCTCACATACCTGTAGCTGAGAGAAGCCTCGTCTTGAGGTGCTTGTGAAAAGTGGGTATTCCTCTTGAGTCGAAGCCAGGGTCTAAGCTCTCATCTCGAGTTGATTTGGGGTCCACGGAGCCCATTCGTGTTGCTCCAGTGACCTCAGGATCCCTCTAGACTTGAGACAGTGATCTTGGGTTTTCTCTGGAGTGCCATCAAGGAAATCAAGGCTCCTTTCACGTTTGATGTGGAACACGGAATTGCTCTGCATGCAGTGCAGGGGAATCAGGCCTCATCTCGCGGCGAGGGGGAAGTCTCAAGGTTTTTCTCGAGTTGCGGCCGGAACCTGGGCTATATTCTCGAGTTACGACGGGGAGGGCCCTTCCAGACACGTGTTTGTTCAGCGACGTCAGGACTCCTGCCTAGGTGCGAGGGACACCTCGGGATTCTCCTCGAGTCTTGGCATGGCAATTGGGACGCGTCTCCACATGAGGCGGAAGACCCAGGGTCCCTTTCCACGTGCCACAGTGATCCTGGGACTCCTATCCATTTTCAAGAGGAGTCAGGCATCGTCTCCTTTGGAAGCATTGATCTCCGCGGACCTCTCGAGTTTTCAAAGGATGTGAGGCCTCCGGTCGCGATTAGGAGGAGGACTAGGTCTTTCTCTGTGGTCTCCACAGGGGATTCAGACATCCCTTCGTCTTGGGAGATGCAAGACGAGCCTGCATTCACTTCCCTGCAGGGATATCCGGCCTTACTTCGAGTCAGAGCATCTCGGTGTCCATTACACTTGAGGCCACAAACTCAGGGTCCCTCTCACATACCTGTAGCTGAGAGAAGCCTCCTCTTGAGGTGCTTGTGAAAAGTTGTTATTCCTCTTGATTCGAAGCCAGTGACTAAGCTCTCATCTCGAGTTGATTTGGGGTCCACGGAGCCCTTTCGTGTTGCTCCAGTGACCTCAGGATCCCTCTAGACTTGAGACAGTGATCTTGGGTTTTCTCTGGAGTGCCATCAAGGAAATCAAGGCTCCTTTCACGTTTGATGTGGAACACCCAATTGCTCTGCACGCAGTGCACGGGAATCGGGTCTCATCTCGCGGCGAGGGGGAAGTCTCATGGATTTCCTCGAGTTGCGGCCGGAACCTGGGGTATATTCTCGAGTTACGACGGGGAGGGCCCTTCCAGACACGTGTTTGTTCAGCGACGTCAGGACTCCTGCCTAGGTTCGAGGGACACCTCGGGATTCTCCTCGAGTCTTCGCATGGCAATTGGCACATGTCTCCACGTGAGGCGGGAGACCCAGGGTGCCTTTCCACGTGCCACAGGGATCCTGGGACTCCTATCCATTTTCAAGAGGAGTCAGGCATTGTCGCCTTTGGAAGCATTGATCTCCGCAGGCCTCTCGAGTTTTCAAAGAATGTGAGGCCTCCGGTCGCGATGAGGCAGAGGACTAGGTCTTTCTCTGTCGTCTCCACAGGGGATTCAGACATCCCTTCGTCTTGGGAGATGCAAGACGAGCCTGCATTCAATTCACTGCAGGCATATCCGGCCTTAATTTGAGTCAGAGCATCTCTGTGTCCATTCCACTTGAGGCCACACACTCAGGGTCCCTCTCACATACCTGTAGCTGAGAGAAGCCTCCTCTTGAGGTGTTTATAGAAAGTTGGTATTCCTCTTGAGGTGAAGCCAGGGACTAAGCTCTCATCTCGAGTTGATTTGGGGTCCACGGAGCCCTTTCGTGTTGCTCCAGTGACCTCAGGATCCCTCTAGACTTGAGACAGTGATCTTGGGTTTTCTCTAGAGTGCCATCAAGGAAATCAAGGCTCCTTTCACGTTTGAGGTGGAACACGGAATTGCTCTGCATGCAGTGCAGGGGAATCGGGCCTCATCTCGCGGCGAGGGGGAAGTCTCATGGTTTTTCTCGAGTTGTGGCCCGAACCTGGGGTATAGTCTCCAGTTACGACGGGGAGGGCTCTTCGAGACACGTGTTTGTTCAACGACGTCAGGACTCCTCCCTAGGTGCGAGGGATACCTCGGGATTCTCCTCGAGTTTTGGCATGGCAATTGGGACGCGTCTCCTCGTGAGACGGGAGACCCAGTGTCCCTTTCCACATGCCACAGGGATCCTGGGACTCTTATCCATTTTCAAGAGGAGTCACGCATCGTCTCCTTTGGAAGCATTGATCTCCGCCCACCTCTCGAGTTTTCAAAGGATGTGAGGCCTCCGGTCGCGATGAGGCGGAGGACTAGGTCTTTCTCTGTGGTCTCCACAGGGTATTCAGACATCCCTTCGTCTTGAGAGATGCAAGACGAGCCTGCATTCAATTCACTGCAGGGTTATCCGGCCTTACTTCGAGTCAGAGCATCTCGGTGTCCATTCCTCTTGAGGCCACAAATTCAGGGTCCCTCCCACATAACTGTAGCTGAGAGAAGCCTCCTCCTGAGGGGCTTATGGAAAGTTGGTATTCCTCTTGAGTCGAAGCCAGGGACTAAGCACTCATCTCGAGTTGATTTGGGGTCCACGGAGACCTTTCGTGTTGCTCCAGTGACCTCAGGATCCCTCTAGACTTGAGACAATGATCTTGGGTTGTCTCTGGAGTGCCATCAAGGAAATCAAGGCTCGTTTCACATTTAATGTGGAACACGGAATTGCTCTGCACGCAGTGCAGGGGAATCGGGCCTCATCTCGCGGCGAGGCGAAGTCTCATGGTTTTTCTCGAGTTGTGGCCGGAACCTGGGGTATATTCTCGAGTTACGACGGGGAGGGCCCTTCCAGACACGTGTTTGTTCAGCGAAGTCAAGACTCCTGCCTAAGTGCGAGGGACACCTCGGGATTCTCCTCGAGTCTTGGCATGGAAATTGGGACGCGTCTCCACGTGAGGCGGGAGACCCAGGGTCCCTTTCCACGTGCCACAGGGATCCTGGGACTCCTATCCATTTTCAAGAGGAGTCAGGCATCGTCTCCTTTGGAAGCATTGATCTCCGCGGACCTCTCGAGTTTTCAAAGATGTGAGGCCTCCGGTCGCGATGAGGTGGAGGACTAGGTCTTTCTCTGTGGTCTCCACAGGGGATTCAGACATCCCTTCGTCTTGGGAGATGCTAGCCGAGCCTGCATTCAATTCACTGCAGGGATATCCGGTGTTACTTCGAGTCGGAGCATCTCGGTGTCCATTCCACTTGAGGTCACAAACTCATGGTCCCTCTCACATACCTGTAGCTGAGAGAAGCCTCCTCTTGAGGTGCTTGTGGAAAGTTGGTATTCCTCTTGAGTCGAAGCCAGGGACTAAGCTCTCATCTCGAGTTGATTTGGGGTCCACGGATCCCTTTCCTCTTGCTCCAGTGACCCAGGATCCCTCTAGACTTGAGCCAGTGATCTTGGGTTTTCTCTGGAGTGCCATCAAGGAAATCAAGGCTCTTTTCACGTTTGATGTGGAACACGGAATTGCTCTGCACGCAGTGCAGGGGATTCGGGCCTCATCTCGTGGCGAGGGGGAAGTCTCATGGTTTTTCTCGAGTTGCGGCCGGAACCTGGGATATATTCTCGAGTTACGACGGGGAGGGCCCTTCAAGACACGAGTTTGTTCAGCGACGTCAGGACTCCTGCCTAGGTGCGAGGGACACCTCGGGATTCTCCTCGAGTCTTGGCATGGCAATTGGGACGCGTCTCCACGTGAGGCGGGAGACCCAGGGTCCCTTTCCCCGTGTCACAGGGATCCTGGGACTCCTATCCATTTTCAAGAGGAGTCAGGCATCGTCTCCTTTGGAAGCATTGATCTCCGCAGACCTCTCGAGTTTTCAAAGGATGTGAGGCCTCCGGTCGCGATGAGGCGGAGGACTAGGTCTTTCTCTGTGGTCTACACAGGGGATTCAGACATCCCTTCGTCTTGGGAGATGCAAGACGAGCCTGCATTCAATTCACTACAGGGATATCTGGCCTTACTTCGAGTGTGAGCATCTCGGTGTCCATTCCCCTTGAGGCCACAAACTCAG
Source organism: Dama dama (assembly GCF_033118175.1). Lineage (NCBI taxonomy): Eukaryota > Metazoa > Chordata > Mammalia > Artiodactyla > Cervidae > Dama > Dama dama. The sequence continues at coordinate 3,048,774 of NW_026870879.1, read as the reverse complement.
GGTCCCTCTCACATACCTGTAGCTGAGAGAAGCCTCCTCTTGAGGTGCTTGTGGAAAGTTGGTATTCCTCTTGAGTCGAAGCCAGCGACTAAGCTCTCATCTCGAGTTAATTTCTGGTCCACGGAGCCATTTCATGTTGCTCCAGTGACCTCAGGATCCCTCTAGACTTGAGACAGTGATCTTGGGTTTTCTCTGGAATGCCATCAAGGAAATCAAGGCTCCTTTCACGTTTGATGTGGAACACGGAATTGCTCTGCACGCATTGCAGGGGAATCGGGCCTCATCTCGCGGCCAGGGGGAAGTCTCATGGTTTTTTTCAAGTTGCGGCCGGAACCTGGGGTATATTCTCGTGTTGCGACGGGGAGGGCCCGTCCAGACACGTGTTTGTTCAGCGACGTCAGGACTCCTGCCTAGGTGCGAGGAACACCTCGGGATTCTCCTCGAGTCTTGGCATGGCAATTGGGACGCGTCTCCACTTGAGGCGGGAGACCCAGTTTCCCTTTCCACGTGCCACAGGGATCCTGGGACTCCTATCCATTTTCAAGAGGAGTCAGGCATCGTCTCCTTTGGAAGCATTGATCTCCATGGACCTCTCGAATTTTCAAAGGATGTGAGGCCTCCGGTCGCGATGAGGCGGAGGACTAGGTCTTTCTCTGTGGTCTCCACAGGGGATTCAGACATCCCTTCGTCTTGGGAGATGCTAGCCGAGCCTGCATTCAATTCACTGCAGGGATATCCAGCCTTAGTTCGAGTCAGAGCATCTCGGTGTCCATTCCACTTGAGGCCACAAACTCAGGGTCCCTCTCACATACCTGTAGCTGACAGAAGCCTCCTCTTGAGGTGCTTGTGGAAAGTTGGTGTTCTTCTTGAGTAGAAGCCAAGGACTAAGCTCTCATCTCGAGTTGATTTGGGGTCCACGGAGCCCTTTCTTGTTGCTCCAGTGACCTCAGGATCCCTCTAGACTTGAGACAGTGATCTTGGGTTTTCTCTGGAGTGCCATCAAGGAAATCAAGGCTCCTTTCACGTTTGATGTGGAACACGGAATTGCTCTGCATGCAGTGCAGGGGAATCGGGCCTCATCTCACGGCGAGGGGGAAGTCTCATGGTTTTCCTCGAGTTGCGGCCGGAACCTGGGGTATATTCTCGAGTTACGACGGGGAGGGCCCTTCCAGACACGTGTTTGTTCAGCGATGTCAGGACTCCTGCCTAGGTGCGAGGGACACCTCGGGATTCTCCTCGAGTCTTGGCATGGCAATTGGGACGCGTCTCCACGTGAGGCGGGAGACCCAGGGTCCCTTTCCCCGTGTCACAGGGATCCTGGGACTCCTATCCATTTTCAAGAGGAGTCAGGCATCGTCTCCTTTGGAAGCATTGATCTCCGCAGACCTCTCGAGTTTTCAAAGGATGTGAGGCCTCCGGTCGCGATGAGGCGGAGGACTAGGTCTTTCTCTGTGGTCTACACAGGGGATTCAGACATCCCTTCGTCTTGGGAGATGCAAGACGAGCCTGCATTCAATTCACTACAGGGATATCTGGCCTTACTTCGAGTGTGAGCATCTCGGTGTCCATTCCCCTTGAGGCCACAAACTCAGGGTCCCTCTCACATACCTGTAGCTGAGAGAAGCCTCCTCTTGAGGTGCTTGTGGAAAGTTGGTATTCCTCTTGAGTCGAAGCCAGCGACTAAGCTCTCATCTCGAGTTAATTTCTGGTCCACGGAGCCATTTCATGTTGCTCCAGTGACCTCAGGATCCCTCTAGACTTGAGACAGTGATCTTGGGTTTTCTCTGGAATGCCATCAAGGAAATCAAGGCTCCTTTCACGTTTGATGTGGAACACGGAATTGCTCTGCACGCATTGCAGGGGAATCGGGCCTCATCTCGCGGCCAGGGGGAAGTCTCATGGTTTTTTTCAAGTTGCGGCCGGAACCTGGGGTATATTCTCGTGTTGCGACGGGGAGGGCCCGTCCAGACACGTGTTTGTTCAGCGACGTCAGGACTCCTGCCTAGGTGCGAGGAACACCTCGGGATTCTCCTCGAGTCTTGGCATGGCAATTGGGACGCGTCTCCACTTGAGGCGGGAGACCCAGTTTCCCTTTCCACGTGCCACAGGGATCCTGGGACTCCTATCCATTTTCAAGAGGAGTCAGGCATCGTCTCCTTCGGAAGTATTGTTCTCCGCGGTCCTCTCGAGTTTTCAAAGGATATGAGGCCTCCGGTTGCGTTGAGGTGGAGGACTAGGTCTTTCTCTGTGGTCTCCACACGGGATTCAGACAACACTTCGTCTTGGGAGATGCAAGACGAGCCTGCATTCAGTTCACTGCAGGGATATCCGGCCTTACTTTGAGTCAGAGCATCACGGTGTCCATTCCACTTGAGGCCACAAACTCGGGGTCCCTCAAATATACCTGTAGCTGAGAGAAGCCTCCTCTTGAGGTGCTTGTGGAAAGTTGGTATTCCTCTTGAGTCGAAGCCAGGGACTAAGCTCTCATCTCGAGTTGATTTGGGGTCCACGGAGCCCTTTCCTGTTAGTCCAGTGACCTCAGGATCCCTCTAGACTTGAGACAGTGATCTTGGGTTTTCTCTGGAGTGCCATCAAGGAAATCAAGGCTCCTTTCACGTTTGATGTGGAACATGGAATTGCTCTGCACGCAGTGCAGGGAAATCGGGCCTCATCTCGCGGCAAGGAGGATGTCTCATGGTTTTTCTAAGTAGCGGCCGGAACCTGGGGTATATTCTCGAGTTACGACGCGGAGGGCCCTTCCAGACACGTCTTTGTTCAGCGACGTCAGGACTACTGCCTAGGTGCGAGGGACACCTCGGGATTCTCCTCGAGTCTTGGCATGGCAATTGGGACGCGTCTCCACGTGAGGCGGGAGACCCAGGGTCCCTTTCCACGTGCCACAGGGATCCTGGGACTCCTATCCATTTTCAAGAAGAGTCAGGCATCTTCTCCTTTGGAAGCATTGATCTCCGCGGACCTCTCGAATTTTCAAAGGATGTGAGGCCTCAGGTCGCGAAGAGGCGGAGAACTAGGTCTTTCTCTGTGGTCTCCACAGGGGATTCAGACAACCCTTCGTCTTGGGAGATGCAAGACGAGCCTGCATTCACTTCCCTGCAGGGATATCCGGCCTTACTTCGAGTCAGAGCATCTCGGTGTCCATTACACTTGAGGCCACAAACTCAGGGTCCCTCTCACATACCTGTAGCTGAGAGAAGCCTCCTCTTGAGGTGCTTGTGAAAAGTTGTTATTCCTCTTGATTCGAAGCCAGGGACTAAGCTCTCATCTCGAGTTGATTTGGGGTCCACGGAGCCCTTTCGTGTTGCTCCAGTGACCTCAGGATCCCTCTAGACTTGAGACAGTGATCTTGGGTTTTCTCTGGAGTGCCATCAAGGAAATCATGGCTCCTTTCATGTTTGTTGTGGAACACGAAATTGGTCTGCAAGCAGTGCTGGGGAATCGGCCTTAATCTCGCGGGCGAGGGGGAAGTCTCATGGTGTTTCTCGAGTTGCGGCCGAAACCTGGGGTATATTCTCGAGTTTCGATGGGGAGGGCCCTTCCAGACCCGTGTTTGTTCAGCGACGTCAGGACTTCTGCCTACGTGCGAGGGACACCTCGGTATTATCCTCGAGTCTTGGCATGGCAATTGGGACGCGTCTCCTCGTGAGGCACGAGACCCAGTGTCCCTTTCCACGTCCCACAGGGATCCTGGGACTCCTATCCATTTTCAAGAGGAGTCAGGCATCGTCTCCTTTGTAAGCATTGATCTCGGCGGACCTCTCGAGTTTTCAAAGGATTTGAGGCCTCCGGTCGCGATGAGGCGGAGAACTAGGTCTTTCTCTGTGGTCTCCCCGGGGGATTCACACATCGCTTCGTCTTGGGAGATGCAAGACCAGCCTACATTCAATTCACTGCAGGGATATCGGGTTTACTTCAAGTCAGAGCATCTTGGTGTCCATTCCACTTGAGGCCACAAACTCAGGGTCCCTCTCACATACCTGTTGCTTAGAGAATCCTCCTCTTGAGGTGCTTGTGAAAAGTTGGTATTCCTCTTGAGTCTAAGCCAGGGATTAAGCTCTCATCTCGAGTTGATTTGGGGTCCACGGAGCCCTTTCGTGTTGCTCCAGTGACCTCAGGATCCCTCTAGACTTGAGACAGTGATCTTGGGTTTTCTCTGGAGTGCCATCAAGGAAATCAAGGCTCCTTTCACGTTTGATGCGGAACACGGAATTGCTCTGCATGCAGTGCAAGGGAATCGGGCCTCATCTCGCGGCGAGGGGGAAGTCTCATGGTTTTTCTCGAGTTGTGGCCAGAACCTGGGGTATATTCTCGAGTTACGACGGGGAGGGTCCTTCCAGACATGTGTTTGTTCAGCGACGTCAGGACTCCTGCCTAGGTGCGAGGGACACCTCGGGATTCTCCTCGAGTCTTGGCATGGCAATTGGGACGCTTCTCCACGTGAGGCGGGAGACCCACGGTCCCTTTCCACGTGCCACAGGGATCCTCAGACTCCTATCCATTTTCAAGAGGAGTCAGGCATCGTCTCCTTTGGAAGCATTGATCTCCGCGGACCTCTAGAGTTTTCAAAGGATGGGAGGCCTTCAGTCGCGATGAGTCGGAGAACCAGGTCTTTCTCTCTGGTCTCCACAGGGGATTCATAAATCTCTTCGTCTTGAGAGATGCAAGACGAGCCTGCATTCAATTCACTGTTGGGATATCCGGCCTTACTTCGAGTCAGAGCATCAAGGTGTCCATTCCACTTGAGGCCACAAAATCAGGGTAACTCTCATATACTTGTAGCTGAGAGAAGCCTCCTCTTGAGGTGCTTGTGGAAAGTTGGTATTCCTCTTGAGTCAAAGCCAGGGACTAAGCTCTCATCTCGAGTTGATTTGGGGTCCCCGGAGCCCTTTGCTGTAGCTACAGTGACCTCTGGGTGCCTCTAGACTTGAGACAGTGATCTTGGCTTTTCTCTGGAGTGCCATCAAGGAAATCAAGGCTCCTTTCAAGTTTGATGTGGAACACGGAATTTCTCTGCACGCAGTGCGGGGGAATCGGGCCTCATCTCGCGGAGAGGGGGAAGTCTCATGGTTTTTCTCGAGTTGCGGCCGGAACCTGGGGTATATTCTCGAGTTACGACGGGGAGGGCCCTTCCAGACACGTGTTTGTTCAGCGACGCCGGACTCCTGCCTAGGTGCGAGGGACACCTTGGGTTTCTCCTCGAGTCTTGGCATGGCAATTGTGACGCGTCTCCACTAGCGGCGGGAGACCCAGGGTCCCTTTCCACATGCCACAGGGATCCTGGGACTCCTATCCATTTTCAAGAGGAGTCAGGCATCGTCTCCTTTCGAAGCATTGATCTCCGCAGACCTCTCGAGTTTTCAAAGGACGTGAGGCCTCCGGTCGCGATGAGGCGGAGGACTAGGTCTTTCTCTGTGGTCTCCACAGGGGATTCAGACAGCCCTTCGTCTTGGGAGATGCAAGACGAGCCTGCATTCAATTCACTGCAGGGATATCCGGCCTTATTTCGAGTCAGAGCATCTCGGTGTCCATTCCACTTGAGGCCACAAACTCAGGGTCCTTCTCACATACATGTAGCTGAGAGAAGCCTCCTCTTGAGGTGCTTGTGGAAAGTTGGTATTCCTCTTGAGTCGAAGCCAGGGACTAAGCTCTCATCTCGAGTAGATTTGGGGTCCATGGAGCCCTTTCGTGTTGCTCCAGTGACCTCAGGATCCCTCTAGACTCTAGACAGTGATCTTGGGTTTTCTCTGGAGTGCCATCAAGGATATCAAGGCTCCTTTCACGTTTGATGTGGAACATGGAATTGCTCTGCACGCAGTGCAGGGGAATCGGGGCTCATCTCGCGGCGAGGGGGAAGTTGCATTGTTTTTCTCTAGTTGCAGCCATAACCTGGGGTATATTCTCGAGTTACGACGGGGAGGGCCTTTTGAGACACTTGTTTGTTCAGCGACGTCAGGACTCCTGCCTATGTGCGAGGCACACCTCGGGATTCTCCTCGAGTCTTGGCATGGCAATTGGGACGCCTCTCCACGAGCGGTGGGAGACCCAGGGTCCCTTTCCACGTGCCACAGGCATCCTGGGACTCCTATCCATTTTCAAGAGGAGTCAGGCATCGTCTCCTTTGGAAGCATTGATCTACATGGACCTCTCGAGTTTTCAAAGAATGTGAGGCCTCCGGTCGCGATGAGGCGAAGAACTAGGTCTTTCTCTGTGGTCTCCACAGGGGATTCAGACATCCCTTCGTCTTGGGAGATGCAAGACGAGCCTGCATTTAATTCACGGCAGGGATATCCGGGCTTACTTCGAGTCAGAGCATCTCGGTGTCCATTCCACTTGAGGCCACAAACTCAGGGTCCCTCTCACATACCTGTAGCTGAGAGAAGCCTACTCTTGAGATGCTTGTGGAAAGTTGGTATTCCTCTTGAGTCGAAGCCAGGGACTAAGCTCTCATCTCGAGTTGATTTGGGGTCCATGGAGCCATTTCGTGTTGCTCCAGTGACCTCAGGATCCCTCTAGACTTGAGACAGTGATCTTGGGTTTTCTCTGGAGTGCCATCAAGGAAATCAAGGCTCCTTTCACGTTTGATGTGGAACACGGAATTGCTCTGCATGCAGTGCAGGAGAATCGGGCCTCATCTCGCGGCGAGGGGGAAGTCTCATTGTTGTTCTCGAGCTGCGGCCGGAACCTGGGGTATATTCTCGAGTTACGACGGGGAGGGCCCTTCCAGACATATGTTTGTTCAGCGACGTCAGGACTCCTGCCTAGGTGTGAGGGACACCTCGCGATTCTCCTCGAGTCTTGGCATGGCAATTGGGACGCGTCTCCTCGTGAGGCGGGAGACCCAGGGTCCCTTTCCACGTTCCACAGGGATCCTGGGACTCCTATCCATTTTCAAGATGAGTCAGGCATCGTCTCCTTTGGAAGCATTGATCTCCGCGGACCTCTCGAGTTGTCAAAGGATGTGAGGCCTCCGGTCGCGATGAGGCGGAGAACTAGGTCTTTCTCTGTGGTCTGCATAGGGTATTCAGACATCCTTTCGCCTTGGGAGATGCAAGACGAGCCTGCATTCAATTCACTGCAGGGATATCCGGCCTTACTTCGAGTCAGAGCATCTTGGTGTCCATTCCACTTGAGGCCTCAAACTCAGGGTCCCTCTCACATACCTGTAGCTGAGAGAAGCCTCCTCTTGAGGTGCTTGTGGAAAGTTGGTATTCCTCTTGAGTCGAAGCCAGGGACTAAGCTCTCATCTCGAGTTGATTTGGGGTCCACGGAGCCCTTTTGTGTTGCTCCAGTGACCTCAGGTTCCCTCTAGACTTGAGACAGTGATCTTGGGTTTTCTCTGGAGTGCCATCAAGGAAATCAAGGCTCCTTTCACGTTTGATGTGGAACACGGAATTGCTCTACACGCAGGGCAGGGGAATCGGGCCTCATCTCGCAGCGAGGTGGAAGTCTCATGGTTTTTCTCGAGTTGCGGCCGGATCCTGGGGTATATTCGCGAGTTACGACGGGGAGGGCCCTTCCAGACACGTGTTTGTTCAGCAACGTCAGGACTCCTGCCTAGGTGCGAGGGACACCTCGGGATTCTCCTCGAGTCTTCGCATGGCAATTGGGACGCGTCTCCACGTGAGGCGGGAGACCCAGGGTCCCGTTCCACGTGCCACAGGGATCCTGGGACTCCTATCCATTCCCAAGAGGAGTCAGGCATCGTCTCCTTTGGAAGCATTGATCTCCGTGGACCTCTCGAGTTTTCAAAGGATGTGAGGCCTCCGGTCGCGATGAGGCGGAGAACTAGGTCTTTCTCTGTGGTCTCCACAGGGGATTCAGACATCCCTTCGGATTGGGAGATGCAAGACGAGCCTGCATTCAATTCACTGCAGGGATATCCGGCCTTACTTCGAGTCAGAGCATCTCGGTGTCCATTCCACTTGAGGCCACAATCTCAGGGTCCCTCTCACATACCTGTAGCTGAGAGAAGCCTCCTCTTGAGGTGCTTCTGGAAATTTGGTATTCCTCTTGAGTGGAAGCCAGGGACTAAGCTCTCATCTCGAGTTGATTTGGGGTCCACGGAGCGCTTTCGAGTTGCTCCAGTCACCTCAGGATCCCTCTAGACTTGAGGCATTGATCTTGGGTTTTCTCTGGAGTGCCATCAAGGAAATCAAGGCTCCTTTCACGTTTGATGAAGATCACGGAATTGCTCTGCACGCAGTGCAGGGGAATCGGGCCTCATCTCTCGGCGAGGGAGAAGTCTCATGGTTTTTCTCGAGTTGCGGCCAGAACCTGGGATATATTCTCGAGTTACGACGGGGAGGGCCCTTCCAAACACATGTTTGTTCAGCGACGTCAGGACTCCTGCCTAGGTGGGAGGGACACCTCGGGATTCTCCTCTAGTCTTCGCATGGCAATTGGGACGCGTCTCCACGTGAGGCGGGAGACCCAGGGTCCCTTTCCACGTGCCACAGGGATCCTGGGACTCCTATCCATTTTCTAGAGCAGTCAGGCATCGGCTCCTTTGGAAGCATTGATCTCCGCGGACCTCTCGAGTTTTCAAAGGATGTGAGGCCTCCGTTCGCGATGAAACGGAGAACTAGGTCTTTCTCTGTGGTCTCCACAGGGGATTCAGACACCCCTTCTTCTTGGGAGATGCAAGAGGAGCCTGCATTCAATTCACTGCAGGGATATCCCGCCTTACTTCGAGTCAGAGCATCTCGGTGTCCATTCCACTTGAGGCCACAAACTCAGGGTCCCTCTCACATACCTGTAGCTGAGAGAAGCCTCCTCTTGAGGTACTTGTGGAAAGTTGGTATTCCTCTTGAGTCGAAGCCAGGGACTAAGCTCTCATCTCGAGTTGATTTGGGGTCCACGGAGCCCTTTCGTGTTGCTCCAGTGACCTCAGGATCCCTCTAGACTTGAGACAGTGATCTTGGGTTTTCTCTGGAGTGCCATCAAGGAAATCATGGCTCCTTTCATGTTTGTTGTGGAACACGAAATTGGTCTGCAAGCAGTGCTGGGGAATCGGCCTTAATCTCGCGGGCGAGGGGGAAGTCTCATGGTGTTTCTCGAGTTGCGGCCGAAACCTGGGGTATATTCTCGAGTTTCGATGGGTAGGGCCCTTCCAGACCCGTGTTTGTTCAGCGACGTCAGGACTTCTGCCTACGTGCGAGGGACACGTCGGTATTATCCTCGAGTCTTGGCATGGCAATTGGGACGCGTCTCCTCGTGAGACACGAGACCCAGTGTCCCTTTCCACGTCCCACAGGGATCCTGGGACTCCTATCCATTTTCAAGAGGAGTCAGGCATCGTCTCCTTTGTAAGCATTGATCTCGGCGGACCTCTCGAGTTTTCAAAGGATTTGAGGCCTCCGGTCGCGATGAGGCGGAGAACTAGGTCTTTCTCTGTGGTCTCCCCGGGGGATTCACACATCGCTTCGTCTTGGGAGATGCAAGACCAGCCTACATTCAATTCACTGCAGGGATATCGGGTTTACTTCAAGTCAGAGCATCTTGGTGTCTATTCCACTTGAGGCCACAAACTCAGGGTCCCTCTCACATACCTGTAGCTGAGAGAATCCTCCTCTTGAGGTGCTTGTGAAAAGTTGGTATTCCTCTTGAGTCTAAGCCAGGGATTAAGCTCTCATCTCGAGTTGATTTGGGGTCCCCGGAGCCCTTTCGTGTTGCTCCAGTGACCTCAGGATCCCTCTAGACTTGAGACAGTGATCTTGGGTTTTCTCTGGAGTGCCATCAAGGAAATCAAGGCTCCTTTCACGTTTGATGCGGAACACGGAATTGCTCTGCATGCAGTGCAAGGGAATCGGGCCTCATCTCGCGGCGAGGGGGAAGTCTCATGGTTTTTCTCGAGTTGTGGCCAGAACCTGGGGTATATTCTAGAGTTACGACGGGGAGGGTCCTTCCAGACATGTGTTTGTTCAGCGACGTCAGGACTCCTGCCTAGGTGCGAGGGACACCTCGGGATTCTCCTCGAGTCTGGACATGGCAATTGGGACGCGTCTCCGCGTGAGGCGTGAGACCCAGGGTCCCTTTCCCCGTGCCACAGGGATCCTGGGACTCCTATCCATTTTCAAGAGGAGTCAGGCATCGTCTCCTTTGGAAGCATTGATCTCCGCGGACCTCTCGAGTTTTCAAAGGATGTGAGGCCTCCGGTCGCGATGAGGCGGAGGACTAGGTCTTTCTCTGTGGTCTCCACAGGGGATTCAGACATCCCTTCGTCTTGGGAGATTCAAGACGAGCCTGCATTCAATTCACTGCAGGGATATCCGGCCTTACTTCGAGTCAGAGCATCTCGGTGTCCATTCCACTTGAGGCCAAAACTCAGGGTTCCTCTCACATACCTGTAGCTGAGAGAAGCCTCCTCTTGAGGTGCTTGTGGAAAGTTGGTATTCCTCTTGAGTCGAAGCCAGGGACTAAGCTCTCATCTCGAGTTGATTTGGGGTCCACGGAGCCCTTTCGTGTTGCTCCAGTGACCTCAGGATCCCTCTAGACTTGAGACAGTGTTCTTGGGTTTTCTCTGGAGTGCCATCAAGGAAATCAAGGCTCCTTTCACGTTTGATGTGGAACACGGAATTGCTCTGCACGCAGTGCAGGGGAATCGGGCCTCATCTCGGGGCGAGGGGGAAGTCTCATGGTTTTTCTCGAGTTGCGGCTGGAACCTGGGGTATATTCTCGAGTTACGACGGGGAGGGCCCTTCCAGACACGTGTTTGTTCAGCGCCGTCAGGACTCCTGCCTAGGTGCGAGGGACACCTCAGGATAATCCTCGAGTCTTGGCATGGCAATTGGGACGCGTCTCCACGTGAGGCGGGAGACCCAGTGTCCCTTCCAACGTGAAACAGGGATCCTGGGACTCCTATCCATTTTCAAGAGGAGTCAGGCATCGTCTCCTTTGGAAGCATTGATCTCCGCCGGCCTCTCGAGTTTTCAAACGATGTGAGGCCTCCGGGCGCAATGAGGCGGAGAACTAGGTCTTTCTCTGTGGTCTCCACATGGGATTCAGACATCCCTTCGTCTTAGGAGATGCAAAACGAGCCTGCATTCAATTCACTGCAGGGATATCCGGCCTTACTTCGAGTCAGAGCATCTCGGTGTCCATTCCCCTTGAGGCCACAAACTCAGGGTCCCTCTCCCATACCTTTAGCTGAGAGAAGCCTCCTCTTGAGGTGCTTGTGGAAAGTTGGTATTCCTCTTGAGTTAAAGCCAGGGACTAAGCTCTCATCTCGAGTTGATCTGGGGTCCACAGAGCCCTTTCTTGTTGCTCCAGTGACCTCAGGATCCCTCTAGACTTGAGACAGTGATCTTGGGTTTTCTCTGGAGTGTCATCAAGGAAATCAAGGCTCCTTTCACGTTTGATGTGGAACACAGAATTGCTCTGCACGCCGTGAAGGTGAATCGGGCCTCATCTCGAGGCCAGGGGGAAATCTCATGGTTTTTCTCGAGTTGCGGCCGGAACCTGGGGTATATTCTCGAGTTACGACGGGGAGGGCCATTCCAGACACGTGTTTGTTCAGCGACGTCAGGACTCCTGCCTAGGTGCGAGGGACACCTCGGGATTCTCCTCGAGTCTGGACAAGGCAATTGGGACGCGTCTCCCCGTGAGGCGGGAGACCCAGGGTCCCTTTCCACGTGCCACATGGATCCTGGGACTCCTATCTATTTTCAAGAGGAGTCAGGCATCGTCTCCTTTGGAAGCATTGATCTCCGCGGACCTCTCGAGTTTTCAAAGGATGTGAGGCCTCCGGTCGCGATGAGGCGGAGGACTAGGTCTTTCGCTGTGGTCTCCACAGGGGATTCAGACATCCCTTCGTCTTGGGAGATGCAAGACGAGCCTGCATTCAATTCACTGCAGGGATATCCGGCCTTACTTCGAGTCAGAGCATCTCGGTGTCCATTCCACTTGAGGCCACAAACTCAGGGTCCCTCTCACATACCTGTAGCTGAGAGAAGCCTCCTCTTGAGATGCTTGTGGAAAGTTGGTATTCCTCTTGAGTCGAAGCCAGGGACTAAGCTCTCATCTCGAGTTGATTTGGGGTCCACGGATCCCTTTCCTCTTGCTCCAGTGACCTCAGGATCCCTCTAGACTTGAGCCAGTGATCTTGGGTTTTCTCTACAGTGCCATGAAGAAAATCAAGTCTCCTTTCACGTTTGATGTTGAACACGGAATTGCTCTGCACGCAGTGCAGGGGAATCGGGCCTCATCTCGGGGCGAGGGGGAAGTCTCATGGTTTTTCTCGAGTTGCGGCCGGAACCTGGGGTATATTCTCGAGTTACGACGGGGAGGGCCCTTCCAGACAGGTGTTTGTTCAGCGCCGTCAGGACTCCTGCCTAGGTGCGAGGGACACCTCGGGATTCCCCTCGAGTCTTGGCATGGCAATTGGGAGGCGTCTCCACGTGAGGCGGGAGACCCAGGGTCCCTTTCCCCGTGCCACAGGGATCCTGGGACTCCTATCCATTTTCAAGAGGAGTCAGGCATCGTCTCCTTTGGAAGCATTGATCTCCGCAGACCTCTCGAGTTTTCAAAGGATGTGAGGCCTCCGGTCTTGATGAGGCGGAGGACTAGGTCTTTCTCTGTCGTCTCCACAGGGGATTCAGACATCCCTTCGTCTTGGGAGATGCAAGACGAGCCTGCATTCAATTCACTGCAGGGATATCCGGCCTTACATCGAGTCAGAGCATCTCTGTGTTCTTTCCACTTGAGGCCACAAACTCAGGGTCCCTCTCACATACCTGTAGCTGAGAGAAGCCTCCTCTTGAGGTGCTTGTGGAAAGTTGGTATTCCTCTTGAGTCGAAGCCAGGGACTAACCTCTCATCTCGAGTTGATATGGGGTCCACGGAGCCCTTTCTTGTTGCTCCAGTGACATCAGGATCCCTCTAGACTTGAGACAGTGATCTTGGGTTTTCTCTGGAGTGCCATCAAGGAAATCAAGCCTCCTTTCACGTTTGATGTGGAACACGGAATTGCTCTGCACGCAGTGCAGGGGAATCGGGCCTAATCTCGTGGCGAGGGGGAAGTCTCATGGTTTTTCTCGAGTTGCGGCCGGAACCTGGGGTATATTCTCGAGTTACGACGGGGAGGGCCCTTCCAGACACGTGTTTGTTCAGCGAAGTCAAGACTCCTGCCTAAGTGCGAGGGACACCTCGGGATTCTCCTCGAGTCTTGGCATGGAAATTGGGACGCGTCTCCACGTGAGGCGGGAGACCCAGGGTCCCTTTCCACGTGCCACAGGGATCCTGGGACTCCTATCCATTTTCAAGAGGAGTCAGGCATCGTCTCCTTTGGAAGCATTGATCTCCGCGGACCTCTCGAGTTTTCAAAGATGTGAGGCCTCCGGTCGCGATGAGGTGGAGGACTAGGTCTTTCTCTGTGGTCTCCACAGGGGATTCAGACATCCCTTCGTCTTGGGAGATGCTAGCCGAGGCTGCATTCAATTCACTGCAGGGATATCCGGTGTTACTTCGAGTCGGAGCATCTCGGTGTCCATTCCACTTGAGGTCACAAACTCATGGTCCCTCTCACATACCTGTAGCTGAGAGAAGCCTCCTCTTGAGGTGCTTGTGGAAAGTTGGTATTCCTCTTGAGTCGAAGCCAGGGACTAAGCTCTCATCTCGAGTTGATTTGGGGTCCACGGATCCCTTTCCTCTTGCTCCAGTGACCCAGGATCCCTCTAGACTTGAGCCAGTGATCTTGGGTTTTCTCTGGAGTGCCATCAAGGAAATCAAGGCTCTTTTCACGTTTGATGTGGAACACGGAATTGCTCTGCACGCAGTGCAGGGGATTCGGGCCTCATCTCGTGGCGAGGGGGAAGTCTCATGGTTTTTCTCGAGTTGCGGCCGGAACCTGGGATATATTCTCGAGTTACGACGGGGAGGGCCCTTCAAGACACGAGTTTGTTCAGCGACGTCAGGACTCCTGCCTAGGTGCGAGGGACACCTCGGGATTCTCCTCGAGTCTTGGCATGGCAATTGGGACGCGTCTCCACGTGAGGCGGGAGACCCAGGGTCCCTTTCCCCGTGTCACAGGGATCCTGGGACTCCTATCCATTTTCAAGAGGAGTCAGGCATCGTCTCCTTTGGAAGCATTGATCTCCGCGGACCTCTCGAGTTTTCAAAGGATGTGAGGCCTCCGGTCGCGATGAGGCGGAGGACTAGGTCTTTCTCTGTGGTCTACACAGGGGATTCAGACATCCCTTCGTCTTGGGAGATGCAAGACGAGCCTGCATTCAATTCACTACAGGGATATCTGGCCTTACTTCGAGTGTGAGCATCTCGCTGTCCATTCCCCTTGAGGCCACAAACTCAGGGTCCCTCTCACATACCTGTAGCTGAGAGAAGCCTCCTCTTGAGGTGCTTGTGGAAAGTTGGTATTCCTCTTGAGTCGAAGCCAGCGACTAAGCTCTCATCTCGAGTTAATTTCTGGTCCACGGAGCCATTTCATGTTGCTCCAGTGACCTCAGGATCCCTCTAGACTTGAGACAGTGATCTTGGGTTTTCTCTGGAATGCCATCAAGGAAATCAAGGCTCCTTTCACGTTTGATGTGGAACACGGAATTGCTCTGCACGCATTGCAGGGGAATCGGGCCTCATCTCGCGGCCAGGGGGAAGTCTCATGGTTTTTTTCAAGTTGCGGCCGGAACCTGGGGTATATTCTCGTGTTGCGACGGGGAGGGCCCGTCCAGACACGTGTTTGTTCAGCGACGTCAGGACTCCTGCCTAGGTGCGAGGAACACCTCGGGATTCTCCTCGAGTCTTGGCATGGCAATTGGGACGCGTCTCCACTTGAGGCGGGAGACCCAGTTTCCCTTTCCACGTGCCACAGGGATCCTGGGACTCCTATCCATTTTCAAGAGGAGTCAGGCATCGTCTCCTTTGGAAGCATTGATCTCCATGGACCTCTCGAATTTTCAAAGGATGTGAGGCCTCCGGTCGCGATGAGGCGGAGGACTAGGTCTTTCTCTGTGGTCTCCACAGGGGATTCAGACATCCCTTCGTCTTGGGAGATGCTAGCCGAGCCTGCATTCAATTCACTGCAGGGATATCCAGCCTTAGTTCGAGTCAGAGCATCTCGGTGTCCATTCCACTTGAGGCCACAAACTCAGGGTCCCTCTCACATACCTGTAGCTGACAGAAGCCTCCTCTTGAGGTGCTTGTGGAAAGTTGGTGTTCTTCTTGAGTAGAAGCCAAGGACTAAGCTCTCATCTCGAGTTGATTTGGGGTCCACGGAGCCCTTTCTTGTTGCTCCAGTGACCTCAGGATCCCTCTAGACTTGAGACAGTGATCTTGGGTTTTCTCTGGAGTGCCATCAAGGAAATCAAGGCTCCTTTCACGTTTGATGTGGAACACGGAATTGCTCTGCATGCAGTGCAGGGGAATCGGGCCTCATCTCACGGCGAGGGGGAAGTCTCATGGTTTTCCTCGAGTTGCGGCCGGAACCTGGGGTATATTCTCGAGTTACGACGGGGAGGGCCCTTCCAGACACGTGTTTGTTCAGCGATGTCAGGACTCCTGCCTAGGTGCGAGGGACACCTCGGGATTCTCCTCGAGTCTTGGCATGGCAATTGGGACGCGTCTCCACGTGTGGCGGGAGACCCATTGTCCCTTTCCAGGTGCCACAGGGATCCTGGGACTCCTATCCATTTTCAAGAGGAGTCAGTCATTGTCTCCTTTGGAAGCATTGATCTCCGCGGACGTCTCGAGTTTTCAAAGAATTTGAGGCTTCCGGTCGCTTCGAAGCGGACGACTAGGTCTTTCTCTGTGGTCTCCACAGGGGATTCAGACATCCCTTCGTCTTGGGAGATGCAAGACGAGCCTGCATTCAATTCACTGCAGGGATATCCGGCCTTACTTCGAGTCAGAGCATCTCCGTGTCCATTCCATTTGAGGCCACAAACTCAGGGTCCCTCTCACATACCTGTAGCTGAGAGAAGCCTCCTCTTGAGGTGCTTGTGGAAAGTTGGTATTCCTCTTGAGTCGAAGCCAGGGACTAAGCTCTCATCTCGAGTTGATTTGGGGTCCACGGAGCCCTTTCATGTTGCTACAGTGACCTCAGGATCCCTCTAGACTTGAGACAGTGATCTTGGGTTTTCTCTGGAGTACCATCAAGGAAATCAAGGTTCCTTTCATTTTTGATGTGGAATACGGAATTGCTCTGCACGCAGGGCAGGGGAATCGGGCCTGATCTCGCGGCGAGGGGGAAGTCTCATGGTTTTTCTCGAGTTGCGGCCGGAACCTGGGGTATATTCTCGAGTTACGACGGGAGGGCCCTTCCAGACACGTGTTTGTTCAGCGACCTCAGGACTCCTGCCTAGGTGCGAGGGACACCTCGGGATTCTCCTCGAGTCTTGGCATGGCAATTGGGACGCATCTCCACATGAGGCGGGAGACCCAGGGTCCCTTTCCACGTGCCACACTGATCCTGGGACTCCTATCCATTTTCATGAGGAGTCAGGCATCGTCTCCTTTGGAAGCATTGATCTCTGCAGACCTCTCGAGTTTTCAAAGGATGTGAGGCCTCCGGTCGCAATGAGGCGGAGGACTAGGTCTTTCTCTGTGGTCTCCACAGGGGATTCAGACATCCCTTCATCTTGGGAGATGCAAGACGAGCCTACATTCAATTCACTACAGGGATATCCGGCCTTACTTCGAGTCAGAGCATCTCTTTGTCCATTCCACTTGAGGCCACAAACTCAGGGTTCCTCTCACATACCTGTAGCTGAGAGAAGCCTCCTCTTGAGGTGCTTGTGGAAAGTTGGTATTCCTCTTGAGTCGAAGCCAGGGACTAAGCTCTCATCTCGAGTTGACTTGGGGTCCACGGAGCCCTTTCGTGTTGCTCCAGTGACCTCAGGATCCCTCTAGACTTGAGACAGTGATCTTGGGTTTTCTCTGGAGTGCCATCAAGGAAATCAAGGCTCCTTTCACGTTTGATGTGGAACACGGAATTGCTCTGCATGCAGTGCAGGGGAATCTGGCCTCATCTCGCGGCGAGGGGGAAGTCTCATGGTTTGTTTTCGAGTTGCGGCCGGAACCTTGGGTATATTCTCGAGATACGACGGGGAGGGCCCTTCCAGACACGTGTTTGTTCAGCGACGTCAGGATTCCTGCCTAGGTGGGAGGGACACCTCGGGATTCTCCTCGAGTCTTCGCAAGGCAATTTGGACGCATCTCCACGTGAGGCGGGAGACCCAGGGTCCCTTTCCACGTGCCACAGGGATCCTGGGACTCCTATCCATTTTCAAGAGGAGTCAGGCATCGTCTCCTTTGGAAGCATTGATCTCCGCGGACCTCTCGAGTTTTCAAAGGATGTGAGGCCTCCGCTCGCGATGAGGCGGAGTACTCGGTCTTTCTCTGTCATCTCCACAGGGGATTCAGACATCCCTTCATCTTGGGAGATGCAAGACGAGCCTGCATTCAATTCACTGCAGGGATATCCGGCCTTACTTCGAGTCAGAGCATCTCAGTGTCCATTCCATTTGAGGCCACAATCTCAGGGTCCCTCTCACATACCTGTAGCTCAGAGAACCCACCTCTTGAGGTGCTTGTGGAAAGTTGGTATTCCTCTTACTCGAAGCCAGGGACTAAGCTCTCATCTCGAGTTGATTTGGGGTCCACAGAGCCCTTTCGTGTTGCTCCAGTGACCTCAGGATCCCTCTAGACTAGAGACAGTGATCTTGGGTTTTCTCTGGAGTATCATCAAGGAAATCAAGGTTCCTTTCATTTTTGATGTGGAACACGGAATTGCTCTGCATGCAGTGCAGGGGAATCGGGCCTCAACTCGCGGCGAGGGGGAAGTCTCATGGTTTTTCTCAATTTGCGGCTGGAAACTGGGGTATATTCTCGAGTTACGGCGGGGAGGGCCCTTCCAGACACGTGTTTGTTCAGTGACGTCAGGACTCCTGCCTAGGTGCGAGGGACACCTCGGGATTCTCCTCGAGTCTTGGCATGGCAATTGGGACGCGTCTCCACATGAGGCGGGAGCCCCAGGATCCCTTTCCACGTGCCATACTGATCCTGGGACTCCTATCCATTTTCATGAGGAGTCAGGCATTGTCTTCTTTGGAAGCATTGATCTCTGCAGACCTCTCGAGTTTTCAAAGGATGTGAGGCCTCCGGTCGCAATGAGGCGGAGGACTAGGTCTTTCTCTGTGGTCTCCACAGGGGATTCAGACATCCCTTCATCTTGGGAGATGCAAGACGAGCCTACATTCAATTCACTGCAGGGATATCCGGCCTTACTTCGAGTCAGAGCATCTCGGTGTCCATTCCACTTGAGGCCACAAACTCAGGGTTCCTCTCACATACCTGTAGCTGAGAGAAGCCTCCTCTTGATGTGCTTGTGGAAAGTTGGTATTCCTCTTGAGTCGAAGCCAGGGACTAAGCTCTCATCTCGAGTTGACTTGGGGTCCACGGAGCCCTTTCGTGTTGCTCCAGTGACCTCAGGATCCCTCTAGACTTGAGACAGTGATCTTGGGTTTTCTCTGGAGTGCCATCAAGGAAATCAAGTCTCCTTTCACGTTTGATGTGGAACACGGAATTGCTCTGCATGCAGTGCAGGGGAATCTGGCCTCATCTCACGGCGAGGGGGAAGTCTCATGGTTTTTTTTCGAGTTGCGGCCGGAACCTTGGGTATATTCTCGAGATACGACGGGGAGGGCCCTTCCAGACACGTGTTTGTTCAGCGACGTCAGGACTCCTGCCTAGGTGCGAGGGACACCTCGGGATTCTCCTCGAGTCTTGGCATGGCAATTGGGACGCGTCTCCACGTGAGGCGGGAGACCCAGGGTCCCTTTCCACGTGCCACAGGGATCCTGGGACTCCTATCCGTTTTCAAGAGGAGTCAGGCATCGTCTCCTTTGGAAGCATTGATCTCCTCGGACCTCTCGAGTTTTCAAAGGATGTGAGGCCTCCGGTCGCTTTGAGGCGAGGGCTAGGTCTTTCTCTGTGTTCTGCACAGGGGATTCAGACATCCCTTCGCCTTGGGAGATGCAAGATGAGCCTGCATTCAATTCACTGCAGGGATATCCGGCCTTACTTCGAGTCAGAGCATCTCGGTGTCCATTCCACTTGAGGCCACAAACTCGGTGTCCCTCAAATATACCTGTAGCTGAGAGAAGCCTCCTCTTGAGGTGCTTGTGGAAAGTTGGTATTCCTCTTGAGTTGAAGCCAGGGACTAAGCTCTCATCTCGAGTTGATTTGGGGTCCACGGAGCCCTTTCGTGTTGCTCCAGTTACCTCAGGATCCCTCTAGACTTGAGACAGTGATCTGGGTTTTCTCTGGTGTGCCATCAAGGAAATCAAGGCTCCTTTCACGTTTGATGTGGAACACGGAATTGCTCTGCACGCAGTCCAGGGGAATCGGGCCTCATGTCGCGGCGAGGGGGAAGTCTCATGGTTTTTCTCGAGTTGCGGCCGGAACCTGGGGTATATTCTCGAGTTACGACGGGGAGGGCCCTTCCAGACACGTGTTTGTTCAGCGACGTCAGGACTCCTGCCTAGGAGCGAGGAACACCTCGGGATTCTCCTCGAGTCTTGGCATGGCAATTGGGAGGCATCTCCACGTGAGGCGGGAGACCCAGGGTCCCTTTCCACGTTCCACAGGGATCCTGGGACTCCTATCCATTTTCAAGAGGAGTCAGGCATCGTCTCCTTTGGAAGCATTGATCTCCGCGGACCTCTCGAGTTTTCAAAGGATGTGAGGCCTCCGCTCGCGATGAGGCGGAGTACTCGGTCTTTCTCTGTCATCTCCACAGGGGATTCAGACATCCCTTCATCTTGGGAGATGCAAGACGAGCCTGCATTCAATTCACTGCAGGGATATCCGGCCTTACTTTGAGTCAGAGCATCTCGGTGTCCATTCCACTTGAGGCCACAAACTCAGGGTCCCTCTCACATACCTGTAGCTGAGAGAAGCCACCTCTTGAGGTTCATGTGGAAAGTTGGTATTCCTCTTACTCGAAGCCAGGGAATAAGCTCTCATCTCGAGTTGATTTGGGGTCCACAGAGCCCTTTCGTGTTGCTCCAGTGACATCAGGATCCCTCTAGACTAGAAACAGTGATCTTGGGTTTTCTCTGGAGTGCCATCAAGGAAATCAAGGCTCCTTTCACTTTTGATGTGGAATACGGAATTGCTCTGCACGCAGGGCAGGGGAATCGGGCCTCATCTCGCGGCGAGCGGGAAGTCTCATGGTTTTTCTCGAGTTTCGGCTGGAACCTGGGGTATATTCTCGAGTTACGACGGGGAGGGCCCTTCCAGACACGTGTTTGTTCAGCGACGTCAGGACTCCTGCCTAGGTGCGAGGGACACCTC
This sequence comes from Dama dama, assembly GCF_033118175.1. Classification (NCBI taxonomy): domain Eukaryota; kingdom Metazoa; phylum Chordata; class Mammalia; order Artiodactyla; family Cervidae; genus Dama; species Dama dama. Next base: position 3,028,452 of record NW_026870879.1, on the reverse strand, counting down.
GGGATTCTCCTCGAGTCTTGGCATGGCAATTGGGACGCGTCTCCACGTGAGGCGGGAGACCCAGAGTCCCTTTCGACGTGCCACAGTGATCCTGGGATTCCTATCCATTTTCAAGATGAGTCAGGCATCGTCTCCTTTGGAAGCATTGATCTCCCCGGACCTCTCGAGTTTTCAAAGGATGTGAGGCCTCCGCTCGCGATGAGGCGGAGAACTAGTTCTTTCTCTGTGGTCTCCACAGGGGATTCAGACATCCCTTCATTTGGGAGATGCAAGACGAGCCTGCATTCAATTCACAGCAGGGATATCCGGCCTTACTTCGAGTCAGAGCATCTCGGTGTCCATTCCACTTGAGGCCAAAAACTCAAGGTCCCTCTCACATACCTGTAGGTGAGAGAAGCCTCCTCTTGAGGTGCTTGTAGAAAGTTGGTTTTCCTCTTGAGTCGAAGCCAGGGACTAAGCTATCATCTCGAGTTGATTTGGGGTCCACGGAGCCCTTTCGTGTTGCTCCAGTGACCTCAGGATCCCTCTAGACTTGAGACAGTGATCTTGGGTTTTCTCTGGAGTGCCATCAAGGAAATCAAGGCTCATTTCAAGTTTGATGTGGAACACGGAATTGCTCTGCAGCAGTCAGCGGAATCGGGCCTCATCTGGCGGCAAGGGGGATGTCTCATTGTTTCTCTGAAGTTGCGAGAGGAACCTGGGGTATATTCTCGAGTTACTACCGGGAGGGCCCTTCCAGACACGTGTTTGTTCAGCGACGTCAGGACTCCTGCCTAGGTGCGAGGGATACCTGGGGATTCTCCTCGAGTCTTGGCATGGCAATTGGGACGCGTCTCGACGAGAGGCGGGAGACCCAGGGTCCCTTTCCACATGCCACAGGGATCCTGGGACTCCTATCCATTGTCAACAAGAGTCAGGCATCATTTCCTTTGAAAGCATTGATCTCCGCGGACCTCTCGAGTTTTCAAAGGATGTGAGGCCTCCGGTCTCTATGAGGCGGAGGACTAGGTGTCTCTGTGGTCTCCACAGGGGATTCAGACATCCCTTCGTTTTGGGAGATGCAAGACGACCCTGCATTCAATTCACTGCAGGGATATCCAGCCTTACTTCGAGTCAGAGCATCTCGGTGTCCATTCCACTTGAGGCCACAAACTCAGGGTCCCTCTCACATACTTGTAGATGAGAGAAGCCTCCTCTTGAGGTGCTTGTGGAAAGTTGGTATTCCTCTTGAGTCGAAGCCAGGGACTAAGCTCTCCTCTCGAGTGGATTTGGGGTCCACGGAGCCGTTTCGTGTTGCTCCAGTGACCTCAGGATCCCTCTAGACTTGAGACCGTGATCTTGGGTTTTCTCTGGAGTGCCATCAAGGAAATCAAGGCTCCTTTCACGTTTGATGTGGAACACGGAATTGCTCTGCACGCAGTGCAGGGGAATCAGGCCTCATGTCGCTGTGAGGGGGAAGTCTCATGGTTTTTCTCGAGTTCCGGCCGGAACCTGGGGTATATTCTCGAGTTACGATGGGGAGGGCCCTTCCAGACACGTGTTTGTTCAGCGACGTCAGGACTCCTGCCTAGGTGCGAGGGACACCTCGGGATTCTCCTCGAGTCTTGGCATGGCAATTGGGACGCGTCTCCACGTGATGCGGGAGACCCAGGGTCCCTGTCCACGTGCCACAGGTATCCTGGGACTCCTATCCATTTTCAAGAGGAGTCAGGCATCGTCTCCTTTGGAAGCATTGATCTCCGCGGACCTCTCGAGTTTTCAAAGGATGTGAGACCTCCGCTCGCGATTAGGCGGAGAATTAGGTCTTTCTCTGTGGTCTCCACAGGGGATTCAGACATCCCTTCGTCTTGGGAGATGCAAGACGAGCCTGCATTCAATTCACTGCAGGGATATCCGGCCTTACTTCGAGTCAGAGCATCTCGGTGTCCATTCCACTTGAGGCCACTAACTCAGGGTCCCTCTCAGATACTTGTAGATGAGAGAAGCCTCCTCTTGAGGTGCTTGTGGAAAGTTGGTATTCCTCTTGAGTCGAAGCCAGGGACTAAGCTCTCATCTCGAGTTGATTTGGGGTCCGTGGAGCCCTTTCCTGTTGCTACAGTGACCTCAGGATCCCTCTAGACATGAGACAGTGATCTTGGGTTTCCTCTGGAGTGCCATCAAGGAAATCAAGGCTCCTTTCACTTTTGATGTGGAATACGGAATTGCTCTGCACGCAGGGCAGGAGAATCGGGCCTCACATCGCGGCGAGGGGGAAGTCTCATGGTTTTCCTGGAGTTGCGGCCGGAACCTGGGCAATATTCTCGAGTTACGACGGGGAGGGCCCTTCCAGACACGTGTTTGTTCAGCACGTCAGGACTCCTGCCTAGGAGCGAGGGACACGTCGGGATTCTCCTCGAGTCTTGGCATGGCAATTGGGACGCGTCTCCACGTGAGGCACGAGACCCAGTGTCCCTTTCGACGAGCCACAGGGATCCTGGGACTCCTATCCATTTTCAAGAGGAGTCAGGCATCGTCTCCTTTGGAAGCATTGATCTCCGCGGACCTCTCGAATTTTCAAAGGATGTGAGGCCTCCGGTCTCGATGAGGCGGAGAACTAGGTCTTTCTCTGTGGTCTCCACATGGGATTCAGACATCCCTTCTTCTTGGGAGATGCAAGAGGAGCCTGCATTCATTTCACTGCAGGGATATCCGGCCTTACTTCGAGTCAGAGCATCTCGGTGTCCATTCCACTTGAGGCCACAATCTCAGGGTCCCTCTCACATACCTGTAGCTGAGAGAAGCCTCCTCTTGAGGTGCTTGTGGAAAGTTGGTATTCCTCTTGAGTCAAAGCCAGGGACTAAGCTCTCATCTCGAGTTGATTTGGGGTCCACGGAGCCCTTTCGTGTTGCTCCAGTGACTCAGGATCCCTCTAGACTTGAGACAGTGATCTTGGGTTTTTTCTGGAGTGCCCTCAAGGAAATCAAGGCTCCTTTCACGTTTGATGTGGAACATGGAATTGCTCTGCACGCAGTGCAGGGGCATCGGGGCTCATCTCGCGGCGAGGGGGAAGTCTCATATTTTTTCTCGAGTTGCGGCCGAAACCTGATTCATATTCTCGAGTTACGACGGGGAGGGCCCTTCCAGACACCTGTTTGTTCAGCGACGTCAGGACTCCTGCCTCGGTGCGAGGGACACATCGGAATTCTCCTTGATTCTTGGCATGGCAATTGGTAGGCGTCTCCACGTGAGGCGGGAGAGCCAGGGTCCCTTTCCACGTGCCACAGGGATCCTGGGACTCCTATCCATTTTCAAGAGGAGTCAGGCATCGTCTCCTTTGGAAGCATTATTCTGCGCGTACCTCTCGAGTTTTCAAAGGATGTGAGGCCTCCGGGCGCGATGAGGCGGAGAACTAGGTCTTTCTCTGTGGTCTCCACAGGGGATTCAGACATCCCTTCGTCTTGGGAGATGCAAGACGAGCCTGCATTCAATTCACTGCAGGGATATCCGGCCTTACTTCGAGTCAGAGCATCTCGGTGTCCATTCCACTTGAGGCCACAAACTCAGGGTCCTCTCACATACCAGTAGCTGAGAGAAGACTCCTCTTGAGGTGCTTGTGGAAAGTTGGTATTACTCTTCAGTCAAAGCCAGAGACTAAGCTCTCATCTCGAGTTGATTTGGGGTCCACGGAGCCCTTTCGTGTTGCTCCAGTGACCTCAGGATCCCTCTAGACTTGAGACAGTGATCTTGGGTTTTCTCTGGAGTGCCATCAAGGAAATCAAGGCTCCTTTCACGTTTCATGTGGAAGACAGAATTGCTCTGCACGCAGTGCAGGGGAATCGGGCCTCATCTCGCGGCGAGGGGGAAGTCTCATATTTTTTCGCGAGTTGCGGCCGAAACCTGATTCATATTCTCGAGTTACGACGGGGAGGGCCCTTCCAGACACCTGTTTGTTCAGCGACGTCAGGACTCCTGCCTAGGTGCGAGGGACACCTCGGAATTCTCCTTGAGTCTTGGCATGGCAATTGGTAGGCATCTCCACGTGAGGCGGGAGACCCAGGGTCCCTTTCCACGTGCCTCAGGGATCCTGGGACTCGTATCCATTTTCAAGAGGAGTCAGGCATCGTCTCCTTTGGAAGCATTGATCTCCGCGGACCTCTCGAGTTTTCAAAGGATGTGAGGCCTCCGGTCGCGTTGAGGCGGAGGATTGGTCTTTCTCTGTGGTCTCCACAGGGGATTCAGACATCCCTTCGTCTTGGGAGAAGCAAGACGAGCCTGCATTCAATTCACTGCAGGGATATCCGGTCTTACTTTGAGTCAGAACATCTCGGTGTCCATTACACTTGAGGCCACAAATTCAGGGTCCCTCTCACATACCTGTAGGTGAGAGAAGCCTCCTCTTGAGGTGCTTGTAGAAAGTTGGTTTTCCTCTTGAGTCGAAGCCAGGGACTAAGCTATCATCTCGAGTTGATTTGGGGTCCACGGAGCCCTTTCGTGTTGCTCCAGTGACCTCAGGATCCCTCTAGACTTGAGACAGTGATCTTGGGTTTTCTCTGGAGTGCCATCAAGGAAATCAAGGCTCCTTTCAAGTTTGATGTGGAACACGGAATTGCTCTGCAGCAGTCAGCGGAATCGGGCCTCATCTGGCGGCAAGGGGGATGTCTCATTGTTTCTCTGAAGTTGCGAGAGGAACCTGGGGTATATTCTCGAGTTACTACCGGGAGGGCCCTTCCAGACACGTGTTTGTTCAGCGACGTCAGGACTCCTGCCTAGGTGCGAGGGATACCTGGGGATTCTCCTCGAGTCTTGGCATGGCAATTGGGACGCGTCTCGACGAGAGGCGGGAGACCCAGGGTCCCTTTCCACATGCCACAGGGATCCTGGGACTCCTATCCATTGTCAACAAGAGTCAGGCATCATTTCCTTTGAAAGCATTGATCTCCGCGGACCTCTCGAGTTTTCAAAGGATGTGAGGCCTCCGGTCTCTATGAGGCGGAGGACTAGGTGTCTCTGTGGTCTCCACAGGGGATTCAGACATCCCTTCGTTTTGGGAGATGCAAGACGACCCTGCATTCAATTCACTGAAGGGATATCCAGCCTTACTTCGAGTCAGAGCATCTCGGTGTCCATTCCACTTGAGGCCACAAACTCAGGGTCCCTCTCACATACTTGTAGATGAGAGAAGCCTCCTCTTGAGGTGCTTGTGGAAAGTTGGTATTCCTCTTGAGTCGAAGCCAGGGACTAAGCTCTCCTCTCAAGTGGATTTGGGGTCCACGGAGCCGTTTCGTGTTGCTCCAGTGACCTCAGGATCCCTCTAGACTTGAGACCGTGATCTTGGGTTTTCTCTGGAGTGCCATCAAGGAAATCAAGGCTCCGTTCACGTTTGATGTGGAACACGGAATTGCTCTGCACGCAGTGCAGGGGAATCAGGCCTCATGTCGCTGTGAGGGGGAAGTCTCATGGTTTTTCTCGAGTTCCGGCCGGAACCTGGGGTATATTCTCGAGTTACGATGGGGAGGGCCCTTCCAGACACGTGTTTGTTCAGCGACGTCAGGACTCCTGCCTAGGTGCGAGGGACACCTCGGGATTCTCCTCGAGTCTTGGCATGGCAATTGGGACGCGTCTCCACGTGAGGCGGGAGACCCAGGGTCCCTGTCCACGTGCCACAGGTATCCTGGGACTCCTATCCATTTTCAGGAGGAGTCAGGCATCGTCTCCTTTGGAAGCATTGATCTCCGCGGACCTCTCGAGTTTTCAAAGGATGTGAGACCTCCGCTCGCGATTAGGCGGAGAATTAGGTCTTTCTCTGTGGTCTCCACAGGGGATTCAGACATCCCTTCGTCTTGGGAGATGCAAGACGAGCCTGCATTCAATTCACTGCAGGGATATCCGGCCTTACTTCGAGTCAGAGCATCTCGGTGTCCATTCCACTTGAGGCCACTAACTCAGGGTCCCTCTCAGATACTTGTAGATGAGAGAAGCCTCCTCTTGAGGTGCTTGTGGAAAGTTGGTATTCCTCTTGAGTCGAAGCCAGGGACTAAGCTCTCATCTCGAGTTGATTTGGGGTCCGTGGAGCCCTTTCCTGTTGCTACAGTGACCTCAGGATCCCTCTAGACTTGAGACAGTGATCTTGGGTTTCCTCTGGAGTGCCATCAAGGAAATCAAGGCTCCTTTCACTTTTGATGTGGAATACGGAATTGCTCTGCACGCAGGGCAGGAGAATCGGGCCTCACATCGCGGCGAGGGGGAAGTCTCATGGTTTTCCTGGAGTTGCGGCCGGAACCTGGGCAATATTCTCGAGTTACGACGGGGAGGGCCCTTCCAGACACGTGTTTGTTCAGCACGTCAGGACTCCTGCCTAGGAGCGAGGGACACGTCGGGATTCTCCTCGAGTCTTGGCATGGCAATTGGGACGCGTCTCCACGTGAGGCACGAGACCCAGTGTCCCTTTCGACGAGCCACAGGGATCCTGGGACTCCTATCCATTTTCAAGAGGAGTCAGGCATCGTCTCCTTTGGAAGCATTGATCTCCGCGGACCTCTCGAATTTTCAAAGGATGTGAGGCCTCCGGTCTCGATGAGGCGGAGAACTAGGTCTTTCTCTGTGGTCTCCACATGGGATTCAGACATCCCTTCTTCTTGGGAGATGCAAGAGGAGCCTGCATTCATTTCACTGCAGGGATATCCGGCCTTACTTCGAGTCAGAGCATCTCGGTGTCCATTCCACTTGAGGCCACAATCTCAGGGTCCCTCTCACATACCTGTAGCTGAGAGAAGCCTCCTCTTGAGGTGCTTGTGGAAAGTTGGTATTCCTCTTGAGTCAAAGCCAGGGACTAAGCTCTCATCTCGAGTTGATTTGGGGTCCACGGAGCCCTTTCGTGTTGCTCCAGTGACTCAGGATCCCTCTAGACTTGAGACAGTGATCTTGGGTTTTTTCTGGAGTGCCCTCAAGGAAATCAAGGCTCCTTTCACGTTTGATGTGGAACATGGAATTGCTCTGCACGCAGTGCAGGGGCATCGGGGCTCATCTCGCGGCGAGGGGGAAGTCTCATATTTTTTCTCGAGTTGCGGCCGAAACCTGATTCATATTCTCGAGTTACGACGGGGAGGGCCCTTCCAGACACCTGTTTGTTCAGCGACGTCAGGACTCCTGCCTCGGTGCGAGGGACACATCGGAATTCTCCTTGATTCTTGGCATGGCAATTGGTAGGCGTCTCCACGTGAGGCGGGAGAGCCAGGGTCCCTTTCCACGTGCCACAGGGATCCTGGGACTCCTATCCATTTTCAAGAGGAGTCAGGCATCGTCTCCTTTGGAAGCATTATTCTGCGCGTACCTCTCGAGTTTTCAAAGGATGTGAGGCCTCCGGGCGCGATGAGGCGGAGAACTAGGTCTTTCTCTGTGGTCTCCACAGGGGATTCAGACATCCCTTCGTCTTGGGAGATGCAAGACGAGCCTGCATTCAATTCACTGCAGGGATATCCGGCCTTACTTCGAGTCAGAGCATCTCGGTGTCCATTCCACTTGAGGCCACAAACTCAGGGTCCTCTCACATACCAGTAGCTGAGAGAAGACTCCTCTTGAGGTGCTTGTGGAAAGTTGGTATTACTCTTCAGTCAAAGCCAGAGACTAAGCTCTCATCTCGAGTTGATTTGGGGTCCACGGAGCCCTTTCGTGTTGCTCCAGTGACCTCAGGATCCCTCTAGACTTGAGACAGTGATCTTGGGTTTTCTCTGGAGTGCCATCAAGGAAATCAAGGCTCCTTTCACGTTTCATGTGGAAGACAGAATTGCTCTGCACGCAGTGCAGGGGAATCGGGCCTCATCTCGCGGCGAGGGGGAAGTCTCATATTTTTTCGCGAGTTGCGGCCGAAACCTGATTCATATTCTCGAGTTACGACGGGGAGGGCCCTTCCAGACACCTGTTTGTTCAGTGACGTCAGGACTCCTGCCTAGGTGCGAGGGACACCTCGGAATTCTCCTTGAGTCTTGGCATGGCAATTGGTAGGCATCTCCACGTGAGGCGGGAGACCCAGGGTCCCTTTCCACGTGCCTCAGGGATCCTGGGACTCGTATCCATTTTCAAGAGGAGTCAGGCATCGTCTCCTTTGGAAGCATTGATCTCCGCGGACCTCTCGAGTTTTCAAAGGATGTGAGGCCTCCGGTCGCGTTGAGGCGGAGGATTGGTCTTTCTCTGTGGTCTCCACAGGGGATTCAGACATCCCTTCGTCTTGGGAGAAGCAAGACGAGCCTGCATTCAATTCACTGCAGGGATATCCGGTCTTACTTTGAGTCAGAACATCTCGGTGTCCATTACACTTGAGGCCACAAATTCAGGGTCCCTCTCACATACCTGTAGGTGAGAGAAGCCTCCTCTTGAGGTGCTTGTAGAAAGTTGGTTTTCCTCTTGAGTCGAAGCCAGGGACTAAGCTATCATCTCGAGTTGATTTGGGGTCCACGGAGCCCTTTCGTGTTGCTCCAGTGACCTCAGGATCCCTCTAGACTTGAGACAGTGATCTTGGGTTTTCTCTGGAGTGCCATCAAGGAAATCAAGGCTCCTTTCAAGTTTGATGTGGAACACGGAATTGCTCTGCAGCAGTCAGCGGAATCGGGCCTCATCTGGCGGCAAGGGGGATGTCTCATTGTTTCTCTGAAGTTGCGAGAGGAACCTGGGGTATATTCTCGAGTTACTACCGGGAGGGCCCTTCCAGACACGTGTTTGTTCAGCGACGTCAGGACTCCTGCCTAGGTGCGAGGGATACCTGGGGATTCTCCTCGAGTCTTGGCATGGCAATTGGGACGCGTCTCGACGAGAGGCGGGAGACCCAGGGTCCCTTTCCACATGCCACAGGGATCCTGGGACTCCTATCCATTGTCAACAAGAGTCAGGCATCATTTCCTTTGAAAGCATTGATCTCCGCGGACCTCTCGAGTTTTCAAAGGATGTGAGGCCTCCGGTCTCTATGAGGCGGAGGACTAGGTGTCTCTGTGGTCTCCACAGGGGATTCAGACATCCCTTCGTTTTGGGAGATGCAAGACGACCCTGCATTCAATTCACTGAAGGGATATCCAGCCTTACTTCGAGTCAGAGCATCTCGGTGTCCATTCCACTTGAGGCCACAAACTCAGGGTCCCTCTCACATACTTGTAGATGAGAGAAGCCTCCTCTTGAGGTGCTTGTGGAAAGTTGGTATTCCTCTTGAGTCGAAGCCAGGGACTAAGCTCTCCTCTCAAGTGGATTTGGGGTCCACGGAGCCGTTTCGTGTTGCTCCAGTGACCTCAGGATCCCTCTAGACTTGAGACCGTGATCTTGGGTTTTCTCTGGAGTGCCATCAAGGAAATCAAGGCTCCGTTCACGTTTGATGTGGAACACGGAATTGCTCTGCACGCAGTGCAGGGGAATCAGGCCTCATGTCGCTGTGAGGGGGAAGTCTCATGGTTTTTCTCGAGTTCCGGCCGGAACCTGGGGTATATTCTCGAGTTACGATGGGGAGGGCCCTTCCAGACACGTGTTTGTTCAGCGACGTCAGGACTCCTGCCTAGGTGCGAGGGACACCTCGGGATTCTCCTCGAGTCTTGGCATGGCAATTGGGACGCGTCTCCACGTGAGGCGGGAGACCCAGGGTCCCTGTCCACGTGCCACAGGTATCCTGGGACTCCTATCCATTTTCAGGAGGAGTCAGGCATCGTCTCCTTTGGAAGCATTGATCTCCGCGGACCTCTCGAGTTTTCAAAGGATGTGAGACCTCCGCTCGCGATTAGGCGGAGAATTAGGTCTTTCTCTGTGGTCTCCACAGGGGATTCAGACATCCCTTCGTCTTGGGAGATGCAAGACGAGCCTGCATTCAATTCACTGCAGGGATATCCGGCCTTACTTCGAGTCAGAGCATCTCGGTGTCCATTCCACTTGAGGCCACTAACTCAGGGTCCCTCTCAGATACTTGTAGATGAGAGAAGCCTCCTCTTGAGGTGCTTGTGGAAAGTTGGTATTCCTCTTGAGTCGAAGCCAGGGACTAAGCTCTCATCTCGAGTTGATTTGGGGTCCGTGGAGCCCTTTCCTGTTGCTACAGTGACCTCAGGATCCCTCTAGACTTGAGACAGTGATCTTGGGTTTCCTCTGGAGTGCCATCAAGGAAATCAAGGCTCCTTTCACTTTTGATGTGGAATACGGAATTGCTCTGCACGCAGGGCAGGAGAATCGGGCCTCACATCGCGGCGAGGGGGAAGTCTCATGGTTTTCCTGGAGTTGCGGCCGGAACCTGGGCAATATTCTCGAGTTACGACGGGGAGGGCCCTTCCAGACACGTGTTTGTTCAGCACGTCAGGACTCCTGCCTAGGAGCGAGGGACACGTCGGGATTCTCCTCGAGTCTTGGCATGGCAATTGGGACGCGTCTCCACGTGAGGCACGAGACCCAGTGTCCCTTTCGACGAGCCACAGGGATCCTGGGACTCCTATCCATTTTCAAGAGGAGTCAGGCATCGTCTCCTTTGGAAGCATTGATCTCCGCGGACCTCTCGAATTTTCAAAGGATGTGAGGCCTCCGGTCTCGATGAGGCGGAGAACTAGGTCTTTCTCTGTGGTCTCCACATGGGATTCAGACATCCCTTCTTCTTGGGAGATGCAAGAGGAGCCTGCATTCATTTCACTGCAGGGATATCCGGCCTTACTTCGAGTCAGAGCATCTCGGTGTCCATTCCACTTGAGGCCACAATCTCAGGGTCCCTCTCACATACCTGTAGCTGAGAGAAGCCTCCTCTTGAGGTGCTTGTGGAAAGTTGGTATTCCTCTTGAGTCAAAGCCAGGGACTAAGCTCTCATCTCGAGTTGATTTGGGGTCCACGGAGCCCTTTCGTGTTGCTCCAGTGACTCAGGATCCCTCTAGACTTGAGACAGTGATCTTGGGTTTTTTCTGGAGTGCCCTCAAGGAAATCAAGGCTCCTTTCACGTTTGATGTGGAACATGGAATTGCTCTGCACGCAGTGCAGGGGCATCGGGGCTCATCTCGCGGCGAGGGGGAAGTCTCATATTTTTTCTCGAGTTGCGGCCGAAACCTGATTCATATTCTCGAGTTACGACGGGGAGGGCCCTTCCAGACACCTGTTTGTTCAGCGACGTCAGGACTCCTGCCTCGGTGCGAGGGACACATCGGAATTCTCCTTGATTCTTGGCATGGCAATTGGTAGGCGTCTCCACGTGAGGCGGGAGAGCCAGGGTCCCTTTCCACGTGCCACAGGGATCCTGGGACTCCTATCCATTTTCAAGAGGAGTCAGGCATCGTCTCCTTTGGAAGCATTATTCTGCGCGTACCTCTCGAGTTTTCAAAGGATGTGAGGCCTCCGGGCGCGATGAGGCGGAGAACTAGGTCTTTCTCTGTGGTCTCCACAGGGGATTCAGACATCCCTTCGTCTTGGGAGATGCAAGACGAGCCTGCATTCAATTCACTGCAGGGATATCCGGCCTTACTTCGAGTCAGAGCATCTCGGTGTCCATTCCACTTGAGGCCACAAACTCAGGGTCCTCTCACATACCAGTAGCTGAGAGAAGACTCCTCTTGAGGTGCTTGTGGAAAGTTGGTATTACTCTTCAGTCAAAGCCAGAGACTAAGCTCTCATCTCGAGTTGATTTGGGGTCCACGGAGCCCTTTCGTGTTGCTCCAGTGACCTCAGGATCCCTCTAGACTTGAGACAGTGATCTTGGGTTTTCTCTGGAGTGCCATCAAGGAAATCAAGGCTCCTTTCACGTTTCATGTGGAAGACAGAATTGCTCTGCACGCAGTGCAGGGGAATCGGGCCTCATCTCGCGGCGAGGGGGAAGTCTCATATTTTTTCGCGAGTTGCGGCCGAAACCTGATTCATATTCTCGAGTTACGACGGGGAGGGCCCTTCCAGACACCTGTTTGTTCAGCGACGTCAGGACTCCTGCCTAGGTGCGAGGGACACCTCGGAATTCTCCTTGAGTCTTGGCATGGCAATTGGTAGGCATCTCCACGTGAGGCGGGAGACCCAGGGTCCCTTTCCACGTGCCTCAGGGATCCTGGGACTCGTATCCATTTTCAAGAGGAGTCAGGCATCGTCTCCTTTGGAAGCATTGATCTCCGCGGACCTCTCGAGTTTTCAAAGGATGTGAGGCCTCCGGTCGCGTTGAGGCGGAGGATTGGTCTTTCTCTGTGGTCTCCACAGGGGATTCAGACATCCCTTCGTCTTGGGAGAAGCAAGACGAGCCTGCATTCAATTCACTGCAGGGATATCCGGTCTTACTTTGAGTCAGAGCATCTCGGTGTCCATTACACTTGAGGCCACAAATTCAGGGTCCCTCTCACATACCTGTAGCTGAGAGAAGCCTCCTCTTGAGGTGCTTGTGGAAAGTTGGTATTCCTCTTGAGTCGAAGTCAGGGACTAAGCTCTCATCTCGAGTTGATTTGGGGTCCACGGAGCCCTTTCGTGTTGCTCCAGTGACCTCAGGATCCCTCTAGACTTGAGACAGTGATCTTGGATTTTCTCTGGAGTGCCATCAAGGAAATCAAGGCTCCTTTCAAGTTAGATGTGGAACACGGAATTGCTCTGCAGCAGTCAGCGGAATCGGGCCTCATCTGGCGGCAAGGGGGATGTCTCATTGTTTCTCTCAAGTTGCGAGAGGAACCTGGGGTATATTCTCGAGTTACTACCGGGAGGGCCCTTCCAGACACGTGTTTGTTCAGCGACGTCAGGACTCCTGCCTAGGTGCGAGGGACAACTCGGGATTCTCCTCGAGTCTTGGCATGGCAATTGGGACGCGTCTCGACGAGAGGCGGGAGACCCAGGGTCCCTTTCCACATGCCACAGGGATACTGGGACTCCTATCCATTGTCATCAAGAGTCAGGCATCATTTCCTTTGAAAGCATTGATCTCCGCGGACCTCTCGAGTTTTCAAAGGATGTGAGGCCTCCGGTCTCTATGAGGCGGAGGACTAGGTGTCTCTGTGGTCTCCACAGGGGATTCAGACATCCCTTCGTCTTGGGAGATGCAAGACGACCCTGCATTCAATTCACTGCAGGGATATCCAGCCTTACTTCGAGTCAGAGCATCACGGTGTCCATTCCACTTGAGGCCACAAACTCATGGTCCCTCTCACATACCTGTAGCTGAGAGAAGCCTCCTCTTGAGGTGCTTGTGGAAAGTTGGTATTCCTCTTGAGTCGAAGCCAGGGACTAAGCTCTCATCTCGAGTTGATTTGGGGTCGACGGAGCCCTTTCGTGTTGCTCCAGTGACCTCATTATCCCTCTAAACTTGAGACAGTGATCTTGAGTTTTCTCTGGAGTGTCATCAAGAAAATAAAGGCTCCTTTCACGTTTGATGTGGAACTCGGAATTGCTCTGGACGCAGTGCAGGGGAATCGGGCCTCATCTCTCGGCGAGAGGGAAGTCTCATGGTTTTTCTCGAGTTGCGGCCAGAACCTGGGGTATATTCTCGAGTTACGACGGGGAGGGCCCTTCCAGACACGTGTTTGTTCAGCGACATAAGGACTACTGCCTAGGTGCGAGGGACACCTCGGGATTCTCCTCGAGTCTTGGCATGGCAATTGGGACGCGTCTCCACGTGAGGCGGGAGACCCAGGGTCCCTTTCCACGTGCCACAGGGATGCTGGGACTCCTATCCATTTTCAAGAGGAGTCAGGCATCGTATCCTTTGGAAGCATTGATCTCCGCAGACCTCTCGAGTTTTCAAAGGATGTGAGGCCTCCGGTCGCGTTGAGGCGGAGGACTAGGTCTTTCTCTGTGGTCTCCACGGGGGATTCAGACAACCCTTCGTCTTGGGAGATGCAAGACGAGCCTGCATTCAATTCACTGCAGGGATATCCGGCCTTACTTCGAGTCAGAGCATCTCGGTGTCCATTCCACTTGAGGCCACAAACTCAGGGTCCCTCTCACATACATGTAGCTGAGAGAAGCCTCCTCTTGAGGTGCTTGTGGAAAGTTCGTATTCCTCTTGAGTCGAAGCCAGGGACTAAGCTCTCATCTCGAGTTGATTTGGGGTCCACGGAGACCTTTCGTGTTGCTCCAGTCACCTCAGGATCCCTCTAGACTTGAGAAAGTGATCTTAGGTTTTCTCTGGAGTGCCATCAAGGAAATCAAGGCTCCTTTCACGTTTGATGTGGAACACGGAATTTCTCTGCACGCAGTGCGGGGGAATCGGGCCTCATCTCGCGGCGAGGGGGAAGTCTCATGGTTTTTCTCGAGTTGCGGCCGGAACCTGGGGTATATTCTCGAGTTACGACGGGGAGGGCCCTTCCAGACACGTGTTTGTTCAGCGACGTCGGACTACTGCCTCGGTGCGAGGGACACCTTGGGATTCTCCTCGAGTCTTGGCATGGCAATTGTGACGCGTCTCCACGTGAGGCGGGAGACCCAGGGTTCCTTTCCACGTGCCACAGGGATCCTGGGACTCCTATCCATTTTCAAGAAGAGTCAGGCATCGTCTCCTTTGGAAGCATTGATCTCCTTGGACCTCTCGAGTTTTCAAAGGATGTGAGGCCTCCGGTCGCGATGAGGCGGAGGACTAGGTCTTTCTCTGTGGTCTCCACAGGGGATTCAGACATCCCTTCATCTTGGGAGATGCAAGACGAGCCTGCATTCAATTCACTGCAGGGCTATCCGGCCTTACTTCGAGTCAGAGCATCTCGGTGTCCATTCCACTTGAGGCCACAAACTCAGGGTCCCTCTCACATACCTGTAGCTGAGAGAAGCCTCCTCTTGATGTGCTTGTGGAAATTTGGTATTCCTCTTGAGTCGAAGCCAGGGACTAAGCTCTCATCTCGAGTTGATTTGGGGTCCACGGAGCCCTTTCGTGTTGCTCCAGTGACCTCAGGATCCCTCTAGACTCTAGACAGTGATCTTGGGTTTTCTCGGGAGTGCCATCAAGGATATCAAGGCTCCTTTCACGTTTGATGTGGAACCCGGAATTGCTCTGCACGCAGTGCAGGGGTATCGGGGCTCATCTCGCGGCGAGGGGGAAGACTCATGGTTTTTCTCGAGTTGCAGCCGGGACCTGGGGTATATTCTAGAGTTACGATGGGGAGGGCCTTTAGAGACACGTGTTTGTTCAGCGACGTCAGGACTCCTGCCTAGGTGCGAGGCACACCTCGGGATTCTCCTCGAGTCTTGGCATGGCAATTGGGACGCCTCTCCATGAGCGGCCGGAGACCCAGGGTCCCTTTCCACGTGCCACATCGATCCTGGGACTCCTATCCATTTTCAAGAGGAGTCAGGCATCGTCTCGTTTGGAAGCATTGATCTACATGGACCTCTCGAGTTTTCAAAGAATGTGAAGCCTCCGGTCGCGATGAGGCGGAGGACTAGGTCTTTCTCTGTGGTCTCCACATGGGATTCAGACATCCCTTCTTCTTGGGAGATGCAAGACGAGCCTGCCGTTAATTCACTGCAGGGATATCCGGCCTTACTTCGAGTCAGAGCATCTTGGTGTCCATTCCACTTGAGGCCACAAACTCAGGGTCCCTCTCACATACCTGTAGCAGAGAGAAGCCTCCTCTTGAGGTGTTTGTGGAAAGTTGGTATTCCTCTTGAGTCGAAGCCAGGGACTAAGCTCCCATCTCGAGATGATTTGGGGTCCACGGAGCCCTCTCGTATTGCTACAGTGACCTCAGGATCCCTCTAGACGTGAGACAGTGATCTTGGGTTTTCTCTGGAGTGCCTTCAAGGATATCAAGGCTCCTTTCAACTTTGATGTGGAACACGGAATTGCTCTGCACGCAGTGCAGGGGAATCGGGCCTCATCTCGCGGCGAGGGGGAAGTCTCATGGTTTTTCTCGAGTTGCGACCGGAACCTCGGGCATATTCTCGAGTTACGACGGGGAGAGTCCTTCCAGACCCGTGTTATTTCAGCGACGTCAGGACTCCTGCCTAGGTGCGAGGGACACCTCGGGATTCTCCTCGAGTCTTGGCATGGCAATTGGGATGCGTCTCCACATGAGGCGGGAGTCCCAGGGTCCCTTTCCACGTGCCACACGGATCCTGGTACTCCTATTCATTTTCAAGAAGAGTCAGGCATCGTCTCCTTTGGAAGCATTGATCTCCGCGAACCTCTCGAGTTTTCAAAGAATTTGAGGCCTCCGGTCGCGATGAGGCGGAGAACTAGGTCTTTCTCTGTGGTCTCCACAGGTGATTCAGACATCCCTTCGTCTTGGGAGATGCAAGACGAGCCTGCATTCAATTCACTGCAGGGATATCCGGCCTTACATCGAGTCAGAGCATCTCGGTGTCCATTCCACTTGAGGCCACAAACTCAGGGTCCCTCTCCCATACCTGTAGCTGAGAGAAGCCTCCTCTTGAGGTGCTTGTGGAAAGTTGGTATTCCTCTTGAGTCGAAGCCACGGACTAAGCTCTCATCTCGAGTTGATTTGGGGTCCACGGAGCCCTTTCGTGTTGCTACAGTGACCTCAGGATCCCTCTAGACTTGAGACAGGGATCTTGGCTTTTCTCTGGAGTGCCATCAAGGAAATCAAGGCTTCTTTCACGTTTGATGTGGAACACGGAATTTCTCTGCACGCAGTGCAGGCGAATCGGGCCTCATCTCGCGGCGAGGGGGAAGTCTCATGGTTTTTCTCGAGTTGCAGCCGGAACCTGGGGTATATTCTCGAGTTACGACGGGCAGGGCCCTTCCAGACACGTGTTTGTTCAGCGACCTCAGAACTCCTGCCTAGGTGCGAGGGACACCTCGGGATTCTCCTCGAGTCTTGGCATGGCAATTGGGACGCGTCTCCACGTGAGGCGGGAGACCCAGTTTCCCTTTCCACGTGCCACAGGGATCCTGGGACTCCTATCCATTTTCAAGAGGAGTCAGGCATCGTCTGCTTTGGAAGCACTGATCTCCGCGGACCTCTCGAGTTTTCAAAGGATGTGAGGCCTCTGGTCGCGATGAGGCGGAGAACTCGGTCTTTCTCTGTGGTCTCCACATTTTATTCAGACATCCCTTCGCTTGGGAGATGCAAGACGAGCCTGCATTCAATTCACTGCAGGTATATCCGGCGTTCCTTCGAGTCAGAGCATCTCGGTGTCCATTCCACTTGAGGCCACAAACTCAGGGTTCCTCTCACATACCTTTAGCTGAGAGAAGCCTCCTCTTGAGGTGCTTATGAAAAGTTGGTATTCCTCTTGAGTCGAAGCCAGGGACTAAGCTCTCATCTCGAGTTGATTTATCGTCCACGGAGCCCTTTTGTGTTGCTCCAGTGATCTCAGGATCCCTCAAGACTTGAGACAGTGATCTTGGGTTTTCTCTGCAGTGCCATCAAGGTAATAAAGGCTCATTTCATGTTTGATGTGGAACACGGAATTGCTCTGCTCGTAGTGCAGGGGAATCTGGCCTCATCTCGCGGCGAGGGGGAAGACTCATGGTTTTTCTCGAGTTGTGGCCCAAACCTGTGGTATATTGTGGAGTTACGACGGGGAGGGCCCTTCCAGACACGTGCTTGTTCAGCGACGTCAGGACTCCTGCCTAGGTGCGAGGGACACCTCGGGATTCTGCTCGAGTCTTGGCATGGCAATTGGGACGCCTCTCTATGTGAGGCGGGAGCCCCAGGTTCCCTTTCCACGTGCCACAGGAATCCTGGGACTCCTATCCATTCTCAAGAGGAGTCAGGCATCGTCTCCTTTGGAAGCATTGACCTCCGTGGACCACTCGAGTTTTCAAAGGATGTGAGGCTTCCGGTCGCGATGAGGCGGAGAACTAGGTCTTTCTCTGTGGTCTCCACAGGGGATTCAGACATCCCTTCGTCTTGGGAGATGCAAGACGAGCCTGCATTCAATTCACTGCAGGGATATCCGGCCTTACATCGAGTCAGAGCATCTCGGTGTCCATTCCACTTGAGGCCACAAACTCAGGGTCCCTCTCCCATACCTGTAGCTGAGAGAAGCCTCCTCTTGAGGTGCTTGTGGAAAGTTGGTATTCCTCTTGAGTCGAAGCCACGGACTAAGCTTTCATCTCGAGTTGATTTGGGGTCCACGGAGCCCTTTCGTGTTGCTACAGTGACCTCAGGATCCCTCTAGACTTGAGACAGGGATCTTGGCTTTTCTCTGGAGTGCCATCAAGGAAATCAAGGCTTCTTTCACGTTTGATGTGGAACACGGAATTTCTCTGCACGCAGTGCAGGCGAATCGGGCCTCATATCGCTGCGAGGGGGAAGTCTCATGGTTTTTCTCGAGTTGCAGCCGGAACCTGGGGTATATTCTAGAGTTACGATGGGGAGGGCCTTTAGAGACACGTGTTTGTTCAGCGACGTCAGGACTCCTGCCTAGGTGCGAGGCACACCTCGGGATTCTCCTCGAGTCTTGGCATGGCAATTGGGACGCCTCTCCATGAGCGGCCGGAGACCCAGGGTCCCTTTCCACGTGCCACATCGATCCTGGGACTCCTATCCATTTTCAAGAGGAGTCAGGCATCGTCTCGTTTGGAAGCATTGATCTACATGGACCTCTCGAGTTTTCAAAGAATGTGAAGCCTCCGGTCGCGATGAGGCGGAGGACTAGGTCTTTCTCTGTGGTCTCCACAGGGGATTCAGACATCCCTTCTTCTTGGGAGATGCAAGACGAGCCTGCCGTTAATTCACTGCAGGGATATCCGGCCTTACTTCGAGTCAGAGCATCTTGGTGTCCATTCCACTTGAGGCCACAAACTCAGGGTCCCTCTCACATACCTGTAGCAGAGAGAAGCCTCCTCTTGAGGTGTTTGTGGAAAGTTGGTATTCCTCTTGAGTCGAAGCCAGGGACTAAGCTCCCATCTCGAGATGATTTGGGGTCCACGGAGCCCTCTCGTATTGCTACAGTGACCTCAGGATCCCTCTAGACGTGAGACAGTGATCTTGGGTTTTCTCTGGAGTGCCTTCAAGGATATCAAGGCTCCTTTCAACTTTGATGTGGAACACGGAATTGCTCTGCACGCAGTGCAGGGGAATCGGGCCTCATCTCGCGGCAAGGGGGAAGTCTCATGGTTTTTCTCGAGTTGCGACCGGAACCTCGGGCATATTCTCGAGTTACGACGGGGAGGGTCCTTCCAGACCCGTGTTATTTCAGCGACGTCAGGACTCCTGCCTAGGTGCGAGGGACACCTCGGGATTCTCCTCGAGTCTTGGCATGGCAATTGGGATGCGTCTCCACATGAGGCGGGAGTCCCAGGGTCCCTTTCCACGTGCCACACGGATCCTGGTACTCCTATTCATTTTCAAGAAGAGTCAGGCATCGTCTCCTTTGGAAGCATTGATCTCCGCGAACCTCTCGAGTTTTCAAAGAATTTGAGGCCTCCGGTCGCGATGAGGCGGAGAACTAGGTCTTTCTCTGTGGTCTCCACAGGTGATTCAGACATCCCTTCGTCTTGGGAGATGCAAGACGAGCCTGCATTCAATTCACTGCAGGGATATCCGGCCTTACATCGAGTCAGAGCATCTCGGTGTCCATTCCACTTGAGGCCACAAACTCAGGGTCCCTCTCCCATACCTGTAGCTGAGAGAAGCCTCCTCTTGAGGTGCTTGTGGAAAGTTGGTATTCCTCTTGAGTCGAAGCCACGGACTAAGCTCTCATCTCGAGTTGATTTGGGGTCCACGGAGCCCTTTCGTGTTGCTACAGTGACCTCAGGATCCCTCTAGACTTGAGACAGGGATCTTGGCTTTTCTCTGGAGTGCCATCAAGGAAATCAAGGCTTCTTTCACGTTTGATGTGGAACACGGAATTTCTCTGCACGCAGTGCAGGCGAATCGGGCCTCATCTCGCGGCGAGGGGGAAGTCTCATGGTTTTTCTCGAGTTGCAGCCGGAACCTGGGGTATATTCTCGAGTTACGACGGGCAGGGCCCTTCCAGACACGTGTTTGTTCAGCGACCTCAGAACTCCTGCCTAGGTGCGAGGGACACCTCGGGATTCTCCTCGAGTCTTGGCATGGCAATTGGGACGCGTCTCCACGTGAGGCGGGAGACCCAGTTTCCCTTTCCACGTGCCACAGGGATCCTGGGACTCCTATCCATTTTCAAGAGGAGTCAGGCATCGTCTGCTTTGGAAGCACTGATCTCCGCGGACCTCTCGAGTTTTCAAAGGATGTGAGGCCTCTGGTCGCGATGAGGCGGAGAACTCGGTCTTTCTCTGTGGTCTCCACATTTTATTCAGACATCCCTTCGCTTGGGAGATGCAAGACGAGCCTGCATTCAATTCACTGCAGGTATATCCGGCGTTCCTTCGAGTCAGAGCATCTCGGTGTCCATTCCACTTGAGGCCACAAACTCAGGGTTCCTCTCACATACCTTTAGCTGAGAGAAGCCTCCTCTTGAGGTGCTTATGAAAAGTTGGTATTCCTCTTGAGTCGAAGCCAGGGACTAAGCTCTCATCTCGAGTTGATTTATCGTCCACGGAGCCCTTTTGTGTTGCTCCAGTGATCTCAGGATCCCTCAAGACTTGAGACAGTGATCTTGGGTTTTCTCTGCAGTGCCATCAAGGTAATAAAGGCTCATTTCATGTTTGATGTGGAACACGGAATTGCTCTGCTCGTAGTGCAGGGGAATCTGGCCTCATCTCGCGGCGAGGGGGAAGACTCATGGTTTTTCTCGAGTTGTGGCCCAAACCTGTGGTATATTGTGGAGTTACGACGGGGAGG
Source organism: Dama dama (assembly GCF_033118175.1). Classification (NCBI taxonomy): domain Eukaryota; kingdom Metazoa; phylum Chordata; class Mammalia; order Artiodactyla; family Cervidae; genus Dama; species Dama dama. The sequence goes on along the minus strand of NW_026870879.1, from coordinate 3,007,852 downwards.
GCCCTTCCAGACACGTGCTTGTTCAGCGACGTCAGGACTCCTGCCTAGGTGCGAGGGACACCTCGGGATTCTGCTCGAGTCTTGGCATGGCAATTGGGACGCCTCTCTATGTGAGGCGGGAGCCCCAGGTTCCCTTTCCACGTGCCACAGGAATCCTGGGACTCCTATCCATTCTCAAGAGGAGTCAGGCATCGTCTCCTTTGGAAGCATTGACCTCCGTGGACCACTCGAGTTTTCAAAGGATGTGAGGCTTCCGGTCGCGATGAGGCGGAGAACTAGGTCTTTCTCTGTGGTCTCCACAGGGGATTCAGACATCCCTTCGTCTTGGGAGATGCAAGACGAGCCTGCATTCAATTCACTGCAGGGATATCCGGCCTTACATCGAGTCAGAGCATCTCGGTGTCCATTCCACTTGAGGCCACAAACTCAGGGTCCCTCTCCCATACCTGTAGCTGAGAGAAGCCTCCTCTTGAGGTGCTTGTGGAAAGTTGGTATTCCTCTTGAGTCGAAGCCACGGACTAAGCTTTCATCTCGAGTTGATTTGGGGTCCACGGAGCCCTTTCGTGTTGCTACAGTGACCTCAGGATCCCTCTAGACTTGAGACAGGGATCTTGGCTTTTCTCTGGAGTGCCATCAAGGAAATCAAGGCTTCTTTCACGTTTGATGTGGAACACGGAATTTCTCTGCACGCAGTGCAGGCGAATCGGGCCTCATCTCGCGGCGAGGGGGAAGTCTCATGGTTTTTCTCGAGTTGCAGCCGGAACCTGGGGTATATTCTCGAGTTACGACGGGCAGGGCCCTTCCAGACACGTGTTTGTTCAGCGACCTCAGAACTCCTGCCTAGGTGCGAGGGACACCTCGGGATTCTCCTCGAGTCTTGGCATGGCAATTGGGACGCGTCTCCACGTGAGGCGGGAGACCCAGTTTCCCTTTCCACGTGCCACAGGGATCCTGGGACTCCTATCCATTTTCAAGAGGAGTCAGGCATCGTCTGCTTTGGAAGCACTGATCTCCGCGGACCTCTCGAGTTTTCAAAGGATGTGAGGCCTCTGGTCGCGATGAGGCGGAGAACTCGGTCTTTCTCTGTGGTCTCCACATTTTATTCAGACATCCCTTCGCTTGGGAGATGCAAGACGAGCCTGCATTCAATTCACTGCAGGTATATCCGGCGTTCCTTCGAGTCAGAGCATCTCGGTGTCCATTCCACTTGAGGCCACAAACTCAGGGTTCCTCTCACATACCTTTAGCTGAGAGAAGCCTCCTCTTGAGGTGCTTATGAAAAGTTGGTATTCCTCTTGAGTCGAAGCCAGGGACTAAGCTCTCATCTCGAGTTGATTTATCGTCCACGGAGCCCTTTTGTGTTGCTCCAGTGATCTCAGGATCCCTCAAGACTTGAGACAGTGATCTTGGGTTTTCTCTGCAGTGCCATCAAGGTAATAAAGGCTCATTTCATGTTTGATGTGGAACACGGAATTGCTCTGCTCGTAGTGCAGGGGAATCTGGCCTCATCTCGCGGCGAGGGGGAAGACTCATGGTTTTTCTCGAGTTGTGGCCCAAACCTGTGGTATATTGTGGAGTTACGACGGGGAGGGCCCTTCCAGACACGTGCTTGTTCAGCGACGTCAGGACTCCTGCCTAGGTGCGAGGGACACCTCGGGATTCTGCTCGAGTCTTGGCATGGCAATTGGGACGCCTCTCTATGTGAGGCGGGAGCCCCAGGTTCCCTTTCCACGTGCCACAGGAATCCTGGGACTCCTATCCATTCTCAAGAGGAGTCAGGCATCGTCTCCTTTGGAAGCATTGACCTCCGTGGACCACTCGAGTTTTCAAAGGATGTGAGGCTTCCGGTCGCGATGAGGCGGAGAACTAGGTCTTTCTCTGTGGTCTCCACAGGGGATTCAGACATCCCTTCGTCTTGGGAGATGCAAGACGAGCCTGCATTCAATTCACTGCAGGGATATCCGGCCTTACTTCGAGTCAGAGAATCTCGGTGTCCATTCCACTTGAGGCCACAAACTCAGGGTCCCTCTCACATACCTGTAGCTGAGAAAAGCCTCCTCCTGAGGTGCTTCTGGAAAGTTGGTATTCCTCTTGAGTGGAAGCCAGGGACTAAGCTCTCATCTCGAGTTGATTTGGGGTCCACGGAGCCCTTTCGTGTTGCTCCAGTGACCTCAGGATCCCTCTAGACTTGAGACAGTGATCTTGGGTTTTCTCTGGAGTGCCATCAAGGATATCAAGGCTCCTTTCAACTTTGATGTGGAACACGGAATTGCTCTGCACGCAGTGCAGGGGAATCGGGCCTCATCTCGCGGCGAGGGGGAAGTCTCATGGTTTTTCTCGAGTTGCGACCGGAACCTCGGGCATATTCTCGAGTTACGACGGGGAGGGTCCTTCCAGACCCGTGTTATTTCAGCGACGTCAGGACTCCTGCCTAGGTGCGAGGGACACCTCGGGATTCTCCTCGAGTCTTGGCATGGCAATTGGGACGCGTCTCCACGTGAGGCGGGAGACCCAGGGTCCCTTTCCACGTGCCACAGGGATCCTGGGACTCCTATCCATTTTCAAGAGGAGTCAGGCATCGTCTCCTTTGGAAGCATTGATCTCTGCGGTCCTCTCGAGTTTTCAAAGGATGCATGGCCTCCGTTCGCGATGAAACGGAGAACAAGGTCTTTCTCTGTGGTCTCCACAGGGGATTCAGACACCCCTTCTTCTTGGGAGATGCATGACGAGCCTGCATTCAATTCACTGCAGGAATATCCGGACTTACTTCGAGTCAGAGCATCTCGGTGTCCATTCCACTTGAGGCCACACACTCAGGGTCCCTCTCACATACATGTAGCTGAGAGAAGCCTCCTCTTGATGTGCTTGAGGAAATTTGGTATTCCTCTTGAGTCGAAGCCAGGGACTAAGCTCTCATCTCGAGTTGATTTGGGGTCCACGGAGCCCTTTCGTGTTGCTCCACTGACCTCAGGATCCCTCTAGACTCTAGACAGTGATCTTGGGTTTTCTCTGGAGTGCCATCAAGGATATCAAACCTCCTTTCACGTTTGATGTGGAACCCGGAATTGCTCTGCACACAGTGCAGGGGAATCGGGGCTCATCTCGCGGCGAGGGGGAAGTCTCATGGTTTTTCTCGAGTTGCAGCCGGAAACTGGGGTATATTCTCGAGTTACGACGGGGAGGGCCCTTCCAGACACGTGTTTGTTCAGCGACGTCAGGACTCCTGCCTAGGTGCGAGGGACATCTCGGGATTCTCCTCGAGTATTGGCATGGCAATGGGGACGCGTCTCCACGGGAGCCGGGAGACCCAGGCTCCCTTTCAACGTGCCACAGGGATCCTGGGACTCCTATCCATTTTCAAGAGGAGTCAGGCATCGTCTCCTTTGGAAGCATTGATATCCGCGGACCTCTCGAATTTTCAAAGGATGTGAGGCCCCCGGTCGCTATGAGGCGGAGAATTAGGTCTTTCTCTGTGGTCTCCACAGGGGATTCAGACATCCCTTCGTCTTGGGAGATGCAAGACGAGCCTGCATTCAATTCACTGCAGGGATATCCGGCCTTACTTCGAGTCAGAGCATCTCGGTGTCCATTCCACTTGAGGCCACAAACTCAGGGTCCCTCAAATATACGTGTAGCTGAGAGAAACCTCCTCTTGAGGTCCTTGTGGAAAGTTGGTATTCTTCTTGAGTCTAAGCCAGGGTCTAAGCTCTCATCTCGAGTTGATTTGGGGTCCACGAAGCCCTATCCTGTTGGTCCAGTGACTTCAGGATCCCTCTAGACTTGAGACAGTGATCTTGGGTTTTCTCTGGAGTGCCATCAAGGAAATCAAGGCTCCTTTCACGTTTGATGTGGAACACGGAATTGCTCTGCACGCAGTCCAGGGGAATCGGGCCTCAACTCGCGGCGAGGGGGAAGTCTCATGGTTTTTCTCCAGTTGCGGACGGAACCTCGGGTATATTCTCGAGTTACGACGGGGAGGGCCCTTCCAGACACGTGTTTGTTCAGCGACGTCAGGACTCCTGCCTAGGTGCGAGGGAAAACTCGGGATTCTCCTCGAGTCTTGGCATGGCAATTGGGACGCGTCTCCACGTGAGGCCGGAGACCCAGGGTCCCTTTCTACGTGCCACAGGGATCCTGGGACTCCTATCCATTTTCAATAGTAGTCAGGCATCGTCTCCTTTGGAAGCATTGATCTCCAGAGACCTCTCTAGTTTTCAAAGGATGTGAGGCCTCCGGTCTTAATGAGGCGGAGGACTAGGTCTTTCTCTGTGGCCTCCACAGGGGATTCAGACATCCCTTCGTCTATGGAGATGCAAGACGAGCCTGCATTCAATTCACTGCAGGGATATCCGGCCTTACTTCGAGTCAGAGCATCTCGGTGTCCATTCCACTTGAGGCCATAAACTCAGGGTCCCTCTCACATACCTGTAGCTGAGAGAAGCCTCCTCTTGAGGTGCTTATGGAAAGTTGGTATTCCTCTTGAGTCGAAGCCAGGGACTAAGCTCTCATCTAGAGTTGATTCGGGGTCCACGGAGCCCTTTCTTGTTGCTCCAGTGACCTCAGGATCGCTCTAGACTTGAGACAGTGATCTTGGGTTTTCTCTGGAGTGCCATCAAGGAAATCAAGGCTCCTTTCACGTTTCATGTGGAACACGGAATTGCTCTGCAGGCAGTGCAGGGGAATCGGGCCTCATCTCGCGGCGAGGGGGAAGTCTCATGGTTTTTCTCGAGTTGCGGCCGGAACCTCGGGTATATTCTCGAGTTACGACGGGGAGGGCCCTTCCAGACACGTGTTTGTTCAGCGACGTCAGGACTCCTGCCTAGGTGCGAGGGACACCTCGGGATTCTCCTCGAGTCTTGGCATGGCAATGGGGACGCGTCTCTACGGGAGCCGGGAGACCCAGGCTCCCTTTCAACGTGCCACACGGATCGTGGGACTCCTATCCATTTTCAAGAAGAGTCAGGCATCGTCTACTTTGGAAGCATTGATCTCCGCAGACCTCTCGAGTTTTCAAAGGATGTGAGGCCTCCGGTCTTGATGAGGTGGAGGACTAGGTCTTTCTCTGTAGTCTCCACAGGGGATTCAGACATCCCTTCGTCTTGGGAGATGCAAGACGAGCCTGCATTCAATTCACTGCAGGGATATCTGGCCTTACTTCGAGTCAGAGCATCTCCGTGTCCATTCCACTTGAGGCCACAAACTCAGGGTCCCTCTCACATACCTGTAGCTGAGAGAAGCCTCCTCTTGAGGTGCTTGTGAAAAGTTGGTATTCCTCTTGAGTCGAAGCCAGGGACTAAGCTCTCATCTCGAGTTGATCTGGGGTCCACGGAGCCCTTTCGTGTTGCTCCAGTGACCTCAGGATCCCTCTAGACTTGAGACAGTGATCTTGGGTTTTCTCTGGAGTGCCATCAAGGAAATCAAGGCTCCTTTCACGTTTGATGTGGAACACGGAATTGCTCTGCACGCAGTGCAGGGGAATCGGGCCTCATCTCGCGGCGAGGGGGAAGTCTCATGGTTTTTCTCGAGTTGCGGCCGGAACCTCGGGTATATTCTCGAGTTACGACGGGGAGGGCCCTTCCAGACACGTGTTTGTTCAGCGACCTCAGGACTCCTGCCTAGGTGCGAGGGACACCTCGGGATTCTCCTCAAGTCTTGGCATGGCAATTGGGACGCGTCTCCACGTGAGGCGGGAGACCCAGGGTCCCTTTCCACGTGCCACAGGGATCCTGGGACTTCTATCCATTTTCAAGAGGAGTCAGGCATCGTCTCCTTTGGAAAAATTGATCTCCGCGGACCTCTCGAATTTTCAAAGGATGTGAGGCCTCCTGTCGCGATGAGGCAGAGAACTAGGTCTTTCTTTGTGGTCTCCACAAGGGATTCAGACATCCCTTCATCTTGGGAGATGCAAGACGAGCCTGCATTCAATTCACTGCAGGGATATCCGGCCTTACTTCGAGTCAGAGCATCTCGGTGTCCATTCCACTTGAGGGCACAAATTACAGGTGCCTCTCACATACCTGTAGCTGAGAGAAGCCTCCTCTTGAGGTGCTTGTGGAAAGTTGGTATTCCTCTTGAGTCGAAGCCAGGGACTAAGCTCTCATCTCGAGTTGATTTGGGGTCCACGGAGCCCTTTCGTGTTGCTACAGTGACCTCAGGGTCCCTCTAGAATTGAGACAGTGATCTTGGGTTTTCTCTTGAGTGCCATCAAGGAAATCAAGGGTCCTTTCTCGTTTGATGTGGAAAACGGAATTGCTCTGCACACAGTGCAGGGGAATCTGGCCTCATCTCGCGGCGAGAGGGAAGTCTCATGGTTTTTCTCGAGTTGCGGCCGGAACCTGGGGTATATTCTTGAGTTACGACGGGGAGAGCCCTTGCAGACACGTGTTTGTTCAGCGACGTCAGGACTCCTGCCTAGGTGCTAGGGACACCTCGGGATTCTCCTCGAGTCTTGGCATGGCAATTGTGATGCGTCTCCACATGAAGCGGGAGACCCAGGGTCCGTTTTCACGTGCCACAGGGATCCTGCGACTCCTATCCTTTTTCAAGAGGAGTCAGGCATCGTCTCCTTTGGAAGCATTGATCTCCGCGGACCTCTCGAGTTTTCAAAGGATGTGAGGCCTCCGGTCGCGAAGAGGCAGAGAACTAGGTCTATCTCTGTGGTCTCCACAGGGGATTCAGACATCCCTTCGTATTGGGAGATGCAAGACGAGCCTGCATTCAATTCACTGGAGGGATATCCGGCCTTACTTCGAGTCAGAGCATCTCGGTGTCCATTCCACTTGAGGCCACAAAATCAGAGTACCTCTCACATACCGGTAGCTGAGAGAAGCCTCCTCTTGAGGTACTTGTGGAAATTTGGTATTCCTCTTGAGTCGAAGCCAGGGACTAAGCTCTCATCTCAACTTGATTTGGGTTCCACGGAAACCTTTCATGTTGCTACAGTGACCTCTGGATCCCTCTAGACATGAGACAGTGATCTTGGGTCTCCTCTGGAGTGCCATCAAGGAAATCAAGGATCCTTTCATGTTTGTTGTGGAACACAGAATTGCTCTGCACGCAGTGCAGGGGAATCGGGCCTCATCTCGTGGCGAGGGGGAAGTCTCATGGTTTTTCTCGAGTTGCGGCCAGAACCTGGGGTATATTCTCGAGTTACGACGGGGAGGGTCCTTCCAGACCCGTGTTATTTCAGCGACGTCAGGACTCCTGCCTAGGTGCGAGGGACACCTCGGGATTCTCCTCGAGTCTTGGCATGGCAATTGGGATGCGTCTCCACATGAGGCGGGAGTCCCAGTGTCCCTTTCCACGTGCCACACGGATCCTGGTACTCCTATTCATTTTCAAGAAGAGTCAGGCATCGTCTCCTTTGGAAGCATTGATCTCCGCGAACCTCTCGAGTTTTCAAAGAATTTGAGGCCTCCGGTCGCGATGAGGCGGAGAACTAGATCTTTCTCTGTGGTCTCCACAGGTGATTCAGACATCCCTTCGTCTTGGGAGATGCAAGACGAGCCTGCATTCAATTCACTGCAGGGATATCCGGCCTTACATCGAGTCAGAGCATCTCGGTGTCCATTCCACTTGAGGCCACAAACTCAGGGTCCCTCTCCCATACCTGTAGCTGAGAGAAGCCTCCTCTTGAGGTGCTTTTGGAAAGTTGGTATTCCTCTTGAGTCGAAGCCACGGACTAAGCTCTCATCTCGAGTTGATTTGGTGTCCACGGAGCCCTTTCGTGTTGCTACAGTGACCTCAGGATCCCTCTAGACTTGAGACAGGGATCTTGGCTTTTCTCTGGAGTGCCATCAAGGAAATCTAGGCTTCTTTCACGTTTGATGTGGAACACGGAATTTCTCTGCACGCAGTGCAGGCGAATCGGGCCTCATCTCGCGGCGAGGGGGAAGTCTCATGGTTTTTCTCGAGTTGCAGCCGGAACCTGGGGTATATTCTCGAGTTACGACGGGCAAGGCCCTTCCAGACACGTGTTTGTTCAGCGACCTCAGAACTCCTGCCTAGGTGCGAGGGACACCTCGGGATTCTCCTCGAGTCTTGGCATGGCAATTGGGACGCGTCTCCACGTGAGGCGGGAGACCCAGTTTCCCTTTCCACGTGCCACAGGGATCCTGGGACTCCTATCCATTTTCAAGAGGAGTCAGGCATCGTCTGCTTTGGAAGCACGGATCTCCGCGGACCTATCGAGTTTTCAAAGGATGTAAGGCCTCTGGTCGCGATGAGGCGGAGAACTCGGTCTTTATCTGTGGTCTCCCCATTGGATTCAGACATCCCTTCGCTTGGGAGATGCAAGACGAGCCTGCATTCAATTCACTGCAGGTATATCCGGCGTTCCTTCGAGTCAGAGCATCTCGGTGTCCATTCCACTTGAGGCCACAAACTCAGGGTTCCTCTCACATACCTTTAGCTGAGAGAAGCCTCCTCTTGAGGTGCTTATGAAAAGTTGGTATTCCTCTTGAGTCGAAGCCAGGGACTAAGCTCTCATCTCGAGTTGATTTATCGTCCACGGAGCCCTTTTGTGTTGCTCCAGTGATCTCAGGATCCCTCAAGACTTGAGACAGTGATCTTGGGTTTTCTCTGCAGTGCCATCAAGGTAATAAAGGCTCATTTCATGTTTGATGTGGAACACGGAATTGCTCTGCACGCAGTGCAGGGGAATCTGGCCTCATCTCGCGGCGAGGGGGAAGACTCATGGTTTTTCTCGAGTTGTGGCCCGAACCTGTGGTATATTGTGGAGTTACGACGGGGAGGGCCCTTCCAGACACGTGCTTGTTCAGCGACGTCAGGACTCCTGCCTAGGTGCGAGGGACACCTCGGGATTCTGCTCGAGTCTTGGCATGGCAATTGGGACGCCTCTCTATGTGAGGCGGGAGCCCCAGGTTCCCTTTCCACGTGCCACAGGAATCCTGGGACTCCTATCCATTCTCAAGAGGAGTCAGGCATCGTCTCCTTTGGAAGCATTTATCTCCGCGGACCACTCGAGTTTTCAAAGGATGTGAGACCTCCGGTCGCGATGAGGCGGAGATCTAGGTCTTTCTCTGTGGTCTCCACAGGGGATTCAGACATCCCTTCGTCTTGGGAGATGCAAGACGAGCCTGCATTCAATTCACTGCAGGGATATCCGGCCTTACTTCGAGTCAGAGAATCTCGGTGTCCATTCCACTTGAGGCCACAAACTCAGGGTCCCTCTCACATACCTGTAGCTGAGAGAAGCCTCGTCTTGAGGTGCTTGTGAAAAGTGGGTATTCCTCTTGAGTCTAAGCCAGGGTCTAAGCTCTCATCTCGAGTTGATTTGTGGTCAACGAAGCCCTTTCCTGTTGGTCCAGTGACCTCAGGATCCCTCTAGACTTGAGACAGTGATCTTGGGTTTTCTCTGGAGTGCCATCAAGGAAATCAAGGCTCCTTTCACGTTTGATGTGGAACACGGAAATGCTCTGCACGCAGTCCAGGGGAATCGGGCCTCAACTCGCGGCGACGGGGAAATCTCATGGTTTTTCTCGAGTTGCGGACGGAACCAGGGGTATATTCTCGAGTTACGGCGGGGAGGGACCTTCCAGACACGGGTTTGTTCAGCGACGTCAGGACTCCTGCCTAGGTGCGAGGGACACCTCGGGATTCTCCTCGAGTCTTGGCATGGCAATTGGGTCGCGTCTCCACGTGAGGCGGGAGACCCAGGGTCCCTTTCCACGTGCCACAGGCATCCTGGGACTCCTATCCATTTTCAAGAGGAGTCAGGCATCGTCTCCTTTGGAAGCATTGATCTCCGCAGACCTCTTGAGGTTTCAAAGATGTGAGGCCTCCGGTCGCGATGAGGCGGAGAACTAGGTCTTTCTCTGTGGTCTCCACAGGGGATTCAGACATCCCTTCGTCTTGGGAGATGCAAGACGAGCCTGCATTCAATTCACTGCAGGGATATCAGGCCTTATTTCGAGTCAGAGCATCTCGGTGTCCATTCCACTTGAGGCCACAAACTCAGGGTCCCTCTCACTTACCTGTAGCTGAGAGAAGCCTCCTCTTGAGGTGCTTGTGAAAAGTTGGTATTCCTCTTGAGTCGAAGCCAGGGACTAAGCTCTCATCTCGAGTTGATTTGGGGTCCACGGAGCCCTTTCGTGTTGCTCCAATGACCTCAGGATCCCTCTAGACTTGAGACAGTGATCTTGGGTTTTCTCTGGAGTGCCATCAAGGAAATCAAGGCTCCTTTCACGTTTGATGTGGAACACGGAATTGCTCTGCATTCAGTGCAGGGGAATCGGGCCTCAACTCGCGGCGATGGGGAAGTCTCATGGTTCTTCTCATGTTGCGGCCGGAACCTGGGGTATATTCTCGAGTTACGACGGGGAGGGCCCTTCCAGACACGTGTTTGTTCAGCGACGTCAGGACTCCTGCCTAGGTGCGAGGGACACCTCGGGATTCTCCTCGAGTCTTGGCATGGCAATTGTCACGCGTCTCCACGTGAGGCGGGAGACCCAGTGTCCCTTTCCACGTGCCAAAGGGATCCTGGGACTCCTATCCATTTTCAAGAGGAGTCAGGCATCGTCTTCTTTGGAAGCATTGATCTCCGCGGTCCTCTCGAGTTTTCAAATGATGTGGGGCCCCCGGTCGCTATGAGGCGGACAATTAGGTCTTTCTCTGTGGTCTCCACAGGGGATTCAGACATCCCATCGTCTTGGGAGATGCAAGACGAGCATGCATTCAATGCACTGCAGGGATATCCGGCCTTACTTCGAGTCAGAGCATCTCGGTGTCCATTCCACTTGAGGCCCCAAACTCAGGGTCCCTCTCACATACCTGAAGCTGAGAGAAGCCTCCTCTTGAGGTGCTTGTGGAAAGTTGGTATTCCTCTTGAGTTGAAGCCAGGGACTAAGCTCTCATCTCGAGTTGATTTGGGGTCCAGGGAGCCCTTTCATGTTGCTCCAGTGACCTCAGGATCCCTCTAGACTTGAGACAGTGATCTTGGGTTTTCTCTGGAGTGCCATCAAGGAAATCAAGGCTCCTTTTACGTTTGATGTGGAACTCGGAATTGCTCTGCACGCAGTGCAGGGGAATCGGGCCTCATCTCGCGGCGAGGGGGAAGTCTCATGGTTTTTCTCGAGTTGCGGGCGGAACCTGGGGTATATTCTCGAGTTACGACGGGGAGGGCCCTTCCAGACACGTGTTTGTTCAGCGACGTCAGGACTCCTGCCTAGGTGCGAGGGACACGTCGGGATTCTCCTCGAGTCTTGGCATGGCAATTGGGACGCGTCTCCACGTGAGGCAGGAGACCCAGTGTCCCTTTCGACGAGCCACAGGGATCCTGGGACTCCTATCCATTTTCAAGAGGGGTCAGGCATCGTCTCCTTTAGAAGCATTGATCTCCGCAGACCTCTCGAATTTTCAAAGGATGTGAGGCCTCCGGTCGCGATGAGGCGGAGGACTAGGTCTTCCTCTTTTGTCTCCACAGGGGATTCAGACATCCCTTCATCTTGGGAGATGCAAGACGAGCCTGCATTCAATTCACTGCAGGGATATCTGGCCTTACTTCAAGTTAGAGCATCTCGATGTCCATTCCACTTGAGGCCACAAACTCATGGTCCCTCTCACATACCTGTAGCTGAGAGAAGCCTCCTCTTGAGGTGCTTGTGGAAAGTTGGTATTCCTCTTGAGTCGAAGCCAGGGACTAAGCTCTCATCTCGAGTTGATTTGGGGTCGACGGAGCCCTTTCGTGTTGCTCCAGTGACCTCATTATCCCTCTAGACTTGAGAAAGAGATCTTGGGTTTTCTCTGGAGTGTCATCAAGGAAATCAAGGCTCCTTTCACGTTTGATGTGGAACACAGAATTGCTCTGGAGGCAGTGCAGGGGAATCGGGCCTCATCTCGCGGCGAGGGGGAAGTCTCATTGTTTTTCTCGAGTTGCGGCCGGAACCTGGGGTATATTCTCGAGTTACGACGGGGAGGGCCCTTCCAGACACGTGTTTGTTCAGCGACATAAGGACTACTGTCTAGGTGCGAGGGACACCTCGGGATTCTCCTCGAGTCTTGGCATGGCAATTGGGACAAGTCTCCACGTGAGGCGGGAGACCACGGGTCCCTTTCCACGTGCCACAGGGATCCTGGGACTCCTATCCATTTTAAAGAGGAGTCAGTCATCATCTCCTTTGGAAGCATTGATCTCTGCGGACCTCTCGAGTTTTCAAAGGATGTGACACCTCCGGACGCGTTGAGGCAGAGGACTAGGTCTTTCTCTGTGGTCTCCACAGGGGATTCAGACATCCCTTCGTCTTGGGAGATGCAAGACGAGCCTGCATTCTATTCACTGCAGGGATATCCGGCCTTACTTCGAGTCAGAGCCTCTCTGTGTCCATTCCACTTGAGGCCACAAACTCAGGGTCCCTCTCACATACCTGTAGCTGAGAGAAGCCTCCTCTTGAGGTGCTTGTGGAAAGTTGGTATTCCTCTTGAGTCGAAGCCAGGGACTAAGCTCTCATCTCGAGTTGATTTGGGGTCCACGGATCCCTTTCGTGTTGCTCCAATGACCTCAGGATCCCTCTAGACTTGAGACAGTGATCTTGGGTTTTCTCTGGAGTGCCATCAAGGAAATCAAGGCTCCATTCACGTTTGATGTGGAACACGGAATTGCTCTGCACGCAGTGCAGGGGAATCGGGCCTCATCTCGCGGCGAGGGGGAAGTCTCATGGTTTTTCTCGAGTTGCGGCCGGAACCTGTGGTATATTGTCGAGTTACGACGGGGAGGGCCCTGCCAGACACGTATTTGTTCAGCGACGTCAGGACTCCTGCCTAGGTGCGAGGGACACCTCGGAATTCTCCTCGAGTCTTGGTATGGCAATTGGAACGCGTCTCCACGTGAGGCGGGAAACCCAGGGTCCCTTTCCACGTGCCACAGGGATCCTGGGACTCCTATCCATTTTCAAGAGGAGTCAGGCATCGTCTCCTTTGGAAGCATTGATCTCCGCGGACCTCTCGAGTTTTCAAAGGATGTGACACCTCCGTTCGCGTTGAGGCAGAGGACTAGGTCTTTCTCTGTGGTCTCCACAGGGGATTCAGACATCCCTTCGTCTTGGGAGATGCAAGAGGAGCCTGCATTCAATTCACTGCAGGGATATCCGGCCTTACTTCGAGTCAGAGCATCTCGGTGTCCATTCCAATTGAGGACACAATCTCAGGGTCCCTCTCACATACCTGTAGCTGAGAGAAGCCTCCTCTTGAGGTGCTTGTGGAAATTTGGTATTCCTCTTGAGTCGAGGCCAGGGACTAAGCTCTCATCTCGAGTTGATTTGGGGTCCACGGATCCCTTTCGTGTTGCTCCAGTGACCTCATTATCCCTCTAGACTTGAGACAGTGATCTTGGGATTTCTCTGGAGTGTCATCAAGGAAATCAAGGCTCCTTTCACGTTTGATGTGGAACACGGAATTGCTCTGGACACAGTGCAGGGGAATCGGGCCTCATCTCGCTGCGAGGGGGAAGTCTCATGGTTTTTCTCGAGTTGGGGCCGGAACCTGGCGTATATTCTCGAGTTACGACGGGGAGGGCCCTTCCAGACACGTGTTTTTTCAGCGACATAAGGACTACTGCCTAGGTGTGAGGGACACCTCGGGATTCTCTTCGAGTCTTGGCATGGCAATTGGGACGCGTCTCCACGTGAGGCGGGAGACCCAGGGTCCCTTTCGACGTGCCACAGGGATCCTGGGACTCCTATCCATTTTCAAGAGGAGTCAGGCATCGTCTCCTTTGGAAGCATTGATCTCCACAGACTTCTCGAGTTTTCAAAGGATGTGAGGCCTCCGGTCCCGATGAGGCGGAGGACTAGGTCTTTCTCTGTTGTCTCCACAGGGGATTCAGACATCCCTTCGTCTTGGGAGATGCAAGACGAGCCTGCATTCAATTCACTGCAGGGATATCCGGCCTTACTTCGAGTCAGAGCATCTCGGTGTCCATTCCCCTTGAGGCCACAAACTCAGGGTCCCTCTCAAATACCTGTTGCTGAGAGATGCCTCCTCTTGAGGTGCTTGTGGAAAGTTGGAATTCCTGTTGAGTCGAAGCCAGGGACTAAGCTCTCATCTCGAGTTGATTTGGGGTCCACGGAGCCCTTTCGAGTTGCTCCAGTGACCTCAGGATCCCTCTAGACATGAGACAGTGATCTTGGGTTTTCTCTGGAGTGCCATCAAGGAAATCAAGGCTCGTTTCACGTTTGATGTGGAACACGGAATTGCTCTGCACGCAGTGCAGGGAAATCGGGCCTCATCTCGCGGCCAGGGGGAAGTCTCATGGTTTTTCTCGAGTTGCGGCCGGAACCTGGGATATATTCTCGAGTTACGACGGGGAGGGCCCTTCCAGACACGTGTTTGTTCAGCGACTTCAGGACTCCTGCCTAGGTGCGAGGGACACGTCGGGATTCTCCTCGAGTCTTGGCATGGCAATTGGGACGCGTCTCCACGTGAGGCAGGAGACCCAGTGTCCCTTTCGACGAGCCACAGGGATCCTGACACTCCTATCCATTTTCAAGAGGGGTCAGGCATGTCTCCTTTAGAAGCATTGATCTCCGCAGACCTCTCGAATTTTCAAAGGATGTGAGGCCTCCGGTCGCGATGAGGCGGAGGACTAGGTCTTCCTCTTTTGTCTCCACAGGGGATTCAGACATCCCTTCATCTTGGGAGATGCAAGACGAGCCTGCATTCAATTCACTGCAGGGATATCCGGCCTTACTTCAAGTTAGAGCATCTCGATGTCCATTCCACTTGAGGCCACAAACTCACGGTCCCTCTCACATACCTGTAGCTGAGAGAAGCCTCCTCTTGAGGTGCTTGTGGAAAGTTGGTATTCCTCTTGACTCGAAGCCAGGGACTAAGCTCTCATCTCGAGTTGATTTGGGGTTGACGGAGCCCTTTCGTGTTGCTCCAGTGACCTCATTATCCCTCTAGACTTGAGACAGAGATCTTGGGTTTTCTCTGTAGTGTCATCAAGGAAATCAAGGCTCCTTTCACGTTTGATGTGGAACACAGAATTGCTCTGGATGCAGTGCAGGGGAATCGGGCCTCATCTCGCGGCGAGGGGGAAGTCTCATGGTTTTTCTCCAGTTGCGGACGGAACCTGGGGTATATTCTCGAGTTACGACGGGGAAGGCCCTTCCAGACACGTGTTTGTTCAGCGACATAAGGACTACTGCCTAGGTGCGAGGGACACCTCGGGATTCTCCTCGAGTCTTGGCATGGCAATTGGGACGTGTCTCCACGTGAGGCGGGAGACCCAGGGTCCCTTTCCACGTGCCACAGGGATCCTGGGACTCCTATCCATTTTCAAGAGGAGTCAGTCATCGTCTCCTTTGGAAGCATTGATCTCCGCGTACCTCTCGAGTTTTCAAAGGATGTGACACCTCCGTTCGCGTTGAGGCAGAGGACTAGGTCTTTCTCTGTGGTCTCCACAGGGGATTCAGACATCCCTTCGTCTTGGGAGATGCAAGACGAGCCTGCATTCAATTTACTGCAGGGATATCCGGCCTTACTTCGAGTCAGAGCATCTCGGTGTCCATTCCACTTGAGGCCACAAATTCAGGGTCCCTCTCACATACCTGTAGCTGAGAGAAGCCTCCTCTTGAGGTGCTTGTGGAAAGTTGGTATTCCTCTTGAGTCGAAGCCAGGGACTAAGCTCTCATCTCGAGTTGATTTGGGGTCCACGGAGCCCTTTCGTATTGCTCCACTGACCTCAGGATCCCTCTAGACTCTAGACAGTGATCTTGGGTTTTCTCTGGAGTGCCATCAAGGAAATCAAGGCTCCTTTCACGTTTGATGTGGAACACGCAATTGCTCTGCACGCAGGGCAGGGGAATCGGGCCTCATCTCGCGGCGAGGGGGAAGTCTCATGGTTTTTCTCGAGTTGCGGCCGAAACCTGGGGTATATTCTCGAGTTACGAGGGGGAGGTCCCTTCCAGACACGTGTTTGTTCAGCGACGTTAGGACTCCTGCCTAGGTGCGAGTGACACCTCGGGATTCTCCTCGAGTCTTGGCATGGCAATTGGGACGCGTATACACGTGAGGTGGGAGACCCAGGGTCGCTTTCCACGTGCCACAGGGATCCTGTGACTCCTATCCATTTTCAAGAGGAGTCAGGCATCGTCTCCTTTTGAAGCATTGATCTCTGCAGACCTCTCGAGTTTTCAAATGATGTGAGGCCTCCGGTCGCGATGAGGCGGAGGACTACGTCTTTCTCTGTGGTCTCCACAGGGGATTCAGACATCCCTTCATCTTGGGAGATGCAAGACGAGCCTGCATTCAATTCACTGCAGGGATATCCGGCCTTACTTCGAGTCAGAGCATCTCGGTGTCCATTCCACTTGGGGCCACAAACTCAGGGGCCCTCTCACTTACCTGTAGCTGAGAGAAGCCTCCTCTTGAGGTGCTTGTGGAAAGTTGTTATTCCTCTTGAGTCGAAGCCAGGGACTAAGCTCTCGTGTCGAGTTGATTTGTGGTCCACGGAGCCCTTTCGTTTTGCTCCAGTTACCTCAGGATCCCTCTAGATTTGAGACAGTGATCTTGGGTTTTCTCTGGAGTGCCATCAAGGAGATCAAGGCTCCTTTCACGTTTGATGTGGAAAACGGAATTGCTCTGCACGCAGGGCTGGGGAATGGGGCCTCATCTCGCGGCCAGGGGGAAGTCTCATGGTTTTTCTCGAGTTGCGGCCGGAACCTGGGGTATATTCTCGAGTTACGACGGGGAGGGCCCTTCCAGACACGTGTTTGTTCAGCGACGTCAGGACTCCTGCCTAGGAGAGAGGGACACCTCGGGATTCTCCTCGAGTCTTGGCATGGCAATTGGGACGCGTCTCCACGTGAGGCGGGAGACCCAGGGTCCCTTTCCACGTGCCACAGGGATCCTGGGACTCCTATCCATTTTCAAGAGGAGTCAGGTATCGTCTCCTTTGGAAGCACTGATCTCCGCGGACCTCTCGAGTTTTCAAAGGATGTGAGGCCTCCAGTCGCGAAGAGATGGAGAACTAGTTCTTTCTCTGTGGTCTCCACAGGGGATTCAGACATTCCTTGGTCTTGGGAGATGCAAGACGAGCCTGCATTCAATTCACTGCAGGGATATCCGGCCTTACTTCGAGTCAGAGCATCTCAGTGTCCATTCCACTTGAGGCCACAAACTCAGGGTCCCTCTCACATACCTGTAGCTGAGAGAAGCCTCCTCTTGAGGTGCTTGTGGAAAGTTGGTATTCCTCTTGAGTCGAAGCCAGGGACTAAGCTCTCATCTCGAGTTGATTGGGGTCCACGGAGCCCTTTCGTGTTGCTCCACTGACCTCAAAATCCCTCTAGACTTGAGACAGTGATCTTGGGTTTTCTCCGGAGTGCCATCAAGGAAATCAAGGCTCCTTTCACGTTTGATGTGGAACACGGAATTGCTCTGCACGCAGTGCAGGGGAATCGGGCTTCATCTCGCGGCGAGGGAGAAGTCTCATGGTTTTTCTCGAGTTGCGGCTGGAACCTGGGGTATATTCTCGAGTTCCGAAGGGGAGGGCCCTTCCAGACACTTGTTTGTTCAGCGATGTCAGGACTCCTGCCTAGGTGCGAGGGAAATCTCGGGATTCTCCTCGAGTCTTGGCATGGAAATTGGGACGCGTCTCCACGTGAGGCGGGAGACCCAGGGTCCCTTTCCACGTGCCACAGGGATCCTGGGACTCCTATCCATTTTCAAGAGGAGTCAGGCATCGTCTCCTTTGGAAGCATTGATCTCCGCAGCCCTCTCGAGTTTTCAAAGGATGTGAGGCCTCCTGTCGCGATGAGGTGGAGGACTAGGTCTTCTCTGTTGTCTCCGCAGGGGATTCAGACATCCCTTCGTCTTGGGAGATGCAAGACGAGCCTGCATTCAATTCACTGCAGGGATATCCGGCCTTACTTCGAGTCAGAGCATCTCGGTGTCCATTTAACTTGAGGCCACAAATTCAGGGTCCCTCTCACATACCTGTAGCTGAGAGAAGCCTCCTCTTGAGGTGCTTGTGGAAAGTTGGTATTCTTCTTGACTCGAAGCCAGGGACTAAGCTCTCATCTCGAGTTGATTTGGGGTCCACGGAGCCCTTTCGTGTTGCTACAGTGACCTCAGGATCCCTCTAGACTTGAGACAGTGATCTTGGGTTTTCTCTGGAGTGCCATCAAGGAAATCAAAGCTCCTTTCACGTTTGATGTGGAACTCGTAATTGCTCTGCACGCAATGCAGGGGAATCGGACCTCATCTCGCGGCGAGGGGGAAGTCTCATGGTTTTTCTCGAGTTGCGGCCGGAACCTGGGGTATATTCTCGAGTTACGATGGGGAGGGCCCTTCGAGACACGTGTTTGTTCAGCGACGTCAGGACTCCTGCCTAGGTGCGAGGGACACCTCGGGATTCTCCTCGAGTCTTTGCATTGCAATTGGGATGCGTCTCCACGTGAGGCGGGACACCCAGGGTCCCTTTCCACGTGCCACAGGGAACCTGGGACTCCTATCCATTTTCAAGAGGAGTCAGGCATCGTCTCCTTTGGAAGTATTGATCTCAGCGGACATCTCCACTTTTCAAAGGATATGAGGCCTCCGGTCGCGATGAGGCGCAGGACTAGGTCTTTCTCTGTGGTCTCCACAGGGGATTCAGACATCCCTTCGTCTTGGGAGATGCAAGACGAGCCTGCATTCAATTCACTACAGGGATATCCGGCCTTACTTCGAGTCAGAGCATCTCGGTGTCCATTCCACTTGAGGCCACAAACTCGGGGTCCCTCAAAATTACCTGTAGCTGAGAGAAGACTCCTCTTGAGTTACTTGTGGAAAGTTGGTATTCCACTTGATTCTAAGCCAGGGACTAAGCTCTCATCTCGAGTTGATTCGGGGTCCATGGAGACCTTTCCTGTTGGTCCAGTGACCTCAGGATTCCTCTAGACTTGAGACAGTGATCTTGGGTTTTCTCTGGAGTGCCATCAAGGAAATCAAGGCTCCTTTCACTTTTGATGTGGAACACGGAATTGCTCTTCATGCAGTGCAGGGGAATCTGGCCTCAACTCGCGGCGAGGGGGAAATCTCATGGTTTTTCTCGAGTTGCGGCCCGAACCTGGGGTATATTCTCGAATTACGACGGGGAGGGCCCTTCCAGACACGTGTTTGTTCAGCGACGTCAGGACTCCTGCCTAGGTGCGAGGGACACCTCGGGATTCTCCTCGAGTCTTGGCATTGCAATTTGGACGCGTCTCCACGTGAGGCGGGAGACCCAGAGTCTCTTTCCACGTGCCACAGGGATCCTGGGAGTCCTATCCATTTTCAAGAGGAGTCAGGCATCGTCTCCTTTGGAAGCACTGATCTCCGCGGACCTCTCGAGTTTTCAAAGGATGTGAGGCCTCCAGTCGCGATGAGGCGGAGAACTAGGTCTTTCTCTGTGGTTTCCACCGGGGATTCAGACATCCCTTCGTCTTGGGAGATGCAAGACGAGCCTGCATTCAATTCATTGCAGGGATATCCGGCCTTACTTCGAGTCAGAGCATCTCGGTGACCATTCCACTTGAGGCCACAAACTCACGGGCCCTCTCACATACCTGTAGCTGAGAGAAGCCTCCTCTTGAGGTGCTTGTGGAAAGTTGGTATTCCTCTTGAGAAGAAGCCAGGGACTAAGCTCTCATCTCGACTTGATTTGCGGTCCACGGAGCCCTTTCGTGTTGCTCCAGTGACCTCAGGATCCCTCTAGACTTGAGGCAGTGATCTTGGGTTTTCTCTGGAGTGCCATCAAGGAAATCAAGGCTCCTTTCACTTTTGATGTGGAATACGGAATTGCTCTGCACGCAGGGCAGGGGAATCGGGCCTCATCTCACGGCGAGGGGGAAGTCTCATGGTTTTTCTCGAGTTACGGCCGGAACCTGGGGTATATTCTCGAGTTACGAGGGGGAGGTCCCTTCCAGACACGTGTTTGTTCAGCGACGTTAGGACTCCTGCCTAGGTGCGAGGGACACCTCGGGATTCTCCTCGAGTCGTGGCATGGCAATTGGGACGCGTACACACGTGAGGTGGGAGACCCAGTGTCGCTTTCCACGTGCCACAGGGATCCTGTGACTCCAATCCATTTTCAAGAGGAGTCAGGCATCGTCTCCTTTGGAAGCATTGATCTCTGCAGACATCTCGAGTTTTCAAATGATGTGAGGCCTCCGGTCGCGATGAGGCGGAGGACTACGTCTTTCTCTGTGGTCTCCACAGGGGATTCAGACATCCCTTCGTCTTGGGAGATGCAAGAATAGCCTGCATTCAATTCACTGCAGGGATATCCGGCCTTACTTCGAGTCAGAGCATCTCGGTGTCCATTCCACTTGGGGCCACAAACTCAGGGGCCCTCTCACTTACCTGTAGCTGAGAGAAGCCTCCTCTTGAGGTGCTTGTGGAAAGTTGTTATTCCTCTTGAGTCGAAGCCAGGGACTAAGCTCTCGTCTCGAGTTGATTTGTGGTCCACGGAGCCCTTTCGTTTTGCTCCAGTTACCTCAGGATCCCTCTAGATTTGAGACAGTGATCTTGGGTTTTCTCTGGAGTGCCATCAAGGAGATCAAGGCTCCTTTCACGTTTGATGTGGAAAACGGAATTGCTCTGCACGCAGGGCTGGGGAATGGGGCCTCATCTCGCGGCCAGGGGGAAGTCTCATGGTTTTTCTCGAGTTGCGGCCGGAACCTGGGGTATATTCTCGACTTACGACGGGGAGGGCCCTTCCAGGCACGTGTTTGTTCAGCGACGTCAGGACTTCTGCCTAGGTGCGAGGGACACCTCGGGATTCTCCTCGAGTCTTGGCATGGCAATTGGGACGCGTCTCCACGTGAGGCGGGAGACCCAGGGTCCCTTTCCACGTGCCACAGGGATCCTGGGACACTTTTCCATTTTCAAGAAGAGTCAGGCATCGTCTCCTTTGGAAGCATTTTTCTCCACAGACCTCTCGAGTTTTCAAAGATGTGAGGACTCCGGTCGCGATGAGGCGGAGAACTAGGTCTTTCTCTGTTGTCTCCACAGGGGATTCAGACATCCCTTCGTCTTGGGAGATGCAAGACGAGCCTGCACTCAATTCACTGCAGGGATATCTAGCCTAACTTCGAGTCAGAGCTTCTCGGTGTCCATTCCACTTGAGGCCACAAACTCAGGGTCCCTCTCACATACCTGTAGCTGAGAGAAGCCTCCTCTTGAGGTGCTTGTGGAAAGTTGGTATTCCTCTTGAGTCGAAACCAGGGACTAAGCTCTCATCTCGAGTTGATTTGGGGCCCACGGAGCCCTTTCATGTTGCTCCAGTGACCTCAGGATCCCTCTAGACTTGAGACAGTGATCTTGGGTTTTCTCTGGAGTGCCATCAAGGAAATCAAGGCTCCTTTCACATTTAATGTGGAACACGGGATTGCTCTGCACGCAGTGCAGGGGAATCGGGCCTCATCTCGCGCCGAGGGGGAGGTCTCATGGTTTTTCTCGAGTTGCGGCCGGAACCTGGGGTATATACTCGAGTTACGACGGGGAGGGCCCATCCAGACAGGTGTTTGTTCAGCGACGTCATCACTCCTGCATAGATGCCAGGGACAACTCGGGATTCTCCTCGAGTCTTGGCCTGGCAATTGGGACGCGTCTCCACGTGAGGCGGGAGACCCAGGGTCCCTTTCCACGTGCCACAGGGATTCTGGGACTCCTATCCATTTTCAAGAGGAGTCAGGCATCGTCTCCTTTGGAAGCATTGATCTCCGCAGCCCTCTCGAGTTTTCAAAGGATGTGAGGCCACCGGTCGCGATGAGGTGGAGAACTAGGTCTTTCTCTGTGGACTCCACAGGGGATTCAGACATCCCTTCGTCTTGGGAGATGCAAGACGAGCCTGCATTCAATTCACTGCAGGGATATCCGGCCTTATTTCAAGTCAGAGCATCTCGATGTCCATTCCACTTGAGGCCACAAACTCAGGGTCCCTCTCACATACCTGTAGCTGAGAGAAGCCTCCTCTTGAGGTGCTTGTGGAAAGTTGGTATTCCTCTTTAGTCGAAGCCAGGGACTAGCTCTCATCTCGAGTTGATTTGGGGTCCACGGAGCCCTTTCGTGTTGCTCCAGTGACCTCAGGATCCGTCTAGACTTGAGACAGTGATCTTGGGTTTTCTCTGGAGTGCCATCAAGGAAATCAAGGCTCCTTTCACGTTTGATGTGGAACTCGGAATTGCTCTGCATGCAGTGCAGGGGAATCGGGCCTCATCCTCTGCGAAGGGGAAGTCTCAAGGTTTTTCTCAAGTTCCGGCCGGAACCTGGGGATATATTCTTGAGTCAAGATGGGTACGGCCCTTCCAGACACGTGTTTGTTCAGTGACGTCAGGACTCCTGCCTAGGTGCGAGGGACACCTCGGGATTCTCCTCGAGTCTTTTTATGGCAATTGGGACGCGTCTCCCTGTGAGGCGGGAGACCCAGTGTCCCTTTCCACGTGCCACAGGGATCCTGGGACTCCTATCCATTTTCAAGAGGAGTCAGGCATCGTCTCCTTTGAAAGCATTGATCTCCGCGGACCTCTCGAGTTTTCAAAGGATGTGAGGCCTCCGGTCGCGATGAGGCGGAGAACTAGGTCTTTCTCTGTGGTGTCCACAGGGGATTCAGACATCCCTTCGTCTTGGGAGAAGTAAGACGAGCATGCATTCAATTCACTGCAGGGATATCCGGCCTTACTTCGAGTCAGAGCATCTCGGTGTCCATTCCTCTTGAGGCCACAAATTCAGGGTCCTTCTAACATACATATAGCTGAGAGAAGCCTCCTCTTGAGGTGCTTGTGGAAAGCTAGTATTCCTCTTGAGTAGAATCCAGGGACTAAGCTCTCATCTCGAGTTGATTTGGGTTCCACGGAGCCCTTTTATGTTGTTACAGTGACCTCAGGATCCCTCTAGACTTGAGACAGTGATCTTGGGTTTTCTCTGGAGTGCCATCAAGGAAATCAAGGCTCCTTTCACGTTTGATGTGGAACACGGAATTGCTGTGCACGCAGTGCAGGGGAATCGGGCCTCCTCTCGTGGCGAGGGGGAAGTCTCATGGTTTTTCTCGAGTTGCGGCCGGAACCTGGGGTATATTCCCGACTTACGACGGGGAGGGCCCTTCCAGGCACATGTTTGTTCAGCGACGTCAGGACTACTGCCTAAGTGCGAGGGACACCTCGGGATTCTCCTCGAGTCTTGGCATGGCAATTGGGACGCGTCTCCACGTGAGGCGGGAGACCAAGTGTCCCTTTCCACGTGCCACAGGGATCCTGGGACTCCTATCCATTTTCAAGAGGACTCAGGCATCCTCTCCTTTGGAAGCATTGATCTCTGCGGACGTCTCGAGTTTTCAAAGCATGTGAGGCCTCCGGTCACGATGAGGCGGAGAACTAGTTCTTTCTCTGTGGTCTCCACAGGGGATTCAGACATCCCTTCGTCTTGGGAGATGCAAGACGAGCCTGCATTCAATTCACTGCAGGGATATCCGGCCTTACTTCGAGTCAGAGCATCTCGGTGTCCATTCCACTTGAGGCCACAAACTCAGGGTCCCTCTCACATACCTGTAGCTGAGAGAAGCTTCCTCTTGAGGTGCTTGTGGAAAGTTGGTGTTCCTCTTGAGTCGAAGCCAGGGACTAAGCTCTCATCTCGAGTTGATTTGGGGTCCACGGAGCCCTTTCGTGTTGCTACAGTGACCTCAGGATCCCTCTAGACTTGAGACAGTGATCTTGGGTTTTCTCTGGAGTGCCATCAAGGAAATCAAGGCTTTTTTCTCGTTTGATGTGGAACACGGAATTGCTCTGCACGCAGTGCAGGGGAATCGGGCCTCATCTCGCGGCGAGGGGGAAGTCTCATGGTTTTTCTCGAGTTTCGGACGGAACCTGCGGTATATTCTCGAGTTACGACGGGGAGGGCCCTTCCAGACACGTGTTTGTTCAGCGACGTCAGGACTCCTGCCTAGGTGGGAGGGACACCTCGGGATTCTCCTCGAGTCTTGGTATGGCAATTGGGTCGAGTCTCCACATGAGGCGGGAGACCCAGTGTCCCTTTCCACGTGCCAGAGGGATTCTGGGACTCCTATCCATTTTCAAGAGGAGTCAGGCATCGTCTCCTTTGGAAGCATTGATCTCCGCAGCCCTCTCGAGTTTTCAAAGGATGTGAGGCCTCCGGTCGCGATGAGGTGGAGAACTAGGTCTTTCTCTGTGGACTCCACAGGGGATTCAAACATCCCTTCGTATTGGGAGATGAAAGACGAGCCTGCATTCAATTCACTGCAGAGATATCCGGCCTTACTTCAAGTCAGAGCATCTCGATGTCCATTTCACTTGAGGCCACAAACTCAGGGTCCCTCTCACATACCTGTAGCTGAGAGAAGCCTCCTCTTGAGGTGCTTGTGGAAAGTTGGTATTCCTCTTTAGTCGAAGCCAGGGACTAGCTCTCATCTCGAGTTGATTTGGGGTCCACGGAGCCGTTTCATTTTGCTACAGTGAACTCAGGTTCCCTGTAGACTTGAGACAGTGATCTTGGGTTTTCTCTGGAGTGCCATCAAGGAAATCAAGTTTCCTTTCACGTTTGATGTGGAACACGGAATTGCTCTGCACGCAGTGGAGGGGAATCGGGCCTCATCTCGCGGCGAGGGGGAAGTGTCATGGTTTTTCTCGAGTTGCCGCCGGAACCTGGGGTATATTCTCGATTTATGACGGGGAGGGCCCTTCAGACACGTGTTTGTTCAGCGACGTCAGGACTCCTGCCTAGGTGCCAAGGACACCTCAGGATTCTCCTCGTGTCTTGGCATGGCAATTGGGACGCGTCTCCATGTGAGGCGGGAGACCCAGTGTCCTTTTCCACGTGGACAGGGATCCTGGGACTCCTATCCATTTTCAAGAGGAGTCAGGCATCGTCTCCTTTGGAAGCACTGATCTCCGCGGACCTTTCGAGTTTTCAAAGGACGTGAGGCCTCCGTTCGCGTTGAGGCGGAGGACTAGGTCGTTCTCTGTGGTCTCCACAGGGGATTCAGACAACCCTTCGTCTTGGGAGATGCAAGACGAGCCTGCATTCAATTCACTGCAGGGATATCCGGCGTTACTTCGAGTCAGAGCATCTCGGTGTCCATTCCACTTGAGGCCACAAACTCAGGGTCCCTCTCACATACCTGTAGCTGAGAGAAGCCTCCTCTTGAGGTGCTTGTGGAAAGTTGGTATTCCTCTTGAGTCGAAGCCAGGGACTAACCTCTCATCTCGAGTTGATTTGGGATCCACTGAGCCCTTTGGTGTTGCTCCAGTGACCTCAGTATCCCTCTAGACTTGAGAGAGTGATCTTGGGTTTTCTCTGGAGTGCCATCAAGGAAATCAAGTTTGCTTTCAGGCTTGATGTGGAACACGGAATTGCTCTGCACGCAGTGCACGGGAATCGGGCCTCATCTCGCGGCGAGGGGGAAGTCTCATGGTTTTTCTCGAGTTGCGGCCGAAACCTGGGGTATTTTCTCGAGTTAAGACGGGGAGGGCCCTTCCATACACGTGTTTGTTCAGCGACATCAGGACTCCTGCCTAGGTGCGAGGGACACCTCGGGATTGTCCTCAAGTCTTGGCATGGCAATTGGGACGCGTCTCCACGTGAGGCGGGAGACCAAGGGTCCCTTTCCACGTGCCACAGGGATCCTGGGACTCCTATCTATTTTCCAGAGGAGTCAGGCATCGTCTCCTTTGGAAGCATTGATCTCCGCTGACCTCTCGAGTTTTCAAAGTATGTGAGTCCTCCGGTCACGTTGAGGCGGAGGACTAGGTCTTTCTCTGTCGTCTCCACAGGGGATTCAGACATCCCTTCGTCTTGGGAGATGCAAGACGAGCCTGCCTTCAATTCACTGCAGGGATATCCGGCCTTACTTCGAGTCAGAGCATCTCGGTGTCCATTCAACTTGAGGCCACAAACTCAGGGTCCCTCTCACATACATGTAGCTGAGAGAAGCCTTCTCTTGAGGTGCTTGTGGAAAGTTGGTATTCCTCTTGATTCGAAGCCAGGGACTAAGCTCTCATCTCGAGTTGATTTGGGTTCCACGGAGCCCTTTTGTGTTGCTCCAGTGACCTCAGGATCCCTCTAGACTTGAGCCAGTGATCTTGGGTTTTCTCTGGAGTGCCATCAAGGAAATCAAGGCTCCTTTCACGTTTGATGTGGAACACGGAATTGCTCTGCATGCAGTGCAGGGGAATCGGGCCTCATCTCGCGGCGAGGGGGAAGTCTCATGGTTTTTCTCGAGTTGCGGCCGAAACCTGGGGTATAGACTCGAGTTACGACGGGGAGAGCCCTTCCAGTCACGTGTTTGTTCAGCGACATCAGGACTCCTGCCTAGGAGCGAGGGACACCTCGGGATTCTCCTTGAGTCTTGGCATGGCAATTGTGACGCGTCTCCACGTGAGGCAGGAGACCCAGGGTCCTTTTCCACGTGCCACAGGGATCCTGGGACTCCTATCCACTTTCAAGAGGAGTCAGGCATCATCTCCTTGGGAAGCATTAATCTCCGCGGACCTCTCGAGTTTTCAAAGGATGTGAGGCCTCCGTTCGCGTTGAGGCGGAGGACTAGGTCTTTCTCTGTCGTCTCCACAGGGGATTCAGACATCCCTTCGTCTTGGGAGATGCAAGACGAGCCTGCATTCAATTCACTGCAGGGATATCCGGCATCACTTCGAGTCAGAGCATCTCGGTGTCCATTCCACTTGAGGCCACAAACTCAGGGTCCCTCTCACATACCTGTAGCTGAGAGAAGACTCCTCTTGAGGTGCTTCTGGAAAGTTGGTATTCCTCTTGAGTCGAAGCCAGGGACTAAGCTCTCATCTCGAGTTGATTTGGGGTCCACAGACCCCTTTCGTGTTGCTCCAGTGACCTCAGGATACCTCTAGACTTGAGACAGTGATCTTGGGTTTTCTCTGTAGTGCCATCAAGGAAATCAAGGCTCCTTTCACGTTTGATGTGGAACACGGAATTGCTTTGCACGCTGTGCAGGGTAATCGGGCCTCATCTCGCGGCGAGGGGGAATTCTCATGGTTTTTCTCGAGTTGCGGCCGGAACCTGGGGTATATTCTCGATTTACGACTGGGAGGGCCCTTCGAGACACGTGTTTGTTCAGCAACGTCAGGACTCCTGCCTAGGTGCGAGGGACACCTCGGAATTCTCCTCGAGTCTTGGCATGGCAATTGGGACGCGTCTCCATGTGAGGCGGGAGACCCAGGGTCCCTTTCCACGTGCCACAGGGATCCTGGGACTCCTATTCATTTTCAAGAGGAGTCAGGCATCTTCTCCTTTGGAAGCATTGATCTCCGCGGACGTCTCGAGTTTTCAAAGGATGTGAGGCCTCCGCTCGCGATGAGGCGGAGAATTAGATCTTTCTCTGTGGTCTCCACAGGGGATTCAGACATCCCTTCGTCTTGGGAGATGCAAGACGAGCCTGAATTCACTTCACTGCAGGGATATCCGGCCTTACTTCGAGTCAGAGCATCTCGGTGTCCATTCCACTTGAGGCCACAAATTCAGGGTCCCTCTCACATAACTGTAGATGAGAGAAGCCTCCTCTTGAGGTGCTTGTGGAAAGTTGGTATTCCTCTTGAGTCGAAGCCAGGGACTAAGCTCTCATCTCGAGTTGATTTGGGGTCCACGGAGCCCTTTCATGTTGCTACAGTGACCTCAGGATCCCTCTAGACTAGAGACAGTGATCTTGGGTTTTCTCTGGAGTGCCATCAAGGAAATCAAGGCTCCTTTCACTTTTGATGTGGAATACGGAATTGCTCTGCACGCAGGGCAGGGGAATCGGGCCTCATCTCACGGCGAGGGGGAAGTCTCATGGTTTTTCTCGAGTTACGGCCGGAACCTGGGGTATATTCTCGAGTTACGAGGGGGAGGTCCCTTCCAGACACGTGTTTGTTCAGCGACGTTAGGACTCCTGCCTAGGTGCGAGGGACACCTCGGGATTCTCCTCGAGTCTTGGCATGGCAATTGGGACGCGTATACACGTGAGGTGGGAGACCCAGGGTCGCTTTCCACGTGCCACAGGGATCCTGTGACTCCTATCCATTTTCAAGAGGAGTCAGGCATCGTCTCCTTTGGAAGCATTGATCTCTGCAGACCTCTCGAGTTTTCAAATGATGTGAGGCCTCCGGTCGCGATGAGGCGGAGGACTACGTCTTTCTCTGTGGTCTCCACAGGGGATTCAGACATCCCTTCATCTTGGGAGATGCAAGACGAGCCTGCATTCAATTCACTGCAGGGATATCCGGCCTTACTTCGAGTCAGAGCATCTCGGTGTCCATTCCACTTGGGGCCACAAACTCAGGGGCCCTCTCACTTACCTGTAGCTGAGAGAAGCCTCCTCTTGAGGTGCTTGTGGAAAGTTGTTATTCCTCTTGAGTCGAAGCCAGGGACTAAGCTCTCGTGTCGAGTTGATTTGTGGTCCACGGAGCCCTTTCGTTTTGCTCCAGTTACCTCAGGATCCCTCTAGATTTGAGACAGTGATCTTGGGTTTTCTCTGGAGTGCCATCAAGGAGATCAAGGCTCCTTTCACGTTTGATGTGGAAAACGGAATTGCTCTGCACGCAGGGCTGGGGAATGGGGCCTCATCTCGCGGCCAGGGGGAAGTCTCATGGTTTTTCTCGAGTTGCGGCCGGAACCTGGGGTATATTCTCGAGTTCCGAAGGGGAGGGCCCTTCCAGACACGTGTTTGTTCAGCGACGTCAGGAACCTGCCTAGGTGCGAGGGACACCTCGGGATTCTCCTCGAGTCTTGGCATGGCAATTGGGACGCGTCTCCATGTGAGGCGGGAGACCCAGGGTCCCTTTCCACGTGCCACAGGGATCCTCGGACTCCTATCCATTTTCAAGAGGAGTCAGGCATCGTCTCTTTGTAAGCATTGATCTCCGCGGACCTCTCGAGTTTTCAAAGGATGTGAGGCCTCCGCTCGCGATGAGGTGGAGGACTAGGTCTTTCTCTGTGGTCTCCACAGGGGATTCAGACATCCCATTGTCTTGGGAGATGCAAGACGAGCCTGCATTCAATTCACTGCAGGGATATCCGGCCTTACTTCGAGTCAGAGCATCTCGGTGTCCATTCCACTTGAGGCCACAAACTCAGGGTCCCTCTCACATACCTGTAGCTGAGAGAAGCCTCCTCTTGAGTGGCTTGTGGAAAGTTCATATTACTCTTGAGTCAAAGCCAGGGACTAAGCTCTCATCTCGAGTTGATTTGGGGTCCACGAAGCCCTTTCGTGTTGCTCCAGTGACCTCAGGATCCCTCTAGACTTGAGACAGTGATCTTGGGTTTTCTGTGGAGTGCAATCAAGGAAATAAAGTCTCCTTTCACGTTTGATGTGGAACACGGAATTGCTCTGCACGCAGTCCAGGGGAATCGGGCCTCATGTCGAGGCGAGGGGGAAGTCTCATGGTTTTTCTCGAGTTGCGGCCGGAACCTGGGGTGTATTCCCGAGTTACGACGGGGAGGGCCCTTCCAGACACGTGTTTGTTCAGCGACGTCAGGACTCCTGGCTAGGTGCGAGGGACAACTCGGGATTCTCCTCGAGTTTTGGCATGGCAATTGGGACGCGTCTTCACCTGAGGCGGGAGACCCAGGGTCCCTTTCCACGTGCCACAGGGATCCTGGGACTCATATCCATTTTCAAGAGGAGTCAGGTATCGTCTCCTTTGGAAGCATTGATCTCCGCGGACCTCTCGAGTTTTAAAAGGATGTGAGGCCTCCGGTCGCGTAGAGGTGGAGGACTAGGTCTTTCTCTGTGGTCTCCACAGGGGATGCAGGCATCCCTTCTTCTTGGGAGATGCAAGACGAGCCTGCATTCAATTCACTGCAGGGATATCCGGCCTTACTTCGAGTCAGAGCATCACAGTGTCCATTGCACTTGAGGCCACAAACTCAGGGTCCCTCTCACAAACCTGTTGCTGAGAGAAGCCTCCTCTTGAGGTGCTTGTGCAAAGTTGGTATTCCTCTTGAGTCGAAGCCCCGGACTAAGCTCTCATCTCGAGTTGATTTGGGGTCCACGGAGCCCTTTCGTGTTGCTCCAGTGACCTCAGGATCGCTCTAGACTTGAGACAGTTATCTTGGGTTTTCTCTGGAGTGCCATCAAGTAAATAAAGGCTCCTTTCACGTTTGCTGTGGAACACGGAATTGCTCTGCACGCAGTGCAGGGGAATCGGGCCTCATCTCGCGGCGAGGGGAAATTTCATGGTTTTTCTCGAGTTGCGGCCGGAACCTGGGGTATATTCTCGAGTTCCGACGGGGAGGGCCCTTCCAGACACGTGTTTGTTCAGCGACGTCAGGATTCCTGCCTAGGTGCAAGGGACACCTCGGGATTCTCCTCGAGTCTTGTCATGGCAATTGGGACGCGTCTCCACGTGAGGCGGGAGACCCAGGGTCCCTTTCCACGTGCCACAGGGATCCTGGGACTCCTATCCATTTTCAAGAGGAGTCAGGCATCGTCTCCTTTGGAAGCATTGATCTCCGCGGACCTCTCGAGTTTTCAAAGGATGTGAGGCCTCCGGTCCCGTTGAGGCGGAGGACTAGGTATTTCTCTGTTGTCTCCACAGGGGATTCAGACATCCCTTCGTCTTGGGAGATGCAAGACGAGCCTGCATTCAATTCACTGCAGGGATATCCGGCCTTACTTCGAGTCAGAGCATCTCGGTGTCCATTCCACTTGAGGCCACAAACTCAGGGTCCCTCTCACATACCTGTATCTGAGAGAAGCCTCCTCTTGAGGTGCTTGTGGAAAGTTGGTATTCCCCTTGAGTCGAAGCCAGGGACTAAGCTCTCATCTCGAGTTGATTTGGGGTCCACAGAGCCCTTTCGTGTTGCTCCAATAACCTCAGCATCCCTCTAGACTTGAAACAGTGATCTTGGGTTTTCTCTGGATGGCCATCATAGAAATCAAGGCTCCTTTCATGTTTAATGTGGAACACGGAATTGCTCTGCATGCAGTGTAGGGGAATCGGGCCTCATCTCGTGGCGAGGGGGAAGTCTCATGGTTTTTCTCGAGTTGCGGCCGGAACCTGGGGTATATTCTCGAGTTCCGACGGGGAGGGCCCTTCCAGACACGTGTTTGTTCAGCGACGTCAGGACTCCTGCCTAGGTGCGAGGGACACCTCGGGATTCTCCTCGAGTCTTGGCATGGCAATTGGGATGCGTCTCCACGTGAGGCGGGAGACCCAGGTTCCCTTTCCACATGCTACAGGGATCCTGGGACTCCCATCCATTTACAAGAGGAGTCAGGCATCGTCTCCTTTGGAAGCATTGATCTCCGCGGACCTTTCGAGTTTTCAAAAAATGTGAGGCCTCCGGTCTCGATGAGGTGGAGAACTAGGTCTTTCTCTTTGGTCTCCACTGGGGATTCAGACATCCCTTCGTCTTGGGAGATGCAGGACGAGCCTGCATTCAATTCACTGCAGGGATATCCGGCCTTAGTTCAAGTCAGAGCATCTCGGTGTCCATTCCACTTGAGGCCACAAACTCAGGGTCCCTCTCACATACCTGTAGCTGAGAGAAGCCTCCTCTTGAGGTGCTTGTGGAAAGTTGGTATTCCTCTTGAGTCGAAGCCAGGGACTAAGCTCTCATCTCGAGTTGATTTGGGGTCCACGGAGCCCTTTCGTGTTTCTCCAGTGACCTCAGGATCCCTCTAGACTTGAGACAGTGATCTTGGGTTTTCTCTGGAGGGCCATCAAGGAAATCAAGGCTCCTTTCACGTTTGATGTGGAAGACGGAATTGCTCTGCACGCAGTGCAGGGGAATCGGGCCTCATCTCGTGGCGAGGGGGAAGTCTCATGGTTTTTCTCGAGTTGCGGCCGGAACCTGGGGTATATTCTCGAGTTACGACGGGGAGGGCCCTTCCATACATGTGTTTGTTCAGCGACGTCAGGACTCCAGCCTAGGTTCGAGCGACACCTCGGGATTCTCCTCGAGTCTTGCCATGGCAATTGGGACGCGTCTCCACGTGAGGCGGGAGTCCCAGGGTCCCTTTCCACGTGCCACAGTGATCCTGGGTCTACTATCCATTTTCAAGAGGAGTCAGGCATCGTCTCCTTTGGAAGCATTGATCTCCGCGGACCTCTCGAGTTTTCAAAGGATGTGAGGCCTCCGGTCGCGTTGAGGCGGAGGACTAGGTCTTTCTCTGTGGTCTCCACAGGGGATTCAGACATCCCTTCGTCTTGGGAGATGCAAGACGAGCCTGCATTCAATTCACTGCAGGGATATCCGGCCTTACTTCGAGTGAGAGCATCTCGGTGTCCATTCCACTTGAGGCCACAAACTCAGGGGCCCTCTCACATACCTGTAGCTGAGAGAAGCGTCCACTTGAGGTGCTTGTGGAAAGTTGGTACTCCTCTTGAGTCGAAGCCAGGGACTAAGCTCTCATCTCGAGTTGATTTGGGGTCCACGGAGCCCTTTCATGTTGCTCCAGTGACCTCAGGATCCCTCTAGACTTGAGACAGTGATCTTGGGTTTTCTCTGGAGTGCCATCAAGGAAATCAAGTTTCCTTTCACGTTTGATGTGGAACACGGAATTGCTCTGCACGCAGTGCAGGGGAATCGGGCCTTATCTCGCGGCGAGGGGGAAGTGTCATGGTTTTTCTCGAGTTGCCGCCGGAACCTGGGGTATATTCTCGAGTTATGACGGGGAGGGCCCTTCCCGACACGTGTTTGTTCAGCGACGTCAGGACTCCTGCCTAGGTGCCAAGGACACCTCAGGATTCTCCTCGTGTCTTGGCATGGCAATTGGGACGCGTCTCCATGTGAGGCGGGAGACCCAGGGTCCTTTTCCACGTGGACAGGGATCCTGGGACTCCTATCCATTTTCAAGAGGAGTCAGGCATCGTCTCCTTTGGAAGCATTGATCTCCGCGGACCTCTCGAGTTTTCAAAGGAGGTGAGGCCTCTGGTCGCGATGAGGCGGAGGACTAGGTCTTTCTCTGTGGTCTCCACAGGGGATTCAGACAACCCTTCGTCTTGGGAGTTGCAAGACGAGCCTGCATTCAATTCACTGCAGGGATATCCGGCCTTACTTTGAGTCAGAGCATCTCGGTGTCCATTCCACTTGAGGCCACAAACTCATGGTCCCTCTCACATACCTGTAGTTGAGAGAAGCCTCCTCTTGAGGTGCTTCTGGAAAGTTGGTATTCCTCTTGAGTCGAAGCCAGGGACTAAGCTCTCATCTCGAGTTGATATGGGGTCCAGGGAACCCTTTCGTGTTGCCTCAATGACTTCAGGATCCCTCTAGACTTAAGACAGTGATCTTGGGTTTTCTCTGGAGTGCCATCAAGGAAATCAAGGCTCCTTTCAGGCTTGATGTGGAACACGGAATTACTCTGCACGCAGTGCAGGGGAATTGGGCCTCATCTCGCGGCGAGGGGGAAGTCTCATGGTTTTTCTCGAGTTGTGGCCGAAACCTGGGGTATTTTCTCGAGTTAAGACGGGGAGGGCCCTTCCATACACGTGTTTGTTCAGCGACATCAGGACTCCTGCCTAAGTGCGAGGGACACCTCGGGAGTGTCCTCAAGTCTTGGCATGGCATTTGGGACGCGTCTCCACGTGAGGCGGGAGACCAAGGGTCCCTTTCCACGTGCCACAGGGATCCTGGGACTC
Organism: Dama dama; assembly: GCF_033118175.1. Lineage (NCBI taxonomy): Eukaryota > Metazoa > Chordata > Mammalia > Artiodactyla > Cervidae > Dama > Dama dama. The sequence goes on along the minus strand of NW_026870879.1, from coordinate 2,974,271 downwards.
CTATCTATTTTCCAGAGGAGTCAGGCATCGTCTCCTTTGGAAGCATTGATCTCCGCGGACCTCTCGAGTTTTCAAAGGATGTGAGGCCTCCGGTCACGTTTAGGCGGAGGACTAGGTCTTTCTCTGTCGTCTCCACAGGGGATTCAGACATCCCTTCGTCTTGGGAGATGCAAGACGAGCCTGCCTTCAATTCACTGCAGGGATATCCGGCCTTACTTCGAGTCAGAGCATCTCGGTGTCCATTCAACTTGAGGCCACAAACTCAGGGTCCCTCTCACATACATGTAGCTGAGAGAAGCCTTCTCTTGAGGTGCTTGTGGAAAGTTGGTATTCCTCTTGATTCGAAGCCAGGGACTAAGCTCTCATCTCGAGTTGATTTGGGTTCCACGGAGCCCTTTTGTGTTGCTCCAGTGACCTCAGGATCCCTCTAGACTTGAGCCAGTGATCTTGGGTTTTCTCTGGAGTGCCATCAAGGAAATCAAGGCTCCTTTCACGTTTGATGTGGAACACGGAATTGCTCTGCATGCAGTGCAGGGGAATCGGGCCTCATCTCGCGGCGAGGGGGAAGTCTCATGGTTTTTCTCGAGTTGCGGCCGGAACCTGGGGTATATTCTCGAGTTACGACGGGGAGGGCCCTTCCATACATTTGTTTGTTCAGCGACGTCAGGACTCCAGCCTAGGTTCGAGCGACACCTCGGGATTCTCCTCGAGTCTTGCCATGGCAATTGGGACGCGTCTCCACGTGAGGCGGGAGACCCAGGGTCCCTTTCCACGTGCCACAGGGATCCTGGGACTCCTATCCATTTTCAAGAGGAGTCAGGCATCGTCTCTTTGGAAGCATTGATCTCCGCGGACCTCTCGAGTTTTCAAAGGATGTGAGGCCTCCGCTCAAGATGAGGCGGAGGACTAGGTCTTTCTCTGTGGTCTCCACAGGGGATTCAGACATCCCTTCGTCTTGGAAGATGCAAGACGAGCGTGCATTCAATTCACTGCAGGGATATCCGGCCTTACTTCAAGTCAGAGCATCTCGGTGTCCATTCCACTTGAGGCCACAAACTCAGGGTCCCTCTCACATACCTGTAGCTGAGAGAAGCCTCCTCTTGAGGTGCTTGTGGAAAGTTGGTATTCCTCTTGATTCGAAGCCAGGGACTAAGCTCTCATCTCGAGTTGATTTGGGGTCCACGGAGCCCTTTCGTGTTGCTCCAATGACCTCAGGATCCCTCTAAACTTGAGACAGTGATCTTCGGTATTCTCTGGAGTGCCATCAAGCAAATCAAGGCTCCTTTCACGTTTGATGTGGAACACGGAATTGCTCTGCACGGAGTGCAGGGGAATCGGGCCTCATCTCGCGGCGAGGGGGAAGTCTCATGGCTTTTCTCGAGTTGCGGCCGGAACCTGGGGTATATTCTCGAGTTCCGAAGGGGAGGGCCCTTCCAGACACGTGTTTGTTCAGCGACGTCAGGACTCCTGCCTAGGTGCGAGGGACACCTCGGGATTCTCCTCGAGTCTTGGCATGGCAATTGGGACGCGTCTCCATGTGAGGCGGGAGACCCAGGGTCCCTTTCCACGTGCCACAGGGATCCTCGGACTCCTATCCATTTTCAAGAGGAGTCAGGCATCGTCTCTTTGGAAGCATTGATCTCTGCAGACCTCTCGAGTTTTCAAAGGATGTGAGGCCTCCGCTCGCGATGAGGCGGAGGACTAGGTCTTTCTCTGTGGTCTCCACAGGGGATTCAGACATCCCTTTGTCTTGGGAGATGCAAGACGAGCCTGCATTCAATTCACTGCAGGGATATCCGGCCTTACTTCGAGTCAGAGCATCTCGGTGTCCATTCCACTTGAGGCCACAAACTCAGGGTCCCTCTCACATACCTGTAGCTGAGAGAAGCCTCCTCTTGAGTGGCTTGTGGAAAGTTCATATTACTCTTGAGTCAAAGCCAGGGACTAAGCTCTCATCTCGAGTTGATTTGGGGTCCACGAAGCCCTTTCGTGTTGCTCCAGTGACCTCAGGATCCCTCTAGACTTGAGACAGTGATCTTGGGTTTTCTGTGGAGTGCAATCAAGGAAATAAAGTCTCCTTTCACGTTTGATGTGGAACACGGAATTGCTCTGCACGCAGTCCAGGGGAATCGGGCCTCATGTCGAGGCGAGGGGGAAGTCTCATGGTTTTTCTCGAGTTGCGGCCGGAACCTGGGGTGTATTCCCGATTTACGACGGGGAGGGCCCTTCCAGACACGTGTTTGTTCAGCGACGTCAGGACTCCTGGCTAGGTGCGAGGGACAACTCGGGATTCTCCTCGAGTTTTGGCATGGCAATTGGGACGCGTCTCCACCTGAGGCGGGAGACCCAGGGTCCCTTTCCACGTGCCACAGGGATCCTGGGACTCATATCCATTTTCAAGAGGAGTCAGGTATCGTCTCCTTTGGAAGCATTGATCTCCGCGGACCTCTCGAGTTTTAAAAGGATGTGAGGCCTCCGGTCGCGTAGAGGTGGAGGACTAGGTCTTTCTCTGTGGTCTCCACAGGGGATGAAGGCATCCCTTCTTCTTGGGAGATGCAAGACGAGCCTGCATTCAATTCACTGCAGGGATATCCGGCCTTACTTCGAGTCAGAGCATCACAGTGTCCATTGCACTTGAGGCCACAAACTCAGGGTCCCTCTCACAAACCTGTTGCTGAGAGAAGCCTCCTCTTGAGGTGCTAGTGCAAAGTTGGTATTCCTCTTGAGTCGAAGCCCCGGACTAAGCTCTCATCTCGAGTTGATTTGGGGTCCACGGAGACCTTTCGTGTTGCTCCAGTGACCTCAGGATCGCTCTAGACTTGAGACAGTTATCTTGGGTTTTCTCTGGAGTGCCATCAAGTAAATAAAGGCTCCTTTCACGTTTGCTGTGGAACACGGAATTGCTCTGCACGCAGTGCAGGGGAATCGGGCCTCATCTCGCGGCGAGGGGAAATTTCATGGTTTTTCTCGAGTTGCGGCCGGAACCTGGGGTATACTCTCGAGTTCCGACGGGGAGGGCCCTTCCAGACACGTGTTTGTTCAGCGACGTCAGGATTCCTGCCTAGGTGCAAGGGACACCTCGGGATTCTCCTCGAGTCTTGTCATGGCAATTGGGACGCGTCTCCACGTGAGGCGGGAGACCCAGGGTCCCTTTCCACGTGCCACAGGGATCCTGGGACTCCTATCCATTTTCAAGAGGAGTCAGGCATCATCTCCTTTGGAAGCATTGATCTCCGCGGACCTCTCGAGTTTTCAAAGGATGTGAGGCCTCCGGTCCCGTTGAGGCGGAGGACTAGGTATTTCTCTGTTGTCTCCACAGGGGATTCAGACATCCCTTCGTCTTGGGAGATGCAAGACGAGCCTGCATTCAATTCACTGCAGGGATATCCGGCCTTACTTCGAGTCAGAGCATCTCGGTGTCCATTCCACTTGAGGCCACAAACTCAGGGTCCCTCTCACATACCTGTATCTGAGAGAAGCCTCCTCTTGAGGTGCTTGTGGAAAGTTGGTATTCCCCTTGAGTCGAAGCCAGGGACTAAGCTCTCATCTCGAGTTGATTTGGGGTCCACAGAGCCCTTTCGTGTTGCTCCAATAACCTCAGCATCCCTCTAGACTTGAAACAGTGATCTTGGGTTTTCTCTGGAGGGCCATCATAGAAATCAAGGCTCCTTTCATGTTTAATGTGGAACACGGAATTGCTCTGCATGCAGTGTAGGGGAATCGGGCCTCATCTCGTGGCGAGGGGGAAGTCTCATGGTTTTTCTCGAGTTGCGGCCGGAACCTGGGGTATATTCTCGAGTTCTGACGGGGAGGGCCCTTCCAGACACGTGTTTGTTCAGCGACGTCAGGACTCCTGCCTAGGTGCGAGGGACACCTCGGGATTCTCCTCGAGTCTTGGCATGGCAATTGGGATGCGTCTCCACGTGAGGCGGGAGACCCAGGTTCCCTTTCCACATGCTACAGGGATCCTGGGACTCCCATCCATTTACAAGAGGAGTCAGGCATCGTCTCCTTTGGAAGCATTGATCTCCGCGGACCTCTCGAGTTTTCAAAAAATGTGAGGCCTCCGGTCTCGATGAGGTGGAGAACTAGGTCTTTCTCTTTGGTCTCCACTGGGGATTCAGACATCCCTTCGTCTTGGGAGATGCAGGACGAGCCTGCATTCAATTCACTGCAGGGATATCCGGCCTTAGTTCAAGTCAGAGCATCTCGGTGTCCATTCCACTTGAGGCCACAAACTCAGGGTCCCTCTCACATACCTGTAGCTGAGAGAAGCCTCCTCTTGAGGTGCTTGTGGAAAGTTGGTATTCCTCTTGAGTCGAAGCCAGGGACTAAGCTCTCATCTCGAGTTGATTTGGGGTCCACGGAGCCCTTTCGTGTTGCTCCAGTGACCTCAGGATCCCTCTAGACTTGAGACAGTGATCTTGGGTTTTCTCTGGAGGGCCATCAAGGAAATCAAGGCTCCTTTCACGTTTGATGTGGAAGACGGAATTGCTCTGCACGCAGTGCAGGGGAATCGGGCCTCATCTCGTGGCGAGGGGGAAGTCTCATGGTTTTTCTCGAGTTGCGGCCGGAACCTGGGGTATATTCTCGAGTTACGACGGGGAGGGCCCTTCCATACATGTGTTTGTTCAGCGACGTCAGGACTCCAGCCTAGGTTCGAGCGACACCTCGGGATTCTCCTCGAGTCTTGCCATGGCAATTGGGACGCGTCTCCACGTGAGGCGGGAGACCCAGGGTCCCTTTCCACGTGCCACAGGGATCCTGGGGCTCCTATCCATTTTCAAGAGGAGTAAGGCATCGTCTCCTTTGGAAGCATTGACCTCCGCGGACCTCTCGAGTTTTCAAAGGATGTGAGCCCTCCGGTCGCGATGAGGCGGAGGACTGGGTCTTTTTCTGTGGTCTCCACAGGGGATTCAGACATCCCTTCGTCTTGGGAGATGCAAGACGAGCCTGCATTCAATTCACTGCAGCGATATCCGACCTAACTTCGAGTCAGAGCATCTCGGTGTCCATTCCACTTGAGGCCACAAACTCAGGGTCCCTCTCACATACCTGTAGCTGAGAGAAGCCTCCATTTGAGGTGCTTGTGGAAAGTTGGTATTCCTCTTGAGTGGAAGCCAGGGACTAAGCTCTCATCTCGAGTTGATTTGGGGTCCACGGAGCCCTTTCGTGTTGCTCCAGTGACCTCAGGATCCCTCTAGCCTTGAGAGAGTGATCTTGGGTTTTCTCTGGAGTGCCATCAAGGAAATCAAGCCTCCTTTCACGTTTGATGTGGAACACGGAATTGCTCTGCACGCAGTGCAGGGGAATCGAGCCTCATCTCGCGGCGAGGTGGAATTCTCATGGTTTTTCTCGAGTCGCGCCTGGAACCTGTGTTATATTCTCGAGTTATGACGGGCAGGGCCCTTCCAGACACGTGTTTGTTCAGCGACGTCAGGACTCCTGCCGAGGTGCGAGGGACACATCGGGATTCTCCTCGAGTCTTGGCATGGCAATTGGGACGCGTCTCCACGTGAGGCGGGAGACCCAGGGTCCCTTTCCACGTGCCACAGGGATCCTGGGGCTCCTATCCATTTTCAAGAGGAGTCAGGCATCGTCTCCTTTGGAAGCATTGATCTCAGCGGACCTCTCGAGTTTTCAAAGGATGTGAGTACTCCGTTCGCGTTGAGGCGGAGAACTAGGTCTTTCTCTGTGGTCTCCACAGGGGATTCAGACATCCCTTCGTCTTGGGAGATGCAAGACGAGCCTGCTTTCAATTCACTGCAGGGATATCCGGCCATATTTCGAGACAGAGCATCTCGGTGTCCATTCCACTTGAGGCCACAAACTCAGGGTCCCTCTCACATACCTGTAGCTGAGAGAAGCCTCCCCTTGAGGTGCTTGTGGAAAGTTGGTATTCCTCTTGAGTCGGAGCCAGGGACTAAGCTCTCATCTCGAGTTGATTTGGGGTTCCCCGAGCCCTTTCGTGTTGCTCCAGTGACCTCAGGATCCCTCTAGACTTGAGCCAGTGATCTTGGGTTTTCTCTGGAGTGCCATCAAGGAAATCAAGGCTCCTTTCACCTTTGATGTGGAACACGGAATTGCTCTGCATGCAGTGCAGGGGAATCGGGCCTCATCTCGCGGCGAGGGGATAGTCTCTTGGTTTTTCTCGAGTTGCGGCCGGAACCTGGGGTATATTCTCGAGTTATGACGGGGCGGTCCCTTCCATACACGTGTTTGTTCAGCGAAGTCAGGACTCCTGCCTAGGTGCGAGGGACACCTCGGGATTCTCCTCGAGTCTTGGCATGGCCATTGGGACACGTCTCCACGTGAGGCGGGAGACCCAGTGTCCCTTTCCACGTGCCACAGGGATCCTGGGACTCGTATCCATTTTCAAGAGGAGTCAGGCATCGTCTCCTTTGGAAGCATTGATCTCAGCGGACCTCTCGAGTTTTCAAAGGATGTGAGTACTCCGTTCGCGTTGAGGCGGAGAACTAGGTCTTTCTCTGTGGTCTCCACAGGGGATTCAGACATCCCTTCGTCTTGGGAGATGCAAGACGAGCCTGCTTTCAATTCACTGCAGGGATATCCGGCCATATTTCGAGTCAGAGCATCTCGGTGTCCATTCCACTTGAGGCCACAAACTCAGGGTCCCTCTCACATACCAGTAGCTGAGAGAAGCCTCCTCTTGAGGTGCTTGTGGAAAGTTGGTATTCCTCTTGAGTCGAAGCCAGGGACTAAGCTCTCATTTCGAGATGATTTGGGGTCCACGGAGCCCTTTCGTGTTGCTCCAGTGACCTCAGGATCCCTCTAGACTTGAGACAGTGATCTTGGGTTTTCTCTGGAGGGCCATCAAGGAAATCAAGGCTCCTTTCACGTTTGATTTGGAACACGGATTTGCTCTGCACGCAGTGCAGGGGAATCGGGCCTCATGTTGCGGCGAGGGGAAGTCTCATGGTTTTTCTCGAGATGCGGCCGGAACCTGGGGTATATTCTCGAGTTACGACGGCGAGGGCCCTTCCAGACGCGTGTTTGTTCAGCGACGTTAGGACTCCTGCCTAGGTGCGGAGGACAACTCGGGATTCTCCTCGAGTCTTGGCATGGCAATTGGGACGCGTCTCCACGTGAGGCGGGAGACCCAGGGTCCCTTTCCACGTGCCACAGGGATCCTGGGACTCCTAACCATTTTCAAGAGGAGTCAGGCATCGTCTCCTTTGGAAGCATTGATCTCCACGGACCTCTCGAGTTTTCAATGGATGTGAGTCCTCCGGTCGTGATGTGGCGAGAACTAGTTTTTTCTCTGTCGTCTCCACAGGGGATTCAGACATCCCTTCGTTTTGGGAGATGCAAGACGAGCCTGTATTCAATTCACTGCAGGGATATCCGGCCTTACTTCGAGTCAGAGCATCTCGGTGTCCATTCCACTTGAGGCCACAAACTCAGGGGCCCTCTCACATACCTGTAGCTGAGAGAAGCCTCCTCTTAAGGTGCTTGTGGAAAGTTGGTATTCCTCTTGAGTTGAAGCCAGGGACTAAGCTCTCATCTCGAGTTGATTTGGCGTCCACGGAGCCTTTTCATGTTGCTCCAGTGACCTCAGGTTCCCTCTAGACTTGAGACAGTGATCTTGGGTTTTCTCTGGAGTGCCATCAAGGAAATCAAGGCTCCTTTCACGTTTGATGTGGAACATGGAATTGCTCTGCACGCAGTGCAGGGGAATCGGTCCTCATCTCACGGCGAGGGGGAAGTCTCATGGTTTTTCTCGAGTGGCGGCCGGAACCTTTGGTATATTCTCGCGTTACGATCGGGTGTGCCCTTCCAGACACGTGTTTGTTCAGCAACGTCAGAACCAATGCCTAGGTTCGATGGACACCTCGGTATTCTCCCCGAGGCGTGGCATGGCAATTGGGACGCATCTCCACGTGAGGCGGGAGACCCAGGGTCCCGTTCCACGTGCCACAGGGATCCTTGGACTCCTATCCATTTTCAAGAGGAGTCAGGCATCGTCTCCTTTGGAAGCATTGATCTCCGCGGACCTCTCGAATTTTCAAAGGATGTGAGGCCTTTGATTGCGATGATGTGGAGAACTAGTTCTTTCTCTGTGGTCTCCACAGGGGATACAGATATCCCTTCCTCTTGGGAGATGCAAGACGAGCCTGCATTAAATTCACTGCAGGGATATCCGGCCTTACTTCGAGTCAGAGCATCTCGGTGTCCATTCCACTTGAGGCCACAAACTCAGGGTCCCTCTCACATACCTGTAGCTGAGAGAAGCCTCCTCTTGAGGTGCTTGTGGAAAGTTGGTATTCCTCTTGAGTTTAAGCCAGGGACTAAGCTCTAATCTCGAGTTGATGTGGGTTGCACGGAGCCCTTTCTTGTTGCTACAGTGACCTCAGGATCCCTCTAGACTTGAGACAGTGATCTTGGGTTTTCTCTGGAGTGGCATCAAGGAAATCAAGGCTCCTTTCACGTTTGATGTGGAACACGGAATTGCTCTGCACGCAGTGCAGGGGAATCGGGCCTCATCTCGTGGCGAGGGGGAAGTCTCATGGTTTTTCTCGAGTTGCGGCCGGAACCTGGGGTATATTCTCGAGTTACGACGGGGAGGGCCCTTCCAGACACGTGTTTGTTCAGCGACGTCAGGACTTTTGCCTAGGTGCGAGGGACACCTCGGCATTCTCCTTCACTCCTGGCATCGCAATTGGGACCCGTCTCCACGTGACGCAGGAGACCACGTGTCCCTTTCCAATTGCCACAGGGATCCTGGAACTCCTATCCAATTTCAAGAGAGTCAGCAACGTCTCCTTTGGAAGCATTGATCTCCGCGGACCTCTCGAGTTTTCAAAGGATGTGAGGCCTCCGGTCGCGATGAGGCAGAGAACTAGGTCCTTCTCTGTGGTCTCCACAGGGGATTCAGACATCCCTTCCTCTTGGGAAATGCAGGACGAGCCTGCATTCAATTCACTGCAGGGATATCCGGCCTTACTTCGAGTCAGAGCATCTCGGTGTCCATTCCACTTGAGGCCACAAACTCAGGGTCCCTCTCACATACCTGTAGCTGAGAGAAGCCTCCTCTTGAGGTGCTTGTGGAAAGGAGGTATTCCTCTTGAGTCGAAGCCAGGGACTAAGGTCTCATCTCGAGTTGATTTGGGGTCCACGGAACCCTTTCATTTTGCTCCAGTGACCTCAGGATCCCTCTAGACTTGAGACAGTGATCTTGGGTTTTCTCTGTAGTGCCATCAAGGAAATCAAGGCTTTTTTCTCGTTTGATGTGGAACACGGAATTGCTCTGCACGCAGTGCAGGGGAATCGGGCCTCACCTCCCAGCAAGTGGGAAGTCTCATGGTTTTTCTCGAGTTGCGGCCGGAACCTGGGGTATATTCTCGAGTTACGATGGGGAGGGCCCTTTCAGACACGTGTTTGTTCAGCGACGTCAGGACTCCTGCCTAGGTGCCATGGACACCTCGGGATTCTCCTCGAGTCTTGGCATGGCAATTGGGACGCGTCTCCACGTAAGGCAGGAGACCCAGGGTCCCTTTCCACGTGCCACAGGGATCCTGGGACTCCTATCCATTTTCAAGAGGAGTCATGCATCGTCTCCTTCGGAAGTATTGATCTACGCAGACCTTTCGATTTTTCTAAGAATATGAGGCCTCCGGTTGCTTTGAGGCATAGGACTAAGTCTTTCTCTGTGCTCTCCACAGGGGATTCAGACAATCGTTCGTCTTGGGAGATGCAAGACGAGCCTGCATTCACTTCACTGCAGGGATATCCGGCCTTACTTCGAGTCAGAGCATCTCGGTGTCCATTCCACTTGAGGCCACAAACTCAGGGTCCCTCTCACATACCTGTAGCTGAGAGAAGCCTCCTCTTGAGGTGCTTGTGGAAAGTTGGTATTCCTCTTGAGTCGAAGCCAGGGACTAAGCTCTCATCTCGAGTTGATTTGGGGTCCACGGAGCCCTTACGTGTTTCTCCAGTGACCTCAGGATCCCTCTAGACTTGAGACAGTGATCTTGGGTTTTCTCTGGAGTGCCATCAAGGAAATCAAGGCTCCTTTCACGTTTGATGTGGAACACGGAATTGCTCTGCACGCAGTGCAGGGGAATCGGGTCTCATCTCGCGGCGAGGGGGAAGTCTCATGGTTTTTCTCGAGTTGCGACCGGACCCTTGGATATATTCTCGAGTTACGATGGGGAGGGCCCTTCCAGACACGTGTTTGTTCAGCGACGTCAGGACTACTGCCTAGGTGCGAGGGACACCTCGGGATTCACCTCGAGTCTTGGCATGGCAATTGGGACGCGTATCCTCGTGAGGCGGGAGACCCAGGGTCCCTTTCCACGTGCCAAAGGGATCCTGGGACTCCTATCCATTTTCAAGAGGAGTCAGGCATCGTCTCCTTTGGAAGCATTGATCTCCGCGGACCTCTCGAGCTTTCAAAAGATGTGAGGCCTCCGGTCGCGATGAGGCGGAGGACTAGGTCTTTCTCTGTGGACTCCACAGGGGATTCAGACATCCCTCCGTCTTGGGAGATGCAAGACGAGCCTGCATTCAATTCACTGCAGGGATATCCGGCCTTACTTCGAGTCAGAGCATCTCGGTGTCCATTCCACTTGAGACCACAAACTCCGGGTCCCTCTCACATACATGTAGCTGAGAGAAGCCTCTTCTTGAGGTGCTTGTGGAAACTTGGTATACCTCTTGAGTCGAAGCCAGGGACTAAGCTCTCATCTCGAGTTGATTTGGGGTCCATGGAACCCTTTCGTGTTGCTCCAGTGACCTCAGGATCCCTCTAGACTTGAGACAGTGACTTTGGGTTTTCTCCGGAGTGCCATCAAGGAAATCAAGGCTCCTTTCACTTTTGATGTGGAACACGCAATTGCTCTGCATGCAGTGCAGGGGAATCGGGCCCCATGTCGGGGCGTGGGGGAAGTCTCATGGTTTTTCTCGAGTTGCGGCCGGAACCTGGGGTATATTCTCGAGTTAAGACGGGGAGGGCCCTTCCAGACACGTGTTTGTTCAGCGACATCAGGACTCCTGCCTAGGTGCGAGGGACACCTCGGGATTCTCATCTAGTCTTGGCATGGCAATTGCGAGGCGTCTCCACGTGAGGCGGGAGACCCAGGGTTCCTTTCCACGTGCCAAAGGGATCCTGGGACTCCTATCAATTTCCAAGAGGAGTCAGGCATCGTCTCCTTTGGAAGCATTGATCTCCGCGGACCTCTCGAGTTTTCAAAGGATGTCAGGCCTCCGGTCGCGATGAGGCGGAGAATTAGTTCTTTCTCTGTGGTCTCCACAGGGGATTCAGACATCCCGTCGTCTTGGGAGATGCAAGACGAGCCTGCATTCAATTCACTGCAGGGATATCCGGCCTTTCTTCTAGTCAGAGCGTCTCGGTGTCCATTCCCCTTGAGGCCAGCAACTCAGGGTCCCTCTCACATACCTGTAGCTGAGAGAAGCCTCCTCTTGAGGTGCTTGTGGAAAGTTGGTATTCCTCTTGTCTCGAAGCCAGGGACTAAGCTACCATCTCGAGTTGATTTGGGGTGCACGGATCCCTTTCGTGTTGCTCCAGTGACCTCAGGCTCCCTCTCGACTTGAGACAGTGATTTTGGGTTTTCTCTGCAGTGCCATCAAGGAAATCAAGTCTCCTTTCACGTTTGATGTGGAACACGGAATTGCTCTGCATGCAGTCCAGGATAATCGGGCCTCATGTCGCGGCGAGGGGGAAGTCTCATGGTTTTTCTCGAGTTGCGGCCGGAACTTGGGGTATATTCTCGAGTTACGACGGGGAGGGCCCTTCCAGACACGTGTTTGTTCAGCGACGTCAGGACTCCTGCCTAGGTGCGAGGGACACCTCGGGATTCTCCTCGAGTCTTGGCATGGAAATTGGGACGCATCTCCACGTGAGGCGGGAGACCCAGGGTCCCTTTCCACGTGCCACAGGGATCCTGGGACTCCTATCCATTTTCAAGAGGAGTAAGGCATCGTCTCCTTTGGAAGCATTGACCTCCGCGGACCTCTCGAGTTTTCAAAGGATGTGAGCCCTCCGGTCGCGATGAGGCGGAGGACTAGGTCTTTTTCTGTGGTCTCCACAGGGGATTCAGACATCCCTTCGTCTTGGGAGATGCAAGACGAGCCTGCATTCAATTCACTGCAGCGATATCCGACCTAACTTCGAGTCAGAGCATCTCGGTGTCCATTCCACTTGAGGCCACAAACTCAGGGTCCCTCTCACATACCTGTAGCTGAGAGAAGCCTCCATTTGAGGTGCTTGTGGAAAGTTGGTATTCCTCTTGAGTGGAAGCCAGGGACTAAGCTCTCATCTCGAGTTGATTTGGGGTCCACGGAGCCCTTTCGTGTTGCTCCAGTGACCTCAGGATCCCTCTAGCCTTGAGACAGTGATCTTGGGTTTTCTCTGGAGTGCCATCAAGGAAATCAAGCCTCCTTTCACGTTTGATGTGGAACACGGAATTGCTCTGCACGCAGTGCAGGGGAATCGAGCCTCATCTCGCGGCGAGGTGGAATTCTCATGGTTTTTCTCGAGTCGCGCCTGGAACCTGTGTTATATTCTCGAGTTATGACGGGCAGGGCCCTTCCAGACACGTGTTTGTTCAGCGACGTCAGGACTCCTGCCTAGGTGCGAGGGACACCTCGGGATTCTCCTCGAGTCTTGGCATGGCAATTGGGACGCGTCTCCACGTGAGGCGGGAGACCCAGGGTCCCTTTCCACGTGCCACAGGGATCCTGGGGCTCCTATCCATTTTCAAGAGGAGTCAGGCATCGTCTCCTTTGGAAGCATTGATCTCAGCGGACCTCTCGAGTTTTCAAAGGATGTGAGTACTCCGTTCGCGTTGAGGCGGAGAACTAGGTCTTTCTCTGTGGTCTCCACAGGGGATTCAGACATCCCTTCGTCTTGGGAGATGCAAGACGAGCCTGCTTTCAATTCACTGCAGGGATATCCGGCCATATTTCGAGTCAGAGCATCTCGGTGTCCATTCCACTTGAGGCCACAAACTCAGGGTCCCTCTCACATACCTGTAGCTGAGAGAAGCCTCCCCTTGAGGTGCTTGTGGAAAGTTGGTATTCCTCTTGAGTCGGAGCCAGGGACTAAGCTCTCATCTCGAGTTGATTTGGGGTTCCCCGAGCCCTTTCGTGTTGCTCCAGTGACCTCAGGATCCCTCTAGACTTGAGCCAGTGATCTTGGGTTTTCTCTGGAGTGCCATCAAGGAAATCAAGGCTCCTTTCACCTTTGATGTGGAACACGGAATTGCTCTGCATGCAGTGCAGGGGAATCGGGCCTCATCTCGCGGCGAGGGGATAGTCTCTTGGTTTTTCTCGAGTTGCGGCCGGAACCTGGGGTATATTCTCGAGTTATGACGGGGCGGTCCCTTCCATACACGTGTTTGTTCAGCGAAGTCAGGACTCCTGCCTAGGTGCGAGGGACACCTCGGGATTCTCCTCGAGTCTTGGCATGGCCATTGGGACACGTCTCCACGTGAGGCGGGAGACCCAGTGTCCCTTTCCACGTGCCACAGGGATCCTGGGACTCGTATCCATTTTCAAGAGGAGTCAGGCATCGTCTCCTTTGGAAGCATTGATCTCAGCGGACCTCTCGAGTTTTCAAAGGATGTGAGTACTCCGTTCGCGTTGAGGCGGAGAACTAGGTCTTTCTCTGTGGTCTCCACAGGGGATTCAGACATCCCTTCGTCTTGGGAGATGCAAGACGAGCCTGCTTTCAATTCACTGCAGGGATATCCGGCCATATTTCGAGTCAGAGCATCTCGGTGTCCATTCCACTTGAGGCCACAAACTCAGGGTCCCTCTCACATACCAGTAGCTGAGAGAAGCCTCCTCTTGAGGTGCTTGTGGAAAGTTGGTATTCCTCTTGAGTCGAAGCCAGGGACTAAGCTCTCATTTCGAGATGATTTGGGGTCCACGGAGCCCTTTCGTGTTGCTCCAGTGACCTCAGGATCCCTCTAGACTTGAGACAGTGATCTTGGGTTTTCTCTGGAGGGCCATCAAGGAAATCAAGGCTCCTTTCACGTTTGATTTGGAACACGGATTTGCTCTGCACGCAGTGCAGGGGAATCGGGCCTCATGTTGCGGCGAGGGGAAGTCTCATGGTTTTTCTCGAGATGCGGCCGGAACCTGGGGTATATTCTCGAGTTACGACGGCGAGGGCCCTTCCAGACGCGTGTTTGTTCAGCGACGTTAGGACTCCTGCCTAGGTGCGGAGGACAACTCGGGATTCTCCTCGAGTCTTGGCATGGCAATTGGGACGCGTCTCCACGTGAGGCGGGAGACCCAGGGTCCCTTTCCACGTGCCACAGGGATCCTGGGACTCCTAACCATTTTCAAGAGGAGTCAGGCATCGTCTCCTTTGGAAGCATTGATCTCCACGGACCTCTCGAGTTTTCAATGGATGTGAGTCCTCCGGTCGTGATGTGGCGAGAACTAGTTTTTTCTCTGTGGTCTCCACAGGGGATTCAGACATCCCTTCGTTTTGGGAGATGCAAGACGAGCCTGTATTCAATTCACTGCAGGGATATCCGGCCTTACTTCGAGTCAGAGCATCTCGGTGTCCATTCCACTTGAGGCCACAAACTCAGGGTCCCTCTCACATACCTGTAGCTGAGAGAAGCCTCCTCTTGAGGTGCTTGTGGAAAGTTGGTATTCCTCTTGAGTTTAAGCCAGGGACTAAGCTCTAATCTCGAGTTGATGTGGGTTGCACGGAGCCCTTTCTTGTTGCTACAGTGACCTCAGGATCCCTCTAGACTTGAGACAGTGATCTTGGGTTTTCTCTGGAGTGGCATCAAGGAAATCAAGGCTCCTTTCACGTTTGATGTGGAACACGGAATTGCTCTGCACGCAGTGCAGGGGAATCGGGCCTCATCTCGTGGCGAGGGGGAAGTCTCATGGTTTTTCTCGAGTTGCGGCCGGAACCTGGGGTATATTCTCGAGTTACGACGGGGAGGGCCCTTCCAGACACGTGTTTGTTCAGCGACGTCAGGACTTTTGCCTAGGTGCGAGGGACACCTCGGGATTCTCCTTCACTCCTGGCATCGCAATTGGGACCCGTCTCCACGTGACGCAGGAGACCACGTGTCCCTTTCCAATTGCCACAGGGATCCTGGAACTCCTATCCAATTTCAAGAGAGTCAGCAACGTCTCCTTTGGAAGCATTGATCTCCGCGGACCTCTCGAGTTTTCAAAGGATGTGAGGCCTCCGGTCGCGATGAGGCAGAGAACTAGGTCCTTCTCTGTGGTCTCCACAGGGGATTCAGACATCCCTTCCTCTTGGGAAATGCAGGACGAGCCTGCATTCAATTCACTGCAGGGATATCCGGCCTTACTTCGAGTCAGAGCATCTCGGTGTCCATTCCACTTGAGGCCACAAACTCAGGGTCCCTCTCACATACCTGTAGCTGAGAGAAGCCTCCTCTTGAGGTGCTTGTGGAAAGGAGGTATTCCTCTTGAGTCGAAGCCAGGGACTAAGGTCTCATCTCGAGTTGATTTGGGGTCCACGGAACCCTTTCATTTTGCTACAGTGACCTCAGGATCCCTCTAGACTTGAGACAGTGATCTTGGGTTTTCTCTGTAGTGCCATCAAGGAAATCAAGGCTTTTTTCTCGTTTGATGTGGAACACGGAATTGCTCTGCACGCAGTGCAGGGGAATCGGGCCTCACCTCCCAGCAAGTGGGAAGTCTCATGGTTTTTCTCGAGTTGCGGCCGGAACCTGGGGTATATTCTCGAGTTACGATGGGGAGGGCCCTTTCAGACACGTGTTTGTTCAGCGACGTCAGGACTCCTGCCTAGGTGCCATGGACACCTCGGGATTCTCCTCGAGTCTTGGCATGGCAATTGGGACGCGTCTCCACGTAAGGCAGGAGACCCAGGGTCCCTTTCCACGTGCCACAGGGATCCTGGGACTCCTATCCATTTTCAAGAGGAGTCATGCATCGTCTCCTTCGGAAGTATTGATCTACGCAGACCTTTCGATTTTTCTAAGAATATGAGGCCTCCGGTTGCTTTGAGGCATAGGACTAGGTCTTTCTCTGTGCTCTCCACAGGGGATTCAGACAATCGTTCGTCTTGGGAGATGCAAGACGAGCCTGCATTCACTTCACTGCAGGGATATCCGGCCTTACTTCGAGTCAGAGCATCTCGGTGTCCATTCCACTTGAGGCCACAAACTCAGGGTCCCTCTCACATACCTGTAGCTGAGAGAAGCCTCCTCTTGAGGTGCTTGTGGAAAGTTGGTATTCCTCTTGAGTCGAAGCCAGGGACTAAGCTCTCATCTCGAGTTGATTTGGGGTCCACGGAGCCCTTACGTGTTTCTCCAGTGACCTCAGGATCCCTCTAGACTTGAGACAGTGATCTTGGGTTTTCTCTGGAGTGCCATCAAGGAAATCAAGGCTCCTTTCACGTTTGATGTGGAACACGGAATTGCTCTGCACGCAGTGCAGGGGAATCGGGTCTCATCTCGCGGCGAGGGGGAAGTCTCATGGTTTTTCTCGAGTTGCGCCGGAACCTGGGATATATTCCCGAGTTACGACGGGGAGGGCCCTTCCAGACACGTGTTTGTTCAGCGACGTCAGGACTCCTGCCTAGGTGCGAGGGACATCTCGGGATTCTCCTCGAGTCTTGGCATGGCAATTGGGACGCGTCTCCACGTGAGGCGGGAGACCCAGGGTCCCTTTCCACGTGCCACAGGGATCCTGGGACTCCTATCCATTTTCAAGAGGAGTCAGGCATCGTCTCCTTTGGAAGCATTGATCTCCGCTGACCTCTTGAGTTTTCAAAGGATGTGAGGCCTCCGGTCGCGATGAGGCGGAGGACTAGGTCTTTCTCTGTGTCTCCACAGGGGATTCAGACATCCCTTCGTCTTGGGAGATGCAAGACGAGCCTGCATTCAATTCACTGCAGCGATATCCGGCCTTACTTCGAGTCAGAGCATCTCAGTGTCCATTCCACTTGAGGCCACAAACTCAGGGACCCTCTCACATACCTGTAGCTGAGAGAAGCCTCCTCTTGAGGTGCTTGTGGAAAGTTGGTATTCTTCTTGACTCGAAGCCAGGGACTAATCTCTCATCTCGAGTTGATTTGGGGTCCACGGAGCCCTTTGGTGTTGCTATAGTGACCTCAGGATCCCTCTAGACTTGAGACAGTGATCTTGGGTTTTCTCTGGAGTGCCATCAAGGAAATCAAGTCTCCTTTCTCGTTTGATGTGGAACACGGAATTGCTCTGCACGCAGTGCAGGGTAATCGGGCCTCATCTCGCGGCGAACGGAAGTCTCATGGTTTTTCTCGAGTTCTGGCCGGAACCTGGGGTATATTCTCGAGTTACGACGGGGAGCGCCCTTCCAGACACGTGTTTGTTCAGCGACGTCAGGACTCCTGCTTAGGTGCGAGGGACACCTCGGGATTCTCCTCGAGTCTTCTCATGGCAATTGGGACGTGTCTCCACGTGAGGCGGGAGACCCAGGGTCCCTTTCCACGTGCCACAGGGATCCTGGGACTCCTATCCATTTACAAGAGGAGTCAGGCATCGTCTCCTTTGGAAGCATTGATCTCCGCTTACCTCTCGAGTTTTCAAAGGATGTGAGGCCTCCGGTCGTGATGAGGCGGTGAACTCAGTCTTTATCCGTGGTCTCCACAGGGGATTCAGAAATCCCTTCGTCTTGGGAGATGCAAGACCAGCCTACATTCAATTCACTGCAGGGACATCCGGCCTTACTTCGAGTCAGAGCATCTCGGTGTCCATTCCACTTGAGGCCACAAACTCAGGGGCCCTCTCACATACCTGTAGCTGAGAGAAGCCTCCTCTTGAGGTGCTTGTGGAAAGTTGGTATTCCTCTTGAGTCGACGGCAGAGACTAAGCTCCCATCTCGAATAGATTTGGGGTCCACGGAGCCCTTTCGTGTTGCTCCAGTGACGTAAGGATCCCTCTAGACTTGAGACAGTGATCTTGGGTTTTCTCTGGAGTGCCATCAGGGAAATCAAGGCTCCTTTCACGTTTGATGTGGAACACGGAATTGCTCTACACGCAGTGCAGGTGAATCGGGCCTCATCTCGCGGCGAGGGGGAAGTCTCATGGTTTTTCTCGAGTTGCGGCCGGAACCTGGGGTGTATTCTCGAGTTACGACGGGGAGGGCCCTTCCAGACACGTGTTTGGTCAGCGATGTCAGGACTCCTGCCTAGGTGCGAGGGACACCTCGGGATACTCCTCGAGTCTTGGCTTGGCAATGGGGACGCGTCTCCACGTGAGGCGGGAGACCCAGTGTCCCTTTCCACGTGCCACAGGGATCCTGGGACTCCCATCCATTTTCAAGAGGAGTCAGGCATCGTCTACTTTAGAAGCATTGATCTCCGCATAACTCTCGAATTTTCAAAGGATGTGAGGCCTCCGGTCGCGATGAGGCGGAGGACTAGGTGTTTCTCTGTCGTCTCGACAGCGGATTCAGACATCCCTTCGTCTTGGGAGATGCAAGACGAGCCTGCATTCAATTCACTGCAGGGATATCCGGCCTTACTTCGAGTCAGAGCATTTCGGTGTCCATTCCACTTGAGGCCACAAACTCAGGGACCCTCTCACATACCTGTAGCTGAGAGAAGCCTCCTCTTGAGGTGCTTGTGGAAAGTTGGTATTCTTCTTGAGTCGAAGCCAGGGACTAAGCTCTCATCTCAAGTTGATTTGGGGTCCACGGAGACCTTTCGTGTTGCTCCAGTGACCTCAGGATCCCTCTAGACTTGAGACAGTGATCTTGGGTTTTCTCTGGAGTGCCATCAAGGAAATCAAGGCTCCTTTCACGTTTGATGTGGAACACGGAATTGCTCTGCACGCAGTGCAGGGGAATCGGGTCTCATCTCGCGGCGAGGGGGAAGTCTCATGGTTTTTCTCGAGTTGCGACCGGACCCTTGGATATATTCTCGAGTTACGATGGGGAGGGCCCTTCCAGACACGTGTTTGTTCAGCGACGTCAGGACTACTGCCTAGGTGCGAGGGACACCTCGGGATTCACCTCGAGTCTTGGCATGGCAATTGGGACGCGTCTCCTCGTGAGGCGGGAGACCCAGGGTCCCTTTCCACGTGCCAAAGGGATCCTGGGACTCCTATCCATTTTCAAGAGGAGTCAGGCATCGTCTCCTTTGGAAGCATTGATCTCCGCGGACCTCTCGAGTTTTCAAAAGATGTGAGGCCTCCGGTCGCGATGAGGCGGAGGACTAGGTCTTTCTCTGTGGACTCCACAGGGGATTCAGACATCCCTCCGTCTTGGGAGATGCAAGACGAGCCTGCATTCAATTCACTGCAGGGATATCCGGCCTTACTTCGAGTCAGAGCATCTCGGTGTCCATTCCACTTGAGACCACAAACTCCGGGTCCCTCTCACATACATGTAGCTTAGAGAAGCCTCTTCTTGAGGTGCTTGTGGAAACTTGGTATACCTCTTGAGTCGAAGCCAGGGACTAAGCTCTCATCTCGAGTTGATTTGGG
Organism: Dama dama; assembly: GCF_033118175.1. Classification (NCBI taxonomy): domain Eukaryota; kingdom Metazoa; phylum Chordata; class Mammalia; order Artiodactyla; family Cervidae; genus Dama; species Dama dama. The sequence continues at coordinate 2,954,799 of NW_026870879.1, read as the reverse complement.
GTCCATGGAACCCTTTCGTGTTGCTCCAGTGACCTCAGGATCCCTCTAGACTTGAGACAGTGACTTTGGGTTTTCTCCGGAGTGCCATCAAGGAAATCAAGGCTCCTTTCACTTTTGATGTGGAACACGCAATTGCTCTGCATGCAGTGCAGGGGAATCGGGCCTCATGTCGGGGCGTGGGGGAAGTCTCATGGTTTTTCTCGAGTTGCGGCCGGAACCTGGGGTATATTCTCGAGTTAAGACGGGGAGGGCCCTTCCAGACACGTGTTTGTTCAGCGACATCAGGACTCCTGCCTAGGTGCGAGGGACACCTCGGGATTCTCATCTAGTCTTGGCATGGCAATTGCGAGGCGTCTCCACGTGAGGCGGGAGACCCAGGGTCCCTTTCCACGTGCCAAAGGGATCCTGGGACTCCTATCAATTTCCAAGAGGAGTCAGGCATCATCTCCTTTGGAAGCATTGATCTCCGCGGACCTCTCGAGTTTTCAAAGGATGTGAGGGCTCCGGTCGCGATGAGGCGACAACTAGGTCTTTCTCTGTGATCTCCACAGGGGATTCAGACATGCCTTCGTCTTGGGAGATGTAAGACGAGCCTGCATTCAATTCACTGCAGGGATCTCTGGCCTTACTTCGAATCAGAGCATCTCGGTGTATATTCCTCTTGAGGCCACAAATTCAGGGTCCGTCTCACATACCTGTAGCTGAGAGAAGCCTCCTCTTGAGGTGCTTCGAAAGTTGGTATTCCTCTTGAGTGGAAGCCAGGGACTAAGCTCTCATCTCGAGTTGATTTGGGGTCCACGGAGCCCTTTTGTGTTGCTACAGTGACTTCAGGATCCCTCTAGACTTGAGATAGTGATCTTGGGTTTTCTCTGGAGTTACAACAAGGAAATCAAGGCTCCTTTCATGTTTGATGTGGAACACGGAATTGCTCTGCACGCAGTGAAGGGGAATCGGGCCTCATCTGGCGCCGAGGGGGAAGGCTCATGGTTTTTCTCGAGTTGCGGCCGGAACCTGGGGTATATTCTCGAGTTACGACGGGGAGGGCCCTTCCAGACACGTGTTTGTTCAGCGACGTCAGGACTCCTGCCTAGGTGCGAGGGACACCTCGGGATTCTCCTCGAGTCTTGGCGTGGCAATTGGGACGCGTCTCCACGTGAGGCGGGAGACCCAGCGTCCCTTTTGACGTGCCACAGGGATCCTGGGAATCCTATCCATTTTCAAGAGGAGTCAGGCATCGTCTCCTTTGGAAGCATTGATCTCCGCAGACCTCTCCAGTTTTCAAAGGATGTGAGGTCTCCGGTCGCGATGATGAGGAGGACTAGGTCTTTCTCTGTCGTCTCCAGAGGGCATTCAGACATCCCTTCGTCTTGGGAGATGCAAGACGAGCCTGCAATCAATTCACTGTTGGGATATCCGGCCTTACTTCGAGTCAGAGCATCTCGGTGTCCATTCCATTTGAGGCCACAAACTCAGGGTCCCTCTCACATACCTGTAGCTGAGAGAAGCCTCCTCTTGAGGTGCTTGTGGAAAGTTGGTATTCTTCTTGAGTCGAAGCCAGGGACTAAGCTCTCATCTCGAGTTGATTTGAGGTCCACGGAGACTTTTCGTGTTGCTCCAGTGACTTCAGGATCCCACTAGATTTGAGACAGTGATCTTGGGTTTTCTCTGGAGTGCCATCAAGGAAATCAAGGCTCCTTTCACGTTTGATGTGGGACACGGAATTGCTCTGCATGCAGTGGAGGGGAATCGGGCCTCATCTCGCGGCGAGGGGGAAGTCTCATGGTTTTTCTCGAGTTGCGCCGGAACCTGGGATATATTCCCGAGTTACGACGGGGAGGGCCCTTCCAGACACGTGTTTGTTCAGCGACGTCAGGACTCCTGCCTAGGTGCGAGGGACATCTCGGGATTCTCCTCGAGTCTTGGCATGGCAATTGGGACGCGTCTCCACGTGAGGCGGGAGACCCAGGGTCCCTTTCCACGTGCCACAGGGATCCTGGGACTCCTATCCATTTTCAAGAGGAGTCAGGCATCGTCTCCTTTGGAAGCATTGATCTCCGCTGACCTCTCGAGTTTTCAAAGGATGTGAGGCCTCCGGTCGCGATGAGGCGGAGGACTAGGTCTTTCTCTGTGTCTCCACAGGGGATACAGACATCCCTTCGTCTTGGGAGATGCAAGACGAGCCTGCATTCAATTCACTTCAGGGATATCCGGCCTTACTTCGAGTCAGAGCATCTCAGTGTCCATTCCACTTGAGGCCACAAACTCAGGGACCCTCTCACATACCTGTAGCTGAGAGAAGCCTCCTCTTGAGGTGCTTGTGGAAAGTTGGTATTCCTCTTGACTCGAAGCCAGGGACTAATCTCTCATCTCGAGTTGATTTGGGGTCCACGGAGCCCTTTGGTGTTGCTATAGTGACCTCAGGATCCCTCTAGACTTGAGACAGTGATCTTGGGTTTTCTCTGGAGTGCCATCAAGGAAATCAAGTCTCCTTTCTCGTTTGATGTGGAACACGGAATTGCTCTGCACGCAGTGCAGGGTAATCGGGCCTCATCTCGCGGCGAACGGAAGTCTCATGGTTTTTCTCGAGTTCTGGCCGGAACCTGGGGTATATTCTCGAGTTACGACGGGGAGCGCCCTTCCAGACACGTGTTTGTTCAGCGACGTCAGGACTCCTGCTTAGGTGCGAGGGACACCTCGGGATTCTCCTCGAGTCTTCTCATGGCAATTGGGACGTGTCTCCACGTGAGGCGGGAGACCCAGGGTCCCTTTCCACGTGCCACAGGGATCCTGGGACTCCTATCCATTTACAAGAGGAGTCAGGCATCGTCTCCTTTGGAAGCATTGATCTCCGCTTACCTCTCGAGTTTTCAAAGGATGTGAGGCCTCCCGTCGTGATGAGGCGGTGAACTCAGTCTTTATCCGTGGTCTCCACAGGGGATTCAGACATCCCTTCGTCTTGGGAGATGCAAGACCAGCCTACATTCAATTCACTGCAGGGACATCCGGCCTTACTTCGAGTCAGAGCATCTCGGTGTCCATTCCACTTGAGGCCACAAACTCAGGGGCCCTCTCACATACCTGTAGCTGAGAGAAGCCTCCTCTTGAGGTGCTTGTGGAAAGTTGGTATTCCTCTTGAGTCGACGGCAGAGACTAAGCTCCCATCTCGAATAGATTTGGGGTCCACGGAGCCCTTTCGTGTTGCTCCAGTGACGTAAGGATCCCTCTAGACTTGAGACAGTGATCTTGGGTTTTCTCTGGAGTGCCATCAAGGAAATCAAGGCTCCTTTCACGTTTGATGTGGAACACGGAATTGCTCTACATGCAGTGCAGGTGAATCGGGCCTCATCTCGCGGCGAGGGGGAAGTCTCATGGTTTTTCTCGAGTTGCGGCCGGAACCTGGGGTATATTCTCGAGTTACGACGGGGAGGGCCCTTCCAGACACGTGTTTGGTCAGCGACGTCAGGACTCCTGCCTAGGTGCGAGGGACACCTCGGGATACTCCTCGAGTCTTGGCTTGGCAATGGGGACGCGTCTCCACGTGAGGCGGGAGACCCAGTGTCCCTTTCCACGTGCCACAGGGATCCTGGGACTCCCATCCATTTTCAAGAGGAGTCAGGCATCGTCTACTTTAGAAGCATTGATCTCCGCATAACTCTCGAATTTTCAAAGGATGTGAGGCCTCCGGTCGCGATTAGGCGGAGGACTAGGTGTTTCTCTGTCGTCTCGACAGCGGATTCAGACATCCCTTCGTCTTGGGAGATGCAAGACGAGCCTGCATTCAATTCACTGCAGGGATATCCGGCCTTACTTCGAGTCAGAGCATTTCGGTGTCCATTCCACTTGAGGCCACAAACTCAGGGACCCTCTCACATACCTGTAGCTGAGAGAAGCCTCCTCTTGAGGTGCTTGTGGAAAGTTGGTATTCTTCTTGAGTCGAAGCCAGGGACTAAGCTCTCATCTCAAGTTGATCTGGGGTCCACGGAGACCTTTCGTGTTGCTCCAGTGACCTCAGGATCCCTCTAGACTTGAGACAGTGATCTTGGGTATTCTCTGGAGTGCCATCAAGGAAATCAAGGCTCCTTTCACGTTTGATGTGGAACACGGAATTGCTCTGCATGCAGTGCAGGGGAATCAGGCCTCATCTCGCGGCGAGGGGGAAGTCTCTTGGTTTTTCTCGAGCTGCCGAGGGAACCTGGGGTATATTCTCGAGTTACGACGGGGAGGGCCCTTCCAGACACGTGTTTGTTCAGCGACGTCAGGACTCCTGCCTAGGTGCGAGGGACACCTCGGGATTCTCCTCGAGTCTTGGCATGGCAATTGGAACGCGTCTCCACGTGAGGCGGGAGACCCAGTGTCCCTTTCCACATGCCACAGGGAACCTGGGACTCCTATCCATTTTCAAGAGGAGTCAGGCATTGTCTCCTTTGGAAGCATTGATCTCCGCAGACCTCTCGAGTTTTCAAAGGATGTGAGGCCTCCGGTTGCGATGAGGCGGAGGACTAGGTTTATCTCTTTCGTCTCCACAGGGGATTCAGACATCCCTTCGTCTTGGGAGATGCAAGACGAGCCTGCATTCAATTCACTGCAGGGATATCCAGCCTTACTTCGAGTCAGAGCATCTCGGTGTCCATTCCACTTGAGGCCACAAACTCAGGGTCCCTCTCACATACCTGTAGCTGAGAGAAGCCTCCTCTTGAGGTGCTTGTGGAAACTTGGTATTCCTCTTGAGTCGAGGCCAGGGACTAAGCTCTCATCTCGAGTTGCTTTGGGGTCCACGGAGCCCTTTCGTGTTGCTCCAGTGACTTCAGGATCCCTCTAGACTTGACACAGTGATCTTGGGTTTTCTCTGGAGTGCCATCAAGGAAATCAAGGCTCCTTTCACGTTTGATGTGGAACACGGAATTGCTGTGCACGCAGTGCAGGGGAATCGGGCCTCATCTTGCGGCGAGGGGGAAGTGTCATGGTTTTTCTCGAGTTGCGGCCGGAACCTGGGCTATATTCTGGAGTTACGCCGGGGAGGGCCCTTCCAGACACGTGTTTGTTCTGCGACGTCAGGACTCCTGCCTAGGTGCGAGGGACACCTCGGTATTCTCCACGAGTCTTGGCATGGCAATTCGGACTTGTCTCCACGTGAGGTGGGAGACCCAGGGTCCCTTTCAACGTGCCACAGGCATCCTTGGACTTCTATCTATTTTCAAGAGAAGTCAGGAATCGTCTCCTTTTTAAGCATTGATCTCCGCAGACCTCTCGAGTTTTCAAAGGATGTGAGGCCACCGGTCGCGTTGAGGCGGAGGGCTAGGTCTCTCTGTGGTCTCCACAGGGGATTCAGACATCCCTTCGTCTTGGGAGATGCAAGTCGAGCCTGCATTCAATTCACTGCAGGGATATCCGGCCTTACTTCGAGTCAGAGCATCTCGACGTCCATTACACTTGAGGCCACAAGTTCAGGGTCCCTCTCACATACCTGTAGCTGAGAGAAGCCTCCTCTTGAGGTGCTTGTGGAAAGTTGGTATTCCTCTTGAGTCGAAGCCAGGGACTAAGCTCTCATCTCGAGTTGATTTGGGGTCCACGGAGCCCTTTCGTGTTGCTCCAGTTACCTCAGGGTCCCTCTAGACTTGAGAAAGTGATCTTGGGTTTTCTCTGGAGTGCCATCAAGGAAATCAAGGCTCCTTTCTTGTTTGATTTTGAACACGGAATTGCTCTGCACGCAGTGCAGGGGAATCAAGCCTGATCTCGCGGCGAGGGGGAAGCCTCAAGGTTTTTCTCGAGTTGCGGCTGGAACCTGGGGTATATTTTTGAGTTACGACGGGGAGGGCCCTTCCAGACACGTGTGTGTTCAGCGACGTCAGGACCCCTGACTAGTTGCGAGGGACACCTCGGGATTCTCCTCAAGTCTTGGCATGGCAATTGGGACGCGTGTCCCCTTGAGGCTGGATACCCAGAGTCCCTTTCCATGTACCACAGGGATCCTGGGACTCGTATCCATTTTCAAGAGGAGTCAAGCATCTTCTCCTTTGGAAGCATTGATCTCCGCGGACCTCTCGAGTTTTCAAAGGATGTGAGCCCTCGGTCGCGATGAGCTGGAGAACTAGGTCTTTCTCTGTGGTCTACACAGGGGATTCAGACATCCCTTCATCTTGGGAGATGCAAGACGAGCCTGCATTCAATTCACTGCAGGGATATCCGGCCTTACTTCGAGTCAGAGCATCTCGGTGTCCATTCCACTTGAGGCCACAAAATCAGGGTCCCTCTAACATACCTGTTGCTGAGAGAAGCTTCCTCTTGAGGTGCTTGTGGAAAGTTGGTATTCCTCTTGAGTCGAAGCCAGGGACTAAGCTCTCATCTCGAGTTGATTTGGGGTCCACGGAGCCCTTTCGTGTTTCTACAGTGACCTCAGGATCCCTTTAGACTTGAGATAGTGATCTTGGGTTTTCTCTGGAGTGCCATCAAGGAAATCCAGGCTCCTTTCACGTTTGATGTGGAACACGGAATTGCTCTACACAGAGCGCAGGGAAATAGGGCCTCATCTCGCGGCGAGGGGGAAGTCTCATGGTTTTTCTCGAGTTGCGGGCCGAACCTGGGGTATATTCTCGAGTTACGACGGGGAGGGCCCTTCCAGACACGTGTTTCTTCAGCGACGTCAGGCCTCCTTCCTAGGTGGGATGGACACCCGGGATTCTCCTTGAGTCTTGACATGGCAATTGGGACGCGTCTCCACGTGAGGCCGGAGACCCAGGGTCCCTTTCCACATGCCATAGGGATCCTGGGACTCCTATCCATTTTCAAGAGGATTCAGGCATCGTCTCCATTGGAAGCATTGATTTCCGTGGACCTCTCGAGTTTTCGAAGGATGTGAGGCCTGCGGTTGCGATGAGGCGGAGAACTAGGTCTTTCTCTGTGGTCTCCCCAGGGGATTCAGACATCCCTTCATCTTGGGAGATGCAAGACGAGCCTACATTCAATTCACTGCAGGGATATCCGGCCTTACTTCGAGTCAGAGCATCACGGTGTCCATTCCACTTGAGGCCACAAACTCAGGGTCCCTCTCACATACCTGTAGCTGAGAGAAGCCTCCTCTTGAGGTGCTAGTGGAAAGTTGGTATTCCTCTTGAGTCGAAGCCAGGCACTAAGCTCTCATCTCGAGTTTATTTGGTGTCCATGGAGCCCTTTCCTGTTGCTCCAGTGACCTCAGGATGCCTCTAGACTTGAGACAGTGATCTTGGGTTTTCTCTGGAGTGCCATCAAGGAAATCAAGGCTCCTTTCACGTTTGATGTGGAACACGGAATTGCTCTGCACGCACTGCAGGGGAATCGGGCCTCATCTCGCGGCGAGGGGGAAGTCTCATGGTTTTTCTTGATTTGCAGCCGGAACCTGGGGTATATTCTCAAATTACGACGGGGAGGTCCCTTCCAGACACGTGTTTGTTCAGCGATGTCAGGACTCCTGCCTAGGTGCGAGGGACACCTCGGGATTCTCCTCGAGTCTTGGCATGGCAATTGGGATGCGTCTCCACGTGAGGCGGGAGACCCAGGGTCCCTTTCCACGTGCCACTGGGATCCTGGGACACCTATCCATTTTCAAGAGGAGTCAGGCATTGTCTCCTTTGGAAGCATTGATCTCCACGGACCTCTCGAGTTTTCAAAGAATGTGAGGCCTCCGGACGCGATGAGGCGGAGAACTAGTTCTTTCTTGTGGTCTTCACAGGGGATTCAGACATCCCTTCGTTTTGGGAGATGCAAGACGAGCCTGCATTCAATTCACTGCAGGGATATCCAGCCTTACTTCGAGTCAGAGCATCTCGGTGTCCATTCCACTTGAGGCCACAAACTCAGGGTCCCTCTCACATACCTGTAGCTGAGAGAAGCCTCCTCTTGAGGTGCTTGTGGAAAGTTGGTATTCGTCTTGAGTCGAAGCCAGGGACTAAGCTCTCATCTCGAGTTGATTTGGGGTCCACGGAGCCCTTTCGTGTTGCTACAGTGACCTCAGGATCCCTCTAGACTTGAGACAGTGATCTTGGGTTTTCTCTGGAGTGTCATCAAGGAAATCAAGGATCCTTTCACGTTTGATGTGGAACATGGAATTGCTCTCCACGCAGTGCAGGGAAATCGGGCCTCATCTCGCGGCGAGGTGGAAGTCTCATGGTTTTTCTCGAGTTGTGGCCGGAACCTGGTGTATATTCTCGAGTTACGACGGTGAGGGCCCTTCCAGACACGTGTTTCTTCAGCGATGTCAGGACTCCTGCCTTGGTGCGAGGGACACCTCGGGATTCTCCTCGAGTCTTGGCATGGCAATTGGGACGTGTCTCCACGTGAGGCGGGAGACCCAGGGTCCCTTTCCACGTGCCACAGGGATCCTGGGACTCCTATCCATTTTCAAGAGGAGTCAGGCATCGTCTCCTTTGGAAGCATTGATCTCCGCGGACCTCTCGAGTTTTCAAATGATGTGAGGCTTCCGGTCGCGATGAGGCGGAGAACTAGGTCTTTCTCTGTGGTCTCCACAGGGGATTCAGACATCCCTTCGTCTTGGGAGATGCAAGACGAGCCTGCATTCAATTCACTGCAGGGATATCCGGCCTTACTTCAATTCAGAGCATCTCGGTGTCCATTCCACTTGAGGCCACAAACTCAGGGTCCCTCTCACATACCTGTAGCTGAGAGAAGCCTCCTCTTGAGGTGCTTGTGGAAAGTTGGTATTCCTCTTGAGTCGAAGCCAGGGACTAAGCTCTCATCTCGAGTTGATTTGGGGTCCACGGAGCCCTTTCGTGTTGCTCCAGTTACCTCAGGGTCCCTCTAGACTTGAGAAAGTGATCTTGGGTTTTCTCTGGAGTGCCATCAAGGAAATCAAGGCTCCTTTCTTGTTTGATTTTGAACACGGAATTGCTCTGCACGCAGTGCAGGGGAATCAAGCCTGATCTCGCGGCGAGGGGGAAGCCTCAAGGTTTTTCTCGAGTTGCGGCTGGAACCTGGGGTATATTTTTGAGTTACGACGGGGAGGGCCCTTCCAGACACGTGTGTGTTCAGCGACGTCAGGACCCCTGACTAGTTGCGAGGGACACCTCGGGATTCTCCTCAAGTCTTGGCATGGCAATTGGGACGCGTGTCCCCTTGAGGCTGGATACCCAGAGTCCCTTTCCATGTACCACAGGGATCCTGGGACTCGTATCCATTTTCAAGAGGAGTCAAGCATCTTCTCCTTTGGAAGCATTGATCTCCGCGGACCTCTCGAGTTTTCAAAGGATGTGAGCCCTCGGTCGCGATGAGCTGGAGAACTAGGTCTTTCTCTGTGGTCTACACAGGGGATTCAGACATCCCTTCATCTTGGGAGATGCAAGACGAGCCTGCATTCAATTCACTGCAGGGATATCCGGCCTTACTTCGAGTCAGAGCATCTCGGTGTCCATTCCACTTGAGGCCACAAAATCAGGGTCCCTCTAACATACCTGTTGCTGAGAGAAGCTTCCTCTTGAGGTGCTTGTGGAAAGTTGGTATTCCTCTTGAGTCGAAGCCAGGGACTAAGCTCTCATCTCGAGTTGATTTGGGGTCCACGGAGCCCTTTCGTGTTTCTACAGTGACCTCAGGATCCCTTTAGACTTGAGATAGTGATCTTGGGTTTTCTCTGGAGTGCCATCAAGGAAATCCAGGCTCCTTTCACGTTTGATGTGGAACACGGAATTGCTCTACACAGAGCGCAGGGAAATAGGGCCTCATCTCGCGGCGAGGGGGAAGTCTCATGGTTTTTCTCGAGTTGCGGGCCGAACCTGGGGTATATTCTCGAGTTACGACGGGGAGGGCCCTTCCAGACACGTGTTTGTTCAGCGACGTCAGGCCTCCTTCCTAGGTGGGATGGACACCCGGGATTCTCCTTGAGTCTTGACATGGCAATTGGGACGCGTCTCCACGTGAGGCCGGAGACCCAGGGTCCCTTTCCACATGCCATAGGGATCCTGGGACTCCTATCCATTTTCAAGAGGATTCAGGCATCGTCTCCATTGGAAGCATTGATTTCCGTGGACCTCTCGAGTTTTCGAAGGATGTGAGGCCTGCGGTTGCGATGAGGCGGAGAACTAGGTCTTTCTCTGTGGTCTCCCCAGGGGATTCAGACATCCCTTCATCTTGGGAGATGCAAGACGAGCCTACATTCAATTCACTGCAGGGATATCCGGCCTTACTTCGAGTCAGAGCATCACGGTGTCCATTCCACTTGAGGCCACAAACTCAGGGTCCCTCTCACATACCTGTAGCTGAGAGAAGCCTCCTCTTGAGGTGCTAGTGGAAAGTTGGTATTCCTCTTGAGTCGAAGCCAGGCACTAAGCTCTCATCTCGAGTTTATTTGGTGTCCATGGAGCCCTTTCCTGTTGCTCCAGTGACCTCAGGATGCCTCTAGACTTGAGACAGTGATCTTGGGTTTTCTCTGGAGTGCCATCAAGGAAATCAAGGCTCCTTTCACGTTTGATGTGGAACACGGAATTGCTCTGCACGCACTGCAGGGGAATCGGGCCTCATCTCGCGGCGAGGGGGAAGTCTCATGGTTTTTCTTGATTTGCAGCCGGAACCTGGGGTATATTCTCAAATTACGACGGGGAGGTCCCTTCCAGACACGTGTTTGTTCAGCGATGTCAGGACTCCTGCCTAGGTGCGAGGGACACCTCGGGATTCTCCTCGAGTCTTGGCATGGCAATTGGGATGCGTCTCCACGTGAGGCGGGAGACCCAGGGTCCCTTTCCACGTGCCACTGGGATCCTGGGACACCTATCCATTTTCAAGAGGAGTCAGGCATTGTCTCCTTTGGAAGCATTGATCTCCACGGACCTCTCGAGTTTTCAAAGAATGTGAGGCCTCCGGACGCGATGAGGCGGAGAACTTGTTCTTTCTTGTGGTCTTCACAGGGGATTCAGACATCCCTTCGTTTTGGGAGATGCAAGACGAGCCTGCATTCAATTCACTGCAGGGATATCCAGCCTTACTTCGAGTCAGAGCATCTCGGTGTCCATTCCACTTGAGGCCACAAACTCAGGGTCCCTCTCACATACCTGTAGCTGAGAGAAGCCTCCTCTTGAGGTGCTTGTGGAAAGTTGGTATTCGTCTTGAGTCGAAGCCAGGGACTAAGCTCTCATCTCGAGTTGATTTGGGGTCCACGGAGCCCTTTCGTGTTGCTACAGTGACCTCAGGATCCCTCTAGACTTGAGACAGTGATCTTGGGTTTTCTCTGGAGTGTCATCAAGGAAATCAAGTATCCTTTCACGTTTGATGTGGAACATGGAATTGCTCTCCACGCAGTGCAGGGAAATCGGGCCTCATCTCGCGGCGAGGTGGAAGTCTCATGGTTTTTCTCGAGTTGTGGCCGGAACCTGGTGTATATTCTCGAGTTACGACGGTGAGGGCCCTTCCAGACACGTGTTTCTTCAGCGATGTCAGGACTCCTGCCTTGGTGCGAGGGACACCTCGGGATTCTCCTCGAGTCTTGGCATGGCAATTGGGACGTGTCTCCACGTGAGGCGGGAGACCCAGGGTCCCTTTCCACGTGCCACAGGGATCCTGGGACTCCTATCCATTTTCAAGAGGAGTCAGGCATCGTCTCCTTTGGAAGCATTGATCTCCGCGGACCTCTCGAGTTTTCAAATGATGTGAGGCTTCCGGTCGCGATGAGGCGGAGAACTAGGTCTTTCTCTGTGGTCTCCACAGGGGATTCAGACATCCCTTCGTCTTGGGAGATGCAAGACGAGCCTGCATTCAATTCACTGCAGGGATATCCGGCCTTACTTCAATTCAGAGCATCTCGGTGTCCATTCCACTTGAGGCCACAAACTCAGGGTTCCTCTCACATACCTGTAGCTGAGAGAAGCCTCCTCTTGAGGTGCTTGTGGAAAGTTGGTATTCCTCTTGAGTCGAAGCCAGGGACTAAGCTCTCATCTCGAGTTGATTTGGGGTCCACGGAGCCCTTTCGTGTTGCTACAGTGACCTGAGGATCCTTCTAGACTTGAGAAAGTTATCTTGGGTTTTCTCTGGAATGCCATCAAGGAAATCAAGGCTCCTTTCACGTTTGATGTGGAACACGGAACTGCTCTGCACGCAGTGCAGGGGAATCGGGCCTCATCTCGCGGCGAGTGGGAAATCTCATGGTTTTTCTGGAGTTGCGGCCCGGACCTGGGGTATATTCTCGAGTTACAACGGGGAGGGCCCTTCCAGACACGTGTTTGTTCAGCGATGTCAGGACTCCTGCCTAGGTGCGAGGGACACCTCGGGATTCTCCTCGAGTCTCGGCACGGCCATTGGGACGCGTCTCCACTTGAGGCGGGAGACCCAGGGTCCCTTTCGACGTGAAACAGGGATCCTGGGACTCCTATCCATTTTCAAGAGTAGTCAGGCATCGTCTAATTTGGAAACATTGATCTTCGTGGACCTCTCGAGTTTTCAAAGGATGTGAGGCCTCCGGTCGCGATGAGGCGAAGAACTAGGTCTTTCTCTGTGGACGCCACAGGTGATTCAGACATCCCTTCGACTTGGGAGATGCAAGAAGAGCCTGCATTCAATTCACTGCAGGGATATCCAGTCTTACTTCGAGTCACAGCATCTCGGTGTCCATTACACTGGAGGCCACAAATTCAGGGTCACTCTCACATACCTGTAGCTGAGAGAAGCCTCCTCTTGAGGTGCTTGTGGAAAGTTGGTACTCCTCTTGGGTCGAAGCCAGGGACTAAGCTCTCATCTCGAGTTGATTTGGGGTCCACGGAGCCCTTTCGTGTTGCTCCAGTGACCTCAGGATCCCTCTCAGACTTGAGACAGTGATCTTGGGTTTTCTCTGGAGTGCCATAAAGGAAATCAAGGCTCCTTTCAAGTTTGATGTGGAACACGGAATTGCTCTGCACGCAGTGCAGGGGAATCGGGCCTCATCTCGCGGCAAGGGGGATGTCTCATCGTTTTTCTCAAGTTGCGGCCCGATCCTGGGGTATATTCTCGAGTTACGACGGGGAGGGCCCTTCCTGACATGTGTTTGTTCAGCGACGTCAGGACTCCTGCCTAGGTGCGAGGGACACCTCGGGATTCTCCTCGAGTCTTGGCATGGCAATTGGGACGCGTCTCCTCGTGAGGCGGGAGACCCAGGGTCCCTTTCCACGTGCCACAGGGATCCTGGGACTCCTATCCATTTTCAAGAGGAGTCAGGCATCGTCTCCTTTGGAAGCATGATCTCCGCGGACCTCTTGAGTTTTCAAAGGATGGGAGGCCTCCGGTCGCGATGAGGCGAGAACTAGGACTTTCTCTGTGGTCTCCACAGGGGATTCAGACATCCCTTCATCTTGGGAGATGCAAGACGAGCCTGCATTCAATTCACTGCAGGGATATCTGGCTTTACCTCGAGTAAGAGCAACTCGGTGTCCATTCCACTTGAGGCCACAAACTCAGGGTCTCTCTCACATACCTGTAGCTGAGAGAAGCCTCCTCTTGAGGTGCTTGTGGAAAGTTGGTATTCCTCTTGAGTCGACGCCGGGGACTAAGCTCTCATCTCGAGTTGATTTGGGGTCCACGGAGCCCTTTTGTGTTGCTACAGTGACCTCAGGATCCCTCTAGACTTGAGACAGTGATCTTGGGGTTTCTCTGGAGTGGCATTAAGGAAATCAAGGCTCCTTTCACGTTTGATGTTGAACACAGAATTGCTCTGCACGCAGTGCAGCGGAATCGGACCTTATCTCGCTGCGAGGGGGAAGTCTCATGGTTTTTCTAGAGTTACAGCCCGAACCTGAGGTATATTCTCGAGTTACGACGGGGAGCGCCCTTCCAGACACGTGTTTGTTCAGCGACGTCAGAACCAATGCCTACGTTCGATGGACAGGTCGCTATCTCCCCGAGGCTTGGCATGGCAATTGGGACGCGTCTCCACGTGAGGCGGGAGACCCAGGGTCCCTTTCCACGTGGCACAGGGATCCTGGGACTCCTATCTATTTTCAAGAGGAGTCAGGCATCGTCTCCTTTGGAAGCATTGATCTCCGCGGACCTCTCGAGTTTTTAAAGGATGTGAGGCCTCTGGTCGCGTTGAGGTGGAAGACTAGGTCTTTCTCTGTGGTCTCCACAGGGGATTCAGACATCCCTTTGTCTTGGGAGATGCAAGACGAGCCTGCTTTCAATTCACTGCAGGGATATCCGGCCTTACTTCGAGTCAGAGCATCTCGGTGTCCATTCCACTTGAGGCCACAAACTCAGGGTCCCTCTCACATACCTGTAGCTGAGAGAAGCCTCCTCTTGAGGTGCTTGTGGAAAGTTGGTATTCCTCTTGAGTCGAAGCCAGGGACTAAGCTCTCATCTCGAGTTGACTTGTGTTACGCGGATCCCTTTCGTGTTGCTCCAGTGACCTCAGGATCCCTCTAGACTTGAGACAGTGATCTTGGGGTTTCTCTGGAGTGCCATCAAGGAAATCAAGGCTCCTTTCACGTTTGATGTGGAACACGGAATTGCTCTGAAAGCAGTGCAGGGGAATCGGGCCTCATCTCACGGCGAGGGGGAAGTCTCATGGTTTTTCTCGCGTTGAGGCCGGAACCTGGGGTATATTCTCGAGTTACGACGGGGAGGGCACTTCCAGACACGTGTTTGTTCAGCGACGTCAGGACTCCTGCCTAGGTGCGAGGGACACCTCGGGATTCTCTTCGAGTCTTGGCATGGCAATTGGGAGGCGTCTCCACGTGAGGCGGGAGACCCAGAGTCCCTTTCCACGTGCCAAAGGGATCCTGGGACTCCTATCCATTTTCAAGAGGAGTTAGGCATCGTCTCCTTTGGAAGCATTGATCTCCGCGGACCTCTCGAGTTTTCAAAGGATGTGAGGCCTCAGGTCGCGATGAGGCGGAGAACTAGGTCTTTCTCTGTGGTCTCCACAGGGGATTCAGACATCCCTTCGTCTTGGGAGATGCAAGACGAGCCTGCATTCAATTCACTGCAGGGATATCCGGCCTTACTTCGAGTCAGAGCATCTCGGTGTCCATTCCACTTGAGGCCACAAACTCAGGGTCCTCTCACATACCTGTAGCTGAGAGAAGCGTCCTCTTGAGGTGCTTGTGGAAAGTTGGTATTCCTCTTGAGTCGAAGCCAGGGACTAAGCTCTCATCTCGAGTTAATTTGGGGTCCACGGAGCCCTTTCGTGTTGCTGCAGTGACCTCAGGATCCCTCTAGACTTGAGACAGTGATCTTGGGTTTTCTCTGGAGTGCCATCAAGGAAATCAAGGCTCCTTTCACGTTTGATGTGGAACACGGAATTGCTCTGCACCCAGTGTAGGGGAATCGGTCCTCATCTCGCGGCGAGGGGGAAGTCTCATGGTTTTTCTCGTGTTGCGGCAGGAACCTGAGGTATATTCTCGAGTTACGACGGGGAGGGCCCTTCCAGACACGTGTTTGTTCAGCCACTTCAGGACCCCTGCCTAGGTGCGAGGGACACCTCTGGATTCTCCTCGAATCTTGGCATGGCAATTGCGACGCGTCTCCACTTGAGGCGGGAGACCCAGGGTCCAATTCCACGTGCCACAGGGATCCTGGGACTCCTATCCATTTTCAAGAGGAGTCAGGCATCGTCTCCTTTGGAAGCATTGATCTCCGCGGACCTCTCGAGTTTTCAAAGGATGTGAGGCCTCTGGTCGCGTTGAGGTGGAAGACTAGGTCTTTCTCTGTGGTCTCCACAGGGGATTCAGACATCCCTTCGTCTTGGGAGATGCAAGACGAGCCTGCATTCAATTCACTGCAGGGATATCCGGCCTTACTTCAAGTCAGAGCATCTCGGTGTCCATTCCAATTGAGGCCACAAACTCAGGGTCCCTCTCACATACCTGTAGCTGAGAAAAGCCTCCTCTTGAGGTGCTTGTGGAAAGTTGGTATTCCTCTTGAGTCGAAGCCAGGGACTAAGGTCTCATTTCGAGTTGATTTGGGGTCCACGGAGCCCTTTCGTGTTGCTCCAGTGACCTCAGGATCCCTCTAGACTTGAGACCGTGATCTTGGGTTTTCTCTGGAGTGCCATCAAGGAAATCAAGGCTCCTTTCACGTTTGATGTGGAACACGGAATTGCTCTGCACGCAGTGCAGGGGCATCGGGCCTCATCTCGCGGCGAGGGGGAAGTCTCATATTTTTTCCTCGAGTTGCGGCCGGAACCTGGGGTATATTCTCGAGTTACGACGGGGAGGGCCCTTCCAGACACGTGTTTGTTCAGGGACGTCAGGACACCTGCCCAGGTGCGAGGGACACCTCGGGATTCTCCTCGAGTCTTGGCATGGCAATTGGGACGTGTCTCCACGTGAGGTGGGAAACCCAGGGTCCCTTTTCTCTTGCCACAGGGATCCTGGGACTCCTATCCATTTTCAAGAGGAGTCAGGCATCGTCTCCTTTGGAAGCATTGATCTCCGCCTGCCTCTCGAGTTTTCAAAGGATGTGAGGCCTCTGGTCGCGTTGAGGTGGAGGACTAGGTCTTTCTCTGTGGTCTCCACAGGGGATTCAGACATCCCTTCGTCTTGGGAGATGCAAGACGAGCCTGCATTCAATTCACTGCAGGGATATCCGGCCTTACTTCAAGTCAGAGCATCTCGGTGTCCATTCCAATTGAGGCCACAAACTCAGGGTCCCTCTCACATACCTGTAGCTGAGAAAAGCCTCCTCTTGAGGTGCTTGTGGAAAGTTGGTATTCCTCTTGAGTCGAAGCCAGGGACTAAGCTCTCATCTCGAGTTGATTTGGGGTCCACTGAGCCCTTTCGTGTTGCTCCAGTGACCTCAGGATCCCTCTAGACTTGAGACTGTGATCTTGGGTTTTCTCTGGAGTGCCATCAAGGAAATCAAGGCTCCTTTCACTTTTGATGTGGAACACGGAATTGCTCTGCACGCAGTGCAGGGGCATCGGGCCTCATCTCGCGGCGAGGGGGAAGTCTCATATTTTTTCCTCGAGTTGCGGCCGGAACCTGATTTATATTCTCGAGTTACGTCGAGGAGGGCCCTTCCAGACACGTGTTTGTTCAGCAACTTCAGGACTCCTGCCCAGGTGCGAGGGACACCTCGGGATTCTCCTCGAGTCTTGGCATGGCAATTGGGACGTGTCTCCACGTGAGGTGGGAAACCCAGGGTCCCTTTTCACTTGCCACAGGGATCCTGGGACTCCTATCCATTTTCAAGAGGAGTCAGGCATCGTCTCCTTTGAAGCATTGATCTCCGCGGACCTCTCGAGTTTTCAAAGGATGTGAGGCCTCCGGTTGTGATGAGGCGGAGAACTAGGTCTTTCTCTGTGGTCTCCACAGGGGATTCAGACATCCCTTCGTCTTGGGAGATGCACGGCGAGCCTGCATTCAATTCACTGCAGGGATATCAGGCCTTACTTCAAGTCAGAGCATGTCGGTGTCCATTCCCCTTGAGGCCACAAACTCAGGGTCCCTCTCACATACCTGTACGTGAGAAAAGCCTCCTCTTGAGGTGCTTGTGGAAAGTTGGTATTCCTCTTGAGTCGAAGCCAGGGACTAAGCTCTCATCTCGAGTTGATTTGGGATCCACGGAGCCCTTTCGTGTTGCTCCAATGAACTCAGGATCCCTCTAGACTTGAGACAGTGATCTTGGGTTTGCTCTGGAGTGCCATCAAGGAAATCAAGGCTCCTTTCACGTTTGATGTGGAACACGGAATTGCTCTGCACGCAGTGCAGGGGAATCGGGCCTCATCTCGCGGCGAGGGGGAAGTCTCATGGTTTTTCTCGAGTTGCGGCCGGAACCTATGGTATATTGTCGACTTACGACGGGGAGGGCCCTTCCATACACGTGTTTGTTCAGTGACGTCAGGACTCCTGCCTAGGTGCGAGGGACACCTCGGGATTCTCCTCGAGTCTTGGCATGGCAATTGGGACGCGTCTCCACGTGAGGCGGGAGACCCAGGGTCCCTTTCCACATGCCACAGGGATCCTGGGACTCCTATCCATTTTCAAGAGGAGTCAGGCATCGTCTCCTTTGGAAGCATTGATCTCCGCGGACCTCTCGAGTTTTCAAAGGATGTGAGGCCTCTGGTCACGAGGAGGCGGAGTACTAGGTGTTTCTCTTTGGTCTCCACAGGGGATTCAGACATCCCTTCGTCTTGGGAGATGCAAGACGAGCCTGCATTCAATTCACTGCAGGGATATCCGGCCTTATTTCGAGTCAGAGCATCTCGGTGTCCATTCCACATGAGGCCACAAACTCAGGGTCCTCTCACATACCTGTAGCTGAGAGAAGCCTCCTCTTGAGGTGCTTGTGGAAAGTTGGGATTCCTCCTGAGTCGAAACCAGGGACTAAGCTCTCATCTCGAGTTGATTTGGGGTCCACGGAGCCCTTTCATGTTGCTCCAGTGACCTCAGGATCCCTCTAGACTTGAGACAGTGATGTTGGGTTTTCTCTGGTGTGCCATCAAGGAAATCAAGGCTGCTTTCACGTTTGATGTGGAACACGGAATTGCTCTGCACGCAGTGCAGGGGAATCGGTCCTCATCTCGCGGCGAGGGGGAAGTCTCATCGTTTTTCTTGTGTTCCGGCCGGAACCTGAGGTATATTCTCGACTTACGACGGGGAGGGCCCTTCCAGACACGTGTTTGTTCCGCGACGTCAGGACTCCTGCCTAGGTGCGAGGGACACCTCGGGATTCTCCTCGAGAATTGGCATGGCAATTGGGACGCGTCTCCACGTGAGGCGGGAGACCCAGGGTCCCTTTCCACGTGCCACAGGCATCCTGGGACTCCTATCCATTTTCAAGAGGAGTCAGGCATCGTCTCCTTTGGAAGCTTTGATCTCCACGGACCTCTCGAGTTTTCAAAGGATGTGAGGCCTCAGGTCGCGTTGAGCCGGAGGACTAGGTCTTTCTCTGTGGTCTCCACAGGGGATTCAGACATCCCTTCGTCTTGGGAGATGCAAGACGAGCCTGCATTCAATTCACTGCAGGGATATCCGGCCTTACTTCGAGTCAGAGCATCTCGGTGTCCATTCCACTTGAGGCCACAAATTCAGGGTCCCTCTCACATACCTGTAGCTGAGAGAAGCCTCCTCTTGAGGTGCTTGTGGAAAGTTGGTATTCCTCTTGAGTCGAAGCCACGGACTAAGCTCTCATCTCGAGTTGATTTGGGGTCCACGGAG
Organism: Dama dama; assembly: GCF_033118175.1. Lineage (NCBI taxonomy): Eukaryota > Metazoa > Chordata > Mammalia > Artiodactyla > Cervidae > Dama > Dama dama. The sequence goes on along the minus strand of NW_026870879.1, from coordinate 2,935,702 downwards.
GACTTTCGTGTTGCTCCAGTGACCTCAGGAGCCCTCTAGACTTGAGACAGTGATCTTGGGTTTTCTCTGGAGTGCCATCAAGAAAATCAAGGCTCCTTTCACGTTTGATGTGGAACACGGAATTGCTCTGCACGCAGTGCAGGGGAATCGGGCCTTATCTCGCGGCGAGGGGGAAGTCTCAAGGTTTTTCTCGAGTTGCGGCCGGAACCTGGGGTATATTCTCGAGTTATGACGGGGAGGGCCCTTCCAGACACGTGTTTGTTCAGCGGCGTCAGGACTCCTGCCTAGGTGCGAGGGACACCTCGGGATTCTCCTCGAGCCTTGGCATGGCAATTGGGACGCGTCTCCATGTGAGGCGGGAGACCCAGTGTCCCTTTCCACGTGCCACAGTGATCCAGGGACTCCTATCCATTTTCAAGATGAGTCAGGCATCGTCTCCTTTGGAAGCATTGATCTCCGCGGACCTCTCGAGTTTTCAAAGGATGTGAGGCCTGCGGTCGCGATGAGTTGGAGGACTAGGTCTTTCTCTGTCGTCTCCACAGGGGATTCAGAGATCCCTTAGTCTTGGGAGATGCAAGACGAGCCTGCATTCAATTCACTGCAGGGATATCCGGCCTTACTTCAAGTCAGAGCATCTCGGTGTCCATTCCACTTGAGGCCACAAACTCAGGGTCCCTCTCACATACCTGTAGCTGAGAGAAGCCTCCTCTTGAGGTGCTTGTGGAAAGTTGGTATTCCTCTTGAGTCGAAGCCAGGGACTAAGCTCTCATCTCGAGTTGATTTGGGGTCCACGGAGCCCTTTCTTGTTGCTCCAGTGACCTCAGTATCCCTCTAGACTTGAGACAGTGATCTTGGGTTTTCTCTGGAGTGCCATCAAGGAAATCGAGGCTCCTTTCACGTTTGATGTGGAACACGGAATTGCTCTGCACGCAGTGCAGGGGAATCGGGCCTCATCTCGCGGCGAGGGGGAAGTCTCATGGTTTTTCTCGAGTTGCGGCCGGAACCTGGGGTATATTCTCGAGTTATGACGGGGAGGGCCCTTCCAGACACGTGTTTGTTCAGCGACGTCAGGACTCCTGCCTAGGTGCGAGGGACACCTCGGGATTCTCCTCGAGTCTTGGCATGGCAATTGGGACGCGTCTCCACGTGAGGCGGGAGACCCAGGTTCCCTTTCCACGTGCCACAGGGATCCTGGGACTCCCATCCATTTACAAGAGGAGTCAGGCATCGTCTCCTTTTGAACCACTGATCTCCGCGGACCTCTCGAGTTTTCAAAGGATGTGCGGCCTCCGGTCGTGAGGAGGCGGAGGAATAGGTCTTTCTCTGTGGTCTCCACAGGGGATTCAGACATCCCTTCATCTTGGGAGATGCAAGACGAGCCTGCTTTCAATTCACTGCAGGGATATCCGGCCTTACTTCAAGTCAGAGCATCTCGGTGTCCATTCCACTTGAGGCCACAAACTCAGGGTCCCTCTCACATACCTGTAGCTGAGAGAAGCCTCCTCTTGAGGTGCTTGTGGAAAGTTGGTATTCCTCTTGAGTCGAAGCCAGGGACTAAGCTCTCATCTCGAGTTGATTTGGGGTCCACGGAGCGCTTTCGTGTTGCTCCAGTGACCTCAGGATCCCTCTAGACTTGAGACAGTGATCTTGGGTTTTCTCTGGAGTGCCATCAAGGAAATCAAGGCTCCTTTCACGTTTGATGTGGAACACGGAATTGCTCTGCACGCAGTGCAAGGGAATCGGGCCTCATCTCGCGGCGAGGGGGAAGTCTCATGGTTTTTCTCGAGTTGCGGCCGGAACCTGGGGTATATTCTCGAGTAACGACGGGGAGGGCCCTTCCAGACACGTGTTTGTTCAGCGACGTCAGGACTCCTGCCTAGGTGCGAGGGACACCTCGGGATTCTCCTCGAGTTTTGGCATGGCAATTGGGACGCGTCTCCACGTGAGGCGGGAGACCCAGGGTCCCTTTCCACGTGCCACAGGGATCCTCGGACTCCTATCCATTTTCAAGAGGAGTCAGGCATCGTCTCCTTTGGAAGCATTGATCTCCGCGGACCTCTCGAGTTTTCAAAGGATGTGAGGCCTCCGGTCGCGTTGAGGTGGAGGACTAGGTCTTTCTCTGTGGTCTCCACAGGGGATTCAGGCATCCCTTCGTCTTGGGAGATGCAAGACGAGCCTGCATTCAATACACTGCAGGTATATCCGGCCTTACTTCGAGTCAGAGCATCTCGGTGTCCATTCCACTTGAGGCCTCAAACTCAGGGTCCCTCTCACATACCTGTTGCTGAGAGAAGCCTCCTCTTGAGTTGCTTTTGGAAAGTTGGTATTCCTCTTGAGTCGAAGCCACGGACTAAGCTCTCATCTCGAGTTGATTTGGGGTCCACGGAGGCCTTTCGTGTTGCTCCAGTGACCTCAGGATCCCTCTAGACTTGAGACAGTGATCTTGGGTTTTCTCTGGAGTGCCATCAAGGAAATCAAGGCTTCTTTCACGTTTGATGTGGAACACGGAATTGCTCTGCACGAAGTGCAGGGGAATCGGGCCTCATCTCGTGGCGAGGGGGAAGGCTCATGGTTTTTCTCGAGTTGCAGCCGGAACCTGTGGTATATTGTCGAGTTACGACGGGGACGGCCCTTCCAGACAAGTGTTTGTTCACCGACGTCAGGACTCCTGCCTAAGTGCGAGGGACACCTCGGGATTCTCCTCGAGTCTTGGCATGACAATTGAGACACACCTCCACGTAACGCGGGAGACCCAGCGTCCCTTTCCACGTGCCACAGGCTTCCTGGGACTCCTATCCATTTTCAAGAGGAGTCAGGCATCGTCTCCTTTGGAAGCATTGATCTCCGCAGACCTCTCGAATTTTCAAAGGATGTGAGGCCTCCGGTCGCGATGAGGCGGAGGACTAGGTCTTTCTCTGTCGTCTCCACAGGGGATTCAGACATCCCTTCATCTTGGGAGATGCAAGACGAGCCTGCATTCAATTCACTGCAGGGATATCTGGCGTTACTTCGAGTCAGAGCATCTCGGTGTCCATTCCACTTGAGGCGACAAACTCATGGTCCCTCTCACATACCTGTAGTTGAGAGAGCCTCCTCTTGAGGTGCTTGTGGAAACTTGGTATTCCTCTTGAGTGGAAGCCAGGGACTAAGCTCTCATCTCGAGTTGATTTGGGGTCCACGGAGGCCTTTCGTGTTGCTCCAATGAACTCAGGATCCCTCTAGACTTGAGACAGTGATCTTGGGTTTGCTCTGGAGTGCCATCAAGGAAATCGAGGCTCCTTTCACGTTTGATGTGGAACACGGAATTGCTCTGCACGCAGTGCAAGGGAATCGGGCCTCATCTCGCGGAGAGGGGGAAGTCTCATGGTTTTTCTCGAGTTGCGGCCGGAACCTATGGTATATTGTCGAGTTACGACGGGGAGGGCCCTTCCATACACGTGTTTGTTCAGTGACGTCAGGACTCCTGCCTAGGTGCGAGGGACACCTCGGGATTCTCCTCGAGTCTTGGCATGGCAATTGGGACGCGTCCCCACGTGAGGCGGGAGACACAGGGTCCCTTTCCACATGCCACAGGGATCCTGGGACTCCTATCCATTTTCAAGAGGAGTCAGGCATCGTCTCCTTTGGAAGCATTGATCTCCGCGGACCTCTCGAGTTTTAAAGGGTATGAGGCCTCCAGTCGTGAAGAGGTGGAGAACTAGGTCTTCCCTGTGGTCTCCACAGGGGATTCAGACATCCCTTCGTCTTGGGAGATGCAAGACGAGCCTGCATTCAATTCACTGCAGGGATATCCGGCCTTACTTCGAGTCAGAGCATCTCGGTGTCCATTCCACTTGAGGCCACAAACTCAGGGTCCCTCTCACATACCTGTAGCTGAGAGAAGCCTCCTCTTGAGGTGCTTGTGGAAAGTTGGTATTCCTCTTGAGTCGAAGCCACGGACTAAGCTCTCATCTCGAGTTGATTTGGGGTCCACGGAGCGCTTTCGTGTTGCTCCAGTGACCTCAGGATCCCTCTAGACTTGAGACAGTGATCTTGGGTTTTCTCTGGAGTGCCATCAAGGAAATCAAGGCTCCTTTCACGTTTGATGTGGAACACGGAATTGCTCTGCACGCAGTGCAGGGGAATCGGGCCTCATCTCGCGGCGAGGGGGAAGTCTCATGGTTTTTCTCGAGTTGCGGCCGGAACCTGGGGTATATTCTCGAGTTATGACGGGGAGGGCCCTTCCAGACACGTGTTTGTTCAGCGACGTCAGGACTCCTGCCTAGGTGCGAGGGACACCTCGGGATTCTCCTCGAGCCTTGGCATGGCAATTGGGACGCGTCCCCACGTGAGGCGGGAGACACAGGGTCCCTTTCCACATGCCACAGGGATCCTGGGACTCCTATCCATTTTCAAGAGGAGTCAGGCATCGTCTCCTTTGGAAGCATTGATCTCCGCGGACCTCTCGAGTTTTAAAGGGTATGAGGCCTCCAGTCGTGAAGAGGTGGAGAACTAGGTCTTCCCTGTGGTCTCCACAGGGGATTCAGACATCCCTTCGTCTTGGGAGATGCAAGACGAGCCTGCATTCAATTCACTGCAGGGATATCCGGCCTTACTTCGAGTCAGAGCATCTCGGTGTCCATTCCACTTGAGGCCACAAACTCAGGGTCCCTCTCACATACCTGTAGCTGAGAGAAGCCTCCTCTTGAGGTGCTTGTGGAAAGTTGGTATTCCTCTTGAGTCGAAGCCACGGACTAAGCTCTCATCTCGAGTTGATTTGGGGTCCACGGAGCGCTTTCGTGTTGCTCCAGTGACCTCAGGATCCCTCTAGACTTGAGACAGTGATCTTGGGTTTTCTCTGGAGTGCCATCAAGGAAATCAAGGCTCCTTTCACGTTTGATGTGGAACACGGAATTGCTCTGCACGCAGTGCAGGGGAATCGGGCCTCATCTCGCGGCGAGGGGGAAGTCTCATGGTTTTTCTCGAGTTGCGGCCGGAACCTGGGGTATATTCTCGAGTTATGACGGGGAGGGCCCTTCCAGACACGTGTTTGTTCAGCGACGTCAGGACTCCTGCCTAGGTGCGAGGGACACCTCGGGATTCTCCTCGAGCCTTGGCATGGCAATTGGGACGCGTCTCCATGTGAGGCGGGAGACCCAGTGTCCCTTTCCACGTGCCACAGTGATCCTGGGACTCCTATCCATTTTCAAGATGAGTCAGGCATCGTCTCCTTTGGAAGCATTGATCTCCGCGGACCTCTCGAGTTTTCAAAGGATGTGAGGCCTGCGGTCGCGATGAGGCGGAGAACTAGGTCTTTCTCTGTCGTCTCCACAGGGGATTCAGAGATCCCTTAGTCTTGGGAGATGCAAGACGAGCCTGCATTCAATTCACTGCAGGGATATCCGGCCTTACTTCAAGTCAGAGCATCTCGGTGTCCATTCCACTTGAGGCCACAAACTCAGGGTCCCTCTCACATACCTGTAGCTGAGAGAAGCCTCCTCTTGAGGTGCTTGTGGAAAGTTGGTATTCCTCTTGAGTCGAAGCCAGGGACTAAGCTCTCATCTCGAGTTGATTTGGGGTCCACGGAGCCCTTTCTTTTTGCTCCAGTGACCTCAGGATCCCTCTAGACTTGAGACAGTGATCTTGGGTTTTCTCTGGAGTGCCATCAAGGAAATCGAGGCTCCTTTCACGTTTGATGTGGAACACGGAATTGCTCTGCACGCAGTGCAGGGGAATCGGGCCTCATCTCGCGGCGAGGGGGAAGTCTCATGGTTTTTCTCGAGTTGCGGCCGGAACCTGGGGTATATTCTCGAGTTATGACTGGGAGGGCCCTTCCAGACACGTGTTTGTTCAGCGACGTCAGGACTCCTGCCTAGGTGCGAGGGACACCTCGGGATTCTCCTCGAGTCTTGGCATGGCAATTGGGACGCGTCTCCACGTGAGGCGGGAGACCCAGGTTCCCTTTCCACGTGCCACAGGGATCCTGGGACTCCCATCCATTTACAAGAGGAGTCAGGCATCGTCTCCTTTTGAACCATTGATCTCCGCGGACCTCTCGAGTTTTCAAAGGATGTGAGGCCTCCGGTCGTGAGGAGGCGGAGGAATAGGTCTTTCTCTGTGGTCTCCACAGGGGATTCAGACATCCCTTCATCTTGGGAGATGCAAGACGAGCCTGCTTTCAATTCACTGCAGGGATATCCGGCCTTACTTCGAGTCAGAGCATCTCGGTGTCCATTCCACTTGAGGCCACAAACTCTGGGTCCCTCTCACATACCTGTAGCTGAGAGAAGCCTCCTCTTGAGGTGCTTGTGGAAAGTTGGTATTCCTCTTGAGTCGAAGCCAGGGACTAAGCTCTCATCTCGAGTTGATTTGTGGTCCACGGAGCCCTTTCCTGTTGCTCCAGTGACCTCAGGATCCCTCTAGACTTGAGACAGTGATCTTGGGTTTTCTCTGGAGTGCCATCAAGGAAATCAAGGCTCCTTTCACGTTTGATGTGGAACACGGAATTGCTCTGCACGCAGTGCAAGGGAATCGGGCCTCATCTCGCGGCGAGGGGGAAGTCTCATGGTTTTTCTCGAGTTGCGGCCGGAACCTGGGGTATATTCTCGAGTAACGACGGGGAGGGCCCTTCCAGACACGTGTTTGTTCAGCGACGTCAGGACTCCTGCCTAGGTGCGAGGGACACCTCGGGATTCTCCTCGAGTTTTGGCATGGCAATTGGGACGCGTCTCCACGTGAGGCGGGAGACCCAGGGTCCCTTTCCACGTGCCATAGGGATCCTGGGACTCCTATCCATTTTCAAGAGGAGTCAGGTATCGTCTCCTTTGGAAGCATTGATCTCCGCGGACCTCTCGAGTTTTCAAAGGATGTGAGGCCTCTGGTCGCGTTGAGGTGGAGGACTAGGTCTTTCTCTGTGGTCTCCACAGGGGATTCAGGCATCCCTTCGTCTTGGGAGATGCAAGATGAGCCTGCATTCAATACACTGCAGGTATATCCGGCCTTACTTCGAGTCAGAGCATCTCGGTGTCCATTCCACTTGAGGCCTCAAACTCAGGGTCCCTCTCACATACCTGTTGCTGAGAGAAGCCTCCTCTTGAGTTGCTTTTGGAAAGTTGGTATTCCTCTTGAGTCGAAGCCACGGACTAAGCTCTCATCTCGAGTTGATTTGGGGTCCACGGAGGCCTTTCGTGTTGCTCCAGTGACCTCAGGATCCCTCTAGACTTGAGACAGTGATCTTGGGTTTTCTCTGGAGTGCCATCAAGGAAATCAAGGCTTCTTTCACGTTTGATGTGGAACACGGAATTGCTCTGCACGCAGTGCAGGGGAATCGGGCCTCATCTCGTGGCGAGGGGGAAGGCTCATGGTTTTTCTCGAGTTGCAGCCGGAACCTGTGGTATATTGTCGAGTTACGACGGGGACGGCCCTTCCAGACACGTGTTTGTTCACCGACGTCAGGACTCCTGCCTAAGTGCGAGGGACACCTCGGGATTCTCCTCGTGTCTTGGTATGACAATTGGGACGCACCTCCACGTAACGCGGGAGACCCAGCGTCCCTTTCCACGTGCAACAGGGATCCTGGGACTCCTATCCATTTTCAAGAGGAGTCAGGCATCGTCTCCTTTGGAAGCATTGATCTCCGCAGACCTCTCGAATTTTCAAAGGATGTGAGGCCTCCGGTCGCGATGAGGCGGAGGACTAGGTCTTTCTCTGTTGTCTCCACAGGGGATTCAGACATCCCTTCATCTTGGGAGATGCAAGACGAGCCTGCATTCAATTCACTGCAGGGATATCTGGCCTTACTTCGAGTCAGAGCATCTCGGTGTCCATTCCACTTGAGGCGACAAACTCATGGTCCCTCTCACATACCTGTAGTTGAGAGAGCCTCCTCTTGAGGTGCTTGTGGAAACTTGGTATTCCTCTTGAGTCGAAGCCACGGACTAAGCTCTCATCTCGAGTTGATTTGGGGTCCACGGAGGCCTTTCGTGTTGCTCCAATGAACTCAGGATCCCTCTAGACTTGAGACAGTGATCTTGGGTTTGCTCTGGAGTGCCATCAAGTAAATCAAGGCTCCTTTCACGTTTGATGTGGAACACGGAATTGCTCTGCACGCAGTGCAGGGGAATCGGGCCTTATCTCGCGGCGAGGGGGAAGTCTCAAGGTTTTTCTCGAGTTGCGGCCGGAACCTGGGGTATATTCTCGAGTTATGACGGGGAGGGCCCTTCCAGACACGTGTTTGTTCAGCGACGTCAGGACTCCTGCCTAGGTGCGAGGGACACCTCGGGATTCTCCTCGAGCCTTGGCATGGCAATTGGGACGCGTCTCCATGTGAGGCGGGAGACCCAGTGTCCCTTTCCACGTGCCACAGTGATCCTGGGACTCCTATCCATTTTCAAGATGAGTCAGGCATCGTCTCCTTTGGAAGCATTGATCTCCGCGGACCTCTCGAATTTTCAAAGGATGTGAGGCCTGCGGTCGCGATGAGGCGGAGAACTAGGTCTTTCTCTGTCGTCTCCACAGGGGATTCAGAGATCCCTTAGTCTTGGGAGATGCAAGACGAGCCTGCATTCAATTCACTGCAGGGATATCCGGCCTTACTTCAAGTCAGAGCATCTCGGTGTCCATTCCACTTGAGGCCACAAACTCAGGGTCCCTCTCACATACCTGTAGCTGAGAGAAGCCTCCTCTTGAGGTGCTTGTGGAAAGTTGGTATTCCTCTTGAGTCGAAGCCAGGGACTAAGCTCTCATCTCGAGTTGATTTGGGGTCCACGGAGCCCTTTCTTGTTGCTCCAGTGACCTCAGGATCCCTCTAGACTTGAGACAGTGATCTTGGGTTTTCTCTGGAGTGCCATCAAGGAAATCGAGGCTCCTTTCACGTTTGATGTGGAACACGGAATTGCTCTGCACGCAGTGCAGGGGAATCGGGCCTCATCTCGCGGCGAGGGGGAAGTCTCATGGTTTTTCTCGAGTTGCGGCCGGAACCTGGGGTATATTCTCGAGTTATGACTGGGAGGGCCCTTCCAGACACGTGTTTGTTCAGCGACGTCAGGACTCCTGCCTAGGTGCGAGGGACACCTCGGGATTCTCCTCGAGTCTTGGCATGGCAATTGGGACGCGTCTCCACGTGAGGCGGGAGACCCAGGTTCCCTTTCCACGTGCCACAGGGATCCTGGGACTCCCATCCATTTACAAGAGGAGTCAGGCATCGTCTCCTTTTGAACCATTGATCTCCGCGGACCTCTCGAGTTTTCAAAGGATGTGCGGCCTCCGGTCGTGAGGAGGCGGAGGAATAGGTCTTTCTCTGTGGTCTCCACAGGGGATTCAGACATCCCTTCATCTTGGGAGATGCAAGACGAGCCTGCTTTCAATTCACTGCAGGGATATCCGGCCTTACTTCGAGTCAGAGCATCTCGGTGTCCATTCCACTTGAGGCCACAAACTCTGGGTCCCTCTCACATACCTGTAGCTGAGAGAAGCCTCCTCTTGAGGTGCTTGTGGAAAGTTGGTATTCCTCTTGAGTCGAAGCCAGGGACTAAGCTCTCATCTCGAGTTGATTTGTGGTCCACGGAGCCCTTTCCTGTTGCTCCAGTGACCTCAGGATCCCTCTAGACTTGAGACAGTGATCTTGGGTTTTCTCTGGAGTGCCATCAAGGAAATCAAGGCTCCTTTCACGTTTGATGTGGAACACGGAATTGCTCTGCACGCAGTGCAAGGGAATCGGGCCTCATCTCGCGGCGAGGGGGAAGTCTCATGGTTTTTCTCGAGTTGCGGCCGGAACCTGGGGTATATTCTCGAGTAACGACGGGGAGGGCCCTTCCAGACACGTGTTTGTTCAGCGACGTCAGGACTCCTGCCTAGGTGCGAGGGACACCTCGGGATTCTCCTCGAGTTTTGGCATGGCAATTGGGACGCGTCTCCACGTGAGGCGGGAGACCCAGGGTCCCTTTCCACGTGCCATAGGGATCCTGGGACTCCTATCCATTTTCAAGAGGAGTCAGGCATCGTCTCCTTTGGAAGCATTGATCTCCGCGGACCTCTCGAGTTTTCAAAGGATGTGAGGCCTCTGGTCGCGTTGAGGTGGAGGACTAGGTCTTTCTCTGTGGTCTCCACAGGGGATTCAGGCATCCCTTCGTCTTGGGAGATGCAAGATGAGCCTGCATTCAATACACTGCAGGTATATCCGGCCTTACTTCGAGTCAGAGCATCTCGGTGTCCATTCCACTTGAGGCCTCAAACTCAGGGTCCCTCTCACATACCTGTTGCTGAGAGAAGCCTCCTCTTGAGTTGCTTTTGGAAAGTTGGTATTCCTCTTGAGTCGAAGCCACGGACTAAGCTCTCATCTCGAGTTGATTTGGGGTCCACGGAGGCCTTTCGTGTTGCTCCAGTGACCTCAGGATCCCTCTAGACTTGAGACAGTGATCTTGGGTTTTCTCTGGAGTGCCATCAAGGAAATCAAGGCTTCTTTCACGTTTGATGTGGAACACGGAATTGCTCTGCACGCAGTGCAGGGGAATCGGGCCTCATCTCGTGGCGAGGGGGAAGGCTCATGGTTTTTCTCGAGTTGCAGCCGGAACCTGTGGTATATTGTCGAGTTACAACGGGGACGGCCCTTCCAGACACGTGTTTGTTCACCGACGTCAGGACTCCTGCCTAAGTGCGAGGGACACCTCGGGATTCTCCTCGTGTCTTGGTATGACAATTGGGACGCACCTCCACGTAACGCGGGAGACCCAGTGTCCCTTTCCACGTGCAACAGGGATCCTGGGACTCCTATCCATTTTCAAGAGGAGTCAGGCATCGTCTCCTTTGGAAGCATTGATCTCCGCAGACCTCTCGAATTTTCAAAGGATGTGAGGCCTCCGGTCGCGATGAGGCGGAGGACTAGGTCTTTCTCTGTCGTCTCCACAGGGGATTCAGACATCCCTTCATCTTGGGAGATGCAAGACGAGCCTGCATTCAATTCACTGCAGGGATATCTGGCCTTACTTCGAGTCAGAGCATCTCGGTGTCCATTCCACTTGAGGCGACAAACTCATGGTCCCTCTCACATACCTGTAGTTGAGAGAGCCTCCTCTTGAGGTGCTTGTGGAAACTTGGTATTCCTCTTGAGTCGAAGCCACGGACTAAGCTCTCATCTCGAGTTGATTTGGGGTCCACGGAGGCCTTTCGTGTTGCTCCAATGAACTCAGGATCCCTCTAGACTTGAGACAGTGATCTTGGGTTTGCTCTGGAGTGCCATCAAGTAAATCAAGGCTCCTTTCACGTTTGATGTGGAACACGGAATTGCTCTGCACGCAGTGCAGGGGAATCGGGCCTCATCTCGCTGTGAGGGGGAAGTCTCATGGTTTTTCTCGAGTTCCGGCCGGAACCTATGGTATATTGTCGAGTTACGACGGGGAGGGCCCTTCCATACACGTGTTTGTTCAGTGACGTCAGGACTCCTGCCTAGGTGCGAGGGACACCTCGGGATTCTCCTCGAGTCTTGGCATGGCAATTGGGACGTGTCCCCACGTGAGGCGGGAGACCCAGGGTCCCTTTCCACGTGCCACAGGGATCCAGGGACTCCTATCCATTTTCAAGAGAAGTCAGGCATCGTCTCCTTTGGAAGCATTGATCTCCGCGGACCTCTCGAGTTTTCAAAGGATGTGAGGACTCCGGTCGCGATGAGGCGGAGAACTAGGTCTTTCTCTGTTTTCTCCACAGGGGATTCAGACATCCCTTCGTCTTGGGAGATGCAAGACGAGACTGCATTCAATTCACTGTTGGGATATCCGGCCTTACATCGAGTCAGAGCATCTCGGTGTCCATTCCACTTGAGGCAACATACTCAGGGTCCCTCTCACATACCTGTAGCTGAGAGAAGCCTCCTCTTGAGGTGCTTGTGGCAAGTTGGTATTCCTCTTGAGTCGAAGCCAGGGACTAAGCTCTCATCTCGAGTTGATTTGGGGTCCACGGAGCATTTTCTTGTTGCTCCAGTTACCTCAGGATCCCTCTAGACTTGAGACAGTGATCTTGGGTTTTCTCTGGAGTGCCATCAAGGAAATCAAGGCTCCGTTCACATTTGATGTGGAACACGGAATTGCTCTGCACGCAGTGCACGGAATCGGGCCACATCTCGGGGCGAGGGGGAAGTCTCATGGTTTTTCTCGAGTTGCGGACGGACCCTGGGGTATATTCTCGAGTTACGACGGGGAGGGCCCTTCCAGACACGTGTTTGTTCAGCGACGTCAGGACTCGGGCCTAGGTGCGAGGGACACCTCGGGATTCTCCTCGAGTCTTGGCATGGCAATTGGGATGCGTCTCCACGTGAGGCAGGGGACCCAGGGTCCCTTTCCACGTGCCACAGGGATCCTGGGACTCCTATCCATTTTCAAGAGGAGTCAGGCATCGTCTCCTTTGGAAGCATTGATCTCCGCGGACCTCTAGAGCTTTCAAAGGATATGAGGCCTACGGTCGCGATGAGGCGGAGAACTAGGTCTTTCTCTGTGGTCTCCACAGGGGATTCAGACATCCCTTCGTCTTGGGAGATGCAAGACGAGCCTGCTTTCAATTCACTGCAGGGATATCCGGCCTTACTTCGAGTCAGAACATCTCGGTGTCCATTCCACTTGAGGCCACCACCTCAGCGTCCCTCTCACATACCTGTAGCTGAGAGAAGCCTCCTCTTGAGGTGCTTGTGGAAAGTTGGTATTCCTCTTGAGTCGAAGCCAGGGACTTAGCTCTCATCTCGAGTTGATTTGGGGTCCACGGAGCCCTTTCGTGTTGGTACAGTGACCTCAGGATCCCTCTAGACTTGAGAGAGTGATCTTGGGTTTTCTCTGGAGTGCTATCAAGGAAATCAAGGCTCCTTTCATATTTGATGTGGAACATGGAATTGCTTTGCATGCAGTGCAGGGGAATCGGGCCTCATCTCCCTGCGAGGGGAAGTCTCATGGTTTTTCTCAAGTTGCGGCCGGAACCTGGGATATATTATCGAGTTACGACGGGGAGGGCCCTTCCAGACACGTGTTTGTTCAGCAACGTTAGGACTCCTGCCTAGGTGCGAGGGGCAACTCGGGATTCTCCTCGAGTCTTGGCATGGCAATTGCGACGCGTCTCCACGTGAGGCGGGAGACCCAGGGTCCCTTTCCACGTGCCACAGGGATCCTGGGACTCCTATCCATTTTCAAGAGGAGTCAGGCATCATCTCCTTTGGAAGCATTGATCTCCGCAGACCTCTCAAGTTTTCAAAGGATGTGAGGCGTCCGGTCGCGATGAGGCAGAGGACTAGGTCTTTCTCTGTGGTCTCCACAGGGGATTCAGACATCCCTTCGTCTTGGGAGATGCGAGACGAGCCAGCATTCAATTCACTGCAGGGATATCCGGCCTTACTTCGAGTCAGAGCATTTCGGTGTCCATTCCACTTGAGGCCTCAAACTCAGGGTCCCTCTCACATACCTGTTGCTGAGAGAAGCCTCCTCTTGAGTTGCTTTTGGAAAGTTGGTATTCCTCTTGAGTCGAAGCCACGGACTAAGCTCTCATCTCGAGTTGATTTGGGGTCCACGGAGGCCTTTCGTGTTGCTCCAGTGACCTCAGGATCCCTCTAGACTTGAGACAGTGATCTTGGGTTTTCTCTGGAGTGCCATCAAGGAAATCAAGGCTTCTTTCACGTTTGATGTGGAACACGGAATTGCTCTGCACGCAGTGCAGGGGAATCGGGCCTCATCTCGTGGCGAGGGGGAAGGCTCATGGTTTTTCTCGAGTTGCAGCCGGAACCTGTGGTATATTGTCGAGTTACGACGGGGACGGCCCTTCCAGACACGTGTTTGTTCACCGACGTCAGGACTCCTGCCTAAGTGCGAGGGACACCTCGGGATTCTCCTCGAGTCTTGGCATGACAATTGGGACGCACCTCCACGTAACGCGGGAGACCCAGCGTCCCTTTCCACGTGCCACAGGGATCCTGGGACTCCTATCCATTTTCAAGAGGAGTCAGGCATCGTCTCCTTTGGAAGCATTGATCTCCGCAGACCTCTCGAATTTTCAAAGGATGTGAGGCCTCCGGTCGCGATGAGGCGGAGGACTAGGTCTTTCTCTGTCGTCTCCACAGGGGATTCAGACATCCCTTCATCTTGGGAGATGCAAGACGAGCCTGCATTCAATTCACTGCAGGGATATCTGGCCTTACTTCGAGTCAGAGCATCTCGGTGTTCATTCCACTTGAGGCGACAAACTCATGGTCCCTCTCACATACCTGTAGTTGAGAGAGCCTCCTCTTGAGGTGCTTGTGGAAACTTGGTATTCCACTTGAGTGGAAGCCAGGGACTAAGCTCTCATCTCGAGTTGATTTGGGGTCCACGGAGGCCTTTCGTGTTGCTCCAATGAACTCAGGATCCCTCTCGACTTGAGACAGTGATCTTGGGTTTGCTCTGGAGTGCCATCAAGTAAATCAAGGCTCCTTTCACGTTTGATGTGGAACACGGAATTGCTCTGCACGCACTGCAGGGGAATCGGGCCTCATCTCGCGGAGAGGGGGAAGTCTCATGGTTTTTCTCGAGTTGCGGCCGGAACCTATGGTATATTGTCGAGTTACGACGGGGAGGGCCCTTCCATACACGTGTTTGTTCAGTGACGTCAGGACTCCTGCCTAGGTGCGAGGGACACCTCGGGATTCTCCTCGAGTCTTGGCATGGCAATTGGGACGCGTCCCCACGTGAGGCGGGAGACACAGGGTCCCTTTCCACATGCCACAGGGATCCTGGGACTCCTATCCATTTTCAAGAGGAGTCAGGCATCGTCTCCTTTGGAAGCATTGATCTCCGCGGACCTCTCGAGTTTTAAAGGGTATGAGGCCTCCAGTCGTGAAGAGGTGGAGAACTAGGTCTTCCCTGTGGTCTCCACAGGGGATTCAGACATCCCTTCGTCTTGGGAGATGCAAGACGAGCCTGCATTCAATTCACTGCAGGGATATCCGGCCTTACTTCGAGTCAGAGCATCTCGGTGTCCATTCCACTTGAGGCCACAAATTCAGGGTCCCTCTCACATACCTGTAGCTGAGAGAAGCCTCCTCTTGAGGTGCTTGTGGAAAGTTGGTATTCCTCTTGAGTCGAAGCCACGGACTAAGCTCTCATCTCGAGTTGATTTGGGGTCCACGGAGCGCTTTCGTGTTGCTCCAGTGACCTCAGGATCCCTCTAGACTTGAGACAGTGATCTTGGGTTTTCTCTGGAGTGCCATCAAGGAAATCAAGGCTCCTTTCACGTTTGATGTGGAACACGGAATTGCTCTGCACGCAGTGCAGGGGAATCGGGCCTTATCTCGCGGCGAGGGGGAAGTCTCAAGGTTTTTCTCGAGTTGCGGCCGGAACCTGGGGTATATTCTCGAGTTATGACGGGGAGGGCCCTTCCAGACACGTGTTTGTTCAGCGACGTCAGGACTCCTGCCTAGGTGCGAGGGACACCTCGGGATTCTCCTCGAGCCTTGGCATGGCAATTGGGACGCGTCTCCATGTGAGGCGGGAGACCCAGTGTCCCTTTCCACGTGCCACAGTGATCCTGGGACTCCTATCCATTTTCAAGATGAGTCAGGCATCGTCTCCTTTGGAAGCATTGATCTCCGCGGACCTCTCGAGTTTTCAAAGGATGTGAGGCCTGCGGTCGCGATGAGGTGGAGGACTAGGTCTTTCTCTGTCGTCTCCACAGGGGATTCAGAGATCCCTTAGTCTTGGGAGATGCAAGACGAGCCTGCATTCAATTCACTGCAGGGATATCCGGCCTTACTTCAAGTCAGAGCATCTCGGTGTCCATTCCACTTGAGGCCACAAACTCAGGGTCCCTCTCACATACCTGTAGCTGAGAGAAGCCTCCTCTTGAGGTGCTTGTGGAAAGTTGGTATTCCTCTTGAGTCGAAGCCAGGGACTAAACTCTCATCTCGAGTTGATTTGTGGTCCACGGAGCCCTTTCCTGTTGCTCCAGTGACCTCAGGATCCCTCTAGACTTGAGACAGTGATCTTGGGTTTTCTCTGGAGTGCCATCAAGGAAATCAAGGCTCCTTTCACGTTTGATGTGGAACACGGAATTGCTCTGCACGCAGTGCAAGGGAATCGGGCCTCATCTCGCGGCGAGGGGGAAGTCTCATGGTTTTTCTCGAGTTGCGGCCGGAACCTGGGGTATATTCTCGAGTAACGACGGGGAGGGCCCTTCCAGACACGTGTTTGTTCAGCGACGTCAGGACTCCTGCCTAGGTGCGAGGGACACCTCGGGATTCTCCTCGAGTTTTGGCATGGCAATTGGGACGCGTCTCCACGTGAGGCGGGAGACCCAGGGTCCCTTTCCACGTGCCATAGGGATCCTGGGACTCCTATCCATTTTCAAGAGGAGTCAGGTATCGTCTCCTTTGGAAGCATTGATCTCCGCGGACCTCTCGAGTTTTCAAAGGATGTGAGGCCTCTGGTCGCGTTGAGGTGGAGGACTAGGTCTTTCTCTGTGGTCTCCACAGGGGATTCAGGCATCCCTTCGTCTTGGGAGATGCAAGATGAGCCTGCATTCAATACACTGCAGGTATATCCGGCCTTACTTCGAGTCAGAGCATCTCGGTGTCCATTCCACTTGAGGCCTCAAACTCAGGGTCCCTCTCACATACCTGTTGCTGAGAGAAGCCTCCTCTTGAGTTGCTTTTGGAAAGTTGGTATTCCTCTTGAGTCGAAGCCACGGACTAAGCTCTCATCTCGAGTTGATTTGGGGTCCACGGAGGCCTTTCGTGTTGCTCCAGTGACCTCAGGATCCCTCTAGACTTGAGACAGTGATCTTGGGTTTTCTCTGGAGTGCCATCAAGGAAATCAAGGCTTCTTTCACGTTTGATGTGGAACACGGAATTGCTATGCACGCAGTGCAGGGGAATCGGGCCTCATCTCGTGGCGAGGGGGAAGGCTCATGGTTTTTCTCGAGTTGCAGCCGGAACCTGTGGTATATTGTCGAGTTACGACGGGGACGGCCCTTCCAGACACGTGTTTGTTCACCGACGTCAGGACTCCTGCCTAAGTGCGAGGGACACCTCGGGATTCTCCTCGTGTCTTGGTATGACAATTGGGACGCACCTCCACGTAACGCGGGAGACCCAGCGTCCCTTTCCACGTGCAACAGGGATCCTGGGACTCCAATCCATTTTCAAGAGGAGTCAGGCATCGTCTCCTTTGGAAGCATTGATCTCCGCAGACCTCTCGAATTTTCAAAGGATGTGAGGCCTCCGGTCGCGATGAGGCGGAGGACTAGGTCTTTCTCTGTCGTCTCCACAGGGGATTCAGACATCCCTTCATCTTGGGAGATGCAAGACGAGCCTGCATTCAATTCACTGCAGGGATATCTGGCCTTACTTCGAGTCAGAGCATCTCGGTGTCCATTCCACTTGAGGCGACAAACTCATGGTCCCTCTCACATACCTGTAGTTGAGAGAGCCTCCTCTTGAGGTGCTTGTGGAAACTTGGTATTCCTCTTGAGTCGAAGCCACGGACTAAGCTCTCATCTCGAGTTGATTTGGGGTCCACGGAGGCCTTTCGTGTTGCTCCAATGAACTCAGGATCCCTCTAGACTTGAGACAGTGATCTTGGGTTTGCTCTGGAGTGCCATCAAGTAAATCAAGGCTCCTTTCATGTTTGATGTGGAACACGGAATTGCTCTGCACGCAGTGCAGGGGAATCGGGCCTCATCTCGCGGTGAGGGGGAAGTCTCATGGTTTTTCTCGAGTTGCGGACGGATCCTGGGGTATATTCTCGAGTTACGACGGGGAGGGCCCTTCCAGACACGTGTTTGTTCAGCGACGTCAGGACTCGGGCCTAGGTGCGAGGGACACCTCGGGATTCTCCTCGAGTCTTGGCATGGCAATTGGGATGCGTCTCCACGTGAGGCAGGGGACCCAGGGTCCCTTTCCACGTGCCACAGGGATCCTGGGACTCCTATCCATTTTCAAGAGGAGTCAGGCATCGTCTCCTTTGGAAGCATTGATCTCCGCGGACCTCTAGAGCTTTCAAAGGATATGAGGCCTACGGTCGCGATGAGGCGGAGAACTAGGTCTTTCTCTGTGGTCTCCACAGGGGATTCAGACATCCCTTCGTCTTGGGAGATGCAAGACGAGCCTGCTTTCAATTCACTGCAGGGATATCCGGCCTTACTTCGAGTCAGAACATCTCGGTGTCCATTCCACTTGAGGCCACCACCTCAGCGTCCCTCTCACATACCTGTAGCTGAGAGAAGCCTCCTCTTGAGGTGCTTGTGGAAAGTTGGTATTCCTCTTGAGTCGAAGCCAGGGACTTAGCTCTCATCTCGAGTTGATTTGGGGTCCACGGAGCCCTTTCGTGTTGGTACAGTGACCTCAGGATCCCTCTAGACTTGAGAGAGTGATCTTGGGTTTTCTCTGGAGTGCTATCAAGGAAATCAAGGCTCCTTTCATATTTGATGTGGAACATGGAATTGCTTTGCATGCAGTGCAGGGGAATCGGGCCTCATCTCCCTGCGAGGGGAAGTCTCATGGTTTTTCTCAAGTTGCGGCCGGAACCTGGGATATATTATCGAGTTACGACGGGGAGGGCCCTTCCAGACACGTGTTTGTTCAGCAACGTTAGGACTCCTGCCTAGGTGCGAGGGGCAACTCGGGATTCTCCTCGAGTCTTGGCATGGCAATTGCGATGCGTCTCCACGTGAGGCGGGAGACCCAGGGTCCCTTTCCACGTGCCACAGGGATCCTGGGACTCCTATCCATTTTCAAGAGGAGTCAGGCATCGTCTCCTTTGGAAGCATTGATCTCCGCAGACCTCTCAAGTTTTCAAAGGATGTGAGGCGTCCGGTCGCGATGAGGCAGAGGACTAGGTCTTTCTCTGTGGTCTCTACAGGGGATTCAGACATCCCTTCGTCTTGGGAGATGCGAGACGAGCCAGCATTCAATTCACTGCAGGGATATCCGGCCTTACTTCGAGTCAGAGCATTTCGGTGTCCATTCCACTTGAGGCCACAAACTCAGGGTCCCTCTCACATACCTGTAGCTGAGAGAAGGCTCCTCTTGAGGTGCTTCTGGCAACTTGGTATTCCTCTTGAGCCTAAGCCAGGGACAAAGCTCTCATCTCGAGTTGATTTGGGGTCCACGAAGCCCTTTCCTGTTGCTCCAGTGACCTCAGGATCCCTCTAGACTTGAGACATTGATCTTGGGTTTTCTCTGGAGAGCCATCAAGGAAATCAAGGCTCCTTTCACGTTTGATGTGGAACAGGGAATTGCTCTGCACGCAGTGCAAGGGAATCGGGCCTCATCTCGCGTCGAGGGGGAAGTCTCATGGTTTTTCTCGAGTTGCGGCTGGAACCTGGGGTATATTCTCGAGTTACGACGGGGAGGGCCCTTCCAGACACGTGTTTGTTCAGCGACCTCAGGACTCCTGTCTTGATGCGAGGGACACCTCGGGATTCTCCTCGAGTCTTGGCATGGCAATTGGGACGCTTCTCCACGTGAGGCGGGAGACCCAGGGTCCCTGTCCATGTGCCACAGGGATCCTGGGACTCCTATCCATTTTCAAGAGGAGTCAGGCATCGTCTCCTTTGGAAGCATTGATCTCCGCAGACCTCTCGAGTTTTCAAAGGATGTGAGGCCTCCGGTCGTGATGAGGCGGAGGACTAGGACTTTCTCTGTGGTCTCCACAGGGGATTCAGACATCCCTTCGTCTTGGGAGATGCAAGACGAGCCTGAATTCAATTCACTACAGGGATATCCGCCCTTACATCGAGTCAGAGCATCTCGGTGTCCATTCCACTTGAGGCCACCACCTCAGGGTCCCTCTCACATAATGTAACTGAGAGAAGGCTCCAATTGAGGTGCTTGTGGAAACTTGGTATTCCCCTTGAGTCGAAGCCAGGGACTAAGCTCTCATCTCGAGTTGATTTGGAGTCCACGGAGCCCTTTCGTGTTGCTCCAGTGACCTCAGGATCCCTCTAGACTTGAGACAGTGATCTTGGGTTTTCTCTGGAGTGCCATCAAGGAAATCAAGCCTCCTTTCACGTTTGATGTGGAACACGGAATTGCTCTGCACGCAGTGCAGGGGAATCGGGCCTCATCTCGCGGCGAGGGGGAAGTCTCATGGTTTTTCTCGAGTTGCGGCCGGAACCTGGGGTATATTCTCGAGTTACGACGGGGAGGGCCCTTCCAGACACGTGTTTGTTCAGCGACGTCAGGACTCCTTTCTAGGTGCGAGGGACACCTCAGGATTCTCCTCGAGTCTTGGCATGGCAATTGGGATGCGTCTCGACGTGAGGCGGGAGACCCAGGGTCCCTTTCCACGTGCCACAGGGATCCTGGGACTCCTATCCATTTTCAAGAGGAGTCAGGCATCGTCTCCTTTGGAAGCATTGATCTCCGCGGACCTCTCGAGTTTTCAAAGGATGTGAGGCCTCCGGTCGCGATGAGGCGGAGGACTAGGTCTTTCTCTGTGGTCTCCACAGGGGATTCAGACAACCCTTCGTCTTGGGAGATGCAAGACGAGCCTGCATTCAATTCACTGCAGGGATATCCGGCCTTACTTCGAGTCAGAGCATCTCTGTGTCCATTCCACTTGAGGGCACAAACTCAGGGTCCCTCTCACATACCTGTGGCTGAAAGAAGCCTCCTCTTGAGGTGCTTGGGGAAAGTTCGTATTCCTCTTGAGTAGAAGCCAGGGACTAAGCTCTCATCTCGAGTTGATTTGGGGTCCACTGAGCCCTTTCGTGTTTCTACAGTGACCTCAGGATCCCTCTAGACTTGAGACAGTGATCTTGGGTTTTCTCTGGAGTGCCATCAAGGAAATCAAGACTCCTTTCAAGTTTGATGTGGAACACGGAATTGCTCTGCACGCAGTGCAGGGGAATCGGGCCTCATCTCGCGGCGAGGGGGAAGTCTCATGGTTTTTCTCGAGTTGCGGCCGGAACCTGTGGTAGATTCCCGAGTTACGACGGAGAGGGCCCTTCCAGACACGTGTTTGTTCAGCGACGTCAGGACTCCTGCCTAGGTGCGAGGGACACCTCGGGATTCTCCTCGAGTCTTGGCATGGCAATTGGGACGCGTCTCACCGTGAGGCGGGAGACCCAGGGTCCCTTTCCACGTGCCACAGGGATCCTGGGACTCCTATCCATTTTCAAGAGGAATCAGGCATCGTCTCCTTTGGAAGCATTGATCTCCGCGGACCTCTCGAGTTTTCAAAGGATGTGAGGCCTCCGGTCGCGATGAGCCGAAGGACTAGGTCTTTATCTGTGGTCTCCACAGGGGATTCATACATCCCTTCGTCCTGGGAGATGCAAGACGAGCCTGCATTCAATTCACTGCAGGGATATCCGGTCTTACTTCGAGTCAGAGCATCTCGGTGTCCATTCCACTTGAGGCCATAAACTCAGGGTCCCTCTCACATACCTGTAGCTGAGAGAAGCCTCCTCTTGAGGTGCTTGTGGAAAGTTGGTGTTCCTCTTGAGTCGAAGCCAAGGACTAAGCTCTCATCTCGAGTTGACTTGGGGTCCACGGAGCCCTTTCGTGTTGCTCCAGTGACCTCAGGATCCCTCTAGACTTGAGACAGTGATCTTGGGTTTTCTCTGGAGTTCCATCAAGGAAATCAACGCTCCTTTCACTTTTGATGTGGAACTCGGAATTGGTCTGCACGCTGTGCAGGGGAATCTGGCCTCATCTCGCGACGAGGGGGAAGTCTCTTGGTTTTTCTTGAGTTGCGGTCGGAACCTGGGGTATATTCTCGAGTTACGACGGGGAGGGCCCTTCCAGACACGTGTTTGTTCAGCGACGTCAGGACTCCTGCCTAGGTGCGAGGGACACATCGGGATTCTCCTCGAGTCTTGGTATGGCAATTGGGACGCGTCTCCACGTGAGGCGGGAGACCCAGGGTCCCTTTCCACGTGCCACAGGGATCCTGGGACTCCTATCCATTTTCAAGAGGAGTCAAGCATCGTCTCCTTTGGAAGCATTGATCTCCGCGGACCTACGAGTTTTCAAAGAATGTGAGGCCTCCGGTCGCGATGAGGCGGAGAACTAGGTCTTTCTCTCTGGTCTCCACATGTGATTCAGACATCCCTTCGTCTTGGGAGATGCAAGACGAGCCTGCATTCAATTCACTGCAGGGAGATCCGGCCTTACTTCGAGTCAGAGCATCTCGGTGTCCATTCCACTTGAGGCCACAAATTCAGGGTCCCTCTCACATACCTGTAGCTGGGAGAAGGCTCCTCTTGAGGTGCTTGTGGAAACTTGGTATTCCTCTTGAGTCGAAGCCAGGGACTAAGCTCTCATCTCGAGTTGATTTGCGGTCCACGAAGCCCTTTCCTGTTGCTCCAGTGACCTCAGGATCCCTCTAGACTTGATACAGTGATCTTGGGTTTTCTCTGGAGTGCCATTAAGGAAATCAAGGCTCCTTTCACGATTGATGTGGAACACGGAATTGCTCTGCACGCAGTGCAAGGGAATTGCGCCTCACCTCGCGTCGAGGGGGAATCTAATGGTTTTTTTCGAGTTGTGGCCCGAACCTGGGGTATATTCTCGAGTTACGACGGGGAGGGCCCTTCCAGACACGTGTTTGTTCAGCGACCTCAGGACTCCTGCCTAGGTGCGAGGGACACCTCGGGATTCTCCTCGAGTCTTGGCATGGGAATTGCGACGCGGCTCCACGTGAGGTGGGAGACCCAGGGTCCCTTTCCACGTGCCACAGGGATCCAGGGACTCCTATCCATTTTCAAGAGGAGTCAGGCATCGTCTCCTTTGGAAGCATTGATCTCCGCGGACCTCTCGAGTTTTCAAAGGATGTGAGGACTCCGGTCGCGATGAGGCGGAGAACTAGGTCTTTCTCTGTTTTCTCCACAGGGGATTCAGACATCCCTTCGTCTTGGGAGATGCAAGACGAGACTGCATTCAATTCACTGTTGGGATATCCGGCCTTACATCGAGTCAGAGCATCTCGGTGTCCATTCCACTTGAGGCAACATAATCAGGGTCCCTCTCACATACCTGGAGCTGAGAGAAGCCTCCTCTTGAGGTGCTTGTGGCAAGTTGGTATTCCTCTTGAGTCGAAGCCAGGGACTAAGCTCTCATCTCGAGTTGATTTGGGGTCCACGGAGCCCTTTCGTGTTGCTCGAGTGACCTCAGGATCCCTCTAGACTTGAGACAGTGAACTTGGGTTTTCTCTGGAGTGCCATCAAGGAAATCAAGGCTCCGTTCACATTTGATGTGGAACACGGAATTGCTCTGCACGCAGTGCACGGAATCGGGCCACATCTCGGGGCGAGGGGGAAGTCTCATGGTTTTTCTCGAGTTGCGGACGGACCCTGGGGTATATTCTCGAGTTACGACGGGGAGGGCCCTTCCAGACACGTGTTTGTTCAGCGACGTCAGGACTCGGGCCTAGGTGCGAGGGACACCTCGGGATTCTCCTCGAGTCTTGGCATGGCAATTGGGATGCGTCTCCACGTGAGGCAGGGGACCCAGGGTCCCTTTCCACGTGCCACAGGGATCCTGGGACTCCTATCCATTTTCAAGAGGAGTCAGGCATCGTCTCCTTTGGAAGCATTGATCTCCGCGGACCTCTAGAGCTTTCAAAGGATGTGAGGCCTACGGTCGCGATGAGGCGGAGAACTAGGTCTTTCTCTGTGGTCTCCACAGGGGATTCAGACATCCCTTCGTCTTGGGAGATGCAAGACGAGCCTGCATTCAATTCACTGCAGGGATATCCGGCCTTACTTCGAGTCAGAACATCTCGGTGTCCATTCCACTTGAGGCCACCACCTCAGCGTCCCTCTCACATACCTGTAGCTGAGAGAAGCCTCCTCTTCAGGTGCTTGTGGAAAGTTGGTATTCCTCTTGAGTCGAAGCCAGGGACTTAGCTCTCATCTCGAGTTGATTTGGGGTCCACGGAGCCCTTTCGTGTTGGTACAGTGACCTCAGGATCCCTCTAGACTTGAGAGAGTGATCTTGGGTTTTCTCTGGAGTGCTATCAAGGAAATCAAGGCTCCTTTCATATTTGATGTGGAACATGGAATTGCTTTGCATGCAGTGCAGGGGAATCGGGCCTCATCTCCCTGCGAGGGGAAGTCTCATGGTTTTTCTCAAGTTGCGGCCGGAACCTGGGATATATTGTCGAGTTACGACGGGGAGGGCCCTTCCAGACACGTGTTTGTTCAGCGACGTCAGGACTCCTGCCTAGGTGCGAGGGACACCTCGGGATTCTCCTCGAGTCTTGACATGGCAATTGGGACGTGTCTCCACGTGAGGCGGGAGACCCAGGTTCCCTTTCCACGTGCCACAGGGATCCTGGGACTCCTATCCATTTTCAAGAGGAGTCAGGCATCGTCTCCTTTGGAAGCATTTATCTCCGCGGACCTCTCGAGTTTTCAAAGGATGTGAGGCCTGCGGTCGCGATGAGGCGGAGAACTAGGTCTTTATCTGTGGTTTCCACAGGGGATTAAGACATCCCTTCATCTTGGGAAATGCAAGACGATCCTGCATTCAATTCAATGCAGGGATATCCGGTCTAACTTCGAGTCAGAGCATCTCGGTGTCCATTCCACTTGAGGCCACAAATTCAGGGTCCCTCTCACATACCTGTAGCTGGGAGAAGGCTCCTCTTGAGGTGCTTGTGGAAACTTGGTATTCCTCTTGAGTCGAAGCCAGGGACTAAGCTCTCATCTCGAGTTGATTTGCGGTCCAGGAAGCCCTTTCCTGTTGCTCCAGTGACCTCAGGATCCCTCTAGACTTGATACAGTGATCTTGGGTTTTCTCTGGAGTGCCATTAAGGAAATCAAGGCTCCTTTCACGATTGATGTGGAACACGGAATTGCTCTGCACGCAGTGCAAGGGAATTGCGCCTCACCTCGCGTCGAGGGGGAATCTAATGGTTTTTTTCGAGTTGTGGCCCGAACCTGGGGTATATTCTCGAGTTACGACGGGGAGGGCCCTTCCAGACACGTGTTTGTTCAGCGACCTCAGGACTCCTGCCTAGGTGCGAGGGACACCTCGGGATTCTCCTCGAGTCTTGGCATGGCAATTGGGACGCGTCTCCACATGAGGCGGGAGACCGAGGGTCCCTTTCCACGTGCAACAGGGATCCTGGGACTCCTATCCATTTTCAAGAGGAGTCAGGCATCGTCTCCTTTGGAAGCATTGATCTCCGCAGACCTCTCGAGTTTTCAAAGGATGTGAGGCCTACGGTCGCGATGAGGCGGAGGACTAGTACTTTCTCTGTGGTCTCCACAGGGGATTCAGACATCCCTTCGTCTTGGGAGATGCAAGACGAGCCTGCATTCAATTCACTGCAGGGATATCCGGCCTTACTTCGAATCAGAGTATCTCGGTGTCCATTCCACTTGAGGCCACAAACTCAGGGTCCCTCTCACATACATGTAGCTGAGAGAAGCCTCCTCTTGAGGTGCTTGTGGAAAGTTGGTATTTCTCTTGAGTCGAAGCCAGGGACTAAGCTCTCATCACGAGTTGATTTGGGGTCCACGGTGCCCTTTCGTGTTGCTCCAGTGACCTCAGGATCCCTCTAGACTTGGGACAGTGATCTTGGGTTTTCTCTGGAGTGCCATCAAGGAAATCAAGGCTCCGTTCACGTTTGATGTGGAACGCGGAATTGCTCTGCACGCAGTGCAGTGGAATCAGGCCTCATCTCGCGGCGAGGGGGAAGTCTCATGGTTTTTCTCGAGTTGCCCCTGGAACCTGGGGTGTATTCTCGAGTTACGACGGGGAGGGCCCTTCCAGACACGTGTTTGTTCAGCGACATCAGGACTCCTGCCTAGGTGCGAGGGACACCTCGGGATTCTCCTCGAGTCTTGGCATGGCAATTGGGACGCGTCTCCACGTGAGGCGGGAGACGCAGGGTCCCTTTGCACGTACCACAGGGATCCTGGGACTCCTATCTATTTTCAAGAGGAGTCAGGCATCGTCTCCTTTGGAAGCAGTGATCTCCGCAGACCTCTCGAGTTTTCAAAGGATGTGAGGCCTCCGGTCGCGATGAGGCGGAGAACTAGGTCTTTCTCTGTGGTCTCCACAGGTTATTCAGACATCCCTTCGTCTTGGGAGATGCAAGACGAGCCTGCATTCAATTCACTGCAGGGATATCTGGCCTTACTTCGAGTCAGAGCATCTCGGTGTAAATTTAACTTGAGGCCACAAACTCAGGGGCCCGCTCACATACCTTTAGCTGAGAGTAGCCTCCTCTTGAGGTGCTTGTGGAAAGTTGGTGTTCCTCTTTATTCGAAGCCAGGGAATAAGCTCTCATCTCGAGTTGATTTGGGGTCCACGGAGCCCTTTCGTGTTGCTCGAGTGACCTCAGGATCCCTCTAGACTTGAGACAGTGAACTTGGGTTTTCTCTGGAGTGCCATCAAGGAAATCAAGACTCCTTTCACGTTTGATGTGGAAAACGGAATTGCTCTGCACGCAGTGCAGGGGAATCGGGCCTCATCTCGCGGCGAGGGGAAGTCTCATGGTTTTTCTCGAGTTGCGGCCGGAACCTGGGGTATATTCTCGAGTTACGACGGGGAGGGCCTTTCCAGTCACGTGTTTGTTCAGCGACGTCAGGACTCCTGCCTAGGTGCGAGGGACACCTCGGGATTCTCCTCGAGTCTTGGCATGGCAATTGGGACGCGTCTCCACTTGAGGCGGGAGACCCAGGGTCCCTTTCCACGTGCCACAGGGATCCTGGGACTCCTATCCATTTTCCAGACGAGTCAGGCATCGTCTCCTTTGGAAGCATTGCTCTCCGCGGACCTCTTGAGTTTTCAAAGATGTGAGGCCTCCAGTCGCGATGAGGCGGAGAACTAGGTCTTTCTCTGTGGTCTCCACAGGAGATTCAGACATCCCGTCATCTTGGGAGATGCAAGCTGAGCCTGCATTCAATTCACTGAAGGGATATCCGGCTTTACTTCGAGTCAGAGCATCTCGGTGTCCATTCCACTTGATGCCACAAACTCAGGGTCCTTCTCACATACCTGTAGCTGAGAGAAGCCTCCTCTTGAGGGGCTTGTGGAAAGTTCGTATTCCTCTTGAGTTGAAGCCAGGGACTAATCTCTCATCTCGTGTTGATTTGGCGTCCACGGAGACCTTTCGTGTTGCTCCAGTGACCTCAGGATCCCTCTAGACTTGAGACAGTGATCTTGGGTTTTCTCTGGAGTGCTATCAAGGAAATCAAGGCTCCTTTCACGTTTGATGTGGAATGCGGAATTGCTCTGCACGCAGTGCAGGGGAATCGTGCCTCATCTCGCGGAGAGTGGGAAGTCTCATGGTTTTTTTCGAGTTGCGGCCGGAACCTGGGGTATATTCTCGAGTTACGACGGGGAGGGCCCTTTGAGACACGTGTTTGTTCAGCGACGTCAGGACTCCTGCCTAGGTGCGAGGGACACCTCGGGATTCTCCTCGAGTCTTGGCATGGCAATTGGGACGTGTC
Source organism: Dama dama (assembly GCF_033118175.1). NCBI lineage: Eukaryota > Metazoa > Chordata > Mammalia > Artiodactyla > Cervidae > Dama > Dama dama. The sequence continues at coordinate 2,908,315 of NW_026870879.1, read as the reverse complement.
TCCACGTGAGGCGGGAGACCCAGGGTTCCTTTCCACGTGCCACAGGGATCCTGGGACTCCTATCCATTTTCAAGAGGAATCAGGCATCGTCTCCTTTGGAAGCATTGATATCCGCGGACCTCTCGAGTTTTCAAAGGATGTGAGGCCTGCGGTCACGATGAGGCGGAGAACTAGGTCTTTCTCTGTGGTCTCCACAGGGGATTCAGACATCCCTTCATCTTTGGAGATGCAAGACGAGCCTGCATTCAATTCAATGCAGGGTTATCCGGTCTAACTTCGAGTCAGAGCATCTCGGTGTCCATTCCACTTGAGGCCACAAACTCAGGGTCCCTCTCACATACCTGCAGGTGAGAGAAGCCTCCTCTTGAGGTGCTTGTGGAAAGTTGGTATTCCTCTTGAGTCGAAGCCAGGGACTAAGCTCTCATCTCGAGTTGATTTGGGGTCCACGGAGCCCTTTCGTGTTGTTCCAGTGACCTCAGGATCCCTCTAGACTTGAGACAGTGATCTTGGGTTTTCTCTGGAGTTCCATCAAGGAAATCAAGGCTCCTTTCACGTTTGATGTGGAAGACGGAATTGCTCTGCAGGCAGAGCAGGGGAATCGGACCTCATCTCGCGGCGAGGGGGAAGTCTCATGGTTTTTCTCGAGTTGCGGCCGGAACCTGGGGTATATTCTCGAGTTACGACGGGAAGGGCCCTTCCAGACACGTGATTGTTCAGCGACGTCAGGACTCCTGCCTAGGTGCGAGGGACACCTCGGGATTCTCCTCGAGTCTTGGCATGGCAATTGGGACGCGTCTCCACGCGAGGCGGGAGACGCAGTGTCCCTTTCCACGTGCCACAGGGATCCTGGGACTCCTATCCATTTTCAAGAGGAGTCAGGCATCGTCTCCTTTGGAAACATTGATCTCCGATACCTCTCGAATTTTCAAAGGATGTGAGGCCTCCGGTCGCGTTGAGGCGGAGGACTAGGTCTTTCTCTGTCGTCTCCACAGCGGATTCAGACATCCCTTCGTCTTGGGAGATGCAAGACGAGCCTGCATTCAATTCACTGCAGGGATATCCGGCCTTACTTGGAGTCAGAGCATCTTAGTGTCCATTCCACTTGAGGCCACAAACTCAGGGTCCCTCTCACATACCTGCAGGTGAGAGAAGCCTCCTCTTGAGGTGCTTGTGGAAAGTTGGTATTCCTCTTGAGTCTAAGCCAGGGACTAAGCTCTCATCTCGAGTTGATTTTGGGTCCACGGAGAAATTTCTTGTTGCTCCATTGACCTCCGGATCCCTCTAGACTTGAGACAGTGAACTTGGGTTCTCTCTGGAGTGCCATCAAGGAAATCAAGGCTCCTTTCACGTTTGATGTGGAACTCGGAATTGCTCTGCACGCAGTGCAGGGGAATCAGCCCTTATCTCGCGGCGAGGGGGAAGTCTCATGGTTTTTCTCGAGTTGAGGCCTGAACCTGGGGTATATTCTCGAGTTTCGACGGGGAGGTCCCTTCCAGACACGTGTTTGTTCAGTGACGTCAGGACTCCTGCCTAGGTGCGAGGGACACCTCGGGATTCTCCTCGAGTCTTGGCATGGCAATTGGGACGCGTCTCCACGTGAGGCGGGAAACCCAGGTTCCCATTCCACTTGCCACAGGGATCCTGGGACGCCTATCCATTTTCAAGAGGAGTCAGGCATCGTCTCCTTTGGAAGCATTGATCTCCGCGGACCTCTCGAGTTTTCAAAGGATGTGAGGCCTGCGGTCGCGATGAGGCGGAGAACTAGGTCTTTATCTGTGGTTTCCACAGGGGATTAACACATCCCTTCATCTTGGGAAATGCAAGACGAGCCTGCATTCAATTCAATGCAGGGATATCCGGTCTAACTTCGAGTCAGAGCATCTCGGTGTCCATTCCACTTGAGGCCACAAATTCAGGGTCCCTCTCACATACCTGTAGCTGGGAGAAGGCTCCTCTTGAGGTGCTTGTGGAAACTTGGTATTCCTCTTGAGTCGAAGCCAGGGACTAAGCTCTCATCTCGAGTTGATTTGCGGTCCAGGAAGCCCTTTCCTGTTGCTCCAGTGACCTCAGGATCCCTCTAGACTTGATACAGTGATCTTGGGTTTTCTCTGGAGTGCCATTAAGGAAATCAAGGCTCCTTTCACGATTGATGTGGAACACGGAATTGCTCTGCACGCAGTGCAAGGGAATTGCGCCTCACCTCGCGTCGAGGGGGAATCTAATGGTTTTTTTCGAGTTGTGGCCCGAACCTGGGGTATATTCTCGAGTTACGACGGGGAGGGCCCTTCCAGACACGTGTTTGTTCAGCGACCTCAGGACTCCTGCCTAGGTGCGAGGGACACCTCGGGATTCTCCTCGAGTCTTGGCATGGCAATTGGGACGCGTCTCCACATGAGGCGGGAGACCGAGGGTCCCTTTCCACGTGCAACAGGGATCCTGGGACTCCTATCCATTTTCAAGAGGAGTCAGGCATCGTCTCCTTTGGAAGCATTGATCTCCGCAGACCTCTCGAGTTTTCAAAGGATGTGAGGCCTACGGTCGCGATGAGGCGGAGGACTAGTACTTTCTCTGTGGTCTCCACAGGGGATTCAGACATCCCTTCGTCTTGGGAGATGTAAGACGAGCCTGCATTCAATTCACTGCAGGGATATCCGGCCTTACTTCGAATCAGAGTATCTCGGTGTCCATTCCACTTGAGGCCACAAACTCAGGGTCCCTCTCACATACATGTAGCTGAGAGAAGCCTCCTCTTGAGGTGCTTGTGGAAAGTTGGTATTTCTCTTGAGTCGAAGCCAGGGACTAAGCTCTCATCACGAGTTGATTTGGGGTCCACGGTGCCCTTTCGTGTTGCTCCAGTGACCTCAGGATCCCTCTAGACTTGAGACAGTGATCTTGGGTTTTCTCTGGAGTGCCATCAAGGAAATCAAGGCTCCGTTCACGTTTGATGTGGAACGCGGAATTGCTCTGCACGCAGTGCAGTGGAATCAGGCCTCATCTCGCGGCGAGGGGGAAGTCTCATGGTTTTTCTCGAGTTGCCCCTGGAACCTGGGGTATATTCTCGAGTTACGACGGGGAGGGCCCTTCCAGACACGTGTTTGTTCAGCGACATCAGGACTCCTGCCTAGGTGCGAGGGACACCTCGGGATTCTCCTCGAGTCTTGGCATGGCAATTGGGACGCGTCTCCACTTGAGGCGGGAGACGCAGGGTCCCTTTGCACGTACCACAGGGATCCTGGGACTCCTATCCATTTTCCAGACGAGTCAGGCATCGTCTCCTTTGGAAGCATTGCTCTCCGCGGACCTCTTGAGTTTTCAAAGATGTGAGGCCTCCAGTCGCGATGAGGCGGAGAACTAGGTATTTCTCTGTGGTCTCCACAGGAGATTCAGACATCCCGTCGTCTTGGGAGATGCAAGCTGAGCCTGCATTCAATTCACTGAAGGGATATCCGGCTTTACTTCGAGTCAGAGCATCTCGGTGTCCATTCCACTTGATGCCACAAACTCAGGGTCCTTCTCACATACCTGTAGCTGAGAGAAGCCTCCTCTTGAGGGGCTTGTGGAAAGTTCGTATTCCTCTTGAGTTGAAGCCAGGGACTAATCTCTCATCTCGTGTTGATTTGGCGTCCACGGAGACCTTTCGTGTTGCTCCAGTGACCTCAGGATCCCTCTAGACTTGAGACAGTGATCTTGGGTTTTCTCTGGAGTGCTATCAAGGAAATCAAGGCTCCTTTCACGTTTGATGTGGAATGCGGAATTGCTCTGCACGCAGTGCAGGGGAATCGTGCCTCATCTCGCGGAGAGTGGGAAGTCTCATGGTTTTTTTCGAGTTGCGGCCGGAACCTGGGGTATATTCTCGAGTTACGACGGGGAGGGCCCTTTGAGACACGTGTTTGTTCAGCGACGTCAGGACTCCTACCTAGGTGCGAGGGACACCTCGGGATTCTCCTCGAGTCTTGGCATGGCAATTGGGACGTGTCTCCACGTGAGGCGGGAGACCCAGGGTCCCTTTCCACGTGCCACAGGGATCCTGGGACTCCTATCCATTTTCAAGAGGAATCAGGCATCGTCTCCTTTGGAAGCATTGATATCCGCGGACCTCTCGAGTTTTCAAAGGATGTGAGGCCTGCGGTCACGATGAGGCGGAGAACTAGGTCTTTCTCTGTGGTCTCCACAGGGGATTCAGACATCCCTTCATCTTTGGAGATGCAAGACGAGCCTGCATTCAATTCAATGCAGGGTTATCCGGTCTAACTTCGAGTCAGAGCATCTCGGTGTCCATTCCACTTGAGGCCACAAACTCAGGGTCCCTCTCACATACCTGCAGGTGAGAGAAGCCTCCTCTTGAGGTGCTTGTGGAAAGTTGGTATTCCTCTTGAGTCGAAGCCAGGGACTAAGCTCTCATCTCGAGTTGATTTGGGGTCCACGGAGCCCTTTCGTGTTGTTCCAGTGACCTCAGGATCCCTCTAGACTTGAGACAGTGATCTTGGGTTTTCTCTGGAGTTCCATCAAGGAAATCAAGGCTCCTTTCACGTTTGATGTGGAAGACGGAATTGCTCTGCAGGCAGAGCAGGGGAATCGGACCTCATCTCGCGGCGAGGGGGAAGTCTCATGGTTTTTCTCGAGTTGCGGCCGGAACCTGGGGTATATTCTCGAGTTACGACGGGAAGGGCCCTTCCAGACACGTGATTGTTCAGCGACGTCAGGACTCCTGCCTAGGTGCGAGGGACACCTCGGGATTCTCCTCGAGTCTTGGCATGGCAATTGGGACGCGTCTCCACGCGAGGCGGGAGACGCAGTGTCCCTTTCCACGTGCCACAGGGATCCTGGGACTCCTATCCATTTTCAAGAGGAGTCAGGCATCGTCTCCTTTGGAAACATTGATCTCCGATACCTCTCGAATTTTCAAAGGATGTGAGGCCTCCGGTCGCGTTGAGGCGGAGGACTAGGTCTTTCTCTGTCGTCTCCACAGCGGATTCAGACATCCCTTCGTCTTGGGAGATGCAAGACGAGCCTGCATTCAATTCACTGCAGGGATATCCGGCCTTACTTGGAGTCAGAGCATCTTAGTGTCCATTCCACTTGAGGCCACAAACTCAGGGTCCCTCTCACATACCTGCAGGTGAGAGAAGCCTCCTCTTGAGGTGCTTGTGGAAAGTTGGTATTCCTCTTGAGTCTAAGCCAGGGACTAAGCTCTCATCTCGAGTTGATTTTGGGTCCACGGAGAAATTTCTTGTTGCTCCATTGACCTCCGGATCCCTCTAGACTTGAGACAGTGAACTTGGGTTCTCTCTGGAGTGCCATCAAGGAAATCAAGGCTCCTTTCACGTTTGATGTGGAACTCGGAATTGCTCTGCACGCAGTGCAGGGGAATCAGCCCTTATCTCGCGGCGAGGGGGAAGTCTCATGGTTTTTCTCGAGTTGAGGCCTGAACCTGGGGTATATTCTCGAGTTTCGACGGGGAGGTCCCTTCCAGACACGTGTTTGTTCAGTGACGTCAGGACTCCTGCCTAGGTGCGAGGGACACCTCGGGATTCTCCTCGAGTCTTGGCATGGCAATTGGGACGCGTCTCCACGTGAGGCGGGAAACCCAGGTTCCCATTCCACTTGCCACAGGGATCCTGGGACGCCTATCCATTTTCAAGAGGAGTCAGGCATCGTCTCCTTTGGAAGCATTGATCTCCGCGGACCTCTCGAGTTTTCAAAGGATGTGAGGCCTCCGGTCGCGATGAGGCGGAGAACTAGGTCTTTCTCTGTCGTCTCCACAGGGGATTCAGACATCCCTTCGTCTTGGGAGATGGAAGACGAGCTTGCATTCAATTCACTGCAGGGATATCCGGCCTTACTTCGAGTCAGAGCATCTCGGTGTCCATTCCACTTGAGGCCACAAACTCAGGGTACCTCTCACATACAGGTAGATGAGAGAAGCCTCCTCTTGAGGTGCTTGTGGAAACTTGGTATTCCTCTTGAGTCGAAGCCAGGGACTAAGCTCTCATCTCGAGTTGATTTGGGGTCCACGGAGCCCTTTCGTGTTGCTCCAGTGACCTCAGGATCCCTCTAGACTTGAGACAGTGACTTTGGGTTTTCTCTGCAGTGGCATCAAGGAAATCAAGGCTCCTTTCACGTTTGATGTGGAACACGGAATTGCTCTGCACGGAGTGCAGGGGAATCAGGTCTCATCTCGCGGCGAGGGGGAAGTCTCATGGTTTTTCTCGAGTTGCGGCCGGAACCTGGGGTATATTCTCGAGTTACGACGGGGAGGGCCCTTCCAGACACGTGTTTGTTCAGCGACGTCAGGACTCCTGCCAAGATGCGAGGGACACCTCGGGATTCTCCTCGAGTCTTGGCATGGCAATTGGGACGCGTCTCCACGTGAGGCCGGAGACCCAGGGTCCCTTTCCACGTGCCACAGGGATCCTGGGAGTCCTATCCATTTTCAAGAAGAGTCAGGCATCGTCTCTTTGGAAACATTGACCTCCGCAGACCTCTCGAGTTTTCAAAGGATGTGAACCTCCGCTCGCGATGAGGCGGAGGACTAGGTCTTTCTCTCTCGTCTCCACAGGGGATTCAGACACCCCTTCGTCTTGGGAGATGCAAGATGAGCCTGCATTCAATTCACTGTTGGGATATCCGGCCTTACTTCGAGTCAGAGCATCTCGGTGTCCATTCCACCTGAGGCCACAAACTCAGGGTCCCTCTCACATACCTGTAGCTGAGAGAAGCCTCCTCTTGAGTTGCTTGTGGAAAGTTGGTATTCCTCTTGAGTCGAAGCCAGGGACTAAGCTCTCATCTCGAGTTGATTTGGGGTCCACGGAGCACTTTCGTGTTAATCCAGTGACCTCAGGATCCCTCTAGACTTGAGACAGTGATCTTGGGTTTTCTCTGGAGTGCCATCAAGGAAATCAAGGCTCCTTTCACGTTTGATGTGGAACACGGAAGTGCTCTGCACGCAGTGCAGGGGAATCGGGCCTCATGTCGCGGCGAGGGGGAATTCTCATGGTTTTTCTCGAGTTGCGGCCGGAACCTGGGGTATATTCTCGAGTTACGACGGGGAGGGCCCTTCCAGACACGTGTTTGTTCAGCGACGTCAGGACTCCTGCCTAGATGCGAGGGACACCTCGGGATTCTCCTCGAGTCGTGGCATGGCAATTGGGACGCGTCTCCACGTGAGGCCGGAGACCCAGTTTCCCTTTGCACGTGCCACAGGGATCCTGGGAGTCCTATCCATTTTCAAGAAGAGTCAGGCATCGTCTCCTTTGGAAGCATTGACCTCCACACACCTCTCGAGTTTTCAAAGGATGTGAGGCCTCCGCTCGCGATGAGGCGGAGGACTAGGTCTTTCTCTCTCGTCTCCACAGGGGATTCAGACATCCCTTCGTCTTGGGAGATGCAAGATGAGCCTGCATTCAATTCACTGTTGGGATATCCGGGTTTACTTCGAGTCAGAGCATCTCGGTGTCCATTCCACTTGAGGCCACAAACTCAGGGTCCCTCTCACATACCTGTAGCTGAGAGAAGCCTCCTCTTGAGGTGTTTGTGAAAAGCTGGTATTCCTCTTGTGTCGAAGCCAGGGATTAAGCTCTCATCTCGAGTTGATTTGGGGTCCATGGAGCCCTTTCGTGTTTCTCCAGTGACCTCAGGATCCCTCTAAACTTGAGACAGTGATCTTGGGTTTTCCCTGGAGTGCCATCAAGGAAATCAAGGCTCCTTTCACGTTTGATTTGGAACACGGAATTGCTCTGCATGCAGTACAGGGGAATCGGGGCTCATCTTGCGGCGAGGGGGAAGTCTCATAGTTTTTCTCGAGTTGCGGCCGGAACCTGGGGTATATTCTCGAGTTACGACGGGGAGAGCCCTTCCAGACACGTGTTTGTTCAGCGACGTCAGGACTCCTGCCTAAGTGCGAGGGACACCTTGGGATTCTCCTCGAGTCTTGGCATGGCAATTGGGACGCGTCTCCACGTGAGGCGGGAGACCCAGGGTCCCTTTCCACGTGCCACAGGGATCCTGGGACTCCTATCCATTTTCAAGAGGAGTGAGGCATCGTCTCCTTTGGAAGCATTGATCTCCGCAGACCTCTCGAGTTTTCAAAGGATGTGAGGCCACCGATCGCGTTGAGGCGGAGGACTAGGTGTTTCTCTGTCGTCTCCACAGGGGATTCAGGCATCCCTTCGTCTTGGGAGATGCAAGACGAGCCTGCATTCAATTCAATGCAGGGATATCCGGCCTTACTTCGAGTCAGAGCATCTCGGTGTCCATTCCACTTGAGGCCACAAACTCAGGGTCCCTCTCACATACCTGTAGCTGAGAGAAGCCTCCTCTTAAGGTGCTTGTGGAAAGTTGGTATTCCTCTTGAGTCGAAGCCAGGGACTAAGCTCTCATCTCGAGTTGATTTGGGGTCCACGGAGCCCTTTCGTGTTGCTCCAGTGACCTCAGGATCCCTCTAGACTTGAGACAGTGATCTTGGGTTTTTTCAGGAGTGCCATCAAGGAAATCAAGGCTCCTTTCACGTTTGATGTGGAACACGGAATTGCTCTGCACGCAGTGCAGGTGAATCGGGCCTCATCTCGCGGCGAGGGGGAAGTCTCATGATTTTTCTCGAGTTGCTGCCGGAACCTGGGGTATATTCTCGAGTTATGACGGGGAGGGCCCTTCCAGACACGTGTTTGTTCAGCGACGTAGGACTCCTGCCTAGGTGCGAGGGACACCTCGGGATTCTCCTCGAGTCTTGGCATGGCAATTGGGAGGCGTCTCCACGTGAGGCGGGAGACCCAGGGTCCCTTTCAACGTGCCACAGGGATCGTGGGACTCCTATCCATTTTCAAGAGGAGTCAGGCATCGTCTCCTTTGGAAGCATTGATCTCCACAGACCTCTCGAGTTTTCAAATGATGTGGGGCCTCCGGACGCGTTGAGGCGGAGGACTAGGTCTTTCTCTGTGGCCTCCACAGGGGATTTACACATCCCTTCGTCTTGGGAGATGCAAGACGAGCCTGCATTCAATTCACTGCAGGGATATCCGGCCTTACTTCGAGTCAGAGCATCTCAGTGTCCATTCCACTTGAGGCCACAAACTCAGGGTCCCTCTCACATACCTGTAGCTGTGAGAAGCCTCCTCTTGAGGTGCTTTTGGAAAGTTGGTATTCCTCTTGAGTCGAAGACAGGGACTAAGCTCTCATCTCGAGTTGATTTAGGGTCCAGGGAGCCCTTTCGTGTTGCTCCAGTGACCTCAGGATCCCTCTAGACTTGAGACAGTGATCTTGGGTTGTCTCTGGAGTGCCATCAAGGAAATCAAGGCTCCTTTCACGTTTGATGTGGAACACGGAATAGCTCTGCAGGCAGTGCAGGGGAATCGGGCCTCATCTCGCGGCGAGGGGGAAGTCTCAAGGTTTTTCTCGAGTTGCGGCCGGAACCTGGGGTATATTCCCAAATTACGACGCGGAAGGCCCTTCCAGACACGTGTTTGTTCAGCGACGTCAGGACTCCTGCCTAGGTGCGAGGGACACCTCGGGATTCTCCTCGAGTCTTGGCATGGCAATTGGGAGGCGTCTCCACGTGAGGCGGGAGACCCAGGGTCCCTTTCCACGTGCCACAGGGATCCTGGGACTCCTATCCATTTTCAAGAGGAGTCAGGCATCGTCTCCTTTGGAAGCATTGATCTCCGCGGACCTCTCCAGTTTTCAAAGGATGTTAGGCCTCCGGTCGCGATGAGGCGGAGAACTAGGTCTTTCTCTGTGGTCTCCACAGGGGATTCAGACATCCCGTCGTCTTGGGAGATGCAAGAGGAGACTGCATTCAATTCACTGCAGGGATATCCGGCCTTACTTCGAGTCAGAGCATCTCGGTGTCCATTCCACTTGAGGCCACAAACTCAGGGTCCCTCTCACCTACCTGTAGCTGAGAGAAGCCTCCTCTTGAGGTGCTTGTGGAAAGTAGGCATTCCTCTTGAGTCGAAGCCAGGGACTAAGCTCTCATCTCGAGTTGATTTGGGGTCCACGGAGCCCTTTCGTGTTGCTCCAGTGACCTCAGGATCCCTCTAGACTTGAGACAGTGATCTTGGGTTTTCTCTGGAGTGCCATCAAGGAAATCAAGGCTCCTTTCACGTTTGATGTGGAACACGGAATTGCTCTGCACGCAGTGCAGGGGAATCGGGCCTCATGTCGAGGCGAGGGGGAAGTCTCATGGTTTTTCTCGAGTGGCGAACAGAACCTGGGGTATATTCTCGAGTTACGACTGGGAGGGCCCTTCCAGACACGTGTTTGTTCAGCGACGTCAGGACTCCTGCCTAGGAGCGAGGGACACCTCGGGATTCTCCTCGATCTTGGCATGGCAATTGGGAGGCGTCTGCACGTGAGGCGGGAGACCCAGGGTCCCTTTCCACGTGCCACAGGGATCCTGGGACTCCTATCCATTTTCAAGAGGAGTCAGGCATCGTCTCCTTTGCAAGCATTGATCTCCGCGGACCTCTCGAGTTTTCAAAGGATGTGAGGCCTCAGCTCGCGATGAGGCGGAGAATTAGGTCTTTCTCTGTGGTCTCCACAGGGGATTCAGACATCCCTTCGTCTTGGGAGATCCAAGACGAGCCTGCATTCAATTCACTGCAGAGATATCCGGCCTTACTTCGAGTCAGAGCATCTCGGTGTCCATTCCACTTGAGGCCACAAACTCAGGGTCCCTCTCACATACCTGTAGCTGAGAGAAGCCTCCTCTTGAGGTGCTTGTGGAAAGTTGGTATTCCTCTTGAGTCGAAGCCAGGGACTAAGCTCTCATCTCGAGTTGATTTGGGGTCCACGGAGCCCTTTCCCGTTGCTCCAGGGAACTCAGGATCCCTCTAGACTTGAGACAGTGATCTTGGGTTTTCTCTGGAGTGCCATCAAGGAAATCAAGGCTCCTTTCACGTTTGATGTGGAACACGGAATTGCTCTGCACGCAGTGCAGGGGAATCGGGCCTCATGTCACGGCGAGGGGGAAGTCTCATGGTTTTTCTCGAGTGGCGGCCGGAACCTGGGATATATTCTCGAATTACGACGGGGAGGGCCCTTCCAGACACGTGTTTGTTCAGCGACGTCAGGACTCCTGCCTAGGTGCGAGGGACACCTCGGGATTCTCCTCGAGTCTTGGCATGGCAATTGGGACGCGTCTCCAGGTGAGGCGGGAGACCCAGGGTCCCTTTCCACCTGCCACAGGGATCCTGGGACTCCTATTCATTTTCATGAGGAGTCAGGCATCGTCTCCTTTGGAAGCATTGATCTCCACAGACCTCTTGAGTTTTCAAAGGATGTGAGGCCTCCGGTCGGGTTGAGGCGGAAGACTAGGTCTTTCTCTGTGGTCTCCACAGGGGATTCAGACAACGCTTCGTCTTGGGAGATGCAAGACGAGCCTGCATTCATTTCACTGCAGGTATATCCGGCCTTACTTCGAGTCAGAGCATCTCGGTGTCCATTCCACTTGAGGCCACAAACTCAGGGTCCCTCTCCCATACCTGTAGCTGAGAGAAGCCTCCTCTTGAGGTGCTTGTGGAAAGTTGGTATTCCTCTTGAGTCGAAGCCAGGGACTAAGCTCTCATCTCGAGTTGATTTGGGTTCCACGGAGCCCTTTCGTGTTGCTCCAGTGACCTCAGGATCCCTCTAGACTTGAGACAGTGATCTTGGGTTTTCTCTGGAGTGCCATCAAGGAAATCAAGGCTCCTTTCACGTTTGATGTGGAACACAGAATTGCTCTGCACACAGTGCAGGGGAATCGGTCCTCATCTCGCGGCGAGGGGGAAGGCTCATGGTTTTTCTCGAGTTGCGGGCGGAACCTGGGGTATATTCTCGAGTTACGACGGGGAGGGCCCTTCCAGACACGTGTTTGTTCAGCGACGTCAGGACTCCTGCCTAGGTGCGAGGGACACCTCGGGATTCTCCTCGAGTCTTGGCATGGCAATTGGGACGCGTCTCCCCGTGAGGCGGGAGACCCAGGGTCCCTTTCTACGTGCCACAGGGATCCTGGGACTCCTATCCATTTTCAAGAGGAGTCAGGCATCGTCTCCTTTGGAAGCATTGATCTCCGCGGACCTGTTGAGTTTTCAAAGGATGTGAGGCCTCCGGTCTCGATTAGGCGGAGAACTAGGTCTTTCTCTGTGGTCTCCACAGTGGATTCAGACATCCCTTCGTCTTGGGAGATGCAAGAGGAGCCTGCATTCAATTCACTGCAGGGATATCCGGCCTTATTTCGAGTCAGAGCATCTCTGTGTCCATTCCACTTGAGGCCACAAACTCAGGGTCCCTCTCACCTACCTGTAGCTGAGAGAAGCCTCCTCTTGAGGTGCTTGTGGAAAGTTGGTATTCCTCTTGAGTCGAAGCCAGGGACTAAGCTCTCATCTCGAGTTGATTTGGGTTCCACGGAGCCCTTTCGTGTTGCTCCAGTGACCTCAGGATCCCTCTAGACTTGAGACAGTGATCTTGGGTTTTCTCTGGAGTGCCATCAAGGAAATCAAGGCTCCTTTCACGTTTGATGTGGAACACGGAATTGCTCTGCACTCAGTGCAGGGGAATCGGGCCTCATCTCGTGGCGAGGGGGAAGTCTCATATTTTTTCTCGAGATGCGGCCGAAACCTGATTTATATTCTCGAATTATGACGGGGAGGGCCCTTCCAGACACGTGTTTGTTCAGCGACGTCAGGACTCCTGCCTAGGTGCGAGGGACACCTCGGGATTCTCCTCGAGTCTTGGCATGGCAATTGGGACGCGTCTCCACATGAGGCGTGAGACCCAGGGTCCCTTTCCACGTGCCACAGGGATTCTGGGACTCCTATCCATTTTCAAGAGGAGTCAGGCATCGTCTCCTTTGGAAGCATTGTTCTGCGCGTACCTCTCGAGTTTTCAAAGGATGTGAGGCCTCCGGTCGCGATGGGGCAGAGAACTACGTCTTTCTCTGTGGTCTCCACAGGGGATTCAGACATCCCTTCATCTTGGGAGATGCAAGACGGGCCTGCATTCAATTCACTGCAGGGATATCCGGCCTTACTTCGAGTCAGAGCATCTCGGTGTCCATTCCACTTGAGGCCACAAACTCAGGGTCCCTCTCACATATCTGTAGCTGAGAGAAGCCTCCTCTTGAGGTGCTCATGGAAAGTTGGTGTTCCACTTGAGTCGAAGCCAGGGACTAAGCTCTCATCTCGAGTTGAATTGGGGTCCACGGAGCCCTTTCGTGTTGCTCCAGTGACCTCAGGATCCCTCTAGACTTGTGACAGTGATCTTGGGTTTTCTCTGGAGTGCCATCAAGGAAATCAAGGCTCCTTTCACGTTTGATGTGGAACACGGATTGCTCTGCAAGCAGTGCAGGGGAATAGAGCCTCATCTCGCGGCGAGGGGGAAGTCTCATGGTTTTTCTCGAGTTGCGGCCGGAACCTGGGGTATATTCTCGAGTTACGACGGGGAGGGCCCTTCCAGACACGTGTTTGTTCAGCGACGTCAGGACTCCTGCCTAGGTGCGAGGGACCTCGGGATTCTCCTCGAGTCTTGGCATGGCAATTGGGACGCGTCTCCACGTGAGGCGGGAGACCCAGGGTCCCTTTCCACGTGCCACAGGGATCCTGGGACTCCTATCCATTTTCAAGAGGAGTCAGGCATCGTCTCCTTTGGAAGCATTGATCTCCGTGGACCTCTCGAGTTTTCAAAGGATGTGAGGCCTCAGCTCGCGATGAGGCGGAGGACTAGCTCTTTCTCTGTGGTCTCCACAGCAGATTCAGACATCCCTTCGTCTTGGGAGATTCAGGACGAGCCTGCATTCAATTCACTGCAGGGATATCCGGTCTTACTTCGAGTCAGAGCATCTCGGTGTCCATTCCACTTGAAGCCACAAAATCAGGGTCCCTCTCACATACCTGTAGCTGAGAGAAGCCTCCTCTTGAGGTGCTTGTGGAAAGTTGGTATTCCTCTTGAGTCGAAGCCAGGGACTAAGCTCTCATCTCGAGTTGATTTGGGGTCCACGGAGAACTTTCGTGTTGCTACAGTGACCTCAGGATCCCTCTAGACTTGAGACAGTGATCTTGGGTTTTCTCTGCAGTGCCATCAAGGAAATCAAGGCTCCTTTCACGTTTGATGTGGAACACGGAATTGCTCTGCACGCAGTGCAGGGGAAACAGGCCTCATCTCGCGGCGAGGGGGAAGTCTCATGCTTTTTCTCGAGTTGCGGCCGGAACCTGGGGTATATTCTCGAGTTACGAAGGGGAGGGCCCTTCCAGACACGTGTTTGTTCAGCGACGTCAGGACCCCTGCCTAGGTGCGAGGGACACCTCGGGATTCTCCTCGAGTCTTTGCATTGCAATTGGGACGCGTCTCCACGTGAGGCGGGAGACCCAGGGTCCCTTCGACGTGCCACAGATATCCTGGGACTCCTATCCATTTTCAAGAGGAGTCAGGCATCATCTCCTTCGGAAGTATTGATCTCAGCGGACCTCTCGTGTTTTCAAAGGATATGAGGCCTCCGGTCGCGAGGAGGCGGAGGACTAGGTCTTTCTCTGTGGTCTCCACAGGGGATTCAGGCAACCCTTCGTCTTGGGAGATGCAAGACGAGCCTGAATTCAATTCACTGCAGGGATATCCGGCCTTACCTCGAGTCAGAGCATCTCGGTGTCCATTCCACTTGAGGCCACAAACTCAGGGTCCCTCTCACATACCTGTAGCTGAGAGAAGCCTCCTCTTGAGGTGCTTGTGGAAAGTTGGCATTTCTCTTGAGTCGACGCCAGGGACTAAGCTCTCATCTCGAGTTGATTTGGGGTCCACAGAGCCCTTTCGTGTTGCTCCAGTGACCTCAGGATCCCTCTAGACTTGAGACAGTGATCTTGGGTTTTCTCTGGAGTGCCATCAAGGAAATCAAGGCTCCTTTCACGTTTGATGTGGAACACGGAATTGCTCTGCACGCAGTGCAGGGGAATCGGGCCTCATGTCACGGCGAGGGGGAAGTCTCATGGTTTTTCTCGAGTTGCTGCCGGAACCTGGAGTATATTCTCGAGTTACGACGGGGAGGGACCTTCCAGACACGTGTTTGTTCAGCAACGTCAGGACTCCTGCCTAGGAGCGAGGGACACCTCGGGATTCTCCTCGAGTCTTGGCATGGCAATTGGGAGGCGTCTCCACGTGAGGCGGGAGACCCAGGGTCCCTTTCCACGTGCCACAGGGATCCTGGGACTCCTATCCATTTTCAAGAGGAGTCAGGCATCGTCTCCTTTGGAAGCATTGATCTCCGTGGACCTCTCGAGTTTTCAAAGGATGTGAGGCCTCAGCTCGCGATGAGGCGGAGAATTAGGTCTTTCTCTGTGGTCTCCACAGGGGATTCAGACATCCCTTCGTCTTGGGAGATCCAAGAGGAGCCTGCATTCATTTCACTGCAGGGATATATGGCCTTACTTCGAGTCAGAGCATCTCGTTGTCCATTCCACTTGAGGCCACAAACTCAGGGGTCCTCTCACATACCTGTAGCTGAGAGAAGCCTCCTCTTGAGGTGCTTGTGGAAAGTTGGTATTCCTCTTGAGTCGAAGCCAGGGACTAAGCTCTCATCTTGAGTTGATTTGGGGTCCACGGAGATCTTTCGTGTTGCTCCAGTGACCTCAGGATCCCTCTAGACTTGACACAGTGATCTTGGGTTTTCTCTGGAGTGCCATCAAGGAAATCAAGGCTCCTTTCACGTTTGATGTGGAACACGGAATTGCTCTGCACGCAGTGCAGGGGAATCGGGCCTCATGTCGCGGCGAGGGGGAAGTCTCATGGTTTTTCTCGAGTTGCGGCCTGAACCTGGGATATATTCTCGAGTTACGACGGGGAGGGCCCTTCCAGACACGTGTTTGTTCAGCGACGTCAGGACTCCTGCCTAGGTGCGAGGGACACCTCGGGATTCTCCTCGAGTCTTGGCATGGCAATTGGGACGCGTCTTCACGTGAGGCGGGAGACCCAGGGTCCCTTTCCACCTGCCACAGGGATCCTAGGACTCCTATCCATTTTCATGAGGAGTCAGGCATCGTCTCCTTTGGAAGCATTGATCTCCGCAGACCTCTCGAGTTTTCAAAGGATGTGAGGCCTCCGGTCGGGTTGAGGCGGAGGACTAGGTCTTTCTCTGTGGTCTCCACAGGGGATTCAGACAATCCTTCGTCTTGGGAGATGCAAGACGAGCCTGCATTAATTTCACTGCAGGGATATCCGGCCTTACTTCGAGTCAGAGCATCTCGGTGTCCATTCCACTTGAGGCCACAAACTCAGGGTCCCTCTCCCATACCTGTAGCTGAGAGAAGCCTCCTCTTGAGGTGCTTGTGGAAAGTTGGTATTCCTCTTGAGTCGAAGCCAGGGACTAAGCTCTCATCTCGAGTTGATTTGGGGTCCACGGAGCCCTTTCGTGTTGCTCCAGTGACCTCAGGATCCCTCTAGACTTGAGACAGTGATCTTGGGTTTTCTCTGGAGTGCCATCAAGGAAATCAAGGCTCCTTTCATGTTTGATGTGGAACACGGAATTGCTCTGCACGCAGTGCTGGGGAATCGGGCCTCATCTCGCTGCGAGGGGGAAGTCTCATGGTTTTTCTCGAGTTGCGGCCGGAACCTGGGGTATATTCTCGAGTTACGACGGGGAGGGCCCTTCCAGACACGTGTTTGTTCAGCGACGTCCGGACTCCTGCCTAGGTGCGAGGGACACTTCGGGATTCTCCTCGAGTCTTGGCATGGCAATTGGGACGCGTCTCCACGTGAGGCGGGAGACCCAGGGTCCCTTTCCACGTGCCACAGGGATCCTGGGAATACTATCCATTTTCAAGAGGAGTCAGGCATCGTCTCTTTTGGAAGCATTGATCTCCGCGGACCTCTCGAGTTTTCAAAGGATGTGAGGCCTCCGGTCGCGTTGAAGCGGAGGACTAGGTCTTTCTCTGTGGTCTTCACAGGGGATTCAGACATCCCTTCGTCTTGGGAGATGCAAGACGAGGCTGCAATCAATTCACTACAGGGATATCCGGCATTACTTCAAGTCAGAGCATCTCGGTGTCCATTTCACTTGAGGCCACAAAGTCAGGGTCCCTCTCACATACCTGTAGCTGAGAGAAGCCTCCTCTTGAGGTGCTTGTGGAAAGTTGGTATTCCTCTTGAGTCGATGCCAGGAACTAAGCTCTCATCTCCAGTTGATTTGGGGTCCACGGAGCCCTTTCATGTTGCTCCAGTGACCTCAGGATCCCTCTATTCTTGAGACAGTGATCTTGGGTTTTCTCTGGAGTGCCATCAAGGAAATCAAGGCTCCTTTCACGTTTGATGTGGAACACGGAATTGCTCTGCACACAGTGCAGGGGAATCGGGCCTCATCTCGCGGCGAGGGGAAGTCTCATGGTTTTTCTCGAGTTGCGTCCGGAACCTGGAGTATATTCTCGAGTTACGACGGGGAGGGCCCCTCCAGACACGTGTTTGTTCAGCGACGTCAGGACTCCTGCCTAGGTGCGAGGGACACCTCGGGATTCTCCTCGAATCTTGGCATGGCAATTGGGACGCGTCTCAACGTGAGGCGGAAGACCCAGGGTCCCTTTCCACGTGCCACAGGGATTCTGGGACTCCTATCCATTTTCAAGAGGAGTCAGGCATTGTCTCCTTTGGAAGCATTGATCTCCGTGGACCTCTCGAGTTTTCAAAAGATGTGAGGCCTCGGTCGCGATGAGGCGGAGAACTAGGCCTTTCTCTGTGGTCTCCACAGGGGATTCAGGCATCCCTTCCTCTTGGGAGATGCAAGACGAGCCTGCATTCAATTCACTGCAGCGATATCCGGCCTGACTTCCAGTCAGAGCATCTCGGTGTCCATTCCACTTGAGGCCACAAACTCAGGGTCTCTCTCACATACCTGTAGCTGAGAGAAGCCTCCTCTTGAGGTGCTTGTGGAAAGTTGGTATTCCTCTTGAGTCGAAGCCAGGGACTAAGCTCTCATCTCGATTCGATTTGGGGTCCACAGAGCCCTTTCGTGTTGCTCCAGTGACCTCAGGATCCCTCTAGACTTGAGACAGTAATCTTGGGTTTTCTCTGGAGTGCCATCAAGGAAATCAAGGATCCTTTCACGTTTGATGTGGAACACGGAATTGCTCTGCACGCAGTGCAGAGGAATCGTGCCTCATCTAGCGGCGAGGGGGAAGTCTCATCTTTTTTCTCGAGAAGCGGCTGGAACCTGGGGAATATTCTCGAGTTACGACGGGGAGGGCCCTTCCAGACACGTGTTTGTTCAGCGACGTCAGGACTCCTGCCTAGGTGCGAGGGACACCTCGCGATTCTCCTCGAGTCTTGGCATGGCAATTGGGACGCGTCTCCACGTGAGGCGGGAGACCCAGGGTCCCTTTCCACGTGCCACAAGGATCCTGGGACTCCTATCCATTTTCAAGAGGAGTCAGGCATTCTCCTTTGGAAGCATTGATCTCCGCGGACCTCTCGAGTTTTCAAAGGATGTGAGGCGTCCTGGTCGCGATGAGGCGGAGAACGAGGTCTTTCTCTGTGGTCTCCAGGGGGATTCAGACATCCCGTCGTCTTGGGAGATGCAAGACGAGCCTGTATTCAATTCACTGCAGGGATATCTGGCCTTACTTCGAGTCAGAGCATCTCCGTGTCCATTCCACTTGAGGCCACAAACTCAGGGTCCCTCTCACATACCTGTAGCTGAGAGAAGCCTCCTCTTGAGGTGCTTGTGGAAAGTTGGTATTCCTCTTGAGTCGAAGCCAGGGACTACGCTCTCATCTCGAGTTGATTTAGGGTCCATGGAGCCCTTTCCTGTGGCTCCAGTGACCTCAGGATCCCTCTGGAATTGACACAGTGATCTTGGGTTTCTCTGGAGTGCCATCAAGGAAATCAAGGCTCCTTTCACGTTTGATGTGGAACACGGAATTGCTCTGCACGCTGTGCAGGGGAATCGGGCCTCATCTCGCGGCGAGTGGGAAGTCTCATGGTTTTTCTCGAGTTGCGGCCGGAACCTGGTGTACATTCTAAAGTTACTACGGGGAGGGCCCTTCCAGACACGTGTTTGTTCAGCGAAGTCAGGACTCCTGCCTAGGTGCGAGGGACACCTCGGGATACTCGTCGAGTCTTGGCATGGCAATTGGGACGGGTCTCCACGTGAGGCGGAAGACCCAGTGTCTCTTTCCACGTGCCAAAGGGATCCTGAGACTTCTATCCATTTTCAAGAAGAGACAGGCATCGTCTCCTTTGGAAGCATTGATCTCGACGGACCTCTCGAGTTTTCAAAGGATGTGAGGCCTTCGGTCGCGATGAGGCGGAGAACGAGGTCTTTCCCTGTGGTCTCCACAGGGGATTCAGACATCACTTCGTCTTGGGAGATGCAAGACGAGCCTGCATTCAATTCACTGCAGGGATATCCGGCCTTACTTCACGTCAGAGCATCTCGGTGTCCATTCCACTTGAGGCCACAAACTCAGGGTCCCTCTCACATACCTGCAGCTGAGAGATGCCTCCTCTTGAGGTGCTTGTGTAAAGTTGGTATTCCTCTTGAGTTGAAGCCAGGGACTAAGCTCTCATCTCGAGTTGATTTGGGGTCCTTGGAGCCCTTTCCTGTTGCTATAGTGTCCTCAGGATCCCTCTAGACTTGAGACAGTGATCTTGGGTTTTCTCAGGAGTGCCATCAATAAAAGCAGGGCTCCTTTCACGTTTGATGTCAATCACGGAATTGTGCTGCACGCAGTGCAGGGGAATCGGGCCTCATCTCGCGGCGAGGGGTAAGTCTCATGGTTTTTCTCGAGTTGCGGCCGGAACCTGGGGTATATTCTCGAGTTATGACGGGGAGGGCCCTTCCAGACACGTGTTTGTTCAGCGACGTCAGGACTCCTGCCTAGGTGCGAGGGAGACCTCGGGATTCTCCTCGAGTCTTGGCATGGCAATTGGGACGCATCTCCACATGAGGCGGAAGACCCAGTGTCCCTTTCCACGTGCCACAGGGATCCTGGGACTCCTATCCATTTTCAAGAGGAGTCAGGCATCGTCTCCTTTGGAAGCATTGATCTCCGCGGACCTCTCGAGTTTTCAAAGTATGTGAGGCCTCCGGTCGCGATGAGGCGGAGAACTAGGTCTTTCTCTGTGGTCTCCACAGGGGATTCAGACATCCCTTCGTCTTGGGAGATGCAAGGCGAGCCTGCATTCAATTCACTGCAGGGATATCCGGCCTTACTTCGAGTCAGAGCATCTCGGAGTCTATTCCACTTGAGCCCACAAACTCAGGGTCCCTCTCACATACCTGTAGCTGAGAGAAGCCTCCTCTTGAGGTGCTTGTGGAAATTTGGTATTCCTCTTGAGTCGAAGCCAGGAACTAAGCTCTAATCTCGAGTTGATTTGGGGTCCACGGAGCCCTTTCGTGTTGCTACAGTGACGTCAGGATCCCTCTAGACTTGAGACAGTGATCTTGGGTTTTCTCTGGAGTGCCATCAAGGAAATCAAGTCTCCTTTCACGTTTGTTGTGGAACATGGAATTGCTCTGCACGCAGTGCAGGGGAATCGGGCCTCATCTCGCTGCGAGGGGGAAGTCTCATGGTTTTTCTCGAGTTGCGGCTGGAACCTGGGGTATATTCTCGAGTTAAGACGGGGAGGGCCCTTCCAGATACGTGTTTGTTCAGCGACGTCAGGACTCCTGCCTAGGTGCGAGGGACACCTCGGAATTCTCCTCGAGTCTTGGCATGGCAATTGGGACGCGTCTCTATGTGAGGCGGGAGACCCAGGATCCCTTTCCACGTGCCACAGGGATCCTGGGACTCCTATCCATTTCAAGAGGTGTCAGGCATCGTCTCCTTTGGAAGCATTGATCTCCGTGGACCTCTCGAGTTTTCAAAGGATGTGAGTACTCCGGTCGCAATGTGGCGAGAACTAGGTCTTTCTCTGTGGCCTCCACAGGGGATTCAGACATCCCTTCGTCTTGGGAGATGCAAGACGAGCCTGCATTCAATTCACTGCAGGGATATCCCCCTTCCTTCGATCAGAGCATCTCGGTGTCCATTCCAATTGAGGCCACAACCTCAGGGTCCCTCTCACATACCTGTAGCTGAGAGAAGCCTCCTCTTGAGTGGCTTGTGGAAAGTTCGTATTCCTCTTGAGTCGATGCCAGGGACTAAGCTCTCATCTTGAGTTGATTTGGGGTCCATGGAGCCCTTTCGTGTTGCTCCAGTGACCTCAGGATCCCTCTAGACTTGAGACAGTGATCTTGGGTGTTCTCTGGAGTGCCATCAAGGAAATCAAGGCTCCTTTCACGTTTTATGTGGAACACGGAATTGCTCTGCACGCAGTGCAGGGGAATCGGGCCTCATCTCGCGGCGAAGGGGAAGTCTTATGGTTTTTCTCGAGTTGCGGCCGGAACCTGGGGTAGATTCTCGAGTTACGAAGGGGAGGGCCCTTCCAGACACGTGTTTGTTCAGCGACGTCAGGACTCCTGCCTAGGTGGGAGGACACATCGGGATTCTCCTCGAGTCTTGGCATGGCAATGGGGACGCGTCTCTACGTGAGGCGGGAGACCCAGTGTCCCTTTCCACGTGCCACACGGATCCTGGGATTCCTATCCATTTTCAAGAGGAGTCAGGCATCGTCTCCTTTGGAAGCATTGATCTCCACGAACCTCTCGAGTTTTCAAAGGATGTGAGGCCTCCGGTCGCGATGAGGCGGAGAATTAGGTCTTTCTTTATGGTCTCCACAGGGGATTCAGACATCCCTTCGTCTTGGGAGATGCAAGACGAGCCTGCATTCAATTCACTGCAGGGATATCCAGCCTTAATTCGAGTCAGAGCATCTCGGTGTCCATTCCACTTGAGGCCACAAACTCAGGGTCCATCTCACATACCTGTAGCTGAGAGAAGCCTCCTCTTGAGGTGTTTGTGGAAAGTTGGTATTCCTCTTGAGTCGAAGCCAGGGACTAAGCTCTCATCGTGAGTTGATTTGGAGTCCACGGAGCCCTTTCGTGTTGTTCCAGTGACCTCAGGATCCCTTTAGACTTGAGACAGTGATCTTGGGTTTTCTCTGGAGTGCCATCAAGGAAATCAAGGCTCCTTTCACGTTTGATGTTGAACACGGAATTGCTCTCCACGCAGTGCAGGGGAATCGGGCCTCATCTCGCGGCGAGGGGGAAGTCTCATGGTTTTTCTCGAGGTGCGGCCGGAACCTGGGGTATATTCTCGAGTTACGACGGGGAGGTTCCTTCCAGACACGTGTTTGTTCAGCGACGTCAGGACTCCTGCCTAGGTGCGAGGGACACCTCGGGATTCTCCTCGAGTCTTGGCATGGCAATTGGGACGCGTCTCCACGTGAGGCGAGAGACCCAGGGTCCCTTTCCAAGTTCCACAGGAGTCCTGGAACTCCTATCCATTTTCAAGAGGAGTCAGGCATCGTCTCCTTCGGAAGTATTGATCTCCGCGGACCTCTCGAGTTTTCAAAGGATGTGAGGCCTCCAGTCGCGATGAGGCGGAGGACTGGGTCTTTCTCGGTGGTCTCCACAGCGGATTCAGACATCCCTTCGTCTTGGGAGATGCAAGACGAGCCTGCATTCAATTCACTGCAGGGATATCCGGCCTTACTTCGAGTCCGAGCATCTCGGTGTCCATTCCACTTGAGGTCACAAACTCAGGGTCCCTCTCACATACCTGTAACTGAGATAAGCCTCCTCTTGAGGTGCTTGTGGAAAGTTGGTATTCCTCTTGAGTCTAAGCCAGGGACTAAGCTCTCATCTCGAGTTGATTTGGGGTCCACGGAGCCCTTTCGTGTTGCTCCATTGACCTCAGGATCCCTCTATACTTGAGACAGTGATCTTGGGTTTTCTCTGGAGTGCCATCAAGGAAATCAAGGCTCCTTTCACGTTTGATGTGGAACACGGAATTGCTCTGCACGCAGTGTAGGGGAATCGGTCCTCATCTCACGGCGAGGGGGAAGTCTTATGGTTTTTCTCGAGTTGCGGCCGGAACCTGGGGTATATTCTAGAGTTACGACGGGGGGTGCCCTTCCAGACACGTGTTTGTTCAGCGACGTCAGAACCAATGCCTACGTTCGATGGACACGTCGGTATCTCACCGAGGCTTGGCATGGCAATTAGGACGCGTCTCCACGTGAGGCAGGAGACCTAGGGTCCCTTTCCACGTGCCACAGGGACCCTGGGACTCCTCTCTATTTTCAAGAGGAGTCAGGCATCGTCTCCTTTGGAAGCATTGATCTCCGCGGACCTCTCGAATTTTCAAAGGATGTGAGGCCTTTGGTCGCGATGAGGTGCAGAACTAGTTCTTTCTCTGTGGTCTCCACAGGGAATTCAGACATCCCTTCGTCTTGGGAGATGAAAGACGAGCCTGCTTTCAACTCACTGCAGAGATATCCGGCCTTACTTCGAGTCCGAGCATCCCGGTGTCCATTCACTTGAGGCCACAAACTCAGGGTCCCTCTCACATACCTGTAGCTGAGAGAAGCCTCCTCTTGAGGTGCTTGTGGAAAGTTGGTATTCCTCTTGAGTCGAAGCCAGGGACTAAGCTCTCATCTCAAGTTGACTTGGTTTCCACGGAGCCCTTTCGTGTTGCTCCAGTGACCTCAGGATCCCTCTAGACTTGAGACAGTGATCTTGGGGTTTCTCTGGAGTGCCATCAAGGAAAGCAAGGCTCCTTTCATGTTTGATGTGGAACACGGAATTGCTCTGCACGCAGTGCATGGGAATCGGGCCTCATCTCGTGGCGAGGGGGAACTCTCATATTTTTCCTCGAGTTGCGGGCGGAACCTGGGTATATTCTCGAGTTACGACGGGGAGGGCCCTTCCAGACTTGTGTTTGTTCAGCGACGTCAGGACTCCTGCCTAGGTTCGATGGACACCTCGGTATTCTCCCCGCGGATTGGCATAGCAATTGGGACGCGTCTCCAGGTGAGGCGGGAGACCCAGTGTCCCTTTCCACGTGCCACAGGGTCCTGGGACTCCTATCCATTTTCAAGAGGAGTCAGGCATCGTCTCCTTTGGAAGCATTGATCTCCTCGGACCTCTCCAGTTTTGAAAGGATGTGAGGCCTCCGGTCGTGATGAGGCGGAGAACTAGGTCTTTCTCTGTGGTCTCCACAGGGGATTCAGATATCCCTTCGTCTTGGGAAATGCAAGACGAACCTGCATTCAATTCACTGCAGGGATATCCGGCCTTACTCCGAGTCAGAGCATCTCGGTGTCCATTCCACTTGAGGCCACAAACTCAGGGTCCCTCTCACATACCTGTAGCTGAGAGAAGCCTCCTCTTGAGGTGCTTGTGGAAAGTTGGTATTCCACTTGAGTCGAAGCCAGGGACTAAGCTCTCATCTCGAGTTGATTTGGTTTCCACGGAGCCCTTTCGTGTACCTCCAGTGACTTCAGGATCCCTCTAGACTTGAGACAGGGATCTTGGGTTTTCTCTGGAGCGCCATGAATGAAATCAAGGCTCCTTTCACGTTTGATGTGGAACACGGAATTGCTCAGCACGCAGTGCAGGGGATTCGGGCCTC
This sequence comes from Dama dama, assembly GCF_033118175.1. NCBI lineage: Eukaryota > Metazoa > Chordata > Mammalia > Artiodactyla > Cervidae > Dama > Dama dama. The sequence continues at coordinate 2,883,854 of NW_026870879.1, read as the reverse complement.
ATCTCGTGGCGAGGTGGAAGTCTCATGGTTTTTCTCTAGTTGCGGCCGGAACCAGGGGTATATTCTCGAGTTACGACGGGGAGAGCCCTTCCAGACACGTGTTTGTTCAGTGACATCAGGACTCCTGCCTAGGTGCGAGGGACACCTCGGGATTCTCCTCGAGTCTTGGCATGGCAATTGGGACGCGTCTCCACGTGAGGCGGGAGACCCAGTGTCCCTTTCCACGAGACACAGGGATCCTGGGACTCCTATTCATTTTCAAGAGGAGTCAGGCATCGTCTCCTTTGGAAGCATTGATCTCCCCAGACATCTCGAGTTTTCAAAGGATGTGAGGCCTCCGGTCGCGAAGAGGCGGAGAACTAGTTCTTTCTCTGTGGTCTCCGGAGGGGATTCAGAGATCCCTTCGTCTTGGGAGATGAAAGGCAAAACTGCTTTCAATTCACTGCAGGGATATGCGGCCTTACTTCGAGTCAGAGCATCTCGGTGTTCATTCCACTTGAGGCCACAAACTCAGGGTCCCTCTCACATACCTGTAGCTGAGAGAAGCCTCCTCTTGAGGTGCTTGTGGAAATTGGTATTCCTCTTGAGTCGAAGCCAGGGACTAAGCTCTCATCTCGAGTTGATTTGGGCTCCACGAAGCCCTTTCGTGTTGATTCAGTGACCTCAGGATCCCTCTAGACTTGAGACAGTGATCTTGGGTTTTCTCTGGAGTGCCATCAAGGAAATCAAGGCTCCTTTCAGGTTTGATGTGGAACAAGGAATTGCTCTGCACGCAGTGCAGGGGAATCGGGCCTCATCTCACGGCGAGGGGGAAGTCTCATTGTTTTTCTCGAGTTGTGGCCGGAACGTGGGGTATATTCTTGAGTTACGATGGGGGTTTCCCTTCCAGACACGTGTTTGTTCAGCGACGTCAGGACTCATGCCTAGGTGCGAGGGACACCTCGGGATTCTCCTCGAGTCTTGGCATGGCAATTGGGACGCGTCTCCACGTGAGGCGGGAGACCCAGGGTCCCTTTCCACGTGCCACAGTGATCCTGGGGCTCCTATCCATTTTCAAGAGGAGTCAGGCATCGTCTCCTTTGGAAGCATTGATATCCGCGGACCTCTCGAGTTTTCAAAGGATGTGAGGCCTTCGGTCGCGATGAGGCGGAGAACTAGGTCTTTCTCTGTGGTCTCCACAGGTGATTCAGACATCCCTTGGTCTTGGGAGATGCAAGACGAGCCTGCATTCAATTCACTGCAGGGATATCCGGCCTTACTTCGAGTCAGTGCATCTCGTTGTCCATTCCACTTGAGGCCAAAAACTCAGGGTCCTTCTCACATACCTGTAGCTGAGAGAAGCGTCCTCTTGAGGTGCTTGTGGAAAGTTGGTATTCCTCTTGAGTCGAAGCCAGGGACTAAGCTCTCATCTCGAGTTGATTTGGGGTCCACGGAGGCTTTTCTTGTTGCTCGAGTGACCTCAGGATCCCTCTAGAATTGAGACAGTGATCTTGGGTTTTCTCTGGAGTGCCATCAAGGAAATCAAGGGTCCTTTCACGTTTCATGTGAAACACGGAATTGCTCTGCACGCAGTGCAGGGGAATCGGGCCTCATGTTGTGGCGAGGGGAAGTCTCAAGGTTTTTCTCGAGATGCGGCCGGAACCTGCGGTATATTCTCGAGTTACGACGGCGAGGGCCCTTCCAGACACGTGTTTGTTCAGCGACGTCAGGACTCATGCCTAGGTGCGAGGGACACCTCGGGATTCTCCTCGAGTCTTGGCATGGCAATTGGGACGCATCTCCACGTGAGGCGGGAGACCCAGGGTCCCTTTCGACGTGCCACAGGGATCCTGGGACTCTTGTCCATTTTCAAGAGGAGTCAGGCAACGTCTCTTTGGAAGCAATGATCTCCGCAGACCTCTCGAGTTTTCAAAGGATGTGAGGCCTCCGGTCGCGTTGAGGCGGAGGACTAGGTCTTTCTCTGTGGTCTCCACAGGGGATTCAGGCATCCCTTTGTCTTGGGAGATGCAGGACGAGCCTTCATTACATTCATTGCAGGGATATCCGGCCTTACTTCGAGTCAGAGCATCTCGGTGTCCATTCCACTTGAGGCCACAAAATCAGGGTCCCTCTCACATACCTGTAGCTGAGAGAAGCCTCCTCTTGAGGTGCTTGTGGAAAGTTGGTATTCCTGTTGAGTCGAAGCCAGGGACAAACCTCTCATCTCGAGTTGATTTGCGGTCCATGGAGCCCTTTCCTGTTGCTCCAGTTACCTCAGGATCCCTCTAGACTTGAGACAGTGATCTTGGGTTTTCTCTGGAGTGCCATCAAGGAAATCAAGGCTCCGTTCACATTTGATGTGGAACATGGAATTGCTCTGCACGCAGTGCACGGAATCGGGCCTCATCTCGGGGCGAGGGGGAAGTCTCATCGTTTTTCTCGAGTAACGCCGGAACCAGGGGTATATTCTCGAGTTACGATGGGGAGGGCCCTTCCACACACGTGTTTGTTCAGCGACGTCAGGACTCCTGCCTAGGTGCGAGGGACACCTCGGGATTCTCCTCGAGTCTTGGCATGGCAATTGGGACGCGTCTCCACGTGAGGCGGGAGACCCAGTGTCCCTTTCCACGTGCCACAGGGATCCTGGGACTCCTATCCATTTTCAAGAAGAGTCAGGCATCGTCTCCTTTGGAAGCATTGATCTCCAGGACCTCTCGAGTTTTCAAATGTTGTGAGGCCTCCGGTCGCGATGAGGCGGAGGACTAGGTCTTTCTCTGTGGTCTCCACAGGGGATTCAGTCATCGCTTCGTCTTGGGAGATGCAAGACGAGCCTGCATCCAATTCACTGCAGGCATATCCGGCCTTACTTCGAGTCAGAGCATCTCGGTGTTCATTCCACTTGAGGCCACAAACTCAGGGTCCCTCTCACATATCTGTAGCTGAGAGAAGCCTCCTCTTGAGGTGCTTGTGGAAAGTTGCTATTCCTCTTGAGTCGAAGCCAGGGACTAAGCTCTCATCTCGAGTTGATTTGGGGTACACGGAGCCCTTTCGTGTTGATCCAGTGACCTCAGGATCCCTCTAGACTTGAGACAGTGATCTTGGGTTTTCTCTGGAGTGCCATCAAGGAAATCAAGGCTCCTTTCACGTTTGATGTGGAACACGGAATTGCTCTGCACGCAGTGCAGGGGAATCAGGCCTCATCTCGCGGCGAGGGGGAAGTGTCATGCTTTTTCTCGAGTTGCGGCCGGAACCTGGGGTATATTCTCGAGTTACGATGGGGAGGGCCCTTCCAGACACGTGTTTGTTCAGCGACGTCAGGACTCCTGCCTAGGTGCGAGGGACACCTCGCGATTCTCCTCGAGTCTTGGCATGGCAATTGGGACGCGTCTCCACGTGAGGCGGGAGACCCAGGGTCCCTTTCCACGTGCCACAGGGATCCTGGGACTCCTATCCATTTTCAAGAGGAGTGAGGCATCGTCTCCTTTGGAAGCATTGATCTCCGCGGACCTCTCGAGTTTTCAAAGAATGTGAGGCCTCCGGTCGCGTGGAGTCGGACGACTAGGTCTTTCTCTGTCGTCTCCACAGGGGATTCAGACATCCCTTCGTCTTCGGAGATGCAAGACGAGCCTGCATTCCATTCACTGCAGGCATATCCGGCCTTAATTCGAGTCAGAGCATCTCGGTGTCCATTCCACTTGAGGCCACAAACTCAATGTCCCTCTCACATACCTGTAGCTTAGAGAAGCCTCCTCTTGATGTGCTTGTGGAAAGTTGGTATTCCTCTTCAGACGAAGCCAGGGACTAAGCTCTCATCCCGAGTTGATTTGGGGTCCACGGAGCCCTTTCGTGTTTCTCCAGTGACCTCAGGATCCCTCTAGACTTGAGACAGTGATCTTGGGTTTTCTCTGGAGTGCCATCAAGGAAATCAAGGCTCCTTTCACGTTTGATGTGGAACACGGAATTGCTCTGCACGCAGTGCAGTGGCATCGGGCCTCATCTCGCGGCGAGGGGGAAGTCTCATATTTTTTCTCGAGTTGCGGCCGGAACCTGATTTATATTCTCGAGTTACGACGGGGAGGTCCCTTCCAGACACATGTTTGTTCAGCGACGTCAGGACTCCTGCCTAGGTGCGAGGGACACCTCGGGATTCTCCTCGATTCTTGGCATGGCAATTGGGACGCGTCTCCACATGAGGCGGGAGACCCAGGGTCCCTTTCCACGTGCCACAGGGATCCTGGGACTCCTATCCATTTTCAAGAGGAGGCAGGCATCGTCTCCTTTGGAAGCACTGATCTCCGTGGACCTCTCGAGTTTTCAAAGGATGTGAGGCCTCCGGTCGCGTTGTGTCGGACGACAAGGTCTTTCTCTGTGGTCTCCACAGGGGATTCAGACATCCCGTCGTCTTCGGAGATGCAAGACGAGCCTGCATTCAATTCACTGCAGGCATATCCGGCCTTACTTCGATTCAGAGCATCTCGGTGTCCATTCCACTTGAGGCCACAAACTCAGGGTCCCTCTCACATACCTGTAGCTGAGAGAAGCCTCCTCTTGAGGTGCTTGTGGAAAGTTGGTATTCCTCTTGAGTCGAAGCCAGGGACTAAGCTCTCATCTCGAGTTGATTTGGGGTCCACGTAGCCCTTTCGTGTTGCTCCAGTGACCTCAGGATTGCTCTAGACTTGAGACAGTGATCTTGGGTTTTCTCTGGAGTGCCATCAAGGAAATCAAGGCTCCTTTCACGTTTGATGTGGAACACGGAATTGCTCTGCACGCAGTGCAGGGGAATCGGGCCTCATCTCGCGGCGAGGGGGAAGTCTCATATTTTTTCTCGAGTTGCGGCCGGAACCTGGGGTATATTCTCGAGTTACGACGGGGAGGGCCCTTCCAGACACGTGTTTGTTCAGCGACGTCAGGACTCCTGCCTAGGTGCAAGGGACACCTCGGGATTCTCCTCGAGTCTTGGCATGGCAATTGGGGCCCGTCTCCACGTTAGGCGGGAGACCCAGGGTCCCTTTCGACGTGCCACAGGGATCCTGGGACTCCTATCCATTTTCAAGAGGAGTCAGGCATCGTCTCCTTTGGAAGCTTTGTTCTGCGCGGACCTCTCGAATTTTCAAAGGATGTGAGGCCGCCGGTCGCGTTGAGGCGGAGAACTAGGTCTTTCTCTGTGGTCTCCACAGGGGATTCAGACATCCCTTCGTCTTCGGAGATGCAAGACGAGCCTGCATTCAATTCACTGCAGGCATATCCGGCCTTACTTCGAGTCAGAGCATCTCGGTGTCCATTCCACATGAGGCCACAAACTCAGGGTCCCTCTCACATACATGTAGCTGAGAGAAGCCTCCTCTTGAGGTGCTTGTGGAACGTTGGTATTCCTCTTGAGTCGAAGCCAGGGACTAAGCTCTCATCTCGAGTTGATTTGGGGTCCATGGAGCCCTTTCGTGTTGCTCCAGTGACCTCAGGATCCCTCTAGACTTGAGACAGTGATCTTGGGTTTTCTCTGGAGTGCCATCAAGGAAATCAAGGATCCTTTCATGTTTGATGTGGAACAAGGAATTGCTCTGCACGCAGTGCAGGGGAATCGGGCCTCATCTCGCGGCGAGGGGGAAGTCTCATGGTCTTTCTCGAGTTGCGGCCAGAACCTGGGGTATATTCTCGAGTTACGACGGGGAGGGCCCTTCCAGACACGTGTTTGTTCAGCGACGTCAGGACTCCTGCCTAGGTGCGAGGGACACCTCGGGATTCTCCTCGAGTCTTGGCATGGCAATTGGGACACGGCTCCACGTGAGGCGCGAGACCCAGTGTCCCTTTCCACGTGCCACAGGGATCCTGGGACTCCTATCCATTTTCAAGAGGAGTCAGGCATCGTCTCCTTTGGAAGCATTGATCTCCGCGGACCTGTTGAGTTTTCAAAGGATGTGAGGCCTCCGTTCGCGTTAAGGCGGAGGACTAGGTCTTTCTCTGTGGTCTCCGCAGGGGATTCAGACATCCCTTCGTCTTGGGGGATGCAAGACTAGCCTGCATTCAATTCACTGCAGGGATATCCGGCCTTACTTCAAGTCAGAGCATCTCGGTGTCCATTCCACTTGAGGCCACAAACTCAGGGTCCCTCTCACATACCTGTAGCTGAGAAAAGCCTCCTCTTGATGTGCTTGTGGAAATTTGGTATTCCTCTTGAGTCGAAGCCAGGGACTAAGCTCTCATCTCGAGTTGATTTGGGGTCCACGGAGCCCTTTCATGTTGCTCCAGTGACCTCAGGATCCCTCTAGACTTGAGACAGTGATCTTGGGTTTTCTCTGGAGTGCCATCAAGGAAATCAAGGCTCCTTTCACGTTTGATGTGGAACACGGAATTGCTCTGCACGCAGTGCAGGGGAATCGGGCCTCATCTCGCGGCGAGGTGGAAGTCTCATAGTTTTTCTCGAGTTGCCGCCAGAACCTGGGGTATATTCTCCAGTTACGACGGGGAGGGCCCTTCCAGACACGTGTTTGTTCAGCGACGTCAGGACTCCTGCCTAGGTGCGCGGGACACCTCGGGATTCTCCTCGAGTCTTGGCATGGCAATTTGGACGCGTCTCCACCTGAGGCGGAGACCCAGGGTCCCTTTCCACGTGCCACACGGATCCTGGTACTCCTATCCATTTTCAAGATGAGTCAGGCATCGTCTCCTTTGGAAGCTTTGTTCTGCGCGGACCTCTCGAGTTTTCAAAGGATGTGAGGCCTCCGGTCGCGATGAGGCGGAGAACTAGGTCATTCTCTGTGGTCTCCACAGGGGATTCAGACATCCCTTCGTCTTGGGAGATGCAAGACGAGCCTGCATTCAATTCTTTGCAGGGATATCCGGCCTTACTTCGAGTCAGAGCATCTCGGTGTCCATTCCACTTGAGGCCACAAACTCAGGGTCCCTCTCACATACCTGTAGCTGAGAGAAGCCTCCTCTTGAGGTGCTTGTGGAAAGTTGGTATTCCTCTTCAGTCGAAGCCAGGGAAAAGCTCTCATCTCGAGTTGATTTGGGGTCCACGGAGCCCTTTCGTGTTGCTCCAGTGACCTCAGGATCCCTCTAGATTTGAGACAGTCATCTTGGGGTTTCTCTGGAGTGCCATCAAGGAAATCAAGGCTCCTTTCACGTTTGATGTGGAACACGGAATTGCTCTGCACGCAGTGCAGGGGAATCGGGCCTCATCTCGCGGCGAGCTGGAAGTCTCATGGTTTTTCTCGAGTTGTGGCCGGAACCGGGGGTATATTCTCGAGTTACGACGGGGAGGGCCCTTCCAGACACGTGTTTGTTCAGCGACGTCAGGACTCCTGCCTAGGTGCGAGGGACACCTCGTGATTCTCTTCGAGTCTTGGCATGGCAATTGGGACGCGTCTCCACGTGAGGCGGGAGACCCAGGATCCCTTTCCACGTGCCACAGGGATCCTGGGACTCCTATCCATTTTCAAGAGGAGTGATGCATCGTCTCCTTTGGAAGCATTGATCTCCGCGGACCTCTCGAGTTTTCAAAGGATGTGAGGCCTCCGGTCGCGTGGAGTCGGACGACTAGTTCTTTCTCTGTGGTCTCCACAGGGGATTCAGACATCCCTTCGTCTTCGGAGATGCAAGACGAGCCTGCATTCCATTCACTGCAGGCATATCCGGCCTTACTTCGAGTCAGAGCATCTCGGTGTCCATTCCACTTGAGGCCACAAACTCAATGTCCCTCTCACATACCTGTAGCTTAGAGACGCCTCCTCTTGATGTGCTTCTGGAAAGTTGGTATTCCTCTTCAGACGAAGCCAGGGACTAAGCTCTCATCCCGAGTTGATTTGGGGTCCACGGAGCCCTTTCGTGTTGCTCCAGTGACCTCAGGATCCCTCTAGACTTGAGACAGTGATCTTGGGTTTTCTCTGGAGTGCCATCAAGGAAATCAAGGCTCCTTTCACGTTTGATGTGGAACACGGAATTGCTCTGCACGCAGTGCAGGGGCATCGGGCCTCATCTCGCGGCGAGGGGGAAGTCTCATATTTTTTCTCGAGTTGCGGCCGTAACCTGATTTATATTCTCGAGTTACGACGGGGAGGTCCCTTCCAGACACGTGTTTGTTCAGCGACGTCATGACTCCTGCCTAGGTGCGAGGGACACCTCGGGATTCTCCTCGAGTCTTGGCATGGCAATTGGGAAGCGTCTCCACGTGAGGCGGGAGACCCAGGGTCCCTTTCCACGTGCCACAGGGATCCTGGGACTCCTATCCATTTTCAAGAGGAGTCAGGCATCGTCTCCATTGGAAGCTTTGTTCTGCGGGGACCGCTCGAGTTTTCAAAGGATGTGAGGCCTCCGGTTGCGATGAGGCGGAGAACTAGGTCTTTCTCTGTGGTCTCCACAGGGGATTCAGACATCCCTTCGTCTTGGGAGATGCAAGACGAGCCTGCATTCAATTCACTGCATGGATATCAGGCCTTATATCGAGTCAGAGCATCTCGGTGTCCACTCCACTTGAGGCCACAAACTCAGGGTCCTCACACATACATGTAGCTGAGAGAAGCCTCCTCTTGAGGTGCTTGTGGAAAGTTGGTATTCCTCTTGAGTTGAAGCCAGGGACTAAGCTCTCATCTCGAGTTGATTTGGGGTCCACGGAGCCCTTTCGTGTTGCTCCAGTGACCTCAGGATCCCTCTAGACTTGAGACAGTGATCTTGGGTTTTCTCTGGAGTGCCATCGAGGAAATCAAGGCTCCTTTCACGTTTGATGTGGAACACGGAATTGCTCTGCACGCAGTGCAGGGGAATCGGGCCTCATCTCGCGGCGAGGGGGAAGTCTCATGGTTTTTCTTGAGTTCCGGCCGGAACCTGGGGTATATTCTCGAGTTACGACGGGGAGGGCCCTTCCAGACACGTGTTTGTTCAGCGACGTCAGGACTCCTGCCTAGGTGCGAGCGACACCTCGGGATTCTCCTCGATCTTGGCATGGCAATTGGGACGCGTCTCCACGTGAGGCGGGAGACGCAGGGTCCCTTTCGACGTGCCACAGGGATCCTGGGACTCCTATCCATTTTCAAGAGGAGTCAGGCATCGTCTCCTTTGGAAGCATTGATCTCCTCAGACCTCTCGAGTTTTCAAAGGATGTGAGGCCTCCGGTCGCGATGAGGCGGAGAACTAGGTCTTTCTCTGTGGTCTCCACAGGGGATTCAGACATCCCTTCGTCTTGGGAGATGCAAGACGAGCCTGCATTCAATTCACTGCAGGGATATCCGGCCTTACTTTGAGTCAGAGCATCTCGGTGTCCATTCCACTTGAGGCCACAAACTCAGGGTCCCTCTCACATACCTGTAGCTGAGAGAAGCCTCCTCTTGAGGTGCTTGTGGAAAGTTGGTATTCCTCTTGAGTCGAAGCCAGGGAAAAGCTCTCATCTCGAGTTGATTTGGGGTCCACGGAGCCCTTTCGTGTTGCTCCAGTGACCTCAGGATCCCTCTAGATTTGAGACAGTCATCTTGGGGTTTCTCTGGAGTGCCATCAAGGAAATCAAGGCTCCTTTCACGTTTGATGTGGAACACGGAATTGCTCTGCACGCAGTACAGGGGAATCGGGCCTCATCTCGCGGAGAGCTGGAAGTCTCATGGTTTTTCTCGACTTGTGGCCGGAACCGGGGGTATATTCTCAAGTTACGACGGGGAGGGCCCTTGCAGACACGTGTTTGTTCAGCGACGTCAGGACTCCTGCCTAGGTGCGAGGGACACCTCGGGATTCTCCTTGAGTCTTGGCATGGCAATTGGGACGCATCTCCACGTGAGGCGGGTGACCCAGGGTCCCTTTCGACGTGCCACAGGGATCCTGGGACTCCTATCCATTTTCAAGAGGAGTCAGGCAACGTCTCTTTGGAAACAATGATCTCCGCAGACCTCTCGAGTTTTCAAAGGATGTGAGGCCTCCGGTCGCGATGAGGCGGAGGAATAGGTCTTTCTCTGTCGTCTCCACAGGGGATTCAGACATCCCTTCGTCTTGGGAGATGCAAGACGAGCCTGCAGTCAATTCACTGGAGGGATATCCGGCCTTACTTCGAGTCAGAGCATCTCGGTGTCCATTACAGTTGAGGCCACAAATTCAGGGTCCCTCTCACATACCTGTAGCTTAGAGAAGCCTCCTCTTGAGGTGCTTGTGGAAAGTTGGTATTCCTCTTGAGTCGAAGCCAGGGACTAAGCTCTCATCTCGAGTTGATTTGGGGTCCACGGAGCCCTTTCTTGTTGCTCCCGTGACCTCAGGATCCCTCTAGACTTGAAACAGTGATCTTGGGTTTTCTCTGGAGTGCCATCAAGGAAATCAAGGCTCCTTTCTCGTTTGATGTGGAACACGGAATTGCTCTGCACGAAGTGCAGGGGAATCGGGCCTCATCTCGCGGCGAGGGGGAAGTCTCATGGTTTTTCTCGAGTTGTGGCCGGAACCTGTGGTATATTCTCGAGTTACGACGGGGAGGGCCCTTCCAGACACGTGTTTGTTCAGCGACGTCAGGACTCCTGCCTAGGTGCGAGGGACACCTCGGGATTCTCCTCGATTCTTGGCATGGCAATTGGGACGCGTCTCCACGTGAGGCGGGAGACCCAGGGTCCCTTTCCACGTGCCACAGGGATCCTGGGACGCCTATCCATTTTCAAGAGGAGTCAGGCATCGTCTCCTTTGGAAGCATTGATCTCCGCGGACCTCTCGAGTTTTCAAAGGATGTGAGGCCTCCAGTCGCGTTGAGGCGGAGGACTAGGTCTTTCTCTGTGGTCTCCACAGGGGATTCAGGCATCCATCGTCTTGGGAGATGCAAGACGAGCCTGCATTCAATTCACTGCAGGGATATCCGGCCTTACTTCGAGTCAGAGCATCTCGGTGTCCATTCCACTTGAGGCCACAAACTCAGGGCCCTTCTCACATACCTGTGGCTGAGAGAAGCCAACTCTTCAGGGGCTTGTGGATAGTTGGTATTCCTCTTGAGTCGAAGCCAGGGACTAAGCTCTCATCTCGAGTTGATTTGGGGTCCACGGAGCCCTTTCTTGTTGCTACAGTGACCTCAGGATCCCTCTAGACTTGAGACAGTGATCTTGGGTTTTCTCTGGAGTGCCATCAAGGAAATCAAGGCTCCTTTCACGTTTGATGTGAAACACGGAATTGCTCTGCACGCAGTGCAGGGGAATCGGGCCTCATCTCGCGGCGAGGGGGAAGTCTCGTGGTTTTTCTCGAGTAACACCGGAACCAGGGGTATATTCTCGAGTTACGATGGGGAGGGCCCTTCCACACACGTGTTTGTTCAGCGACGTCAGGACTGCTGCCTAGGTGCGAGGGACACCTCGGGATTCTCCTCGAGTCTTGGCATGGCAATTGGGACGCGTCTCCACGTGAGGCGGGAGACCCAGTGTCCCTTTCCACGTGCCACAGGGATCCTGGTACTCCTATCCATTTTCAAGAAGAGTCAGGCATCGTCTCCTTTGGAAGCATTAATCTCCAGGACCTCTCGAGTTTTCAAATGTTGTGAGGCCTCCGGTCGCGATGAGGCGGAGGACTAGGTCTTTCTCTGTGGTCTCCACAGGGGATTCGGTCATCGCTTCGTCTTGGGAGATGCAAGACGAGCCTGCAACCAATTCACTGCAGGGATATCCGGCCTTATTTCGAGTCAGAGCATCTCGGTGTCCATTCCACTTGAGGCCAGAAACTGAGGGTCCTTCTCACATACCTGTGGCTGAGAGATGCCTCCTCTTGAGGTGCTTGTGGAAAGTCGGTATTCCTCTTGAGTCGAAGCCAGGGACTAAGCTATCATCTCGAGTTGATTTGGGGTCCACGGAGCTCTTTCGTGTTGCTCCAGTGACCTCAGGATCCCTCTAGACTTGAGACAGTGATGTTGGGTTTTCTCTGGAGTGCCATCAAGGAAATCAAGGCTCCTTTCACGTTTGATGTGGAACATGGAATTGCTCTGCACGCAGTGCAGGGGAATCGGGCCTCATGTCGCGGCGAGGGGGAAGTCTCATGGTTTTTCTCGAGTTGCGACCAGAACCTGGTGTATATTCTCGAGTTACGACAGGGAAGGCCCTTCCAGACACGTGTTTGTTCAGCGACGTCAGGACTCTGGCCTAGGTGCGAGGGACACCTCGGGATTCTCCTCGAGTCTTGGCATGGCAATTGGGACGCGTCTCCACGTGAGGCAGTAGACCCAGGGTCCCTTTCCACGTGCCACAGGGATCCTGGGACTCCTATCCATTTTCAAGAGGAGTCAGGCATCGTCTCCTTTGGAAGCATTGATCTCCGCGAACCTCTCGAGTTTTCAAAGGATGTGAGGCCTCCGGTCGCGTTGAGGCGGAGGACTAGGTCTTTCTCTGTGGTCTCTACAGGGGATTCAGACATCCCTTCGTCTTGGGAGATGCAAGCCGAGCCTGCATTCAATTCACTGCAGGGATATCCGGCCTTACTTCAAGTCAGAGCATCTCGGTGTCCATTCCACTTGAGGCCACAAACTCAGGGTCCCTCTCACATACCTGTAGCTGAGAGAAGCCTCCTCTTGAGGCGCTTGTGGAAAGTTGGTATTCCTCTTGAGTCGATGCCAGGGACTAAGCTCTCATCTCGAGTTGATTTGGGGTCCACGGAGCCCTTTCGTGTTGCTACAGTGACCTCAGGATCCCTCTAGACTTGAGACAGTGATCTTGCGTTTTCCCTGGAGTGCCATCAAGGAAATCAAGGCTCCTTTCAATTTTGATGTGGAATACGGAATTGCTCTGCACGCAGTGCAGGGGAATCGGGCCTCATCTCGCGGCGAGGGGGAAGTCTCATGGTTTTTCTCGAGTTGCGGCCGGAACCTGGGGTATATTCTCGAGTTACGACGGGGAGGGCCCTTCCAGACACGGGTTTGTTCAGCGACGTCAGGACTCCTGCCTAGGTGCGAGGGACACCTCGGGATCTCCTCGAGTATTGGCATGGCAATTGGGACGCGTCTCTACGTGAGGCGGGAGACCCAGGGTCCCTTTCCACGTTCCACAGTGATCCTGAGACTTCTATCCAATTTCAAAAGGAGTCAGGCATCGTCTCCTTTGGAAGCATTGATCTCCGCAGACCTCTCGAGTTTTCAAAGGATGTGATGCCTCCGGTCGCTATGAGGCGTAGGACTAGGCCTTTCTCTGTGGTCTCCACAGTGGATTCAGACATCCCTTCGTCTTGGGAGATGCAAGACGAGCCTGCATTGAATTCACTGCAGGCATATCCGGCCTTACTTCGAGTCAGAGCATCTCGGTGTCCATTCCACTTGAGGCCACAAACTCAGGGTCCCTCTCACATACCTGTAGCTGAGAGAATTATCCTCTTGAGGTGCTTGTGGAAAGTTGGTATTCCTCTTGAGTCGAAGCCAGGGACTAAGCTCTCATCTCGAGTAGATTTGGGGTCCACGTAGCCCTTTCGTGTTGCTCCAGTGACCTCAGGATTGCTCTAGACTTGAGACAGTGATCTTGGGTTTTCTCTGGAGTGCCATCAAGGAAATCAAGGCTCCTTTCACGTTTGATGTGGAACACGGAATTGCTCTGCATGCAGTGCAGGGGAATCGGGCCTCATCTCGCGGCGAGGGGGAAGTCTCATATTTTTTCTCGAGTTTAGGCCGGAACCTGGGGTATATTCTCGAGTTACGACGGGGAGGGCCCTTCGAGACACGTGTTTGTTCAGCGACGTCAGGACTCCTGCCTAGGTGCAAGGGACACCTCGGGATTCTCCTCGATTCTTGGCATGGCAATTGGGGCCCGTCTCCACGTTAGGCGGGAGACCCAGGGTCCCTTTCGACGTGCCACAGGGATCCTGGGACTCCTATCCATTTTCAAGAGGAGTCAGGCATCGTCTCCTTTGGAAGCTTTGTTTTGCGCGGACCTCTCGAATTTTCAAAGGATGTGAGGCCGCCGGTCGCGTTGAGGCGGAGAACTAGGTTTTTCTCTGTGGTCTCCACAGGGGATTCAGACATCCCTTCGTCTTCGGAGATGCAAGACGAGCCTGCATTCAATTCACTGCAGGCATATCCGGCCTTACTTCGAGTCAGAGCATCTCGGTGTCCATTCCACTTGAGGCCACAAACTCAGGGTCCCTCTCACATACATGTAGCTGAGAGAAGCCTCCTCTTGAGGTGCTTGTGGAACGTTGGTATTCCTCTTGAGTCGAAGCCAGGGACTAAGCTCTCATCTCGAGTTGATTTGGGGTCCATGGAGCCCTTTCGTGTTGCTCCAGTGACCTCAGGATCCCTCTAGACTTGAGACAGTGATCTTGGGTTTTCTCTGGAGTGCCATCAAGGAAATCAAGGCTCGTTTCACGTTTGATGTGGAACACGGAATTGCTCTGCACGAAGTGAAGGGGAATCGGGCCTCATCTCGCGGCGAGGGGGAAGTCTCATGGTTTTTCTCGAGTTGCGGCCGGAAACTGGGGTATATTCTCGAGTTATGACGGGGAGGGCCCTTCCAGACACGTGTTTGTTCAGCGACGGCAGGACTCCTGCCTAGGTGTGAGGGACACCTCGGGATTCTCCTCGAGTCTTGGCATGGCAATTGCGACGCGTCTCCACGTGAGGCGGGAGACCCAGGGTCCCTTTCCACGTGCCACAGGGATCCTGGGACTCCTATACATTTTCAAGATGAGTCAGGCTTCGTCTCCTTTGGAAGCTTTGTTCTGCGCTGACCTCTCGAGTTTTCAAAGGATGTGAGGCCTCCGGTCGCGATGAGGCGGAGAACTAGGTCTTTCTCTGTGGTCTCCACAGGGGATTCAGACATCCCTTCGTCTTGGGAGATGCAAGACGAGCCTACATTCAATTCACTGCAGGGATATCCGGCCTTACTTCGAGTCAGAGCATCTCGGTGTCCATTCCACTTGAGGCCACAAACTCAGGGTCCCTCTCACATACCTGTAGCTGAGAGAAGCCTCCTCTTGAGGTGCTTGTGGAAAGTTGGTATTCCTCTTGAGTCGAAGCCAGGGAAAAGCTCTCATCTCGAGTTGATTTGGGGTCCACGGAGCCCTTTCGTGTTGCTCCAGTGACCTCAGGATCCCTCTAGATTTAAGACAGTCATCTTGGGGTTTCTCTGGAGTGCCATCAAGGAAATCAAGGCTCCTTTCACGTTTGATGTGGAACACGGAATTGCTCTGCACGCAGTGCAGGGGAATCGGCCTCATCTCGCGGCGAGCTGGAAGTCTCATGGTTTTTCTCGAGTTGTGGCCGGAACCGGGGGTATATTCTCGAGTTACGACGGGGAGGGCCCTTCCAGACACGTGTTTGTTCAGCGACGTCAGGACTCCTGCCTAGGTGCGAGGGACACCTCGGGATTCTCCTCGAGTCTTGGCATGGCAATTGGGACGCGTCTCCACGTGAGGCGGGAGCCCCAGGGTCCCTTTCCACGTGCCACAGGGATCCTGGGACTCCTATCCATTTTCAAGAGGAGTGAGGCATCGTCTCCTTTGGAAGCATTGATCTCCGCAGACCTCTCGAGTTTTCAAAGGATGTGAGGCGTCCGGTTGCGATGAGGCGGAGAACTAGGTCTTTCTCTGTGGTCTCCACAGGGTATTCAGACATCCCTTCGTCTTGGGAGATCCAAGACGAGCCTGCATTCAATTCACTGTTGGGATATCCGGCCTTACTTTGAGTCAGAGCATGTCAGTGTACATATCACTTGAGGCCACAAATTCAGGGTCCCTCTCAGATACCTGTAGCTGAGAGAAGCCTCCTCTTGAGGGGCTTGTGGAAAGTTGGTATTCCTCTTTAGTCGAAGCCAGGGACTAAGCTCTCATCTCGAGTTGATTTGGGGTCCATGGAGCCCTTTCGTGTTGCTCCAGTGACCTCAGGATCCCTCTAGCCTTGAGACAGTGATCTTGGGTTTTCTCTGGAGTGCCATCAAGGAAATCAAGGCTCCTTTCTCGTTTGATGTGGAACACGGAATTGCTCTGCACGCAGTGCAGGGGAATCGGGCTTCATCTCGCGGCGCGGGGGAAGTCTCACGGTTTTTCTCCAGTTGCGGTCGGAACCTGGGGTATATTCTCGAGTTACGACGGGGAGGGCCCTTCCAGACACGTGTTTGTTCAGCGACGTCAGGACTCCTGCCTAGGTGCGAGGACACCTCGGGATTCTCCTCGAGTCTTGGCATGGCAATTGGGACGCATCTCCACGTGAGGCGGGAGACCCAGTGTCCCTTTCCACGTGCCACACGGCTCCTGGGACTCCTATCCATTTTCAAGAGGAGTCAGGCATCGTCTCCTTTGGAAGCATTGATCTCCGCGAACCTCTCGAGTTTTCAAAGGATGTGAGGACTCTGGTCGCGATGAGGCAGAGAATTAGGTCTTCCTCTGTCGTTTCAACAGGGGATTCAGACATCCCTTCGTCTTGAGAAATGCAAGACGAGCCTGCATTCAATTCACTGCAGGGATATCCGGCCTTAATTCGAGTCAGAGCATCTCGGTGTCCATTCCACTTGAGGCCACAAACTCAGGGTCCCTCTCACATACCTGTAGCTGAGAGAAGCCTCCTCTTGAGGTGTTTGTGGAAAGTTGCTATTCCTCTTGAGTCGAAGCCAGGGACTAAGCTCTCATCTTGAGTTGATTTGGGGTCCACGGAGCCATTTCGTGTTGCTCCAGTGACCTCAGGATCCCTCTAGACTTGAGACAGTGATTTTGGGTTTTCTCTGGAGTGCCATCAAGAAAATCAAGGCTCCTTTCACGTTTGATGTGGAACACGGAATTGCTCTGCACACATTGCCGGGGAATCGGGCCTCATCTCGCCGTGAGGGGGAAGTCTCATGGTTTTTCTCGATTTGCGGCCGGAACCTGGTGTATATTCTCGAGTTACGACTGGGAGGGCAATTCCAGATATTTATTTGTTCAGCAACGTCAGGACACCTGCCTATGTGCGAGGGACACCTCGGGATTCTCCTCGAGTCTTGGCATGGCAATTGGGACGCGTCTCCACGTGAGGCGGGAGACCCAGCGTCCCTTTCCACATGCCACATGGATCCTGGGACTCCTATCCATTTTCAAGAGGAGTCAGGCATCGTCTCCTTTGGAAGCATTGATCTCTGCGGACCTCTCGAATTTTCAAAGGATGTGAGGCCTCCGGTCGCGATGAGGCGGAGAACTAGGTCTTTCTCTCTGGTCTCCACAGGGGATGCAGACATCCCTTTGTCTTGGGAGATGCAAGACGAGCCTGCATTCAAATCACTGCAGGGATATCCGGCCTTACTTCGAGTCAGAGCATCTCGGTGTCCATTCCACTTGAGGCCACAAACTCAGGGTCCCTCTCACATACCTGTACCTGAGAGAAGCCTCCCCTGAGGTGCTTGTGGAAAGTTGGTATTCCTCTTGAGTCGAAGACAGGGACTAACCTCTCATCTCGATGTGATTTGCGTCTGCACAGCCCTTTCGTGTTGATACAGTGACCTCAGGATCCCTCTAGACTTGAGACAGTGATCTTGGGTTTTCTCTGGAGTGCCATCAAGGAAATCAAGGCTCTTTTCACGTTTGATGTGGGATACGGAATTGCTCTGCACGCAGTGTAGCGGAATCGGGACTCATCTCCTGGCGAGGGGGAAGTCTCACGGTTTTTCTCTAGTTGCGGCCGGAACCTGGGGTATATTCTCGAGTTACGTTGGGGAGGGCCCTTCCAGACACGTGTTTGTTCAGCGACGTCAGGACTCCTGCCTAGGTGCGAGGGACACCTCTGTATTCTCCTCGAGTCTTGGCATGGCAATTGGGACGCGTCTCCACGTGAGGCGGGAGACCCAGGGTCCCTTTCCACGTGCCACAGTTATCTTGGGACTCCTATCCATTTTCAAGAGGAGTCAGGCATCGTCTCCTTTGGAAGCATTGATCTCCGCGGACCTCTCGAGTTTTCAAACGATGTGAGGCCTCCGGTCGCGATGAGGCGGAGAACTAGGTCTTTCTCTGTGGACTCCACAGGGGATTCAGACATCCCTTCGTCTTGGGAGATTCAAGACGAGCCTGCTTTCAATTCACTGCAGGGATATCCGGCCTTACTTCGAGTCAGAGCATCTCGGTGTCCATTCCACCTGAGGCCACAAACTCAGGGTCCCTCTCACATACCTGTAGCTGAGAGAAGCATCCTCTTGAGGTGCTTGTGGAAAGTTGGTATGCCTCTTGAGTCGAAGCCAGGGACTAAGCTCTCATCTCGAGTTGATTTGGTGTCCACGGAGCCCTTTCGTGTTGCTCCAGTGACCTCGGGATCCCTCTAGACTTGAGACAGTGATCTTGGGTTTTCTCTGGAGTGCCATCAAGGAAATCAAGGCTCCTTTCACGTTTGATGCGGAACACGGAATTGCTCTGCATGCAGTGCAGGGAAATCGGGCCTCATCTCGCGGCGAGGTGAAAGTCTCATGGCTTTTCTCGAGTTGTGGCCGGAACCTGGGGTATATTCTCGAGTTACGACGGGGAAGACCCTTCCAGACACGTGTTTGCTCAGCGACGTCAGGACTCCTGTCTAGGTGCGAGGGACACCTCGGGATTCTCCTCGAGTCTTGGCATGGCAATTGGGACGCGTCTCCACGTGAGGCGGGAGACCCAGGGTCCCTTTCCACGTGCCACAGGGATCCTGGGACTCCGATCCATTTGCAAGAGGAGTCAGGCATCGTCTCCTTTGGAAGCATTGATCTCCGTGGACCTCTCGAGTTTTCAAAGGATGTTAGGCCTCCGGTCGCGATGAGGCAGAGAACTAGGTCTTTCTCTGTGGTCTCCACAGGGGATTCAGACATCCCTTCGTCTTGGAGATGCAAGACGAGCCTGCATTCAATTCACTGCAGGGATATCTGGCCTTACTTCAATTCAGAGCATCTCGGTGTCCATTCCACTTGAGGCCACAAACTCAGGGTCCCTCTCACATACCTGTAGCTGAGAGAAGCCTCCTCTTGAGGTGCTTGTGGAAAGTTGGTATTCCTCTTGAGTCGAAGCCAGGGACTAAGCTCTCATCTCGAGTTGATTTGGGGTCCTTGGAGCCCTTTCCTGTTGCTACAGTGTCCTCAGGATCCCTCTAGACTTGAGACAGTGTTCTTGGGTTTTCTCAGGAGTGCCATCAATAAAATCAAGGCTCCGTTCACGTTTGATCTCGATCACGGAATTGTGCTGCACGCAGTGCAGGGGAATCGGGCCTCATCTCGCGGCGAGGGCTAAGTCTCATGGTTTCCCTCGAGTTGTGGCCGGATCCTGGGGTATATTCTCGAGTTATGACGGGGAGGCCCCTTCCAGACACGTATTTGTTCAGCGACGTCAGGACTCCTGCCTAGGTGAGAGGGACACCTCGGGATTCTCCTCCAGTCTTGGCATGGAAATTGGGACGCATCTCCACGTGAGGCGGAAGACCCAGTGTCCCTTTCCACGTGCCACAGGGATCCTGGGACTCCTATCCACTTTCAAGAGGAGTCAGGCATCATCTCCTTTGGAAGCATTGATCTCCTCGGACCTCTCGAGTTTTCAAATGATGTGAGGCCTCCGTTCGCTTTGAGGCGGAGGACTAGGTCTTTCTCTGTGGTCTCCACAGGGGATTCAGACATCCCTTCGTCTTGGGAGATGCAAGACGAGCCTGCATTCAATTCACTGCAGGGATATCCGGCCTTACTTCGAGTCAGAGCATCTCGGTGTCCATTCCACTTGAGGCCACAAACTCAGGGTCCCTCTCACATACCTGTAGCTCAGAGAAGCCTCCTCTTGAGGTGCTTGTGGAAAGTTGGTATTCCCCTTGAGTCGAAGCCAGGGACTAAGCTCTCATCTCGAGTTGATTTGGGGTCCACGGATCCCTTTCGTCTTGCTCCAGTGACCTCAGGATCCCTCTAGACTTGAGCCAGTGATCTTGGGTTTTCTCTGTAGTGCCATCAAGGAAATCAAAGCTCCTTTCACGTTTGATGTGGAACACGGAATTGCTCTGCACACATTGCAGGGGAATCGGGCCTCATCTCGCCGTAAGGGGGAAGTCTCATGGTTTTTCTCGATTTGCGGCCGGAACCTGGGGTATATTCTCGAGTTACGACTGGGAGGGCAATTCCAGATATTTATTTGTTCAGCAACGTCAGGACACCTGCCTAGGTGCGAGGGACACCTCGGGATTCTCCTCGAGTCTTGGCATGGCAATTGGGACGCGTCTCCACGTGAGGCGGGAGACCCAGCGTCCCTTTCCACGTGCCACAGGGATCCTGGGACTCCTATCCATTTTCAAGAGGAGTCAGGCATCGTCTCCTTTGGAAGCATTGATCTCCGCGGACCCCTCGAATTTTCAAAGGATGTGAGGCCTCCGGTCGCGATGAGGTGGAGAACTAGGTCTATCTCTCTGGTCTCCACAGGGGATGCAGACATCCCTTTGTCTTGGGAGATGCAAGACGAGCCTGCATTCAAATCACTGCAGGGATATCCGGCCTTACTTCGAGTCAGAGCATCTCGGTGTCCATTCCACTTGAGGCCACAATCTCAGGGTCCCTCTCACATACCTGTAGCTGAGAGAAGCCTCCCCTGAGGTGCTTGTGGAAAGTTGGTATTCCTCTTGAGTCGAAGCCAGGGACTAACCTCTCATCTCGATGTGATTTGGGTCTGCACAGCCCTTTCGTGTTGATACAGTGACCTCAGGATCCCTCTAGACTTGAGACAGTGATCTTGGGTTTTCTCTGGAGTGCCATCAAGGAAATCAAGGCTCTTTTCACGTTTGATGTGGGATACGGAATTGCTCTGCACGCAGTGTAGTGGAATCGGGACTCATCTCCTGGCGAGGGGGAAGTCTCACGGTTTTTCTCTAGTTGCGGCCTGAACCTGGGGTATATTCTCGAGTTACGTCGGGGAGGGCGCTTCCAGACACGTGTTTGTTCAGCGACGTCAGGACTCCTGCCTAGGTGCGAGGGACACCTCTGTATTCTCCTCGAGTCTTGGCATGGCAATTGGGACGCGTCTCCACGTGAGGCGGGAGACCCAGGGTCCCTTTCCACGTGCCACAGGCATCGTGGGACTCCTATCCATTTTCAAGAGGGGTCAGGCATCGTCTCCTTTGGAAGCATTGATCTCCGCGGACCTCTCGAGTTTTCAAACGATGTGAGGCCTCCGGTCGCGATGAGGCGGAGAACTAGGTCTTTCTCTGTGGACGCCACAGTGGATTCAGACATCCCTTCGTCTTGGGAGATTCAAGACGAGCCTGCTTTCAATTCACTGCAGGGATATCCGGCCTTACTTCGAGTCAGAGCATCTCGGTGTCCATTCCACCTGAGGCCACAAACTCAGGGTCCCTCTCACATACCTGTAGCTGAGAGAAGCATCCTCTTGAGGTGCTTGTGGAAAGTTGGCATGCCTCTTGAGTCGAAGCCAGGGACTAAGCTCTCATCTCGAGTTGATTTCGTGTCCACGGAGCCCTTTCGTGTTGCTCCAGTGACCTCGGGATCCCTCTAGACTTGAGACACTGATCTTGGGTTTTCTCTGGAGTGCCATCAAGGAAATCAAGGCTCCTTTCACATTTGATGTGGAACACGGAATTGCTCTGCATGCAGTGCAGGGAAATCGTGCCTCATCTCGCGGTGAGGTGAAAGTCTCATGGCTTTTCTCGAGTTGTGGCCGGAACCTGGGGTATATTCTCGAGTTACGACGGGGAGGGCCCTTCCAGACACGTGTTTGTTAAGCGATGTCAGGACTCCTGCCTAGGTGCGAGGGAAACCTCGGGATTCTCGTCGAGTCTTGGCATGGCAACAGGGACGCGTCTCCACGTGAGGCGGGAGACCCAGGGTCCCTTTCCACGTGCCACAGGGATCTTGGGAATCCTATCCATTTTCAAGAGGAGTCAGGCATCTTCTCCTTTGGAAGCATTGTTCTCCGCGGACCTCTCGAGTTTTCAAATGATATGAGGCCTCCGGTCGCGATGAGGCGGAGAACTAGGTCTTTCTCTGTCGTCTCCACAGGGGATGCAGACATCCCTTCGTCTTGGGAGATGCAAGATGAGCCTGCATTCAATTCAATGCAGTGATATCCGGCCTTACTTCGAGTCAGAGCATCTCGGTGTCCATTCCACTTGAGGCCAAAAACTCAGGGTCCCTCTCACATACCTATAGCTGAGAGAAGCCTCCTCTTGAGGTGCTTGTGGAAAGTTGGTATGCCTCTTGAGTCGAAGCCAGGGACTAAGCTCTCATCTCGAGTTGATTTGGGGTCCAGGAGATGTTTCGTGTTGCTATAGTGACCTCAGGATCCCTCTAGACTTGAGAGAGTAATCTTGGGTTTTCTCTGGAGTGCCATCAAGGAAATCAAGGCTCCTTTCACGTTTGATGTGGAACACGGAATTGCTCTGCACGCAGTGCAGGGGAATCGGGCTTCATCTAGCGGCAAGGGGGAAGTCTCCTGGTATTTCTCGAGTTGCGGCCGGAACCTGGGGTATATTCTCGAGTTAAGACGGGGAGGACCCTTCCAGACACGTGTTTGCTCAGCGACGTCAGGACTCCTGTCTAGGTGCGAGGGACACCTCGGGATTCTCCTCGAGTCTTGGCATGGCAATTGGTACGCGTCTCCACGTGAGGCGGGAGACCCAGGGTCCCTTTCCACGTGTCATAGATATCCTGGGACTCCGATCCATTTGCAAGAGGAGTCAGGCATCGTCTCCTTTGGAAGCATTGATCTCCGTGGACCTCTCGAGTTTTCAAAGGATGTTAGGCCTCCGGTCGCGATGAGGCAGAGAACTAGGTCTTTCTCTGTGGTCTCCACAGGGGATTCAGACATCCCTTCGTCTTGGAGATGCAAGACGAGCCTGCATTCAATTCACTGCAGGGATATCTGGCCTTACTTCAATTCAGAGCATCTCGGTGTCCATTCCACTTGAGGCCACAAACTCAGGGTCCCTCTCACATACCTGTAGCTGAGAGAAGCCTCCTCTTGAGGTGCTTGTGGAAAGTTGGTATTCCTCTTGAGTCGAAGCCAGGGACTAAGCTCTCATCTCGAGTTGATTTGGGGTCCTTGGAGCCCTTTCCTGTTGCTACAGTGTCCTCAGGATCCCTCTAGACTTGAAACAGTGTTCTTGGGTTTTCTCAGGAGTGCCATCAATAAAATCAAGGCTCCGTTCACGTTTGATCTCGATCACGGAATTGTGCTGCACGCAGTGCAGGGGAATCGGGCCTCATCTCGCGGCGAGGGCTAAGTCTCATGGTTTCCCTCGAGTTGTGGCCGGATCCTGGGGTATATTCTCGAGTTTTGACGGGGAGGCCCCTTCCAGACACGTATTTGTTCAGCGACGTCAGGACTCCTGCCTAGGTGAGAGGGACACCTCGGGATTCTCCTCCAGTCTTGGCATGGAAATTGGGACGCATCTCCACGTGAGGCGGAAGACCCAGTGTCCCTTTCCACGTGCCACAGGGATCCTGGGACTCCTATCCACTTTCAAGAGGAGTCAGGCATCATCTCCTTTGGAAGCATTGATCTCCTCGGACCTCTCGAGTTTTCAAATGATGTGAGGCCTCCGTTCGCTTTGAGGCGGAGGACTAGGTCTTTCTCTGTGGTCTCCACAGGGGATTCAGACATCCCTTCGTCTTGGGAGATGCAAGACGAGCCTGCATTCAATTCACTGCAGGGATATCCGGCCTTACTTCGAGTCAGAGCATCTCGGTGTCCATTCCACTTGAGGCCACAAACTCAGGGTCCCTCTCACATACCTGTAGCTCAGAGAAGCCTCCTCTTGAGGTGCTTGTGGAAAGTTGGTATTCCCCTTGAGTCGAAGCCAGGGACTAAGCTCTCATCTCGAGTTGATTTGGGGTCCACGGATCCCTTTCGTCTTGCTCCAGTGACCTCAGGATCCCTCTAGACTTGAGCCAGTGATCTTGGGTTTTCTCTGTAGTGCCATCAAGGAAATCAAAGCTCCTTTCACGTTTGATGTGGAACACGGAATTGCTCTGCACACATTGCAGGGGAATCGGGCCTCATCTCGCCGTAAGGGGGAAGTCTCATGGTTTTTCTCGATTTGCGGCCGGAACCTGGGGTATATTCTCGAGTTACGACTGGGAGGGCAATTCCAGATATTTATTTGTTCAGCAACGTCAGGACACCTGCCTAGGTGCGAGGGACACCTCGGGATTCTCCTCGAGTCTTGGCATGGCAATTGGGACGCGTCTCCACGTGAGGCGGGAGACCCAGCGTCCCTTTCCACGTGCCACAGGGATCCTGGGACTCCTATCCATTTTCAAGAGGAGTCAGGCATCGTCTCCTTTGGAAGCATTGATCTCCGCGGACCCCTCGAATTTTCAAAGGATGTGAGGCCTCCGGTCGCGATGAGGTGGAGAACTAGGTCTATCTCTCTGGTCTCCACAGGGGATGCAGACATCCCTTTGTCTTGGGAGATGCAAGACGAGCCTGCATTCAAATCACTGCAGGGATATCCGGCCTTACTTCGAGTCAGAGCATCTCGGTGTCCATTCCACTTGAGGCCACAATCTCAGGGTCCCTCTCACATACCTGTAGCTGAGAGAAGCCTCCCCTGAGGTGCTTGTGGAAAGTTGGTATTCCTCTTGAGTCGAAGCCAGGGACTAACCTCTCATCTCGATGTGATTTGGGTCTGCACAGCCCTTTCGTGTTGATACAGTGACCTCAGGATCCCTCTAGACTTGAGACAGTGATCTTGGGTTTTCTCTGGAGTGCCATCAAGGAAATCAAGGCTCTTTTCACGTTTGATGTGGGATACGGAATTGCTCTGCACGCAGTGTAGCGGAATCGGGACTCATCTCCTGGCGAGGGGGAAGTCTCACGGTTTTTCTCTAGTTGCGGCCTGAACCTGGGGTATATTCTCGAGTTACGTCGGGGAGGGCGCTTCCAGACACGTGTTTGTTCAGCGACGTCAGGACTCCTGCCTAGGTGCGAGGGACACCTCTGTATTCTCCTCGAGTCTTGGCATGGCAATTGGGACGCGTCTCCACGTGAGGCGGGAGACCCAGGGTCCCTTTCCACGTGCCACAGGCATCGTGGGACTCCTATCCATTTTCAAGAGGAGTCAGGCATCGTCTCCTTTGGAAGCATTGATCTCCGCGGACCTCTCGAGTTTTCAAACGATGTGAGGCCTCCGGTCGCGATGAGGCGGAGAACTAGGTCTTTCTCTGTGGACGCCACAGTGGATTCAGACATCCCTTCGTCTTGGGAGATTCAAGACGAGCCTGCTTTCAATTCACTGCAGGGATATCCGGCCTTACTTCGAGTCAGAGCATCTCGGTGTCCATTCCACCTGAGGCCACAAACTCAGGGTCCCTCTCACATACCTGTAGCTGAGAGAAGCATCCTCTTGAGGTGCTTGTGGAAAGTTGGCATGCCTCTTGAGTCGAAGCCAGGGACTAAGCTCTCATCTCGAGTTGATTTGGTGTCCACGGAGCCCTTTCGTGTTGCTCCAGTGACCTCGGGATCCCTCTAGACTTGAGACAGTGATCTTGGGTTTTCTCTGGAGTGCCATCAAGGAAATCAAGGCTCCTTTCACATTTGATGTGGAACACGGAATTGCTCTGCATGCAGTGCAGGGAAATCGTGCCTCATCTCGCGGTGAGGTGAAAGTCTCATGGCTTTTCTCGAGTTGTGGCCGGAACCTGGGGTATATTCTCGAGTTACGACGGGGAGGGCCCTTCCAGACACGTGTTTGTTAAGCGATGTCAGGACTCCTGCCTAGGTGCGAGGGAAACCTCGGGATTCTCGTCGAGTCTTGGCATGGCAACAGGGACGCGTCTCCACGTGAGGCGGGAGACCCAGGGTCCCTTTCCACGTGCCACAGGGATCTTGGGAATCCTATCCATTTTCAAGAGGAGTCAGGCATCTTCTCCTTTGGAAGCATTGTTCTCCGCGGACCTCTCGAGTTTTCAAATGATATGAGGCCTCCGGTCGCGATGAGGCGGAGAACTAGGTCTTTCTCTGTCGTCTCCACAGGGGATGCAGACATCCCTTCGTCTTGGGAGATGCAAGATGAGCCTGCATTCAATTCAATGCAGTGATATCCCGCCTTACTTCGAGTCAGAGCATCTCGGTGTCCATTCCACTTGAGGCCAAAAACTCAGGGTCCCTCTCACATACCTATAGCTGAGAGAAGCCTCCTCTTGAGGTGCTTGTGGAAAGTTGGTATGCCTCTTGAGTCGAAGCCAGGGACTAAGCTCTCATCTCGAGTTGATTTGGGGTCCAGGAGATGTTTCGTGTTGCTATAGTGACCTCAGGATCCCTCTAGACTTGAGAGAGTAATCTTGGGTTTTCTCTGGAGTGCCATCAAGGAAATCAAGGCTCCTTTCACGTTTGATGTGGAACACGGAATTGCTCTGCACGCAGTGCAGGGGAATCGGGCTTCATCTAGCGGCAAGGGGGAAGTCTCCTGGTATTTCTCGAGTTGCGGCCGGAACCTGGGGTATATTCTCGAGTTAAGACGGGGAGGACCCTTCCAGACACGTGTTTGCTCAGCGACGTCAGGACTCCTGTCTAGGTGCGAGGGACACCTCGGGATTCTCCTCGAGTCTTGGCATGGCAATTGGGACGCGTCTCCACGTGAGGCGGGAGACCCAGTGTCCCTTTCCACGTGCCACAGGGATCCTGGGACTCCGATCCATTTGCAAGAGGAGTCAGGCATCGTCTCCTTTGGAAGCATTGATCTCCGCGGACCTCTCGAGTTTTCAAAGGATGTGAGGCCTCCGGTCGCGATGAGGCAGAGAACTAGGTCTTTCTCTGTGGTCTCCACAGGGGATTCAGACATCCCTTCGTCTTGGAGATGCAAGACGAGCCTGCGTTCAATTCACTGCAGGGATATCCGGCCTTACTTCGAGTCAGAGCATCTCGGTGTCCATTCCACTTGAGGCCACAAACTCAGGGTCCCTCTCACATACCTGTAGCTGAGAGAAGCCTCCTCTTGAGGTGCTTGTGGAAAGTTGGTATTCCTCTTGAGTCGAAGCCAGGGACTAAGCTCTCATCTCGAGTTGATTTGGGGTCCTTGGAGCCCTTTCCTGTTGCTACAGTGTCCTCAGGATCCCTCTAGACTTGAGACAGTGTTCTTGGGTTTTCTCAGGAGTGCCATCAATAAAATCAAGGCTCCTTTCACGTTTGATCTCGATCACGGAATTGTGCTGCACGCAGTGCAGGGGAATCGGGCCTCATCTTGCGGCGAGGGCTAAGTCTCATGGTTTCCCTCGAGTTGTGGCCGGAACCTGGGGTATATTCTCGAGTTATGACGGGGAGGCCCCTTCCAGACACGTGTTTGTTCAGCGACGTCAGGACTCCTGCCTAGGTGCGAGGGAAACCTCGGGATTCTCCTCGAGTCTTGGCATGGCAATGGGACGCGTCTCCACGTGAGGCGGGAGAAACAGGGTCCCTTTCCACGTGCCACAGGGATCCTGGGACTCCTATCTATTTTCAAGAGGCGCCAGGCATTGTCTCCTTTGGAAGCATTGATCTCCGCGGACCTTTCGAGTTTTCAAAGGATGTCAGGCCTCCGGTCGCATTGAGGCGGAGGACTAGGTCTTTCTCTGTGGTCTCCACAGGGGATTCAGACAACCCTTCGTCTTGGGAGATGGAAGACGAGCCTGCATTCAATTCACTGCAGGGATATCCGGCTTTACTTTGAGACAGAGCATCTCGGTGTCCATTCCACTTGAGGCCACAAACTCAGGGTCCCTCTCACCTACCTGTAGCTGAGAGAAGCCTCCTCTTGAGGTGCTTGTGGAAAGTTGGTATTCCTCTTGAGTCGAAGCCAGGGCCTAAGCTCTCATCTCGAGTTGATTTGGGGTCCACGGAGCCCTTTCGTGTTGCTACAGTGACCTCAGGATCCCTCTAGACTAGAGCCAGTGATCTTGGGTTTCCTCTGGAGTGCCATCAAGGAAATCAAGGCTCCTTTCAGGTTTGATGTGGAACACGGAATTGCTCTGCACGCAGTGCAGGGGAATCGGGCCTCATCTCGCGGCGACGGGGAAGTCTCATGGTTATTCTCGAGTTGCAGCCGGAACCTGGGGTATATTCTCGAGTTACGACGGGGAGGGCCCTTCCAGACACGTGTTTGTTCAGCAACGTCATGACTCCTGCCTAGGTGCGAGGGACACCTCGGGATTCTCCTGGAGTCTTGGCATGACAATTGGGACTCGTCTCCACGTGTGGCGGGAGACCCAGGGTCCCTTTCCACGTGCCACAGGGATCCTGGGACTCCTATCCATTTTCAAGAGGAGTCAGGCATCGGCTCCTTTGGAAGCATTGATCTCTGCGGACCTCTAGAGTTTTCAAAGGATGTGAGGCCTCTGCTCGTGATGAAGCAGAGAACTAGGTCTTTCTCTGTGGTCTCCACAGGGGATTCAGACATCCCTTCGTCTTGGGAGATGCAAGACGAGCCTGCATTCAATTCACTGTTGGGATATCCGGCCTTACTTTGAGTCAGAACATGTCAGTGTCCATATCACTTGAGGCCACAAATTCAGGGTCCCTCTCAGATACCTGTAGCTGAGAGAAGCCTCCTCTTGAGGGGCTTGTGGAAAGTTGGTATTCCTCTTGAGTCGAAGCCAGGGACTAAGCTCTCATCTCGAGTTAATTTTTGGTCCACGGAGCCCTTTCTTTTTGCTACAGTGACCTCAGTATCCCTCTAGACTTGAGACAGTGATCTTGGGTTTTGTCTGGAGTGCCATCAAGGAAATCAAGGCTCCTTTCACGTTTGATGTGGAACACGGAATTGCTCTGCACGCAGTGCAGGGGAATCGGGCCTCATGTTGCGCCGAGGAGGAAGTCTCATGATTTTTCTCTAGTTGCGGCCGGAACCTGGGTTATATTCTCGAATTACGACGGGGAGGGCCCTTCCAGACACGTGTTTGTTCAGCGACGTCATGACTCCTGCCTAGGGGCGAGGGACACCTCGGGATTCTCCTCGAGTCTTGGCATGGCAATTGGGACGCATCTCCACGTGAGGCGGGAGACCCAGCGTCCCTTTCCACGTGCCACAGGGATCCTGGGACTCCTATGCATTTTCAAGAGGAGACAGGCATCGTCTCCTTCGGAAGCATTGATCTTCGCAGTCCTCTCGAGTTTTCAAAGGATGTGAGGCCTCCCGTCGCGATGAGGCGGAGAACTAGGTCTTTCTCTGTGTTCTCCAAAGGGGATTCAGACATCCATTCATCTTGGGAGATGCAAGACGAGCCTGCATTCAATACACTGCAGGGATATCCGGCCTTACTTCGAGTCAGAGCATTTCGGTGTCCATTCCACTTGAGGCCATAAACTCAGGGACCCTCTCACATACCTGTAGCTGAGAGAAGCCTCCTCTTGAGGTGCTTGTGGAAAGTTGGTATTCCTCTTCAGTCGAAGCCAGGGACTAAGCTCTCATCTCGAGTTGATTTGGGGTCCACGCAGCTCTTTCGTGTTGCTCCAGTGACCTCAGGATCCCTCTAGACTTGAGACAGTGATCTTGGGTTTTCTCTGGAGTTGCATCAAGGAAATCAACGCTCCTTTCAGGTTTGATGTGGAACACGGAATTGCTCTGCAGGCAGTGCAGGGGAATCGGGCCTCATCCCGCGACGAGGGGGAAGTCTCATGGTTTTTCTCGAGTTGTGGCCGGAACCTGGGGTATATTCTCGAGTTACGACGGGGAGGGCCCTTACAGACACGTGTTTGTTCAGCGACGTCGGTACTCCTGCCTTGGTGCGAGGGACACCTCGGGATTCTCCTCGAGTCTTGGCATGGCAATTGGGACGCGTCTCCACGTGAGGCGGGAGACCCAGAGTCCCTTTCCACGTGCCACAGGGATCCTGGGACCCCTATCCATTTTCAAGAGGAGTCAGGCATCGTCTCCTTTGGAAGCCTTGATCTCCGCGGACCTCTCGAGTTTTCAAAGGATTAGAGGCCTCCGGTCGCGATGAGGCGGAGAACTAGGTTTTCTCTGTGGTCTCCACAGTGGATTCAGACATCCCTTCGTCTTGGGAGATGCAAGACGAGCCTGCATTCTATTCACAGCAGGGATATCCCGCCTTACTTCGAGTCAGAGCATCACAGTGTCCATTGCACTTGAGGCCACAAACTCAGGGTTTCTCTCACATACCTGTATCTCAGAGAAGCCTCCACTTGAGTTGCTTGTGGAAAGTTGGTATTCCTCCTGAGTAGAAGCCAGGGACGAAGCTCTCATCTCGAGTTGATTTGGGGTCCACGGAGCCCTTTCGTGTTGCTACAGTGACCTCAGGATCCCTCTAGACTTGAGACAGTGGTCTTGGGTTTTCTTTGGAGTGCCATCAAGGAAATCAAGTCTAGTTTAACGTCTGATGTGGAACACGGAGTTGCTCTGCACGCAGTGCAGGAAATTAGGGCCTCATCTCACGGCGAGGGGGAGGTCTCATGGTTTTTCTCGAGTTGCGGCCGGAACCTGGGGTATATTCTCGAGTTACGACGGGGAGGGCCCTTCCAGACACGTGTCCGTTCAGAGACGTCAGGACTCCTGCCTAGGTTCGAGGGACACCTCGGGATTCTCCTCTAGTCTTGGCATGGCAATTGGGACGCGTCTCCACGTGAGGCTGGAGACCCATGTTCCCTTTCCACGTGCCACAGGGATCCTGGGACTCCTATCCATTTTCAAGAGGAGTCAGGCAATGTCTCCTTTGGAAGCATTGATCTCCGCGGACCTCTCGAGTTTTCAAAGGATGTGAGGCCTCCGGTCGCGATGAGTCGGAGAACTAGGTCTTTCTCTGTGGTCTCCACAGGGGATTTAGATATCCCTTCGTCTTGGGAGATGCAAGACGAGCCGGCATTCAATTCACTGCAGGGATATCTGGCCTTATGTCGAGTCAGAACATCTCGGTGTCCATTCCACTTGAGGCCACTTACTCAGGGTCCCTCTCACATACCTGTAGCTGAGAGAAGCCTCCTCTTGAGGTGCTTGTGGAAAGTTGGTATTCCTCTTGAGTCGAAGCTAGGGACTAAGCTCTCATCTCGAGTTGATTTGGGGTCCACGGAGCCCTTCTTTGTTGCTCCAGTGACCTCAGGATCCCTCTAGACTTGAGACAGTGATCTTGGGTTTTCTCTGGAGTGCCATCAAGGAAATCAAGGCTCCTTTCACGTTTGATGTGGAACACGGAATTGCTCTGCACGCAGTGCAGGGGAATCGGGCCTCATCTCGCGGCGAGGGGATAGTCTCATGGTTTTTCTCGAGTTGCGGCCGGAACCTGGGGTATATTCTCGAGTTACGACGGGGAGGGCCCTTCCAGACTTGTGTTTGTTCAGCGACGTCAGGATTCCTGCCTAGGTGCGAGGGACAGCTCGGGATTCCCTTCGATTCTTGGCGTGGTAATTGGGACACGTCTCTATGTGAGGCGGGAGACCCAGGGTCCATTTCCACGTGCCACAGGGATCCTGGGACTCCTATCCATTGTCAAGAGGAGTCAGGCATCGTCTCCTTTGGAAGCATTGATCTCCGCATACCTTTCATGGATGTGAGGACTCCGGTCGCGATGAGGCGGAGGACCAGGTCTTTCTCTGTGGTCTCCACAGCGGATTCAGACATCCCTTCGTCTTGGGAGATGCAAGACGAGCCTGGATTCAATTCACTGCAGGGATATCCGGCCTTACTTCGAGTCAGAGCATCTCGGTGTCCATTCCACTTGAGGCCACAAACTCAGGGTCCCTCTCACATACCTGTAGCTGAGAGAAGCCTCCTCTTGAGGTGCTTGTGGAAAGTTGGTATTCCTCTTGAGTCGAAGCCAGGGACTAAGCTCTCATCTCGAGTTGATTTGGGGTCCACGGAGCCCTTCCGTGTTGCTACAGTCACCTCAGGATCCCTCTAGACTTGAGACAGTTATCTTGGGTTTTCTCTGGAGTGCGATCAAGGAAATCAAGGCTCCTTTCACGTTTGATGTGGAACACGGAATTGCTCTGCAGGCAGTGCAGGGGAATCCGGCCTCATCTCGCGGCGAGGGGGAAGTCTCATGGTTTTTCTCGAGGTGCGGCCGGAACCTGGGGTATATTCTCGAGTTACGATGGGGAGGGCCCTTCCAGACACGTGTTGTTCAGCGACGTCAGGACTCCTGCCTAGGTGCGAGGGACACCTCGGTATTCTCCTCGAGTCTTGGCATGGCAATTTGGACGCGTCTCCACGTGAGGCGGGAGGCCCAGAGTCCCTTTCCACGTGTCATAGATATCCTGGGACTCCTATCCATTTTCAAGAGGAGTCAGGCATCGTCTCCTTCGGAAGCATTGATCTCCGCGGACCTCTCGAGTTTTCAAAGGATATGAGGCCTCCGGTCGCGATGACGCGGAGAACTAGATCTTTCTCTGTGGTCTCCACAGGGGATTCAGACATCCCTTCGTCTTGGGAGATGCAAGACGAGCCTGCATTCAATTCACTGCAGGGATATCCGGCCTTACTTCGAGTCAGAGCATCTCGGTGTCCATTCCACTTGAGGCCACAAACTCAGGGTCCCTCTCACATACCTGTAGCTGAGAGAAGCCTCCTCTTGAGTTGCTTGTGAAAAGTTGGTATTCCTGTTGAGTCGAAGCCAGGGACTAAGCTCTCATCTCGAGTTGATTTGGGGTCCACGGAGCCCTTTCTTGTTGCTACAGTGACCTCAGGATCCCTCTAGACTTGAGACAGTGATCTTGGGTTTTCTCTGGAGTGCCATCAAGGAAATCAAGGCTCCTTTCACGTTTGATGAGGAACACGGAATTGCTCTGCACGCAGTGCAGGGGAATCGGGCCTCATCTCGCGGCGAGGGGGAAGTCTCATGGTTTTTCTCGAGTTGCGGCTGGAACCTGGGATATATTCTCGAGTTACGACGGGGAGGGCCCTTCCAGACACGTGTTTGTTCAGCGACGTCAGGACTCCGGCCTAGGTGCGAGGGACACCTCGGGATTCTCCTCGAGTCTTGGCATGGCAATTGGGACGCGTCTCCACGTGAGGCGGGAGACCCAGGGTCCCTTTCCACGTGACACAGGGATCGTGGGACTCCTATCCATTTTCAAGAGGAGTCAGGCATCGTCTCCTTTGGAAGCATTGATCTCCGCATACCTTTCGAATTTTCAAAGGATGTGAGGCCTCCGGTCGCGATGAGGCGGAGGACCAGGTCTTTCTCTGTGGTCTCCACAGCGGATTCAGACATCCCTTCGTCTTGGGAGATGCAAGACAAGCCTGCATTCAATTCACTGCAGGGATATCCGGCCTTACTTCTAGTCAGAGCATCTCGGTGTCCATTCCACTTGAGGCCACAAACTCAGGGTCCCTCTCACATACCTGTAGCTGAGACAAGCCTCCTCTTTAGGTGTTTGTGGAAAGTTGGTATTCCTCTTGAGTCGAAGCCAGGGACTAAGATCTCATCTCGAGTTGATTTGGGGTCCACGGAGCCCTTTCGTGTTGCTCCAGTGACGTCAGGATCCCTCTAGACTTGAGACAGTGATGTTGGGTTTTCTCTGGAGTGCCATCAAGGAAATCAAGGCTCCTTTCACGTTTGATGTGGAACACGGAATTTCTCTGCATGCAGTGCAGGGGAATCGGGCCTCATCTCGCGGCGAGATGGAAATCTCATGGTTTTTCTCGAGTTGCGGCCGGAACCTGATTTATATTTTCGAGTTACGACGGGGAGGGCCCTTCCAGAAACGTGTTTGTTCAGCGACGTCAGGACTCTTGTCTAGGTGCGAGGGACACCTCGGTATTCTCCTCGAGTCTTGGCATGGCAATTGGGACGCGTCTCCACGTGAGGCGGGAGACCCAGGGTCCCTTTCCACGTGCCACAGGGATCCTGGGACTCCTATCCATTTTCAAGAGGAGTCAGGCATCGTCTCCTTTGGAAGCCTAGATCTCAGCGGACCTCTCGAGTTTTCAAAGGATGTGATGCCTCCGTTCGCGATGAGGCGGAGAACTAGGTCTTTCTCTGTGGTCTCCACAGGGGATTCAGACATTCCTCTTCTTGGGAGATGCAAGACGAGCCTGCATTCAATTCACTGCAGGGATATCCGGCCTTACTTCGAGTCAGAGCATCACGGTGTCCATTCTACTTGAGGCCACAAACTCAGGGTCCCTCGCACATACCTGTAGCTGACAGAAACCGCCTCTTGAGGTGCATGTGGAAAGTTGGTATTCGTCTTGAATCGAAGCCAGGGACTAAGCTCTCATCTCGACTTGATTTGGGGTCCACGGAGACCTTTCTTGTTGCTACAGTGACCTCAGGATCCCTCTAGACTTGAGACAGTGATCTTGGGTTTTCTCTGGAGTGCCATCAAGGAAATCAAGGCTCCTTTCACGTTTGATGTGGAACACGGAATTGCTCTGCATGCAGTGCAGGTAAATCGGGCCTCATCTCGTGGCGAGGGGGAAGTCTCATGGTTTTTCTCGAGTTGCGGCAGGAACCCGGGGTATATTCTCGAGTTACGCCGGGGAGGGAACTTCCAGACACGTGTTTGTTCAGTGACGTCTGGACTCCTGCCTAGGTGTGAGGGACACCTCGGGATTATCCTCGAGTCTTGGCATGGCAATTGGGACGCGTCTCCACGTGAGGCGGGAGACCCAGGGTCCCTTGCCACGTGCCACGCGGATCCTGGGACTCCTATCCATTTTCAAGAGGAGTCAGGCATAGTCTCCTTTGGAATCATTGACCTCCGCGGACCTCTCAAGTTTTCAAAGGATGTGAGGCCTCCGGTCGCGATGAGGCGGAGATCTAGGTCTTTCTCAGTGGTCTCCACAGGGCATTCAGACATCCCTTCGTCTTGGGAGATGCAAGACGAGCCTGCATTCAATTCACTGCAGGGATATCCAGCCTTACTTCGAGTCAGAGCTTCTCGGTGTCCATTCCACTTGAATCCCCAACTCAGGGCCCTCTCACATAACTTTATCTGAGAGAAGCCTCCTCTTGAGGTGCTTGTGGAAAGTTGCTATTCCTATAGAGTCGAAGCCAGTGACTAAGCTCTCATCACGAGTTGATTTGGGGTCCATGGACCCATTTCGTGTTGCTACAGTGACCTCAGGATCTCTCTAGACTTGAGACAGTGATCTCGGGTTTTCTCTGGAGTGCCATCAAGGAAATCAAGGCTCCTTTCACGTTTGATGTGGAACACGCAATTGCTCTGCACGCAGTGCAGCCGAATCGGGCCTCATCTCGCGGCGAGGGGGAAGTCTCATGGTTTTTCTCGAGTTGCGGCCGGAACCTGGGGTATATTCTCGAGTTACGACGGGGAGGTCTGTTCCAGACACGTGTTTGTTCAGCGACGTCAGGACTCCTGCGTCGGTGCGAGGGACACCTCGGGATTCTCCTCGAGTCTTGGCATGGCAATTGGGACGCGTCTCCACGTGAGGCGGGAGACCCAGGTTCCCTTTCCATGTGCCACAGGGATCCTGGGACTCCTATCCATTTTCAAGAGGAGTCAGGCATCGTCTCCTTCGGAAGCATTGATCTCCGCACACCTCTCGAGTTCTCAAAGGATGTGAGGCCTCAATTCGGGATGAGGCGGAGAACTAGGTCTTTCTCTGTGGTCTCCACAGTGGATTCAGACATCCCTTCCTCTTGGGAGATGCAAAACGAGCCTGCGTTCCATTCACTGCAGGGATATCCGGCCTTACTTCGAGTCAGAGCATCACGCTATCCATTCGACTTGAGGCCACCAGCTCAGGGTCCCTCTCACATACCTGAAGGTGACAGAAGCCTCCTCTTGAGGTGCTTGTGGAAAGTTGGTATTCCTCTTGAGTCGAAGGCAGGGACGAAGCTCTCATCTCGAGTTGTTTGCGGCACACGAAGCCCTTTCGTGTTGCTACAGTGACCTCAGGATCCCTCTAGACTTGAGACAGTGATTTGGGTTTTCTCTGGAGTGCCATCAAGGAAATCAAGGCTCCTTTCACGTTTGATGTGGAAAACGGAATTGCTCTGCATGCAGTGCAGGGGATTCGGGCCTCATCTCGCGGCGAGATGGAAATCGCATGGTTTTTCTCGAGTTGCGGCCCGAACCTGGGGTATATTCTCGAGTTACGACGGGGAGGGCCCTTCCAGACACGTGTTTGTTCAGCGACGTCAGGACTCCTGCCTAGGTGCGAGGGACACCTCGGGATTCTCCTCGAGTCTTGGCATGGCAATTGGGACGCGTCTCCACGTGAGGCGGGAGACTCAGGGTCCCTTTCCACGTGCCACAGGGATCCTGGGACTCCTATCCATTTTCAAGAGGAGTCAGGCATCGTCTCCTTTGGAAGCATTGATCTCTGCGGACCTCTCGAGTTTTCTAAGGATGTGTGGCCTCCGGTCGCGATGAGGCGGAGAACTAGTTCTTTCTCTGTG
The DNA here is from genome assembly GCF_033118175.1 of Dama dama. Taxonomy (NCBI): domain Eukaryota; kingdom Metazoa; phylum Chordata; class Mammalia; order Artiodactyla; family Cervidae; genus Dama; species Dama dama. Next base: position 2,847,705 of record NW_026870879.1, on the reverse strand, counting down.
GTCTCCACAGGGGATTCTGACATTCCTTCTTCTTGGGAGATGCAAGACGAGCCTGCATTCAATTCACTGCAGGGATATCCGGCCTTACTTTGAGTCAGAGCATCTCGGTGTCCATTCTACTTGAGGCCACAAACTCAGGGTCCCTCGCACATACCTGTAGCTGACAGAAACCGCCTCTTGAGGTGCATGTGGAAAATTGGTATTCGTCTTGAATCGAAGCCAGGGACTAAGCTCTCATCTCGACTTGATTTGGGGTCCACGGAGACCTTTCTTGTTGCTACAGTGACCTCAGGATCCCTCTAGACTTGAGACAGTGATCTTGGGTTTTCTCTGGAGTGCCATCAAGGAAATCAAGGCTCCTTTCACGTTTGATGTGGAACACGGAATTGCTCTGCATGCAGTGCAGGTAAATCGGGCCTCATCTCGTGGCGAGGGGGAAGTCTCATGGTTTTTCTCGAGTTGCGGCAGGAACCCGGGGTATATTCTCGAGTTACGACGGGGAGGGCCCTTCCAGACACGTGTTTGTTCAGTGACGTCTGGACTCCTGCCTAGGTGTGAGGGACACCTCGGGATTATTCTCGAGTCTTGGCATGGCAATTGGGACGCGTCTCCACGTGAGGCGGGAGACCCAGGGTCCCTTTCCACGTGCCACGCGGATCCTGGGACTCCTATCCATTTTCAAGAGGAGTCAGGCATAGTCTCCTTTGGAAGCATTGACCTCCGCGGACCTCTCAAGTTTTCAAAGGATGTGAGGCCTCCGGTCGCGATGAGGCGGAGATCTAGGTCTTTCTCTGTGGTCTCCACAGGGCATTCAGACATCCCTTCGTCTTGGGAGATGCAAGACGAGCCTGCATTCAATTCACTGCAGGGATATCCAGCCTTACTTCGAGTCAGAGCTTCTCGGTGTCCATTCCACTTGAATCCCCAACTCAGGGCCCTCTCACATAACTTTATCTGAGAGAAGCCTCCTCTTGAGGTGCTTGTGGAAAGTTGCTATTCCTATAGAGTTGAAGCCAGTGACTAAGCTCTCATCACGAGTTGATTTGGGGTCCATGGACCCATTTCGTGTTGCTACAGTGACCTCAGGATCCCTCTAGACTTGAGACAGTGATCTCGGGTTTTCTCTGGAGTGCCATCAAGGAAATCAAGGCTCCTTTCACGTTTGATGTGGAACACGGAATTGCTCTGCACGCAGTGCAGGGGAATCGGGCCTCATCTCGCGGCGAGGGGGAAGTCTCATGGTTTTTCTCGAGTTGCGGCCGGAACCTGGGGTATATTCTCGAGTTACGACGGGGAGGTCCGTTCCAGACACGTGTTTGTTCAGCGACGTCAGGACTCCTGCGTCGGTGCGAGGGACACCTCGGGATTCTCCTCGAGTCTTGGCATGGCAATTGGGACGCGTCTCCACGTGAGGCGGGAGATCCAGGGTCCCTTTCCATGTGCCACAGGGATCCTGGGACTCCTATCCATTTTCAAGAGGAGTCAGGCATCGTCTCCTTTGGAAGCATTGATCTCCGCTGACCTCTCGAGTTCTCAAAGGATGTGAGGACTCACGTTGCGATGAGGCGGAGAACAATGTCTTTCTCTATGGTCTCCACAGGGGATTCATACATCCCTTCTTCTTAGGAGATGCAAGACGAGCCTGCATTCAATTCACTGCAGGGATATCCGGCCTTTATTCGAATCAGTGCATCTCGGTGTCCATTACATTTGAGGCCACACACTCAGGGTCCCTCTCACATAAATGTAGCTGAGAGAAACCTCATCTTGAGGTGCTTGTGGAAAGTTGGTATTCCTCTTGAGTCGAAGCCAGGGAGTAAGCTCTCATCTCGAGTTGATTTGGGGTCCACGGAGCTCTTTCGTGTTGCTACAGTGACCTCAGGATCCCTCTAGACTTGAGACAGTGATCTTGGATTTTCTCTGGAGTGCCATCAAGGAAATCAAGGCTCCTTTCACGTTTGATGTGGAACACGCAATTGCTCTGCACGCAGTGCAGCGGAATCGGGCCTCATCTCGCAGCGAGGGGCAATTCTCATGGTTTTTGTCGAGTTGCGGCCGGAACCTGGGGTATGTTCTCGAGTTACGACGGGGAGGGCCCTTCCAGACACCTGTTTGTTCAGCGACGTCAGGACTCCTGCCTAGGTGCGAGGCACAACTCGGGATTCTCCTCGAGTCTTGGCATGGCAATTGGGACGCGTCTCCACGTGAGGCGGGAGACCCAGGGTCCCTTTCCACGTGCCACAGGGATCCTGGGACCCCTTTCCATTTTCAAGAGGAGTCAGGCATCGTCTCCTTTGGAAGCATTGATCTCCGCACACCTCTCGAGGTTTCAAAGGATGTGAGGCCTCAATTCTGATGAGGCGGAGAACTAGGTCTTTCTCTGTGGTCTCCACAGTGGATTCAGACATCCCTTCCTCTTGGGAGATGCAAAACGAGCCTGCATTCAATTCACTGCAGGGATATCCGGCCTTACTTCGAGTCAGAGCATCACGCTATCCATTCGACTTGAGGCCACCAGCTCAGGGTCCCTCTCACATACCTGAAGGTGACAGAAGCCTCCTCTTGAGGTGCTTGTGGAAAGTTGGTATTCCTCTTGAGTCGAAGGCAGGGACGAAGCTCTCATCTCGAGTTGTTTGCGGCACACGAAGCCCTTTCGTGTTGCTACAGTGACCTCAGGATCCCTCTAGAATTGAGACAGTGATTTGGGTTTTCTCTGGAGTGCCATCAAGGTAATCAAGGCTCCTTTCACGTTTGATGTGGAACACGCAATTGCTTTGCTCGCAGTGCAGGGGAATCGGACCTCATCTTGCCGCGAGGGGGAAGTCTCATGGTTTTTCTCGAGTTGCGGCCGGAACCTGGGGTATATTCTGGAGTTACGACGGGGAGGGCCCTTCCAGACATGTGTTTGTTCAGCGACGTCAGGACTCCTGCCTAGGTGCGAGGGACAACTCGGGATTCTCCTCGAGTCTTGGCATGGCAATTGGGACCCGTCTCCACGTGAGGCGGGAGACCCAGGGTCCCTTTCCCCGTGCCACAAGGATCCTGGGACACCTATCCATTTTCAAGAGGAGTCAGGCATTCTCCTTTGGAAGCATTGATCTCCGCGGAACTCTCGAGTTTTCAAAGGATGTGAGGCGTCCTGATTGCGATGAGGCGGAGAACGAGGTCTTTCTCTGTGGTCTCCACAGGGGATTCAGACATCCCTTCGTCTTGGGAGATGCAAGACGAGCCTGCATTCAATTCACTGCAGGGATATCTGGCCTTACTTCGAGTCAGAGCATCTCCGTGTCCATTCCACTTGATTCCACAAATTCAGGGTCCCTCTCACATACCTGTAGCTGAGAGAAGCCTCCTCTTGAGGTGCTTCTGGAAAGTTGGTATTCCTCTTGAGTCGAAGCCAGGGAACACGCTCTCATCTCGAGTTGATTTGGGGTCCACGGAGCCCTTTCGTGTTGCTACAGTGACCTCAGGATCCCTCTAGACTTGAGACAGTGACCTTGGGTTTTCTCTGGAGTGCCATCAAGGAAATCAAGGCTCCTTTCACTTTTGATGTGGAACACGGAATTGCTCTGCACGCAGTGCAGGGGAATCGGGCCTCATCTCGCGGCGAGGGGGAAGGCTCATGGTTTTTCTCGAGTTGCGCCGGAACCTGGGGTATATTCTCGAGTTGCGACGGGGAGGACCCTTCCAGACACGCATTTGTTCAGCGACGTGAGGACTCCTGCCTAGGTGCGAGGGACAACTCGGGATTCTCCTCGAGTCTTGGCATGGCAATTGGGACGCGTCTCCACGTGAGGCGGGAGACCCAGGGTCCCTTTCCACGTGCCACAGGGATCCTGGGACTCCTATCCATTTTCAAGAGGAGTCAGGCATCGTCTCCTTTGGAAGCCTTGATCTCCGCGGACCTCTCGAGTTTTCAAAGGATTAGAGGCCTCCGGTCGCGATGAGGCGGAGAACTAGGTTTTCTCTGTGGTCTCCACAGTGGATTCAGACATCCCTTCGTCTTGGGAGATGCAAGACGAGCCTGCATTCAATTCACAGCAGGGATATCCGGCCTTACTTCGAGTCAGAGCATCACAGTGTCCATTGCACTTGAGGCCACAAACTCAGGGTTTCTCTCACATACCTGTATCTCAGAGAAGTCTCCTCTTGAGTTGCTTGTGGAAAGTTGGTATTCCTCTAGAGTAGAAGCCAGGGACGAAGCTCTCATCTCGAGTTGATTTGGGGTCCACGGAGCCCTTTCGTGTTGCTACAGTGACCTCAGGATCCCTCTAGACTTCAGACAGTGATCTTGGGTTTTCTTTGGAGTGCCATCAAGGAAATCAAGTCTAGTTTAACGTCTGATGTGGAAGACGGAATTGCTCTGCACGCAGTGCAGGGGAATCGGGCCTCATCTCGCGGCGAGGGGGAAGTCTCATGGTTTTTCTCGAGAAGCGGCTGGAACCTGGGGAATATTCTCGAGTTACGACGGGGAGGGCCCTTCCAGACACGTGTTTGTTCAGCGACGTCAGGACTCCTGCCTAGGTGCGAGGGACACCTCGGTATTCTCCTCGAGTCTTGGCATGGCAATTGGGACGCGTCTCCACGTGAGGCGGGAGACCCAGGGTCCCTTTCCACGTGCCACAGGGATCCTGGGATTCCCATCCATTTTCAAGAGGAGTCAGGCATCGTCTCCTTTGGAAGCTTTTTTCTGCGTGGACCTCTCGAGTTTTCAAAGGATGTGAGGCATCCGGTCCCGATGAGGCCGAGAACTAGGTCTTTCTCTGTGGTCTCCACTGGGGATTCAGACATCCCTTCATCTTGGGAGATGCAAGACGAGCCTGCATTCAATTCACTGCAGGGATATCCGGCCTTACTTCGAGTCAGAGCATCTCGGTGTCCATTCCACTTGAGGCCACAAACTCAGGGTCCCTCTCACATACCTGTAGCTGAGAGAAGCCTCCTCTTGAGGTGCTTGTGGAAAGTTGGTATTCCTCTTGAGTCGAAGCCAGGGGCTAAGCTCTCATCTCGAGTTGATTTGGGGTCCACGGAGCCCTTTCGTGTTGCTCCAGTGACCTCAGGATCCCTCTAGACTTGAGACAGTGATCTTGGGTTTTGTCTGGAGTGCCATCAAGGAAATCAAGGCTCCTTTCACGTTTGATGTGGAACACGCAATTGCTCTGCACGCAGTGCAGGGGAATCGGGCCTCATCTCGCGGCGAGGGGGAAGTCTCATATTTTTTCTCGAGTTGCGGCCGGAACCTGATTTATATTTTCGAGTTACGATGGGGAGGGCCCTTCCAGACACGTGTTTGTTCAGCGACGTCAGGACTCCTGTCTAGGTGCGAGGGACACCTCGGTATTCTCCTCGAGTCTTGGCATGGCAATTGGGACGCGTCTCCACGTGAGGCGGGAGACCCAGGGTCCCTTTCCCCGTGCCACAGGGATCCTGGTATTCCTATCCATTTTCAAGAGGAGTCAGGCATCGTCTCCTTTGGAAGCTTTTTTCTGCGTGGACCTCTCGAGTTTTCAAAGGATGTGAGGCATCCGGTCGCGATGAGGCCGAGAACTAGGTCTTTCTCTGTGGTCTCCACAGGGGATTCAGACATCCCTTCGTCTTGGGAGATGCAAGACGAGCCTGCATTCAATTCACTGCAGGGATATCCGGCCTTACTTCGAGTCAGAGCATCTCGGTGTCCATTCCACTTGAGGCCACAAACTCAGGGTCCCTCTCACATACCTGTAGCTGAGAGAAGCCTCCTCTTGAGGTGCTTGTGGAAAGTTGGTATTCCTCTTGAGTCGAAGCCAGGGAAAAGCTCTCATCTCGAGTTGATTTGGGGTCCACGGAGCCCTTTCGTGTTGCTCCAGTGAACTCAGGATCCCTCTAGACTTGAGACAGTGATCTTGGGTTTTCTCTGGAGTGCCATCAAGGAAATTAAGGCTCCTTTCACTTTTGATGTGGAACACGGAATTGCTCTGCATGCAGTGCAGGGGAATCGGGCCTCATCTCGCGGTGAGGGGGAAGTCTCATGGTTTTTCTCGAGTTGCGGCAGGAACCTGGGGTATATTCTCGAGTTACGACGGGGAGGGCACTTCCAGACAAGTGTTTGTTCAGCGATGTCAGGACTCCTGCCTAGGTGCGAGGGACACCTCGGGATTCTCCTCGAGTCTTGGCATGGCAATTGGGACGCGGCTCCACGTGAGGTGCGAGACCCAGTGTCCCTTTCCACGTGCCACAGGGATCCTGGGACTCCTATCCATTTTCAAGAGGAGTCAGGCATCGTCTCCTTTGGAAGCCTAGATCTCAGCGGACCTCTCGAGTTTTCAAAGGATGTGATGCCTCCGTTCGCGATGAGGCGGAGAACTAGGTCTTTCTCTGTGGTCTCCACAGGGGATTCAGACATTCCTTCTTCTTGGGAGATGCAAGACGAGCCTGCATTCAATTCACTGCAGGGATATCCGGCCTTACTTCGAGTCAGAGCATCACGGTGTCCATTCTACTTGAGGCCACAAACTCAGGGTCCCTCGCACATACCTGTAGCTGACAGAAACCGCCTCTTGAGGTGCATGTGGAAAGTTGGTATTCGTCTTGAATCGAAGCCAGGGACTAAGCTCTCATCTCGACTTGATTTGGGGTCCACGGAGACCTTTCTTGTTGCTACAGTGACCTCAGGATCCCTCTAGACTTGAGACAGTGATCTTGGGTTTTCTCTGGAGTGCCATCAAGGAAATCAAGGCTCCTTTCACGTTTGATGTGGAACACGGAATTGCTCTGCATGCAGTGCAGGTAAATCGGGCCTCATCTCGTGGCGAGGGGGAAGTCTCATGGTTTTTCTCGAGTTGCGGCAGGAACCCGGGGTATATTCTCGAGTTACGACGGGGAGGGCCCTTCCAGACACGTGTTTGTTCAGTGACGTCAGGACTCCTGCCTAGGTGTGAGGGACACCTCGGGATTATCCTCGAGTCTTGGCATGGCAATTGGGACGCGTCTCCACGTGAGGCGGGAGACCCAGGGTCCCTTTCCACGTGCCACGCGGATCCTGGGACTCCTATCCATTTTCAAGACCAGTCAGGCATAGTCTCCTTTGGAAGCATTGACCTCCGCGGACCTCTCAAATTTTCAAAGGATGTGAGGCCTCCGGTCGCGATGAGGCGGAGATCTAGGTCTTTCTCTGTGGTCTCCACAGGGCATTCAGACATCCCTTCGTCTTGGGAGATGCAAGACGAGCCTGCATTCAATTCACTGCAGGGATATCCAGCCTTACTTCGAGTCAGAGCTTCTCGGTGTCCATTCCACTTGAATCCCCAACTCAGGGCCCTCTCACATAACTTTATCTGAGAGAAGCCTCCTCTTGAGGTGCTTGTGGAAAGTTGCTATTCCTATAGAGTCGAAGCCAGTGACTAAGCTCTCATCACGAGTTGATTTGGGGTCCATGGACCCATTTCGTGTTGCTACAGTGACCTCAGGATCCCTCTAGACTTGAGACAGTGATCTCGGGTTTTCTCTGGAGTGCCATCAAGGAAATCAAGGCTCCTTTCACGTTTGATGTGGAACACGGAATTGCTCTGCACGCAGTGCAGGGGAATCGGGCCTCATCTCGCGGCGAGGGGGAAGTCTCATGGTTTTTCTCGAGTTGCGGCCGGAACCTGGGGTATATTCTCGAGTTACGACGGGGAGGTCCGTTCCAGACACGTGTTTGTTCAGCGACGTCAGGACTCCTGCGTCGGTGCGAAGGACACCTCGGGATTCTCCTCGAGTCTTGGCATGGCAATTGGGACGCGTCTCCACGTGAGGCGGGAGATCCAGGGTCCCTTTCCATGTGCCACAGGGATCCTGGGACTCCTATCCATTTTCAAGAGGAGTCAGGCATCGTCTCCTTTGGAAGCATTGATCTCCGCGGACCTCTCGAGTTCTCAAAGGATGTGAGGACTCACGTGGCGATGAGGCGGAGAACAATGTCTTTCTCTATGGTCTCCACAGGGGATTCATACATCCCTTCTTCTTAGGAGATGCAAGACGAGCCTGCATTCAATTCACTGCAGGGATATCCGGCCTTTATTCGAATCAGTGCATCTCGGTGTCCATTACATTTGAGGCCACACACTCAGGGTCCCTCTCACATAAATGTAGCTGAGAGAAACCTCATCTTGAGATGCTTGTGGAAAGTTGGTATTCCTCTTGAGTCGAAGCCAGGGAGTAAGCTCTCATCTCGAGTTGATTTGGGGTCCACGGAGCTCTTTCGTGTTGCTACAGTGACCTCAGGATCCCTCTAGACTTGAGACAGTGATCTTGTATTTTCTCTGGAGTGCCATCAAGGAAATCAAGGCTCCTTTCACGTTTGATGTGGAACACGCAATTGCTCTGCACGCAGTGCAGCGGAATCGGGCCTCATCTCGCGGCGAGGGGGAATTCTCATGCTTTTTGTCGAGTTGCGGCCGGAACCTGGGGTATGTTCTCGAGTTACGACGGGGAGGGCCCTTCCAGACACCTGTTTGTTCAGCGACGTCAGGACTCCTGCCTAGGTGCGAGGCACAACTCGGGATTCTCCTCGAGTCTTGGCATGGCAATTGGGACGCGTCTCCACGTGAGGCGGGAGACCCAGGGTCCCTTTCCACGTGCCACAGGGATCCTGGGACCCCTTTCCATTTTCAAGAGGAGTCAGGCATCGTCTCCTTTGGAAGCATTGATCTCCGCACACCTCTCGAGGTTTCAAAGGATGTGAGGCCTCAATTCGGGATGAGGCGGAGAACTAGGTCTTTCTCTGTGGTCTCCACAGTGGATTCAGACATCCCTTCCTCTTGGGAGATGCAAAACGAGCCTGCATTCAATTCACTGCAGGGATATCTGGCCTTACTTCGAGTCAGAGCATCACGCTATCCATTCGACTTGAGGCCACCAGCTCAGGGTCCCTCTCACATACCTGAAGGTGACAGAAGCCTCCTCTTGAGGTGCTTGTGGAAAGTTCGTATTCCTCTTGAGTCGAAGGCAGGGACGAAGCTCTCATCTCGAGTTGTTTGCGGCACATGAAGCCCTTTCGTGTTGCTACAGTGACCTCAGGATCCCTCTAGAATTGAGACAGTGATTTGGGTTTTCTCTGGAGTGCCATCAAGGTAATCAAGGCTCCTTTCACGTTTGATGTGGAACACGCAATTGCTTTGCTCGCAGTGCAGGGGAATCGGGCCTCATCTTGCCGCGAGGGGGAAGTCTCATGGTTTTTCTCGAGTTGCGGCTGGAACCTGGGGTATATTCTGGAGTTACGACGGGAAGGGGCCTTCCAGACACGTGTTTGTTCAGCGACGTCAGGACACCTGCCTAGGTGCGAGGGACAACTCGGGATTCTCCTCGAGTCTTGGAATGGCAATTGGGACCCGTCTCCACGTGAGGCGGGAGACCCAGGGTCCCTTTCCACGTGCCACAAGGATCCTGGGACACATATCCATTTTCAAGAGTAGTCAGGCATTCTCCTTTGGAAGCATTGATCTCCGCGGAACTCTCGAGTTTTCAAAGGATGTGAGGCGTCCTGATTGCGATGAGGCGGAGAACGAGGTCTTTCTCTGTGGTCTCTACAGGGGATTCAGACATCCCTTCGTCTTGGGAGATGCAAGACGAGCCTGCATTCAATTCACTGCAGGGATATCCGGCCTTACTTCGAGTCAGAGCATCTCGGTGTCCATTCCACTTGAGGCCACAAACTCAGGGTCCCTCTCACATACCTGTAGCTGAGAGAAGCCTCCTCTTGAGGTGCTTATGGAAAGTTGGTATTCCTCTTGAGTCGAAGCCAGGGACTAAGCTCTCATCTCGAGTTCATTTGGGGTCCAAGGGGAAATTTCGTGTTGCTCCATTGACCTCAGCATCCCTCTAGACTTGAGACAGTGATCTTGGGTTTTCTCTGGAGTGCCATCAAGGAAATCAAGGCTCCTTTCACGTTTGATGTGGAACAGGGAATTGCTCTGCACGCAGTCCAGGGGAATCGGGCCTCAACTCGCGGCGAGGGGGAAATCTCATGGTTTTTCTTGAGTTGCGGTCGGAACCTGGGGTATATTCTCGAGTTACCACGGGGAGGGCCCTTCCAGACACGTGTTTGTTCAGCGACGTCAGGACTCCTGCCTAGGGGCGAGGGACACCTCGGAATTCTCCTCGAGTCTTGGCATGGCAATTGGGACGCGTCTCCACGTGAGGCGGGAGACCCAGGGTCCCTTTCCACGTGCCACAGGGATCCTGGGACTCCTATCCATTTTCAAGAGGAGTCAGGCATCGTCTCCTTTGGAAGCATTTATCTCCGCGGACCTCTTGAGTTTTCAAAGGATGTGAGGCCTCCGGTCGCGATGAGGCGGAGAACTAGGTCTTTCTCTGTGGTCTCCACAGGGGATTCAGACATCCCTTCGTCTTGGGCAATGCAAGACGAGCCTGCATTCAATTCACTGCAGGGATATCCGGCCTTACTTCGAGTCAGAGCATCTCGGTGTCCATTCCACTTGAGGCCACAAACTCAGGGTACCTCTCACATACCTGTAGCTGAGAGAAGCCTCGACTTGAGCTGCTTGTGAAAAGTGGGTATTCCTCTTGAGTCGAAGCCAGGGTCTAAGCTCTCATTTCGAGTTGATTTGGGGTCCACGGAGCCCTTTCGTGTTGCTCCAGTGACGTCAGGATCCCTCTAGACTTGAGACAGTGATCTTGGGTTTTCTCTGGAGTGCCATCAAGGAAATCAAGGCTCCTTTCACGTTTGATGTGGAACACGGAATTGCTCTGCATGCAGTGCAGGGGAATCGGGCCTCAACTCGCGGCGAGGGGGAAATCTCATGGTTTTTCTCGAGTTGCGGCCGGAACCTGGGGTATATTCACGAGTTATGATGGGGAGGGCCCTTCCAGACACGTGTTTGTTCAGCGACGTCAGGACTCCTGCCTAGGGGCGAGGGACACCTCGGGATTCTCCTCGAGTCTTGGCATGGCAATTGGGACGCGTCTCCACGTGAGGCGGGAGACCCAGGGTCCCTTTGCACGTGCCACAGGGATCCTGGGCCTCCTATCCATTTTCAAGAGGAGTCAGGCATCGTCTCCTTTGGAAGCATTGATCTCCGCGGACGTCTCGTGTTTTCAAAGGAAGTAAGGCCTCCGGTCGCGTTGAGGCGGAGGACTAGGTCTTTCTCTGTGGTCTCCACAGGGGATTCAGACAACCCTTTGTCTTGGGAGATGCAGACGAGCCTGCATTCAATTCACTGCAGGGATATCCGGCCTTACTTCGAGTCAGAGCATCTCGGTGTCCATTCCACTTGAGGCCACAAACTCAGGGTCCCTCTCACATACCTGTAGCTGAGAGAAGCCTCGACTTGAGGTGCTTGTGAAAAGTGGGTATTCCTCTTGAGTCGAAGCCAGGGTCTAAGCTCTCATTTCGAGTTGATTTGGGGTCCACGGAGCCCTTTCGTGTTGCTCCAGTGACCTCAGGATCCCTCTAGACTTGAGACAGTGATCTTGGGTTTTCTCTGGAGTGCCATCAAGGAAATCAAGGCTCCTTTCACGTTTGATGTGGAACACGGAATTGCTCTGCACGCAGTGCAGGGGAATCGGGCCTCATCTCGCGGCGAGGGGGAAGTCTCATTGTTTTTCTCGAGTTGCGGCCGGAACCTGGGGTATATTCACGAGTTACGACGGGGAGGGCCCTTCCAGACACGTGTTTGTTCAGCGACGTCAGTACTCCTGCCTAGGTGCGAGGGACACCTAGGGATTCTCCTCGAGTCTTGGCATGGCAATGGGGAAGCGTCTCCACGTGAGGCGGGAGACCCAGGGTCCCTTTCCACGTGCCACAGGGATCCTGGGACTCCAATCTATTTTCAAGAGGAGTCAGGCATCGTCTCCTTTGGAAGCATTGGTCTCCGCGGACCTCTCGAATTTTCAAAGGCTGTGAGGCCCCCGGTCGCTATGAGGCGGAGAATTAGGTCTTTCTCTGTGGTCTCCACAGGGGATTCAGACATCCCTTCATCTTGGGAGATGCAACACGAGCCTGCATTCAATTCACTGCAGGGATATGCGGCCTTACTTCGAGTCAGAGCATCTCGGTGTCCATTCCACTTGAGGCCACAAACTCAGGGTCCCTCTCACATACCTGTAGCTGAGAGAAGCCTCCTCTTGAGGTGCTTATGGAAAATAGGTATTCCTCTTGAGTCGAAGCCAGGGACTAAGCTCTCATCTCGAGTTGATTTGGGGTCCAAGGGGAAATTTCGTGTTGCTCCAGTGACCTCAGCATCCCTCTAGACTTGAGACAGTTATCTTGGGTTTTCTCTGGAGTGCCATCAAGGAAATCAAGGCTCCTTTCACGTTTGATGTGGAACACGGAATTGCTCTGCACGCAGTGCAGGGGAATCGGGCCTCAACTCAGGGCGAGGGGGAAATCTCATGGTTTTTCTCGAGTTGCGGACGGAACCTGGGGTATATTCTCGAGTTACGACGGGGAGGGCCCTTCCAGACACGAGTTTGTTCAGCGACGTCAGGACTCCTGCCTAGGTGCGAGGGACACCTCGGGATTCTCCTCGAGTCTTGGCATGGCAATTGGGTCGCGTCTCCACGTGAGGCGGGAGACTCAGGGTCCCTTTCCACGTGCCACAGGGATCCTGGGACTCCTATCCACTTTCAAGAGGAGTCAGGCATCGTCTCCTTTGGAAGCATTGATCTCCGCGGACCTCTTGAGGTTTCAAAGGATGTGAGGCCTCCGGTCGCGATGAGGCGGAGAACTAGGTCTTTCTCTGTGGTCTCCACAGGGGATTCAGACATCCCTTCGTCTTGGGAGATGCAAGACGAGCCTGCATTCAATTCACTGCAGGGATATCCGGCCTTACTTCGAGTCAGAGCATCTCGGTGTCCATTCCACTTGAGGCCACAAACTCAGGGTCCCTCAAATATACCTGTAGCTGAGAGAAGCCTCCTCTTGAGGTCCTTGTGGAAAGTTGGTGTTCCTCTTGAGTCTAAGCCAGGGTCTAAGCTCTCATCTCGAGTTGATTTGGGGTCCACGAAGCCCTTTCCTGTTGGTCCTGTGACCTCAGGATCCCTCTAGACTTGAGACAGTGATCTTGGGTTTTCTCTGGAGTGCCATCAAGGAAATCAAGGCTCCTTTCACGTTTGATGTGGAACACGGAATTGCTCTGCATTCAGTGCAGGGGAATCGGGCCTCAACTTGCGGCGAGGGGGAAATCTCATGGTTTTTCTCGAGTTGCGGCCGGAACCTGGGGTATATTCTCGAGTTACGACGGGGAGGGCCCTTCCAGACACGTGTTTGTTCAGCGACGTCAGGACTCCTGCCTAGGTGCGAGGGACACCTCGGGATTCTCCTCGAGTCTTGGCATGGCAATTTGGACGCGTCTCCACGTGAGGCGGGAGACCCAGGGTCCCTTTCCACGTGCCACAGGGATCCTGGGACTCCTATCCATTTTCAAGAGGAGTCAGGCATCGTCTCCTTTAGAAGCATTGATCTCCGTGGACCTCTCGAAATTTCAAAGGATGTGAGGCCTCGGGTCGCGTTGAGGCGGAGAAGTCGGTCTTTCTCTGAAGTCTCCACAGGGGATTCAGACATCCCTTCGTCTTGGGAGATGCAAGACGAGCCTGCATTCAATTCACTGCAGGGATATCCGGCCTTACTTCGAGTCAGAGCATCTCGGTGTCCTATCCACTTGAGGCCACAAACTCAGGGTCCCTCTCACACACATGTAGCTGAGAGAAGCCTCCTCTTGAGGTGCTTATGGAAAGGTGGTATTCCTCTTGAGTCGAAGCCAGGGACTAAGCTCTCATCTCGAGTTGATTTGGGGTCCACGCAGCCCTTTTGTGTTGCTCCAGTGACCTCAGGATCCCTCTAGACGTTAGACAGTGATCTTGGGTTTTCTCTGGAGTGCCATCAAGGAAATCAAGGCTCCTTTCACGTTTGATGTGGAACACGGAATTGCTCTGCATTCAGTGCAGGGGAATTGGGCCTCAACTCAATGCGAGGGGGAAATCTCATGGTTTTTCTCGAGTTGCGGCCGGAACCTGGGGTATATTCTCGAGTTACGACGTGGAGGGCCCTTCCAGACACGTGTTTGTTCAGTGACGTCAGGACTCCTACCTAGGTGCTAGGGACACCTCGGGATTCTCCTCGAGTCTTGGCATGGCAATTGTGACGCGTCTCCACGGGAGCCGGGAGACCCAGGGTCCCTTTCCACGTGCCACAGGGATCCTGGGACTCCTATCCATTTTCAAGAGGAGTCAGGCATCGTCTCCTTTGGAAGCATTGATCTCCGAGGACCTCTCTAGTTTTCAAAGGATGTGAGGCCTCCGGTCGCGTTGAGGCGGAGGACTAGGTCTTTCTCTGTGGTCTCCACATGGGATTCAGACATCCCTTCGTCTTGGGAGATGCAAGACGAGCCTGCATTCAATTCACTGCAGGGATATCCGGCCTTACTTCGAGTCAGAGCATCTCGGTGTCCTATCCACTTGAGGCCACAATCTCAGGGTCCCTCTCACACACCTGTAGCTGAGAGAAGCCTCCTCTTGAGGTGCTTATGGAAAGTTGGTATTCCTCTTGAGTCGAAGCCAGGGACTAAGCTCTCATCTCGAGTTGATTTGGGGTCCAAGGGGAAATTTCGTGTTGCTCCAGTGACCTCAGGATCCCTCTAGACTTGAGACAGTGATCTTGGGTTTTCTCTGGAGTGCCATCAAGGAAATCAAGGCTCCTTTCACGTTTGATGTGGAACAGGGAATTGCTCTGCACGCAGTCCAGGGGAATCGGGCCTCAACTCAGGGCGAGGGGGAAATCTCATGGTTTTTCTCGAGTTGCGGACGGAACCTGGGGTATATTCTCGAGTTACGACGGGGAGGGCCCTTCCAGACACGAGTTTGTTCAGCGATGTCAGGACTCCTGCCTAGGGGCGAGGGACACCTCGGGATTCTCCTCGAGTCTTGGCATGGCAATTGGGTCGCGTCTCCACGTGAGGCGGGAGACTCAGGGTCCCTTTCCACGTGCCACAGGGATCCTGGGACTCCTATCCACTTTCAAGAGGAGTCAGGCATCGTCTCCTTTGGAAGCATTGATCTCCGCGGACCTCTTGAGGTTTCAAAGGATGTGAGGCCTCCGGTCGCGATGAGGCGGAGAACTAGGTATTTCTCTGTGGTCTCCACAGGGGATTCAGACATCCCTTCGTCTTGGGAGATGCAAGACGAGCCTGCATTCAATTCACTGCAGGGATATCCGGCCTTACTTCGAGTCAGAGCATCTCGGTGTCCATTCCACTTGAGGCCACAAACTCAGGGTCCCTCAAATATACCTGTAGCTGAGAGAAGCCTCCTCTTGAGGTCCTTGTGGAAAGTTGGTGTTCCTCTTGAGTCTAAGCCAGGGTCTAAGCTCTCATCTCGAGTTGATTTGGGGTCCACGAAGCCCTTTCCTGTTGGTCCTGTGACCTCAGGATCCCTCTAGACTTGAGACAGTGATCTTGGGTTTTCTCTGGAGTGCCATCAAGGAAATCAAGGCTCCTTTCACGTTTGATGTGGAACACGGAATTGCTCTGCATTCAGTGCAGGGGAATCGGGCCTCAACTTGCGGCGAGGGGGAAATCTCATGGTTTTTCTCGAGTTGCGGCCGGAACCTGGGGTATATTCTCGAGTTACGACGGGGAGGGCCCTTCCAGACACGTGTTTGTTCAGCGACGTCAGGACTCCTGCCTAGGTGCGAGGGACACCTCGGGATTCTCCTCGAGTTTTGGCATGGCAATTTGGACGCGTCTCCACGTGAGGCGGGAGACCCAGGGTCCCTTTCCACGTGCCACAGGGATCCTGGGACTCCTATCCATTTTCAAGAGGAGTCAGGCATCGTCTCCTTTGGAAGCATTGATCTCCGTGGACCTCTCGAAATTTCAAAGGATGTGAGGCCTCGGGTCGCTTTGAGGCGGAGAAGTCGGTCTTTCTCTGAAGTCTCCACAGGGGATTCAGACATCCCTTCGTCTTGGGAGATGCAAGACGAGCCTGCATTCAATTCACTGCAGGGATATCCGGCCTTACTTCGAGTCAGAGCATCTCGGTGTCCTATCCACTTGAGGCCACAAACTCAGGGTCCCTCTCACACACATGTAGCTGAGAGAAGCCTCCTCTTGAGGTGCTTATGGAAAGGTGGTATTCCTCTTGAGTCGAAGCCAGGGACTAAGCTCTCATCTCGAGTTGATTTGGGGTCCACGCAGCCCTTTTGTGTTGCTCCAGTGACCTCAGGATCCCTCTAGACGTTAGACAGTGATCTTGGGTTTTCTCTGGAGTGCCAATAAGGAAATCAAGGCTCCTTTCACGTTTGATGTGGAACACGGAATTGCTCTGCATTCAGTGCAGGGGAATCGGGCCTCAACTCAATGCGAGGGGGAAATCTCATGGTTTTTCTCGAGTTGCGGCCGGAACCTGGGGTATATTCTCGAGTTACGACGGGGAGGGCCCTTCCAGACACGTGTTTGTTCAGCGACGTCAGGACTCCTACCTAGGTGCGAGGGACATTTCGAGATTCTCCTTGAGTCTTGGCATGGCAATTGGGACACGGCTCCACGTGAGGCGGGAGACCCAGGGTCCCTTTCCTCGTGCCACAGGGATCCTGGGACTCCTATTCATTTTCAAGAAGAGCCAGGCATCGTCTCCTTTGGAAGCATTGATCTCCGCAGACCTCTCGAGTTTTCAAAGGATGTGAGGCCTCCGGTCGCGTTGAGGCGGAGGCCGAGGTCTTTCTCTGTGGTATCCACAGGGGATTCAGACATCCCTTCGTCTTGGGAGATGCAAGACGAGCCTGCATTCAATTCACTGCAGGATATCCGGCCTTACTTTGAGTCAGAGCATCACGGTGTCCATTCCACTTGAGGCCACAAACTCAGGGTCCCTCTCACATACCTGTAGTTGAGAGAAGCCTCCTCTTGAGGTGCTTGTGAAAAGTTGGTATTCCTCTTGAGTAGATGCCATGTACTAAGCTCTCATCTCGAGTTGATTTGGGGTCCACGGAGCCCTTTCTTGTTGCTCCAGTGACCTCAGGATCCCTCTAGACTTGAGACAGTGATCTTGGGTTTTCTCTGGAGTGCCATCAAGGAAATCAAGGCTCCTTTCTCGTTTGATGTGGAACACACAATTGCTCTGCACGCAGTGCACGGGAATCGGGTCTCATCTCGCGGCGAGGGGGAAATCTCATGGATTTCCTCGAGTTGCGGCCGGAACCTGGGGTATATTCTCGAGTTACGACGGGGAGGGCCCGTCCAGACACGTGTTTGTTCAGCGACGTCAGGACTCCTGCCTAGGTGCGAGGGACACCTCGGGATTCTCCTCGAGTCTTCGCATGGCAATTGGCACACGTCTCCACGTGAGGCGGGAGACCCAGTGTGCCTTTCCACGTGCCACAGGGATCCTGGGACTCCTATCCATTTTCAAGAGGAGTCAGGCATTGTCGCCTTTGGAAGCATTGATCTCCGCAGGCCTCTCGAGTTTTCAAAGAATGTGAGGCCTCCGGTCGCGATGAGGCAGAGGACTAGGTCTTTCTCTGTCGTCTCCACAGGGGATTCAGACATCCCTTCGTCTTGGGAGATGCAAGACGAGCCTGCATTCAATTCACTGCAGGCATATCCGGCCTTAATTTGAGTCAGAGCATCTCTGTGTCCATTCCACTTGAGGCCACACACTCAGGGTCCCTCTCACATACCTGTAGCTGAGAGAAGCCTCCTCTTGAGGTGCTTATAGAAAGTTGATATTCCTCTTGAGGTGAAGCCAGGGACTAAGCTCTCATCTCGAGTTGATTTGGGGTCCACGGAGCCCTTTCGTGTTGCTCCAGTGACCTCAGGATCCCTCTAGACTTGAGACAGTGATCTTGGGTTTTCTCTAGAGTGCCATCAAGGAAATCAAGGCTCCTTTCACGTTTGATGTGGAACACGGAATTGCTCTGCATGCAGTGCAGGGGAATCGGGCCTCATCTCGCGGCGAGGGGGAAGTCTCATGGTTTTTCTCGAGTTGCGGCCCGAACCTGGGGTATAGTCTCCAGTTACGACGGGGAGGGCTCTTCGAGACACGTGTTTGTTCAACGACGTCAGGACTCCTGCCTAGGTGCGAGGGACACCTCGGGATTCTCCTCGAGTTTTGGCATGGCAATTGGGACGCGTCTCCTCGTGAGACGGGAGACCCAGTGTCCCTTTCCACATGCCACAGGGATCCTGGGACTCTTATCCATTTTCAAGAGGAGTCAGGCATCGTCTCCTTTGGAAGCATTGATCTCCGCCCACCTCTCGAGTTTTCAAAGGATGTGAGGCCTCCGGTCGCGATGAGGCGGAGGACTAGGTCTTTCTCTGTGGTCTCCACAGGGTATTCAGACATCCCTTCGTCTTGAGAGATGCAAGACGAGCCTGCAATCAATTCACTGCAGGGATATCCGGCCTTACTTCGAGTCAGAGCATCTCGGTGTCCATTCCTCTTGAGGCCACAATTTCAGGGTCCCTCCCACATAACTGTAGCTGAGAGAAGCCTCCTCCTGAGGGGCTTATGGAAAGTTGGTATTCCTCTTGAGTCGAAGCCAGGGACTAAGCACTCATCTCGAGTTGATTTGGGGTCCACGGAGACCTTTCGTGTTGCTCCAGTGAACTCAGGATCCCTCTTGACTTGAGACAATGATCTTGGGTTGTCTCTGGAGTGCCATGAAGGAAATCAAGGCTCGTTTCACATTTAATGTGGAACACGGAATTGCTCTGCAAGCAGTGCAGGGGAATCGGGCCTCATCTCGCGGCGAGGCGAAGTCACATAGTTTTTCTCGAGTTGTGGCCGGAACCTGGGGTATATTCTCGAGTTACGATGGGGAGGGTCCTTCCAGACACGTGTTTGTTCAGCGACGTCAGGACTCCTGCCTAGGTGCAAGGGACACCTCGGGATTCTCCTCGAGTCTTGGCATGGCAATTGGGACGTGTCTCCACGTGAGGCGGGAGACCCAGTTTCCCTTTCAACGTGCCACAGGGATCCTGGGACTCCTATCTATTTTCAAGAGGAGTCACGCATCGTCTCATTTGGAAGCATTGATCTCCGCGGACCTCTCGAGTTTTCAAAGGATGTGAGGTCTCCGGTCGCATTGAGGTGGAGGACTAGGTCTCTCTGTGGTCTCCCCAGGGGATTCAGACATCCCTTCGTCTTGGGAGATGCAAGACGAGCCTGCATTCAATTCACTGCAGGGATATCCGGCCTTACTTCGTGTCAGAGCATCTCGGTGTCCATTCCACTTGAGGCCACAATTTCAGGGTCCCTCTCACATACCTGTAGCTGAGAGAAGCCTCCTCTTGAGGTGCTGGTGGAAAGTTGGTATTCCTCTTCAGTCGAAGCCAGGGACTAAGCTCTCATCTCGAGTTGATTTGGGGTACACGGAGCCCTTTCCTGTTGGTCCAGTGACCTCAGGATCCCTCTAGACTTGAGACAGTGATCTTGGGTTTTCTCTGTAGTGCCATCAAGGAAATCAAGGCTCCTTTCACGTTTGATGTGGAACACGGAATTGCTCTGCACGCAGTGCAGGGGAATCGGGCCTCAACTCGCGGCGAGGGGGAAATCTCATGGTTTTTCTCGAGTTGCGGCCAGAACCAGGGGTATATTCTCGAGTTACGACGGGGAGGGCCCTTCCAGATACGTGTTTTTTCAGCGACGTCAGGACTCCTGCCTAGGTGCGAGGGACCCTCTGGATTCTCCTCGAGTCTTGGCATGGCAATTGGGACGCGTCTCCACTTGAGGCGGGAGACCCAGTGTCCCTTTCCACGTGCCACAGGGATCCTGGGACTCCTATCCATTTTCAAGAGGAGTCAGGCATCGTCTCCTTTGGAAGCATTGATCTCCACAGACATTTCGAGTTTTCAAAGGATGTGAGGCCTCCGGTCGCGTTGAGGCGGAGGACTAGGACATTCTCTGTGGTCTCCACAGGGGATTCAGACATCCCTTCGTCTTGGGAGATGCAAGACGAGCCTGCATTCAATTCAATGCAGGGATATCCAGCCTTACTTCGAGTAGAGCATCTCGGTGTCCTTTCCACTTGAGGCCACAAATTCAGGGTCCCTCCTACATACCTGTAGCTGAGAGAAGCCTCCTCTTGAGGTTCTTGTTGAAACTTGGTATTCCTCTTGAGTCGAAGCCAGGGAATAAGCTCTCATCTCGAGTTGATTTGGGGTCCCCGGAGCCCTTTCATGTTGCTCCAGTGTCCTCAGGATCCCTCTAGACTTGAGACAGTGATCTTGGGTTTTCTCTGGAGTGCCATCAAGGCAATCAAGGCTCCTATCATGTTTGATGTGGAACACAGAAATGCTCTGCACTCAGTGCAGGGGAATGGGGCCTCATCTCGCGGTGAGGGGGAAGTCTCATGGTTTTTCTCGAGTTGCGGCCGGAACCTGGGGTATATTCTCGAGTTACGACGGGGAGGGCCCTTCCAGACACATGTTTGTTCAGCGACGTCAGGACTCCTGGCTAGGGGCGAGGGACACCTCGGGATTCTCCTCGAGTCTTGGCATGGCAATTGGGATGCGTTTCCACGTGAGGCGGGAGACCCAGGGTCCCTTTCCACGTGCCACAGGGATCCTGGGACTCCTATCCATTTTCAAGAGGAGTCAGACATCATCTCCTTCGGAAGTATTGTTCTCTGCGGTCCTCTCGAGTTTTCAAAGGATATGAGGCCTCCGGTTGCGTTGAGGTGGAGGACTAGGTCTTTCTCTGTGGTCTCCACAGGGGATTCAGACAACCCTTCGTCTTGGGAGATGCAAGACGAGGCTGCATTCAGTTCACTGCAGGGATATCCGGCCTTACTTTGAGTCAGAGCATCACGGTGTCCATTCCACTTGAGGCCACAAACTCGGGGTCCCTCAAATATACCTGTAGCTGAGAGAAGCCTCCTCTTGAGGTGCTTGTGGAAAGTTGGTATTCCTCTTGAGTCGAAGCCAGGGAATAAGCTCTCATCTCGAGTTGATTTGGGGTCCACGGAGCCCTTTCCTGTTGGTCCAGTGACCTCAGGATCCCTCTAGACTTGAGACAGTGATCTTGGGTTTTCTCTGGAGTGCCATCAAGGAAATCAAGGCTCCTTTCACGTTTGATGTGGAACATGGAATTGCTCTGCACGCAGTGCAGTGAAATCGGGCCTCATCTCGCGGCAAGGAGGATGTCTCATGGTTTTTCTAAGTAGCGGCCGGAACCTGGGGTATATTCTCGAGTTACGACGCGGAGGGCCCTTCCAGACACGTGTTTGTTCAGCGACGTCAGGACTACTGCCTAGGTGCGAGGGACACCTCGGGATTCTCCTCGAGTCTTGGCATGGCAATTGGGACGCGTCTCCACGTGAGGCGGGAGACCCAGGGTCCCTTTCCACGTGCCACAGGGATCCTGGGACTCCTATCCATTTTCAAGAAGAGTCAGGCCTCTTCTCCTTTGGAAGCATTGATCTCCGCGGACCTCTCGAATTTTCAAAGGATGTGAGGCCTCAGGTCGCGAAGAGGCGGAGAACTAGGTCTTTCTCTGTGGTCTCCACAGGGGATTCAGACAACCCTTCGTCTTGGGAGATGCAAGATGAGCCTGCATTCAATTCACTGCAGGCAAATCCTGCCTTACTTCGAGTCAGAGCATCTCGCTGTCCATTCCACTTTGGCCACAAACTCAGGGTCCCTCTCACATACCTGTAGCTGAGAGAAGCCTCCTCTTGAGGTGCTTGTGAAAAGTGGGTATTCCTCTTGAGTCGAAGCCAGTGACTAAGCTCTCATCTCGAGTTGATTTGGGGTCCACGGAGCCCATTCGTGTTGCTCCAGTGACCTCAGGATCCCTCTAGACTTGAGACAGTGATCTTGGGTTTTCTCTGGAGTGCCATCAAGGAAATCAAGGCTCCTTTCACGTTGGATGTGGAACACGGAATTGCTCTGCACGCAGTGCACGGGAATCGGGTCTCATCTCGCGGCGAGGGGGAAGTCTCATGGATTTCCTCGAGTTGCGGCCGGAACCTGGGGTATATTCTCGAGTTACGACGGGGAGGGCCCTTCCAGACACGTGTTTGTTCAGCGACGTCAGGACTCCTGCCTAGGTTCGAGGGACACCTCGGGATTCTCCTCGAGTCTTCGCATGGCAATTGGCACACGTCTCCACGTGAGGCGGGAGACCCAGGGTGCCTTTCCACGTGCCACAGGGATCCTGGGACTCCTATCCATTTTCAAGAGGAGTCAGGCATTGTCGCCTTTGGAAGCATTGATCTCCGCAGGCCTCTCGAGTTTTCAAAGAATGTGAGGCCTCCGGTCGCGATGAGGCAGAGGACTAGGTCTTTCTCTGTCGTCTCCACAGGGGATTCAGACATCCCTTCGTCTTGGGAGATCCAAGACGAGCCTGCATTCAATTCACTGCAGGCATATCCGGCCTTAATTTGAGTCAGAGCATCTCTGTGTCCATTAAACTTGAGGCCACACACTCAGGGTCCCTCTCACATACCTGTAGCTGAGAGAAGCCTCCTCTTGAGGTGCTTATAGAAAGTTGGTATTCCTCTTGAGGTGAAGCCAGGGACTAAGCTCTCATCTCGAGTTGATTTGGGGTCCACGGAGCCCTTTCGTGTTGCTCCAGTGACCTCAGGATCCCTCTAGGCTTGAGACAGTGATCTTGGGTTTTCTCTAGAGTGCCATCAAGGAAATCAAGGCTCCTTTCACGTTTGATGTGGAACACGAAATTGCTCTGCATGCAGTGCAGGGGAATCGGGCCTCATCTCGCGGCGAGGGGGAAGTCTCATGGTTTTTCTCGAGTTGTGGCCCGAACCTGGGGTATAGTCTCCAGTTACGACGGGGAGGGCTCTTCGAGACACGTGTTTGTTCAACGACGTCAGGACTCCTCCCTAGGTGCGAGGGACACCTCGGGATTCTCCTCGAGTTTTGGCATGGCAATTGGGACGCGTCTCCTCGTGAGACGGGAGACCCAGTGTCCCTTTCCACATGCCACAGGGATCCTGGGACTCTTATCCATTTTCAAGAGGAGTCAGGCATCGTCTCCTTTGGAAGCATTGATCTCTGCCCACCTCTCGAGTTTTCAAAGGATGTGAGGCCTCCGGTCGCGATGAGGCGGAGGACTAGGTCTTTCTCTGTGGTCTCCACAGGGTATTCAGACATCCCTTCGTCTTGAGAGATGCAAGACGAGCCTGCATTCAATTCACTGCAGGGATATCCGGCCTTACTTCGAGTCAGAGCATCTCAGTGTCCATTCCTCTTGAGGCCACAAATTCAGGGTCCCTCCCACATAACTGTAGCTGAGAGAAGCCTCCTCCTGAGGGGCTTATGGAAAGTTGGTATTCCTCTTGAGTCGAAGCCAGGGACTAAGCACTCATCTCGAGTTGATTTGGGGTCCACGGAGACCTTTCGTGTTGCTCCAGTGACCTCAGGATCCCTCTAGACTTGAGACAATGATCTTGGGTTGTCTCTGGAGTGCCATCAAGGAAATCAAGGCTCGTTTCACATTTAATGTGGAACACGGAATTGCTCTGCACGCAGTGCAGGGGAATCGGGCCTCATCTCGCGGCGAGGCGAAGTCTCATGGTTTTTCTCGAGTTGTGGCCGGAACCTGGGGTATATTCTCGAGTTACGATGGGGAGGGCCCTTCCAGACACGTGTTTGTTCAGCGACGTCAGGACTCCTGCCTAGGTGCAAGGGACACCTCGGGATTCTCCTCGAGTCTTGGCATGGCAATTGGGACGTGTCTCCACGTGAGGCGGGAGACCCAGTTTCCCTTTCAACGTGCCACAGGGATCCTGGGACTCCTATCTATTTTCAAGAGGAGTCAGGCATCGTCTCATTTGGAAGCATTGATCTCCGCGGACCTCTCGAGTTTTCAAAGGATGTGAGGTCTCCGGTCGCATTGAGGTGGAGGACTAGGTCTCTCTGTGGTCTCCCCAGGGGATTCAGACATCCCTTCGTCTTGGGAGATGCAAGACGAGCCTGCATTCAATTCACTGCAGGGATATCCGGCCTTACTTCGTGTCAGAGCATCTCGGTGTCCATTCCACTTGAGGCCACAAAATCAGGGTCCCTCTCACATACCTGTAGCTGAGAGAAGCCTCCTCTTGAGGTGCTGGTGGAAAGTTGGTATTCCTCTTGAGTCGAAGCCAGGGACTAAGCTCTCATCTCGAGTTGATTTGGGGTACACGGAGCCCTTTCCTGTTGGTCCAGTGACCTCAGGATCCCTCTAGACTTGAGACAGTGATCTTGGGTTTTCTCTGTAGTGCCATCAAGGAAATCAAGGCTCCTTTCACGTTTGATGTGGAACACGGAATTGCTCTGCACGCAGTGTAGGGGAATCGGGCCTCAACTCGCGGCGAGGGGGAAATCTCATGGTTTTTCTCGAGTTGCGGCCAGAACCAGGGGTATATTCTCGAGTTACGACGGGGAGGGCCCTTCCAGATACGTGTTTTTTCAGCGACGTCAGGACTCCTGCCTAGGTGCGAGGGACACCTCGGGATTCTCCTCGAGTCTTGGCATGGCAATTGGGACGTGTCTCCACTTGAGGCGGGAGACCCAGGGTCCCTTTCCACGTGCCACAGGGATCCTGGGACTCCTATCCATTTTCAAGAGGAGTCAGGCATCGTCTCCTTTGGAAGTATTGATCTCCACAGACATCTCGAGTTTTCAAAGGATGTGAGGCCTCCGGTCGCGTTGAGGCGGAGGACTAGGACATTCTCTGTGGTCTCCACAGGGGATTCAGACATCCCTTCGTCTTGGGAGATGCAAGACGAGCCTGCATTCAATTCACTGCAGGGATATCCAGCCTTACTTCGAGTAGAGCATCTCGGTGTCCTTTCCACTTGAGGCCACAAACTCAGGGTCCCTCCTACATACCTGTAGCTGAGAGAAGCCTCCTCTTGAGGTTCTTGTGGAAACTTGGTATTCCTCTTGAGTCGAAGCCAGGGAATAAGCTCTCATCTCGAGTTGATTTGGGGTCCCCGGAGCCCTTTCATGTTGCTCCAGTGTCCTCAGGATCCCTCTAGACTTGAGACAGTGATCTTGGGTTTTCTCTGGAGTGCCATCAAGGCAATCAAGGCTCCTATCATGTTTGATGTGGAACACAGAATTGCTCTGCACTCAGTGCAGGGGAATCGGGCCTCATCTCGCGGCGAGGGGGAAGTCTCATGGTTTTTCTCGAGTTGCGGCCGGAACCTGGGGTATATTCTCGAGTTACGACGGGGAGGGCCCTTCCAGACACATGTTTGTTCAGCGACGTCAGGACTCCTGCCTAGGGGCGAGGGACACCTCGGGATTCTCCTCGAGTCTTGGCATGGCAATTGGGATGCGTTTCCACGTGAGGCGGGAGACCCAGGGTCCCTTTCCACGTGCCACAGGGATCCTGGGACTCCTATCCATTTTCAAGAGGAGTCAGACATCGTCTCCTTCGGAAGTATTGTTCTCCGCGGTCCTCTCGAGTTTTCAAAGGATATGAGGCCTCCGGTTGCGTTGAGGTGGAGGACTAGGTCTTTCTCTGTGGTCTCCACAGGGGATTCAGACAACCCTTCGTCTTGGGAGATGCAAGACGAGGCTGCATTCAGTTCACTGCAGGGATATCCGGCCTTACTTTGAGTCAGAGCATCACGATGTCCATTCCACTTGAGGCCACAAACTCGGGGTCCCTCAAATATACCTGTAGCTGAGAGAAGCCTCCTCTTGAGGTGCTTGTGGAAAGTTGGTTTTCCTCTTGAGTCGAAGCCAGGGACTAAGCTCTCATCTCGAGTTGATTTGGGGTCCACGGAGCCCTTTCCTGTTAGTCCAGTGACCTCAGGATCCCTCTAGACTTGAGACAGTGATCTTGGGTTTTCTCTGGAGTGCCATCAAGGAAATCAAGGCTCCTTTCACGTTTGATGTGGAACATGGAATTGCTCTGCACGCAGTGCAGGGAAATCGGGCCTCATCTCGCGGCAAGGAGGATGTCTCATGGTTTTTCTAAGTAGCGGCCGGAACCTGGGGTATATTCTCGAGTTACGACGCGGAGGGCCCTTCCAGACACGTCTTTGTTCAGCGACGTCAGGACTACTGCCTAGGTGCGAGGGACACCTCGGGATTCTCCTCGAGTCTTGGCATGGCAATTGGGACGCGTCTCCACGTGAGGCGGGAGACCCAGGGTCCCTTTCCACGTGCCACAGGGATCCTGGGACTCCTATCCATTTTCAAGAAGAGTCAGGCGTCTTCTCCTTTGGAAGCATTGATCTCCGCGGACCTCTCGAATTTTCAAAGGATGTGAGGCCTCAGGTCGCGAAGAGGCGGAGAACTAGGTCTTTCTCTGTGGTCTCCACAGGGGATTCAGACAACCCTTCGTCTTGGGAGATGCAAGACGAGCCTGCATTCACTTCCCTGCAGGGATATCCGGCCTTACTTCGAGTCAGAGCATCTCGGTGTCCATTACACTTGAGGCCACAAACTCAGGGTCCCTCTCACATACCTGTAGCTGAGAGAAGCCTCCTCTTGAGGTGCTTGTGAAAAGTTGTTATTCCTCTTGATTCGAAGCCAGGGACTAAGCTCTCATCTCGAGTTGATTTGGGGTCCACGGAGCCCTTTCGTGTTGCTCCAGTGACCTCAGGATCCCTCTAGACTTGAGACAGTGATTTTGGGAATTCTCTGGAGTGCCATCAAGGAAATCAAGGCTCCTTTCACGTTTGATGTGGAACACCCAATTGCTCTGCACGCAGTGCACGGGAATCGGGTCTCATCTCGCGGCGAGGGGGAAGTCTCATGGATTTCCTCGAGTTGCTGCCGGAACCTGGGGTATATTCTCGAGTTACGACGGGGAGGGCCCTTCCAGACACGTGTTTGTTCACCGACGTCAGGACTCCTGCCTAGGTGCGAGGGACACCTCGGGATTCTCCTCGAGTCTTCGCATGGCAATTGGCACACGTCTCCACGTGAGGCGGGAGACCCAGGGTGCCTTTCCACGTGCCACAGGGATCCTGGGACTCCTATCCATTTTCAAGAGGAGTCAGGCATTGTCGCCTTTGGAAGCATTGATCTCCGCAGGCCTCTCGAGTTTTCAAAGAATGTGAGGCCTCCGGTCGCGATGAGGCAGAGGACTAGGTCTTTCTCTGTCATCTCCACAGGGGATTCAGACATCCCTTCGTCTTGGGAGATGCAAGACGAGCCTGCATTCAATTCACTGCAGGCATATCCGGCCTTAATTTGAGTCAGAGCATCACAGTGTCCATTCCACTTGAGGCCACAAACTCATGGTCCCTCTCACATACCTGTAGCTGAGAGAAGCCTCCTCTTGAGGTGCTTATAGAAAGTTGGTATTCCTCTTGAGGTGAAGCCAGGGACTAAGCTCTCATCTCGAGTTGATTTGGGGTCCACGGAGCCCTTTCGTGTTGCTCCAGTGACCTCAGGATCCCTCTAGACTTGAGACAGTGATCTTGGGTTTTCTCTAGAGTGCCATCAAGGAAATCAAGGCGCCTTTCACGTTTGATGTGGAACACGGAATTGCTCTGCATGCAGTGCAGGGGAATCGGGCCTCATCTCGCGGCGAGGGGGAAGTCTCATGGTTTTTCTCGAGTTGCGGCCCGAACCTGGGGTATAGTCTCCAGTTACGACGGGGAGGGCTCTTCGAGACACGTGTTTGTTCAACGACGTCAGGACTCCTGCCTAGGTGCGAGGGACACCTCGGGATTCTCCTCGAGTTTTGGCATGGCAATTGGGACGCGTCTCCTCGTGAGACGGGAGACCCAGTGTCCCTTTCCACATGCCACAGGGATCCTGGGACTCTTATCCATTTTCAAGAGGAGTCAGGCATCGTCTCCTTTGGAAGCATTGATCTCCGCCCACCTCTCGAGTTTTCAAAGGATGTGAGGCCTCCGGTCGCGATGAGGCGGAGGACTAGGTCTTTCTCTGTGGTCTCCACAGGGTATTCAGACATCCCTTCGTCTTGAGAGATGCAAGACGAGCCTGCATTCAATTCACTGCAGGGATATCCGGCCTTACTTCGAATCAGAGCATCTCGGTGTCCATTCCACTTGAGGCCACAAATTCAGGATCCCTCCCACATAACTGTAGCTGAGAGAAGCCTCCTCCTGAGGGGCTTATGGAAAGTTGGTATTCCTCTTGAGTCGAAGCCAGGGACTAAGCACTCATCTCGAGTTGATTTGGGGTCCACGGAGCCCTTTCGTGTTGCTCCAGTGACCTCAGGATCCCGCTAGACTTGAGACAATGATCTTGGGTTGTCTCTGGAGTGCCATCAAGGAAATCAAGGCTCTTTTCACATTTAATGTGGAACACGGAATTGCTCTGCACGCAGTGCAGGGGAATTGGGCCTCATCTCGAGGCGAGGCGAAGTCTCATGGTTTTTCTCGAGTTGTGGCCGGAACCTGGGGTATATTCTCGAGTTACGATGGGGAGGGCCCTTCGAGACACGTGTTTGTTCAGCGACGTCAGGACTCCTGCCTAGGTGCAAGGGACACCTCGGGATTCTCCTCGAGTCTTGGCATGGCAATTGGGATGTGTCTCCACGTGAGGCGGGAGACCCAGTTTCCCTTTCAACGTGCCACAGGGATCCGGGGACTCCTATCTATTTTCAAGAGGAGTCAGGCATCGTCTCATTTGGAAGCATTGATCTCCGCGGACCTCTCGAGTTTTCAAAGGATGTGAGGTCTCCGGTCGCATTGAGGTTAGGACTAGGTCTCTCTGTGGTCTCCACAGGGGATTCAGACATCCCTTCGTCTTGGGAGATGCAAGACGAGCCTGCATTCAATTCACTGCAGGGATATCCGGCCTTACTTCGTGTCAAAGCATCTCCGTGTCCATTCCACTTGAGGCCACAAAATCAGGGTCCCTCTCACATACCTGTAGCTGAGAGAAGCCTCCTCTTGAGGTGCTGGTGGAAAGTTGGTATTCCTCTTGAGTCGAAGCCAGGGACTAAGCTCTCATCTCGAGTTGATTTGGGGTACACGGAGCCATTTCCTGTTGGTCCAGTGACCTCAGGATCCCTCTAGACTTGAGACAGTGATCTTGGGTTTTCTCTGTAGTGCCATCAAGGAAATCAAGGCTCCTTTCACGTTTGATGTGGAACACGGAATTGCTCTGCACGCAGTGCAGGGGAATCGGGCCTCAACTCGCGGCGAGGGGGAAATCTCATGGTTTTTCTCGAGTTGCGGCCAGAACCAGGGGTATATTCTCGAGTTACGACGGGGAGGGCCCTTCCAGATACATGTTTTTTCAGCGACGTCAGGACTCCTGCCTAGGTGCGAGGGACACCTCGGGATTCTCCTCGAGTCTTGGCATGGCAATTGGGACGCGTCTCCACTTAAGGCGGGAGACCCAGGGTCCCTTTCCACGTGCCACAGGGATCCTGGGACTCCTATCCATTTTCAAGAGGAGTCAGGCATCGTCTCCTTTGGAAGCATTGATCTCCACAGACATCTCGAGTTTTCAAAGGATGTGAGGCCTCCGGTCGCGTTGAGGCGGAGGACTAGGACATTCTCTGTGGTCTCCACAGGGGATTCAGACATCCCTTCGTCTTGGGAGATGCAAGACGAGCCTGCATTCAATTCACTGCAGGGATATCCAGCCTTACTTCGAGTCGAGCATCTCGGTGTCCTTTCCACTTGAGGCCACAAACTCAGGGTCCCTCCTACATACCTGTAGCTGAGAGAAGCCTCCTCTTGAGGTTCTTGTGGAAACTTGGTATTCCTCTTGAGTCGAAGCCAGGGAATAAGCTCTCATCTCGAGTTGATTTGGGGTCCCCGGAGCCCTTTCATGTTGCTCCAGTGTCCTCAGGATCCCTCTAGACTTGAGACAGTGATCTTGGGTTTTCTCTGGAGTGCCATCAAGGAAATCAAGGCTCCTATCATGTTTGATGTGGAACACAGAATTGCTCTGCACTCAGTGCAGGGGCATCGGGCCTCATCTCGCGGCGAGGGGTAGTCTCATGGTTTTTCTCGAGTTGCAACCGGAACCTGGGGTATATTCTCGAGTTACGACGGGGAGGGCCCTTCCAGACACATGTTTGTTCAGCGACGTCAGGACTCCTGCCTAGGTGCGAGGGACACCTCGGGATTCTCCTCGAGTCTTGGCATGGCAATTGGGATGCGTTTCCACGTGAGGCGGGAGACCCAGGGTCCCTTTCCACGTGCCACAGGGATCCTGGGACTCCTATCCATTTTCAAGAGGAGTCAGACATCGTCTCCTTCGGAAGTATTGTTCTCCGCGGTCCTCTCGAGTTTTCAAAGGATATGAGGCCTCCGGTTGCGTTGAGGTGGAGGACTAGGTCTTTTTCTGTGGTCTCCACAGGGGATTCAGACAACCCTTCGTCTTGGGAGATGCAAGACGAGGCTGCATTCAATTCACTGCAGGGATATCGGGCCTTACTTTGAGTCAGAGCATCACGGTGTCCATTCCACTTGAGGCCACAAACTCGGGGTCCCTCAAATATACCTGTAGCTGAGAGAAGCCTCCTCTTGAGGTGCTTGTGGAAAGTTGGTATTCCTCTTGAGTCGAAGCCAGGGAATAAGCTCTCATCTCGAGTTGATTTGGGGTCCACGGAGCCCTTTCCTGTTGGTCCAGTGACCTCAGGATCCCTCTAGACTTGAGACAGTGATCTTGGGTTTTCTCTGGAGTGCCATCAAGGAAATCAAGGCTCCTTTCACGTTTGATGTGCAACATGGAATTGCTCTGCACGCAGTGCAGGGAAATCGGGCCTCATCTCGCGGCAAGGAGGATGTCTCATGGTTTTTCTAAGTAGCGGCCGGAACCTGGGGTATATTCTCGAGTTACGACGCGGAGGGCCCTTCCAGACACGTCTTTGTTCAGCGACGTCAGGACTACTGCCTAGGTGCGAGGGACACCTCGGGATTCTCCTCGAGTCTTGGCATGGCAATTGGGACGCGTCTCCACGTGAGGCGGGAGACCCAGGGTCCCTTTCCACGTGCCACAGGGATCCTGGGACTCCTATCCATTTTCAAGAAGAGTCAGGCATCTTCTCCTTTGGAAGCATTGATCTCCGCGGACCTCTCAAATTTTCAAAGGATGTGAGGCCTCAGGTCGCGAAGAGGCGGAGAACTAGGTCTTTCTCTGTGGTCTCCACAGGGGATTCAGACAACCCTTCATCTTGGGAGATGCAAGATGAGCCTGCATTCAATTCACTGCAGGCAAATCCTGCCTTACTTCGAGTCAGAGCATCTCGCTGTCCATTCCACTTTGGCCACAAACTCAGGGTCCCTCTCACATACCTGTAGCTGAGAGAAGCCTCGTCTTGAGGTGCTTGTGAAAAGTGGGTATTCCTCTTGAGTCGAAGCCAGGGTCTAAGCTCTCATCTCGAGTTGATTTGGGGTCCACGGAGCCCATTCGTGTTGCTCCAGTGACCTCAGGATCCCTCTAGACTTGAGACAGTGATCTTGGGTTTTCTCTGGAGTGCCATCAAGGAAATCAAGGCTCCTTTCACGTTTGATGTGGAACACGGAATTGCTCTGCATGCAGTGCAGGGGAATCGGGCCTCATCTCGCGGCGAGGGGGAAGTCTCAAGGTTTTTCTCGAGTTGCGGCCGGAACCTGGGGTATATTCTCGAGTTACGACGGGGAGGGCCCTTCCAGACACGTGTTTGTTCAGCGATGTCAGGACTCCTGCCTAGGTGCGAGGGACACCTCGGGATTCTCCTCGAGTCTTGGCATGGCAATTGGGACGCGTCTCCACATGAGGCGGAAGACCCAGGGTCCCTTTCCACGTGCCACAGTGATCCTGGGACTCCTATCCATTTTCAAGAGGAGTCAGGCATCGTCTCCTTTGGAAGCATTGATCTCCGCGGACCTCTCGAGTTTTCAAAGGATGTGAGGCCTCCGGTCGCGATTAGGAGGAGGACTAGGTCTTTCTCTGTGGTCTCCACAGGGGATTCAGACATCCCTTCGTCTTGGGAGATGCAAGACGAGCCTGCATTCACTTCCCTGCAGGGATATCCGGCCTTACTTCGAGTCAGAGCATCTCGGTGTCCATTACACTTGAGGCCACAAACTCAGGGTCCCTCTCACATACCTGTAGCTGAGAGAAGCCTCCTCTTGAGGTGCTTGTGAAAAGTTGTTATTCCTCTTGATTCGAAGCCAGTGACTAAGCTCTCATCTCGAGTTGATTTGGGGTCCACGGAGCCCTTTCGTGTTGCTCCAGTGACCTCAGGATCCCTCTAGACTTGAGACAGTGATCTTGGGTTTTCTCTGGAGTGCCATCAAGGAAATCAAGGCTCCTTTCACGTTTGATGTGGAACACCCAATTGCTCTGCACGCAGTGCACGGGAATCGGGTCTCATCTCGCGGCGAGGGGGAAGTCTCATGGATTTCCTCGAGTTGCGGCCGGAACCTGGGGTATATTCTCGAGTTACGACGGGGA
Organism: Dama dama; assembly: GCF_033118175.1. Taxonomy (NCBI): domain Eukaryota; kingdom Metazoa; phylum Chordata; class Mammalia; order Artiodactyla; family Cervidae; genus Dama; species Dama dama. The sequence continues at coordinate 2,815,399 of NW_026870879.1, read as the reverse complement.
GGGCCCTTCCAGACACGTGTTTGTTCAGCGACGTCAGGACTCCTGCCTAGGTTCGAGGGACACCTCGGGATTCTCCTCGAGTCTTCGCATGGCAATTGGCACATGTCTCCACGTGAGGCGGGAGACCCAGGGTGACTTTCCACGTGCCACAGGGATCCTGGGACTCCTATCCATTTTCAAGAGGAGTCAGGCATTGTCGCCTTTGGAAGCATTGATCTCCGCAGGCCTCTCGAGTTTTCAAAGAATGTGAGGCCTCCGGTCGCGATGAGGCAGAGGACTAGGTCTTTCTCTGTCGTCTCCACAGGGGATTCAGACATCCCTTCGTCTTGGGAGATGCAAGACGAGCCTGCATTCAATTCACTGCAGGCATATCCGGCCTTAATTTGAGTCAGAGCATCTCTGTGTCCATTCCACTTGAGGCCACACACTCAGGGTCCCTCTCACATACCTGTAGCTGAGAGAAGCCTCCTCTTGAGGTGTTTATAGAAAGTTGGTATTCCTCTTGAGGTGAAGCCAGGGACTAAGCTCTCATCTCGAGTTGATTTGGGGTCCACGGAGCCCTTTCGTGTTGCTCCAGTGACCTCAGGATCCCTCTAGACTTGAGACAGTGATCTTGGGTTTTCTCTAGAGTGCCATCAAGGAAATCAAGGCTCCTTTCACGTTTGAGGTGGAACACGGAATTGCTCTGCATGCAGTGCAGGGGAATCGGGCCTCATCTCGCGGCGAGGGGGAAGTCTCATGGTTTTTCTCGAGTTGTGGCCCGAACCTGGGGTATAGTCTCCAGTTACGACGGGGAGGGCTCTTCGAGACACGTGTTTGTTCAACGACGTCAGGACTCCTCCCTAGGTGCGAGGGATACCTCGGGATTCTCCTCGAGTTTTGGCATGGCAATTGGGACGCGTCTCCTCGTGAGACGGGAGACCCAGTGTCCCTTTCCACATGCCACAGGGATCCTGGGACTCTTATCCATTTTCAAGAGGAGTCACGCATCGTCTCCTTTGGAAGCATTGATCTCCGCCCACCTCTCGAGTTTTCAAAGGATGTGAGGCCTCCGGTCGCGATGAGGCGGAGGACTAGGTCTTTCTCTGTGGTCTCCACAGGGTATTCAGACATCCCTTCGTCTTGAGAGATGCAAGACGAGCCTGCATTCAATTCACTGCAGGGATATCCGGCCTTACTTCGAGTCAGAGCATCTCGGTGTCCATTCCTCTTGAGGCCACAAATTCAGGGTCCCTCCCACATAACTGTAGCTGAGAGAAGCCTCCTCCTGAGGGGCTTATGGAAAGTTGGTATTCCTCTTGAGTCGAAGCCAGGGACTAAGCACTCATCTCGAGTTGATTTGGGGTCCACGGAGACCTTTCGTGTTGCTCCAGTGACCTCAGGATCCCTCTAGACTTGAGACAATGATCTTGGGTTGTCTCTGGAGTGCCATCAAGGAAATCAAGGCTCGTTTCACATTTAATGTGGAACACGGAATTGCTCTGCACGCAGTGCAGGGGAATCGGGCCTCATCTCGCGGCGAGGCGAAGTCTCATGGTTTTTCTCGAGTTGTGGCCGGAACCTGGGGTATATTCTCGAGTTACGACGGGGAGGGCCCTTCCAGACACGTGTTTGTTCAGCGAAGTCAAAACTCCTGCCTAAGTGCGAGGGACACCTCGGGATTCTCCTCGAGTCTTGGCATGGAAATTGGGACGCGTCTCCACGTGAGGCGGGAGACCCAGGGTCCCTTTCCACGTGCCACAGGGATCCTGGGACTCCTATCCATTTTCAAGAGGAGTCAGGCATCGTCTCCTTTGGAAGCATTGATCTCCGCGGACCTCTCGAGTTTTCAAAGATGTGAGGCCTCCGGTCGCGATGAGGTGGAGGACTAGGTCTTTCTCTGTGGTCTCCACAGGGGATTCAGACATCCCTTCGTCTTGGGAGATGCTAGCCGAGCCTGCATTCAATTCACTGCAGGGATATCCGGTGTTACTTCGAGTCGGAGCATCTCGGTGTCCATTCCACTTGAGGTCACAAACTCATGGTCCCTCTCACATACCTGTAGCTGAGAGAAGCCTCCTCTTGAGGTGCTTGTGGAAAGTTGGTATTCCTCTTGAGTCGAAGCCAGGGACTAAGCTCTCATCTCGAGTTGATTTGGGGTCCACGGATCCCTTTCCTCTTGCTCCAGTGACCCAGGATCCCTCTAGACTTGAGCCAGTGATCTTGGGTTTTCTCTGGAGTGCCATCAAGGAAATCAAGGCTCTTTTCACGTTTGATGTGGAACACGGAATTGCTCTGCACGCAGTGCAGGGGATTCGGGCCTCATCTCGTGGCGAGGGGGAAGTCTCATGGTTTTTCTCGAGTTGCGGCTGGAACCTGGGATATATTCTCGAGTTACGACGGGGAGGGCCCTTCAAGACACGAGTTTGTTCAGCGACGTCAGGACTCCTGCCTAGGTGCGAGGGACACCTCGGGATTCTCCTCGAGTCTTGGCATGGCAATTGGGACGCGTCTCCACGTGAGGCGGGAGACCCAGGGTCCCTTTCCCCGTGTCACAGGGATCCTGGGACTCCTATCCATTTTCAAGAGGAGTCAGGCATCGTCTCCTTTGGAAGCATTGATCTCCGCAGACCTCTCGAGTTTTCAAAGGATGTGAGGCCTCCGGTCGCGATGAGGCGGAGGACTAGGTCTTTCTCTGTGGTCTACACAGGGGATTCAGACATCCCTTCGTCTTGGGAGATGCAAGACGAGCCTGCATTCAATTCACTACAGGGATATCTGGCCTTACTTCGAGTGTGAGCATCTCGGTGTCCATTCCCCTTGAGGCCACAAACTCAGGGTCCCTCTCACATACCTGTAGCTGAGAGAAGCCTCCTCTTGAGGTGCTTGTGGAAAGTTGGTATTCCTCTTGAGTCGAAGCCAGCGACTAAGCTCTCATCTCGAGTTAATTTCTGGTCCACGGAGCCATTTCATGTTGCTCCAGTGACCTCAGGATCCCTCTAGACTTGAGACAGTGATCTTGGGTTTTCTCTGGAATGCCATCAAGGAAATCAAGGCTCCTTTCACGTTTGATGTGGAACACGGAATTGCTCTGCACGCATTGCAGGGGAATCGGGCCTCATCTCGCGGCCAGGGGGAAGTCTCATGGTTTTTTTCAAGTTGCGGCCGGAACCTGGGGTATATTCTCGTGTTGCGACGGGGAGGGCCTGTCCAGACACGTGTTTGTTCAGCGACGTCAGGACTCCTGCCTAGGTGCGAGGAACACCTCGGGATTCTCCTCGAGTCTTGGCATGGCAATTGGGACGCGTCTCCACTTGAGGCGGGAGACCCAGTTTCCCTTTCCACGTGCCACAGGGATCCTGGGACTCCTATCCATTTTCAAGAGGAGTCAGGCATCGTCTCCTTTGGAAGCATTGATCTCCATGGACCTCTCGAATTTTCAAAGGATGTGAGGCCTCCGGTCGCGATGAGGCGGAGGACTAGGTCTTTCTCTGTGGTCTCCACAGGGGATTCAGACATCCCTTCGTCTTGGGAGATGCTAGCCGAGCCTGCATTCAATTCACTGCAGGGATATCCAGCCTTAGTTCGAGTCAGAGCATCTCGGTGTCCATTCCACTTGAGGCCACAAACTCAGGGTCCCTCTCACATACCTGTAGCTGACAGAAGCCTCCTCTTGAGGTGCTTGTGGAAAGTTGGTGTTCTTCTGGAGTAGAAGCCAAGGACTAAGCTCTCATCTCGAGTTGATTTGGGGTCCACGGAGCCCTTTCTTGTTGCTCCAGTGACCTCAGGATCCCTCTAGACTTGAGACAGTGATCTTGGGTTTTCTCTGGAGTGCCATCAAGGAAATCAAGGCTCCTTTCACGTTTGATGTGGAACACGGAATTGCTCTGCATGCAGTGCAAGGGAATCGGGCCTCATCTCACGGCGAGGGGGAAGTCTCATGGTTTTCCTCGAGTTGCGGCCGGAACCTGGGGTATATTCTCGAGTTACGACGGGGAGGGCCCTTCCAGACACGTGTTTGTTCAGCGATGTCAGGACTCCTGCCTAGGTGCGAGGGACACCTCGGGATTCTCCTCGAGTCTTGGCATGGCAATTGGGACGCGTCTCCACGTGTGGCGGGAGACCCATTGTCCCTTTCCAGGTGCCACAGGGATCCTGGGACTCCTATCCATTTTCAAGAGGAGTCAGTCATTGTCTCCTTTGGAAGCATTGATCTCCGCGGACGTCTCGAGTTTTCAAAGAATTTGAGGCTTCCGGTCGCTTCGAAGCGGACGACTAGGTCTTTCTCTGTGGTCTCCACAGGGGATTCAGACATCCCTTCGTCTTGGGAGATGCAAGACGAGCCTGCATTCAAATCACTGCAGGGATATCCGGCCTTACTTCGAGTCAGAGCATCTCCGTGTCCATTCCATTTGAGGCCACAAACTCAGGGTCCCTCTCACATACCTGTAGCTGAGAGAAGCCTCCTCTTGAGGTGCTGGTGGAAAGTTGGTATTCCTCTTGAGTCGAAGCCAGGGACTAAGCTCTCATCTCGAGTTGATTTGGGGTACACGGAGCCCTTTCCTGTTGGTCCAGTGACCTCAGGATCCCTCTAGACTTGAGACAGTGATCTTGGGTTTTCTCTGTAGTGCCATCAAGGAAATCAAGGCTCCTTTCACGTTTGATGTGGAACACGGAATTGCTCTGCACGCAGTGCAGGGGAATCGGGCCTCAACTCGCGGCGAGGGGGAAATCTCATGGTTTTTCTCGCGTTGCGGCCAGAACCAGGGGTATATTCTCGAGTTACGACGGGGAGGGCCCTTCCAGATACGTGTTTTTTCAGCGACGTCAGGACTCCTGCCTAGGTGCGAGGGACACCTCGGGATTCTCCTCGAGTCTTGGCATGGCAATTGGGACGCGTCTCCACTTGAGGTGGGAGACCCAGGGTCCCTTTCCACGTGCCACAGGGATCCTGGGACTCCTATCCATTTTCAAGAGGAGTCAGACATCGTCTCCTTCGGAAGTATTGTTCTCCGCGGTCCTCTCGAGTTTTCAAAGGATATGAGGCCTCCGGTTGCGTTGAGGTGGAGGACTAGGTCTTTCTCTGTGGTCTCCACACGGGATTCAGACAACCCTTCGTCTTGGGAGATGCAAGACGAGCCTGCATTCAGTTCACTGCAGGGATATCCGGCCTTACTTTGAGTCAGAGCATCACGGTGTCCATTCCACTTGAGGCCACAAACTCGGGGTCCCTCAAATATACCTGTAGCTGAGAGAAGCCTCCTCTTGAGGTGCTTGTGGAAAGTTGGTATTCCTCTTGAGTCGAAGCCAGGGACTAAGCTCTCATCTCGAGTTGATTTGGGGTCCACGGAGCCCTTTCCTGTTAGTCCAGTGACCTCAGGATCCCTCTAGACTTGAGACAGTGATCTTGAGTTTTCTCTGGAATGCCATCAAGGAAATCAAGGCTCCTTTCACGTTTGATGTGGAACATGGAATTGCTCTGCACGCAGTGCAGGGAAATCGGGCCTCATCTCGCGGCAAGGAGGATGTCTCATGGTTTTTCTAAGTAGCGGCCGGAACCTGGGGTATATTCTCGAGTTACGACGCGGAGGGCCCTTCCAGACACGTCTTTGTTCAGCGACGTCAGGACTACTGCCTAGGTGCGAGGGACACCTCGGGATTCTCCTCGAGTCTTGGCATGGCAATTGGGACGCGTCTCCACGTGAGGCGGGAGACCCAGGGTCCCTTTCCACGTGCCACAGGGATCCTGGGACTCCTATCCATTTTCAAGAAGAGTCAGGCATCTTCTCCTTTGGAAGCATTGATCTCCGCGGACCTCTCGAATTTTCAAAGGATGTGAGGCCTCAGGTCGCGAAGAGGCGGAGAACTAGGTCTTTCTCTGTGGTCTCCACAGGGGATTCAGACAACCCTTCGTCTTGGGAGATGCAAGACGAGCCTGCATTCACTTCCCTGCAGGGATATCCGGCCTTACTTCGAGTCAGAGCATCTCGGTGTCCATTACACTTGAGGCCACAAACTCAGGGTCCCTCTCACATACCTGTAGCTGAGAGAAGCCTCCTCTTGAGGTGCTTGTGAAAAGTTGTTATTCCTCTTGATTCGAAGCCAGGGACTAAGCTCTCTTCTCGAGTTGATTTGGGGTCCACGGAGCCCTTTCGTGTTGCTCCAGTGACCTCAGGATCCCTCTAGACTTGAGACAGTGATCTTGGGAATTCTCTGGAGTGCCATCAAGGAAATCAAGGCTCCTTTCACGTTTGATGTGGAACACCCAATTGCTCTGCACGCAGTGCACGGGAATCGGGTCTCATCTCGCGGCGAGGGGGAAGTCTCATGGATTTCCTCGAGTTGCTGCCGGAACCTGGGGTATATTCTCGAGTTACGACGGGGAGGGCCCTTCCAGACACGTGTTTGTTCACCGACGTCAGGACTCCTGCCTAGGTGCGAGGGACACCTCGGGATTCTCCTCGAGTCTTCGCATGGCAATTGGCACACGTCTCCACGTGAGGCGGGAGACCCAGGGTGCCTTTCCACGTGCCACAGGGATCCTGGGACTCCTATCCATTTTCAAGAGGAGTCAGGCATTGTCGCCTTTGGAAGCATTGATCTCCGCAGGCCTCTCGAGTTTTCAAAGAATGTGAGGCCTCCGGTCGCGATGAGGCAGAGGACTAGGTCTTTCTCTGTCATCTCCACAGGGGATTCAGACATCCCTTCGTCTTGGGAGATGCAAGACGAGCCTGCATTCAATTCACTGCAGGCATATCCGGCCTTAATTTGAGTCAGAGCATCACAGTGTCCATTCCACTTGAGGCCACAAACTCATGGTCCCTCTCACATACCTGTAGCTGAGAGAAGCCGCCTCTTGAGGTGCTTATAGAAAGTTGGTATTCCTCTTGAGGTGAAGCCAGGGACTAAGCTCTCATCTCGAGTTGATTTGGGGTCCACGGAGCCCTTTCGTGTTGCTCCAGTGACCTCAGGATCCCTCTAGACTTGAGACAGTGATCTTGGGTTTTCTCTAGAGTGCCATCAAGGAAATCAAGGCGCCTTTCACGTTTGATGTGGAACACGGAATTGCTCTGCATGCAGTGCAGGGGAATCAGGCCTCATCTCGCGGCGAGGGGGAAGTCTCATGGTTTTTCTCGAGTTGCGGCCCGAACCTGGGGTATAGTCTCCAGTTACGACGGGGAGGGCTCTTCGAGACACGTGTTTGTTCAACGACGTCAGGACTCCTGCCTAGGTGCGAGGGACACCTCGGGATTCTCCTCGAGTTTTCGCATGGCAATTGGGACGCGTCTCCTCGTGAGACGGGAGACCCAGTGTCCCTATCCACATGCCACAGGGATCCTGGGACTCTTATCCATTTTCAAGAGGAGTCAGGCATCGTCTCCTTTGGAAGCATTGATCTCCGCCCACCTCTCGAGTTTTCAAAGGATGTGAGGCCTCCGGTCGCGATGAGGCGGAGGACTAGGTCTTTCTCTGTGGTCTCCACAGGGTATTCAGACATCCCTTCGTCTTGAGAGATGCAAGACGAGCCTGCATTCAATTCACTGCAGGGATATCCGGCCTTACTTCGAATCAGAGCATCTCGGTGTCCATTCCACTTGAGGCCACAAATTCAGGGTCCCTCCCACATAACTGTAGCTGAGAGAAGCCTCCTCCTGAGGGGCTTATGGAAAGTTGGTATTCCTCTTGAGTCGAAGCCAGGGACTAAGCACTCATCTCGAGTTGATTTGGGGTCCACGGAGCCCTTTCGTGTTGCTCCAGTGACCTCAGGATCCCGCTAGACTTGAGACAATGATCTTGGGTTGTCTCTGGAGTGCCATCAAGGAAATCAAGGCTCTTTTCACATTTAATGTGGAACACGGAATTGCTCTGCACGCAGTGCAGGGGAATCGGGCCTCATCTCGCAGCGAGGCGAAGTCTCATGGTTTTTCTCGAGTTGTGGCCGGAACCTGGGGTATATTCTCGAGTTACGATGGGGAGGGCCCTTCGAGACACGTGTTTGTTCAGCGACGTCAGGACTCCTGCCTAGGTGCAAGGGACACCTCGAGATTCTCCTCGAGTCTTGGCATGGCAATTGGGACGTGTCTCCACGTGAGGCGGGAGACCCAGTTTCCCTTTCAACGTGCCACAGGGATCCTGGGACTCCTATCTATTTTCAAGAGGAGTCAGGCATCGTCTCATTTGGAAGCATTGATCTCCGCGGACCTCTCGAGTTTTCAAAGGATGTGAGGTCTCCGGTCGCATTGAGGTTAGGACTAGGTCTCTCTGTGGTCTCCACAGGGGATTCAGACATCCCTTCGTCTTGGGAGATGCAAGACGAGCCTGCATTCAAATCACTGCAGGGATATCCGGCCTTACTTCGTGTCAAAGCATCTCCGTGTCCATTCCACTTGAGGCCACAAAATCAGGGTCCCTCTCACATACCTGTAGCTGAGAGAAGCCTCCTCTTGAGGTGCTGGTGGAAAATTGGTATTCCTCTTGAGTCGAAGCCAGGGACTAAGCTCTCATCTCGAGTTGATTTGGGGTACACGGAGCCATTTCCTGTTGGTCCAGTGACCTCAGGATCCCTCTAGACTTGAGACAGTGATCTTGGGTTTTCTCTGTAGTGCCATCAAGGAAATCAAGGCTCCTTTCACGTTTGATGTGGAACACGGAATTGCTCTGCACGCAGTGCAGGGGAATCGGGCCTCAACTCGCGGCGAGGGGGAAATCTCATGGTTTTTCTCGAGTTGCGGCCAGAACCAGGGGTATATTCTCGAGTTACGACGGGGAGGGCCCTTCCAGATACATGTTTTTTCAGCGACGTCAGGACTCCTGCCTAGGTGCGAGGGACACCTCGGGATTCTCCTCGAGTCTTGGCATGGCAATTGGGACGCGTCTCCACTTAAGGCGGGAGACCCAGGGTCCCTTTCCACGTGCCACAGGGATCCTGGGACTCCTATCCATTTTCAAGAGGAGTCAGGCATCGTCTCCTTTGGAAGCATTGATCTCCACAGACATCTCGAGTTTTCAAAGGATGTGAGGCCTCCGGTCGCGTTGAGGCGGAGGACTAGGACATTCTCTGTGGTCTCCACAGGGGATTCAGACATCCCTTCGTCTTGGGAGATGCAAGACGAGCCTGCATTCAATTCACTGCAGGGATATCCAGCCTTACTTCGAGTCGAGCATCTCGGTGTCCTTTCCACTTGAGGCCACAAACTCAGGGTCCCTCCTACATACCTGTAGCTGAGAGAAGCCTCCTCTTGAGGTTCTTGTGGAAACTTGGTATTCCTCTTGAGTCGAAGCCAGGGAATAAGCTCTCATCTCGAGTTGATTTGGGGTCCCCGGAGCCCTTTCATGTTGCTCCAGTGTCCTCAGGATCCCTCTAGACTTGAGACAGTGATCTTGGGTTTTCTCTGGAGTGCCATCAAGGAAATCAAGGCTCCTATCATGTTTGATGTGGAACACAGAATTGCTCTGCACTCAGTGCAGGGGCATCGGGCCTCATCTCGCGGCGAGGGGTAGTCTCATGGTTTTTCTCGAGTTGCAACCGGAACCTGGGGTATATTCTCGAGTTACGACGGGGAGGGCCCTTCCAGACACATGTTTGTTCAGCGACGTCAGGACTCCTGCCTAGGTGCGAGGGACACCTCGGGATTCTCCTCGAGTCTTGGCATGCCAATTGGGATGCGTTTCCACGTGAGGCGGGAGACCCAGGGTCCCTTTCCACGTGCCACAGGGATCCTGGGACTCCTATCCATTTTCAAGAGGAGTCAGACATCGTCTCCTTCGGAAGTATTGTTTTCCGCGGTCCTCTCGAGTTTTCAAAGGATATGAGGCCTCCGGTTGCGTTGAGGTGGAGGACTAGGTCTTTCTCTGTGGTCTCCACAGGGGATTCAGACAACCCTTCGTCTTGGGAGATGCAAGACGAGGCTGCATTCAATTCACTGCAGGGATATCGGGCCTTACTTTGAGTCAGAGCATCACGGTGTCCATTCCACTTGAGGCCACAAACTCGGGGTCCCTCAAATATACCTGTAGCTGAGAGAAGCCTCCTCTTGAGGTGCTTGTGGAAAGTTGGTATTCCTCTTGAGTCGAAGCCAGGGAATAAGCTCTCATCTCGAGTTGATTTGGGGTCCACGGAGCCCTTTCCTGTTGGTCCAGTGACCTCAGGATCCCTCTAGACTTGAGACAGTGATCTTGGGTTTTCTCTGGAGTGCCATCAAGGAAATCAAGGCTCCTTTCACGTTTGATGTGGAACATGGAATTGCTCTGCACGCAGTGCAGGGAAATCGGGCCTCATCTCGCGGCAAGGAGGATGTCTCATGGTTTTTCTAAGTAGCGGCCGGAACCTGGGGTATATTCTCGAGTTACGACGCGGAGGGCCCTTCCAGACACGTCTTTGTTCAGCGACGTCAGGACTACTGCCTAGGTGCGAGGGACACCTCGGGATTCTCCTCGAGTCTTGGCATGGCAATTGGGACGCGTCTCCACGTGAGGCGGGAGACCCAGGGTCCCTTTCCACGTGCCACAGGGATCCTGGGACTCCTATCCATTTTCAAGAAGAGTCAGGCATCTTCTCCTTTGGAAGCATTGATCTCCGCGGACCTCTCAAATTTTCAAAGGATGTGAGGCCTCAGGTCGCGAAGAGGCGGAGAACTAGGTCTTTCTCTGTGGTCTCCACAGGGGATTCAGACAACCCTTCATCTTGGGAGATGCAAGATGAGCCTGCATTCAATTCACTGCAGGCAAATCCTGCCTTACTTCGAGTCAGAGCATCTCGCTGTCCATTCCACTTTGGCCACAAACTCAGGGTCCCTCTCACATACCTGTAGCTGAGAGAAGCCTCGTCTTGAGGTGCTTGTGAAAAGTGGGTATTCCTCTTGAGTCGAAGCCAGGGTCTAAGCTCTCATCTCGAGTTGATTTGGGGTCCACGGAGCCCATTCGTGTTGCTCCAGTGACCTCAGGATCCCTCTAGACTTGAGACAGTGATCTTGGGTTTTCTCTGGAGTGCCATCAAGGAAATCAAGGCTCCTTTCACGTTTGATGTGGAACACGGAATTGCTCTGCATGCAGTGCAGGGGAATCAGGCCTCATCTCGCGGCGAGGGGGAAGTCTCAAGGTTTTTCTCGAGTTGCGGCCGGAACCTGGGCTATATTCTCGAGTTACGACGGGGAGGGCCCTTCCAGACACGTGTTTGTTCAGCGACGTCAGGACTCCTGCCTAGGTGCGAGGGACACCTCGGGATTCTCCTCGAGTCTTGGCATGGCAATTGGGACGCGTCTCCACATGAGGCGGAAGACCCAGGGTCCCTTTCCACGTGCCACAGTGATCCTGGGACTCCTATCCATTTTCAAGAGGAGTCAGGCATCGTCTCCTTTGGAAGCATTGATCTCCGCGGACCTCTCGAGTTTTCAAAGGATGTGAGGCCTCCGGTCGCGATTAGGAGGAGGACTAGGTCTTTCTCTGTGGTCTCCACAGGGGATTCAGACATCCCTTCGTCTTGGGAGATGCAAGACGAGCCTGCATTCACTTCCCTGCAGGGATATCCGGCCTTACTTCGAGTCAGAGCATCTCGGTGTCCATTACACTTGAGGCCACAAACTCAGGGTCCCTCTCACATACCTGTAGCTGAGAGAAGCCTCCTCTTGAGGTGCTTGTGAAAAGTTGTTATTCCTCTTGATTCGAAGCCAGTGACTAAGCTCTCATCTCGAGTTGATTTGGGGTCCACGGAGCCCTTTCGTGTTGCTCCAGTGACCTCAGGATCCCTCTAGACTTGAGACAGTGATCTTGGGTTTTCTCTGGAGTGCCATCAAGGAAATCAAGGCTCCTTTCACGTTTGATGTGGAACACCCAATTGCTCTGCACGCAGTGCACGGGAATCGGGTCTCATCTCGCGGCGAGGGGGAAGTCTCAAGGTTTTTCTCGAGTTGCGGCCGGAACCTGGGCTATATTCTCGAGTTACGACGGGGAGGGCCCTTCCAGACACGTGTTTGTTCAGCGACGTCAGGACTCCTGCCTAGGTTCGAGGGACACCTCGGGATTCTCCTCGAGTCTTCGCATGGCAATTGGCACATGTCTCCACGTGAGGCGGGAGACCCAGGGTGCCTTTCCACGTGCCACAGGGATCCTGGGACTCCTATCCATTTTCAAGAGGAGTCAGGCATTGTCGCCTTTGGAAGCATTGATCTCCGCAGGCCTCTCGAGTTTTCAAAGAATGTGAGGCCTCCGGTCGCGATGAGGCAGAGGACTAGGTCTTTCTCTGTCGTCTCCACAGGGGATTCAGACATCCCTTCGTCTTGGGAGATGCAAGACGAGCCTGCATTCAATTCACTGCAGGCATATCCGGCCTTAATTTGAGTCAGAGCATCTCTGTGTCCATTCCACTTGAGGCCACACACTCAGGGTCCCTCTCACATACCTGTAGCTGAGAGAAGCCTCCTCTTGAGGTGTTTATAGAAAGTTGGTATTCCTCTTGAGGTGAAGCCAGGGACTAAGCTCTCATCTCGAGTTGATTTGGGGTCCACGGAGCCCTTTCGTGTTGCTCCAGTGACCTCAGGATCCCTCTAGACTTGAGACAGTGATCTTGGGTTTTCTCTAGAGTGCCATCAAGGAAATCAAGGCTCCTTTCACGTTTGATGTGGAACACGGAATTGCTCTGCATGCAGTGCAGGGGAATCGGGCCTCATCTCGCGGCGAGGGGGAAGTCTCATGGTTTTTCTCGAGTTGTGGCCCGAACCTGGGGTATAGTCTCCAGTTACGACGGGGAGGGCTCTTCGAGACACGTGTTTGTTCAACGACGTCAGGACTCCTCCCTAGGTGCGAGGGATACCTCGGGATTCTCCTCGAGTTTTGGCATGGCAATTGGGACGCGTCTCCTCGTGAGACGGGAGACCCAGTGTCCCTTTCCACATGCCACAGGGATCCTGGGACTCTTATCCATTTTCAAGAGGAGTCACGCATCGTCTCCTTTGGAAGCATTGATCTCCGCCCACCTCTCGAGTTTTCAAAGGATGTGAGGCCTCCGGTCGCGATGAGGCGGAGGACTAGGTCTTTCTCTGTGGTCTCCACAGGGTATTCAGACATCCCTTCGTCTTGAGAGATGCAAGACGAGCCTGCATTCAATTCACTGCAGGGATATCCGGCCTTACTTCGAGTCAGAGCATCTCGGTGTCCATTCCTCTTGAGGCCACAAATTCAGGGTCCCTCCCACATAACTGTAGCTGAGAGAAGCCTCCTCCTGAGGGGCTTATGGAAAGTTGGTATTCCTCTTGAGTCGAAGCCAGGGACTAAGCACTCATCTCGAGTTGATTTGGGGTCCACGGAGACCTTTCGTGTTGCTCCAGTGACCTCAGGATCCCTCTAGACTTGAGACAATGATCTTGGGTTGTCTCTGGAGTGCCATCAAGGAAATCAAGGCTCGTTTCACATTTAATGTGGAACACGGAATTGCTCTGCACGCAGTGCAGGGGAATCGGGCCTCATCTCGCGGCGAGGCGAAGTCTCATGGTTTTTCTCGAGTTGTGGCCGGAACCTGGGGTATATTCTCGAGTTACGACGGGGAGGGCCCTTCCAGACACGTGTTTGTTCAGCGAAGTCAAGACTCCTGCCTAAGTGCGAGGGACACCTCGGGATTCTCCTCGAGTCTTGGCATGGAAATTGGGACGCGTCTCCACGTGAGGCGGGAGACCCAGGGTCCCTTTCCACGTGCCACAGGGATCCTGGGACTCCTATCCATTTTCAAGAGGAGTCAGGCATCGTCTCCTTTGGAAGCATTGATCTCCGCGGACCTCTCGAGTTTTCAAAGATGTGAGGCCTCCGGTCGCGATGAGGTGGAGGACTAGGTCTTTCTCTGTGGTCTCCACAGGGGATTCAGACATCCCTTCGTCTTGGGAGATGCTAGCCGAGCCTGCATTCAATTCACTGCAGGGATATCCGGTGTTACTTCGAGTCGGAGCATCTCGGTGTCCATTCCACTTGAGGTCACAAACTCATGGTCCCTCTCACATACCTGTAGCTGAGAGAAGCCTCCTCTTGAGGTGCTTGTGGAAAGTTGGTATTCCTCTTGAGTCGAAGCCAGGGACTAAGCTCTCATCTCGAGTTGATTTGGGGTCCACGGATCCCTTTCCTCTTGCTCCAGTGACCCAGGATCCCTCTAGACTTGAGCCAGTGATCTTGGGTTTTCTCTGGAGTGCCATCAAGGAAATCAAGGCTCTTTTCACGTTTGATGTGGAACACGGAATTGCTCTGCACGCAGTGCAGGGGATTCGGGCCTCATCTCGTGGCGAGGGGGAAGTCTCATGGTTTTTCTCGAGTTGCGGCCGGAACCTGGGATATATTCTCGAGTTACGACGGGGAGGGCCCTTCAAGACACGAGTTTGTTCAGCGACGTCAGGACTCCTGCCTAGGTGCGAGGGACACCTCGGGATTCTCCTCGAGTCTTGGCATGGCAATTGGGACGCGTCTCCACGTGAGGCGGGAGACCCAGGGTCCCTTTCCCCGTGTCACAGGGATCCTGGGACTCCTATCCATTTTCAAGAGGAGTCAGGCATCGTCTCCTTTGGAAGCATTGATCTCCGCAGACCTCTCGAGTTTTCAAAGGATGTGAGGCCTCCGGTCGCGATGAGGCGGAGGACTAGGTCTTTCTCTGTGGTCTACACAGGGGATTCAGACATCCCTTCGTCTTGGGAGATGCAAGACGAGCCTGCATTCAATTCACTACAGGGATATCTGGCCTTACTTCGAGTGTGAGCATCTCGGTGTCCATTCCCCTTGAGGCCACAAACTCAGGGTCCCTCTCACATACCTGTAGCTGAGAGAAGCCTCCTCTTGAGGTGCTTGTGGAAAGTTGGTATTCCTCTTGAGTCGAAGCCAGCGACTAAGCTCTCATCTCGAGTTAATTTCTGGTCCACGGAGCCATTTCATGTTGCTCCAGTGACCTCAGGATCCCTCTAGACTTGAGACAGTGATCTTGGGTTTTCTCTGGAATGCCATCAAGGAAATCAAGGCTCCTTTCACGTTTGATGTGGAACACGGAATTGCTCTGCACGCATTGCAGGGGAATCGGGCCTCATCTCGCGGCCAGGGGGAAGTCTCATGGTTTTTTTCAAGTTGCGGCCGGAACCTGGGGTATATTCTCGTGTTGCGACGGGGAGGGCCCGTCCAGACACGTGTTTGTTCAGCGACGTCAGGACTCCTGCCTAGGTGCGAGGAACACCTCGGGATTCTCCTCGAGTCTTGGCATGGCAATTGGGACGCGTCTCCACTTGAGGCGGGAGACCCAGTTTCCCTTTCCACGTGCCACAGGGATCCTGGGACTCCTATCCATTTTCAAGAGGAGTCAGGCATCGTCTCCTTTGGAAGCATTGATCTCCATGGACCTCTCGAATTTTCAAAGGATGTGAGGCCTCCGGTCGCGATGAGGCGGAGGACTAGGTCTTTCTCTGTGGTCTCCACAGGGGATTCAGACATCCCTTCGTCTTGGGAGATGCTAGCCGAGCCTGCATTCAATTCACTGCAGGGATATCCAGCCTTAGTTCGAGTCAGAGCATCTCGGTGTCCATTCCACTTGAGGCCACAAACTCAGGGTCCCTCTCACATACCTGTAGCTGACAGAAGCCTCCTCTTGAGGTGCTTGTGGAAAGTTGGTGTTCTTCTTGAGTAGAAGCCAAGGACTAAGCTCTCATCTCGAGTTGATTTGGGGTCCACGGAGCCCTTTCTTGTTGCTCCAGTGACCTCAGGATCCCTCTAGACTTGAGACAGTGATCTTGGGTTTTCTCTGGAGTGCCATCAAGGAAATCAAGGCTCCTTTCACGTTTGATGTGGAACACGGAATTGCTCTGCATGCAGTGCAGGGGAATCGGGCCTCATCTCACGGCGAGGGGGAAGTCTCATGGTTTTCCTCGAGTTGCGGCCGGAACCTGGGGTATATTCTCGAGTTACGACGGGGAGGGCCCTTCCAGACACGTGTTTGTTCAGCGATGTCAGGACTCCTGCCTAGGTGCGAGGGACACCTCGGGATTCTCCTCGAGTCTTGGCATGGCAATTGGGACGCGTCTCCACGTGTGGCGGGAGACCCATTGTCCCTTTCCAGGTGCCACAGGGATCCTGGGACTCCTATCCATTTTCAAGAGGAGTCAGTCATTGTCTCCTTTGGAAGCATTGATCTCCGCGGACGTCTCGAGTTTTCAAAGAATTTGAGGCTTCCGGTCGCTTCGAAGCGGACGACTAGGTCTTTCTCTGTGGTCTCCACAGGGGATTCAGACATCCCTTCGTCTTGGGAGATGCAAGACGAGCCTGCATTCAATTCACTGCAGGGATATCCGGCCTTACTTCGAGTCAGAGCATCTCCGTGTCCATTCCATTTGAGGCCACAAACTCAGGGTCCCTCTCACATACCTGTAGCTGAGAGAAGCCTCCTCTTGAGGTGCTTGTGGAAAGTTGGTATTCCTCTTGAGTCGAAGCCAGGGACTAAGCTCTCATCTCGAGTTGATTTCGGGTCCACGGAGCCCTTTCATGTTGCTACAGTGACCTCAGGATCCCTCTAGACTTGAGACAGTGATCTTGGGTTTTCTCTGGAGTACCATCAAGGAAATCAAGGTTCCTTTCATTTTTGATGTGGAATACGGAATTGCTCTGCACGCAGGGCAGGGGAATCGGGCCTGATCTCGCGGCGAGGGGGAAGTCTCATGGTTTTTCTCGAGTTGCGGCCGGAACCTGGGGTATATTCTCGAGTTACGACGGGAGGGCCCTTCCAGACACGTGTTTGTTCAGCGACCTCAGGACTCCTGCCTAGGTGCGAGGGACACCTCGGGATTCTCCTCGAGTCTTGGCATGGCAATTGGGACGCATCTCCACATGAGGCGGGAGACCCAGGGTCCCTTTCCACGTGCCACACTGATCCTGGGACTCCTATCCATTTTCATGAGGAGTCAGGCATCGTCTCCTTTGGAAGCATTGATCTCTGCAGACCTCTCGAGTTTTCAAAGGATGTGAGGCCTCCGGTCGCAATGAGGCGGAGGACTAGGTCTTTCTCTGTGGTCTCCACAGGGGATTCAGACATCCCTTCATCTTGGGAGATGCAAGACGAGCCTACATTCAATTCACTACAGGGATATCCGGCCTTACTTCGAGTCAGAGCATCTCTTTGTCCATTCCACTTGAGGCCACAAACTCAGGGTTCCTCTCACATACCTGTAGCTGAGAGAAGCCTCCTCTTGAGGTGCTTGTGGAAAGTTGGTATTCCTCTTGAGTCGAAGCCAGGGACTAAGCTCTCATCTCGAGTTGACTTGGGGTCCACGGAGCCCTTTCGTGTTGCTCCAGTGACCTCAGGATCCCTCTAGACTTGAGACAGTGATCTTGGGTTTTCTCTGGAGTGCCATCAAGGAAATCAAGGCTCCTTTCACGTTTGATGTGGAACACGGAATTGCTCTGCATGCAGTGCAGGGGAATCTGGCCTCATCTCGCGGCGAGGGGGAAGTCTCATGGTTTGTTTTCGAGTTGCGGCCGGAACCTTGGGTATATTCTCGAGATACGACGGGGAGGGCCCTTCCAGACACGTGTTTGTTCAGCGACGTCAGGATTCCTGCCTAGGTGGGAGGGACACCTCGGGATTCTCCTCGAGTCTTCGCAAGGCAATTTGGACGCATCTCCACGTGAGGCGGGAGACCCAGGGTCCCTTTCCACGTGCCACAGGGATCCTGGGACTCCTATCCATTTTCAAGAGGAGTCAGGCATCGTCTCCTTTGGAAGCATTGATCTCCGCGGACCTCTCGAGTTTTCAAAGGATGTGAGGCCTCCGCTCGCGATGAGGCGGAGTACTCGGTCTTTCTCTGTCATCTCCACAGGGGATTCAGACATCCCTTCATCTTGGGAGATGCAAGACGAGCCTGCATTCAATTCACTGCAGGGATATCCGGCCTTACTTCGAGTCAGAGCATCTCCGTGTCCATTCCATTTGAGGCCACAATCTCAGGGTCCCTCTCACATACCTGTAGCTCAGAGAACCCACCTCTTGAGGTGCTTGTGGAAAGTTGGTATTCCTCTTACTCGAAGCCAGGGACTAAGCTCTCATCTCGAGTTGATTTGGGGTCCACAGAGCCCTTTCGTGTTGCTCCAGTGACCTCAGGATCCCTCTAGACTAGAGACAGTGATCTTGGGTTTTCTCTGGAGTATCATCAAGGAAATCAAGGTTCCTTTCATTTTTGATGTGGAACACGGAATTGCTCTGCATGCAGTGCAGGGGAATCGGGCCTCAACTCGCGGCGAGGGGGAAGTCTCATGGTTTTTCTCAATTTGCGGCTGGAAACTGGGGTATATTCTCGAGTTACGGCGGGGAGGGCCCTTCCAGACACGTGTTTGTTCAGTGACGTCAGGACTCCTGCCTAGGTGCGAGGGACACCTCGGGATTCTCCTCGAGTCTTGGCATGGCAATTGGGACGCGTCTCCACATGAGGCGGGAGCCCCAGGGTCCCTTTCCACGTGCCACACTGATCCTGGGACTCCTATCCATTTTCATGAGGAGTCAGGCATTGTCTTCTTTGGAAGCATTGATCTCTGCAGACCTCTCGAGTTTTCAAAGGATGTGAGGCCTCCGGTCGCAATGAGGCGGAGGACTAGGTCTTTCTCTGTGGTCTCCACAGGGGATTCAGACATCCCTTCATCTTGGGAGATGCAAGACGAGCCTACATTCAATTCACTGCAGGGATATCCGGCCTTACTTCGAGTCAGAGCATCTCGGTGTCCATTCCACTTGAGGCCACAAACTCAGGGTTCCTCTCACATACCTGTAGCTGAGAGAAGCCTCCTCTTGATGTGCTTGTGGAAAGTTGGTATTCCTCTTGAGTCGAAGCCAGGGACTAAGCTCTCATCTCGAGTTGACTTCGGGTCCACGGAGCCCTTTCGTGTTGCTCCAGTGACCTCAGGATCCCTCTAGACTTGAGACAGTGATCTTGGGTTTTCTCTGGAGTGCCATCAAGGAAATCAAGTCTCCTTTCACGTTTGATGTGGAACACGGAATTGCTCTGCATGCAGTGCAGGGGAATCTGGCCTCATCTCACGGCGAGGGGGAAGTCTCATGGTTTTTTTTCGAGTTGCGGCCGGAACCTTGGGTATATTCTCGAGATACGACGGGGAGGGCCCTTCCAGACACGTGTTTGTTCAGCGACGTCAGGACTCCTGCCTAGGTGCGAGGGACACCTCGGGATTCTCCTCGAGTCTTGGCATGGCAATTGGGACGCGTCTCCACGTGAGGCGGGAGACCCAGGGTCCCTTTCCACGTGCCACAGGGATCCTGGGACTCCTATCCGTTTTCAAGAGGAGTCAGGCATCGTCTCCTTTGGAAGCATTGATCTCCTCGGACCTCTCGAGTTTTCAAAGGATGTGAGGCCTCCGGTCGCTTTGAGGCGAGGGCTAGGTCTTTCTCTGTGTTCTGCACAGGGGATTCAGACATCCCTTCGCCTTGGGAGATGCAAGATGAGCCTGCATTCAATTCACTGCAGGGATATCCGGCCTTACTTCGAGTCAGAGCATCTCGGTGTCCATTCCACTTGAGGCCACAAACTCGGTGTCCCTCAAATATACCTGTAGCTGAGAGAAGCCTCCTCTTGAGGTGCTTGTGGAAAGTTGGTATTCCTCTTGAGTTGAAGCCAGGGACTAAGCTCTCATCTCGAGTTGATTTGGGGTCCACGGAGCCCTTTCGTGTTGCTCCAGTGACCTCAGGATCCCTCTAGACTTGAGACAGTGATCTGGGTTTTCTCTGGTGTGCCATCAAGGAAATCAAGGCTCCTTTCACGTTTGATGTGGAACACGGAATTGCTCTGCACGCAGTCCAGGGGAATCGGGCCTCATGTCGCGGCGAGGGGGAAGTCTCATGGTTTTTCTCGAGTTGCGGCCGGAACCTGGGGTATATTCTCGAGTTACGACGGGGAGGGCCCTTCCAGACACGTGTTTGTTCAGCGACGTCAGGACTCCTGCCTAGGAGCGAGGAACACCTCGGGATTCTCCTCGAGTCTTGGCATGGCAATTGGGAGGCATCTCCACGTGAGGCGGGAGACCCAGGGTCCCTTTCCACGTTCCACAGGGATCCTGGGACTCCTATCCATTTTCAAGAGGAGTCAGGCATCGTCTCCTTTGGAAGCATTGATCTCCGCGGACCTCTCGAGTTTTCAAAGGATGTGAGGCCTCCGCTCGCGATGAGGCGGAGTACTCGGTCTTTCTCTGTCATCTCCACAGGGGATTCAGACATCCCTTCATCTTGGGAGATGCAAGACGAGCCTGCATTCAATTCACTGCAGGGATATCCGGCCTTACTTTGAGTCAGAGCATCTCGGTGTCCATTCCACTTGAGGCCACAAACTCAGGGTCCCTCTCACATACCTGTAGCTGAGAGAAGCCACCTCTTGAGGTTCATGTGGAAAGTTGGTATTCCTCTTACTCGAAGCCAGGGAATAAGCTCTCATCTCGAGTTGATTTGGGGTCCACAGAGCCCTTTCGTGTTGCTCCAGTGACATCAGGATCCCTCTAGACTAGAAACAGTGATCTTGGGTTTTCTCTGGAGTGCCATCAAGGAAATCAAGGCTCCTTTCACTTTTGATGTGGAATACGGAATTGCTCTGCACGCAGGGCAGGGGAATCGGGCCTCATCTCGCGGCGAGCGGGAAGTCTCATGGTTTTTCTCGAGTTTCGGCTGGAACCTGGGGTATATTCTGGAGTTACGACGGGGAGGGCCCTTCCAGACACGTGTTTGTTCAGCGACGTCAGGACTCCTGCCTAGGTGCGAGGGACACCTCGGGATTCTCCTCGAGTCTTGGCATGGCAATTGGGACGCGTCTCCACGTGAGGCGGGAGACCCAGAGTCCCTTTCGACGTGCCACAGTGATCCTGGGACTCCTATCCATTTTCAAGATGAGTCAGGCATCGTCTCCTTTGGAAGCATTGATCTCCCCGGACCTCTCGAGTTTTCAAAGGATGTGAGGCCTCCGCTCGCGATGAGGCGGAGAACTAGTTCTTTCTCTGTGGTCTCCACAGGGGATTCAGACATCCCTTCATTTGGGAGATGCAAGACGAGCCTGCATTCAATTCACAGCAGGGATATCCGGCCTTACTTCGAGTCAGAGCATCTCGGTGTCCATTCCACTTGAGGCCAAAAACTCAAGGTCCCTCTCACATACCTGTAGGTGAGAGAAGCCTCCTCTTGAGGTGCTTGTAGAAAGTTGGTTTTCCTCTTGAGTCGAAGCCAGGGACTAAGCTATCATCTCGAGTTGATTTGGGGTCCACGGAGCCCTTTCGTGTTGCTCCAGTGACCTCAGGATCCCTCTAGACTTGAGACAGTGATCTTGGGTTTTCTCTGGAGTGCCATCAAGGAAATCAAGGCTCCTTTCAAGTTTGATGTGGAACACGGAATTGCTCTGCAGCAGTCAGCGGAATCGGGCCTCATCTGGCGGCAAGGGGGATGTCTCATTGTTTCTCTGAAGTTGCGAGAGGAACCTGGGGTATATTCTCGAGTTACTACCGGGAGGGCCCTTCCAGACACGTGTTTGTTCAGCGACGTCAGGACTCCTGCCTAGGTGCGAGGGATACCTGGGGATTCTCCTCGAGTCTTGGCATGGCAATTGGGACGCGTCTCAACGAGAGGCGGGAGACCCAGGGTCCCTTTCCACATGCCACAGGGATCCTGGGACTCCTATCCATTGTCAACAAGAGTCAGGCATCATTTCCTTTGAAAGCATTGATCTCCGCGGACCTCTCGAGTTTTCAAAGGATGTGAGGCCTCCGGTCTCTATGAGGCGGAGGACTAGGTGTCTCTGTGGTCTCCACAGGGGATTCAGACATCCCTTCGTTTTGGGAGATGCAAGACGACCCTGCATTCAATTCACTGCAGGGATATCCAGCCTTACTTCGAGTCAGAGCATCTCGGTGTCCATTCCACTTGAGGCCACAAACTCAGGGTCCCTCTCACATACTTGTAGATGAGAGAAGCCTCCTCTTGAGGTGCTTGTGGAAAGTTGGTATTCCTCTTGAGTCGAAGCCAGGGACTAAGCTCTCCTCTCGAGTGGATTTGGGGTCCACGGAGCCGTTTCGTGTTGCTCCAGTGACCTCAGGATCCCTCTAGACTTGAGACCGTGATCTTGGGTTTTCTCTGGAGTGCCATCAAGGAAATCAAGGCTCCTTTCACGTTTGATGTGGAACACGGAATTGCTCTGCACGCAGTGCAGGGGAATCAGGCCTCATGTCGCTGTGAGGGGGAAGTCTCATGGTTTTTCTCGAGTTCCGGCCGGAACCTGGGGTATATTCTCGAGTTACGATGGGGAGGGCCCTTCCAGACACGTGTTTGTTCAGCGACGTCAGGACTCCTGCCTAGGTGCGAGGGACACCTCGGGATTCTCCTCGAGTCTTGGCATGGCAATTGGGACGCGTCTCCACGTGAGGCGGGAGACCCAGGGTCCCTGTCCACGTGCCACAGGTATCCTGGGACTCCTATCCATTTTCAAGAGGAGTCAGGCATCGTCTCCTTTGGAAGCATTGATCTCCGCGGACCTCTCGAGTTTTCAAAGGATGTGAGACCTCCGCTCGCGATTAGGCGGAGAATTAGGTCTTTCTCTGTGGTCTCCACAGGGGATTCAGACATCCCTTCGTCTTGGGAGATGCAAGACGAGCCTGCATTCAATTCACTGCAGGGATATCCGGCCTTACTTCGAGTCAGAGCATCTCGGTGTCCATTCCACTTGAGGCCACTAACTCAGGGTCCCTCTCAGATACTTGTAGATGAGAGAAGCCTCCTCTTGAGGTGCTTGTGGAAAGTTGGTATTCCTCTTGAGTCGAAGCCAGGGACTAAGCTCTCATCTCGAGTTGATTTGGGGTCCGTGGAGCCCTTTCCTGTTGCTACAGTGACCTCAGGATCCCTCTAGACATGAGACAGTGATCTTGGGTTTCCTCTGGAGTGCCATCAAGGAAATCAAGGCTCCTTTCACTTTTGATGTGGAATACGGAATTGCTCTGCACGCAGGGCAGGAGAATCGGGCCTCACATCGCGGCGAGGGGGAAGTCTCATGGTTTTCCTGGAGTTGCGGCCGGAACCTGGGCAATATTCTCGAGTTACGACGGGGAGGGCCCTTCCAGACACGTGTTTGTTCAGCACGTCAGGACTCCTGCCTAGGAGCGAGGGACACGTCGGGATTCTCCTCGAGTCTTGGCATGGCAATTGGGACGCGTCTCCACGTGAGGCACGAGACCCAGTGTCCCTTTCGACGAGCCACAGGGATCCTGGGACTCCTATCCATTTTCAAGAGGAGTCAGGCATCGTCTCCTTTGGAAGCATTGATCTCCGCGGACCTCTCGAATTTTCAAAGGATGTGAGGCCTCCGGTCTCGATGAGGCGGAGAACTAGGTCTTTCTCTGTGGTCTCCACATGGGATTCAGACATCCCTTCTTCTTGGGAGATGCAAGAGGAGCCTGCATTCATTTCACTGCAGGGATATCCGGCCTTACTTCGAGTCAGAGCATCTCGGTGTCCATTCCACTTGAGGCCACAATCTCAGGGTCCCTCTCACATACCTGTAGCTGAGAGAAGCCTCCTCTTGAGGTGCTTGTGGAAAGTTGGTATTCCTCTTGAGTCAAAGCCAGGGACTAAGCTCTCATCTCGAGTTGATTTGGGGTCCACGGAGCCCTTTCGTGTTGCTCCAGTGACTCAGGATCCCTCTAGACTTGAGACAGTGATCTTGGGTTTTTTCTGGAGTGCCCTCAAGGAAATCAAGGCTCCTTTCACGTTTGATGTGGAACATGGAATTGCTCTGCACGCAGTGCAGGGGCATCGGGGCTCATCTCGCGGCGAGGGGGAAGTCTCATATTTTTTCTCGAGTTGCGGCCGAAACCTGATTCATATTCTCGAGTTACGACGGGGAGGGCCCTTCCAGACACCTGTTTGTTCAGCGACGTCAGGACTCCTGCCTCGGTGCGAGGGACACATCGGAATTCTCCTTGATTCTTGGCATGGCAATTGGTAGGCGTCTCCACGTGAGGCGGGAGAGCCAGGGTCCCTTTCCACGTGCCACAGGGATCCTGGGACTCCTATCCATTTTCAAGAGGAGTCAGGCATCGTCTCCTTTGGAAGCATTATTCTGCGCGTACCTCTCGAGTTTTCAAAGGATGTGAGGCCTCCGGGCGCGATGAGGCGGAGAACTAGGTCTTTCTCTGTGGTCTCCACAGGGGATTCAGACATCCCTTCGTCTTGGGAGATGCAAGACGAGCCTGCATTCAATTCACTGCAGGGATATCCGGCCTTACTTCGAGTCAGAGCATCTCGGTGTCCATTCCACTTGAGGCCACAAACTCAGGGTCCTCTCACATACCAGTAGCTGAGAGAAGACTCCTCTTGAGGTGCTTGTGGAAAGTTGGTATTACTCTTCAGTCAAAGCCAGAGACTAAGCTCTCATCTCGAGTTGATTTGGGGTCCACGGAGCCCTTTCGTGTTGCTCCAGTGACCTCAGGATCCCTCTAGACTTGAGACAGTGATCTTGGGTTTTCTCTGGAGTGCCATCAAGGAAATCAAGGCTCCTTTCACGTTTCATGTGGAAGACAGAATTGCTCTGCACGCAGTGCAGGGGAATCGGGCCTCATCTCGCGGCGAGGGGGAAGTCTCATATTTTTTCGCGAGTTGCGGCCGAAACCTGATTCATATTCTCGAGTTACGACGGGGAGGGCCCTTCCAGACACCTGTTTGTTCAGCGACGTCAGGACTCCTGCCTAGGTGCGAGGGACACCTCGGAATTCTCCTTGAGTCTTGGCATGGCAATTGGTAGGCATCTCCACGTGAGGCGGGAGACCCAGGGTCCCTTTCCACGTGCCTCAGGGATCCTGGGACTCGTATCCATTTTCAAGAGGAGTCAGGCATCGTCTCCTTTGGAAGCATTGATCTCCGCGGACCTCTCGAGTTTTCAAAGGATGTGAGGCCTCCGGTCGCGTTGAGGCGGAGGATTGGTCTTTCTCTGTGGTCTCCACAGGGGATTCAGACATCCCTTCGTCTTGGGAGAAGCAAGACGAGCCTGCATTCAATTCACTGCAGGGATATCCGGTCTTACTTTGAGTCAGAACATCTCGGTGTCCATTACACTTGAGGCCACAAATTCAGGGTCCCTCTCACATACCTGTAGCTGAGAGAAGCCTCCTCTTGAGGTGCTTGTGGAAAGTTGGTATTCCTCTTGAGTCGAAGCCAGGGACTAAGCTCTCATCTCGAGTTGATTTGGGGTCCACGGAGCCCTTTCGTGTTGCTCCAGTGACCTCAGGATCCCTCTAGACTTGAGACAGTGATCTTGGATTTTCTCTGGAGTGCCATCAAGGAAATCAAGGCTCCTTTCAAGTTAGATGTGGAACACGGAATTGCTCTGCAGCAGTCAGCGGAATCGGGCCTCATCTGGCGGCAAGGGGGATGTCTCATTGTTTCTCTCAAGTTGCGAGAGGAACCTGGGGTATATTCTCGAGTTACTACCGGGAGGGCCCTTCCAGACACGTGTTTGTTCAGCGACGTCAGGACTCCTGCCTAGGTGCGAGGGACAACTCGGGATTCTCCTCGAGTCTTGGCATGGCAATTGGGACGCGTCTCGACGAGAGGCGGGAGACCCAGGGTCCCTTTCCACATGCCACAGGGATACTGGGACTCCTATCCATTGTCATCAAGAGTCAGGCATCATTTCCTTTGAAAGCATTGATCTCCGCGGACCTCTCGAGTTTTCAAAGGATGTGAGGCCTCCGGTCTCTATGAGGCGGAGGACTAGGTGTCTCTGTGGTCTCCACAGGGGATTCAGACATCCCTTCGTCTTGGGAGATGCAAGACGACCCTGCATTCAATTCACTGCAGGGATATCCAGCCTTACTTCGAGTCAGAGCATCTCGGTGTCCATTCCACTTGAGGCCACAAACTCATGGTCCCTCTCACATACCTGTAGCTGAGAGAAGCCTCCTCTTGAGGTGCTTGTGGAAAGTTGGTATTCCTCTTGAGTCGAAGCCAGGGACTAAGCTCTCATCTCGAGTTGATTTGGGGTCGACGGAGCCCTTTCGTGTTGCTCCAGTGACCTCATTATCCCTCTAAACTTGAGACAGTGATCTTGAGTTTTCTCTGGAGTGTCATCAAGAAAATAAAGGCTCCTTTCACGTTTGATGTGGAACTCGGAATTGCTCTGGACGCAGTGCAGGGGAATCGGGCCTCATCTCTCGGCGAGAGGGAAGTCTCATGGTTTTTCTCGAGTTGCGGCCAGAACCTGGGGTATATTCTCGAGTTACGACGGGGAGGGCCCTTCCAGACACGTGTTTGTTCAGCGACATAAGGACTACTGCCTAGGTGCGAGGGACACCTCGGGATTCTCCTCGAGTCTTGGCATGGCAATTGGGACGCGTCTCCACGTGAGGCGGGAGACCCAGGGTCCCTTTCCACGTGCCACAGGGATGCTGGGACTCCTATCCATTTTCAAGAGGAGTCAGGCATCGTATCCTTTGGAAGCATTGATCTCCGCAGACCTCTCGAGTTTTCAAAGGATGTGAGGCCTCCGGTCGCGTTGAGGCGGAGGACTAGGTCTTTCTCTGTGGTCTCCACGGGGGATTCAGACAACCCTTCGTCTTGGGAGATGCAAGACGAGCCTGCATTCAATTCACTGCAGGGATATCCGGCCTTACTTCGAGTCAGAGCATCTCGGTGTCCATTCCACTTGAGGCCACAAACTCAGGGTCCCTCTCAAATACCTGTTGCTGAGAGAAGCCTCCACTTGAGGTGCTTGTGGAAAGTTGGTATTCCTCTTGAGTCGATGCCAGGGACTAAGCTCTCATCTCGAGTTGATTTGGGGTCCACGGAGCTCTTTCGTGTTGCTCCAGTGACCTCAGGATCCCTCTAGACTTGAGACAGTGATCTTGGGTTTTCTCTGGAGTGCCAACAAGGAAATCAAGGCTCCTTTCACGTTTGATTTGGAACACGGAATTGCTCTGCACGCAATGCAGGTGAATCGGGCCTCATCTCGCCGCGAGGGGGAAGTCTCATGGTTTTTCTCGAGTTGCGGCCGGAACCTGGGGTATATTCTCGAGTTACGACGGGGCGGGCCCTTCCAGACACGTGTTTGTTCAGCGATGTCAGGACTCGTGCCCAGGTGCGAGGGACACGTCGGGATTCTCCTCGAGTCTTGGCATGGCAATTGGGACGCGTCTCCACGTGAGGCGGGAGACCCAGGGTCCCTTCCAACGTGCCACAGGGATCCTGGGACTCCTATCCATTTTCAAGAGGAGTCAGGCATCGTCTCCTTTGGAAGCATTGATCTCCGCGGACCTCTCGAGTTTTCAAAGGATGTGAGGCCTCCGCTCGCGATGAGGCGGAGTACTCGGTCTTTCTCTGTCATCTCCACAGGGGATTCAGACATCCCTTCATCTTGGGAGATGCAAGACGAGCCTGCATTCAATTCACTGCAGGGATATCCGGCCTTACTTTGAGTCAGAGCATCTCGGTGTCCATTCCACTTGAGGCCACAAACTCAGGGTCCCTCTCACATACCTGTAGCTGAGAGAAGCCACCTCTTGAGGTTCATGTGGAAAGTTGGTATTCCTCTTACTCGAAGCCAGGGAATAAGCTCTCATCTCGAGTTGATTTGGGGTCCACAGAGCCCTTTCGTGTTGCTCCAGTGACATCAGGATCCCTCTAGACTAGAAACAGTGATCTTGGGTTTTCTCTGGAGTGCCATCAAGGAAATCAAGGCTCCTTTCACTTTTGATGTGGAATACGGAATTGCTCTGCACGCAGGGCAGGGGAATCGGGCCTCATCTCGCGGCGAGCGGGAAGTCTCAT
This sequence comes from Dama dama, assembly GCF_033118175.1. Classification (NCBI taxonomy): domain Eukaryota; kingdom Metazoa; phylum Chordata; class Mammalia; order Artiodactyla; family Cervidae; genus Dama; species Dama dama. The sequence goes on along the minus strand of NW_026870879.1, from coordinate 2,787,627 downwards.
GGTTTTTCTCGAGTTTCGGCTGGAACCTGGGGTATATTCTCGAGTTACGACGGGGAGGGCCCTTCCAGACACGTGTTTGTTCAGCGACGTCAGGACTCCTGCCTAGGTGCGAGGGACACCTCGGGATTCTCCTCGAGTCTTGGCATGGCAATTGGGACGCGTCTCCACGTGAGGCGGGAGACCCAGAGTCCCTTTCGACGTGCCACAGTGATCCTGGGACTCCTATCCATTTTCAAGATGAGTCAGGCATCGTCTCCTTTGGAAGCATTGATCTCCCCGGACCTCTCAAGTTTTCAAAGGATGTGAGGCCTCCGCTCGCGATGAGGCGGAGAACTAGTTCTTTCTCTGTGGTCCCCACAGGGGATTCAGACATCCCTTCATTTGGGAGATGCAAGACGAGCCTGCATTCAATTCACAGCAGGGATATCCGGCCTTACTTCGAGTCAGAGCATCTCGGTGTCCATTCCACTTGAGGCCAAAAACTCAAGGTCCCTCTCACATACCTGTAGGTGAGAGAAGCCTCCTCTTGAGGTGCTTGTAGAAAGTTGGTTTTCCTCTTGAGTCGAAGCCAGGGACTAAGCTATCATCTCGAGTTGATTTGGGGTCCACGGAGCCCTTTCGTGTTGCTCCAGTGACCTCAGGATCCCTCTAGACTTGAGACAGTGATCTTGGGTTTTCTCTGGAGTGCCATCAAGGAAATCAAGGCTCCTTTCAAGTTTGATGTGGAACACGGAATTGCTCTGCAGCAGTCAGCGGAATCGGGCCTCATCTGGCGGCAAGGGGGATGTCTCATTGTTTCTCTGAAGTTGCGAGAGGAACCTGGGGTATATTCTCGAGTTACTACCGGGAGGGCCCTTCCAGACACGTGTTTGTTCAGCGACGTCAGGACTCCTGCCTAGGTGCGAGGGATACCTGGGGATTCTCCTCGAGTCTTGGCATGGCAATTGGGACGCGTCTCGACGAGAGGCGGGAGACCCAGGGTCCCTTTCCACATGCCACAGGGATCCTGGGACTCCTATCCATTGTCAACAAGAGTCAGGCATCATTTCCTTTGAAAGCATTGATCTCCGCGGACCTCTCGAGTTTTCAAAGGATGTGAGGCCTCCGGTCTCTATGAGGCGGAGGACTAGGTGTCTCTGTGGTCTCCACAGGGGATTCAGACATCCCTTCGTTTTGGGAGATGCAAGACGACCCTGCATTCAATTCACTGAAGGGATATCCAGCCTTACTTCGAGTCAGAGCATCTCGGTGTCCATTCCACTTGAGGCCACAAACTCATGGTCCCTCTCACATACTTGTAGATGAGAGAAGCCTCCTCTTGAGGTGCTTGTGGAAAGTTGGTATTCCTCTTGAGTCGAAGCCAGGGACTAAGCTCTCCTCTCAAGTGGATTTGGGGTCCACGGAGCCGTTTCGTGTTGCTCCAGTGACCTCAGGATCCCTCTAGACTTGAGACCGTGATCTTGGGTTTTCTCTGGAGTGCCATCAAGGAAATCAAGGCTCCGTTCACGTTTGATGTGGAACACGGAATTGCTCTGCACGCAGTGCAGGGGAATCAGGCCTCATGTCGCTGTGAGGGGGAAGTCTCATGGTTTTTCTCGAGTTCCGGCCGGAACCTGGGGTATATTCTCGAGTTACGATGGGGAGGGCCCTTCCAGACACGTGTTTGTTCAGCGACGTCAGGACTCCTGCCTAGGTGCGAGGGACACCTCGGGATTCTCCTCGAGTCTTGGCATGGCAATTGGGACGCGTCTCCACGTGAGGCGGGAGACCCAGGGTCCCTGTCCACGTGCCACAGGTATCCTGGGACTCCTATCCATTTTCAGGAGGAGTCAGGCATCGTCTCCTTTGGAAGCATTGATCTCCGCGGACCTCTCGAGTTTTCAAAGGATGTGAGACCTCCGCTCGCGATTAGGCGGAGAATTAGGTCTTTCTCTGTGGTCTCCACAGGGGATTCAGACATCCCTTCGTCTTGGGAGATGCAAGACGAGCCTGCATTCAATTCACTGCAGGGATATCCGGCCTTACTTCGAGTCAGAGCATCTCGGTGTCCATTCCACTTGAGGCCACTAACTCAGGGTCCCTCTCAGATACTTGTAGATGAGAGAAGCCTCCTCTTGAGGTGCTTGTGGAAAGTTGGTATTCCTCTTGAGTCGAAGCCAGGGACTAAGCTCTCATCTCGAGTTGATTTGGGGTCCGTGGAGCCCTTTCCTGTTGCTACAGTGACCTCAGGATCCCTCTAGACTTGAGACAGTGATCTTGGGTTTCCTCTGGAGTGCCATCAAGGAAATCAAGGCTCCTTTCACTTTTGATGTGGAATACGGAATTGCTCTGCACGCAGGGCAGGAGAATCGGGCCTCACATCGCGGCGAGGGGGAAGTCTCATGGTTTTCCTGGAGTTGCGGCCGGAACCTGGGCAATATTCTCGAGTTACGACGGGGAGGGCCCTTCCAGACACGTGTTTGTTCAGCACGTCAGGACTCCTGCCTAGGAGCGAGGGACACGTCGGGATTCTCCTCGAGTCTTGGCATGGCAATTGGGACGCGTCTCCACGTGAGGCACGAGACCCAGTGTCCCTTTCGACGAGCCACAGGGATCCTGGGACTCCTATCCATTTTCAAGAGGAGTCAGGCATCGTCTCCTTTGGAAGCATTGATCTCCGCGGACCTCTCGAATTTTCAAAGGATGTGAGGCCTCCGGTCTCGATGAGGCGGAGAACTAGGTCTTTCTCTGTGGTCTCCACATGGGATTCAGACATCCCTTCTTCTTGGGAGATGCAAGAGGAGCCTGCATTCATTTCACTGCAGGGATATCCGGCCTTACTTCGAGTCAGAGCATCTCGGTGTCCATTCCACTTGAGGCCACAATCTCAGGGTCCCTCTCACATACCTGTAGCTGAGAGAAGCCTCCTCTTGAGGTGCTTGTGGAAAGTTGGTATTCCTCTTGAGTCAAAGCCAGGGACTAAGCTCTCATCTCGAGTTGATTTGGGGTCCACGGAGCCCTTTCGTGTTGCTCCAGTGACTCAGGATCCCTCTAGACTTGAGACAGTGATCTTGGGTTTTTTCTGGAGTGCCCTCAAGGAAATCAAGGCTCCTTTCACGTTTGATGTGGAACATGGAATTGCTCTGCACGCAGTGCAGGGGCATCGGGGCTCATCTCGCGGCGAGGGGGAAGTCTCATATTTTTTCTCGAGTTGCGGCCGAAACCTGATTCATATTCTCGAGTTACGACGGGGAGGGCCCTTCCAGACACCTGTTTGTTCAGCGACGTCAGGACTCCTGCCTCGGTGCGAGGGACACATCGGAATTCTCCTTGATTCTTGGCATGGCAATTGGTAGGCGTCTCCACGTGAGGCGGGAGAGCCAGGGTCCCTTTCCACGTGCCACAGGGATCCTGGGACTCCTATCCATTTTCAAGAGGAGTCAGGCATCGTCTCCTTTGGAAGCATTATTCTGCGCGTACCTCTCGAGTTTTCAAAGGATGTGAGGCCTCCGGGCGCGATGAGGCGGAGAACTAGGTCTTTCTCTGTGGTCTCCACAGGGGATTCAGACATCCCTTCGTCTTGGGAGATGCAAGACGAGCCTGCATTCAATTCACTGCAGGGATATCCGGCCTTACTTCGAGTCAGAGCATCTCGGTGTCCATTCCACTTGAGGCCACAAACTCAGGGTCCTCTCACATACCAGTAGCTGAGAGAAGACTCCTCTTGAGGTGCTTGTGGAAAGTTGGTATTACTCTTCAGTCAAAGCCAGAGACTAAGCTCTCATCTCGAGTTGATTTGGGGTCCACGGAGCCCTTTCGTGTTGCTCCAGTGACCTCAGGATCCCTCTAGACTTGAGACAGTGATCTTGGGTTTTCTCTGGAGTGCCATCAAGGAAATCAAGGCTCCTTTCACGTTTCATGTGGAAGACAGAATTGCTCTGCACGCAGTGCAGGGGAATCGGGCCTCATCTCGCGGCGAGGGGGAAGTCTCATATTTTTTCGCGAGTTGCGGCCGAAACCTGATTCATATTCTCGAGTTACGACGGGGAGGGCCCTTCCAGACACCTGTTTGTTCAGCGACGTCAGGACTCCTGCCTAGGTGCGAGGGACACCTCGGAATTCTCCTTGAGTCTTGGCATGGCAATTGGTAGGCATCTCCACGTGAGGCGGGAGACCCAGGGTCCCTTTCCACGTGCCTCAGGGATCCTGGGACTCGTATCCATTTTCAAGAGGAGTCAGGCATCGTCTCCTTTGGAAGCATTGATCTCCGCGGACCTCTCGAGTTTTCAAAGGATGTGAGGCCTCCGGTCGCGTTGAGGCGGAGGATTGGTCTTTCTCTGTGGTCTCCACAGGGGATTCAGACATCCCTTCGTCTTGGGAGAAGCAAGACGAGCCTGCATTCAATTCACTGCAGGGATATCCGGTCTTACTTTGAGTCAGAGCATCTCGGTGTCCATTACACTTGAGGCCACAAATTCAGGGTCCCTCTCACATACCTGTAGCTGAGAGAAGCCTCCTCTTGAGGTGCTTGTGGAAAGTTGGTATTCCTCTTGAGTCGAAGTCAGGGACTAAGCTCTCATCTCGAGTTGATTTGGGGTCCACGGAGCCCTTTCGTGTTGCTCCAGTGACCTCAGGATCCCTCTAGACTTGAGACAGTGATCTTGGATTTTCTCTGGAGTGCCATCAAGGAAATCAAGGCTCCTTTCAAGTTAGATGTGGAACACGGAATTGCTCTGCAGCAGTCAGCGGAATCGGGCCTCATCTGGCGGCAAGGGGGATGTCTCATTGTTTCTCTCAAGTTGCGAGAGGAACCTGGGGTATATTCTCGAGTTACTACCGGGAGGGCCCTTCCAGACACGTGTTTGTTCAGCGACGTCAGGACTCCTGCCTAGGTGCGAGGGACAACTCGGGATTCTCCTCGAGTCTTGGCATGGCAATTGGGACGCGTCTCGACGAGAGGCGGGAGACCCAGGGTCCCTTTCCACATGCCACAGGGATACTGGGACTCCTATCCATTGTCATCAAGAGTCAGGCATCATTTCCTTTGAAAGCATTGATCTCCGCGGACCTCTCGAGTTTTCAAAGGATGTGAGGCCTCCGGTCTCTATGAGGCGGAGGACTAGGTGTCTCTGTGGTCTCCACAGGGGATTCAGACATCCCTTCGTCTTGGGAGATGCAAGACGACCCTGCATTCAATTCACTGCAGGGATATCCAGCCTTACTTCGAGTCAGAGCATCACGGTGTCCATTCCACTTGAGGCCACAAACTCATGGTCCCTCTCACATACCTGTAGCTGAGAGAAGCCTCCTCTTGAGGTGCTTGTGGAAAGTTGGTATTCCTCTTGAGTCGAAGCCAGGGACTAAGCTCTCATCTCGAGTTGATTTGGGGTCGACGGAGCCCTTTCGTGTTTCTCCAGTGACCTCATTATCCCTCTAAACTTGAGACAGTGATCTTGAGTTTTCTCTGGAGTGTCATCAAGAAAATAAAGGCTCCTTTCACGTTTGATGTGGAACTCGGAATTGCTCTGGACGCAGTGCAGGGGAATCGGGCCTCATCTCTCGGCGAGAGGGAAGTCTCATGGTTTTTCTCGAGTTGCGGCCAGAACCTGGGGTATATTCTCGAGTTACGACGGGGAGGGCCCTTCCAGACACGTGTTTGTTCAGCGACATAAGGACTACTGCCTAGGTGCGAGGGACACCTCGGGATTCTCCTCGAGTCTTGGCATGGCAATTGGGACGCGTCTCCACGTGAGGCGGGAGACCCAGGGTCCCTTTCCACGTGCCACAGGGATGCTGGGACTCCTATCCATTTTCAAGAGGAGTCAGGCATCGTATCCTTTGGAAGCATTGATCTCCGCAGACCTCTCGAGTTTTCAAAGGATGTGAGGCCTCCGGTCGCGTTGAGGCGGAGGACTAGGTCTTTCTCTGTGGTCTCCACGGGGGATTCAGACAACCCTTCGTCTTGGGAGATGCAAGACGAGCCTGCATTCAATTCACTGCAGGGATATCCGGCCTTACTTCGAGTCAGAGCATCTCGGTGTCCATTCCACTTGAGGCCACAAACTCAGGGTCCCTCTCAAATACCTGTTGCTGAGAGAAGCCTCCACTTGAGGTGCTTGTGGAAAGTTGGTATTCCTCTTGAGTCGATGCCAGGGACTAAGCTCTCATCTCGAGTTGATTTGGGGTCCACGGAGCTCTTTCGTGTTGCTCCAGTGACCTCAGGATCCCTCTAGACTTGAGACAGTGATCTTGGGTTTTCTCTGGAGTGCCAACAAGGAAATCAAGGCTCCTTTCACGTTTGATTTGGAACACGGAATTGCTCTGCACGCAATGCAGGTGAATCGGGCCTCATCTCGCCGCGAGGGGGAAGTCTCATGGTTTTTCTCGAGTTGCGGCCGGAACCTGGGGTATATTCTCGAGTTACGACGGGGCGGGCCCTTCCAGACACGTGTTTGTTCAGCGATGTCAGGACTCGTGCCCAGGTGCGAGGGACACGTCGGGATTCTCCTCGAGTCTTGGCATGGCAATTGGGACGCGTCTCCACGTGAGGCGGGAGACCCAGGGTCCCTTCCAACGTGCCACAGGGATCCTGGGACTCCTATCCATTTTCAAGAGGAGTCAGGCATCGTCTCCTTTGGAAGCATTGATCTCCGCAGACCTCTCGAGTTTTCAAAGGATGTGAGGTCTCCGGTCGCGATGAGGCGGAGGAGTAGGTCTTTCTCTGTGGTCTCCACAGGGGATTCAGACATCCCTTCGTTTTGGGAGATGCAAGACGAGCCTGCATTCAATTCACTGCAGGGATATCCGGCCTTATTTCGAGTCAGAGCATCTCGGTGTCCATTCCACTTGAGGCCACAAACTCAGGGTCCCTCTCACATACATGTAGCTGAGAGAAGCCTCCTCTTGAGGTGCTTGTGGAAAGTTCGTATTCCTCTTGAGTCGAAGCCAGGGACTAAGCTCTCATCTCGAGTTGATTTGGGGTCCACGGAGACCTTTCGTGTTGCTCCAGTCACCTCAGGATCCCTCTAGACTTGAGAAAGTGATCTTGGGTTTTCTCTGGAGTGCCATCAAGGAAATCAAGGCTCCTTTCACGTTTGATGTGGAACACGGAATTTCTCTGCACGCAGTGCGGGGGAATCGGGCCTCATCTCGCGGCGAGGGGGAAGTCTCATGGTTTTTCTCGAGTTGCGGCCGGAACCTGGGGTATATTCTCGAGTTACGACGGGGAGGGCCCTTCCAGACACGTGTTTGTTCAGCGACGTCGGACTACTGCCTCGGTGCGAGGGACACCTTGGGATTCTCCTCGAGTCTTGGCATGGCAATTGTGACGCGTCTCCACGTGAGGCGGGAGACCCAGGGTTCCTTTCCACGTGCCACAGGGATCCTGGGACTCCTATCCATTTTCAAGAAGAGTCAGGCATCGTCTCCTTTGGAAGCATTGATCTCCTTGGACCTCTCGAGTTTTCAAAGGATGTGAGGCCTCCGGTCGCGATGAGGCGGAGGACTAGGTCTTTCTCTGTGGTCTCCACAGGGGATTCAGACATCCCTTCGTCTTGGGAGATGCAAGACGAGCCTGCATTCAATTCACTGCAGGGCTATCCGGCCTTACTTCGAGTCAGAGCATCTCGGTGTCCATTCCACTTGAGGCCACAAACTCAGGGTCCCTCTCACATACCTGTAGCTGAGAGAAGCCTCCTCTTGATGTGCTTGTGGAAATTTGGTATTCCTCTTGAGTCGAAGCCAGGGACTAAGCTCTCATCTCGAGTTGATTTGGGGTCCACGGAGCCCTTTCGTGTTGCTCCAGTGACCTCAGGATCCCTCTAGACTCTAGACAGTGATCTTGGGTTTTCTCGGGAGTGCCATCAAGGATATCAAGGCTCCTTTCACGTTTGATGTGGAACCCGGAATTGCTCTGCACGCAGTGCAGGGGTATCGGGGCTCATCTCGCGGCGAGGGGGAAGACTCATGGTTTTTCTCGAGTTGCAGCCGGGACCTGGGGTATATTCTAGAGTTACGATGGGGAGGGCCTTTAGAGACACGTGTTTGTTCAGCGACGTCAGGACTCCTGCCTAGGTGCGAGGCACACCTCGGGATTCTCCTCGAGTCTTGGCATGGCAATTGGGACGCCTCTCCATGAGCGGCCGGAGACCCAGGGTCCCTTTCCACGTGCCACATCGATCCTGGGACTCCTATCCATTTTCAAGAGGAGTCAGGCATCGTCTCGTTTGCAAGCATTGATCTACATGGACCTCTCGAGTTTTCAAAGAATGTGAAGCCTCCGGTCGCGATGAGGCGGAGGACTAGGTCTTTCTCTGTGGTCTCCACAGGGGATTCAGACATCCCTTCTTCTTGGGAGATGCAAGACGAGCCTGCCGTTAATTCACTGCAGGGATATCCGGCCTTACTTCGAGTCAGAGCATCTTGGTGTCCATTCCACTTGAGGCCACAAACTCAGGGTCCCTCTCACATACCTGTAGCAGAGAGAAGCCTCCTCTTGAGGTGTTTGTGGAAAGTTGGTATTCCTCTTGAGTCGAAGCCAGGGACTAAGCTCCCATCTCGAGATGATTTGGGGTCCACGGAGCCCTCTCGTATTGCTACAGTGACCTCAGGATCCCTCTAGACGTGAGACAGTGATCTTGGGTTTTCTCTGGAGTGCCTTCAAGGATATCAAGGCTCCTTTCAACTTTGATGTGGAACACGGAATTGCTCTGCACGCAGTGCAGGGGAATCGGGCCTCATCTCGCGGCGAGGGGGAAGTCTCATGGTTTTTCTCGAGTTGCGACCGGAACCTCGGGCATATTCTCGAGTTACGACGGGGAGAGTCCTTCCAGACCCGTGTTATTTCAGCGACGTCAGGACTCCTGCCTAGGTGCGAGGGACACCTCGGGATTCTCCTCGAGTCTTGGCATGGCAATTGGGATGCGTCTCCACATGAGGCGGGAGTCCCAGGGTCCCTTTCCACGTGCCACACGGATCCTGGTACTCCTATTCATTTTCAAGAAGAGTCAGGCATCGTCTCCTTTGGAAGCATTGATCTCCGCGAACCTCTCGAGTTTTCAAAGAATTTGAGGCCTCCGGTCGCGATGAGGCGGAGAACTAGGTCTTTCTCTGTGGTCTCCACAGGTGATTCAGACATCCCTTCGTCTTGGGAGATGCAAGACGAGCCTGCATTCAATTCACTGCAGGGATATCCGGCCTTACATCGAGTCAGAGCATCTCGGTGTCCATTCCACTTGAGGCCACAAACTCAGGGTCCCTCTCCCATACCTGTAGCTGAGAGAAGCCTCCTCTTGAGGTGCTTGTGGAAAGTTGGTATTCCTCTTGAGTCGAAGCCACGGACTAAGCTCTCATCTCGAGTTGATTTGGGGTCCACGGAGCCCTTTCGTGTTGCTACAGTGACCTCAGGATCCCTCTAGACTTGAGACAGGGATCTTGGCTTTTCTCTGGAGTGCCATCAAGGAAATCAAGGCTTCTTTCACGTTTGATGTGGAACACGGAATTTCTCTGCACGCAGTGCAGGCGAATCGGGCCTCATCTCGCGGCGAGGGGGAAGTCTCATGGTTTTTCTCGAGTTGCAGCCGGAACCTGGGGTATATTCTCGAGTTACGACGGGCAGGGCCCTTCCAGACACGTGTTTGTTCAGCGACCTCAGAACTCCTGCCTAGGTGCGAGGGACACCTCGGGATTCTCCTCGAGTCTTGGCATGGCAATTGGGACGCGTCTCCACGTGAGGCGGGAGACCCAGTTTCCCTTTCCACGTGCCACAGGGATCCTGGGACTCCTATCCATTTTCAAGAGGAGTCAGGCATCGTCTGCTTTGGAAGCACTGATCTCCGCGGACCTCTCGAGTTTTCAAAGGATGTGAGGCCTCTGGTCGCGATGAGGCGGAGAACTCGGTCTTTCTCTGTGGTCTCCACATTTTATTCAGACATCCCTTCGCTTGGGAGATGCAAGACGAGCCTGCATTCAATTCACTGCAGGTATATCCGGCGTTCCTTCGAGTCAGAGCATCTCGGTGTCCATTCCACTTGAGGCCACAAACTCAGGGTTCCTCTCACATACCTTTAGCTGAGAGAAGCCTCCTCTTGAGGTGCTTATGAAAAGTTGGTATTCCTCTTGAGTCGAAGCCAGGGACTAAGCTCTCATCTCGAGTTGATTTATCGTCCACGGAGCCCTTTTGTGTTGCTCCAGTGATCTCAGGATCCCTCAAGACTTGAGACAGTGATCTTGGGTTTTCTCTGCAGTGCCATCAAGGTAATAAAGGCTCATTTCATGTTTGATGTGGAACACGGAATTGCTCTGCTCGTAGTGCAGGGGAATCTGGCCTCATCTCGCGGCGAGGGGGAAGACTCATGGTTTTTCTCGAGTTGTGGCCCAAACCTGTGGTATATTGTGGAGTTACGACGGGGAGGGCCCTTCCAGACACGTGCTTGTTCAGCGACGTCAGGACTCCTGCCTAGGTGCGAGGGACACCTCGGGATTCTGCTCGAGTCTTGGCATGGCAATTGGGACGCCTCTCTATGTGAGGCGGGAGCCCCAGGTTCCCTTTCCACGTGCCACAGGAATCCTGGGACTCCTATCCATTCTCAAGAGGAGTCAGGCATCGTCTCCTTTGGAAGCATTGACCTCCGTGGACCACTCGAGTTTTCAAAGGATGTGAGGCTTCCGGTCGCGATGAGGCGGAGAACTAGGTCTTTCTCTGTGGTCTCCACAGGGGATTCAGACATCCCTTCGTCTTGGGAGATGCAAGACGAGCCTGCATTCAATTCACTGCAGGGATATCCGGCCTTACATCGAGTCAGAGCATCTCGGTGTCCATTCCACTTGAGGCCACAAACTCAGGGTCCCTCTCCCATACCTGTAGCTGAGAGAAGCCTCCTCTTGAGGTGCTTGTGGAAAGTTGGTATTCCTCTTGAGTCGAAGCCACGGACTAAGCTTTCATCTCGAGTTGATTTGGGGTCCACGGAGCCCTTTCGTGTTGCTACAGTGACCTCAGGATCCCTCTAGACTTGAGACAGGGATCTTGGCTTTTCTCTGGAGTGCCATCAAGGAAATCAAGGCTTCTTTCACGTTTGATGTGGAACACGGAATTTCTCTGCACGCAGTGCAGGCGAATCGGGCCTCATCTCGCGGCGAGGGGGAAGTCTCATGGTTTTTCTCGAGTTGCAGCCGGAACCTGGGGTATATTCTAGAGTTACGATGGGGAGGGCCTTTAGAGACACGTGTTTGTTCAGCGACGTCAGGACTCCTGCCTAGGTGCGAGGCACACCTCGGGATTCTCCTCGAGTCTTGGCATGGCAATTGGGACGCCTCTCCATGAGCGGCCGGAGACCCAGGGTCCCTTTCCACGTGCCACATCGATCCTGGGACTCCTATCCATTTTCAAGAGGAGTCAGGCATCGTCTCGTTTGGAAGCATTGATCTACATGGACCTCTCGAGTTTTCAAAGAATGTGAAGCCTCCGGTCGCGATGAGGCGGAGGACTAGGTCTTTCTCTGTGGTCTCCACAGGGGATTCAGACATCCCTTCTTCTTGGGAGATGCAAGACGAGCCTGCCGTTAATTCACTGCAGGGATATCCGGCCTTACTTCGAGTCAGAGCATCTTGGTGTCCATTCCACTTGAGGCCACAAACTCAGGGTCCCTCTCACATACCTGTAGCAGAGAGAAGCCTCCTCTTGAGGTGTTTGTGGAAAGTTGGTATTCCTCTTGAGTCGAAGCCAGGGACTAAGCTCCCATCTCGAGATGATTTGGGGTCCACGGAGCCCTCTCGTATTGCTACAGTGACCTCAGGATCCCTCTAGACGTGAGACAGTGATCTTGGGTTTTCTCTGGAGTGCCTTCAAGGATATCAAGGCTCCTTTCAACTTTGATGTGGAACACGGAATTGCTCTGCACGCAGTGCAGGGGAATCGGGCCTCATCTCGCGGCGAGGGGGAAGTCTCATGGTTTTTCTCGAGTTGCGACCGGAACCTCGGGCATATTCTCGAGTTACGACGGGGAGGGTCCTTCCAGACCCGTGTTATTTCAGCGACGTCAGGACTCCTGCCTAGGTGCGAGGGACACCTCGGGATTCTCCTCGAGTCTTGGCATGGCAATTGGGATGCGTCTCCACATGAGGCGGGAGTCCCAGGGTCCCTTTCCACGTGCCACACGGATCCTGGTACTCCTATTCATTTTCAAGAAGAGTCAGGCATCGTCTCCTTTGGAAGCATTGATCTCCGCGAACCTCTCGAGTTTTCAAAGAATTTGAGGCCTCCGGTCGCGATGAGGCGGAGAACTAGGTCTTTCTCTGTGGTCTCCACAGGTGATTCAGACATCCCTTCGTCTTGGGAGATGCAAGACGAGCCTGCATTCAATTCACTGCAGGGATATCCGGCCTTACATCGAGTCAGAGCATCTCGGTGTCCATTCCACTTGAGGCCACAAACTCAGGGTCCCTCTCCCATACCTGTAGCTGAGAGAAGCCTCCTCTTGAGGTGCTTGTGGAAAGTTGGTATTCCTCTTGAGTCGAAGCCACGGACTAAGCTCTCATCTCGAGTTGATTTGGGGTCCACGGAGCCCTTTCGTGTTGCTACAGTGACCTCAGGATCCCTCTAGACTTGAGACAGGGATCTTGGCTTTTCTCTGGAGTGCCATCAAGGAAATCAAGGCTTCTTTCACGTTTGATGTGGAACACGGAATTTCTCTGCACGCAGTGCAGGCGAATCGGGCCTCATCTCGCGGCGAGGGGGAAGTCTCATGGTTTTTCTCGAGTTGCAGCCGGAACCTGGGGTATATTCTCGAGTTACGACGGGCAGGGCCCTTCCAGACACGTGTTTGTTCAGCGACCTCAGAACTCCTGCCTAGGTGCGAGGGACACCTCGGGATTCTCCTCGAGTCTTGGCATGGCAATTGGGACGCGTCTCCACGTGAGGCGGGAGACCCAGTTTCCCTTTCCACGTGCCACAGGGATCCTGGGACTCCTATCCATTTTCAAGAGGAGTCAGGCATCGTCTGCTTTGGAAGCACTGATCTCCGCGGACCTCTCGAGTTTTCAAAGGATGTGAGGCCTCTGGTCGCGATGAGGCGGAGAACTCGGTCTTTCTCTGTGGTCTCCACATTTTATTCAGACATCCCTTCGCTTGGGAGATGCAAGACGAGCCTGCATTCAATTCACTGCAGGTATATCCGGCGTTCCTTCGAGTCAGAGCATCTCGGTGTCCATTCCACTTGAGGCCACAAACTCAGGGTTCCTCTCACATACCTTTAGCTGAGAGAAGCCTCCTCTTGAGGTGCTTATGAAAAGTTGGTATTCCTCTTGAGTCGAAGCCAGGGACTAAGCTCTCATCTCGAGTTGATTTATCGTCCACGGAGCCCTTTTGTGTTGCTCCAGTGATCTCAGGATCCCTCAAGACTTGAGACAGTGATCTTGGGTTTTCTCTGCAGTGCCATCAAGGTAATAAAGGCTCATTTCATGTTTGATGTGGAACACGGAATTGCTCTGCTCGTAGTGCAGGGGAATCTGGCCTCATCTCGCGGCGAGGGGGAAGACTCATGGTTTTTCTCGAGTTGTGGCCCAAACCTGTGGTATATTGTGGAGTTACGACGGGGAGGGCCCTTCCAGACACGTGCTTGTTCAGCGACGTCAGGACTCCTGCCTAGGTGCGAGGGACACCTCGGGATTCTGCTCGAGTCTTGGCATGGCAATTGGGACGCCTCTCTATGTGAGGCGGGAGCCCCAGGTTCCCTTTCCACGTGCCACAGGAATCCTGGGACTCCTATCCATTCTCAAGAGGAGTCAGGCATCGTCTCCTTTGGAAGCATTGACCTCCGTGGACCACTCGAGTTTTCAAAGGATGTGAGGCTTCCGGTCGCGATGAGGCGGAGAACTAGGTCTTTCTCTGTGGTCTCCACAGGGGATTCAGACATCCCTTCGTCTTGGGAGATGCAAGACGAGCCTGCATTCAATTCACTGCAGGGATATCCGGCCTTACTTCGAGTCAGAGAATCTCGGTGTCCATTCCACTTGAGGCCACAAACTCAGGGTCCCTCTCACATACCTGTAGCTGAGAAAAGCCTCCTCCTGAGGTGCTTCTGGAAAGTTGGTATTCCTCTTGAGTGGAAGCCAGGGACTAAGCTCTCATCTCGAGTTGATTTGGGGTCCACGGAGCCCTTTCGTGTTGCTCCAGTGACCTCAGGATCCCTCTAGACTTGAGACAGTGATGTTGGGTTTTCTCTGGAGTGCCATCAAGGATATCAAGGCTCCTTTCAACTTTGATGTGGAACACGGAATTGCTCTGCACGCAGTGCAGGGGAATCGGGCCTCATCTCGCGGCGAGGGGGAAGTCTCATGGTTTTTCTCGAGTTGCGACCGGAACCTCGGGCATATTCTCGAGTTACGACGGGGAGGGTCCTTCCAGACCCGTGTTATTTCAGCGACGTCAGGACTCCTGCCTAGGTGCGAGGGACACCTCGGGATTCTCCTCGAGTCTTGGCATGGCAATTGGGACGCGTCTCCACGTGAGGCGGGAGACCCAGGGTCCCTTTCCACGTGCCACAGGGATCCTGGGACTCCTATCCATTTTCAAGAGGAGTCAGGCATCGTCTCCTTTGGAAGCATTGATCTCTGCGGTCCTCTCGAGTTTTCAAAGGATGCATGGCCTCCGTTCGCGATGAAACGGAGAACAAGGTCTTTCTCTGTGGTCTCCACAGGGGATTCAGACACCCCTTCTTCTTGGGAGATGCATGACGAGCCTGCATTCAATTCACTGCAGGAATATCCGGACTTACTTCGAGTCAGAGCATCTCGGTGTCCATTCCACTTGAGGCCACACACTCAGGGGCCCTCTCACATACATGTAGCTGAGAGAAGCCTCCTCTTGATGTGCTTGAGGAAATTTGGTATTCCTCTTGAGTCGAAGCCAGGGACTAAGCTCTCATCTCGAGTTGATTTGGGGTCCACGGAGCCCTTTCGTGTTGCTCCACTGACCTCAGGATCCCTCTAGACTCTAGACAGTGATCTTGGGTTTTCTCTGGAGTGCCATCAAGGATATCAAACCTCCTTTCACGTTTGATGTGGAACCCGGAATTGCTCTGCACACAGTGCAGGGGAATCGGGGCTCATCTCGCGGCGAGGGGGAAGTCTCATTGTTTTTCTCGAGTTGCAGCCGGAAACTGGGGTATATTCTCGAGTTACGACGGGGAGGGCCCTTCCAGACACGTGTTTGTTCAGCGACGTCAGGACTCCTGCCTAGGTGCGAGGGACATCTCGGGATTCTCCTCGAGTATTGGCATGGCAATGGGGACGCGTCTCCACGGGAGCCGGGAGACCCAGGCTCCCTTTCAACGTGCCACAGGGATCCTGGGACTCCTATCCATTTTCAAGAGGAGTCAGGCATCGTCTCCTTTGGAAGCATTGATATCCGCGGACCTCTCGAATTTTCAAAGGATGTGAGGCCCCCGGTCGCTATGAGGCGGAGAATTAGGTCTTTCTCTGTGGTCTCCACAGGGGATTCAGACATCCCTTCGTCTTGGGAGATGCAAGACGAGCCTGCATTCAATTCACTGCAGGGATATCCGGCCTTACTTCGAGTCAGAGCATCTCGGTGTCCATTCCACTTGAGGCCACAAACTCAGGGTCCCTCAAATATACGTGTAGCTGAGAGAAACCTCCTCTTGAGGTCCTTGTGGAAAGTTGGTATTCTTCTTGAGTCTAAGCCAGGGTCTAAGCTCTCATCTCGAGTTGATTTGGGGTCCACGAAGCCCTTTCCTGTTGGTCCAGTGACTTCAGGATCCCTCTAGACTTGAGACAGTGATCTTGGGTTTTCTCTGGAGTGCCATCAAGGAAATCAAGGCTCCTTTCACGTTTGATGTGGAACACGGAATTGCTCTGCACGCAGTCCAGGGGAATCGGGCCTCAACTCGCGGCGAGGGGGAAGTCTCATGGTTTTTCTCCAGTTGCGGACGGAACCTCGGGTATATTCTCGAGTTACGACGGGGAGGGCCCTTCCAGACACGTGTTTGTTCAGCGACGTCAGGACTCCTGCCTAGGTGCGAGGGAAAACTCGGGATTCTCCTCGAGTCTTGGCATGGCAATTGGGACGCGTCTCCACGTGAGGCCGGAGACCCAGGGTCCCTTTCTACGTGCCACAGGGATCCTGGGACTCCTATCCATTTTCAAGAGTAGTCAGGCATCGTCTCCTTTGGAAGCATTGATCTCCAGAGACCTCTCTAGTTTTCAAAGGATGTGAGGCCTCCGGTCTTGATGAGGCGGAGGACTAGGTCTTTCTCTGTGGCCTCCACAGGGGATTCAGACATCCCTTCGTCTATGGAGATGCAAGACGAGCCTGCATTCAATTCACTGCAGGGATATCCGGCCTTACTTCGAGTCAGAGCATCTCGGTGTCCATTCCACTTGAGGCCATAAACTCAGGGTCCCTCTCACATACCTGTAGCTGAGAGAAGCCTCCTCTTGAGGTGCTTATGGAAAGTTGGTATTCCTCTTGAGTCGAAGCCAGGGACTAAGCTCTCATCTAGAGTTGATTCGGGGTCCACGGAGCCCTTTCTTGTTGCTCCAGTGACCTCAGGATCGCTCTAGACTTGAGACAGTGATCTTGGGTTTTCTCTGGAGTGCCATCAAGGAAATCAAGGCTCCTTTCACGTTTCATGTGGAACACGGAATTGCTCTGCAGGCAGTGCAGGGGAATCGGGCCTCATCTCGCGGCGAGGGGGAAGTCTCATGGTTTTTCTCGAGTTGCGGCCGGAACCTCGGGTATATTCTCGAGTTACGACGGGGAGGGCCCTTCCAGACACGTGTTTGTTCAGCGACGTCAGGACTCCTGCCTAGGTGCGAGGGACACCTCGGGATTCTCCTCGAGTCTTGGCATGGCAATGGGGACGCGTCTCTACGGGAGCCGGGAGACCCAGGCTCCCTTTCAACGTGCCACACGGATCGTGGGACTCCTATCCATTTTCAAGAAGAGTCAGGCATCGTCTACTTTGGAAGCATTGATCTCCGCAGACCTCTCGAGTTTTCAAAGGATGTGAGGCCTCCGGTCTTGATGAGGTGGAGGACTAGGTCTTTCTCTGTAGTCTCCACAGGGGATTCAGACATCCCTTCGTCTTGGGAGATGCAAGACGAGCCTGCATTCAATTCACTGCAGGGATATCTGGCCTTACTTCGAGTCAGAGCATCTCCGTGTCCATTTCACTTGAGGCCACAAACTCAGGGTCCCTCTCACATACCTGTAGCTGAGAGAAGCCTCCTCTTGAGGTGCTTGTGAAAAGTTGGTATTCCTCTTGAGTCGAAGCCAGGGACTAAGCTCTCATCTCGAGTTGATCTGGGGTCCACGGAGCCCTTTCGTGTTGCTCCAGTGACCTCAGGATCCCTCTAGACTTGAGACAGTGATCTTGGGTTTTCTCTGGAGTGCCATCAAGGAAATCAAGGCTCCTTTCACGTTTGATGTGGAACACGGAATTGCTCTGCACGCAGTGCAGGGGAATCGGGCCTCATCTCGCGGCGAGGGGGAAGTCTCATGGTTTTTCTCGAGTTGCGGCCGGAACCTCGGGTATATTCTCGAGTTACGACGGGGAGGGCCCTTCCAGACACGTGTTTGTTCAGCGACCTCAGGACTCCTGCCTAGGTGCGAGGGACACCTCGGGATTCTCCTCAAGTCTTGGCATGGCAATTGGGACGCGTCTCCACGTGAGGCGGGAGACCCAGGGTCCCTTTCCACGTGCCACAGGGATCCTGGGACTTCTATCCATTTTCAAGAGGAGTCAGGCATCGTCTCCTTTGGAAAAATTGATCTCCGCGGACCTCTCGAATTTTCAAAGGATGTGAGGCCTCCTGTCGCGATGAGGCAGAGAACTAGGTCTTTCTTTGTGGTCTCCACAAGGGATTCAGACATCCCTTCATCTTGGGAGATGCAAGACGAGCCTGCATTCAATTCACTGCAGGGATATCCGGCCTTACTTCGAGTCAGAGCATCTCGGTGTCCATTCCACTTGAGGGCACAAATTACAGGTGCCTCTCACATACCTGTAGCTGAGAGAAGCCTCCTCTTGAGGTGCTTGTGGAAAGTTGGTATTCCTCTTGAGTCGAAGCCAGGGACTAAGCTCTCATCTCGAGTTGATTTGGGGTCCACGGAGCCCTTTCGTGTTGCTACAGTGACCTCAGGGTCCCTCTAGACTTGAGACAGTGATCTTGGGTTTTCTCTTGAGTGCCATCAAGGAAATCAAGGGTCCTTTCTCGTTTGATGTGGAAAACGGAATTGCTCTGCACACAGTGCAGGGGAATCTGGCCTCATCTCGCGGCGAGAGGGAAGTCTCATGGTTTTTCTCGAGTTGCGGCCGGAACCTGGGGTATATTCTTGAGTTACGACGGGGAGAGCCCTTGCAGACACGTGTTTGTTCAGCGACGTCAGGACTCCTGCCTAGGTGCTAGGGACACCTCGGGATTCTCCTCGAGTCTTGGCATGGCAATTGTGATGCGTCTCCACATGAAGCGGGAGACCCAGGGTCCGTTTTCACGTGCCACAGGGATCCTGCGACTCCTATCCTTTTTCAAGAGGAGTCAGGCATCGTCTCCTTTGGAAGCATTGATCTCCGCGGACCTCTCGAGTTTTCAAAGGATGTGAGGCCTCCGGTCGCGAAGAGGCAGAGAACTAGGTCTATCTCTGTGGTCTCCACAGGGGATTCAGACATCCCTTCGTATTGGGAGATGCAAGACGAGCCTGCATTCAATTCACTGGAGGGATATCCGGCCTTACTTCGAGTCAGAGCATCTCGGTGTCCATTCCACTTGAGGCCACAAAATCAGAGTACCTCTCACATACCGGTAGCTGAGAGAAGCCTCCTCTTGAGGTACTTGTGGAAATTTGGTATTCCTCTTGAGTCGAAGCCAGGGACTAAGCTCTCATCTCAACTTGATTTGGGTTCCACGGAAACCTTTCATGTTGCTACAGTGACCTCTGGATCCCTCTAGACATGAGACAGTGATCTTGGGTCTCCTCTGGAGTGCCATCAAGGAAATCAAGGATCCTTTCATGTTTGTTGTGGAACACAGAATTGCTCTGCACGCAGTGCAGGGGAATCGGGCCTCATCTCGTGGCGAGGGGGAAGTCTCATGGTTTTTCTCGAGTTGCGGCCAGAACCTGGGGTATATTCTCGAGTTACGACGGGGAGGGTCCTTCCAGACCCGTGTTATTTCAGCGACGTCAGGACTCCTGCCTAGGTGCGAGGGACACCTCGGGATTCTCCTCGAGTCTTGGCATGGCAATTGGGATGCGTCTCCACATGAGGCGGGAGTCCCAGTGTCCCTTTCCACGTGCCACACGGATCCTGGTACTCCTATTCATTTTCAAGAAGAGTCAGGCATCGTCTCCTTTGGAAGCATTGATCTCCGCGAACCTCTCGAGTTTTCAAAGAATTTGAGGCCTCCGGTCGCGATGAGGCGGAGAACTAGATCTTTCTCTGTGGTCTCCACAGGTGATTCAGACATCCCTTCGTCTTGGGAGATGCAAGACGAGCCTGCATTCAATTCACTGCAGGGATATCCGGCCTTACATCGAGTCAGAGCATCTCGGTGTCCATTCCACTTGAGGCCACAAACTCAGGGTCCCTCTCCCATACCTGTAGCTGAGAGAAGCCTCCTCTTGAGGTGCTTTTGGAAAGTTGGTATTCCTCTTGAGTCGAAGCCACGGACTAAGCTCTCATCTCGAGTTGATTTGGTGTCCACGGAGCCCTTTCGTGTTGCTACAGTGACCTCAGGATCCCTCTAGACTTGAGACAGGGATCTTGGCTTTTCTCTGGAGTGCCATCAAGGAAATCTAGGCTTCTTTCACGTTTGATGTGGAACACGGAATTTCTCTGCACGCAGTGCAGGCGAATCGGGCCTCATCTCGCGGCGAGGGGGAAGTCTCATGGTTTTTCTCGAGTTGCAGCCGGAACCTGGGGTATATTCTCGAGTTACGACGGGCAAGGCCCTTCCAGACACGTGTTTGTTCAGCGACCTCAGAACTCCTGCCTAGGTGCGAGGGACACCTCGGGATTCTCCTCGAGTCTTGGCATGGCAATTGGGACGCGTCTCCACGTGAGGCGGGAGACCCAGTTTCCCTTTCCACGTGCCACAGGGATCCTGGGACTCCTATCCATTTTCAAGAGGAGTCAGGCATCGTCTGCTTTGGAAGCACGGATCTCCGCGGACCTATCGAGTTTTCAAAGGATGTAAGGCCTCTGGTCGCGATGAGGCGGAGAACTCGGTCTTTATCTGTGGTCTCCCCATTGGATTCAGACATCCCTTCGCTTGGGAGATGCAAGACGAGCCTGCATTCAATTCACTGCAGGTATATCCGGCGTTCCTTCGAGTCAGAGCATCTCGGTGTCCATTCCACTTGAGGCCACAAACTCAGGGTTCCTCTCACATACCTTTAGCTGAGAGAAGCCTCCTCTTGAGGTGCTTATGAAAAGTTGGTATTCCTCTTGAGTCGAAGCCAGGGACTAAGCTCTCATCTCGAGTTGATTTATCGTCCACGGAGCCCTTTTGTGTTGCTCCAGTGATCTCAGGATCCCTCAAGACTTGAGACAGTGATCTTGGGTTTTCTCTGCAGTGCCATCAAGGTAATAAAGGCTCATTTCATGTTTGATGTGGAACACGGAATTGCTCTGCACGCAGTGCAGGGGAATCTGGCCTCATCTCGCGGCGAGGGGGAAGACTCATGGTTTTTCTCGAGTTGTGGCCCGAACCTGTGGTATATTGTGGAGTTACGACGGGGAGGGCCCTTCCAGACACGTGCTTGTTCAGCGACGTCAGGACTCCTGCCTAGGTGCGAGGGACACCTCGGGATTCTGCTCGAGTCTTGGCATGGCAATTGGGACGCCTCTCTATGTGAGGCGGGAGCCCCAGGTTCCCTTTCCACGTGCCACAGGAATCCTGGGACTCCTATCCATTCTCAAGAGGAGTCAGGCATCGTCTCCTTTGGAAGCATTTATCTCCGCGGACCACTCGAGTTTTCAAAGGATGTGAGACCTCCGGTCGCGATGAGGCGGAGATCTAGGTCTTTCTCTGTGGTCTCCACAGGGGATTCAGACATCCCTTCGTCTTGGGAGATGCAAGACGAGCCTGCATTCAATTCACTGCAGGGATATCCGGCCTTACTTCGAGTCAGAGAATCTCGGTGTCCATTCCACTTGAGGCCACAAACTCAGGGTCCCTCTCACATACCTGTAGCTGAGAGAAGCCTCGTCTTGAGGTGCTTGTGAAAAGTGGGTATTCCTCTTGAGTCTAAGCCAGGGTCTAAGCTCTCATCTCGAGTTGATTTGTGGTCAACGAAGCCCTTTCCTGTTGGTCCAGTGACCTCAGGATCCCTCTAGACTAGAGACAGTGATCTTGGGTTTTTTCTGGAGTGCCATCAAGGAAATCAAGGCTCCTTTCACGTATGATGTGGAACACGGAATTGCTCTGCATTCAGTGCAGGGGAATCGGGCCTCAACTCGCGGCGAAGGGGAAATCTCATGGTTTTTCTCGAGTTGCGGCCGGAACCTGGGGTATATTCTCGAGTTAGGACAGGGAGGGCCCTTCCAGACACGTGTTTGTTCAGCGACGTCAGGACTCCTGCCTAGGTGCGAGGGACACCTCGGGATTCTCCTCGAGTCTTCGCATGGTAATTTGGACGCGTCTCCACGTGACGCGGGAGACCCAGGGTCCCTTTCCACGTGCCACAGGGATCCTGGGACTCCTATCCATTTTCAAGAGGAGTCAGGCATCGTCTCCTTTTGAAGCATTGATCTCTGCGGACCTCTTGAGGTTTCAAAGGATGTGAGGCCTCCGGTCTTGATGAGGCGGAGAACTAGGTCTTTCTCTGTGGTCTCCACAGAGGATTCAGACATCCCTTCGTCTTGGGAGATGCAAGACGAGCCTGCATTCAATTCACTGCAGGGATATCCGGCCTTACTTCGAGTCAGAGCATCTCGGTGTCCATTCCACTTGAGGCCACAAACTCAGGGTCCCTCTCACTTACCTGTAGCTGAGAGAAGTCTCCTCTTGAGCTGCTTGTGAAAAGTTGGTATTCCTCTTGAGTCGAAGCCAGGGACTAAGCACTCATCTCGAGTTGATTTGGGGTCCACGGAGCCCTTTCGTGTTGCTCCAGTGACCTCAGGATCCCTCTAGACTTGAGACAGTGATCTTGGGTTTTCTCTGGAGTGCCATCAAGGAAATCAAGGCTCCTTTCACGTTTGATGTGGAACACGGAATTGCTCTGCACGCAGTGCAGGGGAATCAGGCCTCATCTCGCGGCGAGGGGGAAGTCTCATGGTTTTTCTCGAGTTGCGGCCGGAACCTGGGGTATATTCTCGAGTTACGACAGGGAGGGCCCTTCCAGACAAGTGTTTGTTCAGCGACGTCAGGACTCCTGCCTAGGTGCGAGGGACACCTCGGGATTCTCCTCGAGTCTTGGCATGGCAATTGGGACGCGTCTCCACGTGAGGCGGGAGACCCAGGGTCCCTTTCCACGTGCCACAGGGATCCTGGGACTCCTATCCATTTTCAAGAGGAGTCAGGCATCGTCTCCTTTGGAAGCATTGATCTCCGCGGACCTCTTGAGTTTTCAAAGGATGGGAGGCCTCCGGTCGCGATGAGGCGGAGAAGTCGGCCTTTCTCTGAGGTCTCCACAGGGGATTCAGACATCCCTTCGTCTTGGGAGATGCAAAACGAGCCTGCATTCAATTCACTGCAGGGATATCTGGCCTTACTTCGAGTCAGAGCATCTCGGTGTCCATTCCACTTGAGGCCACAAACTCAGGGTCCCTCTCACTTACCTGTAGCTGAGAGAAGCCTCCTCTTGAGCTGCTTGTGAAAAGTTGGTATTCCTCTTGAGTCGAAGCCAGGGACTAAGCTCTCATCTCGAGTTGATTTGGGGTCCACGGAGCCCTTTCGTGTTGCTCCAGTGACCTCAGGATCCCTCTAGACTTGAGACAGTGATCTTGGGATTTCTCTGGAGTGCCATCAAGGAAATTAAGGCTCCTTTCACGTTTGATGTGGAACACGGAATTGCTCTGCATTCAGTGCAGGGCAATCGGGCCTCAACTCGATGCGAGGGGGAAATCTCATGGTTTTTCTCGAGTTGCGGCCGGAACCTGGGGTATATTCTCGAGTTACGACGGGGAGGGCCCTTCCAGACACGTGTTTGTTCAGTGACGTCAGGACTCCTACCTAGGTGCTAGGGACACCTCGGGATTCTCCTCGAGTCTTGGCATGGCAATTGGGACGCATCTCCACTTGAGGCGGGAGACCCAGGGTCCCTTTCCACGTGCCACAGTGATGCTGGGACTCCTATCCATTTTCAAGAGGAGTCAGGCATCGTCTCCTTTGGAAGCATTGATCTCCGCGGACCTCTCGAGTTTTCAAAGGATGTGGGGCCGCCGGTCGCTATGAGGCGGACAATTAGGTCTTTCTCTGTGGTCTCCACAGGGGATTCAGAGATCGCTTCGTCTTGGGAGATGCAAGACGAGCCTGCATTCAATTCACTGCAGGGATATCCGGCCTTACTTCGAGTCAGAGCATTTCGGTGTCCATTCCACTTGAGGCCACAAACTCAGGGTCCCTCAAATATACCTGTAGCTGAGAGAAGCCTCCTCTTGAGGTCCTTGTGCAAAGTTGGTATTCCTCTTGAGTCTAAGCCAGGGTCTAAGCTCTCATCTCGAGTTGATTTGGGGTCCACAAAGCCCTTTCCTGTTGGTCCAGTGACCTCAGGATCCCTCTAGACTTGAGACAGTGATCTTGGGTTTTCTCTGGAGTGCCATCTAGGAAATCAAGGCTGCTTTCACGTTTGATATGGAACACGGAATTGCTCTGCATGCAGTGCAGGGGAATCGGGCCTCAACTCGCAGCGTGGGGGAAATCTCATGGTTTTTCTCGAGTTGCGGCCGGAACCTGGGGTATATTCACGAGTTACGACGGGGAGGGCCCTTCCAGACACGTGTTTGTTCAGCGAAGTCAGGACTCCTGCCTAGGGGCGAGGGACACCTCGGGATTCTCCTCGAGTCTTGGCATGGAAATTGGGACGCGTCTCCACGTGAGGCGGAAGACCCAGTGTCCCTTTCCATGTGCCACAGGGATTCTGGGGCTCCTATCCATTTTCAAGAGGAGTCAGGCATCGTCTCCTTTGGAAGCATTGATCTCCGCGGACCTCTTGAGTTTTCAAAGGATGGGAGGCCTCCGGTGGCGATGAGGCGGAGAAGTCGGCCTTTCTCTGAGGTCTCCACAGGGGATTCAGACATCCCTTCGTCTTGGGAGATGGAAGACGAGCCTGCATTCAATTCACTGCAGGGATATCCAGCCTTACTTCGAGTCAGAGCATCTCGGTGTCCATTCCACTTGAGGCCACAAACTCAGGGTCCCTCTCACTTACCTGTAGCTGAGAGAAGCCTCCTTTTGAGCTGCTTGTGAAAAGTTGGTATTCCTCTTGAGTCGAAGCCAGGGACTAACCTCTCATCTCGAGTTGATTTGGGGTCCACGGAGCCCTTTTGTGTTGCTCCAGTGGCCTCAGGATCCCTCTAGGCTTGAGACAGTGATCTTGGGTTTTCTCTGGAGTGCCATCAAGGAAATCAAGGCTCCTTTCAAGTTTGATGTGTAACACGGAATTGCTCTGCACGCAGTGCAGGGGAATCAGGCCTCATCTCGCGGCGAGGGGGAAGTCTCATGGTTTTTCTCGAGTTGCGGCCGGAACCTGGGGTATATTCTCGAGTTACGACGGGGAGGGCCCTTCCAGACACGTGTTTGTTCAGCGACGTCATGACTCCTGCCTAGGGGCGAGGGACACCTCGGGATTCTCCTCGAATCTTGGCATGGCAATTGAGACGCATCTCCACGTGAGGCGGGAGAACCAGTGTCCCTTTCCACGTGCCACAGGGATCCTGGGACTCCTATGCATTTTCAAGAGGAGTCAGGCATCGTCTCCTTCGGAAGCATTGATCTCCGCAGACCTCTCGAGTTTTCAAAGGATGTGAGGCCTCCCGTCGCGATGAAGCGGAGAAGTCGGCCTTTCTCTGAGGTCTCCACAGGGGATTCAGACATCCCTTCGTCTTGGGAGATGCAAGACGAGCCTGCATTCAATTCACTGCAGGGATATCTGGCCTTACTTCGAGTCAGAGCATCTCGGTGTCCATTCCACTTGAGGCCACAAACTCAGGGTCCCTCTCACTTACCTGTAGCTGAGAGAAGCCTCCTCTTGAGCTGCTTGTGAAAAGTTGGTATTCCTCTTGAGTCGAAGCCAGGGACTAAGCTCTCATCTCGAGTTGATTTGGGGTCCACGGAGCCCTTTCGTGTTGCTCCAGTGACCTCAGGATCCCTCTAGACTTGAGACAGTGATCATGGGATTTCTCTGTAGTGCCATCAAGGAAATTAAGGCTCCTTTCACGTTTGATGTGGAACACGGAATTGCTCTGCATTCAGTGCAGGGGAATCGGGCCTCAACTCGATGCGAGGGGGAAATCTCATGGTTTTTCTCGAGTTGCGGCCAGAACCTGGGGTATATTCTCGAGTTACGACGGGGAGGGCCCTTCCAGACACGTGTTTGTTCAGTGACGTCAGGACTCCTACCTAGGTGCTAGGGACACCTCGGGATTCTCCTCGAGTCTTGGCATGGCAATTGGGACGCATCTCCACTTGAGGCGGGAGACCCAGGGTCCCTTTCCACGTGCCACAGGGATGCTGGGACTCCTATCCATTTTCAAGAGGAGTCAGGCATCGTCTCCTTTGGAAGCATTGATCTCCGCGGACCTCTCGAGTTTTCAAAGGATGTGGGGCCCACGGTCGCTATGAGGCGGACAATTAGGTCTTTCTCTGTGGTCTCCACAGGGGATTCAGAGATCGCTTCGTCTTGGGAGATGTAAGACGAGCCTGCATTCAATTCACTGCAGGGATATCCGGCCTTACTTCGAGTCAGAGCATTTCGGTGTCCATTCCACTTGAGGCCACAAACTCAGGGTCCCTCAAATATACCTGTAGCTGAGAGAAGCCTCCTCTTGAGGTCCTTGTGCAAAGTTGGTATTCCTCTTGAGTCTAAGCCAGGGTCTAAGCTCTCATCTCGAGTTGATTTGGGGTCCACAAAGCCCTTTCCTGTTGGTCCAGTGACCTCAGGATCCCTCTAGACTTGAGACAGTGATCTTGGGTTTTCTCTGGAGTGCCATCTAGGAAATCAAGGCTGCTTTCACGTTTGATATGGAACACGGAATTGCTCTGCATGCAGTGCAGGGGAATCGGGCCTCAACTCGCAGCGTGGGGGAAATCTCATGGTTTTTCTCGAGTTGCGGCCGGAACCTGGGGTATATTCACGAGTTACGACGGGGAGGGCCCTTCCAGACACGTGTTTGTTCAGCGAAGTCAGGACTCCTGCCTAGGGGCGAGGGACACCTCGGGATTCTCCTCGAGTCTTGGCATGGAAATTGGGACGCGTCTCCACGTGAGGCGGAAGACCCAGTGTCCCTTTCCATGTGCCACAGGGATTCTGGGGCTCCTATCCATTTTCAAGAGGAGTCAGGCCTCGTCTCCTTTGGAAGCATTGATCTCCGCGGACCTCTTGAGTTTTCAAAGGATGGGAGGCCTCCGGTGGCGATGAGGCGGAGAAGTCGGCCTTTCTCTGAGGTCTCCACAGGGGATTCAGACATCCCTTCGTCTTGGGAGATGGAAGACGAGCCTGCATTCAATTCACTGCAGGGATATCCGGCCTTACTTCGAGTCAGAGCATCTCGGTGTCCATTCCACTTGAGGCCACAAACTCAGGGTCCCTCTCACTTACCTGTAGCTGAGAGAAGCCTCCTTTTGAGCTGCTTGTGAAAAGTTGGTATTCCTCTTGAGTCGAAGCCAGGGACTAAGCTCTCATCTCGAGTTGATTTGGGGTCCACGGAGCCCTTTTGTGTTGCTCCAGTGGCCTCAGGATCCCTCTAGGCTTGAGACAGTGATCTTGGGTTTTCTCTGGAGTGCCATCAAGGAAATCAAGGCTCCTTTCACGTTTGATGTGGAACACGGAATTGCTCTGCACGCAGTGCAGGGGAATCAGGCCTCATCTCGCGGCGAGGGGGAAGTCTCAAGGTTTTTCTCGAGTTGCGGCCGGAACCTGGGGTATATTCTCGAGTTACGACGGGGATTGCCCTTCCAGACACGTGTTTGTTCAGCGACGTCATGACTCCTGCCTAGGGGCGAGGGACACCTCGGGATTCTCCTCGAATCTTGGCATGGCAATTGAGACGCATCTCCACGTGAGGCGGGAGAACCAGTGTCCCTTTCCACGTGCCACAGGGATCCTGGGACTCCTATGCATTTTCAAGAGGAGTCAGGCATCGTCTCCTTCGGAAGCATTTATCTCCGCAGACCTCTCGAGTTTTCAAAGGATGTGAGGCCTCCCGTCGCGATGAGGCGGAGAACTAGGTCTTTCTCTGTGTTCTCCTCAGGGGATTCAGACAACCATTGATCTTGGGAGATGCAAGACGAGCCTGCATTCAATTCACTGCAGGTATATCCGGCCTTACTTCGAGTCAGAGCATCTCGGTGTCCATTCCACTTGAGGCCATAAACTCAGGGTCCCTCTCACATACCTGTAGCTGAGAGAAGCCTCCTCTTGAAGTGCTTGTGGAAAGTTGGTGTTCCTCTTGAGTCGAAGCCAGGGACTAAGCTCTCATCTCGAGTTGATTTGGGGTCCACGGAGCCCTTTCCTGTTGCTACAGTGACCTCAGGATCCCTCTAGACTTGAGACAGTGATCTTGGGTTTTCTCTGGAGTGCCATCAAGGAAATCAAGGCTCCTTTCAATTTTGATGTGGAACACGGAATTGCTCTGCTCGGAGTGCAGGGGAATCGGGCCTCATCTCGCGGCGAGGGGGAAGTCTCATGGTTTTTCTCGAGTTGGGGCCGGAATCTGGGGTATATTCTCGAGTTACGACGGGGAGGGCCTTTCCAGACACGTGTTTGTTCAGCGACGTCAGGACTCCTGCCTAGGTGCGAGGGACACCTCGGGATTCTCCTCGAGTCATGGCATGGCAATTGGGACGCGTTTCCACGTGAGGCGGGAGACCCAGGTTCCCTTTCCACGTGCCACACGGATCCTGGGACACCTATCCATTTTCAAGAGGAGTCAGGCATCGTCTCCTTTGGAAGCATTGATCTCCGCGGACCTCTCGAGTTTTCAAAGGATGTGAGGCCTCAGGTCGCGTTGAGGCGGAGGACTAGGTCTTTCTCTGTCGTCTCCACAGGGGATTCAGACAACCCTTCGTCTTGGGAGATGCAAGACGAGCCTGCATTCAATTCACTGCAGGGATATCCGGCCTTACTTCGAGTCAGAGCATCTCGGTGTCCATTCCACTTGAGGCCACAAATTCAGGGTCCCTCTCACATACCTGTAGCTGAGAGAAGCCTCCTCTTGAGGTGCTTGTGGAAAGTTGGTAGTCCTCTTGAGTCGAAGCCAGGGTCTAAGCTCTCATCTCGAGTTGATTTGGGGTCCAAGGGGAAATTTCGTGTTGCTCCAGTGACCTCAGCATCCCTCTAGAGTTGAGACAGTGATCTTGGGTTTTCTCTGGAGTGCCATCAAGGAAATCAAGGCTCCTTTCACGTTTGATGTGGAACACGGAAATGCTCTGCACGCAGTCCAGGGGAATCGGGCCTCAACTCGCGGCGACGGGGAAATCTCATGGTTTTTCTCGAGTTGCGGACGGAACCTGGAGTATATTCTCGAGTTACGGCGGGGAGGGACCTTCCAGACACGGGTTTGTTCAGCGACGTCAGGACTCCTGCCTAGGTGCGAGGGACACCTCGGGATTCTCCTCGAGTCTTGGCATGGCAATTGGGTCGCGTCTCCACGTGAGGCGGGAGACCCAGGGTCCCTTTCCACGTGCCACAGGCATCCTGGGACTCCTATCCATTTTCAAGAGGAGTCAGGCATCGTCTCCTTTGGAAGCATTGATCTCCGCAGACCTCTTGAGGTTTCAAAATGTGAGGCCTCCGGTCGCGATGAGGCGGAGAACTAGGTCTTTCTCTGTGGTCTCCACAGGGGATTCAGACATCCCTTCGTCTTGGGAGATGCAAGACGAGCCTGCATTCAATTCACTGCAGGGATATCAGGCCTTATTTCGAGTCAGAGCATCTCGGTGTCCATTCCACTTGAGGCCACAAACTCAGGGTCCCTCTCACATACCTGTAGCTGAGAGAAGCCTCCTCTTGAGGTGCTTATGGAAAGTTGGTATTCCTCTTGAGTCGAAGCCAGGGTCTAAGCTCTCATCTCGAGTTGACTTGGGGTCCAAGGGGAAATTTCGTGTTGCTCCAGTGACCTCAGCATCCCTCTAGAGTTGAGACAGTGATCTTGGGTTTTCTCTGGAGTGCCATCAAGGAAATCAAGGCTCCTTTCACGTTTGATGTGGAACACGGAAATGCTCTGCACGCAGTCCAGGGGAATCGGGCCTCAACTCGCGGCGACGGGGAAATCTCATGGTTTTTCTCGAGTTGCGGACGGAACCAGGGGTATATTCTCGAGTTACGGCGGGGAGGGACCTTCCAGACACGGGTTTGTTCAGCGACGTCAGGACTCCTGCCTAGGTGCGAGGGACACCTCGGGATTCTCCTCGAGTCTTGGCATGGCAATTGGGTCGCGTCTCCACGTGAGGCGGGAGACCCAGGGTCCCTTTCCACGTGCCACAGGCATCCTGGGACTCCTATCCATTTTCAAGAGGAGTCAGGCATCGTCTCCTTTGGAAGCATTGATCTCCGCAGACCTCTTGAGGTTTCAAAGATGTGAGGCCTCCGGTCGCGATGAGGCGGAGAACTAGGTCTTTCTCTGTGGTCTCCACAGGGGATTCAGACATCCCTTCGTCTTGGGAGATGCAAGACGAGCCTGCATTCAATTCACTGCAGGGATATCAGGCCTTATTTCGAGTCAGAGCATCTCGGTGTCCATTCCACTTGAGGCCACAAACTCAGGGTCCCTCTCACTTACCTGTAGCTGAGAGAAGCCTCCTCTTGAGGTGCTTGTGAAAAGTTGGTATTCCTCTTGAGTCGAAGCCAGGGACTAAGCTCTCATCTCGAGTTGATTTGGGGTCCACGGAGCCCTTTCGTGTTGCTCCAATGACCTCAGGATCCCTCTAGACTTGAGACAGTGATCTTGGGTTTTCTCTGGAGTGCCATCAAGGAAATCAAGGCTCCTTTCACGTTTGATGTGGAACACGGAATTGCTCTGCATTCAGTGCAGGGGAATCGGGCCTCAACTCGCGGCGATGGGGAAGTCTCATGGTTCTTCTCATGTTGCGGCCGGAACCTGGGGTATATTCTCGAGTTACGACGGGGAGGGCCCTTCCAGACACGTGTTTGTTCAGCGACGTCAGGACTCCTGCCTAGGTGCGAGGGACACCTCGGGATTCTCCTCGAGTCTTGGCATGGCAATTGTCACGCGTCTCCACGTGAGGCGGGAGACCCAGTGTCCCTTTCCACGTGCCAAAGGGATCCTGGGACTCCTATCCATTTTCAAGAGGAGTCAGGCATCGTCTTCTTTGGAAGCATTGATCTCCGCGGTCCTCTCGAGTTTTCAAATGATGTGGGGCCCCCGGTCGCTATGAGGCGGACAATTAGGTCTTTCTCTGTGGTCTCCACAGGGGATTCAGACATCCCATCGTCTTGGGAGATGCAAGACGAGCATGCATTCAATGCACTGCAGGGATATCCGGCCTTACTTCGAGTCAGAGCATCTCGGTGTCCATTCCACTTGAGGCCACAAACTCAGGGTCCCTCTCACATACCTGAAGCTGAGAGAAGCCTCCTCTTGAGGTGCTTGTGGAAAGTTGGTATTCCTCTTGAGTTGAAGCCAGGGACTAAGCTCTCATCTCGAGTTGATTTGGGGTCCAGGGAGCCCTTTCATGTTGCTCCAGTGACCTCAGGATCCCTCTAGACTTGAGACAGTGATCTTGGGTTTTCTCTGGAGTGCCATCAAGGAAATCAAGGCTCCTTTTACGTTTGATGTGGAACTCGGAATTGCTCTGCACGCAGTGCAGGGGAATCGGGCCTCATCTCGCGGCGAGGGGGAAGTCTCATGGTTTTTCTCGAGTTGCGGGCGGAACCTGGGGTATATTCTCGAGTTACGACGGGGAGGGCCCTTCCAGACACGTGTTTGTTCAGCGACGTCAGGACTCCTGCCTAGGTGCGAGGGACACGTCGGGATTCTCCTCGAGTCTTGGCATGGCAATTGGGACGCGTCTCCACGTGAGGCAGGAGACCCAGTGTCCCTTTCGACGAGCCACAGGGATCCTGGGACTCCTATCCATTTTCAAGAGGGGTCAGGCATCGTCTCCTTTAGAAGCATTGATCTCCGCAGACCTCTCGAATTTTCAAAGGATGTGAGGCCTCCGGTCGCGATGAGGCGGAGGACTAGGTCTTCCTCTTTTGTCTCCACAGGGGATTCAGACATCCCTTCATCTTGGGAGATGCAAGACGAGCCTGCATTCAATTCACTGCAGGGATATCTGGCCTTACTTCAAGTTAGAGCATCTCGATGTCCATTCCACTTGAGGCCACAAACTCATGGTCCCTCTCACATACCTGTAGCTGAGAGAAGCCTCCTCTTGAGGTGCTTGTGGAAAGTTGGTATTCCTCTTGAGTCGAAGCCAGGGACTAAGCTCTCATCTCGAGTTGATTTGGGGTCGACGGAGCCCTTTCGTGTTGCTCCAGTGACCTCATTATCCCTCTAGACTTGAGAAAGAGATCTTGGGTTTTCTCTGGAGTGTCATCAAGGAAATCAAGGCTCCTTTCACGTTTGATGTGGAACACAGAATTGCTCTGGAGGCAGTGCAGGGGAATCGGGCCTCATCTCGCGGCGAGGGGGAAGTCTCATTGTTTTTCTCGAGTTGCGGCCGGAACCTGGGGTATATTCTCGAGTTACGACGGGGAGGGCCCTTCCAGACACGTGTTTGTTCAGCGACATAAGGACTACTGTCTAGGTGCGAGGGACACCTCGGGATTCTCCTCGAGTCTTGGCATGGCAATTGGGACAAGTCTCCACGTGAGGCGGGAGACCACGGGTCCCTTTCCACGTGCCACAGGGATCCTGGGACTCCTATCCATTTTAAAGAGGAGTCAGTCATCATCTCCTTTGGAAGCATTGATCTCTGCGGACCTCTCGAGTTTTCAAAGGATGTGACACCTCCGGACGCGTTGAGGCAGAGGACTAGGTCTTTCTCTGTGGTCTCCACAGGGGATTCAGACATCCCTTCGTCTTGGGAGATGCAAGACGAGCCTGCATTCTATTCACTGCAGGGATATCCGGCCTTACTTCGAGTCAGAGCCTCTCTGTGTCCATTCCACTTGAGGCCACAAACTCAGGGTCCCTCTCACATACCTGTAGCTGAGAGAAGCCTCCTCTTGAGGTGCTTGTGGAAAGTTGGTATTCCTCTTGAGTCGAAGCCAGGGACTAAGCTCTCATCTCGAGTTGATTTGGGGTCCACGGATCCCTTTCGTGTTGCTCCAATGACCTCAGGATCCCTCTAGACTTGAGACAGTGATCTTGGGTTTTCTCTGGAGTGCCATCAAGGAAATCAAGGCTCCTTTCACGTTTGATGTGGAACACGGAATTGCTCTGCACGCAGTGCAGGGGAATCGGGCCTCATCTCGCGGCGAGGGGGAAGTCTCATGGTTTTTCTCGAGTTGCGGCCGGAACCTGTGGTATATTGTCGAGTTACGACGGGGAGGGCCCTGCCAGACACGTATTTGTTCAGCGACGTCAGGACTCCTGCCTAGGTGCGAGGGACACCTCGGAATTCTCCTCGAGTCTTGGTATGGCAATTGGAACGCGTCTCCACGTGAGGCGGGAAACCCAGGGTCCCTTTCCACGTGCCACAGGGATCCTGGGACTCCTATCCATTTTCAAGAGGAGTCAGGCATCGTCTCCTTTGGAAGCATTGATCTCCGCGGACCTCTCGAGTTTTCAAAGGATGTGACACCTCCGTTCGCGTTGAGGCAGAGGACTAGGTCTTTCTCTGTGGTCTCCACAGGGGATTCAGACATCCCTTCGTCTTGGGAGATGCAAGAGGAGCCTGCATTCAATTCACTGCAGGGATATCCGGCCTTACTTCGAGTCAGAGCATCTCGGTGTCCATTCCAATTGAGGACACAATCTCAGGGTCCCTCTCACATACCTGTAGCTGAGAGAAGCCTCCTCTTGAGGTGCTTGTGGAAATTTGGTATTCCTCTTGAGTCGAGGCCAGGGACTAAGCTCTCATCTCGAGTTGATTTGGGGTCCACGGATCCCTTTCGTGTTGCTCCAGTGACCTCATTATCCCTCTAGACTTGAGACAGTGATCTTGGGATTTCTCTGGAGTGTCATCAAGGAAATCAAGGCTCCTTTCACGTTTGATGTGGAACACGGAATTGCTCTGGACACAGTGCAGGGGAATCGGGCCTCATCTCGCTGCGAGGGGGAAGTCTCATGGTTTTTCTCGAGTTGGGGCCGGAACCTGGCGTATATTCTCGAGTTACGACGGGGAGGGCCCTTCCAGACACGTGTTTTTTCAGCGACATAAGGACTACTGCCTAGGTGTGAGGGACACCTCGGGATTCTCTTCGAGTCTTGGCATGGCAATTGGGACGCGTCTCCACGTGAGGCGGGAGACCCAGGGTCCCTTTCGACGTGCCACAGGGATCCTGGGACTCCTATCCATTTTCAAGAGGAGTCAGGCATCGTCTCCTTTGGAAGCATTGATCTCCACAGACTTCTCGAGTTTTCAAAGGATGTGAGGCCTCCGGTCCCGATGAGGCGGAGGACTAGGTCTTTCTCTGTTGTCTCCACAGGGGATTCAGACATCCCTTCGTCTTGGGAGATGCAAGACGAGCCTGCATTCAATTCACTGCAGGGATATCCAGCCTTACTTCGAGTCAGAGCATCTCGGTGTCCATTCCACTTGAGGCCACAAACTCAGGGACCCTCTCAAATACCTGTAGCTGAGAGAAGCCTCCTCTTGAGGTGCTTGTGGAAAGTTGGTATTCATCTTGAGTCGAAGCCAGGGACTAAGCTCTCATCTCGAGTTGATTTGGGGTCGACGGAGCCCTTTCGTGTTGCTCCAGTGACCTCATTATCCCTCTAGACTTGAGACAGAGATCTTGGGTTTTCTCTGGAGTGTCATCAAGGAAATCAAGGCTCCTTTCACGTTTGATGTGGAACACAGAATTGCTCTGGAGGCAGTGCAGGGGAATCGGGCCTCATCTCGCGGTGAGTGGGAAGTCTCATGGTTTTTCTCGAGTTGCGGACGGAACCTGGGGTATATTCTCGAGTTACGACGGGGAGGGCCCTTCCAGACACGTGTTTGTTCAGCGACATAAGGACTACTGCCTAGGTGCGAGGGACACCTCGGGATTCTCCTCGAGTCTTGGCATGGCAATTGGGACGCGTCTCCACGTGAGGCGGGAGACCCAGGGTCCCTTTCCACGTTCCACAGGGATTCTGGGACTCCTATCCATTTTCAAGAGGAGTCAGGCATCGTATCCTTTGGAAGCATTGATCTCCGCAGACCTCTCGAGTTTTCAAAGGATGTGAGGCCTCCGGTCGCGATGAGGCAGAGGAATAGGTCTTTCTCTGTTGTCTCCACAGGGGATTCAGACATCCCTTCGTCTTGGGAGATGCAAGACGCCCCTGCATTCAATTCACTGCAGGGATATCCGGCCTTACTTCGAGTCGAGCATCTCGGTGTCCTTTCCACTTGAGGCCACAAACTCAGGGTCCCTCTCACATACCTGTAGGTGATAGAAGCCTCCTCTTGAGGTGCTTGTGGAAACTTGGTATTCCTCTTGAGTCGAAGCCAGGTACTAAGCTCTCATCTCGAATTGATTTGGGGTCCCCAGAACCCTTTCATGTTGCTCCACTGACCTCAGGATCCCTCTAGACTTGAGACAGTGATCTTGGGTTTTCTCTGGAGTGCCATCAAGGAAATCAAGGCTCCTACCATGTTTGATGTGGAACACGGAATTGCTCTGCACGCAGTGCAGGGGAATCGGGCCTCATCTCGCGGCGAGGGGGAAGTCTCATGGTTTTTCTCGAGTTGCGGCAGGAACTTGGGGTATATTTTCGAGTTACGACGGGGAGGGCCCTTCCAGACACGTGTTTGTTCAGCGACGTCAGGACTCCTGCCTAGGTGCGAGGGACACCTCGGGATTCTCCTCGAGTCTTGGCATGTCAATTGGGATGCCTCTCCACGTGAGGCGGGAGACCCAGGTTCCCGTTCCACGTGCCACAGGGATCCTGGGACTCCTATCCATTTTCAAGAGGAGTCAGGCATCGTCTCCTTTGGAAGCATTGATCTCCGCGGACCTCTCGAGTTTTCAAAGGATGTGAGGCCTCTGGTCGCGATGAGGCGGAGAACTTGGTCTTTCTCTGTGGTGTCCACAGGGGATTCAGACATCCCTTCATCTTGGGAGATGCAAGACGAGAATGCATTTAATTAACTGGAGGGAAATCCGGCCTTACTTCGAGTCAGAGCAACTCGGTGTCCATTCCACTTGAGGCCACAAACTAAGGGTTCCTCTCACATACCTGTAGCTGAGAGAAGCCTCCTCTTGAGCTGCTTGTGGAAAGTTGGTATTCCTCTTGAGTCGAAGCCAGGGACTAAGCTCTCATCTCGAGTTGATTGGGGGTCCACGGAGCCCTTTCCTGTTGCTCCAGTTACCTCAGGATCCCTCTAGACTTGAGACAGTGATCTTGGGTTTTCTCTGGAGTGCCATCAAGGAAATCAAGGCTCCTTTCAAGTTTGATGTGGAACACGGAACTGCTCTGCACGCAGTGCAGGGGAATCGGGCCTCATCTCGCGTCGAGGGGGAAGTCTCATGGTTTTTCTCGCGTTGCGGCCCGAACATGGGCTATATTCTCGAGTTAGGACGGGGAGGGCCCTTCCAGACATTTGTTTGTTCAGCGATGTCAGGGCTCCTGCCTAGGTGCGAGGGACACCTCGGGATTCTCCTCGAGTCTTGGCATGGCAATTGGGACGCGTATCCACGTGAGGCGCGAGTCCCAGGGTCCCTTTCCACGTGCCACAGGGATCCTGGGACTCCTATCCATTTTCGAGAGGAGTCAGGCATCGTCTCCTTTGGAAGCATTGATCTCCGCGGACCTCTCGAATATTCAAAGGATGTGAGGCCTCCGGTCGCGATGAGGCGGAGAACTAGGTCTTTCTCTGTGGTCTCCACAGGGGATTCAGACATCCCTTCGCTTGGGAGATGCAAGACGAGCCTGCATTCAATTCACTGCAGGGATATCCGGCCTTCCTTCGAGTCAGAGCATCTCGGTGTCCATTCCACTTGAGGCCACAAACTCAGGGTCCCTCTCACATACCTTTAGCTGAGAGAAGCCTCCTCTTGAGGTGCTTATGAAAAGTTGGTATTCCTCTTGAGTCGTAGCCAGGGACTAAGCTCTCATCTCTAGGTGATTTATCGTCCACGGAGCCCTTTTGTGTTGCTCCAGTGACCTCAGGATCCCTCTAGACTTGAGACAGTGATCTTGGGTTTTCTCTGGAGTGCCATCAAGGAAATCAAGGCTCCTTTCACGTTTGATGTGGAACACGGAATTGCTCTGCACGCAGCGCAGGGGAATCGGGCCTCATCTCGCGGCGATGGGGAAGTCTCATTGTTTTTCTCGAGTTGCGGCCGGAACCTGGGGTATATTCTCGAGTTACGATGGGGAGGGCCTTTCCAGACACGTGTTTGTTCAGCGACATCAGGACTCCTGCCTAGGTGCGAGGGACACCTCGGGATTCTCCTCGAGTCTTGGCATGGCAATTGGGACGCGTCTCTACGTGAGGCGGGAGACCCAGTGTACCTTTCCACGTGCCACAGGGATCCTGGGACTCCTATCCATTTTCAAGAGGAATCAGGCATCGTCTCCTTTGGAAGCATTGATCTCCTCCGATCCCTCGAGTTTTCAAAGGATGTGAGGCCTCCGGTCGTGATGAGGAGGAGAACTATTTCTTTCTCTGTGGTCTGCACAGGGTACTCAGACATCCTTTCGCCTTGGGAGATGCAAGACGAGCCTGCATTCAATTCACTGCAGGGACATTCGGCCTTACTTCGAGTCAGAGTATCTCGGTGTCCATTCCACTTGGGCCACAAATTCGGGGTCCCTCTTACATACCTGTAGCCGAGAGAAGCCTCCTCTTGAGGTGCTTGTGGAAAGTTGGTATTCCTCTTGAGTCGAAGTCAGGGACTAAGCTCTCATCTCGAGTTGATTTGGGGTTCCCGGAGCCCTTTCGTTTTGCTCCAGTGACCTCAGGATCCTCCTAGACTTGAGACAGAGATCTTGGGTTTTCTCTGGAGTGCCATCAAGGAAATCAAGGCTCCTTTCACGTTTGATGTGGAACACGGAATTGCTCTGCCCGCAGTGCAGGGGAATCGGGCCTCATCTCGCGGCGAGGGGGAAGTCTCATGGTTTGTCTCGAGATTCGGCCGGAACCTGGGGTATATTCTCGAGTTACGACGGGGAGGGCCCTTCCAGACACGTGTTTGTTCAGCGACGTCAGGACTCCTTCCTATGTGCGTGGGACACCTCGGTATTCTCCTCGAGTCTTGGCATGGCAATTGGGACGCGTCTCCACGTGAGGCCGGAGACCCAGGTTCCCTTTCCACGTGCCACAGGGATCCTGGAACTCCTATCCATTTTCGCGTGGAGTCAGGCATCGTCTCCTTTGGAAGCATTGATCTCCGCGGACATCTCGAGTTTTCAAGGGATGTGAGGCCTCCCGTCGTGATAGTCGGAGAACTAGGTCTTTCTCTGTGGTCTGCACAGGGTATTCAGACAACACTTCGTCTTGCGAGATGCAAGACGAGCCTGCATTCAATTCACTGCAGGGATATCCGGCCTTACTTCGAGTCACAGCATCTCGGTGTCCATTCCACTTGAGGCCACAACCTCAGGGTCCCTTCACATACCTATAGCTGAAAGAAGCCTCCTCTTGTGGTGGTAGTGGCAAGTTGGTATTCCTCTTGAGTCAAAGCCACGGAGTACGCTCTCATCTCGAGTTGATTTGGGGTCCACGGAGCCCTTTCGAGATGCTCCAGTGACTTCAGGATCCTTCTAGACTTGAGACAGTGATCTTGGGTTTTCTCTGGAGTGCCATCAAGGAAATCAAGGCTCCTTTCACGTTTGATGTGGAACACGGAATTTCTCTGCACGCAGTGCAGGGGAATCGGGCCTCATCTCGCGGCGAGGGGGAAGTCTCATTGTTTTTCTCGAGTTGCGGCCGGAACCTGGGGTATATTCTCGAGTTACGACGGGGAGGGCCCTTCAAGACACGGGTTTGTTCAGCGACGTCAGGACACCTGCCTAGGTGCGAGGGACACCTCGGGATTCTCCTCGAGTCTTGGCATGGAAATTGGGATGCCTCTCCATGTGAGGCGGGAGACCCAGGGTCCCTTTCCACGTGCCACAGGGATCCTGGGACTCCTATCCATTTTCAAGAGGAGTCAGGCATCGTCTCCTTTGGAAGCATTGATCTCCTCAGATCCCTCGAGATTTCAAAGGATGTGTGGCCTCCGGTCGCGATGAGGAGGAGAACTAGGTCTTTCTCTGTGGTCTGCACAGTGTACTCAGACATCCTTTCGCCTTGGCAGATGCAAGACGAGCCTGCATTCAATTCACTGCAGGGACATTCGGCCTTACTTCAAGTCAGAGTATCTCGGTGTCCATTCCACTTGAGGCCACAAATTCGGGGTCCCTCTCACATACATGTAGCCGAGAGAAGCCTCCTCTTGAGGTGCTTGTGGAAAGTTGGTATTCCTCTTGAGTCGAAGTCAGGGACTAAGCTCTCATCTCGAGTTGATTTGGGGTTCCCGGAGCCCTTTCCTTTTGCTCCAGTGACCTCAGGATCCTCCTAGACTTGAGACAGTGATCTTGGGTTTTCTCTGGAGTGCCATCAAGGAAATCAAGGCTCCTTTCACGTTTGATGTGGAACACGGAATTGCTCTGCACGCAGTGCAGGGGAATCGGGTCTCATCTCGCGGCGAGGGGGAAGTCTCATGGTTTTTCTCAAGTTGCGGTCGGAACCTGGGGTATATTCTCGAGTTACGACGGGGAGGGCCCTTCCAGACAAGTGTTTGTTCACCGACGTCAGGACTCCTGCCTAGGTGCGAGGGACACCTCGGGATTCTCCTCGAGTCTTGGCATGGCAATTGGGACGCGCCTCCACGTGAGGCGGGAGACCCAGGGTCCCTTTCCACGTGCCACAGGGATCCTGGGACTCCTATCCATTTTCAAGAGGATTCAGGCATCGGCTCCTTTGGAAGCATTGATCTCCGCGGACCTCTCGAGTTTTCAAAGGATGTGAGGCCTCCGTTCGCGTTAAGGCGGAGGACTAGGTCTTTCTCTGTGGTCTCCACAGGGGATTCAGATATCCCTTCCTCTTGGCAGATGCAAGACGAGCCTGCATTCAATTCACTGCAGGGATATCCGGCCTTACTTCGAGTCAGAGCATCTCGGTGTCCATTCCACTTGAGGCCACAATCTCAGGGTCCCTCTCACATAACTGTAGCTGAGAGAAGCCTCCTCTTGAGGTGCTTGTGGAAAGTTGGTATTCCTCTTGAGTCGAAGCCAGGGACTAAGCTCT
Source organism: Dama dama (assembly GCF_033118175.1). Classification (NCBI taxonomy): domain Eukaryota; kingdom Metazoa; phylum Chordata; class Mammalia; order Artiodactyla; family Cervidae; genus Dama; species Dama dama. The sequence goes on along the minus strand of NW_026870879.1, from coordinate 2,748,063 downwards.
CATCTCGAGTTGATTTGGGGTCCACGGAGACCTTTCGTGTTGCTCCAGTGACCTCAGGATCCCTCTAGATATGAGACAGTGATCTTGGGTTTTCTCTGGAGTGCCATCAAGGAAATCAAGGCTCCTTTCACGTTTGATGTGGATCATGGAATTGCTCTGCATGTAGTGCAGGGGAATCGGGACTCAACTCGGGGCGAGGGGAAAGTCTCATGGTTTTTCTCGAGTTGCGGCCGGAACCTGGGGTATATTCTCGAGTTACGACGGGGAGGGCCCTTCCAGACACGTGTTTGTTCAGCGACGTCAAGATTCCTGCCTAGTTGCGAGGGACACCTCGGGATTCTCCTCGAGTCTTGGCATGGCAATTGGGACGCGTCTCCACGTGAGGCGGGAGACCCAGGGTCCCTTTCCACGTGCCACAGGGATCCTGGGACTCCTATCCATTTTCAAGAGGAGTCAGGCATCGTCTCCTTTGGAAGCATTCATCTCCGCAGACCTCTCGAGTTTTCAAAGGATGTGAGGCCTCCGGTCGCGATGAGGCGGAGGACTAGGTCTTTCTCTGTGGTCTCCACAGGGGATTCAGACATCCCTTCGTCCTGGGAGATGCAAGACGAGCCTGCATTCAATTCACTTCAGGGATATCCGGTCTTACTTCGAGTCAGAGCATCTCGGTGTCCATTCTACTTGAGGCCACAAACTCAGGGTCCCTCTCACATACCTGTAGCTGAGAGAAGCCTCCTATTGAGGTGCTTGTGGAAAGTTGGTATTCCTCTTGACTCAAAACCAGGGACTAAGCTCTCATCTCGAGTTGATTTGGGGTCCACGGAGCGCTTTCGTGTTGCTACAGTGACCTCAGGATCCTTCTAGACTTGAAACAGTGATCTTGGGTATTCTCTGGAGTGCCATCAAGGAAATCAAGACTCCTTTCACGTTTGATGTGGAACACGGAATTGTTCTGCACCCAGTGCAGGGGAATCGGGCCTCATCTCGCGGCAAAGGGGAAGTCTCATGGTTTTTCTCGAGTTGCGGCCGGAACCTGCGGTATATTCTCGAGTTATATCTGGGAGGCCCTTCCAGACACGAGTTTGTTCAGTGACGTCAGGACTCTTGCCTAGGTGCGAGGGACACCTCGTGATTCCCCTCGAGTCTTGGCATGGCAATTGGGACACGTCTCCACGTGAGGCGGGAGACCCAGAATCCCTTTCCACGTGCCACAGCGATCCTGGGACTCCTATCCATTTTCAAGAGGAGTCAGGCATCGTTTCCTTTGGAAGCATTGATCTCTGCGGACCTCTCGAATTTTCAAAGGATGTGAGGCCTACGGTCGCGATGAGGCGGAGAACTAGGGCTTTCTCTGTGGTTTCCACAGGGGATTAAGACATCCCTTCGTCTTGGGAGATGCAAGACGAGCCTGCATTCAATTCATTGCAGGGATATCCGGCCTTACTTCGAGTCAGAGCATCTCGGTGACCATTCCACTTGAGGCCACAAACTCACGGGCCCTCTCACATACCTGTAGCTGAGAGAAGCCTCCTCTTGAGGTGCTTGTGGAAAGTTGGTATTCCTCTTGACTCGAAGCCAGGGAATAAGCTCTCATCTCGAGTTGATTTGGGGTCCACGGAGCCCTTTCGTGTTGCTCCAATGACCTCAGGATCCCTCTAGACTTGAGACAGTGATCTTGGGTTTTCTCTGGAGTGCCATCAAGGAAATCAAGGCTCCTTTCACGTTTGATGTGGAAAACGGAATTGCTCTGCACGCAGTGGAGGGGAATCGGGCCTCATCTCGGGGCGAGGGGGAAGTCTCATGGTTTTTCTCGAGTTGCGGCCGGAACCTGGAGTATATTCTCGAGTTACGACGGGGAAGGCCCTTCCAGACACGTGTTTGTTCAGCGACGTCAGGACTCCTGCCTAGGTGCGAGGGACACCTCGGAATTCTCCTCGAGTCTTGGCATGGCAATTGGGACGTGTCTCCATGTGAGGCGGGAGACCCAGGGTCCCTTTCCACGTGCCACAGGGATCCTGGGACTCCTATTCATTTTCAAGAGGAGTCAGGCATCTTCTCCTTTGGAAGCATTGATCTCCGCGGACGTCTCGAGTTTTCAAAGGATGTGAGGCCTCCGCTCGCGATGAGGCGGAGAATTAGATCTTTCTCTGTGGTCTCCACAGGGGATTCAGACATCCCTTCGTCTTGGGAGATGCAAGACGAGCCTGAATTCACTTCACTGCAGGGATATCCGGCCTTACTTCGAGTCAGAGCATCTCGGTGTCCATTCCACTTGAGGCCACAAATTCAGGGTCCCTCTCACATAACTGTAGATGAGAGAAGCCTCCTCTTGAGGTGCTTGTGGAAAGTTGGTATTCCTCTTGAGTCGAAGCCAGGGACTAAGCTCTCATCTCGAGTTGATTTGGGGTCCACGGAGCCCTTTCATGTTGCTACAGTGACCTCAGGATCCCTCTAGACTAGAGACAGTGATCTTGGGTTTTCTCTGGAGTGCCATCAAGGAAATCAAGGCTCCTTTCACTTTTGATGTGGAATACGGAATTGCTCTGCACGCAGGGCAGGGGAATCGGGCCTCATCTCACGGCGAGGGGGAAGTCTCATGGTTTTTCTCGAGTTACGGCCGGAACCTGGGGTATATTCTCGAGTTACGAGGGGGAGGTCCCTTCCAGACACGTGTTTGTTCAGCGACGTTAGGACTCCTGCCTAGGTGCGAGGGACACCTCGGGATTCTCCTCGAGTCTTGGCATGGCAATTGGGACGCGTATACACGTGAGGTGGGAGACCCAGGGTCGCTTTCCACGTGCCACAGGGATCCTGTGACTCCTATCCATTTTCAAGAGGAGTCAGGCATCGTCTCCTTTGGAAGCATTGATCTCTGCAGACCTCTCGAGTTTTCAAATGATGTGAGGCCTCCGGTCGCGATGAGGCGGAGGACTACGTCTTTCTCTGTGGTCTCCACAGGGGATTCAGACATCCCTTCATCTTGGGAGATGCAAGACGAGCCTGCATTCAATTCACTGCAGGGATATCCGGCCTTACTTCGAGTCAGAGCATCTCGGTGTCCATTCCACTTGGGGCCACAAACTCAGGGGCCCTCTCACTTACCTGTAGCTGAGAGAAGCCTCCTCTTGAGGTGCTTGTGGAAAGTTGTTATTCCTCTTGAGTCGAAGCCAGGGACTAAGCTCTCGTGTCGAGTTGATTTGTGGTCCACGGAGCCCTTTCGTTTTGCTCCAGTTACCTCAGGATCCCTCTAGATTTGAGACAGTGATCTTGGGTTTTCTCTGGAGTGCCATCAAGGAGATCAAGGCTCCTTTCACGTTTGATGTGGAAAACGGAATTGCTCTGCACGCAGGGCTGGGGAATGGGGCCTCATCTCGCGGCCAGGGGGAAGTCTCATGGTTTTTCTCGAGTTGCGGCCGGAACCTGGGGTATATTCTCGAGTTACGACGGGGAGGGCCCTTCCAGACACGTGTTTGTTCAGCGACGTCAGGACTCCTGCCTAGGAGAGAGGGACACCTCGGGATTCTCCTCGAGTCTTGGCATGGCAATTGGGACGCGTCTCCACGTGAGGCGGGAGACCCAGGGTCCCTTTCCACGTGCCACAGGGATCCTGGGACTCCTATCCATTTTCAAGAGGAGTCAGGTATCGTCTCCTTTGGAAGCACTGATCTCCGCGGACCTCTCGAGTTTTCAAAGGATGTGAGGCCTCCAGTCGCGAAGAGATGGAGAACTAGTTCTTTCTCTGTGGTCTCCACAGGGGATTCAGACATTCCTTGGTCTTGGGAGATGCAAGACGAGCCTGCATTCAATTCACTGCAGGGATATCCGGCCTTACTTCGAGTCAGAGCATCTCAGTGTCCATTCCACTTGAGGCCACAAACTCAGGGTCCCTCTCACATACCTGTAGCTGAGAGAAGCCTCCTCTTGAGGTGCTTGTGGAAAGTTGGTATTCCTCTTGAGTCGAAGCCAGGGACTAAGCTCTCATCTCGAGTTGATTGGGGTCCACGGAGCCCTTTCGTGTTGCTCCACTGACCTCAAAATCCCTCTAGACTTGAGACAGTGATCTTGGGTTTTCTCCGGAGTGCCATCAAGGAAATCAAGGCTCCTTTCACGTTTGATGTGGAACACGGAATTGCTCTGCACGCAGTGCAGGGGAATCGGGCTTCATCTCGCGGCGAGGGAGAAGTCTCATGGTTTTTCTCGAGTTGCGGCTGGAACCTGGGGTATATTCTCGAGTTCCGAAGGGGAGGGCCCTTCCAGACACTTGTTTGTTCAGCGATGTCAGGACTCCTGCCTAGGTGCGAGGGAAATCTCGGGATTCTCCTCGAGTCTTGGCATGGAAATTGGGACGCGTCTCCACGTGAGGCGGGAGACCCAGGGTCCCTTTCCACGTGCCACAGGGATCCTGGGACTCCTATCCATTTTCAAGAGGAGTCAGGCATCGTCTCCTTTGGAAGCATTGATCTCCGCAGCCCTCTCGAGTTTTCAAAGGATGTGAGGCCTCCTGTCGCGATGAGGTGGAGGACTAGGTCTTCTCTGTTGTCTCCGCAGGGGATTCAGACATCCCTTCGTCTTGGGAGATGCAAGACGAGCCTGCATTCAATTCACTGCAGGGATATCCGGCCTTACTTCGAGTCAGAGCATCTCGGTGTCCATTTAACTTGAGGCCACAAATTCAGGGTCCCTCTCACATACCTGTAGCTGAGAGAAGCCTCCTCTTGAGGTGCTTGTGGAAAGTTGGTATTCTTCTTGACTCGAAGCCAGGGACTAAGCTCTCATCTCGAGTTGATTTGGGGTCCACGGAGCCCTTTCGTGTTGCTACAGTGACCTCAGGATCCCTCTAGACTTGAGACAGTGATCTTGGGTTTTCTCTGGAGTGCCATCAAGGAAATCAAAGCTCCTTTCACGTTTGATGTGGAACTCGTAATTGCTCTGCACGCAATGCAGGGGAATCGGACCTCATCTCGCGGCGAGGGGGAAGTCTCATGGTTTTTCTCGAGTTGCGGCCGGAACCTGGGGTATATTCTCGAGTTACGACGGGGAGGGCCCTTCGAGACACGTGTTTGTTCAGCGACGTCAGGACTCCTGCCTAGGTGCGAGGGACACCTCGGGATTCTCCTCGAGTCTTTGCATTGCAATTGGGATGCGTCTCCACGTGAGGCGGGACACCCAGGGTCCCTTTCCACGTGCCACAGGGAACCTGGGACTCCTATCCATTTTCAAGAGGAGTCAGGCATCGTCTCCTTTGGAAGTATTGATCTCAGCGGACATCTCGACTTTTCAAAGGATATGAGGCCTCCGGTCGCGATGAGGCGCAGGACTAGGTCTTTCTCTGTGGTCTCCACAGGGGATTCAGACATCCCTTCGTCTTGGGAGATGCAAGACGAGCCTGCATTCAATTCACTACAGGGATATCCGGCCTTACTTCGAGTCAGAGCATCTCGGTGTCCATTCCACTTGAGGCCACAAACTCGGGGTCCCTCAAAATTACCTGTAGCTGAGAGAAGACTCCTCTTGAGTTACTTGTGGAAAGTTGGTATTCCACTTGATTCTAAGCCAGGGACTAAGCTCTCATCTCGAGTTGATTCGGGGTCCATGGAGACCTTTCCTGTTGGTCCAGTGACCTCAGGATTCCTCTAGACTTGAGACAGTGATCTTGGGTTTTCTCTGGAGTGCCATCAAGGAAATCAAGGCTCCTTTCACTTTTGATGTGGAACACGGAATTGCTCTTCATGCAGTGCAGGGGAATCTGGCCTCAACTCGCGGCGAGGGGGAAATCTCATGGTTTTTCTCGAGTTGCGGCCCGAACCTGGGGTATATTCTCGAATTACGACGGGGAGGGCCCTTCCAGACACGTGTTTGTTCAGCGACGTCAGGACTCCTGCCTAGGTGCGAGGGACACCTCGGGATTCTCCTCGAGTCTTGGCATTGCAATTTGGACGCGTCTCCACGTGAGGCGGGAGACCCAGAGTCTCTTTCCACGTGCCACAGGGATCCTGGGAGTCCTATCCATTTTCAAGAGGAGTCAGGCATCGTCTCCTTTGGAAGCACTGATCTCCGCGGACCTCTCGAGTTTTCAAAGGATGTGAGGCCTCCAGTCGCGATGAGGCGGAGAACTAGGTCTTTCTCTGTGGTTTCCACCGGGGATTCAGACATCCCTTCGTCTTGGGAGATGCAAGACGAGCCTGCATTCAATTCATTGCAGGGATATCCGGCCTTACTTCGAGTCAGAGCATCTCGGTGACCATTCCACTTGAGGCCACAAACTCACGGGCCCTCTCACATACCTGTAGCTGAGAGAAGCCTCCTCTTGAGGTGCTTGTGGAAAGTTGGTATTCCTCTTGAGAAGAAGCCAGGGACTAAGCTCTCATCTCGACTTGATTTGCGGTCCACGGAGCCCTTTCGTGTTGCTCCAGTGACCTCAGGATCCCTCTAGACTTGAGGCAGTGATCTTGGGTTTTCTCTGGAGTGCCATCAAGGAAATCAAGGCTCCTTTCACTTTTGATGTGGAATACGGAATTGCTCTGCACGCAGGGCAGGGGAATCGGGACTCATCTCACGGCGAGGGGGAAGTCTCATGGTTTTTCTCGAGTTACGGCCGGAACCTGGGGTATATTCTCGAGTTACGAGGGGGAGGTCCCTTCCAGAGACGTGTTTGTTCAGCGACGTTAGGACTCCTGCCTAGGTGCGAGGGACACCTCGGGATTCTCCTCGAGTCGTGGCATGGCAATTGGGACGCGTACACACGTGAGGTGGGAGACCCAGTGTCGCTTTCCACGTGCCACAGGGATCCTGTGACTCCAATCCATTTTCAAGAGGAGTCAGGCATCGTCTCCTTTGGAAGCATTGATCTCTGCAGACATCTCGAGTTTTCAAATGATGTGAGGCCTCCGGTCGCGATGAGGCGGAGGACTACGTCTTTCTCTGTGGTCTCCACAGGGGATTCAGACATCCCTTCGTCTTGGGAGATGCAAGAATAGCCTGCATTCAATTCACTGCAGGGATATCCGGCCTTACTTCGAGTCAGAGCATCTCGGTGTCCATTCCACTTGGGGCCACAAACTCAGGGGCCCTCTCACTTACCTGTAGCTGAGAGAAGCCTCCTCTTGAGGTGCTTGTGGAAAGTTGTTATTCCTCTTGAGTCGAAGCCAGGGACTAAGCTCTCGTCTCGAGTTGATTTGTGGTCCACGGAGCCCTTTCGTTTTGCTCCAGTTACCTCAGGATCCCTCTAGATTTGAGACAGTGATCTTGGGTTTTCTCTGGAGTGCCATCAAGGAGATCAAGGCTCCTTTCACGTTTGATGTGGAAAACGGAATTGCTCTGCACGCAGGGCTGGGGAATGGGGCCTCATCTCGCGGCCAGGGGGAATTCTCATGGTTTTTCTCGAGTTGCGGCCGGAACCTGGGGTATATTCTCGACTTACGACGGGGAGGGCCCTTCCAGGCACGTGTTTGTTCAGCGACGTCAGGACTTCTGCCTAGGTGTGAGGGACACCTCGGGATTCTCCTCGAGTCTTGGCATGGCAATTGGGACGCGTCTCCACGTGAGGCGGGAGACCCAGGGTCCCTTTCCACGTGCCACAGGGATCCTGGGACACTTTTCCATTTTCAAGAAGAGTCAGGCATCGTCTCCTTTGGAAGCATTTTTCTCCACAGACCTCTCGAGTTTTCAAAGATGTGAGGACTCCGGTCGCGATGAGGCGGAGAACTAGGTCTTTCTCTGTTGTCTCCACAGGGGATTCAGACATCCCTTCGTCTTGGGAGATGCAAGACGAGCCTGCACTCAATTCACTGCAGGGATATCTAGCCTAACTTCGAGTCAGAGCTTCTCGGTGTCCATTCCACTTGAGGCCACAAACTCAGGGTCCCTCTCACATACCTGTAGCTGAGAGAAGCCTCCTCTTGAGGTGCTTGTGGAAAGTTGGTATTCCTCTTGAGTCGAAACCAGGGACTAAGCTCTCATCTCGAGTTGATTTGGGGCCCACGGAGCCCTTTCATGTTGCTCCAGTGACCTCAGGATCCCTCTAGACTTGAGACAGTGATCTTGGGTTTTCTCTGGAGTGCCATCAAGGAAATCAAGGCTCCTTTCACATTTAATGTGGAACACGGGATTGCTCTGCACGCAGTGCAGGGGAATCGGGCCTCATCTCGCGCCGAGGGGGAGGTCTCATGGTTTTTCTCGAGTTGCGGCCGGAACCTGGGGTATATACTCGAGTTACGACGGGGAGGGCCCATCCAGACAGGTGTTTGTTCAGCGACGTCATCACTCCTGCATAGATGCCAGGGACAACTCGGGATTCTCCTCGAGTCTTGGCCTGGCAATTGGGACGCGTCTCCACGTGAGGCGGGAGACCCAGGGTCCCTTTCCACGTGCCACAGGGATTCTGGGACTCCTATCCATTTTCAAGAGGAGTCAGGCATCGTCTCCTTTGGAAGCATTGATCTCCGCAGCCCTCTCGAGTTTTCAAAGGATGTGAGGCCACCGGTCGCGATGAGGTGGAGAACTAGGTCTTTCTCTGTGGACTCCACAGGGGATTCAGACATCCCTTCGTCTTGGGAGATGCAAGACGAGCCTGCATTCAATTCACTGCAGGGATATCCGGCCTTATTTCAAGTCAGAGCATCTCGATGTCCATTCCACTTGAGGCCACAAACTCAGGGTCCCTCTCACATACCTGTAGCTGAGAGAAGCCTCCTCTTGAGGTGCTTGTGGAAAGTTGGTATTCCTCTTTAGTCGAAGCCAGGGACTAGCTCTCATCTCGAGTTGATTTGGGGTCCACGGAGCCCTTTCGTGTTGCTCCAGTGACCTCAGGATCCGTCTAGACTTGAGACAGTGATCTTGGGTTTTCTCTGGAGTGCCATCAAGGAAATCAAGGCTCCTTTCACGTTTGATGTGGAACTCGGAATTGCTCTGCATGCAGTGCAGGGGAATCGGGCCTCATCCTCTGCGAAGGGGAAGTCTCAAGGTTTTTCTCAAGTTCCGGCCGGAACCTGGGGATATATTCTTGAGTCAAGATGGGTACGGCCCTTCCAGACACGTGTTTGTTCAGTGACGTCAGGACTCCTGCCTAGGTGCGAGGGACACCTCGGGATTCTCCTCGAGTCTTTTTATGGCAATTGGGACGCGTCTCCCTGTGAGGCGGGAGACCCAGTGTCCCTTTCCACGTGCCACAGGGATCCTGGGACTCCTATCCATTTTCAAGAGGAGTCAGGCATCGTCTCCTTTGAAAGCATTGATCTCCGCGGACCTCTCGAGTTTTCAAAGGATGTGAGGCCTCCGGTCGCGATGAGGCGGAGAACTAGGTCTTTCTCTGTGGTGTCCACAGGGGATTCAGACATCCCTTCGTCTTGGGAGAAGTAAGACGAGCATGCATTCAATTCACTGCAGGGATATCCGGCCTTACTTCGAGTCAGAGCATCTCGGTGTCCATTCCTCTTGAGGCCACAAATTCAGGGTCCTTCTAACATACATATAGCTGAGAGAAGCCTCCTCTTGAGGTGCTTGTGGAAAGCTAGTATTCCTCTTGAGTAGAATCCAGGGACTAAGCTCTCATCTCGAGTTGATTTGGGTTCCACGGAGCCCTTTTATGTTGTTACAGTGACCTCAGGATCCCTCTAGACTTGAGACAGTGATCTTGGGTTTTCTCTGGAGTGCCATCAAGGAAATCAAGGCTCCTTTCACGTTTGATGTGGAACACGGAATTGCTGTGCACGCAGTGCAGGGGAATCGGGCCTCCTCTCGTGGCGAGGGGGAAGTCTCATGGTTTTTCTCGAGTTGCGGCCGGAACCTGGGGTATATTCCCGACTTACGACGGGGAGGGCCCTTCCAGGCACATGTTTGTTCAGCGACGTCAGGACTACTGCCTAAGTGCGAGGGACACCTCGGGATTCTCCTCGAGTCTTGGCATGGCAATTGGGACGCGTCTCCACGTGAGGCGGGAGACCAAGTGTCCCTTTCCACGTGCCACAGGGATCCTGGGACTCCTATCCATTTTCAAGAGGACTCAGGCATCCTCTCCTTTGGAAGCATTGATCTCTGCGGACGTCTCGAGTTTTCAAAGCATGTGAGGCCTCCGGTCACGATGAGGCGGAGAACTAGTTCTTTCTCTGTGGTCTCCACAGGGGATTCAGACATCCCTTCGTCTTGGGAGATGCAAGACGAGCCTGCATTCAATTCACTGCAGGGATATCCGGCCTTACTTCGAGTCAGAGCATCTCGGTGTCCATTCCACTTGAGGCCACAAACTCAGGGTCCCTCTCACATACCTGTAGCTGAGAGAAGCTTCCTCTTGAGGTGCTTGTGGAAAGTTGGTGTTCCTCTTGAGTCGAAGCCAGGGACTAAGCTCTCATCTCGAGTTGATTTGGGGTCCACGGAGCCCTTTCGTGTTGCTACAGTGACCTCAGGATCCCTCTAGACTTGAGACAGTGATCTTGGGTTTTCTCTGGAGTGCCATCAAGGAAATCAAGGCTTTTTTCTCGTTTGATGTGGAACACGGAATTGCTCTGCACGCAGTGCAGGGGAATCGGGCCTCATCTCGCGGCGAGGGGGAAGTCTCATGGTTTTTCTCGAGTTTCGGACGGAACCTGCGGTATATTCTCGAGTTACGACGGGGAGGGCCCTTCCAGACACGTGTTTGTTCAGCGACGTCAGGACTCCTGCCTAGGTGGGAGGGACACCTCGGGATTCTCCTCGAGTCTTGGTATGGCAATTGGGTCGAGTCTCCACATGAGGCGGGAGACCCAGTGTCCCTTTCCACGTGCCAGAGGGATTCTGGGACTCCTATCCATTTTCAAGAGGAGTCAGGCATCGTCTCCTTTGGAAGCATTGATCTCCGCAGCCCTCTCGAGTTTTCAAAGGATGTGAGGCCTCCGGTCGCGATGAGGTGGAGAACTAGGTCTTTCTCTGTGGACTCCACAGGGGATTCAAACATCCCTTCGTATTGGGAGATGAAAGACGAGCCTGCATTCAATTCACTGCAGAGATATCCGGCCTTACTTCAAGTCAGAGCATCTCGATGTCCATTTCACTTGAGGCCACAAACTCAGGGTCCCTCTCACATACCTGTAGCTGAGAGAAGCCTCCTCTTGAGGTGCTTGTGGAAAGTTGGTATTCCTCTTTAGTCGAAGCCAGGGACTAGCTCTCATCTCGAGTTGATTTGGGGTCCACGGAGCCGTTTCATTTTGCTACAGTGAACTCAGGTTCCCTGTAGACTTGAGACAGTGATCTTGGGTTTTCTCTGGAGTGCCATCAAGGAAATCAAGTTTCCTTTCACGTTTGATGTGGAACACGGAATTGCTCTGCACGCAGTGGAGGGGAATCGGGCCTCATCTCGCGGCGAGGGGGAAGTGTCATGGTTTTTCTCGAGTTGCCGCCGGAACTTGGGGTATATTCTCGATTTATGACGGGGAGGGCCCTTCAGACACGTGTTTGTTCAGCGACGTCAGGACTCCTGCCTAGGTGCCAAGGACACCTCAGGATTCTCCTCGTGTCTTGGCATGGCAATTGGGACGCGTCTCCATGTGAGGCGGGAGACCCAGTGTCCTTTTCCACGTGGACAGGGATCCTGGGACTCCTATCCATTTTCAAGAGGAGTCAGGCATCGTCTCTTTGGAAGCATTGATCTCCGCGGACCTCTCGAGTTTTCAAAGGATGTGAGGCCTCCGCTCAAGATGAGGCGGAGGACTAGGTCTTTCTCTGTGGTCTCCACAGGGGATTCAGACATCCCTTCGTCTTGGAAGATGCAAGACGAGCGTGCATTCAATTCACTGCAGGGATATCCGGCCTTACTTCAAGTCAGAGCATCTCGGTGTCCATTCCACTTGAGGCCACAAACTCAGGGTCCCTCTCACATACCTGTAGCTGAGAGAAGCCTCCATTTGAGGTGCTTGTGGAAAGTTGGTATTCCTCTTGAGTGGAAGCCAGGGACTAAGCTCTCATCTCGAGTTGATTTGGGGTCCACGGAGCCCTTTCGTGTTGCTCCAGTGACCTCAGGATCCCTCTAGCCTTGAGAGAGTGATCTTGGGTTTTCTCTGGAGTGCCATCAAGGAAATCAAGCCTCCTTTCACGTTTGATGTGGAACACGGAATTGCTCTGCACGCAGTGCAGGGGAATCGAGCCTCATCTCGCGGCGAGGTGGAATTCTCATGGTTTTTCTCGAGTCGCGCCTGGAACCTGTGTTATATTCTCGAGTTATGACGGGCAGGGCCCTTCCAGACACGTGTTTGTTCAGCGACGTCAGGACTCCTGCCTAGGTGCGAGGGACACATCGGGATTCTCCTCGAGTCTTGGCATGGCAATTGGGACGCGTCTCCACGTGAGGCGGGAGACCCAGGGTCCCTTTCCACGTGCCACAGGGATCCTGGGGCTCCTATCCATTTTCAAGAGGAGTCAGGCATCGTCTCCTTTGGAAGCATTGATCTCAGCGGACCTCTCGAGTTTTCAAAGGATGTGAGTACTCCGTTCGCGTTGAGGCGGAGAACTAGGTCTTTCTCTGTGGTCTCCACAGGGGATTCAGACATCCCTTCGTCTTGGGAGATGCAAGACGAGCCTGCTTTCAATTCACTGCAGGGATATCCGGCCATATTTCGAGACAGAGCATCTCGGTGTCCATTCCACTTGAGGCCACAAACTCAGGGTCCCTCTCACATACCTGTAGCTGAGAGAAGCCTCCCCTTGAGGTGCTTGTGGAAAGTTGGTATTCCTCTTGAGTCGGAGCCAGGGACTAAGCTCTCATCTCGAGTTGATTTGGGGTTCCCCGAGCCCTTTCGTGTTGCTCCAGTGACCTCAGGATCCCTCTAGACTTGAGCCAGTGATCTTGGGTTTTCTCTGGAGTGCCATCAAGGAAATCAAGGCTCCTTTCACCTTTGATGTGGAACACGGAATTGCTCTGCATGCAGTGCAGGGGAATCGGGCCTCATCTCGCGGCGAGGGGATAGTCTCTTGGTTTTTCTCGAGTTGCGGCCGGAACCTGGGGTATATTCTCGAGTTATGACGGGGCGGTCCCTTCCATACACGTGTTTGTTCAGCGAAGTCAGGACTCCTGCCTAGGTGCGAGGGACACCTCGGGATTCTCCTCGAGTCTTGGCATGGCCATTGGGACACGTCTCCACGTGAGGCGGGAGACCCAGTGTCCCTTTCCACGTGCCACAGGGATCCTGGGACTCGTATCCATTTTCAAGAGGAGTCAGGCATCGTCTCCTTTGGAAGCATTGATCTCAGCGGACCTCTCGAGTTTTCAAAGGATGTGAGTACTCCGTTCGCGTTGAGGCGGAGAACTAGGTCTTTCTCTGTGGTCTCCACAGGGGATTCAGACATCCCTTCGTCTTGGGAGATGCAAGACGAGCCTGCTTTCAATTCACTGCAGGGATATCCGGCCATATTTCGAGTCAGAGCATCTCGGTGTCCATTCCACTTGAGGCCACAAACTCAGGGTCCCTCTCACATACCAGTAGCTGAGAGAAGCCTCCTCTTGAGGTGCTTGTGGAAAGTTGGTATTCCTCTTGAGTCGAAGCCAGGGACTAAGCTCTCATTTCGAGATGATTTGGGGTCCACGGAGCCCTTTCGTGTTGCTCCAGTGACCTCAGGATCCCTCTAGACTTGAGACAGTGATCTTGGGTTTTCTCTGGAGGGCCATCAAGGAAATCAAGGCTCCTTTCACGTTTGATTTGGAACACGGATTTGCTCTGCACGCAGTGCAGGGGAATCGGGCCTCATGTTGCGGCGAGGGGAAGTCTCATGGTTTTTCTCGAGATGCGGCCGGAACCTGGGGTATATTCTCGAGTTACGACGGCGAGGGCCCTTCCAGACGCGTGTTTGTTCAGCGACGTTAGGACTCCTGCCTAGGTGCGGAGGACAACTCGGGATTCTCCTCGAGTCTTGGCATGGCAATTGGGACGCGTCTCCACGTGAGGCGGGAGACCCAGGGTCCCTTTCCACGTGCCACAGGGATCCTGGGACTCCTAACCATTTTCAAGAGGAGTCAGGCATCGTCTCCTTTGGAAGCATTGATCTCCACGGACCTCTCGAGTTTTCAATGGATGTGAGTCCTCCGGTCGTGATGTGGCGAGAACTAGTTTTTTCTCTGTCGTCTCCACAGGGGATTCAGACATCCCTTCGTTTTGGGAGATGCAAGACGAGCCTGTATTCAATTCACTGCAGGGATATCCGGCCTTACTTCGAGTCAGAGCATCTCGGTGTCCATTCCACTTGAGGCCACAAACTCAGGGGCCCTCTCACATACCTGTAGCTGAGAGAAGCCTCCTCTTAAGGTGCTTGTGGAAAGTTGGTATTCCTCTTGAGTTGAAGCCAGGGACTAAGCTCTCATCTCGAGTTGATTTGGCGTCCACGGAGCCTTTTCGTGTTGCTCCAGTGACCTCAGGTTCCCTCTAGACTTGAGACAGTGATCTTGGGTTTTCTCTGGAGTGCCATCAAGGAAATCAAGGCTCCTTTCACGTTTGATGTGGAACATGGAATTGCTCTGCACGCAGTGCAGGGGAATCGGTCCTCATCTCACGGCGAGGGGGAAGTCTCATGGTTTTTCTCGAGTGGCGGCCGGAACCTTTGGTATATTCTCGCGTTACGATCGGGTGTGCCCTTCCAGACACGTGTTTGTTCAGCAACGTCAGAACCAATGCCTAGGTTCGATGGACACCTCGGTATTCTCCCCGAGGCGTGGCATGGCAATTGGGACGCATCTCCACGTGAGGCGGGAGACCCAGGGTCCCGTTCCACGTGCCACAGGGATCCTTGGACTCCTATCCATTTTCAAGAGGAGTCAGGCATCGTCTCCTTTGGAAGCATTGATCTCCGCGGACCTCTCGAATTTTCAAAGGATGTGAGGCCTTTGATTGCGATGATGTGGAGAACTAGTTCTTTCTCTGTGGTCTCCACAGGGGATACAGATATCCCTTCCTCTTGGGAGATGCAAGACGAGCCTGCATTAAATTCACTGCAGGGATATCCGGCCTTACTTCGAGTCAGAGCATCTCGGTGTCCATTCCACTTGAGGCCACAAACTCAGGGTCCCTCTCACATACCTGTAGCTGAGAGAAGCCTCCTCTTGAGGTGCTTGTGGAAAGTTGGTATTCCTCTTGAGTTTAAGCCAGGGACTAAGCTCTAATCTCGAGTTGATGTGGGTTGCACGGAGCCCTTTCCTGTTGCTCCAGTGACCTCAGGATCCCTCTAGACTTGAGACAGTGATCTTGGGTTTTCTCTGGAGTGGCATCAAGGAAATCAAGGCTCCTTTCACGTTTGATGTGGAACACGGAATTGCTCTGCACGCAGTGCAGGGGAATCGGGCCTCATCTCGTGGCGAGGGGGAAGTCTCATGGTTTTTCTCGAGTTGCGGCCGGAACCTGGGGTATATTCTCGAGTTACGACGGGGAGGGCCCTTCCAGACACGTGTTTGTTCAGCGACGTCAGGACTTTTGCCTAGGTGCGAGGGACACCTCGGCATTCTCCTTCACTCCTGGCATCGCAATTGGGACCCGTCTCCACGTGACGCAGGAGACCACGTGTCCCTTTCCAATTGCCACAGGGATCCTGGAACTCCTATCCAATTTCAAGAGAGTCAGCAACGTCTCCTTTGGAAGCATTGATCTCCGCGGACCTCTCGAGTTTTCAAAGGATGTGAGGCCTCCGGTCGCGATGAGGCAGAGAACTAGGTCCTTCTCTGTGGTCTCCACAGGGGATTCAGACATCCCTTCCTCTTGGGAAATGCAGGACGAGCCTGCATTCAATTCACTGCAGGGATATCCGGCCTTACTTCGAGTCAGAGCATCTCGGTGTCCATTCCACTTGAGGCCACAAACTCAGGGTCCCTCTCACATACCTGTAGCTGAGAGAAGCCTCCTCTTGAGGTGCTTGTGGAAAGGAGGTATTCCTCTTGAGTCGAAGCCAGGGACTAAGGTCTCATCTCGAGTTGATTTGGGGTCCACGGAACCCTTTCATTTTGCTCCAGTGACCTCAGGATCCCTCTAGACTTGAGACAGTGATCTTGGGTTTTCTCTGTAGTGCCATCAAGGAAATCAAGGCTTTTTTCTCGTTTGATGTGGAACACGGAATTGCTCTGCACGCAGTGCAGGGGAATCGGGCCTCACCTCCCAGCAAGTGGGAAGTCTCATGGTTTTTCTCGAGTTGCGGACGGAACCTGGGGTATATTCTCGAGTTACGATGGGGAGGGCCCTTTCAGACACGTGTTTGTTCAGCGACGTCAGGACTCCTGCCTAGGTGCCATGGACACCTCGGGATTCTCCTCGAGTCTTGGCATGGCAATTGGGACGCGTCTCCACGTAAGGCAGGAGACCCAGGGTCCCTTTCCACGTGCCACAGGGATCCTGGGACTCCTATCCATTTTCAAGAGGAGTCATGCATCGTCTCCTTCGGAAGTATTGATCTACGCAGACCTTTCGATTTTTCTAAGAATATGAGGCCTCCGGTTGCTTTGAGGCATAGGACTAGGTCTTTCTCTGTGCTCTCCACAGGGGATTCAGACAATCGTTCGTCTTGGGAGATGCAAGACGAGCCTGCATTCACTTCACTGCAGGGATATCCGGCCTTACTTCGAGTCAGAGCATCTCGGTGTCCATTCCACTTGAGGCCACAAACTCAGGGTCCCTCTCACATACCTGTAGCTGAGAGAAGCCTCCTCTTGAGGTGCTTGTGGAAAGTTGGTATTCCTCTTGAGTCGAAGCCAGGGACTAAGCTCTCATCTCGAGTTGATTTGGGGTCCACGGAGCCCTTACGTGTTTCTCCAGTGACCTCAGGATCCCTCTAGACTTGAGACAGTGATCTTGGGTTTTCTCTGGAGTGCCATCAAGGAAATCAAGGCTCCTTTCACGTTTGATGTGGAACACGGAATTGCTCTGCACGCAGTGCAGGGGAATCGGGTCTCATCTCGCGGCGAGGGGGAAGTCTCATGGTTTTTCTCGAGTTGCGACCGGACCCTTGGATATATTCTCGAGTTACGATGGGGAGGGCCCTTCCAGACACGTGTTTGTTCAGCGACGTCAGGACTACTGCCTAGGTGCGAGGGACACCTCGGGATTCACCTCGAGTCTTGGCATGGCAATTGGGACGCGTATCCTCGTGAGGCGGGAGACCCAGGGTCCCTTTCCACGTGCCAAAGGGATCCTGGGACTCCTATCCATTTTCAAGAGGAGTCAGGCATCGTCTCCTTTGGAAGCATTGATCTCCGCGGACCTCTCGAGCTTTCAAAAGATGTGAGGCCTCCGGTCGCGATGAGGCGGAGGACTAGGTCTTTCTCTGTGGACTCCACAGGGGATTCAGACATCCCTCCGTCTTGGGAGATGCAAGACGAGCCTGCATTCAATTCACTGCAGGGATATCCGGCCTTACTTCGAGTCAGAGCATCTCGGTGTCCATTCCACTTGAGACCACAAACTCCGGGTCCCTCTCACATACATGTAGCTGAGAGAAGCCTCTTCTTGAGGTGCTTGTGGAAACTTGGTATACCTCTTGAGTCGAAGCCAGGGACTAAGCTCTCATCTCGAGTTGATTTGGGGTCCATGGAACCCTTTCGTGTTGCTCCAGTGACCTCAGGATCCCTCTAGACTTGAGACAGTGACTTTGGGTTTTCTCCGGAGTGCCATCAAGGAAATCAAGGCTCCTTTCACTTTTGATGTGGAACACGGAATTGCTCTGCACGCAGTGCAGGGGAATCGGGCCCCATGTCGGGGCTTGGGGGAAATCTCATGGTTTTTCTTGAGTTGCGGCCGGAACCTGGGGTATATTCTCGAGTTAAGACGGGGAGGGCCCTTCCAGACACGTGTTTGTTCAGCGACATCAGGACTCCTGCCTAGGTGCGAGGGACACCTCGGGATTCTCATCTAGTCTTGGCATGGCAATTGCGAGGCGTCTCCACGTGAGGCGGGAGACCCAGGGTTCCTTTCCACGTGCCAAAGGGATCCTGGGACTCCTATCAATTTCCAAGAGGAGTCAGGCATCGTCTCCTTTGGAAGCATTGATCTCCGCGGACCTCTCGAGTTTTCAAAGGATGTCAGGCCTCCGGTCGCGATGAGGCGGAGAATTAGTTCTTTCTCTGTGGTCTCCACAGGGGATTCAGACATCCCGTCGTCTTGGGAGATGCAAGACGAGCCTGCATTCAATTCACTGCAGGGATATCCGGCCTTTCTTCTAGTCAGAGCGTCTCGGTGTCCATTCCCCTTGAGGCCAGCAACTCAGGGTCCCTCTCACATACCTGTAGCTGAGAGAAGCCTCCTCTTGAGGTGCTTGTGGAAAGTTGGCATTCCTCTTGTCTCGAAGCCAGGGACTAAGCTACCATCTCGAGTTGATTTGGGGTGCACGGATCCCTTTCGTGTTGCTCCAGTGACCTCAGGATCCCTCTCGACTTGAGACAGTGATTTTGGGTTTTCTCTGCAGTGCCATCAAGGAAATCAAGTCTCCTTTCACGTTTGATGTGGAACACGGAATTGCTCTGCATGCAGTCCAGGA
The DNA here is from genome assembly GCF_033118175.1 of Dama dama. Classification (NCBI taxonomy): domain Eukaryota; kingdom Metazoa; phylum Chordata; class Mammalia; order Artiodactyla; family Cervidae; genus Dama; species Dama dama. The sequence continues at coordinate 2,729,595 of NW_026870879.1, read as the reverse complement.
TAATCGGGCCTCATGTCGCGGCGAGGGGGAAGTCTCATGGTTTTTCTCGAGTTGCGGCCGGAACTTGGGGTATATTCTCGAGTTACGACGGGGAGGGCCCTTCCAGACACGTGTTTGTTCAGCGACGTCAGGACTCCTGCCTAGGTGCGAGGGACACCTCGGGATTCTCCTCGAGTCTTGGCATGGAAATTGGGACGCATCTCCACGTGAGGCGGGAGACCCAGGGTCCCTTTCCACGTGCCACAGGGATCCTGGGACTCCTATCCATTTTCAAGAGGAGTAAGGCATCGTCTCCTTTGGAAGCATTGACCTCCGCGGACCTCTCGAGTTTTCAAAGGATGTGAGCCCTCCGGTCGCGATGAGGCGGAGGACTAGGTCTTTTTCTGTGGTCTCCACAGGGGATTCAGACATCCCTTCGTCTTGGGAGATGCAAGACGAGCCTGCATTCAATTCACTGCAGCGATATCCGACCTAACTTCGAGTCAGAGCATCTCGGTGTCCATTCCACTTGAGGCCACAAACTCAGGGTCCCTCTCACATACCTGTAGCTGAGAGAAGCCTCCATTTGAGGTGCTTGTGGAAAGTTGGTATTCCTCTTGAGTGGAAGCCAGGGACTAAGCTCTCATCTCGAGTTGATTTGGGGTCCACGGAGCCCTTTCGTGTTGCTCCAGTGACCTCAGGATCCCTCTAGCCTTGAGACAGTGATCTTGGGTTTTCTCTGGAGTGCCATCAAGGAAATCAAGCCTCCTTTCACGTTTGATGTGGAACACGGAATTGCTCTGCACGCAGTGCAGGGGAATCGAGCCTCATCTCGCGGCGAGGTGGAATTCTCATGGTTTTTCTCGAGTCGCGCCTGGAACCTGTGTTATATTCTCGAGTTATGACGGGCAGGGCCCTTCCAGACACGTGTTTGTTCAGCGACGTCAGGACTCCTGCCTAGGTGCGAGGGACACCTCGGGATTCTCCTCGAGTCTTGGCATGGCAATTGGGACGCGTCTCCACGTGAGGCGGGAGACCCAGGGTCCCTTTCCACGTGCCACAGGGATCCTGGGGCTCCTATCCATTTTCAAGAGGAGTCAGGCATCGTCTCCTTTGGAAGCATTGATCTCAGCGGACCTCTCGAGTTTTCAAAGGATGTGAGTACTCCGTTCGCGTTGAGGCGGAGAACTAGGTCTTTCTCTGTGGTCTCCACAGGGGATTCAGACATCCCTTCGTCTTGGGAGATGCAAGACGAGCCTGCTTTCAATTCACTGCAGGGATATCCGGCCATATTTCGAGTCAGAGCATCTCGGTGTCCATTCCACTTGAGGCCACAAACTCAGGGTCCCTCTCACATACCTGTAGCTGAGAGAAGCCTCCTCTTGAGGTGCTTGTGGAAAGTTGGTATTCCTCTTGAGTTTAAGCCAGGGACTAAGCTCTAATCTCGAGTTGATGTGGGTTGCACGGAGCCCTTTCTTGTTGCTACAGTGACCTCAGGATCCCTCTAGACTTGAGACAGTGATCTTGGGTTTTCTCTGGAGTGGCATCAAGGAAATCAAGGCTCCTTTCACGTTTGATGTGGAACACGGAATTGCTCTGCACGCAGTGCAGGGGAATCGGGCCTCATCTCGTGGCGAGGGGGAAGTCTCATGGTTTTTCTCGAGTTGCGGCCGGAACCTGGGGTATATTCTCGAGTTATGACTGGGAGGGCCCTTCCAGACACGTGTTTGTTCAGCGACGTCAGGACTTTTGCCTAGGTGCGAGGGACACCTCGGGATTCTCCTTCACTCCTGGCATCGCAATTGGGACCCGTCTCCACGTGACGCAGGAGACCACGTGTCCCTTTCCAATTGCCACAGGGATCCTGGAACTCCTATCCAATTTCAAGAGAGTCAGCAACGTCTCCTTTGGAAGCATTGATCTCCGCGGACCTCTCGAGTTTTCAAAGGATGTGAGGCCTCCGGTCGCGATGAGGGAGAGAACTAGGTCCTTCTCTGTGGTCTCCACAGGGGATTCAGACATCCCTTCCTCTTGGGAAATGCAGGACGAGCCTGCATTCAATTCACTGCAGGGATATCCGGCCTTACTTCGAGTCAGAGCATCTCGGTGTCCATTCCACTTGAGGCCACAAACTCAGGGTCCCTCTCACATACCTGTAGCTGAGAGAAGCCTCCTCTTGAGGTGCTTGTGGAAAGGAGGTATTCCTCTTGAGTCGAAGCCAGGGACTAAGGTCTCATCTCGAGTTGATTTGGGGTCCACGGAACCCTTTCATTTTGCTACAGTGACCTCAGGATCCCTCTAGACTTGAGACAGTGATCTTGGGTTTTCTCTGTAGTGCCATCAAGGAAATCAAGGCTTTTTTCTCGTTTGATGTGGAACACGGAATTGCTCTGCACGCAGTGCAGGGGAATCGGGCCTCACCTCCCAGCAAGTGGGAAGTCTCATGGCTTTTCTCGAGTTGCGGCCGGAACCTGGGGTATATTCTCGAGTTACGATGGGGAGGGCCCTTTCAGACACGTGTTTGTTCAGCGACGTCAGGACTCCTGCCTAGGTGCCATGGACACCTCGGGATTCTCCTCGAGTCTTGGCATGGCAATTGGGACGCGTCTCCACGTAAGGCAGGAGACCCAGGGTCCCTTTCCACGTGCCACAGGGATCCTGGGACTCCTATCCATTTTCAAGAGGAGTCATGCATCGTCTCCTTCGGAAGTATTGATCTACGCAGACCTTTCGATTTTTCTAAGAATATGAGGCCTCCGGTTGCTTTGAGGCATAGGACTAGGTCTTTCTCTGTGCTCTCCACAGGGGATTCAGACAATCGTTCGTCTTGGGAGATGCAAGACGAGCCTGCATTCACTTCACTGCAGGGATATCCGGCCTTACTTCGAGTCAGAGCATCTCGGTGTCCATTCCACTTGAGGCCACAAACTCAGGGTCCCTCTCACATACCTGTAGCTGAGAGAAGCCTCCTCTTGAGGTGCTTGTGGAAAGTTGGTATTCCTCTTGAGTCGAAGCCAGGGACTAAGCTCTCATCTCGAGTTGATTTGGGGTCCACGGAGCCCTTACGTGTTTCTCCAGTGACCTCAGGATCCCTCTAGACTTGAGACAGTGATCTTGGGTTTTCTCTGGAGTGCCATCAAGGAAATCAAGGCTCCTTTCACGTTTGATGTGGAACACGGAATTGCTCTGCACGCAGTGCAGGGGAATCGGGTCTCATCTCGCGGCGAGGGGGAAGTCTCATGGTTTTTCTCGAGTTGCGCCGGAACCTGGGATATATTCCCGAGTTACGACGGGGAGGGCCCTTCCAGACACGTGTTTGTTCAGCGACGTCAGGACTCCTGCCTAGGTGCGAGGGACATCTCGGGATTCACCTCGAGTCTTGGCATGGCAATTGGGACGCGTCTCCACGTGAGGCGGGAGACCCAGGGTCCCTTTCCACGTGCCACAGGGATCCTGGGACTCCTATCCATTTTCAAGAGGAGTCAGGCATCGTCTCCTTTGGAAGCATTGATCTCCGCTGACCTCTTGAGTTTTCAAAGGATGTGAGGCCTCCGGTCGCGATGAGGCGGAGGACTAGGTCTTTCTCTGTGTCTCCACAGGGGATTCAGACATCCCTTCGTCTTGGGAGATGCAAGACGAGCCTGCATTCAATTCACTGCAGCGATATCCGGCCTTACTTCGAGTCAGAGCATCTCAGTGTCCATTCCACTTGAGGCCACAAACTCAGGGACCCTCTCACATACCTGTAGCTGAGAGAAGCCTCCTCTTGAGGTGCTTGTGGAAAGTTGGTATTCTTCTTGACTCGAAGCCAGGGACTAATCTCTCATCTCGAGTTGATTTGGGGTCCACGGAGCCCTTTGGTGTTGCTATAGTGACCTCAGGATCCCTCTAGACTTGAGACAGTGATCTTGGGTTTTCTCTGGAGTGCCATCAAGGAAATCAAGTCTCCTTTCTCGTTTGATGTGGAACACGGAATTGCTCTGCACGCAGTGCAGGGTAATCGGGCCTCATCTCGCGGCGAACGGAAGTCTCATGGTTTTTCTCGAGTTCTGGCCGGAACCTGGGGTATATTCTCGAGTTACGACGGGGAGCGCCCTTCCAGACACGTGTTTGTTCAGCGACGTCAGGACTCCTGCTTAGGTGCGAGGGACACCTCGGGATTCTCCTCGAGTCTTCTCATGGCAATTGGGACGTGTCTCCACGTGAGGCGGGAGACCCAGGGTCCCTTTCCACGTGCCACAGGGATCCTGGGACTCCTATCCATTTACAAGAGGAGTCAGGCATCGTCTCCTTTGGAAGCATTGATCTCCGCTTACCTCTCGAGTTTTCAAAGGATGTGAGGCCTCCGGTCGTGATGAGGCGGTGAACTCAGTCTTTATCCGTGGTCTCCACAGGGGATTCAGAAATCCCTTCGTCTTGGGAGATGCAAGACCAGCCTACATTCAATTCACTGCAGGGACATCCGGCCTTACTTCGAGTCAGAGCATCTCGGTGTCCATTCCACTTGAGGCCACAAACTCAGGGGCCCTCTCACATACCTGTAGCTGAGAGAAGCCTCCTCTTGAGGTGCTTGTGGAAAGTTGGTATTCCTCTTGAGTCGACGGCAGAGACTAAGCTCCCATCTCGAATAGATTTGGGGTCCACGGAGCCCTTTCGTGTTGCTCCAGTGACGTAAGGATCCCTCTAGACTTGAGACAGTGATCTTGGGTTTTCTCTGGAGTGCCATCAGGGAAATCAAGGCTCCTTTCACGTTTGATGTGGAACACGGAATTGCTCTACACGCAGTGCAGGTGAATCGGGCCTCATCTCGCGGCGAGGGGGAAGTCTCATGGTTTTTCTCGAGTTGCGGCCGGAACCTGGGGTGTATTCTCGAGTTACGACGGGGAGGGCCCTTCCAGACACGTGTTTGGTCAGCGATGTCAGGACTCCTGCCTAGGTGCGAGGGACACCTCGGGATACTCCTCGAGTCTTGGCTTGGCAATGGGGACGCGTCTCCACGTGAGGCGGGAGACCCAGTGTCCCTTTCCACGTGCCACAGGGATCCTGGGACTCCCATCCATTTTCAAGAGGAGTCAGGCATCGTCTACTTTAGAAGCATTGATCTCCGCATAACTCTCGAATTTTCAAAGGATGTGAGGCCTCCGGTCGCGATGAGGCGGAGGACTAGGTGTTTCTCTGTCGTCTCGACAGCGGATTCAGACATCCCTTCGTCTTGGGAGATGCAAGACGAGCCTGCATTCAATTCACTGCAGGGATATCCGGCCTTACTTCGAGTCAGAGCATTTCGGTGTCCATTCCACTTGAGGCCACAAACTCAGGGACCCTCTCACATACCTGTAGCTGAGAGAAGCCTCCTCTTGAGGTGCTTGTGGAAATTTGGTATTCTTCTTGAGTCGAAGCCAGGGACTAAGCTCTCATCTCAAGTTGATTTGGGGTCCACGGAGACCTTTCGTGTTGCTCCAGTGACCTCAGGATCCCTCTAGACTTGAGACAGTGATCTTGGGTTTTCTCTGGAGTGCCATCAAGGAAATCAAGGCTCCTTTCACGTTTGATGTGGAACACGGAATTGCTCTGCACGCAGTGCAGGGGAATCGGGTCTCATCTCGCGGCGAGGGGGAAGTCTCATGGTTTTTCTCGAGTTGCGACCGGACCCTTGGATATATTCTCGAGTTACGATGGGGAGGGCCCTTCCAGACACGTGTTTGTTCAGCGACGTCAGGACTACTGCCTAGGTGCGAGGGACACCTCGGGATTCACCTCGAGTCTTGGCATGGCAATTGGGACGCGTCTCCTCGTGAGGCGGGAGACCCAGGGTCCCTTTCCACGTGCCAAAGGGATCCTGGGACTCCTATCCATTTTCAAGAGGAGTCAGGCATCGTCTCCTTTGGAAGCATTGATCTCCGCGGACCTCTCGAGTTTTCAAAAGATGTGAGGCCTCCGGTCGCGATGAGGCGGAGGACTAGGTCTTTCTCTGTGGACTCCACAGGGGATTCAGACATCCCTCCGTCTTGGGAGATGCAAGACGAGCCTGCATTCAATTCACTGCAGGGATATCCGGCCTTACTTCGAGTCAGAGCATCTCGGTGTCCATTCCACTTGAGACCACAAACTCCGGGTCCCTCTCACATACATGTAGCTTAGAGAAGCCTCTTCTTGAGGTGCTTGTGGAAACTTGGTATACCTCTTGAGTCGAAGCCAGGGACTAAGCTCTCATCTCGAGTTGATTTGGGGTCCATGGAACCCTTTCGTGTTGCTCCAGTGACCTCAGGATCCCTCTAGACTTGAGACAGTGACTTTGGGTTTTCTCCGGAGTGCCATCAAGGAAATCAAGGCTCCTTTCACTTTTGATGTGGAACACGCAATTGCTCTGCATGCAGTGCAGGGGAATCGGGCCTCATGTCGGGGCGTGGGGGAAGTCTCATGGTTTTTCTCGAGTTGCGGCCGGAACCTGGGGTATATTCTCGAGTTAAGACGGGGAGGGCCCTTCCAGACACGTGTTTGTTCAGCGACATCAGGACTCCTGCCTAGGTGCGAGGGACACCTCGGGATTCTCATCTAGTCTTGGCATGGCAATTGCGAGGCGTCTCCACGTGAGGCGGGAGACCCAGGGTCCCTTTCCACGTGCCAAAGGGATCCTGGGACTCCTATCAATTTCCAAGAGGAGTCAGGCATCATCTCCTTTGGAAGCATTGATCTCCGCGGACCTCTCGAGTTTTCAAAGGATGTGAGGGCTCCGGTCGCGATGAGGCGACAACTAGGTCTTTCTCTGTGATCTCCACAGGGGATTCAGACATGCCTTCGTCTTGGGAGATGTAAGACGAGCCTGCATTCAATTCACTGCAGGGATCTCTGGCCTTACTTCGAATCAGAGCATCTCGGTGTATATTCCTCTTGAGGCCACAAATTCAGGGTCCGTCTCACATACCTGTAGCTGAGAGAAGCCTCCTCTTGAGGTGCTTCGAAAGTTGGTATTCCTCTTGAGTGGAAGCCAGGGACTAAGCTCTCATCTCGAGTTGATTTGGGGTCCACGGAGCCCTTTTGTGTTGCTACAGTGACTTCAGGATCCCTCTAGACTTGAGATAGTGATCTTGGGTTTTCTCTGGAGTTACAACAAGGAAATCAAGGCTCCTTTCATGTTTGATGTGGAACACGGAATTGCTCTGCACGCAGTGAAGGGGAATCGGGCCTCATCTGGCGCCGAGGGGGAAGGCTCATGGTTTTTCTCGAGTTGCGGCCGGAACCTGGGGTATATTCTCGAGTTACGACGGGGAGGGCCCTTCCAGACACGTGTTTGTTCAGCGACGTCAGGACTCCTGCCTAGGTGCGAGGGACACCTCGGGATTCTCCTCGAGTCTTGGCATGGCAATTGGGACGCGTCTCCACGTGAGGCGGGAGACCCAGCGTCCCTTTTGACGTGCCACAGGGATCCTGGGAATCCTATCCATTTTCAAGAGGAGTCAGGCATCGTCTCCTTTGGAAGCATTGATCTCCGCAGACCTCTCCAGTTTTCAAAGGATGTGAGGTCTCCGGTCGCGATGATGAGGAGGACTAGGTCTTTCTCTGTCGTCTCCAGAGGGCATTCAGACATCCCTTCGTCTTGGGAGATGCAAGACGAGCCTGCAATCAATTCACTGTTGGGATATCCGGCCTTACTTCGAGTCAGAGCATCTCGGTGTCCATTCCATTTGAGGCCACAAACTCAGGGTCCCTCTCACATACCTGTAGCTGAGAGAAGCCTCCTCTTGAGGTGCTTGTGGAAAGTTGGTATTCTTCTTGAGTCGAAGCCAGGGACTAAGCTCTCATCTCGAGTTGATTTGAGGTCCACGGAGACTTTTCGTGTTGCTCCAGTGACTTCAGGATCCCACTAGATTTGAGACAGTGATCTTGGGTTTTCTCTGGAGTGCCATCAAGGAAATCAAGGCTCCTTTCACGTTTGATGTGGGACACGGAATTGCTCTGCATGCAGTGGAGGGGAATCGGGCCTCATCTCGCGGCGAGGGGGAAGTCTCATGGTTTTTCTCGAGTTGCGCCGGAACCTGGGATATATTCCCGAGTTACGACGGGGAGGGCCCTTCCAGACACGTGTTTGTTCAGCGACGTCAGGACTCCTGCCTAGGTGCGAGGGACATCTCGGGATTCTCCTCGAGTCTTGGCATGGCAATTGGGACGCGTCTCCACGTGAGGCGGGAGACCCAGGGTCCCTTTCCACGTGCCACAGGGATCCTGGGACTCCTATCCATTTTCAAGAGGAGTCAGGCATCGTCTCCTTTGGAAGCATTGATCTCCGCTGACCTCTCGAGTTTTCAAAGGATGTGAGGCCTCCGGTCGCGATGAGGCGGAGGACTAGGTCTTTCTCTGTGTCTCCACAGGGGATACAGACATCCCTTCGTCTTGGGAGATGCAAGACGAGCCTGCATTCAATTCACTTCAGGGATATCCGGCCTTACTTCGAGTCAGAGCATCTCAGTGTCCATTCCACTTGAGGCCACAAACTCAGGGACCCTCTCACATACCTGTAGCTGAGAGAAGCCTCCTCTTGAGGTGCTTGTGGAAAGTTGGTATTCCTCTTGACTCGAAGCCAGGGACTAATCTCTCATCTCGAGTTGATTTGGGGTCCACGGAGCCCTTTGGTGTTGCTATAGTGACCTCAGGATCCCTCTAGACTTGAGACAGTGATCTTGGGTTTTCTCTGGAGTGCCATCAAGGAAATCAAGTCTCCTTTCTCGTTTGATGTGGAACACGGAATTGCTCTGCACGCAGTGCAGGGTAATCGGGCCTCATCTCGCGGCGAACGGAAGTCTCATGGTTTTTCTCGAGTTCTGGCCGGAACCTGGGGTATATTCTCGAGTTACGACGGGGAGCGCCCTTCCAGACACGTGTTTGTTCAGCGACGTCAGGACTCCTGCTTAGGTGCGAGGGACACCTCGGGATTCTCCTCGAGTCTTCTCATGGCAATTGGGACGTGTCTCCACGTGAGGCGGGAGACCCAGGGTCCCTTTCCACGTGCCACAGGGATCCTGGGACTCCTATCCATTTACAAGAGGAGTCAGGCATCGTCTCCTTTGGAAGCATTGATCTCCGCTTACCTCTCGAGTTTTCAAAGGATGTGAGGCCTCCGGTCGTGATGAGGCGGTGAACTCAGTCTTTATCCGTGGTCTCCACAGGGGATTCAGACATCCCTTCGTCTTGGGAGATGCAAGACCAGCCTACATTCAATTCACTGCAGGGACATCCGGCCTTACTTCGAGTCAGAGCATCTCGGTGTCCATTCCACTTGAGGCCACAAACTCAGGGGCCCTCTCACATACCTGTAGCTGAGAGAAGCCTCCTCTTGAGGTGCTTGTGGAAAGTTGGTATTCCTCTTGAGTCGACGGCAGAGACTAAGCTCCCATCTCGAATAGATTTGGGGTCCACGGAGCCCTTTCGTGTTGCTCCAGTGACGTAAGGATCCCTCTAGACTTGAGACAGTGATCTTGGGTTTTCTCTGGAGTGCCATCAAGGAAATCAAGGCTCCTTTCACGTTTGATGTGGAACACGGAATTGCTCTACACGCAGTGCAGGTGAATCGGGCCTCATCTCGCGGCGAGGGGGAAGTCTCATGGTTTTTCTCGAGTTGCGGCCGGAACCTGGGGTATATTCTCGAGTTACGACGGGGAGGGCCCTTCCAGACACGTGTTTGGTCAGCGACGTCAGGACTCCTGCCTAGGTGCGAGGGACACCTCGGGATACTCCTCGAGTCTTGGCTTGGCAATGGGGACGCGTCTCCACGTGAGGCGGGAGACCCAGTGTCCCTTTCCACGTGCCACAGGGATCCTGGGACTCCCATCCATTTTCAAGAGGAGTCAGGCATCGTCTACTTTAGAAGCATTGATCTCCGCATAACTCTCGAATTTTCAAAGGATGTGAGGCCTCCGGTCGCGATTAGGCGGAGGACTAGGTGTTTCTCTGTCGTCTCGAAAGCGGATTCAGACATCCCTTCGTCTTGGGAGATGCAAGACGAGCCTGCATTCAATTCACTGCAGGGATATCCGGCCTTACTTCGAGTCAGAGCATTTCGGTGTCCATTCCACTTGAGGCCACAAACTCAGGGACCCTCTCACATACCTGTAGCTGAGAGAAGCCTCCTCTTGAGGTGCTTGTGGAAAGTTGGTATTCTTCTTGAGTCGAAGCCAGGGACTAAGCTCTCATCTCAAGTTGATCTGGGGTCCACGGAGACCTTTCGTGTTGCTCCAGTGACCTCAGGATCCCTCTAGACTTGAGACAGTGATCTTGGGTATTCTCTGGAGTGCCATCAAGGAAATCAAGGCTCCTTTCACGTTTGATGTGGAACACGGAATTGCTCTGCATGCAGTGCAGGGGAATCAGGCCTCATCTCGCGGCGAGGGGGAAGTCTCTTGGTTTTTCTCGAGCTGCTGAGGGAACCTGGGGTATATTCTCGAGTTACGACGGGGAGGGCCCTTCCAGACACGTGTTTGTTCAGCGACGTCAGGACTCCTGCCTAGGTGCGAGGGACACCTCGGGATTCTCCTCGAGTCTTGGCATGGCAATTGGAACGCGTCTCCACGTGAGGCGGGAGACCCAGTGTCCCTTTCCACATGCCACAGGGAACCTGGGACTCCTATCCATTTTCAAGAGGAGTCAGGCATTGTCTCCTTTGGAAGCATTGATCTCCGCAGACCTCTCGAGTTTTCAAAGGATGTGAGGCCTCCGGTTGCGATGAGGCGGAGGACTAGGTTTATCTCTTTCGTCTCCACAGGGGATTCAGACATCCCTTCGTCTTGGGAGATGCAAGACGAGCCTGCATTCAATTCACTGCAGGGATATCCAGCCTTACTTCGAGTCAGAGCATCTCGGTGTCCATTCCACTTGAGGCCACAAACTCAGGGTCCCTCTCACATACCTGTAGCTGAGAGAAGCCTCCTCTTGAGGTGCTTGTGGAAACTTGGTATTCCTCTTGAGTCGAGGCCAGGGACTAAGCTCTCATCTCGAGTTGCTTTGGGGTCCACGGAGCCCTTTCGTGTTGCTCCAGTGACTTCAGGATCCCTCTAGACTTGACACAGTGATCTTGGGTTTTCTCTGGAGTGCCATCAAGGAAATCAAGGCTCCTTTCACGTTTGATGTGGAACACGGAATTGCTGTGCACGCAGTGCAGGGGAATCGGGCCTCATCTTGCGGCGAGGGGGAAGTGTCATGGTTTTTCTCGAGTTGCGGCCGGAACCTGGGCTATATTCTGGAGTTACGCCGGGGAGGGCCCTTCCAGACACGTGTTTGTTCTGCGACGTCAGGACTCCTGCCTAGGTGCGAGGGACACCTCGGGATTCTCCACGAGTCTTGGCATGGCAATTCGGACTTGTCTCCACGTGAGGTGGGAGACCCAGGGTCCCTTTCAACGTGCCACAGGCATCCTTGGACTTCTATCTATTTTCAAGAGAAGTCAGGAATCGTCTCCTTTTTAAGCATTGATCTCCGCAGACCTCTCGAGTTTTCAAAGGATGTGAGGCCACCGGTCGCGTTGAGGCGGAGGGCTAGGTCTCTCTGTGGTCTCCACAGGGGATTCAGACATCCCTTCGTCTTGGGAGATGCAAGTCGAGCCTGCATTCAATTCACTGCAGGGATATCCGGCCTTACTTCGAGTCAGAGCATCTCGGCGTCCATTACACTTGAGGCCACAAGTTCAGGGTCCCTCTCACATACCTGTAGCTGAGAGAAGCCTCCTCTTGAGGTGCTTGTGGAAAGTTGGTATTCCTCTTGAGTCGAAGCCAGGGACTAAGCTCTCATCTCGAGTTGATTTGGGGTCCACGGAGCCCTTTCGTGTTGCTCCAGTTACCTCAGGGTCCCTCTAGACTTGAGAAAGTGATCTTGGGTTTTCTCTGGAGTGCCATCAAGGAAATCAAGGCTCCTTTCTTGTTTGATTTTGAACACGGAATTGCTCTGCACGCAGTGCAGGGGAATCAAGCCTGATCTCGCGGCGAGGGGGAAGCCTCAAGGTTTTTCTCGAGTTGCGGCTGGAACCTGGGGTATATTTTTGAGTTACGACGGGGAGGGCCCTTCCAGACACGTGTGTGTTCAGCGACGTCAGGACCCCTGACTAGTTGCGAGGGACACCTCGGGATTCTCCTCAAGTCTTGGCATGGCAATTGGGACGCGTGTCCCCTTGAGGCTGGATACCCAGAGTCCCTTTCCATGTACCACAGGGATCCTGGGACTCGTATCCATTTTCAAGAGGAGTCAAGCATCTTCTCCTTTGGAAGCATTGATCTCCGCAGACCTCTCGAGTTTTCAAAGGATGTGAGCCCTCGGTCGCGATGAGCTGGAGAACTAGGTCTTTCTCTGTGGTCTACACAGGGGATTCAGACATCCCTTCATCTTGGGAGATGCAAGACGAGCCTGCATTCAATTCACTGCAGGGATATCCGGCCTTACTTCGAGTCAGAGCATCTCGGTGTCCATTCCACTTGAGGCCACAAAATCAGGGTCCCTCTAACATACCTGTTGCTGAGAGAAGCTTCCTCTTGAGGTGCTTGTGGAAAGTTGGTATTCCTCTTGAGTCGAAGCCAGGGACTAAGCTCTCATCTCGAGTTGATTTGGGGTCCACGGAGCCCTTTCGTGTTTCTACAGTGACCTCAGGATCCCTTTAGACTTGAGATAGTGATCTTGGGTTTTCTCTGGAGTGCCATCAAGGAAATCCAGGCTCCTTTCACGTTTGATGTGGAACACGGAATTGCTCTACACAGAGCGCAGGGAAATAGGGCCTCATCTCGCGGCGAGGGGGAAGTCTCATGGTTTTTCTCGAGTTGCGGGCCGAACCTGGGGTATATTCTCGAGTTACGACGGGGAGGGCCCTTCCAGACACGTGTTTGTTCAGCGACGTCAGGCCTCCTTCCTAGGTGGGATGGACACCCGGGATTCTCCTTGAGTCTTGACATGGCAATTGGGACGCGTCTCCACGTGAGGCCGGAGACCCAGGGTCCCTTTCCACATGCCATAGGGATCCTGGGACTCCTATCCATTTTCAAGAGGATTCAGGCATCGTCTCCATTGGAAGCATTGATTTCCGTGGACCTCTCGAGTTTTCGAAGGATGTGAGGCCTGCGGTTGCGATGAGGCGGAGAACTAGGTCTTTCTCTGTGGTCTCCCCAGGGGATTCAGACATCCCTTCATCTTGGGAGATGCAAGACGAGCCTACATTCAATTCACTGCAGGGATATCCGGCCTTACTTCGAGTCAGAGCATCACGGTGTCCATTCCACTTGAGGCCACAAACTCAGGGTCCCTCTCACATACCTGTAGCTGAGAGAAGCCTCCTCTTGAGGTGCTAGTGGAAAGTTGGTATTCCTCTTGAGTCGAAGCCAGGCACTAAGCTCTCATCTCGAGTTTATTTGGTGTCCATGGAGCCCTTTCCTGTTGCTCCAGTGACCTCAGGATGCCTCTAGACTTGAGACAGTGATCTTGGGTTTTCTCTGGAGTGCCATCAAGGAAATCAAGGCTCCTTTCACGTTTGATGTGGAACACGGAATTGCTCTGCACGCACTGCAGGGGAATCGGGCCTCATCTCGCGGCGAGGGGGAAGTCTCATGGTTTTTCTTGATTTGCAGCCGGAACCTGGGGTATATTCTCAAATTACGACGGGGAGGTCCCTTCCAGACACGTGTTTGTTCAGCGATGTCAGGACTCCTGCCTAGGTGCGAGGGACACCTCGGGATTCTCCTCGAGTCTTGGCATGGCAATTGGGATGCGTCTCCACGTGAGGCGGGAGACCCAGGGTCCCTTTCCACGTGCCACTGGGATCCTGGGACACCTATCCATTTTCAAGAGGAGTCAGGCATTGTCTCCTTTGGAAGCATTGATCTCCACGGACCTCTCGAGTTTTCAAAGAATGTGAGGCCTCCGGACGCGATGAGGCGGAGAACTAGTTCTTTCTTGTGGTCTTCACAGGGGATTCAGACATCCCTTCGTTTTGGGAGATGCAAGACGAGCCTGCATTCAATTCACTGCAGGGATATCCAGCCTTACTTCGAGTCAGAGCATCTCGGTGTCCATTCCACTTGAGGCCACAAACTCAGGGTCCCTCTCACATACCTGTAGCTGAGAGAAGCCTCCTCTTGAGGTGCTTGTGGAAAGTTGGTATTCGTCTTGAGTCGAAGCCAGGGACTAAGCTCTCATCTCGAGTTGATTTGGGGTCCACGGAGCCCTTTCGTGTTGCTACAGTGACCTCAGGATCCCTCTAGACTTGAGACAGTGATCTTGGGTTTTCTCTGGAGTGTCATCAAGGAAATCAAGGATCCTTTCACGTTTGATGTGGAACATGGAATTGCTCTCCACGCAGTGCAGGGAAATCGGGCCTCATCTCGCGGCGAGGTGGAAGTCTCATGGTTTTTCTCGAGTTGTGGCCGGAACCTGGTGTATATTCTCGAGTTACGACGGTGAGGGCCCTTCCAGACACGTGTTTCTTCAGCGATGTCAGGACTCCTGCCTTGGTGCGAGGGACACCTCGGGATTCTCCTCGAGTCTTGGCATGGCAATTGGGACGTGTCTCCACGTGAGGCGGGAGACCCAGGGTCCCTTTCCACGTGCCACAGGGATCCTGGGACTCCTATCCATTTTCAAGAGGAGTCAGGCATCGTCTCCTTTGGAAGCATTGATCTCCGCGGACCTCTCGAGTTTTCAAATGATGTGAGGCTTCCGGTCGCGATGAGGCGGAGAACTAGGTCTTTCTCTGTGGTCTCCACAGGGGATTCAGACATCCCTTCGTCTTGGGAGATGCAAGACGAGCCTGCATTCAATTCACTGCAGGGATATCCGGCCTTACTTCAATTCAGAGCATCTCGGTGTCCATTCCACTTGAGGCCACAAACTCAGGGTCCCTCTCACATACCTGTAGCTGAGAGAAGCCTCCTCTTGAGGTGCTTGTGGAAAGTTGGTATTCCTCTTGAGTCGAAGCCAGGGACTAAGCTCTCATCTCGAGTTGATTTGGGGTCCACGGAGCCCTTTCGTGTTGCTCCAGTTACCTCAGGGTCCCTCTAGACTTGAGAAAGTGATCTTGGGTTTTCTCTGGAGTGCCATCAAGGAAATCAAGGCTCCTTTCTTGTTTGATTTTGAACACGGAATTGCTCTGCACGCAGTGCAGGGGAATCAAGCCTGATCTCGCGGCGAGGGGGAAGCCTCAAGGTTTTTCTCGAGTTGCGGCTGGAACCTGGGGTATATTTTTGAGTTACGACGGGGAGGGCCCTTCCAGACACGTGTGTGTTCAGCGACGTCAGGACCCCTGACTAGTTGCGAGGGACACCTCGGGATTCTCCTCAAGTCTTGGCATGGCAATTGGGACGCGTGTCCCCTTGAGGCTGGATACCCAGAGTCCCTTTCCATGTACCACAGGGATCCTGGGACTCGTATCCATTTTCAAGAGGAGTCAAGCATCTTCTCCTTTGGAAGCATTGATCTCCGCGGACCTCTCGAGTTTTCAAAGGATGTGAGCCCTCGGTCGCGATGAGCTGGAGAACTAGGTCTTTCTCTGTGGTCTACACAGGGGATTCAGACATCCCTTCATCTTGGGAGATGCAAGACGAGCCTGCATTCAATTCACTGCAGGGATATCCGGCCTTACTTCGAGTCAGAGCATCTCGGTGTCCATTCCACTTGAGGCCACAAAATCAGGGTCCCTCTAACATACCTGTTGCTGAGAGAAGCTTCCTCTTGAGGTGCTTGTGGAAAGTTGGTATTCCTCTTGAGTCGAAGCCAGGGACTAAGCTCTCATCTCGAGTTGATTTGGGGTCCACGGAGCCCTTTCGTGTTTCTACAGTGACCTCAGGATCCCTTTAGACTTGAGATAGTGATCTTGGGTTTTCTCTGGAGTGCCATCAAGGAAATCCAGGCTCCTTTCACGTTTGATGTGGAACACGGAATTGCTCTACACAGAGCGCAGGGAAATAGGGCCTCATCTCGCGGCGAGGGGGAAGTCTCATGGTTTTTCTCGAGTTGCGGGCCGAACCTGGGGTATATTCTCGAGTTACGACGGGGAGGGCCCTTCCAGACACGTGTTTGTTCAGCGACGTCAGGCCTCCTTCCTAGGTGGGATGGACACCCGGGATTCTCCTTGAGTCTTGACATGGCAATTGGGACGCGTCTCCACGTGAGGCCGGAGACCCAGGGTCCCTTTCCACATGCCATAGGGATCCTGGGACTCCTATCCATTTTCAAGAGGATTCAGGCATCGTCTCCATTGGAAGCATTGATTTCCGTGGACCTCTCGAGTTTTCGAAGGATGTGAGGCCTGCGGTTGCGATGAGGCGGAGAACTAGGTCTTTCTCTGTGGTCTCCCCAGGGGATTCAGACATCCCTTCATCTTGGGAGATGCAAGACGAGCCTACATTCAATTCACTGCAGGGATATCCGGCCTTACTTCGAGTCAGAGCATCACGGTGTCCATTCCACTTGAGGCCACAAACTCAGGGTCCCTCTCACATACCTGTAGCTGAGAGAAGCCTCCTCTTGAGGTGCTAGTGGAAAGTTGGTATTCCTCTTGAGTCGAAGCCAGGCACTAAGCTCTCATCTCGAGTTTATTTGGTGTCCATGGAGCCCTTTCCTGTTGCTCCAGTGACCTCAGGATGCCTCTAGACTTGAGACAGTGATCTTGGGTTTTCTCTGGAGTGCCATCAAGGAAATCAAGGCTCCTTTCACGTTTGATGTGGAACACGGAATTGCTCTGCACGCACTGCAGGGGAATCGGGCCTCATCTCGCGGCGAGGGGGAAGTCTCATGGTTTTTCTTGATTTGCAGCCGGAACCTGGGGTATATTCTCAAATTACGACGGGGAGGTCCCTTCCAGACACGTGTTTGTTCAGCGATGTCAGGACTCCTGCCTAGGTGCGAGGGACACCTCGGGATTCTCCTCGAGTCTTGGCATGGCAATTGGGATGCGTCTCCACGTGAGGCGGGAGACCCAGGGTCCCTTTCCACGTGCCACTGGGATCCTGGGACACCTATCCATTTTCAAGAGGAGTCAGGCATTGTCTCCTTTGGAAGCATTGATCTCCACGGACCTCTCGAGTTTTCAAAGAATGTGAGGCCTCCGGACGCGATGAGGCGGAGAACTAGTTCTTTCTTGTGGTCTTCACAGGGGATTCAGACATCCCTTCGTTTTGGGAGATGCAAGACGAGCCTGCATTCAATTCACTGCAGGGATATCCAGCCTTACTTCGAGTCAGAGCATCTCGGTGTCCATTCCACTTGAGGCCACAAACTCAGGGTCCCTCTCACATACCTGTAGCTGAGAGAAGCCTCCTCTTGAGGTGCTTGTGGAAAGTTGGTATTCGTCTTGAGTCGAAGCCAGGGACTAAGCTCTCATCTCGAGTTGATTTGGGGTCCACGGAGCCCTTTCGTGTTGCTACAGTGACCTCAGGATCCCTCTAGACTTGAGACAGTGATCTTGGGTTTTCTCTGGAGTGTCATCAAGGAAATCAAGGATCCTTTCACGTTTGATGTGGAACATGGAATTGCTCTCCACGCAGTGCAGGGAAATCGGGCCTCATCTCGCGGCGAGGTGGAAGTCTCATGGTTTTTCTCGAGTTGTGGCCGGAACCTGGTGTATATTCTCGAGTTACGACGGTGAGGGCCCTTCCAGACACGTGTTTCTTCAGCGATGTCAGGACTCCTGCCTTGGTGCGAGGGACACCTCGGGATTCTCCTCGAGTCTTGGCATGGCAATTGGGACGTGTCTCCACGTGAGGCGGGAGACCCAGGGTCCCTTTCCACGTGCCACAGGGATCCTGGGACTCCTATCCATTTTCAAGAGGAGTCAGGCATCGTCTCCTTTGGAAGCATTGATCTCCGCGGACCTCTCGAGTTTTCAAATGATGTGAGGCTTCCGGTCGCGATGAGGCGGAGAACTAGGTCTTTCTCTGTGGTCTCCACAGGGGATTCAGACATCCCTTCGTCTTGGGAGATGCAAGACGAGCCTGCATTCAATTCACTGCAGGGATATCCGGCCTTACTTCAATTCAGAGCATCTCGGTGTCCATTCCACTTGAGGCCACAAACTCAGGGTCCCTCTCACATACCTGTAGCTGAGAGAAGCCTCCTCTTGAGGTGCTTGTGGAAAGTTGGTATTCCTCTTGAGTCGAAGCCAGGGACTAAGCTCTCATCTCGAGTTGATTTGGGGTCCACGGAGCCCTTTCGTGTTGCTACAGTGACCTGAGGATCCTTCTAGACTTGAGAAAGTTATCTTGGGTTTTCTCTGGAATGCCATCAAGGAAATCAAGGCTCCTTTCACGTTTGATGTGGAACACGGAACTGCTCTGCACGCAGTGCAGGGGAATCGGGCCTCATCTCGCGGCGAGTGGGAAATCTCATGGTTTTTCTGGAGTTGCGGCCCGGACCTGGGTATATTCTCGAGTTACAACGGGGAGGGCCCTTCCAGACACGTGTTTGTTCAGCGATGTCAGGACTCCTGCCTAGGTGCGAGGGACACCTCGGGATTCTCCTCGAGTCTCGGCACGGCCATTGGGACGCGTCTCCACTTGAGGCGGGAGACCCAGGGTCCCTTTCGACGTGAAACAGGGATCCTGGGACTCCTATCCATTTTCAAGAGTAGTCAGGCATCGTCTAATTTGGAAACATTGATCTTCGTGGACCTCTCGAGTTTTCAAAGGATGTGAGGCCTCCGGTCGCGATGAGGCGAAGAACTAGGTCTTTCTCTGTGGACGCCACAGGTGATTCAGACATCCCTTCGACTTGGGAGATGCAAGAAGAGCCTGCATTCAATTCACTGCAGGGATATCCAGTCTTACTTCGAGTCACAGCATCTCGGTGTCCATTACACTGGAGGCCACAAATTCAGGGTCACTCTCACATACCTGTAGCTGAGAGAAGCCTCCTCTTGAGGTGCTTGTGGAAAGTTGGTACTCCTCTTGGGTCGAAGCCAGGGACTAAGCTCTCATCTCGAGTTGATTTGGGGTCCACGGAGCCCTTTCGTGTTGCTCCAGTGACCTCAGGATCCCTCTCAGACTTGAGACAGTGATCTTGGGTTTTCTCTGGAGTGCCATAAAGGAAATCAAGGCTCCTTTCAAGTTTGATGTGGAACACGGAATTGCTCTGCACGCAGTGCAGGGGAATCGGGCCTCATCTCGCGGCAAGGGGGATGTCTCATCGTTTTTCTCAAGTTGCGGCCCGATCCTGGGGTATATTCTCGAGTTACGACGGGGAGGGCCCTTCCTGACATGTGTTTGTTCAGCGACGTCAGGACTCCTGCCTAGGTGCGAGGGACACCTCGGGATTCTCCTCGAGTCTTGGCATGGCAATTGGGACGCGTCTCCTCGTGAGGCGGGAGACCCAGGGTCCCTTTCCACGTGCCACAGGGATCCTGGGACTCCTATCCATTTTCAAGAGGAGTCAGGCATCGTCTCCTTTGGAAGCATGATCTCCGCGGACCTCTTGAGTTTTCAAAGGATGGGAGGCCTCCGGTCGCGATGAGGCGAGAACTAGGACTTTCTCTGTGGTCTCCACAGGGGATTCAGACATCCCTTCATCTTGGGAGATGCAAGACGAGCCTGCATTCAATTCACTGCAGGGATATCTGGCTTTACCTCGAGTAAGAGCAACTCGGTGTCCATTCCACTTGAGGCCACAAACTCAGGGTCCCTCTCACATACCTGTAGCTGAGAGAAGCCTCCTCTTGAGGTGCTTGTGGAAAGTTGGTATTCCTCTTGAGTCGACGCCGGGGACTAAGCTCTCATCTCGAGTTGATTTGGGGTCCACGGAGCCCTTTTGTGTTGCTACAGTGACCTCAGGATCCCTCTAGACTTGAGACAGTGATCTTGGGGTTTCTCTGGAGTGGCATTAAGGAAATCAAGGCTCCTTTCACGTTTGATGTTGAACACAGAATTGCTCTGCACGCAGTGCAGCGGAATCGGACCTTATCTCGCTGCGAGGGGGAAGTCTCATGGTTTTTCTAGAGTTACAGCCCGAACCTGAGGTATATTCTCGAGTTACGACGGGGAGCGCCCTTCCAGACACGTGTTTGTTCAGCGACGTCAGAACCAATGCCTACGTTCGATGGACAGGTCGCTATCTCCCCGAGGCTTGGCATGGCAATTGGGACGCGTCTCCACGTGAGGCGGGAGACCCAGGGTCCCTTTCCACGTGGCACAGGGATCCTGGGACTCCTATCTATTTTCAAGAGGAGTCAGGCATCGTCTCCTTTGGAAGCATTGATCTCCGCGGACCTCTCGAGTTTTTAAAGGATGTGAGGCCTCCGGTCGCGATGAGGCGGAGAACTAGTTCTTTCTCTGTGGTCTCCACAGGGGATTCAGACATCCCTTTGTCTTGGGAGATGCAAGACGAGCCTGCTTTCAATTCACTGCAGGGATATCCGGCCTTACTTCGAGTCAGAGCATCTCGGTGTCCATTCCACTTGAGGCCACAAACTCAGGGTCCCTCTCACATACCTGTAGCTGAGAGAAGCCTCCTCTTGAGGTGCTTGTGGAAAGTTGGTATTCCTCTTGAGTCGAAGCCAGGGACTAAGCTCTCATCTCGAGTTGACTTGTGTTACGCGGATCCCTTTCGTGTTGCTCCAGTGACCTCAGGATCCCTCTAGACTTGAGACAGTGATCTTGGGGTTTCTCTGGAGTGCCATCAAGGAAATCAAGGCTCCTTTCACGTTTGATGTGGAACACGGAATTGCTCTGAACGCAGTGCAGGGGAATCGGGCCTCATCTCACGGCGAGGGGGAAGTCTCATGGTTTTTCTCGCGTTGAGGCCGGAACCTGGGGTATATTCTCGAGTTACGACGGGGAGGGCACTTCCAGACACGTGTTTGTTCAGCGACGTCAGGACTCCTGCCTAGGTGCGAGGGACACCTCGGGATTCTCTTCGAGTCTTGGCATGGCAATTGGGAGGCGTCTCCACGTGAGGCGGGAGACCCAGAGTCCCTTTCCACGTGCCAAAGGGATCCTGGGACTCCTATCCATTTTCAAGAGGAGTTAGGCATCGTCTCCTTTGGAAGCATTGATCTCCGCGGACCTCTCGAGTTTTCAAAGGATGTGAGGCCTCAGGTCGCGATGAGGCGGAGAACTAGGTCTTTCTCTGTGGTCTCCACAGGGGATTCAGACATCCCTTCGTCTTGGGAGATGCAAGACGAGCCTGCATTCAATTCACTGCAGGGATATCCGGCCTTACTTCGAGTCAGAGCATCTCGGTGTCCATTCCACTTGAGGCCACAAACTCAGGGTCCTCTCACATACCTGTAGCTGAGAGAAGCGTCCTCTTGAGGTGCTTGTGGAAAGTTGGTATTCCTCTTGAGTCGAAGCCAGGGACTAAGCTCTCATCTCGAGTTAATTTGGGGTCCACGGAGCCCTTTCGTGTTGCTGCAGTGACCTCAGGATCCCTCTAGACTTGAGACAGTGATCTTGGGTTTTCTCTGGAGTGCCATCAAGGAAATCAAGGCTCCTTTCACGTTTGATGTGGAACACGGAATTGCTCTGCACCCAGTGTAGGGGAATCGGTCCTCATCTCGCGGCGAGGGGGAAGTCTCATGGTTTTTCTCGTGTTGCGGCAGGAACCTGAGGTATATTCTCGAGTTACGACGGGGAGGGCCCTTCCAGACACGTGTTTGTTCAGCCACTTCAGGACCCCTGCCTAGGTGCGAGGGACACCTCTGGATTCTCCTCGAATCTTGGCATGGCAATTGCGACGCGTCTCCACTTGAGGCGGGAGACCCAGGGTCCAATTCCACGTGCCACAGGGATCCTGGGACTCCTATCCATTTTCAAGAGGAGTCAGGCATCGTCTCCTTTGGAAGCATTGATCTCCGCGGACCTCTCGAGTTTTCAAAGGATGTGAGGCCTCTGGTCGCGTTGAGGTGGAAGACTAGGTCTTTCTCTGTGGTCTCCACAGGGGATTCAGACATCCCTTCGTCTTGGGAGATGCAAGACGAGCCTGCATTCAATTCACTGCAGGGATATCCGGCCTTACTTCAAGTCAGAGCATCTCGGTGTCCATTCCAATTGAGGCCACAAACTCAGGGTCCCTCTCACATACCTGTAGCTGAGAAAAGCCTCCTCTTGAGGTGCTTGTGGAAAGTTGGTATTCCTCTTGAGTCGAAGCCAGGGACTAAGGTCTCATTTCGAGTTGATTTGGGGTCCACGGAGCCCTTTCGTGTTGCTCCAGTGACCTCAGGATCCCTCTAGACTTGAGACCGTGATCTTGGGTTTTCTCTGGAGTGCCATCAAGGAAATCAAGGCTCCTTTCACGTTTGATGTGGAACACGGAATTGCTCTGCACGCAGTGCAGGGGCATCGGGCCTCATCTCGCGGCGAGGGGGAAGTCTCATATTTTTTCCTCGAGTTGCGGCCGGAACCTGGGGTATATTCTCGAGTTACGACGGGGAGGGCCCTTCCAGACACGTGTTTGTTCAGGGACGTCAGGACACCTGCCCAGGTGCGAGGGACACCTCGGGATTCTCCTCGAGTCTTGGCATGGCAATTGGGACGTGTCTCCACGTGAGGTGGGAAACCCAGGGTCCCTTTTCTCTTGCCACAGGGATCCTGGGACTCCTATCCATTTTCAAGAGGAGTCAGGCATCGTCTCCTTTGGAAGCATTGATCTCCGCCTGCCTCTCGAGTTTTCAAAGGATGTGAGGCCTCTGGTCGCGTTGAGGTGGAGGACTAGGTCTTTCTCTGTGGTCTCCACAGGGGATTCAGACATCCCTTCGTCTTGGGAGATGCAAGACGAGCCTGCATTCAATTCACTGCAGGGATATCCGGCCTTACTTCAAGTCAGAGCATCTCGGTGTCCATTCCAATTGAGGCCACAAACTCAGGGTCCCTCTCACATACCTGTAGCTGAGAAAAGCCTCCTCTTGAGGTGCTTGTGGAAAGTTGGTATTCCTCTTGAGTCGAAGCCAGGGACTAAGCTCTCATCTCGAGTTGATTTGGGGTCCACTGAGCCCTTTCGTGTTGCTCCAGTGACCTCAGGATCCCTCTAGACTTGAGACTGTGATCTTGGGTTTTCTCTGGAGTGCCATCAAGGAAATCAAGGCTCCTTTCACTTTTGATGTGGAACACGGAATTGCTCTGCACGCAGTGCAGGGGCATCGGGCCTCATCTCGCGGCGAGGGGGAAGTCTCATATTTTTTCCTCGAGTTGCGGCCGGAACCTGATTTATATTCTCGAGTTACGTCGAGGAGGGCCCTTCCAGACACGTGTTTGTTCAGCAACTTCAGGACTCCTGCCCAGGTGCGAGGGACACCTCGGGATTCTCCTCGAGTCTTGGCATGGCAATTGGGACGTGTCTCCACGTGAGGTGGGAAACCCAGGGTCCCTTTTCACTTGCCACAGGGATCCTGGGACTCCTATCCATTTTCAAGAGGAGTCAGGCATCGTCTCCTTTGAAGCATTGATCTCCGCGGACCTCTCGAGTTTTCAAAGGATGTGAGGCCTCCGGTTGTGATGAGGCGGAGAACTAGGTCTTTCTCTGTGGTCTCCACAGGGGATTCAGACATCCCTTCGTCTTGGGAGATGCACGGCGAGCCTGCATTCAATTCACTGCAGGGATATCAGGCCTTACTTCAAGTCAGAGCATGTCGGTGTCCATTCCCCTTGAGGCCACAAACTCAGGGTCCCTCTCACATACCTGTAGGTGAGAAAAGCCTCCTCTTGAGGTGCTTGTGGAAAGTTGGTATTCCTCTTGAGTCGAAGCCAGGGACTAAGCTCTCATCTCGAGTTGATTTGGGATCCACGGAGCCCTTTCGTGTTGCTCCAATGAACTCAGGATCCCTCTAGACTTGAGACAGTGATCTTGGGTTTGCTCTGGAGTGCCATCAAGGAAATCAAGGCTCCTTTCACGTTTGATGTGGAACACGGAATTGCTCTGCACGCAGTGCAGGGGAATCGGGCCTCATCTCGCGGCGAGGGGGAAGTCTCATGGTTTTTCTCGAGTTGCGGCCGGAACCTATGGTATATTGTCGACTTACGACGGGGAGGGCCCTTCCATACACGTGTTTGTTCAGTGACGTCAGGACTCCTGCCTAGGTGCGAGGGACACCTCGGGATTCTCCTCGAGTCTTGGCATGGCAATTGGGACGCGTCTCCACGTGAGGCGGGAGACCCAGGGTCCCTTTCCACATGCCACAGGGATCCTGGGACTCCTATCCATTTTCAAGAGGAGTCAGGCATCGTCTCCTTTGGAAGCATTGATCTCCGCGGACCTCTCGAGTTTTCAAAGGATGTGAGGCCTCTGGTCACGAGGAGGCGGAGTACTAGGTGTTTCTCTTTGGTCTCCACAGGGGATTCAGACATCCCTTCGTCTTGGGAGATGCAAGACGAGCCTGCATTCAATTCACTGCAGGGATATCCGGCCTTATTTCGAGTCAGAGCATCTCGGTGTCCATTCCACATGAGGCCACAAACTCAGGGTCCTCTCACATACCTGTAGCTGAGAGAAGCCTCCTCTTGAGGTGCTTGTGGAAAGTTGGGATTCCTCCTGAGTCGAAACCAGGGACTAAGCTCTCATCTCGAGTTGATTTGGGGTCCACGGAGCCCTTTCATGTTGCTCCAGTGACCTCAGGATCCCTCTAGACTTGAGACAGTGATGTTGGGTTTTCTCTGGTGTGCCATCAAGGAAATCAAGGCTGCTTTCACGTTTGATGTGGAACACGGAATTGCTCTGCACGCAGTGCAGGGGAATCGGTCCTCATCTCGCGGCGAGGGGGAAGTCTCATCGTTTTTCTTGTGTTCCGGCCGGAACCTGAGGTATATTCTCGACTTACGACGGGGAGGGCCCTTCCAGACACGTGTTTGTTCCGCGACGTCAGGACTCCTGCCTAGGTGCGAGGGACACCTCGGGATTCTCCTCGAGAATTGGCATGGCAATTGGGACGCGTCTCCACGTGAGGCGGGAGACCCAGGGTCCCTTTCCACGTGCCACAGGCATCCTGGGACTCCTATCCATTTTCAAGAGGAGTCAGGCATCGTCTCCTTTGGAAGCTTTGATCTCCACGGACCTCTCGAGTTTTCAAAGGATGTGAGGCCTCAGGTCGCGTTGAGCCGGAGGACTAGGTCTTTCTCTGTGGTCTCCACAGGGGATTCAGACATCCCTTCGTCTTGGGAGATGCAAGACGAGCCTGCATTCAATTCACTGCAGGGATATCCGGCCTTACTTCGAGTCAGAGCATCTCGGTGTCCATTCCACTTGAGGCCACAAATTCAGGGTCCCTCTCACATACCTGTAGCTGAGAGAAGCCTCCTCTTGAGGTGCTTGTGGAAAGTTGGTATTCCTCTTGAGTCGAAGCCAGGGACTAAGCTCTCATCTCGAGTTGATTTGGGGTCCACGGAGGACTTTCGTGTTGCTCCAGTGACCTCAGGAGCCCTCTAGACTTGAGACAGTGATCTTGGGTTTTCTCTGGAGTGCCATCAAGAAAATCAAGGCTCCTTTCACGTTTGATGTGGAACACGGAATTGCTCTGCACGCAGTGCAGGGGAATCGGGCCTTATCTCGCGGCGAGGGGGAAGTCTCAAGGTTTTTCTCGAGTTGCGGCCGGAACCTGGGGTATATTCTCGAGTTATGACGGGGAGGGCCCTTCCAGACACGTGTTTGTTCAGCGGCGTCAGGACTCCTGCCTAGGTGCGAGGGACACCTCGGGATTCTCCTCGAGCCTTGGCATGGCAATTGGGACGCGTCTCCATGTGAGGCGGGAGACCCAGTGTCCCTTTCCACGTGCCACAGTGATCCAGGGACTCCTATCCATTTTCAAGATGAGTCAGGCATCGTCTCCTTTGGAAGCATTGATCTCCGCGGACCTCTCGAGTTTTCAAAGGATGTGAGGCCTGCGGTCGCGATGAGGTGGAGGACTAGGTCTTTCTCTGTCGTCTCCACAGGGGATTCAGAGATCCCTTAGTCTTGGGAGATGCAAGACGAGCCTGCATTCAATTCACTGCAGGGATATCCGGCCTTACTTCAAGTCAGAGCATCTCGGTGTCCATTCCACTTGAGGCCACAAACTCAGGGTCCCTCTCACATACCTGTAGCTGAGAGAAGCCTCCTCTTGAGGTGCTTGTGGAAAGTTGGTATTCCTCTTGAGTCGAAGCCAGGGACTAAGCTCTCATCTCGAGTTGATTTGGGGTCCACGGAGCCCTTTCTTGTTGCTCCAGTGACCTCAGTATCCCTCTAGACTTGAGACAGTGATCTTGGGTTTTCTCTGGAGTGCCATCAAGGAAATCGAGGCTCCTTTCACGTTTGATGTGGAACACGGAATTGCTCTGCACGCAGTGCAGGGGAATCGGGCCTCATCTCGCGGCGAGGGGGAAGTCTCATGGTTTTTCTCGAGTTGCGGCCGGAACCTGGGGTATATTCTCGAGTTATGACGGGGAGGGCCCTTCCAGACACGTGTTTGTTCAGCGACGTCAGGACTCCTGCCTAGGTGCGAGGGACACCTCGGGATTCTCCTCGAGTCTTGGCATGGCAATTGGGACGCGTCTCCACGTGAGGCGGGAGACCCAGGTTCCCTTTCCACGTGCCACAGGGATCCTGGGACTCCCATCCATTTACAAGAGGAGTCAGGCATCGTCTCCTTTTGAACCACTGATCTCCGCGGACCTCTCGAGTTTTCAAAGGATGTGAGGCCTCCGGTCGTGAGGAGGCGGAGGAATAGGTCTTTCTCTGTGGTCTCCACAGGGGATTCAGACATCCCTTCATCTTGGGAGATGCAAGACGAGCCTGCTTTCAATTCACTGCAGGGATATCCGGCCTTACTTCGAGTCAGAGCATCTCGGTGTCCATTCCACTTGAGGCCACAAACTCAGGGTCCCTCTCACATACCTGTAGCTGAGAGAAGCCTCCTCTTGAGGTGCTTGTGGAAAGTTGGTATTCCTCTTGAGTCGAAGCCAGGGACTAAGCTCTCATCTCGAGTTGATTTGGGGTCCACGGAGCGCTTTCGTGTTGCTCCAGTGACCTCAGGATCCCTCTAGACTTGAGACAGTGATCTTGGGTTTTCTCTGGAGTGCCATCAAGGAAATCAAGGCTCCTTTCACGTTTGATGTGGAACACGGAATTGCTCTGCACGCAGTGCAAGGGAATCGGGCCTCATCTCGCGGCGAGGGGGAAGTCTCATGGTTTTTCTCGAGTTGCGGCCGGAACCTGGGGTATATTCTCGAGTAACGACGGGGAGGGCCCTTCCAGACACGTGTTTGTTCAGCGACGTCAGGACTCCTGCCTAGGTGCGAGGGACACCTCGGGATTCTCCTCGAGTTTTGGCATGGCAATTGGGACGCGTCTCCACGTGAGGCGGGAGACCCAGGGTCCCTTTCCACGTGCCACAGGGATCCTCGGACTCCTATCCATTTTCAAGAGGAGTCAGGCATCGTCTCCTTTGGAAGCATTGATCTCCGCGGACCTCTCGAGTTTTCAAAGGATGTGAGGCCTCCGGTCGCGTTGAGGTGGAGGACTAGGTCTTTCTCTGTGGTCTCCACAGGGGATTCAGGCATCCCTTCGTCTTGGGAGATGCAAGACGAGCCTGCATTCAATACACTGCAGGTATATCCGGCCTTACTTCGAGTCAGAGCATCTCGGTGTCCATTCCACTTGAGGCCTCAAACTCAGGGTCCCTCTCACATACCTGTTGCTGAGAGAAGCCTCCTCTTGAGTTGCTTTTGGAAAGTTGGTATTCCTCTTGAGTCGAAGCCACGGACTAAGCTCTCATCTCGAGTTGATTTGGGGTCCACGGAGGCCTTTCGTGTTGCTCCAGTGACCTCAGGATCCCTCTAGACTTGAGACAGTGATCTTGGGTTTTCTCTGGAGTGCCATCAAGGAAATCAAGGCTTCTTTCACGTTTGATGTGGAACACGGAATTGCTCTGCACGAAGTGCAGGGGAATCGGGCCTCATCTCGTGGCGAGGGGGAAGGCTCATGGTTTTTCTCGAGTTGCAGCCGGAACCTGTGGTATATTGTCGAGTTACGACGGGGACGGCCCTTCCAGACAAGTGTTTGTTCACCGACGTCAGGACTCCTGCCTAAGTGCGAGGGACACCTCGGGATTCTCCTCGAGTCTTGGCATGACAATTGAGACACACCTCCACGTAACGCGGGAGACCCAGCGTCCCTTTCCACGTGCCACAGGCTTCCTGGGACTCCTATCCATTTTCAAGAGGAGTCAGGCATCGTCTCCTTTGGAAGCATTGATCTCCGCAGACCTCTCGAATTTTCAAAGGATGTGAGGCCTCCGGTCGCGATGAGGCGGAGGACTAGGTCTTTCTCTGTCGTCTCCACAGGGGATTCAGACATCCCTTCATCTTGGGAGATGCAAGACGAGCCTGCATTCAATTCACTGCAGGGATATCTGGCGTTACTTCGAGTCAGAGCATCTCGGTGTCCATTCCACTTGAGGCGACAAACTCATGGTCCCTCTCACATACCTGTAGTTGAGAGAGCCTCCTCTTGAGGTGCTTGTGGAAACTTGGTATTCCTCTTGAGTGGAAGCCAGGGACTAAGCTCTCATCTCGAGTTGATTTGGGGTCCACGGAGGCCTTTCGTGTTGCTCCAATGAACTCAGGATCCCTCTAGACTTGAGACAGTGATCTTGGGTTTGCTCTGGAGTGCCATCAAGGAAATCGAGGCTCCTTTCACGTTTGATGTGGAACACGGAATTGCTCTGCACGCAGTGCAAGGGAATCGGGCCTCATCTCGCGGAGAGGGGGAAGTCTCATGGTTTTTCTCGAGTTGCGGCCGGAACCTATGGTATATTGTCGAGTTACGACGGAGAGGGCCCTTCCATACACGTGTTTGTTCAGTGACGTCAGGACTCCTGCCTAGGTGCGAGGGACACCTCGGGATTCTCCTCGAGTCTTGGCATGGCAATTGGGACGCGTCCCCACGTGAGGCGGGAGACACAGGGTCCCTTTCCACATGCCACAGGGATCCTGGGACTCCTATCCATTTTCAAGAGGAGTCAGGCATCGTCTCCTTTGGAAGCATTGATCTCCGCGGACCTCTCGAGTTTTAAAGGGTATGAGGCCTCCAGTCGTGAAGAGGTGGAGAACTAGGTCTTCCCTGTGGTCTCCACAGGGGATTCAGACATCCCTTCGTCTTGGGAGATGCAAGACGAGCCTGCATTCAATTCACTGCAGGGATATCCGGCCTTACTTCGAGTCAGAGCATCTCGGTGTCCATTCCACTTGAGGCCACAAACTCAGGGTCCCTCTCACATACCTGTAGCTGAGAGAAGCCTCCTCTTGAGGTGCTTGTGGAAAGTTGGTATTCCTCTTGAGTCGAAGCCACGGACTAAGCTCTCATCTCGAGTTGATTTGGGGTCCACGGAGCGCTTTCGTGTTGCTCCAGTGACCTCAGGATCCCTCTAGACTTGAGACAGTGATCTTGGGTTTTCTCTGGAGTGCCATCAAGGAAATCAAGGCTCCTTTCACGTTTGATGTGGAACACGGAATTGCTCTGCACGCAGTGCAGGGGAATCGGGCCTTATCTCGCGGCGAGGGGGAAGTCTCAAGGTTTTTCTCGAGTTGCGGCCGGAACCTGGGGTATATTCTCGAGTTATGACGGGGAGGGCCCTTCCAGACACGTGTTTGTTCAGCGACGTCAGGACTCCTGCCTAGGTGCGAGGGACACCTCGGGATTCTCCTCGAGCCTTGGCATGGCAATTGGGACGCGTCTCCATGTGAGGCGGGAGACCCAGTGTCCCTTTCCACGTGCCACAGTGATCCTGGGACTCCTATCCATTTTCAAGATGAGTCAGGCATCGTCTCCTTTGGAAGCATTGATCTCCGCGGACCTCTCGAGTTTTCAAAGGATGTGAGGCCTGCGGTCGCGATGAGGCGGAGAACTAGGTCTTTCTCTGTCGTCTCCACAGGGGATTCAGAGATCCCTTAGTCTTGGGAGATGCAAGACGAGCCTGCATTCAATTCACTGCAGGGATATCCGGCCTTACTTCAAGTCAGAGCATCTCGGTGTCCATTCCACTTGAGGCCACAAACTCAGGGTCCCTCTCACATACCTGTAGCTGAGAGAAGCCTCCTCTTGAGGTGCTTGTGGAAAGTTGGTATTCCTCTTGAGTCGAAGCCAGGGACTAAGCTCTCATCTCGAGTTGATTTGGGGTCCACGGAGCCCTTTCTTTTTGCTCCAGTGACCTCAGGATCCCTCTAGACTTGAGACAGTGATCTTGGGTTTTCTCTGGAGTGCCATCAAGGAAATCGAGGCTCCTTTCACGTTTGATGTGGAACACGGAATTGCTCTGCACGCAGTGCAGGGGAATCGGGCCTCATCTCGCGGCGAGGGGGAAGTCTCATGGTTTTTCTCGAGTTGCGGCCGGAACCTGGGGTATATTCTCGAGTTATGACTGGGAGGGCCCTTCCAGACACGTGTTTGTTCAGCGACGTCAGGACTCCTGCCTAGGTGCGAGGGACACCTCGGGATTCTCCTCGAGTCTTGGCATGGCAATTGGGACGCGTCTCCACGTGAGGCGGGAGACCCAGGTTCCCTTTCCACGTGCCACAGGGATCCTGGGACTCCCATCCATTTACAAGAGGAGTCAGGCATCGTCTCCTTTTGAACCATTGATCTCCGCGGACCTCTCGAGTTTTCAAAGGATGTGAGGCCTCCGGTCGTGAGGAGGCGGAGGAATAGGTCTTTCTCTGTGGTCTCCACAGGGGATTCAGACATCCCTTCATCTTGGGAGATGCAAGACGAGCCTGCTTTCAATTCACTGCAGGGATATCCGGCCTTACTTCGAGTCAGAGCATCTCGGTGTCCATTCCACTTGAGGCCACAAACTCTGGGTCCCTCTCACATACCTGTAGCTGAGAGAAGCCTCCTCTTGAGGTGCTTGTGGAAAGTTGGTATTCCTCTTGAGTCGAAGCCAGGGACTAAGCTCTCATCTCGAGTTGATTTGTGGTCCACGGAGCCCTTTCCTGTTGCTCCAGTGACCTCAGGATCCCTCTAGACTTGAGACAGTGATCTTGGGTTTTCTCTGGAGTGCCATCAAGGAAATCAAGGCTCCTTTCACGTTTGATGTGGAACACGGAATTGCTCTGCACGCAGTGCAAGGGAATCGGGCCTCATCTCGCGGCGAGGGGGAAGTCTCATGGTTTTTCTCGAGTTGCGGCCGGAACCTGGGGTATATTCTCGAGTAACGACGGGGAGGGCCCTTCCAGACACGTGTTTGTTCAGCGACGTCAGGACTCCTGCCTAGGTGCGAGGGACACCTCGGGATTCTCCTCGAGTTTTGGCATGGCAATTGGGACGCGTCTCCACGTGAGGCGGGAGACCCAGGGTCCCTTTCCACGTGCCATAGGGATCCTGGGACTCCTATCCATTTTCAAGAGGAGTCAGGTATCGTCTCCTTTGGAAGCATTGATCTCCGCGGACCTCTCGAGTTTTCAAAGGATGTGAGGCCTCTGGTCGCGTTGAGGTGGAGGACTAGGTCTTTCTCTGTGGTCTCCACAGGGGATTCAGGCATCCCTTCGTCTTGGGAGATGCAAGATGAGCCTGCATTCAATACACTGCAGGGATATCCGGCCTTACTTCGAGTCAGAGCATCTCGGTGTCCATTCCACTTGAGGCCTCAAACTCAGGGTCCCTCTCACATACCTGTTGCTGAGAGAAGCCTCCTCTTGAGTTGCTTTTGGAAAGTTGGTATTCCTCTTGAGTCGAAGCCACGGACTAAGCTCTCATCTCGAGTTGATTTGGGGTCCACGGAGGCCTTTCGTGTTGCTCCAGTGACCTCAGGATCCCTCTAGACTTGAGACAGTGATCTTGGGTTTTCTCTGGAGTGCCATCAAGGAAATCAAGGCTTCTTTCACGTTTGATGTGGAACACGGAATTGCTCTGCACGCAGTGCAGGGGAATCGGGCCTCATCTCGTGGCGAGGGGGAAGGCTCATGGTTTTTCTCGAGTTGCAGCCGGAACCTGTGGTATATTGTCGAGTTACGACGGGGACGGCCCTTCCAGACACGTGTTTGTTCACCGACGTCAGGACTCCTGCCTAAGTGCGAGGGACACCTCGGGATTCTCCTCGTGTCTTGGTATGACAATTGGGACGCACCTCCACGTAACGCGGGAGACCCAGCGTCCCTTTCCACGTGCAACAGGGATCCTGGGACTCCTATCCATTTTCAAGAGGAGTCAGGCATCGTCTCCTTTGGAAGCATTGATCTCCGCAGACCTCTCGAATTTTCAAAGGATGTGAGGCCTCCGGTCGCGATGAGGCGGAGGACTAGGTCTTTCTCTGTCGTCTCCACAGGGGATTCAGACATCCCTTCATCTTGGGAGATGCAAGACGAGCCTGCATTCAATTCACTGCAGGGATATCTGGCCTTACTTCGAGTCAGAGCATCTCGGTGTCCATTCCACTTGAGGCGACAAACTCATGGTCCCTCTCACATACCTGTAGTTGAGAGAGCCTCCTCTTGAGGTGCTTGTGGAAACTTGGTATTCCTCTTGAGTCGAAGCCACGGACTAAGCTCTCATCTCGAGTTGATTTGGGGTCCACGGAGGCCTTTCGTGTTGCTCCAATGAACTCAGGATCCCTCTAGACTTGAGACAGTGATCTTGGGTTTGCTCTGGAGTGCCATCAAGTAAATCAAGGCTCCTTTCACGTTTGATGTGGAACACGGAATTGCTCTGCACGCAGTGCAGGGGAATCGGGCCTTATCTCGCGCCGAGGGGGAAGTCTCAAGGTTTTTCTCGAGTTGCGGCCGGAACCTGGGGTATATTCTCGAGTTATGACGGGGAGGGCCCTTCCAGACACGTGTTTGTTCAGCGACGTCAGGACTCCTGCCTAGGTGCGAGGGACACCTCGGGATTCTCCTCGAGCCTTGGCATGGCAATTGGGACGCGTCTCCATGTGAGGCGGGAGACCCAGTGTCCCTTTCCACGTGCCACAGTGATCCTGGGACTCCTATCCATTTTCAAGATGAGTCAGGCATCGTCTCCTTTGGAAGCATTGATCTCCGCGGACCTCTCGAATTTTCAAAGGATGTGAGGCCTGCGGTCGCGATGAGGCGGAGAACTAGGTCTTTCTCTGTCGTCTCCACAGGGGATTCAGAGATCCCTTAGTCTTGGGAGATGCAAGACGAGCCTGCATTCAATTCACTGCAGGGATATCCGGCCTTACTTCAAGTCAGAGCATCTCGGTGTCCTTTCCACTTGAGGCCACAAACTCAGGGTCCCTCTCACATACCTGTAGCTGAGAGAAGCCTCCTCTTGAGGTGCTTGTGGAAAGTTGGTATTCCTCTTGAGTCGAAGCCAGGGACTAAGCTCTCATCTCGAGTTGATTTGGGGTCCACGGAGCGCTTTCGTGTTGCTCCAGTGACCTCAGGATCCCTCTAGACTTGAGACAGTGATCTTGGGTTTTCTCTGGAGTGCCATCAAGGAAATCAAGGCTCCTTTCACGTTTGATGTGGAACACGGAATTGCTCTGCACGCAGTGCAAGGGAATCGGGCCTCATCTCGCGGCGAGGGGGAAGTCTCATGGTTTTTCTCGAGTTGCGGCCGGAACCTGGGGTATATTCTCGAGTAACGACGGGGAGGGCCCTTCCAGACACGTGTTTGTTCAGCGACGTCAGGACTCCTGCCTAGGTGCGAGGGACACCTCGGGATTCTCCTCGAGTTTTGGCATGGCAATTGGGACGCGTCTCCACGTGAGGCGGGAGACCCAGGGTCCCTTTCCACGTGCCACAGGGATCCTCGGACTCCTATCCATTTTCAAGAGGAGTCAGGCATCGTCTCCTTTGGAAGCATTGATCTCCGCGGACCTCTCGAGTTTTCAAAGGATGTGAGGCCTCCGGTCGCGTTGAGGTGGAGGACTAGGTCTTTCTCTGTGGTCTCCACAGGGGATTCAGGCATCCCTTCGTCTTGGGAGATGCAAGACGAGCCTGCATTCAATACACTGCAGGTATATCCGGCCTTACTTCGAGTCAGAGCATCTCGGTGTCCATTCCACTTGAGGCCTCAAACTCAGGGTCCCTCTCACATACCTGTTGCTGAGAGAAGCCTCCTCTTAAGTTGCTTTTGGAAAGTTGGTATTCCTCT
Source organism: Dama dama (assembly GCF_033118175.1). Taxonomy (NCBI): domain Eukaryota; kingdom Metazoa; phylum Chordata; class Mammalia; order Artiodactyla; family Cervidae; genus Dama; species Dama dama. The sequence continues at coordinate 2,695,593 of NW_026870879.1, read as the reverse complement.
TGAGTCGAAGCCACGGACTAAGCTCTCATCTCGAGTTGATTTGGGGTCCACGGAGGCCTTTCGTGTTGCTCCAGTGACCTCAGGATCCCTCTAGACTTGAGACAGTGATCTTGGGTTTTCTCTGGAGTGCCATCAAGGAAATCAAGGCTTCTTTCACGTTTGATGTGGAACACGGAATTGCTCTGCACGAAGTGCAGGGGAATCGGGCCTCATCTCGTGGCGAGGGGGAAGGCTCATGGTTTTTCTCGAGTTGCAGCCGGAACCTGTGGTATATTGTCGAGTTACGACGGGGACGGCCCTTCCAGACAAGTGTTTGTTCACCGACGTCAGGACTCCTGCCTAAGTGCGAGGGACACCTCGGGATTCTCCTCGAGTCTTGGCATGACAATTGAGACACACCTCCACGTAACGCGGGAGACCCAGCGTCCCTTTCCACGTGCCACAGGCTTCCTGGGACTCCTATCCATTTTCAAGAGGAGTCAGGCATCGTCTCCTTTGGAAGCATTGATCTCCGCAGACCTCTCGAATTTTCAAAGGATGTGAGGCCTCCGGTCGCGATGAGGCGGAGGACTAGGTCTTTCTCTGTCGTCTCCACAGGGGATTCAGACATCCCTTCATCTTGGGAGATGCAAGACGAGCCTGCATTCAATTCACTGCAGGGATATCTGGCGTTACTTCGAGTCAGAGCATCTCGGTGTCCATTCCACTTGAGGCGACAAACTCATGGTCCCTCTCACATACCTGTAGTTGAGAGAGCCTCCTCTTGAGGTGCTTGTGGAAACTTGGTATTCCTCTTGAGTGGAAGCCAGGGACTAAGCTCTCATCTCGAGTTGATTTGGGGTCCACGGAGGCCTTTCGTGTTGCTCCAATGAACTCAGGATCCCTCTAGACTTGAGACAGTGATCTTGGGTTTGCTCTGGAGTGCCATCAAGGAAATCGAGGCTCCTTTCACGTTTGATGTGAACACGGAATTGCTCTGCACGCAGTGCAAGGGAATCGGGCCTCATCTCGCGGAGAGGGGGAAGTCTCATGGTTTTTCTCGAGTTGCGGCCGGAACCTATGGTATATTGTCGAGTTACGACGGGGAGGGCCCTTCATACACGTGTTTGTTCAGTGACGTCAGGACTCCTGCCTAGGTGCGAGGGACACCTCGGGATTCTCCTCGAGTCTTGGCATGGCAATTGGGACGCGTCCCACGTGAGGCGGGAGACACAGGGTCCCTTTCCACATGCCACAGGGATCCTGGGACTCCTATCCATTTTCAAGAGGAGTCAGGCATCGTCTCCTTTGGAAGCATTGATCTCCGCGGACCTCTCGAGTTTTAAAGGGTATGAGGCCTCCAGTCGTGAAGAGGTGGAGAACTAGGTCTTCCCTGTGGTCTCCACAGGGGATTCAGACATCCCTTCGTCTTGGGAGATGCAAGACGAGCCTGCATTCAATTCACTGCAGGGATATCCGGCCTTACTTCGAGTCAGAGCATCTCGGTGTCCATTCCACTTGAGGCCACAAACTCAGGGTCCCTCTCACATACCTGTAGCTGAGAGAAGCCTCCTCTTGAGGTGCTTGTGGAAAGTTGGTATTCCTCTTGAGTCGAAGCCACGGACTAAGCTCTCATCTCGAGTTGATTTGGGGTCCACGGAGCGCTTTCGTGTTGCTCCAGTGACCTCAGGATCCCTCTAGACTTGAGACAGTGATCTTGGGTTTTCTCTGGAGTGCCATCAAGGAAATCAAGGCTCCTTTCACGTTTGATGTGGAACACGGAATTGCTCTGCACGCAGTGCAGGGGAATCGGGCCTTATCTCGCGGCGAGGGGGAAGTCTCAAGGTTTTTCTCGAGTTGCGGCCGGAACCTGGGTATATTCTCGAGTTATGACGGGGAGGGCCCTTCCAGACACGTGTTTGTTCAGCGACGTCAGGACTCCTGCCTAGGTGCGAGGGACACCTCGGGATTCTCCTCGAGCCTTGGCATGGCAATTGGGACGCGTCTCCATGTGAGGCGGGAGACCCAGTGTCCTTTCCACGTGCCACAGTGATCCTGGGACTCCTATCCATTTTCAAGATGAGTCAGGCATCGTCTCCTTTGGAAGCATTGATCTCCGCGGACCTCTCGAGTTTTCAAAGGATGTGAGGCCTGCGGTCGCGATGAGGCGGAGAACTAGGTCTTTCTCTGTCGTCTCCACAGGGGATTCAGAGATCCCTTAGTCTTGGAGATGCAAGACGAGCCTGCATTCAATTCACTGCAGGGATATCCGGCCTTACTTCAAGTCAGAGCATCTCGGTGTCCATTCCACTTGAGGCCACAAACTCAGGGTCCCTCTCACATACCTGTAGCTGAGAGAAGCCTCCTCTTGAGGTGCTTGTGGAAAGTTGGTATTGGTATTCCTCTTGAGTCGAAGCCAGGGACTAAGCTCTCATCTCGAGTTGATTTGGGGTCCACGGAGCCCTTTCTTTTTGCTCCAGTGACCTCAGGATCCCTCTAGACTTGAGACAGTGATCTTGGGTTTTCTCTGGAGTGCCATCAAGGAAATCGAGGCTCCTTTCACGTTTGATGTGGAACACGGAATTGCTCTGCACGCAGTGCAGGGGAATCGGGCCTCATCTCGCGGCGAGGGGGAAGTCTCATGGTTTTTCTCGAGTTGCGGCCGGAACCTGGGGTATATTCTCGAGTTATGACTGGGAGGGCCCTTCCAGACACGTGTTTGTTCAGCGACGTCAGGACTCCTGCCTAGGTGCGAGGGACACCTCGGGATTCTCCTCGAGTCTTGGCATGGCAATTGGGACGCGTCTCCACGTGAGGCGGGAGACCCAGGTTCCCTTTCCACGTGCCACAGGGATCCTGGGACTCCCATCCATTTACAAGAGGAGTCAGGCATCGTCTCCTTTTGAACCATTGATCTCCGCGGACCTCTCGAGTTTTCAAAGGATGTGAGGCCTCCGGTCGTGAGGAGGCGGAGGAATAGGTCTTTCTCTGTGGTCTCCACAGGGGATTCAGACATCCCTTCATCTTGGGAGATGCAAGACGAGCCTGCTTTCAATTCACTGCAGGGATATCCGGCCTTACTTCGAGTCAGAGCATCTCGGTGTCCATTCCACTTGAGGCCACAAACTCTGGGTCCCTCTCACATACCTGTAGCTGAGAGAAGCCTCCTCTTGAGGTGCTTGTGGAAAGTTGGTATTCCTCTTGAGTCGAAGCCAGGGACTAAGCTCTCATCTCGAGTTGATTTGTGGTCCACGGAGCCCTTTCCTGTTGCTCCAGTGACCTCAGGATCCCTCTAGACTTGAGACAGTGATCTTGGGTTTTCTCTGGAGTGCCATCAAGGAAATCAAGGCTCCTTTCACGTTTGATGTGGAACACGGAATTGCTCTGCACGCAGTGCAAGGGAATCGGGCCTCATCTCGCGGCGAGGGGGAAGTCTCATGGTTTTTCTCGAGTTGCGGCCGGAACCTGGGGTATATTCTCGAGTAACGACGGGGAGGGCCCTTCCAGACACGTGTTTGTTCAGCGACGTCAGGACTCCTGCCTAGGTGCGAGGGACACCTCGGGATTCTCCTCGAGTTTTGGCATGGCAATTGGGACGCGTCTCCACGTGAGGCGGGAGACCCAGGGTCCCTTTCCACGTGCCATAGGGATCCTGGGACTCCTATCCATTTTCAAGAGGAGTCAGGTATCGTCTCCTTTGGAAGCATTGATCTCCGCGGACCTCTCGAGTTTTCAAAGGATGTGAGGCCTCTGGTCGCGTTGAGGTGGAGGACTAGGTCTTTCTCTGTGGTCTCCACAGGGGATTCAGGCATCCCTTCGTCTTGGGAGATGCAAGATGAGCCTGCATTCAATACACTGCAGGTATATCCGGCCTTACTTCGAGTCAGAGCATCTCGGTGTCCATTCCACTTGAGGCCTCAAACTCAGGGTCCCTCTCACATACCTGTTGCTGAGAGAAGCCTCCTCTTGAGTTGCTTTTGGAAAGTTGGTATTCCTCTTGAGTCGAAGCCACGGACTAAGCTCTCATCTCGAGTTGATTTGGGGTCCACGGAGGCCTTTCGTGTTGCTCCAGTGACCTCAGGATCCCTCTAGACTTGAGACAGTGATCTTGGGTTTTCTCTGGAGTGCCATCAAGGAAATCAAGGCTTCTTTCACGTTTGATGTGGAACACGGAATTGCTCTGCACGCAGTGCAGGGGAATCGGGCCTCATCTCGTGGCGAGGGGGAAGGCTCATGGTTTTTCTCGAGTTGCAGCCGGAACCTGTGGTATATTGTCGAGTTACGACGGGGACGGCCCTTCCAGACACGTGTTTGTTCACCGACGTCAGGACTCCTGCCTAAGTGCGAGGGACACCTCGGGATTCTCCTCGTGTCTTGGTATGACAATTGGGACGCACCTCCACGTAACGCGGGAGACCCAGCGTCCCTTTCCACGTGCAACAGGGATCCTGGGACTCCTATCCATTTTCAAGAGGAGTCAGGCATCGTCTCCTTTGGAAGCATTGATCTCCGCAGACCTCTCGAATTTTCAAAGGATGTGAGGCCTCCGGTCGCGATGAGGCGGAGGACTAGGTCTTTCTCTGTCGTCTCCACAGGGGATTCAGACATCCCTTCATCTTGGGAGATGCAAGACGAGCCTGCATTCAATTCACTGCAGGGATATCTGGCCTTACTTCGAGTCAGAGCATCTCGGTGTCCATTCCACTTGAGGCGACAAACTCATGGTCCCTCTCACATACCTGTAGTTGAGAGAGCCTCCTCTTGAGGTGCTTGTGGAAACTTGGTATTCCTCTTGAGTCGAAGCCACGGACTAAGCTCTCATCTCGAGTTGATTTGGGGTCCACGGAGGCCTTTCGTGTTGCTCCAATGAACTCAGGATCCCTCTAGACTTGAGACAGTGATCTTGGGTTTGCTCTGGAGTGCCATCAAGTAAATCAAGGCTCCTTTCACGTTTGATGTGGAACACGGAATTGCTCTGCACGCAGTGCAGGGGAATCGGGCCTTATCTCGCGGCGAGGGGGAAGTCTCAAGGTTTTTCTCGAGTTGCGGCCGGAACCTGGGGTATATTCTCGAGTTATGACGGGGAGGGCCCTTCCAGACACGTGTTTGTTCAGCGACGTCAGGACTCCTGCCTAGGTGCGAGGGACACCTCGGGATTCTCCTCGAGCCTTGGCATGGCAATTGGGACGCGTCTCCATGTGAGGCGGGAGACCCAGTGTCCCTTTCCACGTGCCACAGTGATCCTGGGACTCCTATCCATTTTCAAGATGAGTCAGGCATCGTCTCCTTTGGAAGCATTGATCTCCGCGGACCTCTCGAATTTTCAAAGGATGTGAGGCCTGCGGTCGCGATGAGGCGGAGAACTAGGTCTTTCTCTGTCGTCTCCACAGGGGATTCAGAGATCCCTTAGTCTTGGGAGATGCAAGACGAGCCTGCATTCAATTCACTGCAGGGATATCCGGCCTTACTTCAAGTCAGAGCATCTCGGTGTCCATTCCACTTGAGGCCACAAACTCAGGGTCCCTCTCACATACCTGTAGCTGAGAGAAGCCTCCTCTTGAGGTGCTTGTGGAAAGTTGGTATTCCTCTTGAGTCGAAGCCAGGGACTAAGCTCTCATCTCGAGTTGATTTGGGGTCCACGGAGCCCTTTCTTGTTGCTCCAGTGACCTCAGGATCCCTCTAGACTTGAGACAGTGATCTTGGGTTTTCTCTGGAGTGCCATCAAGGAAATCGAGGCTCCTTTCACGTTTGATGTGGAACACGGAATTGCTCTGCACGCAGTGCAGGGGAATCGGGCCTCATCTCGCGGCGAGGGGGAAGTCTCATGGTTTTTCTCGAGTTGCGGCCGGAACCTGGGGTATATTCTCGAGTTATGACTGGGAGGGCCCTTCCAGACACGTGTTTGTTCAGCGACGTCAGGACTCCTGCCTAGGTGCGAGGGACACCTCGGGATTCTCCTCGAGTCTTGGCATGGCAATTGGGACGCGTCTCCACGTGAGGCGGGAGACCCAGGTTCCCTTTCCACGTGCCACAGGGATCCTGGGACTCCCATCCATTTACAAGAGGAGTCAGGCATCGTCTCCTTTTGAACCATTGATCTCCGCGGACCTCTCGAGTTTTCAAAGGATGTGCGGCCTCCGGTCGTGAGGAGGCGGAGGAATAGGTCTTTCTCTGTGGTCTCCACAGGGGATTCAGACATCCCTTCATCTTGGGAGATGCAAGACGAGCCTGCTTTCAATTCACTGCAGGGATATCCGGCCTTACTTCGAGTCAGAGCATCTCGGTGTCCATTCCACTTGAGGCCACAAACTCTGGGTCCCTCTCACATACCTGTAGCTGAGAGAAGCCTCCTCTTGAGGTGCTTGTGGAAAGTTGGTATTCCTCTTGAGTCGAAGCCAGGGACTAAGCTCTCATCTCGAGTTGATTTGTGGTCCACGGAGCCCTTTCCTGTTGCTCCAGTGACCTCAGGATCCCTCTAGACTTGAGACAGTGATCTTGGGTTTTCTCTGGAGTGCCATCAAGGAAATCAAGGCTCCTTTCACGTTTGATGTGGAACACGGAATTGCTCTGCACGCAGTGCAAGGGAATCGGGCCTCATCTCGCGGCGAGGGGGAAGTCTCATGGTTTTTCTCGAGTTGCGGCCGGAACCTGGGGTATATTCTCGAGTAACGACGGGGAGGGCCCTTCCAGACACGTGTTTGTTCAGCGACGTCAGGACTCCTGCCTAGGTGCGAGGGACACCTCGGGATTCTCCTCGAGTTTTGGCATGGCAATTGGAACGCGTCTCCACGTGAGGCGGGAGACCCAGGGTCCCTTTCCACGTGCCATAGGGATCCTGGGACTCCTATCCATTTTCAAGAGGAGTCAGGCATCGTCTCCTTTGGAAGCATTGATCTCCGCGGACCTCTCGAGTTTTCAAAGGATGTGAGGCCTCTGGTCGCGTTGAGGTGGAGGACTAGGTCTTTCTCTGTGGTCTCCACAGGGGATTCAGGCATCCCTTCGTCTTGGGAGATGCAAGATGAGCCTGCATTCAATACACTGCAGGTATATCCGGCCTTACTTCGAGTCAGAGCATCTCGGTGTCCATTCCACTTGAGGCCTCAAACTCAGGGTCCCTCTCACATACCTGTTGCTGAGAGAAGCCTCCTCTTGAGTTGCTTTTGGAAAGTTGGTATTCCTCTTGAGTCGAAGCCACGGACTAAGCTCTCATCTCGAGTTGATTTGGGGTCCACGGAGGCCTTTCGTGTTGCTCCAGTGACCTCAGGATCCCTCTAGACTTGAGACAGTGATCTTGGGTTTTCTCTGGAGTGCCATCAAGGAAATCAAGGCTTCTTTCACGTTTGATGTGGAACACGGAATTGCTCTGCACGCAGTGCAGGGGAATCGGGCCTCATCTCGTGGCGAGGGGGAAGGCTCATGGTTTTTCTCGAGTTGCAGCCGGAACCTGTGGTATATTGTCGAGTTACGACGGGGACGGCCCTTCCAGACACGTGTTTGTTCACCGACGTCAGGACTCCTGCCTAAGTGCGAGGGACACCTCGGGATTCTCCTCGTGTCTTGGTATGACAATTGGGACGCACCTCCACGTAACGCGGGAGACCCAGTGTCCCTTTCCACGTGCAACAGGGATCCTGGGACTCCTATCCATTTTCAAGAGGAGTCAGGCATCGTCTCCTTTGGAAGCATTGATCTCCGCAGACCTCTCGAATTTTCAAAGGATGTGAGGCCTCCGGTCGCGATGAGGCGGAGGACTAGGTCTTTCTCTGTCGTCTCCACAGGGGATTCAGACATCCCTTCATCTTGGGAGATGCAAGACGAGCCTGCATTCAATTCACTGCAGGGATATCTGGCCTTACTTCGAGTCAGAGCATCTCGGTGTCCATTCCACTTGAGGCGACAAACTCATGGTCCCTCTCACATACCTGTAGTTGAGAGAGCCTCCTCTTGAGGTGCTTGTGGAAACTTGGTATTCCTCTTGAGTCGAAGCCACGGACTAAGCTCTCATCTCGAGTTGATTTGGGGTCCACGGAGGCCTTTCGTGTTGCTCCAATGAACTCAGGATCCCTCTAGACTTGAGACAGTGATCTTGGGTTTGCTCTGGAGTGCCATCAAGTAAATCAAGGCTCCTTTCACGTTTGATGTGGAACACGGAATTGCTCTGCACGCAGTGCAGGGGAATCGGGCCTCATCTCGCTGTGAGGGGGAAGTCTCATGGTTTTTCTCGAGTTCCGGCCGGAACCTATGGTATATTGTCGAGTTACGACGGGGAGGGCCCTTCCATACACGTGTTTGTTCAGTGACGTCAGGACTCCTGCCTAGGTGCGAGGGACACCTCGGGATTCTCCTCGAGTCTTGGCATGGCAATTGGGACGTGTCCCCACGTGAGGCGGGAGACCCAGGGTCCCTTTCCACGTGCCACAGGGATCCAGGGACTCCTATCCATTTTCAAGAGAAGTCAGGCATCGTCTCCTTTGGAAGCATTGATCTCCGCGGACCTCTCGAGTTTTCAAAGGATGTGAGGACTCCGGTCGCGATGAGGCGGAGAACTAGGTCTTTCTCTGTTTTCTCCACAGGGGATTCAGACATCCCTTCGTCTTGGGAGATGCAAGACGAGACTGCATTCAATTCACTGTTGGGATATCCGGCCTTACATCGAGTCAGAGCATCTCGGTGTCCATTCCACTTGAGGCAACATACTCAGGGTCCCTCTCACATACCTGTAGCTGAGAGAAGCCTCCTCTTGAGGTGCTTGTGGCAAGTTGGTATTCCTCTTGAGTCGAAGCCAGGGACTAAGCTCTCATCTCGAGTTGATTTGGGGTCCACGGAGCATTTTCTTGTTGCTCCAGTTACCTCAGGATCCCTCTAGACTTGAGACAGTGATCTTGGGTTTTCTCTGGAGTGCCATCAAGGAAATCAAGGCTCCGTTCACATTTGATGTGGAACACGAAATTGCTCTGCACGCAGTGCACGGAATCGGGCCACATCTCGGGGCGAGGGGGAAGTCTCATGGTTTTTCTCGAGTTGCGGACGGACCCTGGGGTATATTCTCGAGTTACGACGGGGAGGGCCCTTCCAGACACGTGTTTGTTCAGCGACGTCAGGACTCGGGCCTAGGTGCGAGGGACACCTCGGGATTCTCCTCGAGTCTTGGCATGGCAATTGGGATGCGTCTCCACGTGAGGCAGGGGACCCAGGGTCCCTTTCCACGTGCCACAGGGATCCTGGGACTCCTATCCATTTTCAAGAGGAGTCAGGCATCGTCTCCTTTGGAAGCATTGATCTCCGCGGACCTCTAGAGCTTTCAAAGGATATGAGGCCTACGGTCGCGATGAGGCGGAGAACTAGGTCTTTCTCTGTGGTCTCCACAGGGGATTCAGACATCCCTTCGTCTTGGGAGATGCAAGACGAGCCTGCTTTCAATTCACTGCAGGGATATCCGGCCTTACTTCGAGTCAGAACATCTCGGTGTCCATTCCACTTGAGGCCACCACCTCAGCGTCCCTCTCACATACCTGTAGCTGAGAGAAGCCTCCTCTTGAGGTGCTTGTGGAAAGTTGGTATTCCTCTTGAGTCGAAGCCAGGGACTTAGCTCTCATCTCGAGTTGATTTGGGGTCCACGGAGCCCTTTCGTGTTGGTACAGTGACCTCAGGATCCCTCTAGACTTGAGAGAGTGATCTTGGGTTTTCTCTGGAGTGCTATCAAGGAAATCAAGGCTCCTTTCATATTTGATGTGGAACATGGAATTGCTTTGCATGCAGTGCAGGGGAATCGGGCCTCATCTCCCTGCGAGGGGAAGTCTCATGGTTTTTCTCAAGTTGCGGCCGGAACCTGGGATATATTATCGAGTTACGACGGGGAGGGCCCTTCCAGACACGTGTTTGTTCAGCAACGTTAGGACTCCTGCCTAGGTGCGAGGGGCAACTCGGGATTCTCCTCGAGTCTTGGCATGGCAATTGCGACGCGTCTCCACGTGAGGCGGGAGACCCAGGGTCCCTTTCCACGTGCCACAGGGATCCTGGGACTCCTATCCATTTTCAAGAGGAGTCAGGCATCGTCTCCTTTGGAAGCATTGATCTCCGCAGACCTCTCAAGTTTTCAAAGGATGTGAGGCGTCCGGTCGCGATGAGGCAGAGGACTAGGTCTTTCTCTGTGGTCTCCACAGGGGATTCAGACATCCCTTCGTCTTGGGAGATGCGAGACGAGCCAGCATTCAATTCACTGCAGGGATATCCGGCCTTACTTCGAGTCAGAGCATTTCGGTGTCCATTCCACTTGAGGCCACAAACTCAGGGTCCCTCTCACATACCTGTAGCTGAGAGAAGGCTCCTCTTGAGGTGCTTCTGGCAACTTGGTATTCCTCTTGAGCCTAAGCCAGGGACAAAGCTCTCATCTCGAGTTGATTTGGGGTCCACGAAGCCCTTTCCTGTTGCTCCAGTGACCTCAGGATCCCTCTAGACTTGAGACATTGATCTTGGGTTTTCTCTGGAGTGCCATCAAGGAAATCAAGGCTCCTTTCACGTTTGATGTGGAACACGGAATTGCTCTGCACGCAGTGCAAGGGAATCGGGCCTCATCTCGCGTCGAGGGGGAAGTCTCATGGTTTTTCTCGAGTTGCGGCTGGAACCTGGGGTATATTCTCGAGTTACGACGGGGAGGGCCCTTCCAGACACGTGTTTGTTCAGCGACCTCAGGACTCCTGTCTTGATGCGAGGGACACCTCGGGATTCTCCTCGAGTCTTGGCATGGCAATTGGGACGCTTCTCCACGTGAGGCGGGAGACCCAGGGTCCCTGTCCATGTGCCACAGGGATCCTGGGACTCCTATCCATTTTCAAGAGGAGTCAGGCATCGTCTCCTTTGGAAGCATTGATCTCCGCAGACCTCTCGAGTTTTCAAAGGATGTGAGGCCTCCGGTCGTGATGAGGCGGAGGACTAGGACTTTCTCTGTGGTCTCCACAGGGGATTCAGACATCCCTTCGTCTTGGGAGATGCAAGACGAGCCTGAATTCAATTCACTACAGGGATATCCGCCCTTACATCGAGTCAGAGCATCTCGGTGTCCATTCCACTTGAGGCCACCACCTCAGGGTCCCTCTCACATAATGTAACTGAGAGAAGGCTCCAATTGAGGTGCTTGTGGAAACTTGGTATTCCCCTTGAGTCGAAGCCAGGGACTAAGCTCTCATCTCGAGTTGATTTGGAGTCCACGGAGCCCTTTCGTGTTGCTCCAGTGACCTCAGGATCCCTCTAGACTTGAGACAGTGATCTTGGGTTTTCTCTGGAGTGCCATCAAGGAAATCAAGGCTCCTTTCACGTTTTATGTGGAACACGGAATTGCTCTGCACGCAGTGCAGGGGAATCGGGCCTCATCTCGCGGCGAGGGGGAAGTCTCATGGTTTTTCTCGAGTTGCGGCCGGAACCTGGGGTATATTCTCGAGTTACGACGGGGAGGGCCCTTCCAGACACGTGTTTGTTCAGCGACGTCAGGACTCCTTTCTAGGTGCGAGGGACACCTCAGGATTCTCCTCGAGTCTTGGCATGGCAATTGGGATGCGTCTCGACGTGAGGCGGGAGACCCAGGGTCCCTTTCCACGTGCCACAGGGATCCTGGGACTCCTATCCATTTTCAAGAGGAGTCAGGCATCGTCTCCTTTGGAAGCATTGATCTCCGCGGACCTCTCGAGTTTTCAAAGGATGTGAGGCCTCCGGTCGCGATGAGGCGGAGGACTAGGTCTTTCTCTGTGGTCTCCACAGGGGATTCAGACAACCCTTCGTCTTGGGAGATGCAAGACGAGCCTGCATTCAATTCACTGCAGGGATATCCGGCCTTACTTCGAGTCAGAGCATCTCTGTGTCCATTCCACTTGAGGGCACAAACTCAGGGTCCCTCTCACATACCTGTCGCTGAAAGAAGCCTCCTCTTGAGGTGCTTGGGGAAAGTTCGTATTCCTCTTGAGTAGAAGCCAGGGACTAAGCTCTCATCTCGAGTTGATTTGGGGTCCACTGAGCCCTTTCGTGTTTCTACAGTGACCTCAGGATCCCTCTAGACTTGAGACAGTGATCTTGGGTTTTCTCTGGAGTGCCATCAAGGAAATCAAGGCTCCTTTCAAGTTTGATGTGGAACACGGAATTGCTCTGCACGGAGTGCAGGGGAATCGGGCCTCATCTCGCGGCCAGGGGGAAGTCTCATGGTTTTTCTCGAGTTGCGGCCGGAACCTGTGGTAGATTCCCGAGTTACGCCGGAGAGGGCCCTTCCAGACACGTGTTTGTTCAGCGACGTCAGGACTCCTGCCTAGGTGCGAGGGACACCTCGGGATTCTCCTCGAGTCTTGGCATGGCAATTGGGACGCGTCTCACCGTGAGGCGGGAGACCCAGGGTCCCTTTCCACGTGCCACAGGGATCCTGGGACTCCTATCCATTTTCAAGAGGAATCAGGCATCGTCTCCTTTGGAAGCATTGATCTCCGCGGACCTCTCGAGTTTTCAAAGGATGTGAGGCCTCCGGTCGCGATGAGCCGAAGGACTAGGTCTTTATCTGTGGTCTCCACAGGGGATTCATACATCCCTTCGTCCTGGGAGATGCAAGACGAGCCTGCATTCAATTCACTGCAGGGATATCCGGTCTTACTTCGAGTCAGAGCATCTCGGTGTCCATTCCACTTGAGGCCATAAACTCAGGGTCCCTCTCACATACCTGTAGCTGAGAGAAGCCTCCTCTTGAGGTGCTTGTGGAAAGTTGGTATTCCTCTTGAGTCGAAGCCAGGGACAAAGCTCTCATCTCGAGTTGATTTGGGGTCCACGGAGCCCTTTCTTGTTGCTCCAGTGACCTCAGTATCCCTCTAGACTTGAGACAGTGATCTTGGGTTTTCTCTGGAGTGCCATCAAGGAAATCGAGGCTCCTTTCACGTTTGATGTGGAACACGGAATTGCTCTGCACGCAGTGCAGGGGAATCGGGCCTCATCTCGCGGCGAGGGGGAAGTCTCATGGTTTTTCTCGAGTTGCGGCCGGAACCTGGGGTATATTCTCGAGTTATGACGGGGAGGGCCCTTCCAGACACGTGTTTGTTCAGCGACGTCAGGACTCCTGCCTAGGTGCGAGGGACACCTCGGGATTCTCCTCGAGTCTTGGCATGGCAATTGGGACGCGTCTCCACGTGAGGCGGGAGACCCAGGTTCCCTTTCCACGTGCCACAGGGATCCTGGGACTCCCATCCATTTACAAGAGGAGTCAGGCATCGTCTCCTTTTGAACCACTGATCTCCGCGGACCTCTCGAGTTTTCAAAGGATGTGAGGCCTCCGGTCGTGAGGAGGCGGAGGAATAGGTCTTTCTCTGTGGTCTCCACAGGGGATTCAGACATCCCTTCATCTTGGGAGATGCAAGACGAGCCTGCTTTCAATTCACTGCAGGGATATCCGGCCTTACTTCGAGTCAGAGCATCTCGGTGTCCATTCCACTTGAGGCCACAAACTCAGGGTCCCTCTCACATACCTGTAGCTGAGAGAAGCCTCCTCTTGAGGTGCTTGTGGAAAGTTGGTATTCCTCTTGAGTCGAAGCCAGGGACTAAGCTCTCATCTCGAGTTGATTTGGGGTCCACGGAGCGCTTTCGTGTTGCTCCAGTGACCTCAGGATCCCTCTAGACTTGAGACAGTGATCTTGGGTTTTCTCTGGAGTGCCATCAAGGAAATCAAGGCTCCTTTCACGTTTGATGTGGAACACGGAATTGCTCTGCACGCAGTGCAAGGGAATCGGGCCTCATCTCGCGGCGAGGGGGAAGTCTCATGGTTTTTCTCGAGTTGCGGCCGGAACCTGGGGTATATTCTCGAGTAACGACGGGGAGGGCCCTTCCAGACACGTGTTTGTTTAGCGACGTCAGGACTCCTGCCTAGGTGCGAGGGACACCTCGGGATTCTCCTCGAGTTTTGGCATGGCAATTGGGACGCGTCTCCACGTGAGGCGGGAGACCCAGGGTCCCTTTCCACGTGCCACAGGGATCCTCGGACTCCTATCCATTTTCAAGAGGAGTCAGGCATCGTCTCCTTTGGAAGCATTGATCTCCGCGGACCTCTCGAGTTTTCAAAGGATGTGAGGCCTCCGGTCGCGTTGAGGTGGAGGACTAGGTCTTTCTCTGTGGTCTCCACAGGGGATTCAGGCATCCCTTCGTCTTGGGAGATGCAAGACGAGCCTGCATTCAATACACTGCAGGTATATCCGGCCTTACTTCGAGTCAGAGCATCTCGGTGTCCATTCCACTTGAGGCCTCAAACTCAGGGTCCCTCTCACATACCTGTTGCTGAGAGAAGCCTCCTCTTGAGTTGCTTTTGGAAAGTTGGTATTCCTCTTGAGTCGAAGCCACGGACTAAGCTCTCATCTCGAGTTGATTTGGGGTCCACGGAGGCCTTTTGTGTTGCTCCAGTGACCGCAGGATCCCTCTAGACTTGAGACAGTGATCTTGGGTTTTCTCTGGAGTGCCATCAAGGAAATCAAGGCTTCTTTCACGTTTGATGTGGAACACGGAATTGCTCTGCACGCAGTGCAGGGGAATCGGGCCTCATCTCGTGGCGAGGGGGAAGGCTCATGGTTTTTCTCGAGTTGCAGCCGGAACCTGTGGTATATTGTCGAGTTACGACGGGGACGGCCCTTCCAGACAAGTGTTTGTTCACCGACGTCAGGACTCCTGCCTAAGTGCGAGGGACACCTCGGGATTCTCCTCGAGTCTTGGCATGACAATTGAGACACACCTCCACGTAACGCGGGAGACCCAGCGTCCCTTTCCACGTGCCACAGGGATCCTCGGACTCCTATCCATTTTCAAGAGGAGTCAGGCATCGTCTCCTTTGGAAGCATTGATCTCCGCAGACCTCTCGAATTTTCAAAGGATGTGAGGCCTCCGGTCGCGATGAGGCGGAGGACTAGGTCTTTCTCTGTCGTCTCCACAGGGGATTCAGACATCCCTTCATCTTGGGAGATGCAAGACGAGCCTGCATTCAATTCACTGCAGGGATATCTGGCGTTACTTCGAGTCAGAGCATCTCGGTGTCCATTCCACTTGAGGCGACAAACTCATGGTCCCTCTCACATACCTGTAGTTGAGAGAGCCTCCTCTTGAGGTGCTTGTGGAAACTTGGTATTCCTCTTGAGTGGAAGTCAGGGACTAAGCTCTCATCTCGAGTTGATTTGGGGTCCACGGATCCCTTTCGTGTTGCTCCAATGAACTCAGGATCCCTCTAGACTTGAGACAGTGATCTTGGGTTTGCTCTGGAGTGCCATCAAGGAAATCGAGGCTCCTTTCACGTTTGATGTGGAACACGGAATTGCTCTGCACGCAGTGCAAGGGAATCGGGCCTCATCTCGCGGCGAGGGGGAAGTCTCATGGTTTTTCTCGAGTTGCGGCCGGAACCTGGGGTATATTCTCGAGTAACGACGGGGAGGGCCCTTCCAGACACGTGTTTGTTCAGCGACGTCAGGACTCCTGCCTAGGTGCGAGGGACACCTCGGGATTCTCCTCGAGTTTTGGCATGGCAATTGGGACGCGTCTCCATGTGAGGCGGGAGACCCAGGGTCCCTTTCCACGTGCCACAGGGATCCTGGGACTCCTATCCATTTTCAAGAGGAGTCAGGTATCGTCTCCTTTGGAAGCATTGATCTCCGCGGACCTCTCGAGTTTTCAAAGGATGTGAGGCCTCCGGTCGCGTTGAGGTGGAGGACTAGGTCTTTCTCTGTGGTCTCCACAGGGGATTCAGGCATCCCTTCGTCTTGGGAGATGCAAGACGAGCCTGCATTCAATACACTGCAGGTATATCCGGCCTTACTTCGAGTCAGAGCATCTCGGTGTCCATTCCACTTGAGGCCTCAAACTCAGGGTCCCTCTCACATACCTGTTGCTGAGAGAAGCCTCCTCTTGAGTTGCTTTTGGAAAGTTGGTATTCCTCTTGAGTCGAAGCCACGGACTAAGCTCTCATCTCGAGTTGATTTGGGGTCCACGGAGGCCTTTCGTGTTGCTCCAGTGACCTCAGGATCCCTCTAGACTTGAGACAGTGATCTTGGGTTTTCTCTGGAGTGCCATCAAGGAAATCAAGGCTTCTTTCACGTTTGATGTGGAACACGGAATTGCTCTGCACGCAGTGCAGGGGAATCGGGCCTCATCTCGTGGCGAGGGGGAAGGCTCATGGTTTTTCTCGAGTTGCAGCCGGAACCTGTGGTATATTGTCGAGTTACGACGGGGACGGCCCTTCCAGACACGTGTTTGTTCACCGACGTCAGGACTCCTGCCTAAGTGCGAGGGACACCTCGGGATTCTCCTCGAGTCTTGGCATGACAATTGGGACGCACCTCCACGTAACGCGGGAGACCCAGCGTCCCTTTCCACGTGCCACAGGGATCCTGGGACTCCTATCCATTTTCAAGAGGAGTCAGGCATCGTCTCCTTTGGAAGCATTGATCTCCGCAGACCTCTCGAATTTTCAAAGGATGTGAGGCCTCCGGTCGCGATGAGGCGGAGGACTAGGTCTTTCTCTGTCGTCTCCACAGGGGATTCAGACATCCCTTCATCTTGGGAGATGCAAGACGAGCCTGCATTCAATTCACTGCAGGGATATCTGGCCTTACTTCGAGTCAGAGCATCTCGGTGTTCATTCCACTTGAGGCGACAAACTCATGGTCCCTCTCACATACCTGTAGTTGAGAGAGCCTCCTCTTGAGGTGCTTGTGGAAACTTGGTATTCCACTTGAGTGGAAGCCAGGGACTAAGCTCTCATCTCGAGTTGATTTGGGGTCCACGGAGGCCTTTCGTGTTGCTCCAATGAACTCAGGATCCCTCTCGACTTGAGACAGTGATCTTGGGTTTGCTCTGGAGTGCCATCAAGTAAATCAAGGCTCCTTTCACGTTTGATGTGGAACACGGAATTGCTCTGCACGCACTGCAGGGGAATCGGGCCTCATCTCGCGGAGAGGGGGAAGTCTCATGGTTTTTCTCGAGTTGCGGCCGGAACCTATGGTATATTGTCGAGTTACGACGGGGAGGGCCCTTCCATACACGTGTTTGTTCAGTGACGTCAGGACTCCTGCCTAGGTGCGAGGGACACCTCGGGATTCTCCTCGAGTCTTGGCATGGCAATTGGGACGCGTCCCCACGTGAGGCGGGAGACACAGGGTCCCTTTCCACATGCCACAGGGATCCTGGGACTCCTATCCATTTTCAAGAGGAGTCAGGCATCGTCTCCTTTGGAAGCATTGATCTCCGCGGACCTCTCGAGTTTTAAAGGGTATGAGGCCTCCAGTCGTGAAGAGGTGGAGAACTAGGTCTTCCCTGTGGTCTCCACAGGGGATTCAGACATCCCTTCGTCTTGGGAGATGCAAGACGAGCCTGCATTCAATTCACTGCAGGGATATCCGGCCTTACTTCGAGTCAGAGCATCTCGGTGTCCATTCCACTTGAGGCCACAAATTCAGGGTCCCTCTCACATACCTGTAGCTGAGAGAAGCCTCCTCTTGAGGTGCTTGTGGAAAGTTGGTATTCCTCTTGAGTCGAAGCCACGGACTAAGCTCTCATCTCGAGTTGATTTGGGGTCCACGGAGCGCTTTCGTGTTGCTCCAGTGACCTCAGGATCCCTCTAGACTTGAGACAGTGATCTTGGGTTTTCTCTGGAGTGCCATCAAGGAAATCAAGGCTCCTTTCACGTTTGATGTGGAACACGGAATTGCTCTGCACGCAGTGCAGGGGAATCGGGCCTTATCTCGCGGCGAGGGGGAAGTCTCAAGGTTTTTCTCGAGTTGCGGCCGGAACCTGGGGTATATTCTCGAGTTATGACGGGGAGGGCCCTTCCAGACACGTGTTTGTTCAGCGACGTCAGGACTCCTGCCTAGGTGCGAGGGACACCTCGGGATTCTCCTCGAGCCTTGGCATGGCAATTGGGACGCGTCTCCATGTGAGGCGGGAGACCCAGTGTCCCTTTCCACGTGCCACAGTGATCCTGGGACTCCTATCCATTTTCAAGATGAGTCAGGCATCGTCTCCTTTGGAAGCATTGATCTCCGCGGACCTCTCGAGTTTTCAAAGGATGTGAGGCCTGCGGTCGCGATGAGGTGGAGGACTAGGTCTTTCTCTGTCGTCTCCACAGGGGATTCAGAGATCCCTTAGTCTTGGGAGATGCAAGACGAGCCTGCATTCAATTCACTGCAGGGATATCCGGCCTTACTTCAAGTCAGAGCATCTCGGTGTCCATTCCACTTGAGGCCACAAACTCAGGGTCCCTCTCACATACCTGTAGCTGAGAGAAGCCTCCTCTTGAGGTGCTTGTGGAAAGTTGGTATTCCTCTTGAGTCGAAGCCAGGGACTAAGCTCTCATCTCGAGTTGATTTGGGGTCCACGGAGCCCTTTCTTGTTGCTCCAGTGACCTCAGGATCCCTCTAGACTTGAGACAGTGATCTTGGGTTTTCTCTGGAGTGCCATCAAGGAAATCGAGGCTCCTTTCACGTTTGATGTGGAACACGGAATTGCTCTGCACGCAGTGCAGGGGAATCGGGCCTCATCTCGCGGCGAGGGGGAAGTCTCATGGTTTTTCTCGAGTTGCGGCCGGAACCTGGGGTATATTCTCGAGTTATGACTGGGAGGGCCCTTCCAGACACGTGTTTGTTCAGCGACGTCAGGACTCCTGCCTAGGTGCGAGGGACACCTCGGGATTCTCCTCGAGTCTTGGCATGGCAATTGGGACGCGTCTCCACGTGAGGCGGGAGACCCAGGTTCCCTTTCCACGTGCCACAGGGATCCTGGGACTCCCATCCATTTACAAGAGGAGTCAGGCATCGTCTCCTTTTGAACCATTGATCTCCGCGGACCTCTCGAGTTTTCAAAGGATGTGAGGCCTCCGGTCGTGAGGAGGCGGAGGAATAGGTCTTTCTCTGTGGTCTCCACAGGGGATTCAGACATCCCTTCATCTTGGGAGATGCAAGACGAGCCTGCTTTCAATTCACTGCAGGGATATCCGGCCTTACTTCGAGTCAGAGCATCTCGGTGTCCATTCCACTTGAGGCCACAAACTCTGGGTCCCTCTCACATACCTGTAGCTGAGAGAAGCCTCCTCTTGAGGTGCTTGTGGAAAGTTGGTATTCCTCTTGAGTCGAAGCCAGGGACTAAGCTCTCATCTCGAGTTGATTTGTGGTCCACGGAGCCCTTTCCTGTTGCTCCAGTGACCTCAGGATCCCTCTAGACTTGAGACAGTGATCTTGGGTTTTCTCTGGAGTGCCATCAAGGAAATCAAGGCTCCTTTCACGTTTGATGTGGAACACGGAATTGCTCTGCACGCAGTGCAAGGGAATCGGGCCTCATCTCGCGGCGAGGGGGAAGTCTCATGGTTTTTCTCGAGTTGCGGCCGGAACCTGGGGTATATTCTCGAGTAACGACGGGGAGGGCCCTTCCAGACACGTGTTTGTTCAGCGACGTCAGGACTCCTGCCTAGGTGCGAGGGACACCTCGGGATTCTCCTCGAGTTTTGGCATGGCAATTGGGACGCGTCTCCACGTGAGGCGGGAGACCCAGGGTCCCTTTCCACGTGCCATAGGGATCCTGGGACTCCTATCCATTTTCAAGAGGAGTCAGGTATCGTCTCCTTTGGAAGCATTGATCTCCGCGGACCTCTCGAGTTTTCAAAGGATGTGAGGCCTCTGGTCGCGTTGAGGTGGAGGACTAGGTCTTTCTCTGTGGTCTCCACAGGGGATTCAGGCATCCCTTCGTCTTGGGAGATGCAAGATGAGCCTGCATTCAATACACTGCAGGTATATCCGGCCTTACTTCGAGTCAGAGCATCTCGGTGTCCATTCCACTTGAGGCCTCAAACTCAGGGTCCCTCTCACATACCTGTTGCTGAGAGAAGCCTCCTCTTGAGTTGCTTTTGGAAAGTTGGTATTCCTCTTGAGTCGAAGCCACGGACTAAGCTCTCATCTCGAGTTGATTTGGGGTCCACGGAGGCCTTTCGTGTTGCTCCAGTGACCTCAGGATCCCTCTAGACTTGAGACAGTGATCTTGGGTTTTCTCTGGAGTGCCATCAAGGAAATCAAGGCTTCTTTCACGTTTGATGTGGAACACGGAATTGCTCTGCACGCAGTGCAGGGGAATCGGGCCTCATCTCGTGGCGAGGGGGAAGGCTCATGGTTTTTCTCGAGTTGCAGCCGGAACCTGTGGTATATTGTCGAGTTACGACGGGGACGGCCCTTCCAGACACGTGTTTGTTCACCGACGTCAGGACTCCTGCCTAAGTGCGAGGGACACCTCGGGATTCTCCTCGTGTCTTGGTATGACAATTGGGACGCACCTCCACGTAACGCGGGAGACCCAGCGTCCCTTTCCACGTGCAACAGGGATCCTGGGACTCCAATCCATTTTCAAGAGGAGTCAGGCATCGTCTCCTTTGGAAGCATTGATCTCCGCAGACCTCTCGAATTTTCAAAGGATGTGAGGCCTCCGGTCGCGATGAGGCGGAGGACTAGGTCTTTCTCTGTCGTCTCCACAGGGGATTCAGACATCCCTTCATCTTGGGAGATGCAAGACGAGCCTGCATTCAATTCACTGCAGGGATATCTGGCCTTACTTCGAGTCAGAGCATCTCGGTGTCCATTCCACTTGAGGCGACAAACTCATGGTCCCTCTCACATACCTGTAGTTGAGAGAGCCTCCTCTTGAGGTGGTTGTGGAAACTTGGTATTCCTCTTGAGTCGAAGCCACGGACTAAGCTCTCATCTCGAGTTGATTTGGGGTCCACGGAGGCCTTTCGTGTTGCTCCAATGAACTCAGGATCCCTCTAGACTTGAGACAGTGATCTTGGGTTTGCTCTGGAGTGCCATCAAGTAAATCAAGGCTCCTTTCATGTTTGATGTGGAACACGGAATTGCTCTGCACGCAGTGCAGGGGAATCGGGCCTCATCTCGCGGTGAGGGGGAAGTCTCATGGTTTTTCTCGAGTTCCGGCCGGAACCTATGGTATATTGTCGAGTTACGACGGGGAGGGCCCTTCCATACACGTGTTTGTTCAGTGACGTCAGGACTCCTGCCTAGGTGCGAGGGACACCTCGGGATTCTCCTCGAGTCTTGGCATGGCAATTGGGACGTGTCCCCACGTGAGGCGGGAGACCCAGGGTCCCTTTCCACGTGCCACAGGGATCCAGGGACTCCTATCCATTTTCAAGAGAAGTCAGGCATCGTCTCCTTTGGAAGCATTGATCTCCGCGGACCTCTCGAGTTTTCAAAGGATGTGAGGACTCCGGTCGCGATGAGGCGGAGAACTAGGTCTTTCTCTGTTTTCTCCACAGGGGATTCAGACATCCCTTCGTCTTGGGAGATGCAAGACGAGACTGCATTCAATTCACTGTTGGGATATCCGGCCTTACATCGAGTCAGAGCATCTCGGTGTCCATTCCACTTGAGGCAACATACTCAGGGTCCCTCTCACATACCTGTAGCTGAGAGAAGCCTCCTCTTGAGGTGCTTGTGGCAAGTTGGTATTCCTCTTGAGTCGAAGCCAGGGACTAAGCTCTCATCTCGAGTTGATTTGAGGTCCACGGAGCATTTTCTTGTTGCTCCAGTTACCTCAGGATCCCTCTAGACTTGAGACAGTGATCTTGGGTTTTCTCTGGAGTGCCATCAAGGAAATCAAGGCTCCGTTCACATTTGATGTGGAACACGGAATTGCTCTGCACGCAGTGCACGGAATCGGGCCACATCTCGGGGCGAGGGGGAAGTCTCATGGTTTTTCTCGAGTTGCGGACGGACCCTGGGGTATATTCTCGAGTTACGACGGGGAGGGCCCTTCCAGACACGTGTTTGTTCAGCGACGTCAGGACTCGGGCCTAGGTGCGAGGGACACCTCGGGATTCTCCTCGAGTCTTGGCATGGCAATTGGGATGCGTCTCCACGTGAGGCAGGGGACCCAGGGTCCCTTTCCACGTGCCACAGGGATCCTGGGACTCCTATCCATTTTCAAGAGGAGTCAGGCATCGTCTCCTTTGGAAGCATTGATCTCCGCGGACCTCTAGAGCTTTCAAAGGATATGAGGCCTACGGTCGCGATGAGGCGGAGAACTAGGTCTTTCTCTGTGGTCTCCACAGGGGATTCAGACATCCCTTCGTCTTGGGAGATGCAAGACGAGCCTGCTTTCAATTCACTGCAGGGATATCCGGCCTTACTTCGAGTCAGAACATCTCGGTGTCCATTCCACTTGAGGCCACCACCTCAGCGTCCCTCTCACATACCTGTAGCTGAGAGAAGCCTCCTCTTGAGGTGCTTGTGGAAAGTTGGTATTCCTCTTGAGTCGAAGCCAGGGACTTAGCTCTCATCTCGAGTTGATTTGGGGTCCACGGAGCCCTTTCGTGTTGGTACAGTGACCTCAGGATCCCTCTAGACTTGAGAGAGTGATCTTGGGTTTTCTCTGGAGTGCTATCAAGGAAATCAAGGCTCCTTTCATATTTGATGTGGAACATGGAATTGCTTTGCATGCAGTGCAGGGGAATCGGGCCTCATCTCCCTGCGAGGGGAAGTCTCATGGTTTTTCTCAAGTTGCGGCCGGAACCTGGGATATATTATCGAGTTACGACGGGGAGGGCCCTTCCAGACACGTGTTTGTTCAGCAACGTTAGGACTCCTGCCTAGGTGCGAGGGGCAACTCGGGATTCTCCTCGAGTCTTGGCATGGCAATTGCGATGCGTCTCCACGTGAGGCGGGAGACCCAGGGTCCCTTTCCACATGCCACAGGGATCCTGGGACTCCTATCCATTTTCAAGAGGAGTCAGGCATCGTCTCCTTTGGAAGCATTGATCTCCGCAGACCTCTCAAGTTTTCAAAGGATGTGAGGCGTCCGGTCGCGATGAGGCAGAGGACTAGGTCTTTCTCTGTGGTCTCTACAGGGGATTCAGACATCCCTTCGTCTTGGGAGATGCGAGACGAGCCAGCATTCAATTCACTGCAGGGATATCCGGCCTTACTTCGAGTCAGAGCATTTCGGTGTCCATTCCACTTGAGGCCACAAACTCAGGGTCCCTCTCACATACCTGTAGCTGAGAGAAGGCTCCTCTTGAGGTGCGTCTGGCAACTTGGTATTCCTCTTGAGCCTAAGCCAGGGACAAAGCTCTCATCTCGAGTTGATTTGGGGTCCACGAAGCCCTTTCCTGTTGCTCCAGTGACCTCAGGATCCCTCTAGACTTGAGACATTGATCTTGGGTTTTCTCTGGAGTGCCATCAAGGAAATCAAGGCTCCTTTCACGTTTGATGTGGAACAGGGAATTGCTCTGCACGCAGTGCAAGGGAATCGGGCCTCATCTCGCGTCGAGGGGGAAGTCTCATGGTTTTTCTCGAGTTGCGGCTGGAACCTGGGGTATATTCTCGAGTTACGACGGGGAGGGCCCTTCCAGACACGTGTTTGTTCAGCGACCTCAGGACTCCTGTCTTGATGCGAGGGACACCTCGGGATTCTCCTCGAGTCTTGGCATGGCAATTGGGACGCTTCTCCACGTGAGGCGGGAGACCCAGGGTCCCTGTCCTTGTGCCACAGGGATCCTGGGACTCCTATCCATTTTCAAGAGGAGTCAGGCATCGTCTCCTTTGGAAGCATTGATCTCCGCAGACCTCTCGAGTTTTCAAAGGATGTGAGGCCTCCGGTCGTGATGAGGCGGAGGACTAGGACTTTCTCTGTGGTCTCCACAGGGGATTCAGACATCCCTTCGTCTTGGGAGATGCAAGACGAGCCTGAATTCAATTCACTACAGGGATATCCGCCCTTACATCGAGTCAGAGCATCTCGGTGTCCATTCCACTTGAGGCCACCACCTCAGGGTCCCTCTCACATAATGTAACTGAGAGAAGGCTCCAATTGAGGTGCTTGTGGAAACTTGGTATTCCCCTTGAGTCGAAGCCAGGGACTAAGCTCTCATCTCGAGTTGATTTGGAGTCCACGGAGCCCTTTCGTGTTGCTCCAGTGACCTCAGGATCCCTCTAGACTTGAGACAGTGATCTTGGGTTTTCTCTGGAGTGCCATCAAGGAAATCAAGCCTCCTTTCACGTTTGATGTGGAACACGGAATTGCTCTGCACGCAGTGCAGGGGAATCGGGCCTCATCTCGCGGCGAGGGGGAAGTCTCATGGTTTTTCTCGAGTTGCGGCCGGAACCTGGGGTATATTCTCGAGTTACGACGGGGAGGGCCCTTCCAGACACGTGTTTGTTCAGCGACGTCAGGACTCCTTTCTAGGTGCGAGGGACACCTCAGGATTCTCCTCGAGTCTTGGCATGGCAATTGGGATTCGTCTCGACGTGAGGCGGGAGACCCAGGGTCCCTTTCCACGTGCCACAGGGATCCTGGGACTCCTATCCATTTTCAAGAGGAGTCAGGCATCGTCTCCTTTGGAAGCATTGATCTCCGCGGACCTCTCGAGTTTTCAAAGGATGTGAGGCCTCCGGTCGCGATGAGGCGGAGGACTAGGTCTTTCTCTGTGGTCTCCACAGGGGATTCAGACAACCCTTCGTCTTGGGAGATGCAAGACGAGCCTGCATTCAATTCACTGCAGGGATATCCGGCCTTACTTCGAGTCAGAGCATCTCTGTGTCCATTCCACTTGAGGGCACAAACTCAGGGTCCCTCTCACATACCTGTGGCTGAAAGAAGCCTCCTCTTGAGGTGCTTGGGGAAAGTTCGTATTCCTCTTGAGTAGAAGCCAGGGACTAAGCTCTCATCTCGAGTTGATTTGGGGTCCACTGAGCCCTTTCGTGTTTCTACAGTGACCTCAGGATCCCTCTAGACTTGAGACAGTGATCTTGGGTTTTCTCTGGAGTGCCATCAAGGAAATCAAGGCTCCTTTCAAGTTTGATGTGGAACACGGAATTGCTCTGCACGCAGTGCAGGGGAATCGGGCCTCATCTCGCGGCGAGGGGGAAGTCTCATGGTTTTTCTCGAGTTGCGGCCGGAACCTGTGGTAGATTCCCGAGTTACGACGGAGAGGGCCCTTCCAGACACGTGTTTGTTCAGCGACGTCAGGACTCCTGCCTAGGTGCGAGGGACACCTCGGGATTCTCCTCGAGTCTTGGCATGGCAATTGGGACGCGTCTCACCGTGAGGCGGGAGACCCAGGGTCCCTTTCCACGTGCCACAGGGATCCTGGGACTCCTATCCATTTTCAAGAGGAATCAGGCATCGTCTCCTTTGGAAGCATTGATCTCCGCGGACCTCTCGAGTTTTCAAAGGATGTGAGGCCTCCGGTCGCGATGAGCCGAAGGACTAGGTCTTTATCTGTGGTCTCCACAGGGGATTCATACATCCCTTCGTCCTGGGAGATGCAAGACGAGCCTGCATTCAATTCACTGCAGGGATATCCGGTCTTACTTCGAGTCAGAGCATCTCGGTGTCCATTCCACTTGAGGCCATAAACTCAGGGTCCCTCTCACATACCTGTAGCTGAGAGAAGCCTCCTCTTGAGGTGCTTGTGGAAAGTTGGTGTTCCTCTTGAGTCGAAGCCAAGGACTAAGCTCTCATCTCGAGTTGACTTGGGGTCCACGGAGCCCTTTCGTGTTGCTCCAGTGACCTCAGGATCCCTCTAGACTTGAGACAGTGATCTTGGGTTTTCTCTGGAGTTCCATCAAGGAAATCAACGCTCCTTTCACTTTTGATGTGGAACTCGGAATTGGTCTGCACGCTGTGCAGGGGAATCTGGCCTCATCTCGCGACGAGGGGGAAGTCTCTTGGTTTTTCTTGAGTTGCGGTCGGAACCTGGGGTATATTCTCGAGTTACGACGGGGAGGGCCCTTCCAGACACGTGTTTGTTCAGCGACGTCAGGACTCCTGCCTAGGTGCGAGGGACACATCGGGATTCTCCTCGAGTCTTGGTATGGCAATTGGGACGCGTCTCCACGTGAGGCGGGAGACCCAGGGTCCCTTTCCACGTGCCACAGGGATCCTGGGACTCCTATCCATTTTCAAGAGGAGTCAAGCATCGTCTCCTTTGGAAGCATTGATCTCCGCGGACCTACGAGTTTTCAAAGAATGTGAGGCCTCCGGTCGCGATGAGGCGGAGAACTAGGTCTTTCTCTCTGGTCTCCACATGTGATTCAGACATCCCTTCGTCTTGGGAGATGCAAGACGAGCCTGCATTCAATTCACTGCAGGGAGATCCGGCCTTACTTCGAGTCAGAGCATCTCGGTGTCCATTCCACTTGAGGCCACAAATTCAGGGTCCCTCTCACATACCTGTAGCTGGGAGAAGGCTCCTCTTGAGGTGCTTGTGGAAACTTGGTATTCCTCTTGAGTCGAAGCCAGGGACTAAGCTCTCATCTCGAGTTGATTTGCGGTCCACGAAGCCCTTTCCTGTTGCTCCAGTGACCTCAGGATCCCTCTAGACTTGATACAGTGATCTTGGGTTTTCTCTGGAGTGCCATTAAGGAAATCAAGGCTCCTTTCACGATTGATGTGGAACACGGAATTGCTCTGCACGCAGTGCAAGGGAATTGCGCCTCACCTCGCGTCGAGGGGGAATCTAATGGTTTTTTTCGAGTTGTGGCCCGAACCTGGGGTATATTCTCGAGTTACGACGGGGAGGGCCCTTCCAGACACGTGTTTGTTCAGCGACCTCAGGACTCCTGCCTAGGTTCGAGGGACACCTCGGGATTCTCCTCGAGTCTTGGCATGGCAATTGGGACGCGTCTCCACATGAGGCGGGAGACCGAGGGTCCCTTTCCACGTGCAACAGGGATCCTGGGACTCCTATCCATTTTCAAGAGGAGTCAGGCATCGTCTCCTTTGGAAGCATTGATATCCGCGGACCTCTCCAGTTTTGAAAGGATGTGAGGCCTCCGGTCGCGATGAGGAGGAGAACTAGGTCTTTCTCTGTGGTCTCCACAGGGGATTCAGACATCCCTTCGGATTGGGAGATGCAAGACGAGCCTGCATTCATTTCACTGCAGGGATATCCGGCCTTACTTCGAGTCAGAGCATCTCGGTGTCCATTCCACTTGAGTCCACCAACTCAGGATCCCTCTCACATACCTGTATCTGAGAGAAGCCTCCTCTTGAGGTGCTTGTGGAAAGTTGGTATTCCTCTTGAGTCGAAGCCAGGGACTAAGCTCTCATTTCGAGTTGATTTGGGGTCCACGGAGCTCTTTCCTGTTGCTCCAGTGACCTCAGGATCCCTCTAGACTTGAGACAGTGATCTTGGGTTTTCTCTGGAGTGCCATCAAGGAAATCAAGGCTCCTTTCACGTTTGAGGTGGAACACGGAATTGCTTTGCACGCAGCTCAGGGTAATCAGGACTCATCTCGCGGCGAGGGGGGATTCTCATGGATTTTCTCCATTTGCGGAAGGACCCTGGGGTATATTCTCGAGTTACGACGGGGAGGGCCCTTCCAGACACGTGTTTGTTCAGCGACGTCAGGACTCCTGCCTAGGTGCGAGGGACACCTCGGGATTCTCCTCGAGTCTTGGCATGGGAATTGCGACGCGGCTCCACGTGAGGTGGGAGACCCAGGGTCCCTTTCCACGTGCCACAGGGATCCAGGGACTCCTATCCATTTTCAAGAGGAGTCAGGCATCGTCTCCTTTGGAAGCATTGATCTCCGCGGACCTCTCGAGTTTTCAAAGGATGTGAGGACTCCGGTCGCGATGAGGCGGAGAACTAGGTCTTTCTCTGTTTTCTCCACAGGGGATTCAGACATCCCTTCGTCTTGGGAGATGCAAGACGAGACTGCATTCAATTCACTGTTGGGATATCCGGCCTTACATCGAGTCAGAGCATCTCGGTGTCCATTCCACTTGAGGCAACATAATCAGGGTCCCTCTCACATACCTGGAGCTGAGAGAAGCCTCCTCTTGAGGTGCTTGTGGCAAGTTGGTATTCCTCTTGAGTCGAAGCCAGGGACTAAGCTCTCATCTCGAGTTGATTTGGGGTCCACGGAGCCCTTTCGTGTTGCTCGAGTGACCTCAGGATCCCTCTAGACTTGAGACAGTGAACTTGGGTTTTCTCTGGAGTGCCATCAAGGAAATCAAGGCTCCGTTCACATTTGATGTGGAACACGGAATTGCTCTGCACGCAGTGCACGGAATCGGGCCACATCTCGGGGCGAGGGGGAAGTCTCATGGTTTTTCTCGAGTTGCGGACGGACCCTGGGGTATATTCTCGAGTTACGACGGGGAGGGCCCTTCCAGACACGTGTTTGTTCAGCGACGTCAGGACTCGGGCCTAGGTGCGAGGGACACCTCGGGATTCTCCTCGAGTCTTGGCATGGCAATTGGGATGCGTCTCCACGTGAGGCAGGGGACCCAGGGTCCCTTTCCACGTGCCACAGGGATCCTGGGACTCCTATCCATTTTCAAGAGGAGTCAGGCATCGTCTCCTTTGGAAGCATTGATCTCCGCGGACCTCTAGAGCTTTCAAAGGATGTGAGGCCTACGGTCGCGATGAGGCGGAGAACTAGGTCTTTCTCTGTGGTCTCCACAGGGGATTCAGACATCCCTTCGTCTTGGGAGATGCAAGACGAGCCTGCATTCAATTCACTGCAGGGATATCCGGCCTTACTTCGAGTCAGAACATCTCGGTGTCCATTCCACTTGAGGCCACCACCTCAGCGTCCCTCTCACATACCTGTAGCTGAGAGAAGCCTCCTCTTCAGGTGCTTGTGGAAAGTTGGTATTCCTCTTGAGTCGAAGCCAGGGACTTAGCTCTCATCTCGAGTTGATTTGGGGTCCACGGAGCCCTTTCGTGTTGGTACAGTGACCTCAGGATCCCTCTAGACTTGAGAGAGTGATCTTGGGTTTTCTCTGGAGTGCTATCAAGGAAATCAAGGCTCCTTTCATATTTGATGTGGAACATGGAATTGCTTTGCATGCAGTGCAGGGGAATCGGGCCTCATCTCCCTGCGAGGGGAAGTCTCATGGTTTTTCTCAAGTTGCGGCCGGAACCTGGGATATATTGTCGAGTTACGACGGGGAGGGCCCTTCGAGACACGTGTTTGTTCAGCGACGTCAGGACTCCTGCCTAGGTGCGAGGGACACCTCGGGATTCTCCTCGAGTCTTGACATGGCAATTGGGACGTGTCTCCACGTGAGGCGGGAGACCCAGGTTCCCTTTCCACGTGCCACAGGGATCCTGGGACTCCTATCCATTTTCAAGAGGAGTCAGGCATCGTCTCCTTTGGAAGCATTTATCTCCGCGGACCTCTCGAGTTTTCAAAGGATGTGAGGCCTGCGGTCGCGATGAGGCGGAGAACTAGGTCTTTATCTGTGGTTTCCACAGGGGATTAAGACATCCCTTCATCTTGGGAAATGCAAGACGAGCCTGCATTCAATTCAATGCAGGGATATCCGGTCTAACTTCGAGTCAGAGCATCTCGGTGTCCATTCCACTTGAGGCCACAAATTCAGGGTCCCTCTCACATACCTGTAGCTGGGAGAAGGCTCCTCTTGAGGTGCTTGTGGAAACTTGGTATTCCTCTTGAGTCGAAGCCAGGGACTAAGCTCTCATCTCGAGTTGATTTGCGGTCCAGGAAGCCCTTTCCTGTTGCTCCAGTGACCTCAGGATCCCTCTAGACTTGATACAGTGATCTTGGGTTTTCTCTGGAGTGCCATTAAGGAAATCAAGGCTCCTTTCACGATTGATGTGGAACACGGAATTGCTCTGCACGCAGTGCAAGGGAATTGCGCCTCACCTCGCGTCGAGGGGGAATCTAATGGTTTTTTTCGAGTTGTGGCCCGAACCTGGGGTATATTCTCGAGTTACGACGGGGAGGGCCCTTCCAGACACGTGTTTGTTCAGCGACCTCAGGACTCCTGCCTAGGTGCGAGGGACACCTCGGGATTCTCCTCGAGTCTTGGCATGGCAATTGGGACGCGTCTCCACATGAGGCGGGAGACCGAGGGTCCCTTTCCACGTGCAACAGGGATCCTGGGACTCCTATCCATTTTCAAGAGGAGTCAGGCATCGTCTCCTTTGGAAGCATTGATCTCCGCAGACCTCTCGAGTTTTCAAAGGATGTGAGGCCTACGGTCGCGATGAGGCGGAGGACTAGTACTTTCTCTGTGGTCTCCACAGGGGATTCAGACATCCCTTCGTCTTGGGAGATGCAAGACGAGCCTGCATTCAATTCACTGCAGGGATATCCGGCCTTACTTCGAATCAGAGTATCTCGGTGTCCATTCCACTTGAGGCCACAAACTCAGGGTCCCTCTCACATACATGTAGCTGAGAGAAGCCTCCTCTTGAGGTGCTTGTGGAAAGTTGGTATTTCTCTTGAGTCGAAGCCAGGGACTAAGCTCTCATCACGAGTTGATTTGGGGTCCACGGTGCCCTTTCGTGTTGCTCCAGTGACCTCAGGATCCCTCTAGACTTGGGACAGTGATCTTGGGTTTTCTCTGGAGTGCCATCAAGGAAATCAAGGCTCCGTTCACGTTTGATGTGGAACGCGGAATTGCTCTGCACGCAGTGCAGTGGAATCAGGCCTCATCTCGCGGCGAGGGGGAAGTCTCATGGTTTTTCTCGAGTTGCCCCTGGAACCTGGGGTGTATTCTCGAGTTACGACGGGGAGGGCCCTTCCAGACACGTGTTTGTTCAGCGACATCAGGACTCCTGCCTAGGTGCGAGGGACACCTCGGGATTCTCCTCGAGTCTTGGCATGGCAATTGGGACGCGTCTCCACGTGAGGCGGGAGACGCAGGGTCCCTTTGCACGTACCACAGGGATCCTGGGACTCCTATCTATTTTCAAGAGGAGTCAGGCATCGTCTCCTTTGGAAGCATTGATCTCCGCAGACCTCTCGAGTTTTCAAAGGATGTGAGGCCTCCGGTCGCGATGAGGCGGAGAACTAGGTCTTTCTCTGTGGTCTCCACAGGTTATTCAGACATCCCTTCGTCTTGGGAGATGCAAGACGAGCCTGCATTCAATTCACTGCAGGGATATCTGGCCTTACTTCGAGTCAGAGCATCTCGGTGTAAATTTAACTTGAGGCCACAAACTCAGGGGCCCGCTCACATACCTTTAGCTGAGAGTAGCCTCCTCTTGAGGTGCTTGTGGAAAGTTGGTGTTCCTCTTTATTCGAAGCCAGGGAATAAGCTCTCATCTCGAGTTGATTTGGGGTCCACGGAGCCCTTTCGTGTTGCTCGAGTGACCTCAGGATCCCTCTAGACTTGAGACAGTGAACTTGGGTTTTCTCTGGAGTGCCATCAAGGAAATCAAGACTCCTTTCACGTTTGATGTGGAAAACGGAATTGCTCTGCACGCAGTGCAGGGGAATCGGGCCTCATCTCGCGGCGAGGGGGAAGTCTCATGGTTTTTCTCGAGTTGCGGCCGGAACCTGGGGTATATTCTCGAGTTACGACGGGGAGGGCCTTTCCAGTCACGTGTTTGTTCAGCGACGTCAGGACTCCTGCCTAGGTGCGAGGGACACCTCGGGATTCTCCTCGAGTCTTGGCATGGCAATTGGGACGCGTCTCCACTTGAGGCGGGAGACCCAGGGTCCCTTTCCACGTGCCACAGGGATCCTGGGACTCCTATCCATTTTCCAGACGAGTCAGGCATCGTCTCCTTTGGAAGCATTGCTCTCCGCGGACCTCTTGAGTTTTCAAAGATGTGAGGCCTCCAGTCGCGATGAGGCGGAGAACTAGGTATTTCTCTGTGGTCTCCACAGGAGATTCAGACATCCCGTCGTCTTGGGAGATGCAAGCTGAGCCTGCATTCAATTCACTGAAGGGATATCCGGCTTTACTTCGAGTCAGAGCATCTCGGTGTCCATTCCACTTGATGCCACAAACTCAGGGTCCTTCTCACATACCTGTAGCTGAGAGAAGCCTCCTCTTGAGGGGCTTGTGGAAAGTTCGTATTCCTCTTGAGTTGAAGCCAGGGACTAATCTCTCATCTCGTGTTGATTTGGCGTCCACGGAGACCTTTCGTGTTGCTCCAGTGACCTCAGGATCCCTCTAGACTTGAGACAGTGATCTTGGGTTTTCTCTGGAGTGCTATCAAGGAAATCAAGGCTCCTTTCACGTTTGATGTGGAATGCGGAATTGCTCTGCACGCAGTGCAGGGGAATCGTGCCTCATCTCGCGGAGAGTGGGAAGTCTCATGGTTTTTTTCGAGTTGCGGCCGGAACCTGGGGTATATTCTCGAGTTACGACGGGGAGGGCCCTTTGAGACACGTGTTTGTTCAGCGACGTCAGGACTCCTGCCTAGGTGCGAGGGACACCTCGGGATTCTCCTCGAGTCTTGGCATGGCAATTGGGACGTGTCTCCACGTGAGGCGGGAGACCCAGGGTCCCTTTCCACGTGCCACAGGGATCCTGGGACTCCTATCCATTTTCAAGAGGAATCAGGCATCGTCTCCTTTGGAAGCATTGATATCCGCGGACCTCTCGAGTTTTCAAAGGATGTGAGGCCTGCGGTCACGATGAGGCGGAGAACTAGGTCTTTCTCTGTGGTCTCCACAGGGGATTCAGACATCCCTTCATCTTTGGAGATGCAAGACGAGCCTGCATTCAATTCAATGCAGGGTTATCCGGTCTAACTTCGAGTCAGAGCATCTCGGTGTCCATTCCACTTGAGGCCACAAACTCAGGGTCCCTCTCACATACCTGCAGGTGAGAGAAGCCTCCTCTTGAGGTGCTTGTGGAAAGTTGGTATTCCTCTTAAGTCGAAGCCAGGGACTAAGCTCTCATCTCGAGTTGATTTGGGGTCCACGGAGCCCTTTCGTGTTGTTCCAGTGACCTCAGGATCCCTCTAGACTTGAGACAGTGATCTTGGGTTTTCTCTGGAGTTCCATCAAGGAAATCAAGGCTCCTTTCACGTTTGATGTGGAAGACGGAATTGCTCTGCAGGCAGAGCAGGGGAATCGGACCTCATCTCGCGGCGAGGGGGAAGTCTCATGGTTTTTCTCGAGTTGCGGCCGGAACCTGGGGTATATTCTCGAGTTACGACGGGAAGGGCCCTTCCAGACACGTGATTGTTCAGCGACGTCAGGACTCCTGCCTAGGTGCGAGGGACACCTCGGGATTCTCCTCGAGTCTTGGCATGGCAATTGGGACGCGTCTCCACGCGAGGCGGGAGACGCAGTGTCCCTTTCCACGTGCCACAGGGATCCTGGGACTCCTATCCATTTTCAAGAGGAGTCAGGCATCGTCTCCTTTGGAAACATTGATCTCCGATACCTCTCGAATTTTCAAAGGATGTGAGGCCTCCGGTCGCGTTGAGGCGGAGGACTAGGTCTTTCTCTGTCGTCTCCACAGCGGATTCAGACATCCCTTCGTCTTGGGAGATGCAAGACGAGCCTGCATTCAATTCACTGCAGGGATATCCGGCCTTACTTGGAGTCAGAGCATCTTAGTGTCCATTCCACTTGAGGCCACAAACTCAGGGTCCCTCTCACATACCTGCAGGTGAGAGAAGCCTCCTCTTGAGGTGCTTGTGGAAAGTTGGTATTCCTCTTGAGTCTAAGCCAGGGACTAAGCTCTCATCTCGAGTTGATTTTGGGTCCACGGAGAAATTTCTTGTTGCTCCATTGACCTCCGGATCCCTCTAGACTTGAGACAGTGAACTTGGGTTCTCTCTGGAGTGCCATCAAGGAAATCAAGGCTCCTTTCACGTTTGATGTGGAACTCGGAATTGCTCTGCACGCAGTGCAGGGGAATCAGCCCTTATCTCGCGGCGAGGGGGAAGTCTCATGGTTTTTCTCGAGTTGAGGCCTGAACCTGGGGTATATTCTCGAGTTTCGACGGGGAGGTCCCTTCCAGACACGTGTTTGTTCAGTGACGTCAGGACTCCTGCCTAGGTGCGAGGGACACCTCGGGATTCTCCTCGAGTCTTGGCATGGCAATTGGGACGCGTCTCCACGTGAGGCGGGAAACCCAGGTTCCCATTCCACTTGCCACAGGGATCCTGGGACGCCTATCCATTTTCAAGAGGAGTCAGGCATCGTCTCCTTTGGAAGCATTGATCTCCGCGGACCTCTCGAGTTTTCAAAGGATGTGAGGCCTGCGGTCGCGATGAGGCGGAGAACTAGGTCTTTATCTGTGGTTTCCACAGGGGATTAAGACATCCCTTCATCTTGGGAAATGCAAGACGAGCCTGCATTCAATTCAATGCAGGGATATCCGGTCTAACTTCGAGTCAGAGCATCTCGGTGTCCATTCCACTTGAGGCCACAAATTCAGGGTCCCTCTCACATACCTGTAGCTGGGAGAAGGCTCCTCTTGAGGTGCTTGTGGAAACTTGGTATTCCTCTTGAGTCGAAGCCAGGGACTAAGCTCTCATCTCGAGTTGATTTGCGGTCCAGGAAGCCCTTTCCTGTTGCTCCAGTGACCTCAGGATCCCTCTAGACTTGATACAGTGATCTTGGGTTTTCTCTGGAGTGCCATTAAGGAAATCAAGGCTCCTTTCACGATTGATGTGGAACACGGAATTGCTCTGCACGCAGTGCAAGGGAATTGCGCCTCACCTCGCGTTGAGGGGGAATCTAATGGTTTTTTTCGAGTTGTGGCCCGAACCTGGGGTATATTCTCGAGTTACGACGGGGAGGGCCCTTCCAGACACGTGTTTGTTCAGCGACCTCAGGACTCCTGCCTAGGTGCGAGGGACACCTCGGGATTCTCCTCGAGTCTTGGCATGGCAATTGGGACGCGTCTCCACATGAGGCGGGAGACCGAGGGTCCCTTTCCACGTGCAACAGGGATCCTGGGACTCCTATCCATTTTCAAGAGGAGTCAGGCATCGTCTCCTTTGGAAGCATTGATCTCCGCAGACCTCTCGAGTTTTCAAAGGATGTGAGGCCTACGGTCGCGATGAGGCGGAGGACTAGTACTTTCTCTGTGGTCTCCACAGGGGATTCAGACATCCCTTCGTCTTGGGAGATGTAAGACGAGCCTGCATTCAATTCACTGCAGGGATATCCGGCCTTACTTCGAATCAGAGTATCTCGGTGTCCATTCCACTTGAGGCCACAAACTCAGGGTCCCTCTCACATACATGTAGCTGAGAGAAGCCTCCTCTTGAGGTGCTTGTGGAAAGTTGGTATTT
The DNA here is from genome assembly GCF_033118175.1 of Dama dama. NCBI lineage: Eukaryota > Metazoa > Chordata > Mammalia > Artiodactyla > Cervidae > Dama > Dama dama. Next base: position 2,660,597 of record NW_026870879.1, on the reverse strand, counting down.
CTCTTGAGTCGAAGCCAGGGACTAAGCTCTCATCACGAGTTGATTTGGGGTCCACGGTGCCCTTTCGTGTTGCTCCAGTGACCTCAGGATCCCTCTAGACTTGAGACAGTGATCTTGGGTTTTCTCTGGAGTGCCATCAAGGAAATCAAGGCTCCGTTCACGTTTGATGTGGAACGCGGAATTGCTCTGCACGCAGTGCAGTGGAATCAGGCCTCATCTCGCGGCGAGGGGGAAGTCTCATGGTTTTTCTCGAGTTGCCCCTGGAACCTGGGGTATATTCTCGAGTTACGACGGGGAGGGCCCTTCCAGACACGTGTTTGTTCAGCGACATCAGGACTCCTGCCTAGGTGCGAGGGACACCTCGGGATTCTCCTCGAGTCTTGGCATGGCAATTGGGACGCGTCTCCACGTGAGGCGGGAGACGCAGGGTCCCTTTGCACGTACCACAGGGATCCTGGGACTCCTATCTATTTTCAAGAGGAGTCAGGCATCGTCTCCTTTGGAAGCATTGATCTCCGCAGACCTCTCGAGTTTTCAAAGGATGTGAGGCCTCCGGTCGCGATGAGGCGGAGAACTAGGTCTTTCTCTGTGGTCTCCACAGGTTATTCAGACATCCCTTCGTCTTGGGAGATGCAAGACGAGCCTGCATTCAATTCACTGCAGGGATATCTGGCCTTACTTCGAGTCAGAGCATCTCGGTGTAAATTTAACTTGAGGCCACAAACTCAGGGGCCCGCTCACATACCTTTAGCTGAGAGTAGCCTCCACTTGAGGTGCTTGTGGAAAGTTGGTGTTCCTCTTTATTCGAAGCCAGGGAATAAGCTCTCATCTCGAGTTGATTTGGGGTCCACGGAGCCCTTTCGTGTTGCTCGAGTGACCTCAGGATCCCTCTAGACTTGAGACAGTGAACTTGGGTTTTCTCTGGAGTGCCATCAAGGAAATCAAGACTCCTTTCACGTTTGATGTGGAAAACGGAATTGCTCTGCACGCAGTGCAGGGGAATCGGGCCTCATCTCGCGGCGAGGGGGAAGTCTCATGGTTTTTCTCGAGTTGCGGCCGGAACCTGGGGTATATTCTCGAGTTACGACGGGGAGGGCCTTTCCAGACACGTGTTTGTTCAGCGACGTCAGGACTCCTGCCTAGGTGCGAGGGACACCTCGGGATTCTCCTCGAGTCTTGGCATGGCAATTGGGACGCGTCTCCACTTGAGGCGGGAGACCCAGGGTCCCTTTCCACGTGCCACAGGGATCCTGGGACTCCTATCCATTTTCCAGACGAGTCAGGCATCGTCTCCTTTGGAAGCATTGCTCTCCGCGGACCTCTTGAGTTTTCAAAGATGTGAGGCCTCCAGTCGCGATGAGGCGGAGAACTAGGTATTTCTCTGTGGTCTCCACAGGAGATTCAGACATCCCGTCGTCTTGGGAGATGCAAGCTGAGCCTGCATTCAATTCACTGAAGGGATATCCGGCTTTACTTCGAGTCAGAGCATCTCGGTGTCCATTCCACTTGATGCCACAAACTCAGGGTCCTTCTCACATACCTGTAGCTGAGAGAAGCCTCCTCTTGAGGGGCTTGTGGAAAGTTCGTATTCCTCTTGAGTTGAAGCCAGGGACTAATCTCTCATCTCGTGTTGATTTGGCGTCCACGGAGACCTTTCGTGTTGCTCCAGTGACCTCAGGATCCCTCTAGACTTGAGACAGTGATCTTGGGTTTTTTCTGGAGTGCTATCAAGGAAATCAAGGCTCCTTTCACGTTTGATGTGGAATGCGGAATTGCTCTGCACGCAGTGCAGGGGAATCGTGCCTCATCTCGCGGAGAGTGGGAAGTCTCATGGTTTTTTTCGAGTTGCGGCCGGAACCTGGGGTATATTCTCGAGTTACGACGGGGAGGGCCCTTTGAGACACGTGTTTGTTCAGCGACGTCAGGACTCCTACCTAGGTGCGAGGGACACCTCGGGATTCTCCTCGAGTCTTGGCATGGCAATTGGGACGTGTCTCCACGTGAGGCGGGAGACCCAGGGTCCCTTTCCACGTGCCACAGGGATCCTGGGACTCCTATCCATTTTCAAGAGGAATCAGGCATCGTCTCCTTTGGAAGCATTGATATCCGCGGACCTCTCGAGTTTTCAAAGGATGTGAGGCCTGCGGTCACGATGAGGCGGAGAACTAGGTCTTTCTCTGTGGTCTCCACAGGGGATTCAGACATCCCTTCATCTTTGGAGATGCAAGACGAGCCTGCATTCAATTCAATGCAGGGTTATCCGGTCTAACTTCGAGTCAGAGCATCTCGGTGTCCATTCCACTTGAGGCCACAAACTCAGGGTCCCTCTCACATACCTGCAGGTGAGAGAAGCCTCCTCTTGAGGTGCTTGTGGAAAGTTGGTATTCCTCTTGAGTCGAAGCCAGGGACTAAGCTCTCATCTCGAGTTGATTTGGGGTCCACGGAGCCCTTTCGTGTTGTTCCAGTGACCTCAGGATCCCTCTAGACTTGAGACAGTGATCTTGGGTTTTCTCTGGAGTTCCATCAAGGAAATCAAGGCTCCTTTCACGTTTGATGTGGAAGACGGAATTGCTCTGCAGGCAGAGCAGGGGAATCGGACCTCATCTCGCGGCGAGGGGGAAGTCTCATGGTTTTTCTCGAGTTGCGGCCGGAACCTGGGGTATATTCTCGAGTTACGACGGGAAGGGCCCTTCCAGACACGTGATTGTTCAGCGACGTCAGGACTCCTGCCTAGGTGCGAGGGACACCTCGGGATTCTCCTCGAGTCTTGGCATGGCAATTGGGACGCGTCTCCACGCGAGGCGGGAGACGCAGTGTCCCTTTCCACGTGCCACAGGGATCCTGGGACTCCTATCCATTTTCAAGAGGAGTCAGGCATCGTCTCCTTTGGAAACATTGATCTCCGATACCTCTCGAATTTTCAAAGGATGTGAGGCCTCCGGTCGCGTTGAGGCGGAGGACTAGGTCTTTCTCTGTCGTCTCCACAGCGGATTCAGACATCCCTTCGTCTTGGGAGATGCAAGACGAGCCTGCATTCAATTCACTGCAGGGATATCCGGCCTTACTTGGAGTCAGAGCATCTTAGTGTCCATTCCACTTGAGGCCACAAACTCAGGGTCCCTCTCACATACCTGCAGGTGAGAGAAGCCTCCTCTTGAGGTGCTTGTGGAAAGTTGGTATTCCTCTTGAGTCTAAGCCAGGGACTAAGCTCTCATCTCGAGTTGATTTTGGGTCCACGGAGAAATTTCTTGTTGCTCCATTGACCTCCGGATCCCTCTAGACTTGAGACAGTGAACTTGGGTTCTCTCTGGAGTGCCATCAAGGAAATCAAGGCTCCTTTCACGTTTGATGTGGAACTCGGAATTGCTCTGCACGCAGTGCAGGGGAATCAGCCCTTATCTCGCGGCGAGGGGGAAGTCTCATGGTTTTTCTCGAGTTGAGGCCTGAACCTGGGGTATATTCTCGAGTTTCGACGGGGAGGTCCCTTCCAGACACGTGTTTGTTCAGTGACGTCAGGACTCCTGCCTAGGTGCGAGGGACACCTCGGGATTCTCCTCGAGTCTTGGCATGGCAATTGGGACGCGTCTCCACGTGAGGCGGGAAACCCAGGTTCCCATTCCACTTGCCACAGGGATCCTGGGACGCCTATCCATTTTCAAGAGGAGTCAGGCATCGTCTCCTTTGGAAGCATTGATCTCCGCGGACCTCTCGAGTTTTCAAAGGATGTGAGGCCTCCGGTCGCGATGAGGCGGAGAACTAGGTCTTTCTCTGTCGTCTCCACAGGGGATTCAGACATCCCTTCGTCTTGGGAGATGGAAGACGAGCTTGCATTCAATTCACTGCAGGGATATCCGGCCTTACTTCGAGTCAGAGCATCTCGGTGTCCATTCCACTTGAGGCCACAAACTCAGGGTACCTCTCACATACATGTAGATGAGAGAAGCCTCCTCTTGAGGTGCTTGTGGAAACTTGGTATTCCTCTTGAGTCGAAGCCAGGGACTAAGCTCTCATCTCGAGTTGATTTGGGGTCCACGGAGCCCTTTCGTGTTGCTCCAGTGACCTCAGGATCCCTCTAGACTTGAGACAGTGACTTTGGGTTTTCTCTGCAGTGGCATCAAGGAAATCAAGGCTCCTTTCACGTTTGATGTGGAACACGGAATTGCTCTGCACGGAGTGCAGGGGAATCAGGTCTCATCTCGCGGCGAGGGGGAAGTCTCATGGTTTTTCTCGAGTTGCGGCCGGAACCTGGGGTATATTCTCGAGTTACGACGGGGAGGGCCCTTCCAGACACGTGTTTGTTCAGCGACGTCAGGACTCCTGCCAAGATGCGAGGGACACCTCGGGATTCTCCTCGAGTCTTGGCATGGCAATTGGGACGCGTCTCCACGTGAGGCCGGAGACCCAGGGTCCCTTTCCACGTGCCACAGGGATCCTGGGAGTCCTATCCATTTTCAAGAAGAGTCAGGCATCGTCTCTTTGGAAACATTGACCTCCGCAGACCTCTCGAGTTTTCAAAGGATGTGAACCTCCGCTCGCGATGAGGCGGAGGACTAGGTCTTTCTCTCTCGTCTCCACAGGGGATTCAGACACCCCTTCGTCTTGGGAGATGCAAGATGAGCCTGCATTCAATTCACTGTTGGGATATCCGGCCTTACTTCGAGTCAGAGCATCTCGGTGTCCATTCCACCTGAGGCCACAAACTCAGGGTCCCTCTCACATACCTGTAGCTGAGAGAAGCCTCCTCTTGAGTTGCTTGTGGAAAGTTGGTATTCCTCTTGAGTCGAAGCCAGGGACTAAGCTCTCATCTCGAGTTGATTTGGGGTCCACGGAGCACTTTCGTGTTGATCCAGTGACCTCAGGATCCCTCTAGACTTGAGACAGTGATCTTGGGTTTTCTCTGGAGTGCCATCAAGGAAATCAAGGCTCCTTTCACGTTTGATGTGGAACACGGAAGTGCTCTGCACGCAGTGCAGGGGAATCGGGCCTCATGTCGCGGCGAGGGGGAATTCTCATGGTTTTTCTCGAGTTGCGGCCGGAACCTGGGGTATATTCTCGAGTTACGACGGGGAGGGCCCTTCCAGACACGTGTTTGTTCAGCGACGTCAGGACTCCTGCCTAGATGCGAGGGACACCTCGGGATTCTCCTCGAGTCGTGGCATGGCAATTGGGACGCGTCTCCACGTGAGGCCGGAGACCCAGTTTCCCTTTGCACGTGCCACAGGGATCCTGGGAGTCCTATCCATTTTCAAGAAGAGTCAGGCATCGTCTCCTTTGGAAGCATTGACCTCCACACACCTCTCGAGTTTTCAAAGGATGTGAGGCCTCCGCTCGCGATGAGGCGGAGGACTAGGTCTTTCTCTCTCGTCTCCACAGGGGATTCAGACATCCCTTCGTCTTGGGAGATGCAAGATGAGCCTGCATTCAATTCACTGTTGGGATATCCGGGTTTACTTCGAGTCAGAGCATCTCGGTGTCCATTCCACTTGAGGCCACAAACTCAGGGTCCCTCTCACATACCTGTAGCTGAGAGAAGCCTCCTCTTGAGGTGTTTGTGAAAAGCTGGTATTCCTCTTGTGTCGAAGCCAGGGATTAAGCTCTCATCTCGAGTTGATTTGGGGTCCATGGAGCCCTTTCGTGTTTCTCCAGTGACCTCAGGATCCCTCTAAACTTGAGACAGTGATCTTGGGTTTTCCCTGGAGTGCCATCAAGGAAATCAAGGCTCCTTTCACGTTTGATTTGGAACACGGAATTGCTCTGCATGCAGTACAGGGGAATCGGGGCTCATCTTGCGGCGAGGGGGAAGTCTCATAGTTTTTCTCGAGTTGCGGCCGGAACCTGGGGTATATTCTCGAGTTACGACGGGGAGAGCCCTTCCAGACACGTGTTTGTTCAGCGACGTCAGGACTCCTGCCTAAGTGCGAGGGACACCTTGGGATTCTCCTCGAGTCTTGGCATGGCAATTGGGACGCGTCTCCACGTGAGGCGGGAGACCCAGGGTCCCTTTCCACGTGCCACAGGGATCCTGGGACTCCTATCCATTTTCAAGAGGAGTGAGGCATCGTCTCCTTTGGAAGCATTGATCTCCGCAGACCTCTCGAGTTTTCAAAGGATGTGAGGCCACCGATCGCGTTGAGGCGGAGGACTAGGTGTTTCTCTGTCGTCTCCACAGGGGATTCAGGCATCCCTTCGTCTTGGGAGATGCAAGACGAGCCTGCATTCAATTCAATGCAGGGATATCCGGCCTTACTTCGAGTCAGAGCATCTCGGTGTCCATTCCACTTGAGGCCACAAACTCAGGGTCCCTCTCACATACCTGTAGCTGAGAGAAGCCTCCTCTTAAGGTGCTTGTGGAAAGTTGGTATTCCTCTTGAGTCGAAGCCAGGGACTAAGCTCTCATCTCGAGTTGATTTGGGGTCCACGGAGCCCTTTCGTGTTGCTCCAGTGACCTCAGGATCCCTCTAGACTTGAGACAGTGATCTTGGGTTTTTTCAGGAGTGCCATCAAGGAAATCAAGGCTCCTTTCACGTTTGATGTGGAACACGGAATTGCTCTGCACGCAGTGCAGGTGAATCGGGCCTCATCTCGCGGCGAGGGGGAAGTCTCATGATTTTTCTCGAGTTGCTGCCGGAACCTGGGGTATATTCTCGAGTTATGACGGGGAGGGCCCTTCCAGACACGTGTTTGTTCAGCGACGTAGGACTCCTGCCTAGGTGCGAGGGACACCTCGGGATTCTCCTCGAGTCTTGGCATGGCAATTGGGAGGCGTCTCCACGTGAGGCGGGAGACCCAGGGTCCCTTTCAACGTGCCACAGGGATCGTGGGACTCCTATCCATTTTCAAGAGGAGTCAGGCATCGTCTCCTTTGGAAGCATTGATCTCCACAGACCTCTCGAGTTTTCAAATGATGTGGGGCCTCCGGACGCGTTGAGGCGGAGGACTAGGTCTTTCTCTGTGGCCTCCACAGGGGATTTACACATCCCTTCGTCTTGGGAGATGCAAGACGAGCCTGCATTCAATTCACTGCAGGGATATCCGGCCTTACTTCGAGTCAGAGCATCTCAGTGTCCATTCCACTTGAGGCCACAAACTCAGGGTCCCTCTCACATACCTGTAGCTGTGAGAAGCCTCCTCTTGAGGTGCTTTTGGAAAGTTGGTATTCCTCTTGAGTCGAAGACAGGGACTAAGCTCTCATCTCGAGTTGATTTAGGGTCCAGGGAGCCCTTTCGTGTTGCTCCAGTGACCTCAGGATCCCTCTAGACTTGAGACAGTGATCTTGGGTTGTCTCTGGAGTGCCATCAAGGAAATCAAGGCTCCTTTCACGTTTGATGTGGAACACGGAATAGCTCTGCAGGCAGTGCAGGGGAATCGGGCCTCATCTCGCGGCGAGGGGGAAGTCTCAAGGTTTTTCTCGAGTTGCGGCCGGAACCTGGGGTATATTCCCAAATTACGACGCGGAAGGCCCTTCCAGACACGTGTTTGTTCAGCGACGTCAGGACTCCTGCCTAGGTGCGAGGGACACCTCGGGATTCTCCTCGAGTCTTGGCATGGCAATTGGGAGGCGTCTCCACGTGAGGCGGGAGACCCAGGGTCCCTTTCCACGTGCCACAGGGATCCTGGGACTCCTATCCATTTTCAAGAGGAGTCAGGCATCGTCTCCTTTGGAAGCATTGATCTCCGCGGACCTCTCCAGTTTTCAAAGGATGTTAGGCCTCCGGTCGCGATGAGGCGGAGAACTAGGTCTTTCTCTGTGGTCTCCACAGGGGATTCAGACATCCCGTCGTCTTGGGAGATGCAAGAGGAGACTGCATTCAATTCACTGCAGGGATATCCGGCCTTACTTCGAGTCAGAGCATCTCGGTGTCCATTCCACTTGAGGCCACAAACTCAGGGTCCCTCTCACCTACCTGTAGCTGAGAGAAGCCTCCTCTTGAGGTGCTTGTGGAAAGTAGGCATTCCTCTTGAGTCGAAGCCAGGGACTAAGCTCTCATCTCGAGTTGATTTGGGGTCCACGGAGCCCTTTCGTGTTGCTCCATTGACCTCAGGATCCCTCTATACTTGAGACAGTGATCTTGGGTTTTCTCTGGAGTGCCAACAAGGAAATCAAGGCTCCTTTCACGTTTGATGTGGAACACGGAATTGCTCTGCACGCAGTGCAGGGGAATCGGGCCTCATGTCGAGGCGAGGGGGAAGTCTCATGGTTTTTCTCGAGTGGCGAACAGAACCTGGGGTATATTCTCGAGTTACGACTGGGAGGGCCCTTCCAGACACGTGTTTGTTCAGCGACGTCAGGACTCCTGCCTAGGAGCGAGGGACACCTCGGGATTCTCCTCGATCTTGGCATGGCAATTGGGAGGCGTCTGCACGTGAGGCGGGAGACCCAGGGTCCCTTTCCACGTGCCACAGGGATCCTGGGACTCCTATCCATTTTCAAGAGGAGTCAGGCATCGTCTCCTTTGCAAGCATTGATCTCCGCGGACCTCTCGAGTTTTCAAAGGATGTGAGGCCTCAGCTCGCGATGAGGCGGAGAATTAGGTCTTTCTCTGTGGTCTCCACAGGGGATTCAGACATCCCTTCGTCTTGGGAGATCCAAGACGAGCCTGCATTCAATTCACTGCAGAGATATCCGGCCTTACTTCGAGTCAGAGCATCTCGGTGTCCATTCCACTTGAGGCCACAAACTCAGGGTCCCTCTCACATACCTGTAGCTGAGAGAAGCCTCCTCTTGAGGTGCTTGTGGAAAGTTGGTATTCCTCTTGAGTCGAAGCCAGGGACTAAGCTCTCATCTCGAGTTGATTTGGGGTCCACGGAGCCCTTTCCCGTTGCTCCAGGGAACTCAGGATCCCTCTAGACTTGAGACAGTGATCTTGGGTTTTCTCTGGAGTGCCATCAAGGAAATCAAGGCTCCTTTCACGTTTGATGTGGAACACGGAATTGCTCTGCACGCAGTGCAGGGGAATCGGGCCTCATGTCACGGCGAGGGGGAAGTCTCATGGTTTTTCTCGAGTGGCGGCCGGAACCTGGGATATATTCTCGAATTACGACGGGGAGGGCCCTTCCAGACACGTGTTTGTTCAGCGACGTCAGGACTCCTGCCTAGGTGCGAGGGACACCTCGGGATTCTCCTCGAGTCTTGGCATGGCAATTGGGACGCGTCTCCAGGTGAGGCGGGAGACCCAGGGTCCCTTTCCACCTGCCACAGGGATCCTGGGACTCCTATTCATTTTCATGAGGAGTCAGGCATCGTCTCCTTTGGAAGCATTGATCTCCACAGACCTCTTGAGTTTTCAAAGGATGTGAGGCCTCCGGTCGGGTTGAGGCGGAAGACTAGGTCTTTCTCTGTGGTCTCCACAGGGGATTCAGACAACGCTTCGTCTTGGGAGATGCAAGACGAGCCTGCATTCATTTCACTGCAGGTATATCCGGCCTTACTTCGAGTCAGAGCATCTCGGTGTCCATTCCACTTGAGGCCACAAACTCAGGGTCCCTCTCCCATACCTGTAGCTGAGAGAAGCCTCCTCTTGAGGTGCTTGTGGAAAGTTGGTATTCCTCTTGAGTCGAAGCCAGGGACTAAGCTCTCATCTCGAGTTGATTTGGGTTCCACGGAGCCCTTTCGTGTTGCTCCAGTGACCTCAGGATCCCTCTAGACTTGAGACAGTGATCTTGGGTTTTCTCTGGAGTGCCATCAAGGAAATCAAGGCTCCTTTCACGTTTGATGTGGAACACAGAATTGCTCTGCACACAGTGCAGGGGAATCGGTCCTCATCTCGCGGCGAGGGGGAAGGCTCATGGTTTTTCTCGAGTTGCGGGCGGAACCTGGGGTATATTCTCGAGTTACGACGGGGAGGGCCCTTCCAGACACGTGTTTGTTCAGCGACGTCAGGACTCCTGCCTAGGTGCGAGGGACACCTCGGGATTCTCCTCGAGTCTTGGCATGGCAATTGGGACGCGTCTCCCCGTGAGGCGGGAGACCCAGGGTCCCTTTCTACGTGCCACAGGGATCCTGGGACTCCTATCCATTTTCAAGAGGAGTCAGGCATCGTCTCCTTTGGAAGCATTGATCTCCGCGGACCTGTTGAGTTTTCAAAGGATGTGAGGCCTCCGGTCTCGATTAGGCGGAGAACTAGGTCTTTCTCTGTGGTCTCCACAGTGGATTCAGACATCCCTTCGTCTTGGGAGATGCAAGAGGAGCCTGCATTCAATTCACTGCAGGGATATCCGGCCTTATTTCGAGTCAGAGCATCTCTGTGTCCATTCCACTTGAGGCCACAAACTCAGGGTCCCTCTCACCTACCTGTAGCTGAGAGAAGCCTCCTCTTGAGGTGCTTGTGGAAAGTTGGTATTCCTCTTGAGTCGAAGCCAGGGACTAAGCTCTCATCTCGAGTTGATTTGGGTTCCACGGAGCCCTTTCGTGTTGCTCCAGTGACCTCAGGATCCCTCTAGACTTGAGACAGTGATCTTGGGTTTTCTCTGGAGTGCCATCAAGGAAATCAAGGCTCCTTTCACGTTTGATGTGGAACACGGAATTGCTCTGCACTCAGTGCAGGGGAATCGGGCCTCATCTCGTGGCGAGGGGGAAGTCTCATATTTTTTCTCGAGATGCGGCCGAAACCTGATTTATATTCTCGAATTATGACGGGGAGGGCCCTTCCAGACACGTGTTTGTTCAGCGACGTCAGGACTCCTGCCTAGGTGCGAGGGACACCTCGGGATTCTCCTCGAGTCTTGGCATGGCAATTGGGACGCGTCTCCACATGAGGCGTGAGACCCAGGGTCCCTTTCCACGTGCCACAGGGATCCTGGGACTCCTATCCATTTTCAAGAGGAGTCAGGCATCGTCTCCTTTGGAAGCATTGTTCTGCGCGTACCTCTCGAGTTTTCAAAGGATGTGAGGCCTCCGGTCGCGATGGGGCAGAGAACTACGTCTTTCTCTGTGGTCTCCACAGGGGATTCAGACATCCCTTCATCTTGGGAGATGCAAGACGGGCCTGCATTCAATTCACTGCAGGGATATCCGGCCTTACTTCGAGTCAGAGCATCTCGGTGTCCATTCCACTTGAGGCCACAAACTCAGGGTCCCTCTCACATATCTGTAGCTGAGAGAAGCCTCCTCTTGAGGTGCTCATGGAAAGTTGGTGTTCCACTTGAGTCGAAGCCAGGGACTAAGCTCTCATCTCGAGTTGAATTGGGGTCCACGGAGCCCTTTCGTGTTGCTCCAGTGACCTCAGGATCCCTCTAGACTTGTGACAGTGATCTTGGGTTTTCTCTGGAGTGCCATCAAGGAAATCAAGGCTCCTTTCACGTTTGATGTGGAACACGGATTGCTCTGCAAGCAGTGCAGGGGAATAGAGCCTCATCTCGCGGCGAGGGGGAAGTCTCATGGTTTTTCTCGAGTTGCGGCCGGAACCTGGGGTATATTCTCGAGTTACGACGGGGAGGGCCCTTCCAGACACGTGTTTGTTCAGCGACGTCAGGACTCCTGCCTAGGTGCGAGGGACCTCGGGATTCTCCTCGAGTCTTGGCATGGCAATTGGGACGCGTCTCCACGTGAGGCGGGAGACCCAGGGTCCCTTTCCACGTGCCACAGGGATCCTGGGACTCCTATCCATTTTCAAGAGGAGTCAGGCATCGTCTCCTTTGGAAGCATTGATCTCCGTGGACCTCTCGAGTTTTCAAAGGATGTGAGGCCTCAGCTCGCGATGAGGCGGAGGACTAGGTCTTTCTCTGTGGTCTCCACAGCAGATTCAGACATCCCTTCGTCTTGGGAGATTCAGGACGAGCCTGCATTCAATTCACTGCAGGGATATCCGGCCTTACTTCGAGTCAGAGCATCTCGGTGTCCATTCCACTTGAAGCCACAAAATCAGGGTCCCTCTCACATACCTGTAGCTGAGAGAAGCCTCCTCTTGAGGTGCTTGTGGAAAGTTGGTATTCCTCTTGAGTCGAAGCCAGGGACTAAGCTCTCATCTCGAGTTGATTTGGGGTCCACGGAGAACTTTCGTGTTGCTACAGTGACCTCAGGATCCCTCTAGACTTGAGACAGTGATCTTGGGTTTTCTCTGCAGTGCCATCAAGGAAATCAAGGCTCCTTTCACGTTTGATGTGGAACACGGAATTGCTCTGCACGCAGTGCAGGGGAAACAGGCCTCATCTCGCGGCGAGGGGGAAGTCTCATGCTTTTTCTCGAGTTGCGGCCGGAACCTGGGGTATATTCTCGAGTTACGAAGGGGAGGGCCCTTCCAGACACGTGTTTGTTCAGCGACGTCAGGACCCCTGCCTAGGTGCGAGGGACACCTCGGGATTCTCCTCGAGTCTTTGCATTGCAATTGGGACGCGTCTCCACGTGAGGCGGGAGACCCAGGGTCCCTTCGACGTGCCACAGATATCCTGGGACTCCTATCCATTTTCAAGAGGAGTCAGGCATCATCTCCTTCGGAAGTATTGATCTCAGCGGACCTCTCGTGTTTTCAAAGGATATGAGGCCTCCGGTCGCGAGGAGGCGGAGGACTAGGTCTTTCTCTGTGGTCTCCACAGGGGATTCAGGCAACCCTTCGTCTTGGGAGATGCAAGACGAGCCTGAATTCAATTCACTGCAGGGATATCCGGCCTTACCTCGAGTCAGAGCATCTCGGTGTCCATTCCACTTGAGGCCACAAACTCAGGGTCCCTCTCACATACCTGTAGCTGAGAGAAGCCTCCTCTTGAGGTGCTTGCGGAAAGTTGGCATTTCTCTTGAGTCGACGCCAGGGACTAAGCTCTCATCTCGAGTTGATTTGGGGTCCACAGAGCCCTTTCGTGTTGCTCCAGTGACCTCAGGATCCCTCTAGACTTGAGACAGTGATCTTGGGTTTTCTCTGGAGTGCCATCAAGGAAATCAAGGCTCCTTTCACGTTTGATGTGGAACACGGAATTGCTCTGCACGCAGTGCAGGGGAATCGGGCCTCATGTCACGGCGAGGGGGAAGTCTCATGGTTTTTCTCGAGTTGCTGCCGGAACCTGGAGTATATTCTCGAGTTACGACGGGGAGGGACCTTCCAGACACGTGTTTGTTCAGCAACGTCAGGACTCCTGCCTAGGAGCGAGGGACACCTCGGGATTCTCCTCGAGTCTTGGCATGGCAATTGGGAGGCGTCTCCACGTGAGGCGGGAGACCCAGGGTCCCTTTCCACGTGCCACAGGGATCCTGGGACTCCTATCCATTTTCAAGAGGAGTCAGGCATCGTCTCCTTTGGAAGCATTGATCTCCGTGGACCTCTCGAGTTTTCAAAGGATGTGAGGCCTCAGCTCGCGATGAGGCGGAGAATTAGGTCTTTCTCTGTGGTCTCCACAGGGGATTCAGACATCCCTTCGTCTTGGGAGAGCCAAGACGAGCCTGCATTCAATTCACTGCAGTGATATCCGGCCTTACTTCGAGTCAGAGCATCTCGGTGTCCATTCCACTTGAGGCCACAAACTCAGGGGTCCTCTCACATACCTGTAGCTGAGAGAAGCCTCCTCTTGAGGTGCTTGTGGAAAGTTGGTATTCCTCTTGAGTCGAAGCCAGGGACTAAGCTCTCATCTTGAGTTGATTTGGGGTCCACGGAGATCTTTCGTGTTGCTCCAGTGACCTCAGGATCCCTCTAGACTTGACACAGTGATCTTGGGTTTTCTCTGGAGTGCCATCAAGGAAATCAAGGCTCCTTTCACGTTTGATGTGGAACACGGAATTGCTCTGCACGCAGTGCAGGGGAATCGGGCCTCATGTCGCGGCGAGGGGGAAGTCTCATGGTTTTTCTCGAGTTGCGGCCTGAACCTGGGATATATTCTCGAGTTACGACGGGGAGGGCCCTTCCAGACACGTGTTTGTTCAGCGACGTCAGGACTCCTGCCTAGGTGCGAGGGACACCTCGGGATTCTCCTCGAGTCTTGGCATGGCAATTGGGACGCGTCTTCACGTGAGGCGGGAGACCCAGGGTCCCTTTCCACCTGCCACAGGGATCCTAGGACTCCTATCCATTTTCATGAGGAGTCAGGCATCGTCTCCTTTGGAAGCATTGATCTCCGCAGACCTCTCGAGTTTTCAAAGGATGTGAGGCCTCCGGTCGGGTTGAGGCGGAGGACTAGGTCTTTCTCTGTGGTCTCCACAGGGGATTCAGACAATCCTTCGTCTTGGGAGATGCAAGACGAGCCTGCATTAATTTCACTGCAGGGATATCCGGCCTTACTTCGAGTCAGAGCATCTCGGTGTCCATTCCACTTGAGGCCACAAACTCAGGGTCCCTCTCCCATACCTGTAGCTGAGAGAAGCCTCCTCTTGAGGTGCTTGTGGAAAGTTGGTATTCCTCTTGAGTCGAAGCCAGGGACTAAGCTCTCATCTCGAGTTGATTTGGGGTCCACGGAGCCCTTTCGTGTTGCTCCAGTGACCTCAGGATCCCTCTAGACTTGAGACAGTGATCTTGGGTTTTCTCTGGAGTGCCATCAAGGAAATCAAGGCTCCTTTCATGTTTGATGTGGAACACGGAATTGCTCTGCACGCAGTGCTGGGGAATCGGGCCTCATCTCGCTGCGAGGGGGAAGTCTCATGGTTTTTCTCGAGTTGCGGCCGGAACCTGGGGTATATTCTCGAGTTACGACGGGGAGGGCCCTTCCAGACACGTGTTTGTTCAGCGACGTCCGGACTCCTGCCTAGGTGCGAGGGACACTTCGGGATTCTCCTCGAGTCTTGGCATGGCAATTGGGACGCGTCTCCACGTGAGGCGGGAGACCCAGGGTCCCTTTCCACGTGCCACAGGGATCCTGGGAATACTATCCATTTTCAAGAGGAGTCAGGCATCGTCTCTTTTGGAAGCATTGATCTCCGCGGACCTCTCGAATTTTCAAAGGATGTGAGGCCTCCGGTCGCGTTGAAGCGGAGGACTAGGTCTTTCTCTGTGGTCTTCACAGGGGATTCAGACATCCCTTCGTCTTGGGAGATGCAAGACGAGGCTGCAATCAATTCACTACAGGGATATCCGGCATTACTTCAAGTCAGAGCATCTCGGTGTCCATTTCACTTGAGGCCACAAAGTCAGGGTCCCTCTCACATACCTGTAGCTGAGAGAAGCCTCCTCTTGAGGTGCTTGTGGAAAGTTGGTATTCCTCTTGAGTCGATGCCAGGAACTAAGCTCTCATCTCCAGTTGATTTGGGGTCCACGGAGCCCTTT
The DNA here is from genome assembly GCF_033118175.1 of Dama dama. NCBI lineage: Eukaryota > Metazoa > Chordata > Mammalia > Artiodactyla > Cervidae > Dama > Dama dama. Next base: position 2,645,418 of record NW_026870879.1, on the reverse strand, counting down.
CATGTTGCTCCAGTGACCTCAGGATCCCTCTATTCTTGAGACAGTGATCTTGGGTTTTCTCTGGAGTGCCATCAAGGAAATCAAGGCTCCTTTCACGTTTGATGTGGAACACGGAATTGCTCTGCACACAGTGCAGGGGAATCGGGCCTCATCTCGCGGCGAGGGGAAGTCTCATGGTTTTTCTCGAGTTGCGTCCGGAACCTGGAGTATATTCTCGAGTTACGACGGGGAGGGCCCCTCCAGACACGTGTTTGTTCAGCGACGTCAGGACTCCTGCCTAGGTGCGAGGGACACCTCGGGATTCTCCTCGAATCTTGGCATGGCAATTGGGACGCGTCTCAACGTGAGGCGGAAGACCCAGGGTCCCTTTCCACGTGCCACAGGGATTCTGGGACTCCTATCCATTTTCAAGAGGAGTCAGGCATTGTCTCCTTTGGAAGCATTGATCTCCGTGGACCTCTCGAGTTTTCAAAGGATGTGAGGCCTCGGTCGCGATGAGGCGGAGAACTAGGTCTTTCTCTGTGGTCTCCACAGGGGATTCAGGCATCCCTTCCTCTTGGGAGATGCAAGACGAGCCTGCATTCAATTCACTGCAGCGATATCCGGCCTGACTTCCAGTCAGAGCATCTCGGTGTCCATTCCACTTGAGGCCACAAACTCAGGGTCTCTCTCACATACCTGTAGCTGAGAGAAGCCTCCTCTTGAGGTGCTTGTGGAAAGTTGGTATTCCTCTTGAGTCGAAGCCAGGGACTAAGCTCTCATCTCGATTCGATTTGGGGTCCACAGAGCCCTTTCGTGTTGCTCCAGTGACCTCAGGATCCCTCTAGACTTGAGACAGTAATCTTGGATTTTCTCTGGAGTGCCATCAAGGAAATCAAGGATCCTTTCACGTTTGATGTGGAACACGGAATTGCTCTGCACGCAGTGCAGAGGAATCGTGCCTCATCTAGCGGCGAGGGGGAAGTCTCATCTTTTTTCTCGAGAAGCGGCTGGAACCTGGGGAATATTCTCGAGTTACGACGGGGAGGGCCCTTCCAGACACGTGTTTGTTCAGCGACGTCAGGACTCCTGCCTAGGTGCGAGGGACACCTCGCGATTCTCCTCGAGTCTTGGCATGGCAATTGGGACGCGTCTCCACGTGAGGCGGGAGACCCAGGGTCCCTTTCCACGTGCCACAAGGATCCTGGGACTCCTATCCATTTTCAAGAGGAGTCAGGCATTCTCCTTTGGAAGCATTGATCTCCGCGGACCTCTCGAGTTTTCAAAGGATGTGAGGCGTCCTGGTCGCGATGAGGCGGAGAACGAGGTCTTTCTCTGTGGTCTCCAGGGGGATTCAGACATCCCGTCGTCTTGGGAGATGCAAGACGAGCCTGTATTCAATTCACTGCAGGGATATCTGGCCTTACTTCGAGTCAGAGCATCTCCGTGTCCATTCAACTTGAGGCCACAAACTCAGGGTCCCTCTCACATACCTGTAGCTGAGAGAAGCCTCCTCTTGAGGTGCTTGTGGAAAGTTGGTATTCCTCTTGAGTCGAAGCCAGGGACTACGCTCTCATCTCGAGTTGATTTAGGGTCCATGGAGCCCTTTCCTGTGGCTCCAGTGACCTCAGGATCCCTCTGGAATTGACACAGTGATCTTGGGTTTCTCTGGAGTGCCATCAAGGAAATCAAGGCTCCTTTCACGTTTGATGTGGAACACGGAATTGCTCTGCACGCTGTGCAGGGGAATCGGGCCTCATCTCGCGGCGAGTGGGAAGTCTCATGGTTTTTCTCGAGTTGCGGCCGGAACCTGGTGTACATTCTAAAGTTACTACGGGGAGGGCCCTTCCAGACACGTGTTTGTTCAGCGAAGTCAGGACTCCTGCCTAGGTGCGAGGGACACCTCGGGATACTCGTCGAGTCTTGGCATGGCAATTGGGACGGGTCTCCACGTGAGGCGGAAGACCCAGTGTCTCTTTCCACGTGCCAAAGGGATCCTGAGACTTCTATCCATTTTCAAGAAGAGACAGGCATCGTCTCCTTTGGAAGCATTGATCTCGACGGACCTCTCGAGTTTTCAAAGGATGTGAGGCCTTCGGTCGCGATGAGGCGGAGAACGAGGTCTTTCCCTGTGGTCTCCACAGGGGATTCAGACATCACTTCGTCTTGGGAGATGCAAGACGAGCCTGCATTCAATTCACTGCAGGGATATCCGGCCTTACTTCACGTCAGAGCATCTCGGTGTCCATTCCACTTGAGGCCACAAACTCAGGGTCCCTCTCACATACCTGCAGCTGAGAGATGCCTCCTCTTGAGGTGCTTGTGTAAAGTTGGTATTCCTCTTGAGTTGAAGCCAGGGACTAAGCTCTCATCTCGAGTTGATTTGGGGTCCTTGGAGCCCTTTCCTGTTGCTATAGTGTCCTCAGGATCCCTCTAGACTTGAGACAGTGATCTTGGGTTTTCTCAGGAGTGCCATCAATAAAAGCAGGGCTCCTTTCACGTTTGATGTCAATCACGGAATTGTGCTGCACGCAGTGCAGGGGAATCGGGCCTCATCTCGCGGCGAGGGGTAAGTCTCATGGTTTTTCTCGAGTTGCGGCCGGAACCTGGGGTATATTCTCGAGTTATGACGGGGAGGGCCCTTCCAGACACGTGTTTGTTCAGCGACGTCAGGACTCCTGCCTAGGTGCGAGGGAGACCTCGGGATTCTCCTCGAGTCTTGGCATGGCAATTGGGACGCATCTCCACATGAGGCGGAAGACCCAGTGTCCCTTTCCACGTGCCACAGGGATCCTGGGACTCCTATCCATTTTCAAGAGGAGTCAGGCATCGTCTCCTTTGGAAGCATTGATCTCCGCGGACCTCTCGAGTTTTCAAAGTATGTGAGGCCTCCGGTCGCGATGAGGCGGAGAACTAGGTCTTTCTCTGTGGTCTCCACAGGGGATTCAGACATCCCTTCGTCTTGGGAGATGCAAGGCGAGCCTGCATTCAATTCACTGCAGGGATATCCGGCCTTACTTCGAGTCAGAGCATCTCGGAGTCTATTCCACTTGAGCCCACAAACTCAGGGTCCCTCTCACATACCTGTAGCTGAGAGAAGCCTCCTCTTGAGGTGCTTGTGGAAATTTGGTATTCCTCTTGAGTCGAAGCCAGGAACTAAGCTCTAATCTCGAGTTGATTTGGGGTCCACGGAGCCCTTTCGTGTTGCTACAGTGACGTCAGGATCCCTCTAGACTTGAGACAGTGATCTTGGGTTTTCTCTGGAGTGCCATTAAGGAAATCAAGTCTCCTTTCACGTTTGTTGTGGAACATGGAATTGCTCTGCACGCAGTGCAGGGGAATCGGGCCTCATCTCGCTGCGAGGGGGAAGTCTCATGGTTTTTCTCGAGTTGCGGCTGGAACCTGGGGTATATTCTCGAGTTAAGACGGGGAGGGCCCTTCCAGATACGTGTTTGTTCAGCGACGTCAGGACTCCTGCCTAGGTGCGAGGGACACCTCGGAATTCTCCTCGAGTCTTGGCATGGCAATTGGGACGCGTCTCTATGTGAGGCGGGAGACCCAGGATCCCTTTCCACGTGCCACAGGGATCCTGGGACTCCTATCCATTTCAAGAGGTGTCAGGCATCGTCTCCTTTGGAAGCATTGATCTCCGTGGACCTCTCGAGTTTTCAAAGGATGTGAGTACTCCGGTCGCAATGTGGCGAGAACTAGGTCTTTCTCTGTGGCCTCCACAGGGGATTCAGACATCCCTTCGTCTTGGGAGATGGAAGACGAGCCTGCATCCAATTCACTGCAGGGATATCTGTCCTTACTTCGAGTCAGAGCATCTCGGTGTCCATTCCACTTGAGGCCAGAGACTCATGGTCCCTCTCACATACCTGTAGCTGAGAGAAGCCTCCTCTTGACGTGCTTGTGGAAAGTTGGTATTCTTCCTGGGTCGAAGCCAGGGACTAAGCTCTCATCTCGAGTTGATTTAGGGTCCACGGAGCATTTTCGTATTGCTCCAGTTACCTCAGGATCGCTCTAGACTTGAGACAGTGATCTTGGGTTTTCTCTGGAGTGCCATCAAGGAAATCAAGGCTCCGTTCACATTTGATGTGGAAAACGGTATTGCTCTGCACGCAGAGCACGGAATCGGGCCTCATCTCGGGGCGAGGGGGAAGTCTCATGGTTTTTTTGAGTTGCGGACGGACCCTGGGGTATATTCTCGAGTTAGAAGGGAAGGGCCCTTCCAGACACGTGTTTGTTCAGTGACGTCAGGACTCCTGCCTAGGTGCTAGGGGCACATCGGTATTCTCTTCGAGTCTTGGCATGGCAATTGGGACGCGTCTCCACGTGAGGCGGGAGACCAAGGGTCCCTTTCCAAGTTCCACAGGAGTCCTGGAACTCCTATCCATTTTCAAGAGGAGTCAGGCATCGTCTCCTTTGGAAGCATTGATCTCCGCGGACCTCTAGAGTTTTCAAAGGATGTGAGGCCTCCGGCCGCGATGAGGCGGAGAACTAGGTCTTTCTCTGTAGTCTGCACAGGGGATTCAGACATCCCTTCGTCTTGGGAGATGCAAGACGAGCCTGCATTCAATTCACTGCAGGGGTATCCGGCCTTACTTCGAGTCAGAGTATCTCGGTGTCCATTCCACTTGAGGCCACAAACTCAGGGTCCCTCTCCCATACCTGTAGCTGAGAGAAGCCTCGTCTTGAGGTGCTTGTGGAAAGTTGGTATTCCTCTTGAGTCGATGCCAGGGACTAAGCTCTCATCTCGAGTTGATTTGGGGTCCACTGAGCCCATTCGTGTTGCTCCAGTGACCTCAGGATCCCTCTAGACTTGAGACAGTGATCTTGGGTTTTCTCTGGAGTGCCATCAAGGAAATCAAGGCTCCTTTCACCTTTGATGTGGAACACGGAATTGCTCTGCACGCAGTGCAGGGGAATCAGGCCTCATATCGCCGCGAGGAGGAAGTCTCATGGTTTTTCTCGTGGTGCGGCCGGAAGCTGGGGTATATTCTCGAGTTACGACGGGGAGGGCCCTTCCAGACACGTGTTTGTTCAGCGACGTCAGGACTCCTGCGTAGGTGCGAGGGACACCTCGGGATTCTCCTCGAGTCTTGGCATGGCAATTGGGACGCGTCTCCACGTGAGGCGGGAGACCCAGGGTCCCTTTCGACGTGCCACAGGGATCCTGGGACTCCTATCCATTTTCATGAGGAGTCAGGCATCGTCTCCTTTGGAAGCATTGATCTCCGTGGACCTCTCGAGTTTTCAAAGATGTGAGGCCTCCGGTCGCGATGAGGCGGAGGACTAGGTCTTTCTCTGTGGTCTCCACAGGGCATTCAGACATCTCTTCGTCTTGGGAGATGCAAGACGAGCCTGCATTCAATTCACTGCAGGGATATCCGGCCTTACTTCGAGTCAGACCATCTCGGTGTCCATTCCACTTGAGGCCACAAACTCAGGGTACCTCTCACATCCATGTAGCTGAGAGAAGCCTCTTCTTGAGGTGCTTGTGGAAACTTGGTATTCCTCTTGAGTCGAAGACAGGGACTAAGCTCTCATCTCGAGTTGATTTGGGGTCCACGGAGCCCTTTCGTGTTGCTCCAGTGACCTCAGGATCCCTCTAGACTTCAGACAGTGACTCTGGGTTTTCTCTGGAGTGCCATCAAGAAATGAAGGTTCCTTTCACTTTTGATGTGGAACACGGAATTGCTCTGCATGCAGTGCAGGTGAATCAGGCCTCATCTCGCGGCGAGGGGGAAGTCTCATGGTTTTATTCGAGTTGCGGCCGGACCTGGGGTATATTCTCGAGTTACGATGGGGAGGGCCCTTCCAGACACGTGTTTGTTCAGCGACGTCAGGACTCCTGCCTAGGTGCGAGGGACACCTCGGTATTCTCCTCGAGTCTTGGCATGGCAATTGGGACGCGTCTCCACGTGAGGCGGGAGACCCAGGTTCCCTTTCCACGTGCCACAGGGATCCTGAGCCTCCTATCCATTTTCAAGAGGAGTCAGGCATCGACTCCTTTGGAAGCATTGATCTCCGCAGACCTCTCGAGTTTTCAAAGGATGTGAGGCCTCCGGTCGCGATGAGGCGGAGAATTAGGTCTTTCTTTATGGTCTCCACAGGGGATTCAGACATCCCTTCGTCTTGGGAGATGCAAGACGAGCCTGCATTCAATTCACTGCAGGGATATCCAGCCTTAATTCGAGTCAGAGCATCTCGGTGTCCATTCCACTTGAGGCCACAAAATCACGGTCCCTCTCACATACCTGTAGCTGAGAGAAGCCTCCTCTTGAGGTGCTTGTGGAAAGTTGGTATTCCTGTTGAGTCGAAGCCAGGGACAAACCTCTCATCTCGAGTTGATTTGCGGTCCATGGAGCCCTTTCCTGTTGCTCCAGTTACCTCAGGATCCCTCTAGACTTGAGACAGTGATCTTGGGTTTTCTCTGGAGTGCCATCAAGGAAATCAAGGCTCCGTTCACATTTGATGTGGAACATGGAATTGCTCTGCACGCAGTGCACGGAATCGGGCCTCATCTCGGGGCGAGGGGGAAGTCTCATCGTTTTTCTCGAGTAACGCCGGAACCAGGGGTATATTCTCGAGTTACGATGGGGAGGGCCCTTCCACACACGTGTTTGTTCAGCGACGTCAGGACTCCTGCCTAGGTGCGAGGGACACCTCGGGATTCTCCTCGAGTCTTGGCATGGCAATTGGGACGCGTCTCCACGTGAGGCGGGAGACCCAGTGTCCCTTTCCACGTGCCACAGGGATCCTGGGACTCCTATCCATTTTCAAGAAGAGTCAGGCATCGTCTCCTTTGGAAGCATTGATCTCCAGGACCTCTCGAGTTTTCAAATGTTGTGAGGCCTCCGGTCGCGATGAGGCGGAGGACTAGGTCTTTCTCTGTGGTCTCCACAGGGGATTCAGTCATCGCTTCGTCTTGGGAGATGCAAGACGAGCCTGCATCCAATTCACTGCAGGCATATCCGGCCTTACTTCGAGTCAGAGCATCTCGGTGTTCATTCCACTTGAGGCCACAAACTCAGGGTCCCTCTCACATATCTGTAGCTGAGAGAAGCCTCCTCTTGAGGTGCTTGTGGAAAGTTGCTATTCCTCTTGAGTCGAAGCCAGGGACTAAGCTCTCATCTCGAGTTGATTTGGGGTACACGGAGCCCTTTCGTGTTGATCCAGTGACCTCAGGATCCCTCTAGACTTGAGACAGTGATCTTGGGTTTTCTCTGGAGTGCCATCAAGGAAATCAAGGCTCCTTTCACGTTTGATGTGGAACACGGAATTGCTCTGCACGCAGTGCAGGGGAATCAGGCCTCATCTCGCGGCGAGGGGGAAGTGTCATGCTTTTTCTCGAGTTGCGGCCGGAACCTGGGGTATATTCTCGAGTTACGATGGGGAGGGCCCTTCCAGACACGTGTTTGTTCAGCGACGTCAGGACTCCTGCCTAGGTGCGAGGGACACCTCGCGATTCTCCTCGAGTCTTGGCATGGCAATTGGGACGCGTCTCCATGTGAGGCGGGAGACCCAGGGTCCCTTTCCACGTGCCACAGGGATCCTGGGACTCCTATCCATTTTCAAGAGGAGTGAGGCATCGTCTCCTTTGGAAGCATTGATCTCCGCGGACCTCTCGAGTTTTCAAAGGATGTGAGGCCTCCGGTCGCGTGGAGTCGGACGACTAGGTCTTTCTCTGTCGTCTCCACAGGGGATTCAGACATCCCTTCGTCTTCGGAGATGCAAGACGAGCCTGCATTCCATTCACTGCAGGCATATCCGGCCTTAATTCGAGTCAGAGCATCTCGGTGTCCATTCCACTTGAGGCCACAAACTCAATGTCCCTCTCACATACCTGTAGCTTAGAGAAGCCTCCTCTTGATGTGCTTGTGGAAAGTTGGTATTCCTCTTCAGACGAAGCCAGGGACTAAGCTCTCATCCCGAGTTGATTTGGGGTCCACGGAGCCCTTTCGTGTTTCTCCAGTGACCTCAGGATCCCTCTAGACTTGAGACAGTGATCTTGGGTTTTCTCTGGAGTGCCATCAAGGAAATCAAGGCTCCTTTCACGTTTGATGTGGAACACGGAATTGCTCTGCACGCAGTGCAGTGGCATCGGGCCTCATCTCGCGGCGAGGGGGAAGTCTCATATTTTTTCTCGAGTTGCGGCCGGAACCTGATTTATATTCTCGAGTTACGACGGGGAGGTCCCTTCCAGACACATGTTTGTTCAGCGACGTCAGGACTCCTGCCTAGGTGCGAGGGACACCTCGGGATTCTCCTCGAGTCTTGGCATGGCAATTGGGACGCGTCTCCACATGAGGCGGGAGACCCAGGGTCCCTTTCCACGTGCCACAGGGATCCTGGGACTCCTATCCATTTTCAAGAGGAGGCAGGCATCGTCTCCTTTGGAAGCATTGATCTCTGCGGACCTCTCGAGTTTTCAAAGGATGTGAGGACTCCGGTCACGATGAGGCGGAGAACTAGGTCTTTCTCTGTGGTCTCCACAGGGGATTCAGACATCCCTTCGTCTTGGGAGATGCAAGACGAGCCTGCATTCAATTCACTGCAGGGATATCCCCCTTCCTTCGATCAGAGCATCTCGGTGTCCATTCCAATTGAGGCCACAACCTCAGGGTCCCTCTCACATACCTGTAGCTGAGAGAAGCCTCCTCTTGAGTGGCTTGTGGAAAGTTCGTATTCCTCTTGAGTCGATGCCAGGGACTAAGCTCTCATCTTGAGTTGATTTGGGGTCCATGGAGCCCTTTCGTGTTGCTCCAGTGACCTCAGGATCCCTCTAGACTTGAGACAGTGATCTTGGGGGTTCTCTGGAGTGCCATCAAGGAAATCAAGGCTCCTTTCACGTTTTATGTGGAACACGGAATTGCTCTGCACGCAGTGCAGGGGAATCGGGCCTCATCTCGCGGCGAAGGGGAAGTCTTATGGTTTTTCTCGAGTTGCGGCCGGAACCTGGGGTAGATTCTCGAGTTACGAAGGGGAGGGCCCTTCCAGACACGTGTTTGTTCAGCGACGTCAGGACTCCTGCCTAGGTGGGAGGACACATCGGGATTCTCCTCGAGTCTTGGCATGGCAATGGGGACGCGTCTCTACGTGAGGCGGGAGACCCAGTGTCCCTTTCCACGTGCCACACGGATCCTGGGATTCCTATCCATTTTCAAGAGGAGTCAGGCATCGTCTCCTTTGGAAGCATTGATCTCCACGAACCTCTCGAGTTTTCAAAGGATGTGAGGCCTCCGGTCGCGCTGAGGCGGAGAATTAGGTCTTTCTTTATGGTCTCCACAGGGGATTCAGACATCCCTTCGTCTTGGGAGATGCAAGACGAGCCTGCATTCAATTCACTGCAGGGATATCCAGCCTTAATTCGAGTCAGAGCATCTCGGTGTCCATTCCACTTGAGGCCACAAACTCAGGGTCCATCTCACATACCTGTAGCTGAGAGAAGCCTCCTCTTGAGGTGTTTCTGGAAAGTTGGTATTCCTCTTGAGTCGAAGCCAGGGACTAAGCTCTCATCTCAAGTTGACTTGGTTTCCACGGAGCCCTTTCGTGTTGCTCCAGTGACCTCAGGATCCCTCTAGACTTGAGACAGTGATCTTGGGGTTTCTCTGGAGTGCCATCAAGGAAAGCAAGGCTCCTTTCATGTTTGATGTGGAACACGGAATTGCTCTGCACGCAGTGCATGGGAATCGGGCCTCATCTCGTGGCGAGGGGGAACTCTCATATTTTTCCTCGAGTTGCGGGCGGAACCTGGGTATATTCTCGAGTTACGACGGGGAGGGCCCTTCCAGACTTGTGTTTGTTCAGCGACGTCAGGACTCCTGCCTAGGTTCGATGGACACCTCGGTATTCTCCCCGCGGATTGGCATAGCAATTGGGACGCGTCTCCAGGTGAGGCGGGAGACCCAGTGTCCCTTTCCACGTGCCACAGGGTCCTGCGACTCCTATCCATTTTCAAGAGGAGTCAGGCATCGTCTCCTTTGGAAGCATTGATCTCCTCGGACCTCTCCAGTTTTGAAAGAATGTGAGGCCTCCGGTCGTGATGAGGCGGAGAACTAGGTCTTTCTCTGTGGTCTCCACAGGGGATTCAGACATCCCTTCGTCTTGGGAAATGCAAGACGAACCTGCATTCAATTCACTGCAGGGATATCCGGCCTTACTCCGAGTCAGAGCATCTCGGTGTCCATTCCACTTGAGGCCACAAACTCAGGGTCCCTCTCATATACCTGTAGCTGAGAGAAGCCTCCTCTTGAGGTGCTTGTGGAAAGTTGGTATTCCACTTGAGTCGAAGCCAGGGACTAAGCTCTCATCTCGAGTTGATTTGGTTTCCACGGAGCCCTTTCGTGTACCTCCAGTGACTTCAGGATCCCTCTAGACTTGAGACAGGGATCTTGGGTTTTCTCTGGAGCACCATGAATGAAATCAAGGCTCCTTTCACGTTTGATGTGGAACACGGAATTGCTCAGCACGCAGTGCAGGGGATTCGGGCCTCATCTCGTGGCGAGGTGGAAGTCTCATGGTTTTTCTCTAGTTGCGGCCGGAACCAGGGGTATATTCTCGAGTTACGACGGGGAGAGCCCTTCCAGACACGTGTTTGTTCAGTGACATCAGGACTCCTGCCTAGGTGCGAGGGACACCTCGGGATTCTCCTCGAGTCTTGGCATGGCAATTGGGACGCGTCTCCACGTGAGGCGGGAGACCCAGTGTCCCTTTCCACGAGACACAGGGATCCTGGGACTCCTATTCATTTTCAAGAGGAGTCAGGCATCGTCTCCTTTGGAAGCATTGATCTCCCCAGACATCTCGAGTTTTCAAAGGATGTGAGGCCTCCGGTCGCGAAGAGGCGGAGAACTAGTTCTTTCTCTGTGGTCTCCGGAGGGGATTCAGAGATCCCTTCGTCTTGGGAGATGAAAGGCAAAACTGCTTTCAATTCACTGCAGGGATATGCGGCCTTACTTCGAGTCAGAGCATCTCGGTGTTCATTCCACTTGAGGCCACAAACTCAGGGTCCCTCTCACATACCTGTAGCTGAGAGAAGCCTCCTCTTGAGGTGCTTGTGGAAATTGGTATTCCTCTTGAGTCGAAGCCAGGGACTAAGCTCTCATCTCGAGTTGATTTGGGCTCCACGAAGCCCTTTCGTGTTGATTCAGTGACCTCAGGATCCCTCTAGACTTGAGACAGTGATCTTGGGTTTTCTCTGGAGTGCCATCAAGGAAATCAAGGCTCCTTTCAGGTTTGATGTGGAACAAGGAATTGCTCTGCACGCAGTGAAGGGGAATCGGGCCTCATCTCACGGCGAGGGGGAAGTCTCATTGTTTTTCTCGAGTTGTGGCCGGAACGTGGGGTATATTCTTGAGTTACGATGGGGGTTTCCCTTCCAGACACGTGTTTGTTCAGCGACGTCAGGACTCATGCCTAGGTGCGAGGGACACCTCGGGATTCTCCTCGAGTCTTGGCATGGCAATTGGGACGCGTCTCCACGTGAGGCGGGAGACCCAGGGTCCCTTTCCACGTGCCACAGTGATCCTGGGGCTCCTATCCATTTTCAAGAGGAGTCAGGCATCGTCTCCTTTGGAAGCATTGATATCCGCGGACCTCTCGAGTTTTCAAAGGATGTGAGGCCTTCGGTCGCGATGAGGCGGAGAACTAGGTCTTTCTCTGTGGTCTCCACAGGTGATTCAGACATCCCTTGGTCTTGGGAGATGCAAGACGAGCCTGCATTCAATTCACTGCAGGGATATCCGGCCTTACTTCGAGTCAGTGCATCTCGTTGTCCATTCCACTTGAGGCCAAAAACTCAGGGTCCTTCTCACATACCTGTAGCTGAGAGAAGCGTCCTCTTGAGGTGCTTGTGGAAAGTTGGTATTCCTCTTGAGTCGAAGCCAGGGACTAAGCTCTCATCTCGAGTTGATTTGGGGTCCACGGAGGCTTTTCTTGTTGCTCGAGTGACCTCAGGATCCCTCTAGAATTGAGACAGTGATCTTGGGTTTTCTCTGGAGTGCCATCAAGGAAATCAAGGGTCCTTTCACTTTTCATGTGAAACACGGAATTGCTCTGCACGCAGTGCAGGGGAATCGGGCCTCATGTTGTGGCGAGGGGAAGTCTCAAGGTTTTTCTCGAGATGCGGCCGGAACCTGCGGTATATTCTCGAGTTACGACGGCGAGGGCCCTTCCAGACACGTGTTTGTTCAGCGACGTCAGGACTCATGCCTAGGTGCGAGGGACACCTCGGGATTCTCCTCGAGTCTTGGCATGGCAATTGGGACGCATCTCCACGTGAGGCGGGAGACCCAGGGTCCCTTTCGACGTGCCACAGGGATCCTGGGACTCTTGTCCATTTTCAAGAGGAGTCAGGCAACGTCTCTTTGGAAGCAATGATCTCCGCAGACCTCTCGAGTTTTCAAAGGATGTGAGGCCTCCGGTCGCGTTGAGGCGGAGGACTAGGTCTTTCTCTGTGGTCTCCACAGGGGATTCAGGCATCCCTTTGTCTTGGGAGATGCAGGACGAGCCTTCATTACATTCATTGCAGGGATATCCGGCCTTACTTCGAGTCAGAGCATCTCGGTGTCCATTCCACTTGAGGCCACAAAATCAGGGTCCCTCTCACATACCTGTAGCTGAGAGAAGCCTCCTCTTGAGGTGCTTGTGGAAAGTTGGTATTCCTGTTGAGTCGAAGCCAGGGACAAACCTCTCATCTCGAGTTGATTTGCGGTCCATGGAGCCCTTTCCTGTTGCTCCAGTTACCTCAGGATCCCTCTAGACTTGAGACAGTGATCTTGGGTTTTCTCTGGAGTGCCATCAAGGAAATCAAGGCTCCGTTCACATTTGATGTGGAACATGGAATTGCTCTGCACGCAGTGCACGGAATCGGGCCTCATCTCGGGGCGAGGGGGAAGTCTCATCGTTTTTCTCGAGTAACGCCGGAACCAGGGGTATATTCTCGAGTTACGATGGGGAGGGCCCTTCCACACACGTGTTTGTTCAGCGACGTCAGGACTCCTGCCTAGGTGCGAGGGACACCTCGGGATTCTCCTCGAGTCTTGGCATGGCAATTGGGACGCGTCTCCACGTGAGGCGGGAGACCCAGTGTCCCTTTCCACGTGCCACAGGGATCCTGGGACTCCTATCCATTTTCAAGAAGAGTCAGGCATCGTCTCCTTTGGAAGCATTGATCTCCAGGACCTCTCGAGTTTTCAAATGTTGTGAGGCCTCCGGTCGCGATGAGGCGGAGGACTAGGTCTTTCTCTGTGGTCTCCACAGGGGATTCAGTCATCGCTTCGTCTTGGGAGATGCAAGACGAGCCTGCATCCAATTCACTGCAGGCATATCCGGCCTTACTTCGAGTCAGAGCATCTCGGTGTTCATTCCACTTGAGGCCACAAACTCAGGGTCCCTCTCACATATCTGTAGCTGAGAGAAGCCTCCTCTTGAGGTGCTTGTGGAAAGTTGCTATTCCTCTTGAGTCGAAGCCAGGGACTAAGCTCTCATCTCGAGTTGATTTGGGGTACACGGAGCCCTTTCGTGTTGATCCAGTGACCTCAGGATCCCTCTAGACTTGAGACAGTGATCTTGGGTTTTCTCTGGAGTGCCATCAAGGAAATCAAGGCTCCTTTCACGTTTGATGTGGAACACGGAATTGCTCTGCACGCAGTGCAGTGGCATCGGGCCTCATCTCGCGGCGAGGGGGAAGTCTCATATTTTTTCTCGAGTTGCGGCCGGAACCTGATTTATATTCTCGAGTTACGACGGGGAGGTCCCTTCCAGACACATGTTTGTTCAGCGACGTCAGGACTCCTGCCTAGGTGCGAGGGACACCTCGGGATTCTCCTCGAGTCTTGGCATGGCAATTGGGACGCGTTTCCACATGAGGCGGGAGACCCAGGGTCCCTTTCCACGTGCCACAGGGATCCTGGGCCTCCTATCCATTTTCAAGAGGAGGCAGGCATCGTCTCCTTTGGAAGCATTGATCTCTGCGGACCTCTCGAGTTTTCAAAGGATGTGAGGACTCCGGTCACGATGAGGCGGAGAACTAGGTCTTTCTCTGTGGTCTCCACAGGGGATTCAGACATCCCTTCGTCTTGGGAGATGCAAGACGAGCCTGCATTCAATTCACTGCAGGGATATCCCCCTTCCTTCGATCAGAGCATCTCGGTGTCCATTCCAATTGAGGCCACAACCTCAGGGTCCCTCTCACATACCTGTAGCTGAGAGAAGCCTCCTCTTGAGTGGCTTGTGGAAAGTTCGTATTCCTCTTGAGTCGATGCCAGGGACTAAGCTCTCATCTTGAGTTGATTTGGGGTCCATGGAGCCCTTTCGTGTTGCTCCAGTGACCTCAGGATCCCTCTAGACTTGAGCCAGTGATCTTGGGGGTTCTCTGGAGTGCCATCAAGGAAATCAAGGCTCCTTTCACGTTTTATGTGGAACACGGAATTGCTCTGCACGCAGTGCAGGGGAATCGGGCCTCATCTCGCGGCGAAGGGGAAGTCTTATGGTTTTTCTCGAGTTGCGGCCGGAACCTGGGGTAGATTCTCGAGTTACAAAGGGGAGGGCCCTTCCAGACACGTGTTTGTTCAGCGACGTCAGGACTCCTGCCTAGGTGGGAGGACACATCGGGATTCTCCTCGAGTCTTGGCATGGCAATGGGGACGCGTCTCTACGTGAGGCGGGAGACCCAGTGTCCCTTTCCACGTGCCACACGGATCCTGGGATTCCTATCCATTTTCAAGAGGAGTCAGGCATCGTCTCCTTTGGAAGCATTGATCTCCACGAACCTCTCGAGTTTTCAAAGGATGTGAGGCCTCCGGTCGCGATGAGGCGGAGAATTAGGTCTTTCTTTATGGTCTCCACAGGGGATTCAGACATCCCTTCGTCTTGGGAGATGCAAGACGAGCCTGCATTCAATTCACTGCAGGGATATCCAGCCTTAATTCGAGTCAGAGCATCTCGGTGTCCATTCCACTTGAGGCCACAAACTCAGGGTCCATCTCACATACCTGTAGCTGAGAGAAGCCTCCTCTTGAGGTGTTTGTGGAAAGTTGGTATTCCTCTTGAGTCGAAGCCAGGGACTAAGCTCTCATCGTGAGTTGATTTGGAGTCCACGGAGCCCTTTCGTGTTGTTCCAGTGACCTCAGGATCCCTTTAGACTTGAGACAGTGATCTTGGGTTTTCTCTGGAGTGCCATCAAGGAAATCAAGGCTCCTTTCACGTTTGATGTGGAACACGGAATTGCTCTCCACGCAGTGCAGGGGAATCGGGCCTCATCTCGCGGCGAGGGGGAAGTCTCATGGTTTTTCTCGAGGTGCGGCCGGAACCTGGGGTATATTCTCGAGTTACGATGGGGAGGTTCCTTCCAGACACGTGTTTGTTCAGCGACGTCAGGACTCCTGCCTAGGTGCGAGGGACACCTCGGGATTCTCCTCGAGTCTTGGCATGGCAATTGGGACGCGTCTCCACGTGAGGCGAGAGACCCAGGGTCCCTTTCCAAGTTCCACAGGAGTCCTGGAACTCCTATCCATTTTCAAGAGGAGTCAGGCATCGTCTCCTTCGGAAGTATTGATCTCCGCGGACCTCTCGAGTTTTCAAAGGATGTGAGGCCTCCAGTCGCGATGAGGCGGAGGACTGGGTCTTTCTCGGTGGTCTCCACAGCGGATTCAGACATCCCTTCGTCTTGGGAGATGCAAGACGAGCCTGCATTCAATTCACTGCAGGGATATCCGGCCTTACTTCGAGTCCGAGCATCTCGGTGTCCATTCCACTTGAGGTCACAAACTCAGGGTCCCTCTCACATACCTGTAACTGAGATAAGCCTCCTCTTGAGGTGCTTGTGGAAAGTTGGTATTCCTCTTGAGTCTAAGCCAGGGACTAAGCTCTCATCTCGAGTTGATTTGGGGTCCACGGAGCCCTTTCGTGTTGCTCCATTGACCTCAGGATCCCTCTATACTTGAGACAGTGATCTTGGGTTTTCTCTGGAGTGCCATCAAGGAAATCAAGGCTCCTTTCACGTTTGATGTGGAACACGGAATTGCTCTGCACGCAGTGTAGGGGAATCGGTCCTCATCTCACGGCGAGGGGGAAGTCTTATGGTTTTTCTCGAGTTGCGGCCGGAACCTGGGGTATATTCTAGAGTTACGACGGCGGGTGCCCTTCCAGACACGTGTTTGTTCAGCGACGTCAGAACCAATGCCTACGTTCGATGGACACGTCGGTATCTCACCGAGGCTTGGCATGGCAATTAGGACGCGTCTCCACGTGAGGCAGGAGACCTAGGGTCCCTTTCCACGTGCCACAGGGACCCTGGGACTCCTCTCTATTTTCAAGAGGAGTCAGGCATCGTCTCCTTTGGAAGCATTGATCTCCGCGGACCTCTCGAATTTTCAAAGGATGTGAGGCCTTTGGTCGCGATGAGGTGCAGAACTAGTTCTTTCTCTGTGGTCTCCACAGGGAATTCAGACATCCCTTCGTCTTGGGAGATGAAAGACGAGCCTGCTTTCAACTCACTGCAGAGATATCCGGCCTTACTTCGAGTCCGAGCATCCCGGTGTCCATTCACTTGAGGCCACAAACTCAGGGTCCCTCTCACATACCTGTAGCTGAGAGAAGCCTCCTCTTGAGGTGCTTGTGGAAAGTTGGTATTCCTCTTGAGTCGAAGCCAGGGACTAAGCTCTCATCTCAAGTTGACTTGGTTTCCACGGAGCCCTTTCGTGTTGCTCCAGTGACCTCAGGATCCCTCTAGACTTGAGACAGTGATCTTGGGGTTTCTCTGGAGTGCCATCAAGGAAAGCAAGGCTCCTTTCATGTTTGATGTGGAACACGGAATTGCTCTGCACGCAGTGCATGGGAATCGGGCCTCATCTCGTGGCGAGGGGGAACTCTCATATTTTTCCTCGAGTTGCGGGCGGAACCTGGGTATATTCTCGAGTTACGACGGGGAGGGCCCTTCCAGACTTGTGTTTGTTCAGCGACGTCAGGACTCCTGCCTAGGTTCGATGGACACCTCGGTATTCTCCCCGCGGATTGGCATAGCAATTGGGACGCGTCTCCAGGTGAGGCGGGAGACCCAGTGTCCCTTTCCACGTGCCACAGGGTCCTGGGACTCCTATCCATTTTCAAGAGGAGTCAGGCATCGTCTCCTTTGGAAGCATTGATCTCCTCGGACCTCTCCAGTTTTGAAAGGATGTGAGGCCTCCGGTCGTGATGAGGCGGAGAACTAGGTCTTTCTCTGTGGTCTCCACAGGGGATTCAGATATCCCTTCGTCTTGGGAAATGCAAGACGAACCTGCATTCAATTCACTGCAGGGATATCCGGCCTTACTCCGAGTCAGAGCATCTCGGTGTCCATTCCACTTGAGGCCACAAACTCAGGGTCCCTCTCACATACCTGTAGCTGAGAGAAGCCTCCTCTTGAGGTGCTTGTGGAAAGTTGGTATTCCACTTGAGTCGAAGCCAGGGACTAAGCTCTCATCTCGAGTTGATTTGGTTTCCACGGAGCCCTTTCGTGTACCTCCAGTGACTTCAGGATCCCTCTAGACTTGAGACAGGGATCTTGGGTTTTCTCTGGAGCGCCATGAATGAAATCAAGGCTCCTTTCACGTTTGATGTGGAACACGGAATTGCTCAGCACGCAGTGCAGGGGATTCGGGCCTCATCTCGTGGCGAGGTGGAAGTCTCATGGTTTTTCTCTAGTTGCGGCCGGAACCAGGGGTATATTCTCGAGTTACGACGGGGAGAGCCCTTCCAGACACGTGTTTGTTCAGTGACATCAGGACTCCTGCCTAGGTGCGAGGGACACCTCGGGATTCTCCTCGAGTCTTGGCATGGCAATTGGGACGCGTCTCCACGTGAGGCGGGAGACCCAGTGTCCCTTTCCACGAGACACAGGGATCCTGGGACTCCTATTCATTTTCAAGAGGAGTCAGGCATCGTCTCCTTTGGAAGCATTGATCTCCCCAGACATCTCGAGTTTTCAAAGGATGTGAGGCCTCCGGTCGCGAAGAGGCGGAGAACTAGTTCTTTCTCTGTGGTCTCCGGAGGGGATTCAGAGATCCCTTCGTCTTGGGAGATGAAAGGCAAAACTGCTTTCAATTCACTGCAGGGATATGCGGCCTTACTTCGAGTCAGAGCATCTCGGTGTTCATTCCACTTGAGGCCACAAACTCAGGGTCCCTCTCACATACCTGTAGCTGAGAGAAGCCTCCTCTTGAGGTGCTTGTGGAAATTGGTATTCCTCTTGAGTCGAAGCCAGGGACTAAGCTCTCATCTCGAGTTGATTTGGGCTCCACGAAGCCCTTTCGTGTTGATTCAGTGACCTCAGGATCCCTCTAGACTTGAGACAGTGATCTTGGGTTTTCTCTGGAGTGCCATCAAGGAAATCAAGGCTCCTTTCAGGTTTGATGTGGAACAAGGAATTGCTCTGCACGCAGTGCAGGGGAATCGGGCCTCATCTCACGGCGAGGGGGAAGTCTCATTGTTTTTCTCGAGTTGTGGCCGGAACGTGGGGTATATTCTTGAGTTACGATGGGGGTTTCCCTTCCAGACACGTGTTTGTTCAGCGACGTCAGGACTCATGCCTAGGTGCGAGGGACACCTCGGGATTCTCCTCGAGTCTTGGCATGGCAATTGGGACGCGTCTCCACGTGAGGCGGGAGACCCAGGGTCCCTTTCCACGTGCCACAGTGATCCTGGGGCTCCTATCCATTTTCAAGAGGAGTCAGGCATCGTCTCCTTTGGAAGCATTGATATCCGCGGACCTCTCGAGTTTTCAAAGGATGTGAGGCCTTCGGTCGCGATGAGGCGGAGAACTAGGTCTTTCTCTGTGGTCTCCACAGGTGATTCAGACATCCCTTGGTCTTGGGAGATGCAAGACGAGCCTGCATTCAATTCACTGCAGGGATATCCGGCCTTACTTCGAGTCAGTGCATCTCGTTGTCCATTCCACTTGAGGCCAAAAACTCAGGGTCCTTCTCACATACCTGTAGCTGAGAGAAGCGTCCTCTTGAGGTGCTTGTGGAAAGTTGGTATTCCTCTTGAGTCGAAGCCAGGGACTAAGCTCTCATCTCGAGTTGATTTGGGGTCCACGGAGGCTTTTCTTGTTGCTCGAATGACCTCAGGATCCCTCTAGAATTGAGACAGTGATCTTGGGTTTTCTCTGGAGTGCCATCAAGGAAATCAAGGGTCCTTTCACGTTTCATGTGAAACACGGAATTGCTCTGCACGCAGTGCAGGGGAATCGGGCCTCATGTTGTGGCGAGGGGAAGTCTCAAGGTTTTTCTCGAGATGCGGCCGGAACCTGCGGTATATTCTCGAGTTACGACGGCGAGGGCCCTTCCAGAAACGTGTTTGTTCAGCGACGTCAGGACTCATGCCTAGGTGCGAGGGACACCTCGGGATTCTCCTCGAGTCTTGGCATGGCAATTGGGACGCATCTCCACGTGAGGCGGGAGACCCAGGGTCCCTTTCGACGTGCCACAGGGATCCTGGGACTCTTGTCCATTTTCAAGAGGAGTCAGGCAACGTCTCTTTGGAAGCAATGATCTCCGCAGACCTCTCGAGTTTTCAAAGGATGTGAGGCCTCCGGTCGCGTTGAGGCGGAGGACTAGGTCTTTCTCTGTGGTCTCCACAGGGGATTCAGGCATCCCTTTGTCTTGGGAGATGCAGGACGAGCCTTCATTACATTCATTGCAGGGATATCCGGCCTTACTTCGAGTCAGAGCATCTCGGTGTCCATTCCACTTGAGGCCACAAAATCAGGGTCCCTCTCACATACCTGTAGCTGAGAGAAGCCTCCTCTTGAGGTGCTTGTGGAAAGTTGGTATTCCTGTTGAGTCGAAGCCAGGGACAAACCTCTCATCTCGAGTTGATTTGCGGTCCATGGAGCCCTTTCCTGTTGCTCCAGTTACCTCAGGATCCCTCTAGACTTGAGACAGTGATCTTGGGTTTTCTCTGGAGTGCCATCAAGGAAATCAAGGCTCCGTTCACATTTGATGTGGAACATGGAATTGCTCTGCACGCAGTGCACGGAATCGGGCCTCATCTCGGGGCGAGGGGGAAGTCTCATCGTTTTTCTCGAGTAACGCCGGAACCAGGGGTATATTCTCGAGTTACGATGGGGAGGGCCCTTCCACACACGTGTTTGTTCAGCGACGTCAGGACTCCTGCCTAGGTGCGAGGGACACCTCGGGATTCTCCTCGAGTCTTGGCATGGCAATTGGGACGCGTCTCCACGTGAGGCGGGAGACCCAGTGTCCCTTTCCACGTGCCACAGGGATCCTGGGACTCCTATCCATTTTCAAGAAGAGTCAGGCATCGTCTCCTTTGGAAGCATTGATCTCCAGGACCTCTCGAGTTTTCAAATGTTGTGAGGCCTCCGGTCGCGATGAGGCGGAGGACTAGGTCTTTCTCTGTGGTCTCCACAGGGGATTCAGTCATCGCTTCGTCTTGGGAGATGCAAGACGAGCCTGCATCCAATTCACTGCAGGCATATCCGGCCTTACTTCGAGTCAGAGCATCTCGGTGTTCATTCCACTTGAGGCCACAAACTCAGGGTCCCTCTCACATATCTGTAGCTGAGAGAAGCCTCCTCTTGAGGTGCTTGTGGAAAGTTGCTATTCCTCTTGAGTCGAAGCCAGGGACTAAGCTCTCATCTCGAGTTGATTTGGGGTACACGGAGCCCTTTCGTGTTGATCCAGTGACCTCAGGATCCCTCTAGACTTGAGACAGTGATCTTGGGTTTTCTCTGGAGTGCCATCAAGGAAATCAAGGCTCCTTTCACGTTTGATGTGGAACACGGAATTGCTCTGCACGCAGTGCAGGGGAATCAGGCCTCATCTCGCGGCGAGGGGGAAGTGTCATGCTTTTTCTCGAGTTGCGGCCGGAACCTGGGGTATATTCTCGAGTTACGATGGGGAGGGCCCTTCCAGACACGTGTTTGTTCAGCGACGTCAGGACTCCTGCCTAGGTGCGAGGGACACCTCGCGATTCTCCTCGAGTCTTGGCATGGCAATTGGGACGCGTCTCCACGTGAGGCGGGAGACCCAGGGTCCCTTTCCACGTGCCACAGGGATCCTGGGACTCCTATCCATTTTCAAGAGGAGTGAGGCATCGTCTCCTTTGGAAGCATTGATCTCCGCGGACCTCTCGAGTTTTCAAAGGATGTGAGGCCTCCGGTCGCGTGGAGTCGGACGACTAGGTCTTTCTCTGTCGTCTCCAGAGGGGATTCAGACATCCCTTCGTCTTCGGAGATGCAAGACGAGCCTGCACTCCATTCACTGCAGGCATATCCGGCCTTAATTCGAGTCAGAGCATCTCGGTGTCCATTCCACTTGAGGCCACAAACTCAATGTCCCTCTCACATACCTGTAGCTTAGAGAAGCCTCCTCTTGATGTGCTTGTGGAAAGTTGGTATTCCTCTTCAGACGAAGCCAGGGACTAAGCTCTCATCCCGAGTTGATTTGGGGTCCACGGAGCCCTTTCGTGTTTCTCCAGTGACCTCAGGATCCCTCTAGACTTGAGACAGTGATCTTGGGTTTTCTCTGGAGTGCCATCAAGGAAATCAAGGCTCCTTTCACGTTTGATGTGGAACACGGAATTGCTCTGCACGCAGTGCAGTGGCATCGGGCCTCATCTCGCGGCGAGGGGGAAGTCTCATATTTTTTCTCGAGTTGCGGCCGGAACCTGATTTATATTCTCGAGTTACGACGGGGAGGTCCCTTCCAGACACATGTTTGTTCAGCGACGTCAGGACTCCTGCCTAGGTGCGAGGGACACCTCGGGATTCTCCTCGATTCTTGGCATGGCAATTGGGACGCGTCTCCACATGAGGCGGGAGACCCAGGGTCCCTTTCCACGTGCCACAGGGATCCTGGGACTCCTATCCATTTTCAAGAGGAGGCAGGCATCGTCTCCTTTGGAAGCACTGATCTCCGTGGACCTCTCGAGTTTTCAAAGGATGTGAGGCCTCCGGTCGCGTTGTGTCGGACGACAAGGTCTTTCTCTGTGGTCTCCACAGGGGATTCAGACATCCCGTCGTCTTCGGAGATGCAAGACGAGCCTGCATTCAATTCACTGCAGGCATATCCGGCCTTACTTCGATTCAGAGCATCTCGGTGTCCATTCCACTTGAGGCCACAAACTCAGGGTCCCTCTCACATACCTGTAGCTGAGAGAAGCCTCCTCTTGAGGTGCTTGTGGAAAGTTGGTATTCCTCTTGAGTCGAAGCCAGGGACTAAGCTCTCATCTCGAGTTGATTTGGGGTCCACGTAGCCCTTTCGTGTTGCTCCAGTGACCTCAGGATTGCTCTAGACTTGAGACAGTGATCTTGGGTTTTCTCTGGAGTGCCATCAAGGAAATCAAGGCTCCTTTCACGTTTGATGTGGAACACGGAATTGCTCTGCACGCAGTGCAGGGGAATCGGGCCTCATCTCGCGGCGAGGGGGAAGTCTCATATTTTTTCTCGAGTTGCGGCCGGAACCTGGGGTATATTCTCGAGTTACGACGGGGAGGGCCCTTCCAGACACGTGTTTGTTCAGCGACGTCAGGACTCCTGCCTAGGTGCAAGGGACACCTCGGGATTCTCCTCGAGTCTTGGCATGGCAATTGGGGCCCGTCTCCACGTTAGGCGGGAGACCCAGGGTCCCTTTCGACGTGCCACAGGGATCCTGGGACTCCTATCCATTTTCAAGAGGAGTCAGGCATCGTCTCCTTTGGAAGCTTTGTTCTGCGCGGACCTCTCGAATTTTCAAAGGATGTGAGGCCGCCGGTCGCGTTGAGGCGGAGAACTAGGTCTTTCTCTGTGGTCTCCACAGGGGATTCAGACATCCCTTCGTCTTCGGAGATGCAAGACGAGCCTGCATTCAATTCACTGCAGGCATATCCGGCCTTACTTCGAGTCAGAGCATCTCGGTGTCCATTCCACATGAGGCCACAAACTCAGGGTCCCTCTCACATACATGTAGCTGAGAGAAGCCTCCTCTTGAGGTGCTTGTGGAACGTTGGTATTCCTCTTGAGTCGAAGCCAGGGACTAAGCTCTCATCTCGAGTTGATTTGGGGTCCATGGAGCCCTTTCGTGTTGCTCCAGTGACCTCAGGATCCCTCTAGACTTGAGACAGTGATCTTGGGTTTTCTCTGGAGTGCCATCAAGGAAATCAAGGATCCTTTCATGTTTGATGTGGAACAAGGAATTGCTCTGCACGCAGTGCAGGGGAATCGGGCCTCATCTCGCGGCGAGGGGGAAGTCTCATGGTCTTTCTCGAGTTGCGGCCAGAACCTGGGGTATATTCTCGAGTTACGACGGGGAGGGCCCTTCCAGACACGTGTTTGTTCAGCGACGTCAGGACTCCTGCCTAGGTGCGAGGGACACCTCGGGATTCTCCTCGAGTCTTGGCATGGCAATTGGGACACGGCTCCACGTGAGGCGCGAGACCCAGTGTCCCTTTCCACGTGCCACAGGGATCCTGGGACTCCTATCCATTTTCAAGAGGAGTCAGGCATCGTCTCCTTTGGAAGCATTGATCTCCGCGGACCTGTTGAGTTTTCAAAGGATGTGAGGCCTCCGTTCGCGTTAAGGCGGAGGACTAGGTCTTTCTCTGTGGTCTCCGCAGGGGATTCAGACATCCCTTCGTCTTGGGGGATGCAAGACTAGCCTGCATTCAATTCACTGCAGGGATATCCGGCCTTACTTCAAGTCAGAGCATCTCGGTGTCCATTCCACTTGAGGCCACAAACTCAGGGTCCCTCTCACATACCTGTAGCTGAGAAAAGCCTCCTCTTGATGTGCTTGTGGAAATTTGGTATTCCTCTTGAGTCGAAGCCAGGGACTAAGCTCTCATCTCGAGTTGATTTGGGGTCCACGGAGCCCTTTCATGTTGCTCCAGTGACCTCAGGATCCCTCTAGACTTGAGACAGTGATCTTGGGTTTTCTCTGGAGTGCCATCAAGGAAATCAAGGCTCCTTTCACGTTTGATGTGGAACACGGAATTGCTCTGCACGCAGTGCAGGGGAATCGGGCCTCATCTCGCGGCGAGGTGGAAGTCTCATAGTTTTTCTCGAGTTGCCGCCAGAACCTGGGGTATATTCTCCAGTTACGACGGGGAGGGCCCTTCCAGACACGTGTTTGTTCAGCGACGTCAGGACTCCTGCCTAGGTGCGCGGGACACCTCGGGATTCTCCTCGAGTCTTGGCATGGCAATTTGGACGCGTCTCCACCTGAGGCGGAGACCCAGGGTCCCTTTCCACGTGCCACACGGATCCTGGTACTCCTATCCATTTTCAAGATGAGTCAGGCATCGTCTCCTTTGGAAGCTTTGTTCTGCGCGGACCTCTCGAGTTTTCAAAGGATGTGAGGCCTCCGGTCGCGATGAGGCGGAGAACTAGGTCATTCTCTGTGGTCTCCACAGGGGATTCAGACATCCCTTCGTCTTGGGAGATGCAAGACGAGCCTGCATTCAATTCTTTGCAGGGATATCCGGCCTTACTTCGAGTCAGAGCATCTCGGTGTCCATTCCACTTGAGGCCACAAACTCAGGGTCCCTCTCACATACCTGTAGCTGAGAGAAGCCTCCTCTTGAGGTGCTTGTGGAAAGTTGGTATTCCTCTTCAGTCGAAGCCAGGGAAAAGCTCTCATCTCGAGTTGATTTGGGGTCCACGGAGCCCTTTCGTGTTGCTCCAGTGACCTCAGGATCCCTCTAGATTTGAGACAGTCATCTTGGGGTTTCTCTGGAGTGCCATCAAGGAAATCAAGGCTCCTTTCACGTTTGATGTGGAACACGGAATTGCTCTGCACGCAGTGCAGGGGAATCGGGCCTCATCTCGCGGCGAGCTGGAAGTCTCATGGTTTTTCTCGAGTTGTGGCCGGAACCGGGGGTATATTCTCGAGTTACGACGGGGAGGGCCCTTCCAGACACGTGTTTGTTCAGCGACGTCAGGACTCCTGCCTAGGTGCGAGGGACACCTCGTGATTCTCTTCGAGTCTTGGCATGGCAATTGGGACGCGTCTCCACGTGAGGCGGGAGACCCAGGATCCCTTTCCACGTGCCACAGGGATCCTGGGACTCCTATCCATTTTCAAGAGGAGTGATGCATCGTCTCCTTTGGAAGCATTGATCTCCGCGGACCTCTCGAGTTTTCAAAGGATGTGAGGCCTCCGGTCGCGTGGAGTCGGACGACTAGTTCTTTCTCTGTGGTCTCCACAGGGGATTCAGACATCCCTTCGTCTTCGGAGATGCAAGACGAGCCTGCATTCCATTCACTGCAGGCATATCCGGCCTTACTTCGAGTCAGAGCATCTCGGTGTCCATTCCACTTGAGGCCACAAACTCAATGTCCCTCTCACATACCTGTAGCTTAGAGACGCCTCCTCTTGATGTGCTTCTGGAAAGTTGGTATTCCTCTTCAGACGAAGCCAGGGACTAAGCTCTCATCCCGAGTTGATTTGGGGTCCACGGAGCCCTTTCGTGTTGCTCCAGTGACCTCAGGATCCCTCTAGACTTGAGACAGTGATCTTGGGTTTTCTCTGGAGTGCCATCAAGGAAATCAAGGCTCCTTTCACGTTTGATGTGGAACACGGAATTGCTCTGCACGCAGTGCAGGGGCATCGGGCCTCATCTCGCGGCGAGGGGGAAGTCTCATATTTTTTCTCGAGTTGCGGCCGGAACCTGATTTATATTCTCGAGTTACGACGGGGAGGTCCCTTCCAGACACGTGTTTGTTCAGCGACGTCATGACTCCTGCCTAGGTGCGAGGGACACCTCGGGATTCTCCTCGAGTCTTGGCATGGCAATTGGGAATTGTCTCCACGTGAGGCGGGAGACCCAGGGTCCCTTTCCACGTGCCACAGGGATCCTGGGACTCCTATCCATTTTCAAGAGGAGTCAGGCATCGTCTCCATTGGAAGCTTTGTTCTGCGGGGACCGCTCGAGTTTTCAAAGGATGTGAGGCCTCCGGTTGCGATGAGGCGGAGAACTAGGTCTTTCTCTGTGGTCTCCACAGGGGATTCAGACATCCCTTCGTCTTGGGAGATGCAAGACGAGCCTGCATTCAATTCACTGCATGGATATCAGGCCTTATATCGAGTCAGAGCATCTCGGTGTCCACTCCACTTGAGGCCACAAACTCAGGGTCCTCACACATACATGTAGCTGAGAGAAGCCTCCTCTTGAGGTGCTTGTGGAAAGTTGGTATTCCTCTTGAGTTGAAGCCAGGGACTAAGCTCTCATCTCGAGTTGATTTGGGGTCCACGGAGCCCTTTCGTGTTGCTCCAGTGACCTCAGGATCCCTCTAGACTTGAGACAGTGATCTTGGGTTTTCTCTGGAGTGCCATCGAGGAAATCAAGGCTCCTTTCACGTTTGATGTGGAACACGGAATTGCTCTGCACGCAGTGCAGGGGAATCGGGCCTCATCTCGCGGCGAGGGGGAAGTCTCATGGTTTTTCTTGAGTTCCGGCCGGAACCTGGGGTATATTCTCGAGTTACGACGGGGAGGGCCCTTCCAGACACGTGTTTGTTCAGCGACGTCAGGACTCCTGCCTAGGTGCGAGCGACACCTCGGGATTCTCCTCGATCTTGGCATGGCAATTGGGACGCGTCTCCACGTGAGGCGGGAGACGCAGGGTCCCTTTCGACGTGCCACAGGGATCCTGGGACTCCTATCCATTTTCAAGAGGAGTCAGGCATCGTCTCCTTTGGAAGCATTGATCTCCTCAGACCTCTCGAGTTTTCAAAGGATGTGAGGCCTCCGGTCGCGATGAGGCGGAGAACTAGGTCTTTCTCTGTGGTCTCCACAGGGGATTCAGACATCCCTTCGTCTTGGGAGATGCAAGACGAGCCTGCATTCAATTCACTGCAGGGATATCCGGCCTTACTTTGAGTCAGAGCATCTCGGTGTCCATTCCACTTGAGGCCACAAACTCAGGGTCCCTCTCCCATACCTGTAGCTGAGAGAATCCTCCTCTTGAGGTGCTTGTGGAAAGTTGGTATTCCTCTTGAGTCGAAGCCAGGGAAAAGCTCTCATCTCGAGTTGATTTGGGGTCCACGGAGCCCTTTCGTGTTGCTCCAGTGACCTCAGGATCCCTCTAGATTTGAGACAGTCATCTTGGGGTTTCTCTGGAGTGCCATCAAGGAAATCAAGGCTCCTTTCACGTTTGATGTGGAACACGGAATTGCTCTGCACGCAGTGCAGGGGAATCGGGCCTCATCTCGCGGAGAGCTGGAAGTCTCATGGTTTTTCTCGACTTGTGGCCGGAACCGGGGGTATATTCTCAAGTTACGACGGGGAGGGCCCTTGCAGACACGTGTTTGTTCAGCGACGTCAGGACTCCTGCCTAGGTGCGAGGGACACCTCGGGATTCTCCTTGAGTCTTGGCATGGCAATTGGGACGCATCTCCACGTGAGGCGGGTGACCCAGGGTCCCTTTCGACGTGCCACAGGGATCCTGGGACTCCTATCCATTTTCAAGAGGAGTCAGGCAACGTCTCTTTGGAAACAATGATCTCCGCAGACCTCTCGAGTTTTCAAAGGATGTGAGGCCTCCGGTCGCGATGAGGCGGAGGAATAGGTCTTTCTCTGTCGTCTCCACAGGGGATTCAGACATCCCTTCGTCTTGGGAGATGCAAGACGAGCCTGCAGTCAATTCACTGGAGGGATATCCGGCCTTACTTCGAGTCAGAGCATCTCGGTGTCCATTACAGTTGAGGCCACAAATTCAGGGTCCCTCTCACATACCTGTAGCTTAGAGAAGCCTCCTCTTGAGGTGCTTGTGGAAAGTTGGTATTCCTCTTGAGTCGAAGCCAGGGACTAAGCTCTCATCTCGAGTTGATTTGGGGTCCACGGAGCCCTTTCTTGTTGCTCCCGTGACCTCAGGATCCCTCTAGACTTGAAACAGTGATCTTGGGTTTTCTCTGGAGTGCCATCAAGGAAATCAAGGCTCCTTTCTCGTTTGATGTGGAACACGGAATTGCTCTGCACGAAGTGCAGGGGAATCGGGCCTCATCTCGCGGCGAGGGGGAAGTCTCATGGTTTTTCTCGAGTTGTGGCCGGAACCTGTGGTATATTCTCGAGTTACGACGGGGAGGGCCCTTCCAGACACGTGTTTGTTCAGCGACGTCAGGACTCCTGCCTAGGTGCGAGGGACACCTCGGGATTCTCCTCGATTCTTGGCATGGCAATTGGGACGCGTCTCCACGTGAGGCGGGAGACCCAGGGTCCCTTTCCACGTGCCACAGGGATCCTGGGACGCCTATCCATTTTCAAGAGGAGTCAGGCATCGTCTCCTTTGGAAGCATTGATCTCCGCGGACCTCTCGAGTTTTCAAAGGATGTGAGGCCTCCAGTCGCGTTGAGGCGGAGGACTAGGTCTTTCTCTGTGGTCTCCACAGGGGATTCAGGCATCCATCGTCTTGGGAGATGCAAGACGAGCCTGCATTCAATTCACTGCAGGGATATCCGGCCTTACTTCGAGTCAGAGCATCTCGGTGTCCATTCCACTTGAGGCCACAAACTCAGGGTCCTTCTCACATACCTGTGGCTGAGAGAAGCCAACTCTTCAGGGGCTTGTGGATAGTTGGTATTCCTCTTGAATCGAAGCCAGGGACTAAGCTCTCATCTCGAGTTGATTTGGGGTCCACGGAGCCCTTTCTTGTTGCTACAGTGACCTCAGGATCCCTCTAGACTTGAGACAGTTATCTTGGGTTTTCTCTGGAGTGCCATCAAGGAAATCAAGGCTCCTTTCACGTTTGATGTGAAACACGGAATTGCTCTGCACGCAGTGCAGGGGAATCGGGCCTCATCTCGCGGCGAGGGGGAAGTCTCGTGGTTTTTCTCGAGTAACACCGGAACCAGGGGTATATTCTCGAGTTACGATGGGGAGGGCCCTTCCACACACGTGTTTGTTCAGTGACGTCAGGACTGCTGCCTAGGTGCGAGGGACACCTCGGGATTCTCCTCGAGTCTTGGCATGGCAATTGGGACGCGTCTCCACGTGAGGCGGGAGACCCAGTGTCCCTTTCCACGTGCCACAGGGATCCTGGTACTCCTATCCATTTTCAAGAAGAGTCAGGCATCGTCTCCTTTGGAAGCATTAATCTCCAGGACCTCTCGAGTTTTCAAATGTTGTGAGGCCTCCGGTCGCGATGAGGCGGAGGACTAGGTCTTTCTCTGTGGTCTCCACAGGGGATTCGGTCATCGCTTCGTCTTGGGAGATGCAAGACGAGCCTGCAACCAATTCACTGCAGGGATATCCGGCCTTATTTCGAGTCAGAGCATCTCGGTGTCCATTCCACTTGAGGCCAGAAACTGAGGGTCCTTCTCACATACCTGTGGCTGAGAGATGCCTCCTCTTGAGGTGCTTGTGGAAAGTCGGTATTCCTCTTGAGTCGAAGCCAGGGACTAAGCTATCATCTCGAGTTGATTTGGGGTCCACGGAGCTCTTTCGTGTTGCTCCAGTGACCTCAGGATCCCTCTAGACTTGAGACAGTGATGTTGGGTTTTCTCTGGAGTGCCATCAAGGAAATCAAGGCTCCTTTCACGTTTGATGTGGAACATGGAATTGCTCTGCACGCAGTGCAGGGGAATCGGGCCTCATGTCGCGGCGAGGGGGAAGTCTCATGGTTTTTCTCGAGTTGCGACCAGAACCTGGTGTATATTCTCGAGTTACGACAGGGAAGGCCCTTCCAGACACGTGTTTGTTCAGCGACGTCAGGACTCTGGCCTAGGTGCGAGGGACACCTCGGGATTCTCCTCGAGTCTTGGCATGGCAATTGGGACGCGTCTCCACGTGAGGCAGTAGACCCAGGGTCCCTTTCCACGTGCCACAGG
This sequence comes from Dama dama, assembly GCF_033118175.1. Taxonomy (NCBI): domain Eukaryota; kingdom Metazoa; phylum Chordata; class Mammalia; order Artiodactyla; family Cervidae; genus Dama; species Dama dama. The sequence goes on along the minus strand of NW_026870879.1, from coordinate 2,615,630 downwards.
GATCCTGGGACTCCTATCCATTTTCAAGAGGAGTCAGGCATCGTCTCCTTTGGAAGCATTGATCTCCGCGAACCTCTCGAGTTTTCAAAAGATGTGAGGCCTCCGGTCGCGTTGAGGCGGAGGACTAGGTCTTTCTCTGTGGTCTCTACAGGGGATTCAGACATCCCTTCGTCTTGGGAGATGCAAGCCGAGCCTGCATTCAATTCACTGCAGGGATATCCGGCCTTACTTCAAGTCAGAGCATCTCGGTGTCCATTCCACTTGAGGCCACAAACTCAGGGTCCCTCTCACATACCTGTAGCTGAGAGAAGCCTCCTCTTGAGGCGCTTGTGGAAAGTTGGTATTCCTCTTGAGTCGATGCCAGGGACTAAGCTCTCATCTCGAGTTGATTTGGGGTCCACGGAGCCCTTTCGTGTTGCTACAGTGACCTCAGGATCCCTCTAGACTTGAGACAGTGATCTTGCGTTTTCCCTGGAGTGCCATCAAGGAAATCAAGGCTCCTTTCAATTTTGATGTGGAATACGGAATTGCTCTGCACGCAGTGCAGGGGAATCGGGCCTCATCTCGCGGCGAGGGGGAAGTCTCATGGTTTTTCTCGAGTTGCGGCCGGAACCTGGGGTATATTCTCGAGTTACGACGGGGAGGGCCCTTCCAGACACGGGTTTGTTCAGCGACGTCAGGACTCCTGCCTAGGTGCGAGGGACACCTCGGGATTCTCCTCGAGTATTGGCATGGCAATTGGGACGCGTCTCTACGTGAGGCGGGAGACCCAGGGTCCCTTTCCACGTTCCACAGTGATCCTGGGACTTCTATCCAATTTCAAAAGGAGTCAGGCATCGTCTCCTTTGGAAGCATTGATCTCCGCAGACCTCTCGAGTTTTCAAAGGATGTGATGCCTCCGGTCGCTATGAGGCGTAGGACTAGGCCTTTCTCTGTGGTCTCCACAGTGGATTCAGACATCCCTTCGTCTTGGGAGATGCAAGACGAGCCTGCATTGAATTCACTGCAGGCATATCCGGCCTTACTTCGAGTCAGAGCATCTCGGTGTCCATTCCACTTGAGGCCACAAACTCAGGGTCCCTCTCACATACCTGTAGCTGAGAGAATTATCCTCTTGAGGTGCTTGTGGAAAGTTGGTATTCCTCTTGAGTCGAAGCCAGGGACTAAGCTCTCATCTCGAGTAGATTTGGGGTCCACGTAGCCCTTTCGTGTTGCTCCAGTGACCTCAGGATTGCTCTAGACTTGAGACAGTGATCTTGGGTTTTCTCTGGAGTGCCATCAAGGAAATCAAGGCTCCTTTCACGTTTGATGTGGAACACGGAATTGCTCTGCATGCAGTGCAGGGGAATCGGGCCTCATCTCGCGGCGAGGGGGAAGTCTCATATTTTTTCTCGAGTTTAGGCCGGAACCTGGGGTATATTCTCGAGTTACGACGGGGAGGGCCCTTCGAGACACGTGTTTGTTCAGCGACGTCAGGACTCCTGCCTAGGTGCAAGGGACACCTCGGGATTCTCCTCGATTCTTGGCATGGCAATTGGGGCCCGTCTCCACGTTAGGCGGGAGACCCAGGGTCCCTTTCGACGTGCCACAGGGATCCTGGGACTCCTATCCATTTTCAAGAGGAGTCAGGCATCGTCTCCTTTGGAAGCTTTGTTTTGCGCGGACCTCTCGAATTTTCAAAGGATGTGAGGCCGCCGGTCGCGTTGAGGCGGAGAACTAGGTCTTTCTCTGTGGTCTCCACAGGGGATTCAGACATCCCTTCGTCTTCGGAGATGCAAGACGAGCCTGCATTCAATTCACTGCAGGCATATCCGGCCTTACTTCGAGTCAGAGCATCTCGGTGTCCATTCCACTTGAGGCCACAAACTCAGGGTCCCTCTCACATACATGTAGCTGAGAGAAGCCTCCTCTTGAGGTGCTTGTGGAACGTTGGTATTCCTCTTGAGTCGAAGCCAGGGACTAAGCTCTCATCTCGAGTTGATTTGGGGTCCATGGAGCCCTTTCGTGTTGCTCCAGTGACCTCAGGATCCCTCTAGACTTGAGACAGTGATCTTGGGTTTTCTCTGGAGTGCCATCAAGGAAATCAAGGCTCCTTTCACGTTTGATGTGGAACACGGAATTGCTCTGCACGAAGTGAAGGGGAATCGGGCCTCATCTCGCGGCGAGGGGGAAGTCTCATGGTTTTTCTCGAGTTGCGGCCGGAAACTGGGGTATATTCTCGAGTTATGACGGGGAGGGCCCTTCCAGACACGTGTTTGTTCAGCGACGGCAGGACTCCTGCCTAGGTGTGAGGGACACCTCGGGATTCTCCTCGAGTCTTGGCATGGCAATTGCGACGCGTCTCCACGTGAGGCGGGAGACCCAGGGTCCCTTTCCACGTGCCACAGGGATCCTGGGACTCCTATACATTTTCAAGATGAGTCAGGCTTCGTCTCCTTTGGAAGCTTTGTTCTGCGCTGACCTCTCGAGTTTTCAAAGGATGTGAGGCCTCCGGTCGCGATGAGGCGGAGAACTAGGTCTTTCTCTGTGGTCTCCACAGGGGATTCAGACATCCCTTCGTCTTGGGAGATGCAAGACGAGCCTACATTCAATTCACTGCAGGGATATCCGGCCTTACTTCGAGTCAGAGCATCTCGGTGTCCATTCCACTTGAGGCCACAAACTCAGAGTCCCTCTCACATACCTGTAGCTGAGAGAAGCCTCCTCTTGAGGTGCTTGTGGAAAGTTGGTATTCCTCTTGAGTCGAAGCCAGGGAAAAGCTCTCATCTCGAGTTGATTTGGGGTCCACGGAGACCTTTCGTGTTGCTCCAGTGACCTCAGGATCCCTCTAGATTTAAGACAGTCATCTTGGGGTTTCTCTGGAGTGCCATCAAGGAAATCAAGGCTCCTTTCACGTTTGATGTGGAACACGGAATTGCTCTGCACGCAGTGCAGGGGAATCGGCCTCATCTCGCGGCGAGCTGGAAGTCTCATGGTTTTTCTCGAGTTGTGGCCGGAACCGGGGGTATATTCTCGAGTTACGACGGGGAGGGCCCTTCCAGACACGTGTTTGTTCAGCGACGTCAGGACTCCTGCCTAGGTGCGAGGGACACCTCGGGATTCTCCTCGAGTCTTGGCATGGCAATTGGGACGCGTCTCCACGTGAGGCGGGAGCCCCAGGGTCCCTTTCCACGTGCCACAGGGATCCTGGGACTCCTATCCATTTTCAAGAGGAGTGAGGCATCGTCTCCTTTGGAAGCATTGATCTCCGCAGACCTCTCGAGTTTTCAAAGGATGTGAGGCGTCCGGTTGCGATGAGGCGGAGAACTAGGTCTTTCTCTGTGGTCTCCACAGGGTATTCAGACATCCCTTCGTCTTGGGAGATCCAAGACGAGCCTGCATTCAGTTCACTGTTGGGATATCCGGCCTTACTTTGAGTCAGAGCATGTCAGTGTACATATCACTTGAGGCCACAAATTCAGGGTCCCTCTCAGATACCTGTAGCTGAGAGAAGCCTCCTCTTGAGGGGCTTGTGGAAAGTTGGTATTCCTCTTTAGTCGAAGCCAGGGACTAAGCTCTCATCTCGAGTTGATTTGGGGTCCATGGAGCCCTTTCGTGTTGCTCCAGTGACCTCAGGATCCCTCTAGCCTTGAGACAGTGATCTTGGGTTTTCTCTGGAGTGCCATCAAGGAAATCAAGGCTCCTTTCTCGTTTGATGTGGAACACGGAATTGCTCTGCACGCAGTGCAGGGGAATCGGGCTTCATCTCGCGGCGCGGGGGAAGTCTCACGGTTTTTCTCCAGTTGCGGTCGGAACCTGGGGTATATTCTCGAGTTACGACGGGGAGGGCCCTTCCAGACACGTGTTTGTTCAGCGACGTCAGGACTCCTGCCTAGGTGCGAGGACACCTCGGGATTCTCCTCGAGTCTTGGCATGGCAATTGGGACGCATCTCCACGTGAGGCGGGAGACCCAGTGTCCCTTTCCACGTGCCACACGGCTCCTGGGACTCCTATCCATTTTCAAGAGGAGTCAGGCATCGTCTCCTTTGGAAGCATTGATCTCCGCGAACCTCTCGAGTTTTCAAAGGATGTGAGGACTCTGGTCGCGATGAGGCAGAGAATTAGGTCTTCCTCTGTCGTTTCAACAGGGGATTCAGACATCCCTTCGTCTTGAGAAATGCAAGACGAGCCTGCATTCAATTCACTGCAGGGATATCCGGCCTTAATTCGAGTCAGAGCATCTCGGTGTCCATTCCACTTGAGGCCACAAACTCAGGGTCCCTCTCACATACCTGTAGCTGAGAGAAGCCTCCTCTTGAGGTGTTTGTGGAAAGTTGCTATTCCTCTTGAGTCGAAGCCAGGGACTAAGCTCTCATCTTGAGTTGATTTGGGGTCCACGGAGCCATTTCGTGTTGCTCCAGTGACCTCAGGATCCCTCTAGACTTGAGACAGTGATTTTGGGTTTTCTCTGGAGTGCCATCAAGAAAATCAAGGCTCCTTTCACGTTTGATGTGGAACACGGAATTGCTCTGCACACATTGCCGGGGAATCGGGCCTCATCTCGCCGTGAGGGGGAAGTCTCATGGTTTTTCTCGATTTGCGGCCGGAACCTGGTGTATATTCTCGAGTTACGACTGGGAGGGCAATTCCAGATATTTATTTGTTCAGCAACGTCAGGACACCTGCCTATGTGCGAGGGACACCTCGGGATTCTCCTCGAGTCTTGGCATGGCAATTGGGACGCGTCTCCACGTGAGGCGGGAGACCCAGCGTCCCTTTCCACATGCCACATGGATCCTGGGACTCCTATCCATTTTCAAGAGGAGTCAGGCATCGTCTCCTTTGGAAGCATTGATCTCTGCGGACCTCTCGAATTTTCAAAGGATGTGAGGCCTCCGGTCGCGATGAGGCGGAGAACTAGGTCTTTCTCTCTGGTCTCCACAGGGGATGCAGACATCCCTTTGTCTTGGGAGATGCAAGACGAGCCTGCATTCAAATCACTGCAGGGATATCCGGCCTTACTTCGAGTCAGAGCATCTCGGTGTCCATTCCACTTGAGGCCACAAACTCAGGGTCCCTCTCACATACCTGTACCTGAGAGAAGCCTCCCCTGAGGTGCTTGTGGAAAGTTGGTATTCCTCTTGAGTCGAAGACAGGGACTAACCTCTCATCTCGATGTGATTTGCGTCTGCACAGCCCTTTCGTGTTGATACAGTGACCTCAGGATCCCTCTAGACTTGAGACAGTGATCTTGGGTTTTCTCTGGAGTGCCATCAAGGAAATCAAGGCTCTTTTCACGTTTGATGTGGGATACGGAATTGCTCTGCACGCAGTGTAGCGGAATCGGGACTCATCTCCTGGCGAGGGGGAAGTCTCACGGTTTTTCTCTAGTTGCGGCCGGAACCTGGGGTATATTCTCGAGTTACGTTGGGGAGGGCCCTTCCAGACACGTGTTTGTTCAGCGACGTCAGGACTCCTGCCTAGGTGCGAGGGACACCTCTGTATTCTCCTCGAGTCTTGGCATGGCAATTGGGACGCGTCTCCACGTGAGGCGGGAGACCCAGGGTCCCTTTCCACGTGCCACAGGTATCTTGGGACTCCTATCCATTTTCAAGAGGAGTCAGGCATCGTCTCCTTTGGAAGCATTGATCTCCGCGGACCTCTCGAGTTTTCAAACGATGTGAGGCCTCCGGTCGCGATGAGGCGGAGAACTAGGTCTTTCTCTGTGGACTCCACAGGGGATTCAGACATCCCTTCGTCTTGGGAGATTCAAGACGAGCCTGCTTTCAATTCACTGCAGGGATATCCGGCCTTACTTCGAGTCAGAGCATCTCGGTGTCCATTCCACCTGAGGCCACAAACTCAGGGTCCCTCTCACATACCTGTAGCTGAGAGAAGCATCCTCTTGAGGTGCTTGTGGAAAGTTGGTATGCCTCTTGAGTCGAAGCCAGGGACTAAGCTCTCATCTCGAGTTGATTTGGTGTCCACGGAGCCCTTTCGTGTTGCTCCAGTGACCTCGGGATCCCTCTAGACTTGAGACAGTGATCTTGGGTTTTCTCTGGAGTGCCATCAAGGAAATCAAGGCTCCTTTCACGTTTGATGCGGAACACGGAATTGCTCTGCATGCAGTGCAGGGAAATCGGGCCTCATCTCGCGGCGAGGTGAAAGTCTCATGGCTTTTCTCGAGTTGTGGCCGGAACCTGGGGTATATTCTCGAGTTACGACGGGGAAGACCCTTCCAGACACGTGTTTGCTCAGCGACGTCAGGACTCCTGTCTAGGTGCGAGGGACACCTCGGGATTCTCCTCGAGTCTTGGCATGGCAATTGGGACGCGTCTCCACGTGAGGCGGGAGACCCAGGGTCCCTTTCCACGTGCCACAGGGATCCTGGGACTCCGATCCATTTGCAAGAGGAGTCAGGCATCGTCTCCTTTGGAAGCATTGATCTCCGTGGACCTCTCGAGTTTTCAAAGGATGTTAGGCCTCCGGTCGCGATGAGGCAGAGAACTAGGTCTTTCTCTGTGGTCTCCACAGGGGATTCAGACATCCCTTCGTCTTGGAGATGCAAGACGAGCCTGCATTCAATTCACTGCAGGGATATCTGGCCTTACTTCAATTCAGAGCATCTCGGTGTCCATTCCACTTGAGGCCACAAACTCAGGGTCCCTCTCACATACCTGTAGCTGAGAGAAGCCTCCTCTTGAGGTGCTTGTGGAAAGTTGGTATTCCTCTTGAGTCGAAGCCAGGGACTAAGCTCTCATCTCGAGTTGATTTGGGGTCCTTGGAGCCCTTTCCTGTTGCTACAGTGTCCTCAGGATCCCTCTAGACTTGAGACAGTGTTCTTGGGTTTTCTCAGGAGTGCCATCAATAAAATCAAGGCTCCGTTCACGTTTGATCTCGATCACGGAATTGTGCTGCACGCAGTGCAGGGGAATCGGGCCTCATCTCGCGGCGAGGGCTAAGTCTCATGGTTTCCCTCGAGTTGTGGCCGGATCCTGGGGTATATTCTCGAGTTATGACGGGGAGGCCCCTTCCAGACACGTATTTGTTCAGCGACGTCAGGACTCCTGCCTAGGTGAGAGGGACACCTCGGGATTCTCCTCCAGTCTTGGCATGGAAATTGGGACGCATCTCCACGTGAGGCGGAAGACCCAGTGTCCCTTTCCACGTGCCACAGGGATCCTGGGACTCCTATCCACTTTCAAGAGGAGTCAGGCATCATCTCCTTTGGAAGCATTGATCTCCTCGGACCTCTCGAGTTTTCAAATGATGTGAGGCCTCCGTTCGCTTTGAGGCGGAGGACTAGGTCTTTCTCTGTGGTCTCCACAGGGGATTCAGACATCCCTTCGTCTTGGGAGATGCAAGACGAGCCTGCATTCAATTCACTGCAGGGATATCCGGCCTTACTTCGAGTCAGAGCATCTCGGTGTCCATTCCACTTGAGGCCACAAACTCAGGGTCCCTCTCACATACCTGTAGCTCAGAGAAGCCTCCTCTTGAGGTGCTTGTGGAAAGTTGGTATTCCCCTTGAGTCGAAGCCAGGGACTAAGCTCTCATCTCGAGTTGATTTGGGGTCCACGGATCCCTTTCGTCTTGCTCCAGTGACCTCAGGATCCCTCTAGACTTGAGCCAGTGATCTTGGGTTTTCTCTGTAGTGCCATCAAGGAAATCAAAGCTCCTTTCACGTTTGATGTGGAACACGGAATTGCTCTGCACACATTGCAGGGGAATCGGGCCTCATCTCGCCGTAAGGGGGAAGTCTCATGGTTTTTCTCGATTTGCGGCCGGAACCTGGGGTATATTCTCGAGTTACGACTGGGAGGGCAATTCCAGATATTTATTTGTTCAGCAACGTCAGGACACCTGCCTAGGTGCGAGGGACACCTCGGGATTCTCCTCGAGTCTTGGCATGGCAATTGGGACGCGTCTCCACGTGAGGCGGGAGACCCAGCGTCCCTTTCCACGTGCCACAGGGATCCTGGGACTCCTATCCATTTTCAAGAGGAGTCAGGCATCGTCTCCTTTGGAAGCATTGATCTCCGCGGACCCCTCGAATTTTCAAAGGATGTGAGGCCTCCGGTCGCGATGAGGTGGAGAACTAGGTCTATCTCTCTGGTCTCCACAGGGGATGCAGACATCCCTTTGTCTTGGGAGATGCAAGACGAGCCTGCATTCAAATCACTGCAGGGATATCCGGCCTTACTTCGAGTCAGAGCATCTCGGTGTCCATTCCACTTGAGGCCACAATCTCAGGGTCCCTCTCACATACCTGTAGCTGAGAGAAGCCTCCCCTGAGGTGCTTGTGGAAAGTTGGTATTCCTCTTGAGTCGAAGCCAGGGACTAACCTCTCATCTCGATGTGATTTGGGTCTGCACAGCCCTTTCGTGTTGATACAGTGACCTCAGGATCCCTCTAGACTTGAGACAGTGATCTTGGGTTTTCTCTGGAGTGCCATCAAGGAAATCAAGGCTCTTTTCACGTTTGATGTGGGATACGGAATTGCTCTGCACGCAGTGTAGCGGAATCGGGACTCATCTCCTGGCGAGGGGGAAGTCTCACGGTTTTTCTCTAGTTGCGGCCTGAACCTGGGGTATATTCTCGAGTTACGTCGGGGAGGGCGCTTCCAGACACGTGTTTGTTCAGCGACGTCAGGACTCCTGCCTAGGTGCGAGGGACACCTCTGTATTCTCCTCGAGTCTTGGCATGGCAATTGGGACGCGTCTCCACGTGAGGCGGGAGACCCAGGGTCCCTTTCCACGTGCCACAGGCATCGTGGGACTCCTATCCATTTTCAAGAGGAGTCAGGCATCGTCTCCTTTGGAAGCATTGATCTCCGCGGACCTCTCGAGTTTTCAAACGATGTGAGGCCTCCGGTCGCGATGAGGCGGAGAACTAGGTCTTTCTCTGTGGACGCCACAGTGGATTCAGACATCCCTTCGTCTTGGGAGATTCAAGACGAGCCTGCTTTCAATTCACTGCAGGGATATCCGGCCTTACTTCGAGTCAGAGCATCTCGGTGTCCATTCCACCTGAGGCCACAAACTCAGGGTCCCTCTCACATACCTGTAGCTGAGAGAAGCATCCTCTTGAGGTGCTTGTGGAAAGTTGGCATGCCTCTTGAGTCGAAGCCAGGGACTAAGCTCTCATCTCGAGTTGATTTGGTGTCCACGGAGCCCTTTCGTGTTGCTCCAGTGACCTCGGGATCCCTCTAGACTTGAGACAGTGATCTTGGGTTTTCTCTGGAGTGCCATCAAGGAAATCAAGGCTCCTTTCACATTTGATGTGGAACACGGAATTGCTCTGCATGCAGTGCAGGGAAATCGTGCCTCATCTCGCGGTGAGGTGAAAGTCTCATGGCTTTTCTCGAGTTGTGGCCGGAACCTGGGGTATATTCTCGAGTTACGACGGGGAGGGCCCTTCCAGACACGTGTTTGTTAAGCGATGTCAGGACTCCTGCCTAGGTGCGAGGGAAACCTCGGGATTCTCGTCGAGTCTTGGCATGGCAACAGGGACGCGTCTCCACGTGAGGCGGGAGACCCAGGGTCCCTTTCCACGTGCCACAGGGATCTTGGGAATCCTATCCATTTTCAAGAGGAGTCAGGCATCTTCTCCTTTGGAAGCATTGTTCTCCGCGGACCTCTCGAGTTTTCAAATGATATGAGGCCTCCGGTCGCGATGAGGCGGAGAACTAGGTCTTTCTCTGTCGTCTCCACAGGGGATGCAGACATCCCTTCGTCTTGGGAGATGCAAGATGAGCCTGCATTCAATTCAATGCAGTGATATCCGGCCTTACTTCGAGTCAGAGCATCTCGGTGTCCATTCCACTTGAGGCCAAAAACTCAGGGTCCCTCTCACATACCTATAGCTGAGAGAAGCCTCCTCTTGAGGTGCTTGTGGAAAGTTGGTATGCCTCTTGAGTCGAAGCCAGGGACTAAGCTCTCATCTCGAGTTGATTTGGGGTCCAGGAGATGTTTCGTGTTGCTATAGTGACCTCAGGATCCCTCTAGACTTGAGAGAGTAATCTTGGGTTTTCTCTGGAGTGCCATCAAGGAAATCAAGGCTCCTTTCACGTTTGATGTGGAACACGGAATTGCTCTGCACGCAGTGCAGGGGAATCGGGCTTCATCTAGCGGCAAGGGGGAAGTCTCCTGGTATTTCTCGAGTTGCGGCCGGAACCTGGGGTATATTCTCGAGTTAAGACGGGGAGGACCCTTCCAGATACGTGTTTGCTCAGCGACGTCAGGACTCCTGTCTAGGTGCGAGGGACACCTCGGGATTCTCCTCGAGTCTTGGCATGGCAATTGGGACGCGTCTCCACGTGAGGCGGGAGACCCAGGGTCCCTTTCCACGTGTCATAGATATCCTGGGACTCCGATCCATTTGCAAGAGGAGTCAGGCATCGTCTCCTTTGGAAGCATTGATCTCCGTGGACCTCTCGAGTTTTCAAAGGATGTTAGGCCTCCGGTCGCGATGAGGCAGAGAACTAGGTCTTTCTCTGTGGTCTCCACAGGGGATTCAGACATCCCTTCGTCTTGGAGATGCAAGACGAGCCTGCATTCAATTCACTGCAGGGATATCTGGCCTTACTTCAATTCAGAGCATCTCGGTGTCCATTCCACTTGAGGCCACAAACTCAGGGTCCCTCTCACATACCTGTAGCTGAGAGAAGCCTCCTCTTGAGGTGCTTGTGGAAAGTTGGTATTCCTCTTGAGTCGAAGCCAGGGACTAAGCTCTCATCTCGAGTTGATTTGGGGTCCTTGGAGCCCTTTCCTGTTGCTACAGTGTCCTCAGGATCCCTCTAGACTTGAGACAGTGTTCTTGGGTTTTCTCAGGAGTGCCATCAATAAAATCAAGGCTCCGTTCACGTTTGATCTCGATCACGGAATTGTGCTGCACGCAGTGCAGGGGAATCGGGCCTCATCTCGCGGCGAGGGCTAAGTCTCATGGTTTCCCTCGAGTTGTGGCCGGATCCTGGGGTATATTCTCGAGTTTTGACGGGGAGGCCCCTTCCAGACACGTATTTGTTCAGCGACGTCAGGACTCCTGCCTAGGTGAGAGGGACACCTCGGGATTCTCCTCCAGTCTTGGCATGGAAATTGGGACGCATCTCCACGTGAGGCGGAAGACCCAGTGTCCCTTTCCACGTGCCACAGGGATCCTGGGACTCCTATCCACTTTCAAGAGGAGTCAGGCATCATCTCCTTTGGAAGCATTGATCTCCTCGGACCTCTCGAGTTTTCAAATGATGTGAGGCCTCCGTTCGCTTTGAGGCGGAGGACTAGGTCTTTCTCTGTGGTCTCCACAGGGGATTCAGACATCCCTTCGTCTTGGGAGATGCAAGACGAGCCTGCATTCAATTCACTGCAGGGATATCCGGCCTTACTTCGAGTCAGAGCATCTCGGTGTCCATTCCACTTGAGGCCACAAACTCAGGGTCCCTCTCACATACCTGTAGCTCAGAGAAGCCTCCTCTTGAGGTGCTTGTGGAAAGTTGGTATTCCCCTTGAGTCGAAGCCAGGGACTAAGCTCTCATCTCGAGTTGATTTGGGGTCCACGGATCCCTTTCGTCTTGCTCCAGTGACCTCAGGATCCCTCTAGACTTGAGCCAGTGATCTTGGGTTTTCTCTGTAGTGCCATCAAGGAAATCAAAGCTCCTTTCACGTTTGATGTGGAACACGGAATTGCTCTGCACACATTGCAGGGGAATCGGGCCTCATCTCGCCGTAAGGGGGAAGTCTCATGGTTTTTCTCGATTTGCGGCCGGAACCTGGGGTATATTCTCGAGTTACGACTGGGAGGGCAATTCCAGATATTTATTTGTTCAGCAACGTCAGGACACCTGCCTAGGTGCGAGGGACACCTCGGGATTCTCCTCGAGTCTTGGCATGGCAATTGGGACGCGTCTCCACGTGAGGCGGGAGACCCAGCGTCCCTTTCCACGTGCCACAGGGATCCTGGGACTCCTATCCATTTTCAAGAGGAGTCAGGCATCGTCTCCTTTGGAAGCATTGATCTCCGCGGACCCCTCGAATTTTCAAAGGATGTGAGGCCTCCGGTCGCGATGAGGTGGAGAACTAGGTCTATCTCTCTGGTCTCCACAGGGGATGCAGACATCCCTTTGTCTTGGGAGATGCAAGACGAGCCTGCATTCAAATCACTGCAGGGATATCCGGCCTTACTTCGAGTCAGAGCATCTCGGTGTCCATTCCACTTGAGGCCACAGTCTCAGGGTCCCTCTCACATACCTGTAGCTGAGAGAAGCCTCCCCTGAGGTGCTTGTGGAAAGTTGGTATTCCTCTTGAGTCGAAGCCAGGGACTAACCTCTCATCTCGATGTGATTTGGGTCTGCACAGCCCTTTCGTGTTGATACAGTGACCTCAGGATCCCTCTAGACTTGAGACAGTGATCTTGGGTTTTCTCTGGAGTGCCATCAAGGAAATCAAGGCTCTTTTCACGTTTGATGTGGGATACGGAATTGCTCTGCACGCAGTGTAGCGGAATCGGGACTCATCTCCTGGCGAGGGGGAAGTCTCACGGTTTTTCTCTAGTTGCGGCCTGAACCTGGGGTATATTCTCGAGTTACGTCGGGGAGGGCGCTTCCAGACACGTGTTTGTTCAGCGACGTCAGGACTCCTGCCTAGGTGCGAGGGACACCTCTGTATTCTCCTCGAGTCTTGGCATGGCAATTGGGACGCGTCTCCACGTGAGGCGGGAGACCCAGGGTCCCTTTCCACGTGCCACAGGCATCGTGGGACTCCTATCCATTTTCAAGAGGAGTCAGGCATCGTCTCCTTTGGAAGCATTGATCTCCGCGGACCTCTCGAGTTTTCAAACGATGTGAGGCCTCCGGTCGCGATGAGGCGGAGAACTAGGTCTTTCTCTGTGGACGCCACAGTGGATTCAGACATCCCTTCGTCTTGGGAGATTCAAGACGAGCCTGCTTTCAATTCACTGCAGGGATATCCGGCCTTACTTCGAGTCAGAGCATCTCGGTGTCCATTCCACCTGAGGCCACAAACTCAGGGTCCCTCTCACATACCTGTAGCTGAGAGAAGCATCCTCTTGAGGTGCTTGTGGAAAGTTGGCATGCCTCTTGAGTCGAAGCCAGGGACTAAGCTCTCATCTCGAGTTGATTTGGTGTCCACGGAGCCCTTTCGTGTTGCTCCAGTGACCTCGGGATCCCTCTAGACTTGAGACAGTGATCTTGGGTTTTCTCTGGAGTGCCATCAAGGAAATCAAGGCTCCTTTCACATTTGATGTGGAACACGGAATTGCTCTGCATGCAGTGCAGGGAAATCGTGCCTCATCTCGCGGTGAGGTGAAAGTCTCATGGCTTTTCTCGAGTTGTGGCCGGAACCTGGGGTATATTCTCGAGTTACGACGGGGAGGGCCCTTCCAGACACGTGTTTGTTAAGCGATGTCAGGACTCCTGCCTAGGTGCGAGGGAAACCTCGGGATTCTCGTCGAGTCTTGGCATGGCAACAGGGACGCGTCTCCACGTGAGGCGGGAGACCCAGGGTCCCTTTCCACGTGCCACAGGGATCTTGGGAATCCTATCCATTTTCAAGAGGAGTCAGGCATCTTCTCCTTTGGAAGCATTGTTCTCCGCGGACCTCTCGAGTTTTCAAATGATATGAGGCCTCCGGTCGCGATGAGGCGGAGAACTAGGTCTTTCTCTGTCGTCTCCACAGGGGATGCAGACATCCCTTCGTCTTGGGAGATGCAAGATGAGCCTGCATTCAATTCAATGCAGTGATATCCCGCCTTACTTCGAGTCAGAGCATCTCGGTGTCCATTCCACTTGAGGCCAAAAACTCAGGGTCCCTCTCACATACCTATAGCTGAGAGAAGCCTCCTCTTGAGGTGCTTGTGGAAAGTTGGTATGCCTCTTGAGTCGAAGCCAGGGACTAAGCTCTCATCTCGAGTTGATTTGGGGTCCAGGAGATGTTTCGTGTTGCTATAGTGACCTCAGGATCCCTCTAGACTTGAGAGAGTAATCTTGGGTTTTCTCTGGAGTGCCATCAAGGAAATCAAGGCTCCTTTCACGTTTGATGTGGAACACGGAATTGCTCTGCACGCAGTGCAGGGGAATCGGGCTTCATCTAGCGGCAAGGGGGAAGTCTCCTGGTATTTCTCGAGTTGCGGCCGGAACCTGGGGTATATTCTCGAGTTAAGACGGGGAGGACCCTTCCAGACACGTGTTTGCTCAGCGACGTCAGGACTCCTGTCTAGGTGCGAGGGACACCTCGGGATTCTCCTCGAGTCTTGGCATGGCAATTGGGACGCGTCTCCACGTGAGGCGGGAGACCCAGGGTCCCTTTCCACGTGTCATAGATATCCTGGGACTCCGATCCATTTGCAAGAGGAGTCAGGCATCGTCTCCTTTGGAAGCATTGATCTCCGTGGACCTCTCGAGTTTTCAAAGGATGTTAGGCCTCCGGTCGCGATGAGGCAGAGAACTAGGTCTTTCTCTGTGGTCTCCACAGGGGATTCAGACATCCCTTCGTCTTGGAGATGCAAGACGAGCCTGCATTCAATTCACTGCAGGGATATCTGGCCTTACTTCAATTCAGAGCATCTCGGTGTCCATTCCACTTGAGGCCACAAACTCAGGGTCCCTCTCACATACCTGTAGCTGAGAGAAGCCTCCTCTTGAGGTGCTTGTGGAAAGTTGGTATTCCTCTTGAGTCGAAGCCAGGGACTAAGCTCTCATCTCGAGTTGATTTGGGGTCCTTGGAGCCCTTTCCTGTTGCTACAGTGTCCTCAGGATCCCTCTAGACTTGAGACAGTGTTCTTGGGTTTTCTCAGGAGTGCCATCAATAAAATCAAGGCTCCGTTCACGTTTGATCTCGATCACGGAATTGTGCTGCACGCAGTGCAGGGGAATCGGGCCTCATCTCGCGGCGAGGGCTAAGTCTCATGGTTTCCCTCGAGTTGTGGCCGGATCCTGGGGTATATTCTCGAGTTTTGACGGGGAGGCCCCTTCCAGACACGTATTTGTTCAGCGACGTCAGGACTCCTGCCTAGGTGAGAGGGACACCTCGGGATTCTCCTCCAGTCTTGGCATGGAAATTGGGACGCATCTCCACGTGAGGCGGAAGACCCAGTGTCCCTTTCCACGTGCCACAGGGATCCTGGGACTCCTATCCACTTTCAAGAGGAGTCAGGCATCATCTCCTTTGGAAGCATTGATCTCCTCGGACCTCTCGAGTTTTCAAATGATGTGAGGCCTCCGTTCGCTTTGAGGCGGAGGACTAGGTCTTTCTCTGTGGTCTCCACAGGGGATTCAGACATCCCTTCGTCTTGGGAGATGCAAGACGAGCCTGCATTCAATTCACTGCAGGGATATCCGGCCTTACTTCGAGTCAGAGCATCTCGGTGTCCATTCCACTTGAGGCCACAAACTCAGGGTCCCTCTCACATACCTGTAGCTCAGAGAAGCCTCCTCTTGAGGTGCTTGTGGAAAGTTGGTATTCCCCTTGAGTCGAAGCCAGGGACTAAGCTCTCATCTCGAGTTGATTTGGGGTCCACGGATCCCTTTCGTCTTGCTCCAGTGACCTCAGGATCCCTCTAGACTTGAGCCAGTGATCTTGGGTTTTCTCTGTAGTGCCATCAAGGAAATCAAAGCTCCTTTCACGTTTGATGTGGAACACGGAATTGCTCTGCACACATTGCAGGGGAATCGGGCCTCATCTCGCCGTAAGGGGGAAGTCTCATGGTTTTTCTCGATTTGCGGCCGGAACCTGGGGTATATTCTCGAGTTACGACTGGGAGGGCAATTCCAGATATTTATTTGTTCAGCAACGTCAGGACACCTGCCTAGGTGCGAGGGACACCTCGGGATTCTCCTCGAGTCTTGGCATGGCAATTGGGACGCGTCTCCACGTGAGGCGGGAGACCCAGCGTCCCTTTCCACGTGCCACAGGGATCCTGGGACTCCTATCCATTTTCAAGAGGAGTCAGGCATCGTCTCCTTTGGAAGCATTGATCTCCGCGGACCCCTCGAATTTTCAAAGGATGTGAGGCCTCCGGTCGCGATGAGGTGGAGAACTAGGTCTATCTCTCTGGTCTCCACAGGGGATGCAGACATCCCTTTGTCTTGGGAGATGCAAGACGAGCCTGCATTCAAATCACTGCAGGGATATCCGGCCTTACTTCGAGTCAGAGCATCTCGGTGTCCATTCCACTTGAGGCCACAATCTCAGGGTCCCTCTCACATACCTGTAGCTGAGAGAAGCCTCCCCTGAGGTGCTTGTGGAAAGTTGGTATTCCTCTTGAGTCGAAGCCAGGGACTAACCTCTCATCTCGATGTGATTTGGGTCTGCACAGCCCTTTCGTGTTGATACAGTGACCTCAGGATCCCTCTAGACTTGAGACAGTGATCTTGGGTTTTCTCTGGAGTGCCATCAAGGAAATCAAGGCTCTTTTCACGTTTGATGTGGGATACGGAATTGCTCTGCACGCAGTGTAGCGGAATCGGGACTCATCTCCTGGCGAGGGGGAAGTCTCACGGTTTTTCTCTAGTTGCGGCCTGAACCTGGGGTATATTCTCGAGTTACGTCGGGGAGGGCGCTTCCAGACACGTGTTTGTTCAGCGACGTCAGGACTCCTGCCTAGGTGCGAGGGACACCTCTGTATTCTCCTCGAGTCTTGGCATGGCAATTGGGACGCGTCTCCACGTGAGGCGGGAGACCCAGGGTCCCTTTCCACGTGCCACAGGCATCGTGGGACTCCTATCCATTTTCAAGAGGAGTCAGGCATCGTCTCCTTTGGAAGCATTGATCTCCGCGGACCTCTCGAGTTTTCAAACGATGTGAGGCCTCCGGTCGCGATGAGGCGGAGAACTAGGTCTTTCTCTGTGGACGCCACAGTGGATTCAGACATCCCTTCGTCTTGGGAGATTCAAGACGAGCCTGCTTTCAATTCACTGCAGGGATATCCGGCCTTACTTCGAGTCAGAGCATCTCGGTGTCCATTCCACCTGAGGCCACAAACTCAGGGTCCCTCTCACATACCTGTAGCTGAGAGAAGCATCCTCTTGAGGTGCTTGTGGAAAGTTGGCATGCCTCTTGAGTCGAAGCCAGGGACTAAGCTCTCATCTCGAGTTGATTTGGTGTCCACGGAGCCCTTTCGTGTTGCTCCAGTGACCTCGGGATCCCTCTAGACTTGAGACAGTGATCTTGGGTTTTCTCTGGAGTGCCATCAAGGAAATCAAGGCTCCTTTCACATTTGATGTGGAACACGGAATTGCTCTGCATGCAGTGCAGGGAAATCGTGCCTCATCTCGCGGTGAGGTGAAAGTCTCATGGCTTTTCTCGAGTTGTGGCCGGAACCTGGGGTATATTCTCGAGTTACGACGAGGAGGGCCCTTCCAGACACGTGTTTGTTAAGCGATGTCAGGACTCCTGCCTAGGTGCGAGGGAAACCTCGGGATTCTCGTCGAGTCTTGGCATGGCAACAGGGACGCGTCTCCACGTGAGGCGGGAGACCCAGGGTCCCTTTCCACGTGCCACAGGGATCTTGGGAATCCTATCCATTTTCAAGAGGAGTCAGGCATCTTCTCCTTTGGAAGCATTGTTCTCCGCGGACCTCTCGAGTTTTCAAATGATATGAGGCCTCCGGTCGCGATGAGGCGGAGAACTAGGTCTTTCTCTGTCGTCTCCACAGGGGATGCAGACATCCCTTCGTCTTGGGAGATGCAAGATGAGCCTGCATTCAATTCAATGCAGTGATATCCCGCCTTACTTCGAGTCAGAGCATCTCGGTGTCCATTCCACTTGAGGCCAAAAACTCAGGGTCCCTCTCACATACCTATAGCTGAGAGAAGCCTCCTCTTGAGGTGCTTGTGGAAAGTTGGTATGCCTCTTGAGTCGAAGCCAGGGACTAAGCTCTCATCTCGAGTTGATTTGGGGTCCAGGAGATGTTTCGTGTTGCTATAGTGACCTCAGGATCCCTCTAGACTTGAGAGAGTAATCTTGGGTTTTCTCTGGAGTGCCATCAAGGAAATCAAGGCTCCTTTCACGTTTGATGTGGAACACGGAATTGCTCTGCACGCAGTGCAGGGGAATCGGGCTTCATCTAGCGGCAAGGGGGAAGTCTCCTGGTATTTCTCGAGTTGCGGCCGGAACCTGGGGTATATTCTCGAGTTAAGACGGGGAGGACCCTTCCAGACACGTGTTTGCTCAGCGACGTCAGGACTCCTGTCTAGGTGCGAGGGACACCTCGGGATTCTCCTCGAGTCTTGGCATGGCAATTGGGACGCGTCTCCACGTGAGGCGGGAGACCCAGTGTCCCTTTCCACGTGCCACAGGGATCCTGGGACTCCGATCCATTTGCAAGAGGAGTCAGGCATCGTCTCCTTTGGAAGCATTGATCTCCGCGGACCTCTCGAGTTTTCAAAGGATGTGAGGCCTCCGGTCGCGATGAGGCAGAGAACTAGGTCTTTCTCTGTGGTCTCCACAGGGGATTCAGACATCCCTTCGTCTTGGAGATGCAAGACGAGCCTGCGTTCAATTCACTGCAGGGATATCCGGCCTTACTTCGAGTCAGAGCATCTCGGTGTCCATTCCACTTGAGGCCACAAACTCAGGGTCCCTCTCACATACCTGTAGCTGAGAGAAGCCTCCTCTTGAGGTGCTTGTGGAAAGTTGGTATTCCTCTTGAGTCGAAGCCAGGGACTAAGCTCTCATCTCGAGTTGATTTGGGGTCCTTGGAGCCCTTTCCTGTTGCTACAGTGTCCTCAGGATCCCTCTAGACTTGAGACAGTGTTCTTGGGTTTTCTCAGGAGTGCCATCAATAAAATCAAGGCTCCTTTCACGTTTGATCTCGATCACGGAATTGTGCTGCACGCAGTGCAGGGGAATCGGGCCTCATCTTGCGGCGAGGGCTAAGTCTCATGGTTTCCCTCGAGTTGTGGCCGGAACCTGGGGTATATTCTCGAGTTATGACGGGGAGGCCCCTTCCAGACACGTGTTTGTTCAGCGACGTCAGGACTCCTGCCTAGGTGCGAGGGAAACCTCGGGATTCTCCTCGAGTCTTGGCATGGCAATGGGACGCGTCTCCACGTGAGGCGGGAGAAACAGGGTCCCTTTCCACGTGCCACAGGGATCCTGGGACTCCTATCTATTTTCAAGAGGCGCCAGGCATTGTCTCCTTTGGAAGCATTGATCTCCGCGGACCTTTCGAGTTTTCAAAGGATGTCAGGCCTCCGGTCGCATTGAGGCGGAGGACTAGGTCTTTCTCTGTGTTCTCCACAGGGGATTCAGACAACCCTTCGTCTTGGGAGATGGAAGACGAGCCTGCATTCAATTCACTGCAGGGATATCCGGCTTTACTTTGAGACAGAGCATCTCGGTGTCCATTCCACTTGAGGCCACAAACTCAGGGTCCCTCTCACCTACCTGTAGCTGAGAGAAGCCTCCTCTTGAGGTGCTTGTGGAAAGTTGGTATTCCTCTTGAGTCGAAGCCAGGGCCTAAGCTCTCATCTCGAGTTGATTTGGGGTACACGGAGCCCTTTCGTGTTGCTACAGTGACCTCAGGATCCCTCTAGACTAGAGCCAGTGATCTTGGGTTTCCTCTGGAGTGCCATCAAGGAAATCAAGGCTCCTTTCAGGTTTGATGTGGAACACGGAATTGCTCTGCACGCAGTGCAGGGGAATCGGGCCTCATCTCGCGGCGACGGGGAAGTCTCATGGTTATTCTCGAGTTGCAGCCGGAACCTGGGGTATATTCTCGAGTTACGACGGGGAGGGCCCTTCCAGACACGTGTTTGTTCAGCAACGTCATGACTCCTGCCTAGGTGCGAGGGACACCTCGGGATTCTCCTGGAGTCTTGGCATGACAATTGGGACTCGTCTCCACGTGTGGCGGGAGACCCAGGGTCCCTTTCCACGTGCCACAGGGATCCTGGGACTCCTATCCATTTTCAAGAGGAGTCAGGCATCGGCTCCTTTGGAAGCATTGATCTCTGCGGACCTCTAGAGTTTTCAAAGGATGTGAGGCCTCTGCTCGTGATGAAGCAGAGAACTAGGTCTTTCTCTGTGGTCTCCACAGGGGATTCAGACATCCCTTCGTCTTCGGAGATGCAAGACGAGCCTGCATTCAATTCACTGTTGGGATATCCGGCCTTATTTTGAGTCAGAGCATGTCAGTGTCCATATCACTTGAGGCCACAAATTCAGGGTCCCTCTCAGATACCTGTAGCTGAGAGAAGCCTCCTCTTGAGGGGCTTGTGGAAAGTTGGTATTCCTCTTGAGTCGAAGCCAGGGACTAAGCTCTCATCTCGAGTTAATTTTTGGTCCACGGAGCCCTTTCTTTTTGCTACAGTGACCTCAGTATCCCTCTAGACTTGAGACAGTGATCTTGGGTTTTGTCTGGAGTGCCATCAAGGAAATCAAGGCTCCTTTCACGTTTGATGTGGAACACGGAATTGCTCTGCACGCAGTGCAGGGGAATCGGGCCTCATGTTGCGCCGAGGGGGAAGTCTCATGATTTTTCTCTAGTTGCGGCCGGAACCTGGGTTATATTCTCGAATTACGACGGGGAGGGCCCTTCCAGACACGTGTTTGTTCAGCGACGTCATGACTCCTGCCTAGGGGCGAGGGACACCTCGGGATTCTCCTCGAGTCTTGGCATGGCAATTGGGACGCATCTCCACGTGAGGCGGGAGACCCAGCGTCCCTTTCCACGTGCCACAGGGATCCTGGGACTCCTATGCATTTTCAAGAGGAGACAGGCATCGTCTCCTTCGGAAGCATTGATCTTCGCAGTCCTCTCGAGTTTTCAAAGGATGTGAGGCCTCCCGTCGCGATGAGGCGGAGAACTAGGTCTTTCTCTGTGTTCTCCAAAGGGGATTCAGACATCCATTCATCTTGGGAGATGCAAGACGAGCCTGCATTCAATACACTGCAGGGATATCCGGCCTTACTTCGAGTCAGAGCATTTCGGTGTCCATTCCACTTGAGGCCATAAACTCAGGGACCCTCTCACATACCTGTAGCTGAGAGAAGCCTCCTCTTGAGGTGCTTGTGGAAAGTTGGTATTCCTCTTCAGTCGAAGCCAGGGACTAAGCTCTCATCTCGAGTTGATTTGGGGTCCACGCAGCTCTTTCGTGTTGCTCCAGTGACCTCAGGATCCCTCTAGACTTGAGACAGTGATCTTGGGTTTTCTCTGGAGTTGCATCAAGGAAATCAACGCTCCTTTCAGGTTTGATGTGGAACACGGAATTGCTCTGCAGGCAGTGCAGGGGAATCGGGCCTCATCCCGCGACGAGGGGGAAGTCTCATGGTTTTTCTCGAGTTGTGGCCGGAACCTGGGGTATATTCTCGAGTTACGACGGGGAGGGCCCTTACAGACACGTGTTTGTTCAGCGACGTCGGTACTCCTGCCTAGGTGCGAGGGACACCTCGGGATTCTCCTCGAGTCTTGGCATGGCAATTGGGACGCGTCTCCACGTGAGGCGGGAGACCCAGAGTCCCTTTCCACGTGCCACAGGGATCCTGGGACCCCTATCCATTTTCAAGAGGAGTCAGGCATCGTCTCCTTTGGAAGCCTTGATCTCCGCGGACCTCTCGAGTTTTCAAAGGATTAGAGGCCTCCGGTCGCGATGAGGCGGAGAACTAGGTTTTCTCTGTGGTCTCCACAGTGGATTCAGACATCCCTTCGTCTTGGGAGATGCAAGACGAGCCTGCATTCTATTCACAGCAGGGATATCCGGCCTTACTTCGAGTCAGAGCATCACAGTGTCCATTGCACTTGAGGCCACAAACTCAGGGTTTCTCTCACATACCTGTATCTCAGAGAAGCCTCCACTTGAGTTGCTTGTGGAAAGTTGGTATTCCTCCTGAGTAGAAGCCAGGGACGAAGCTCTCATCTCGAGTTGATTTGGGGTCCACGGAGCCCTTTCGTGTTGCTACAGTGACCTCAGGATCCCTCTAGACTTGAGACAGTGGTCTTGGGTTTTCTTTGGAGTGCCATCAAGGAAATCAAGTCTAGTTTAACGTCTGATGTGGAACACGGAGTTGCTCTGCACGCAGTGCAGGAAATTAGGGCCTCATCTCACGGCGAGGGGGAGGTCTCATGGTTTTTCTCGAGTTGCGGCCGGAACCTGGGGTATATTCTCGAGTTACGACGGGGAGGGCCCTTCCAGACACGTGTCCGTTCAGAGACGTCAGGACTCCTGCCTAGGTTCGAGGGACACCTCGGGATTCTCCTCTAGTCTTGGCATGGCAATTGGGACGCGTCTCCACGTGAGGCTGGAGACCCATGTTCCCTTTCCACGTGCCACAGGGATCCTGGGACTCCTATCCATTTTCAAGAGGAGTCAGGCAATGTCTCCTTTGGAAGCATTGATCTCCGTGGACCTCTCGAGTTTTCAAAGGATGTGAGGCCTCCGGTCGCGATGAGTCGGAGAACTAGGTCTTTCTCTGTGGTCTCCACAGGGGATTTAGATATCCCTTCGTCTTGGGAGATGCAAGACGAGCCGGCATTCAATTCACTGCAGGGATATCTGGCCTTATGTCGAGTCAGAACATCTCGGTGTCCATTCCACTTGAGGCCACTTACTCAGGGTCCCTCTCACATACCTGTAGCTGACAGAAGCCTCCTCTTGAGGTGCTTGTGGAAAGTTGGTATTCCTCTTGAGTCGAAGCTAGGGACTAAGCTCTCATCTCGAGTTGATTTGGGGTCCACGGAGCCCTTCTTTGTTGCTCCAGTGACCTCAGGATCCCTCTAGACTTGAGACAGTGATCTTGGGTTTTCTCTGGAGTGCCATCAAGGAAATCAAGGCTCCTTTCACGTTTGATGTGGAACACGGAATTGCTCTGCACGCAGTGCAGGGGAATCGGGCCTCATCTCGCGGCGAGGGGATAGTCTCATGGTTTTTCTCGAGTTGCGGCCGGAACCTGGGGTATATTCTCGAGTTACGACGGGGAGGGCCCTTCCAGACTTGTGTTTGTTCAGCGACGTCAGGATTCCTGCCTAGGTGCGAGGGACAGCTCGGGATTCCCTTCGATTCTTGGCGTGGTAATTGGGACACGTCTCTATGTGAGGCGGGAGACCCAGGGTCCATTTCCACGTGCCACAGGGATCCTGGGACTCCTATCCATTGTCAAGAGGAGTCAGGCATCGTCTCCTTTGGAAGCATTGATCTCCGCATACCTTTCATGGATGTGAGGACTCCGGTCGCGATGAGGCGGAGGACCAGGTCTTTCTCTGTGGTCTCCACAGCGGATTCAGACATCCCTTCGTCTTGGGAGATGCAAGACGAGCCTGGATTCAATTCACTGCAGGGATATCCGGCCTTACTTCGAGTCAGAGCATCTCGGTGTCCATTCCACTTGAGGCCACAAACTCAGGGTCCCTCTCACATACCTGTAGCTGAGAGAAGCCTCCTCTTGAGGTGCTTGTGGAAAGTTGGTATTCCTCTTGAGTCGAAGCCAGGGACTAAGCTCTCATCTCGAGTTGATTTGGGGTCCACGGAGCCCTTCCGTGTTGCTACAGTCACCTCAGGATCCCTCTAGACTTGAGACAGTTATCTTGGGTTTTCTCTGGAGTGCCATCAAGGAAATCAAGGCTCCTTTCACGTTTGATGTGGAACACGGAATTGCTCTGCAGGCAGTGCAGGGGAATCCGGCCTCATCTCGCGGCGAGGGGGAAGTCTCATGGTTTTTCTCGAGGTGCGGCCGGAACCTGGGGTATATTCTCGAGTTACGATGGGGAGGGCCCTTCCAGACACGTGTTGTTCAGCGACGTCAGGACTCCTGCCTAGGTGCGAGGGACACCTCGGTATTCTCCTCGAGTCTTGGCATGGCAATTTGGACGCGTCTCCACGTGAGGCGGGAGGCCCAGAGTCCCTTTCCACGTGTCATAGATATCCTGGGACTCCTATCCATTTTCAAGAGGAGTCAGGCATCGTCTCCTTCGGAAGCATTGATCTCCGCGGACCTCTCGAGTTTTCAAAGGATATGAGGCCTCCGGTCGCGATGACGCGGAGAACTAGATCTTTCTCTGTGGTCTCCACAGGGGATTCAGACATCCCTTCGTCTTGGGAGATGCAAGACGAGCCTGCATTCAATTCACTGCAGGGATATCCGGCCTTACTTCGAGTCAGAGCATCTCGGTGTCCATTCCACTTGAGGCCACAAACTCAGGGTCCCTCTCACATACCTGTAGCTGAGAGAAGCCTCCTCTTGAGTTGCTTGTGAAAAGTTGGTATTCCTGTTGAGTCGAAGCCAGGGACTAAGCTCTCATCTCGAGTTGATTTGGGGTCCACGGAGCCCTTTCTTGTTGCTACAGTGACCTCAGGATCCCTCTAGACTTGAGACAGTGATCTTGGGTTTTCTCTGGAGTGCCATCAAGGAAATCAAGGCTCCTTTCACGTTTGATGAGGAACACGGAATTGCTCTGCACGCAGTGCAGGGGAATCGGGCCTCATCTCGCGGCGAGGGGGAAGTCTCATGGTTTTTCTCGAGTTGCGGCTGGAACCTGGGGTATATTCTCGAGTTACGACGGGGAGGGCCCTTCCAGACACGTGTTTGTTCAGTGACGTCAGGACTCCGGCCTAGGTGCGAGGGACACCTCGGGATTCTCCTCGAGTCTTGGCATGGCAATTGGGACGCGTCTCCACGTGAGGCGGGAGACCCAGGGTCCCTTTCCACGTGACACAGGGATCGTGGGACTCCTATCCATTTTCAAGAGGAGTCAGGCATCGTCTCCTTTGGAAGCATTGATCTCCGCATACCTTTCGAATTTTCAAAGGATGTGAGGCCTCCGGTCGCGATGAGGCGGAGGACCAGGTCTTTCTCTGTGGTCTCCACAGCGGATTCAGACATCCCTTCGTCTTGGGAGATGCAAGACAAGCCTGCATTCAATTCACTGCAGGGATATCCGGCCTTACTTCTAGTCAGAGCATCTCGGTGTCCATTCCACTTGAGGCCACAAACTCAGGGTCCCTCTCACATACCTGTAGCTGAGACAAGCCTCCTCTTTAGGTGTTTGTGGAAAGTTGGTATTCCTCTTGAGTCGAAGCCAGGGACTAAGATCTCATCTCGAGTTGATTTGGGGTCCACGGAGCCCTTTCGTGTTGCTCCAGTGACGTCAGGATCCCTCTAGACTTGAGACAGTGATGTTGGGTTTTCTCTGGAGTGCCATCAAGGAAATCAAGGCTCCTTTCACGTTTGATGTGGAACACGGAATTTCTCTGCATGCAGTGCAGGGGAATCGGGCCTCATCTCGCGGCGAGATGGAAATCTCATGGTTTTTCTCGAGTTGCGGCCGGAACCTGATTTATATTTTCGAGTTACGACGGGGAGGGCCCTTCCAGAAACGTGTTTGTTCAGCGACGTCAGGACTCTTGTCTAGGTGCGAGGGACACCTCGGTATTCTCCTCGAGTCTTGGCATGGCAATTGGGACGCGTCTCCACGTGAGGCGGGAGACCCAGGGTCCCTTTCCACGTGCCACAGGGATCCTGGGACTCCTATCCATTTTCAAGAGGAGTCAGGCATCGTCTCCTTTGGAAGCCTAGATCTCAGCGGACCTCTCGAGTTTTCAAAGGATGTGATGCCTCCGTTCGCGATGAGGCGGAGAACTAGGTCTTTCTCTGTGGTCTCCACAGGGGATTCAGACATTCCTCTTCTTGGGAGATGCAAGACGAGCCTGCATTCAATTCACTGCAGGGATATCCGGCCTTACTTCGAGTCAGAGCATCACGGTGTCCATTCTACTTGAGGCCACAAACTCAGGGTCCCTCGCACATACCTGTAGCTGACAGAAACCGCCTCTTGAGGTGCATGTGGAAAGTTGGTATTCGTCTTGAATCGAAGCCAGGGACTAAGCTCTCATCTCGACTTGATTTGGGGTCCACGGAGACCTTTCTTGTTGCTACAGTGACCTCAGGATCCCTCTAGACTTGAGACAGTGATCTTGGGTTTTCTCTGGAGTGCCATCAAGGAAATCAAGGCTCCTTTCACGTTTGATGTGGAACACGGAATTGCTCTGCATGCAGTGCAGGTAAATCGGGCCTCATCTCGTGGCGAGGGGGAAGTCTCATGGTTTTTCTCGAGTTGCGGCAGGAACCCGGGGTATATTCTCGAGTTACGCCGGGGAGGGAACTTCCAGACACGTGTTTGTTCAGTGACGTCTGGACTCCTGCCTAGGTGTGAGGGACACCTCGGGATTATCCTCGAGTCTTGGCATGGCAATTGGGACGCGTCTCCACGTGAGGCGGGAGACCCAGGGTCCCTTGCCACGTGCCACGCGGATCCTGGGACTCCTATCCATTTTCAAGAGGAGTCAGGCATAGTCTCCTTTGGAATCATTGACCTCCGCGGACCTCTCAAGTTTTCAAAGGATGTGAGGCCTCCGGTCGCGATGAGGCGGAGATCTAGGTCTTTCTCAGTGGTCTCCACAGGGCATTCAGACATCCCTTCGTCTTGGGAAATGCAAGACGAGCCTGCATTCAATTCACTGCAGGGATATCCAGCCTTACTTCGAGTCAGAGCT
The DNA here is from genome assembly GCF_033118175.1 of Dama dama. Taxonomy (NCBI): domain Eukaryota; kingdom Metazoa; phylum Chordata; class Mammalia; order Artiodactyla; family Cervidae; genus Dama; species Dama dama. The sequence goes on along the minus strand of NW_026870879.1, from coordinate 2,589,150 downwards.
TCTCGGTGTCCATTCCACTTGAATCCCCAACTCAGGGCCCTCTCACATAACTTTATCTGAGAGAAGCCTCCTCTTGAGGTGCTTGTGGAAAGTTGCTATTCCTATAGAGTCGAAGCCAGTGACTAAGCTCTCATCACGAGTTGATTTGGGGTCCATGGACCCATTTCGTGTTGCTACAGTGACCTCAGGATCTCTCTAGACTTGAGACAGTGATCTCGGGTTTTCTCTGGAGTGCCATCAAGGAAATCAAGGCTCCTTTCACGTTTGATGTGGAACACGCAATTGCTCTGCACGCAGTGCAGCGGAATCGGGCCTCATCTCGCGGCGAGGGGGAAGTCTCATGGTTTTTCTCGAGTTGCGGCCGGAACCTGGGGTATATTCTCGAGTTACGACGGGGAGGTCTGTTCCAGACACGTGTTTGTTCAGCGACGTCAGGACTCCTGCGTCGGTGCGAGGGACACCTCGGGATTCTCCTCGAGTCTTGGCATGGCAATTGGGACGCGTCTCCACGTGAGGCAGGAGACCCAGGTTCCCTTTCCATGTGCCACAGGGATCCTGGGACTCCTATCCATTTTCAAGAGGAGTCAGGCATCGTCTCCTTTGGAAGCATTGATCTCCGCACACCTCTCGAGTTCTCAAAGGATGTGAGGCCTCAATTCGGGATGAGGCGGAGAACTAGGTCTTTCTCTGTGGTCTCCACAGTGGATTCAGACATCCCTTCCTCTTGGGAGATGCAAAACGAGCCTGCGTTCCATTCACTGCAGGGATATCCGGCCTTACTTCGAGTCAGAGCATCACGCTATCCATTCGACTTGAGGCCACCAGCTCAGGGTCCCTCTCACATACCTGAAGGTGACAGAAGCCTCCTCTTGAGGTGCTTGTGGAAAGTTGGTATTCCTCTTGAGTCGAAGGCAGGGACGAAGCTCTCATCTCGAGTTGTTTGCGGCACACGAAGCCCTTTCGTGTTGCTACAGTGACCTCAGGATCCCTCTAGACTTGAGACAGTGATTTGGGTTTTCTCTGGAGTGCCATAAAGGAAATCAAGGCTCCTTTCACGTTTGATGTGGAAAACGGAATTGCTCTGCATGCAGTGCAGGGGATTCGGGCCTCATCTCGCGGCGAGATGGAAATCGCATGGTTTTTCTCGAGTTGCGGCCCGAACCTGGGGTATATTCTCGAGTTACGACGGGGAGGGCCCTTCCAGACACGTGTTTGTTCAGCGACGTCAGGACTCCTGCCTAGGTGCGAGGGACACCTCGGGATTCTCCTCGAGTCTTGGCATGGCAATTGGGACGCGTCTCCACGTGAGGCGGGAGACTCACGGTCCCTTTCCACGTGCCACAGGGATCCTGGGACTCCTATCCATTTTCAAGAGGAGTCAGGCATCGTCTCCTTTGGAAGCATTGATCTCTGCGGACCTCTCGAGTTTTCTAAGGATGTGTGGCCTCCGGTCGCGATGAGGCGGAGAACTAGTTCTTTCTCTGTGGTCTCCACAGGGGATTCTGACATTCCTTCTTCTTGGGAGATGCAAGACGAGCCTGCATTCAATTCACTGCAGGGATATCCGGCCTTACTTTGAGTCAGAGCATCTCGGTGTCCATTCTACTTGAGGCCACAAACTCAGGGTCCCTCGCACATACCTGTAGCTGACAGAAACCGCCTCTTGAGGTGCATGTGGAAAATTGGTATTCGTCTTGAATCGAAGCCAGGGACTAAGCTCTCATCTCGACTTGATTTGGGGTCCACGGAGACCTTTCTTGTTGCTACAGTGACCTCAGGATCCCTCTAGACTTGAGACAGTGATCTTGGGTTTTCTCTGGAGTGCCATCAAGGAAATCAAGGCTCCTTTCACGTTTGATGTGGAACACGGAATTGCTCTGCATGCAGTGCAGGTAAATCGGGCCTCATCTCGTGGCGAGGGGGAAGTCTCATGGTTTTTCTCGAGTTGCGGCAGGAACCCGGGGTATATTCTCGAGTTACGACGGGGAGGGCCCTTCCAGACACGTGTTTGTTCAGTGACGTCTGGACTCCTGCCTAGGTGTGAGGGACACCTCGGGATTATTCTCGAGTCTTGGCATGGCAATTGGGACGCGTCTCCACGTGAGGCGGGAGACCCAGGGTCCCTTTCCACGTGCCACGCGGATCCTGAGACTCCTATCCATTTTCAAGAGGAGTCAGGCATAGTCTCCTTTGGAAGCATTGACCTCCGCGGACCTCTCAAGTTTTCAAAGGATGTGAGGCCTCCGGTCGCGATGAGGCGGAGATCTAGGTCTTTCTCTGTGGTCTCCACAGGGCATTCAGACATCCCTTCGTCTTGGGAGATGCAAGACGAGCCTGCATTCAATTCACTGCAGGGATATCCAGCCTTACTTCGAGTCAGAGCTTCTCGGTGTCCATTCCACTTGAATCCCCAACTCAGGGCCCTCTCACATAACTTTATCTGAGAGAAGCCTCCTCTTGAGGTGCTTGTGGAAAGTTGCTATTCCTATAGAGTTGAAGCCAGTGACTAAGCTCTCATCACGAGTTGATTTGGGGTCCATGGACCCATTTCGTGTTGCTACAGTGACCTCAGGATCCCTCTAGACTTGAGACAGTGATCTCGGGTTTTCTCTGGAGTGCCATCAAGGAAATCAAGGCTCCTTTCACGTTTGATGTGGAACACGGAATTGCTCTGCACGCAGTGCAGGGGAATCGGGCCTCATCTCGCGGCGAGGGGGAAGTCTCATGGTTTTTCTCGAGTTGCGGCCGGAACCTGGGGTATATTCTCCAGTTACGACGGGGAGGTCCGTTCCAGACACGTGTTTGTTCAGCGACGTCAGGACTCCTGCGTCGGTGCGAGGGACACCTCGGGATTCTCCTCGAGTCTTGGCATGGCAATTGGGACGCGTCTCCACGTGAGGCGGGAGATCCAGGGTCCCTTTCCATGTGCCACAGGGATCCTGGGACTCCTATCCATTTTCAAGAGGAGTCAGGCATCGTCTCCTTTGGAAGCATTGATCTCCGCTGACCTCTCGAGTTCTCAAAGGATGTGAGGACTCACGTTGCGATGAGGCGGAGAACAATGTCTTTCTCTATGGTCTCCACAGGGGATTCATACATCCCTTCTTCTTAGGAGATGCAAGACGAGCCTGCATTCAATTCACTGCAGGGATATCCGGCCTTTATTCGAATCAGTGCATCTCGGTGTCCATTACATTTGAGGCCACACACTCAGGGTCCCTCTCACATAAATGTAGCTGAGAGAAACCTCATCTTGAGGTGCTTGTGGAAAGTTGGTATTCCTCTTGAGTCGAAGCCAGGGAGTAAGCTCTCATCTCGAGTTGATTTGGGGTCCACGGAGCTCTTTCGTGTTGCTACAGTGACCTCAGGATCCCTCTAGACTTGAGACAGTGATCTTGGATTTTCTCTGGAGTGCCATCAAGGAAATCAAGGCTCCTTTCACGTTTGATGTGGAACACGCAATTGCTCTGCACGCAGTGCAGCGGAATCGGGCCTCATCTCGCAGCGAGGGGCAATTCTCATGGTTTTTGTCGAGTTGCGGCCGGAACCTGGGGTATGTTCTCGAGTTACGACGGGGAGGGCCCTTCCAGACACCTGTTTGTTCAGCGACGTCAGGACTCCTGCCTAGGTGCGAGGCACAACTCGGGATTCTCCTCGAGTCTTGGCATGGCAATTGGGACGCGTCTCCACGTGAGGCGGGAGACCCAGGGTCCCTTTCCACGTGCCACAGGGATCCTGGGACCCCTTTCCATTTTCAAGAGGAGTCAGGCATCGTCTCCTTTGGAAGCATTGATCTCCGCACACCTCTCGAGGTTTCAAAGGATGTGAGGCCTCAATTCTGATGAGGCGGAGAACTAGGTCTTTCTCTGTGGTCTCCACAGTGGATTCAGACATCCCTTCCTCTTGGGAGATGCAAAACGAGCCTGCATTCAATTCACTGCAGGGATATCCGGCCTTACTTCGAGTCAGAGCATCACGCTATCCATTCGACTTGAGGCCACCAGCTCAGGGTCCCTCTCACATACCTGAAGGTGACAGAAGCCTCCTCTTGAGGTGCTTGTGGAAAGTTGGTATTCCTCTTGAGTCGAAGGCAGGGACGAAGCTCTCATCTCGAGTTGTTTGCGGCACACGAAGCCCTTTCGTGTTGCTACAGTGACCTCAGGATCCCTCTAGAATTGAGACAGTGATTTGGGTTTTCTCTGGAGTGCCATCAAGGTAATCAAGGCTCCTTTCACGTTTGATGTGGAACACGCAATTGCTTTGCTCGCAGTGCAGGGGAATCGGACCTCATCTTGCCGCGAGGGGGAAGTCTCATGGTTTTTCTCGAGTTGCGGCCGGAACCTGGGGTATATTCTGGAGTTACGACGGGGAGGGCCCTTCCAGACATGTGTTTGTTCAGCGACGTCAGGACTCCTGCCTAGGTGCGAGGGACAACTCGGGATTCTCCTCGAGTCTTGGCATGGCAATTGGGACCCGTCTCCACGTGAGGCGGGAGACCCAGGGTCCCTTTCCCCGTGCCACAAGGATCCTGGGACACCTATCCATTTTCAAGAGGAGTCAGGCATTCTCCTTTGGAAGCATTGATCTCCGCGGAACTCTCGAGTTTTCAAAGGATGTGAGGCGTCCTGATTGCGATGAGGCGGAGAACGAGGTCTTTCTCTGTGGTCTCCACAGGGGATTCAGACATCCCTTCGTCTTGGGAGATGCAAGACGAGCCTGCATTCAATTCACTGCAGGGATATCTGGCCTTACTTCGAGTCAGAGCATCTCCGTGTCCATTCCACTTGATTCCACAAATTCAGGGTCCCTCTCACATACCTGTAGCTGAGAGAAGCCTCCTCTTGAGGTGCTTCTGGAAAGTTGGTATTCCTCTTGAGTCGAAGCCAGGGAACACGCTCTCATCTCGAGTTGATTTGGGGTCCACGGAGCCCTTTCGTGTTGCTACAGTGACCTCAGGATCCCTCTAGACTTGAGACAGTGACCTTGGGTTTTCTCTGGAGTGCCATCAAGGAAATCAAGGCTCCTTTCACGTTTGATGTGGAACACGGAATTGCTCTGCACGCAGTGCAGGGGAATCGGGCCTCATCTCGCGGCGAGGGGGAAGGCTCATGGTTTTTCTCGAGTTGCGCCGGAACCTGGGGTATATTCTCGAGTTGCGACGGGGAGGACCCTTCCAGACACGCATTTGTTCAGCGACGTGAGGACTCCTGCCTAGGTGCGAGGGACAACTCGGGATTCTCCTCGAGTCTTGGCATGGCAATTGGGACGCGTCTCCACGTGAGGCGGGAGACCCAGGGTCCCTTTCCACGTGCCACAGGGATCCTGGGACTCCTATCCATTTTCAAGAGGAGTCAGGCATCGTCTCCTTTGGAAGCCTTGATCTCCGCGGACCTCTCGAGTTTTCAAAGGATTAGAGGCCTCCGGTCGCGATGAGGCGGAGAACTAGGTTTTCTCTGTGGTCTCCACAGTGGATTCAGACATCCCTTCGTCTTGGGAGATGCAAGACGAGCCTGCATTCAATTCACAGCAGGGATATCCGGCCTTACTTCGAGTCAGAGCATCACAGTGTCCATTGCACTTGAGGCCACAAACTCAGGGTTTCTCTCACATACCTGTATCTCAGAGAAGTCTCCTCTTGAGTTGCTTGTGGAAAGTTGGTATTCCTCTAGAGTAGAAGCCAGGGACGAAGCTCTCATCTCGAGTTGATTTGGGGTCCACGGAGCCCTTTCGTGTTGCTACAGTGACCTCAGGATCCCTCTAGACTTCAGACAGTGATCTTGGGTTTTCTTTGGAGTGCCATCAAGGAAATCAAGTCTAGTTTAACGTCTGATGTGGAAGACGGAATTGCTCTGCACGCAGTGCAGGGGAATCGGGCCTCATCTCGCGGCGAGGGGGAAGTCTCATGGTTTTTCTCGAGAAGCGGCTGGAACCTGGGGAATATTCTCGAGTTACGACGGGGAGGGCCCTTCCAGACACGTGTTTGTTCAGCGACGTCAGGACTCCTGCCTAGGTGCGAGGGACACCTCGGTATTCTCCTCGAGTCTTGGCATGGCAATTGGGACGCGTCTCCACGTGAGGCGGGAGACCCAGGGTCCCTTTCCACGTGCCACAGGGATCCTGGGATTCCCATCCATTTTCAAGAGGAGTCAGGCATCGTCTCCTTTGGAAGCTTTTTTCTGCGTGGACCTCTCGAGTTTTCAAAGGATGTGAGGCATCCGGTCCCGATGAGGCCGAGAACTAGGTCTTTCTCTGTGGTCTCCACTGGGGATTCAGACATCCCTTCATCTTGGGAGATGCAAGACGAGCCTGCATTCAATTCACTGCAGGGATATCCGGCCTTACTTCGAGTCAGAGCATCTCGGTGTCCATTCCACTTGAGGCCACAAACTCAGGGTCCCTCTCACATACCTGTAGCTGAGAGAAGCCTCCTCTTGAGGTGCTTGTGGAAAGTTGGTATTCCTCTTGAGTCGAAGCCAGGGGCTAAGCTCTCATCTCGAGTTGATTTGGGGTCCACGGAGCCCTTTCGTGTTGCTCCAGTGACCTCAGGATCCCTCTAGACTTGAGACAGTGATCTTGGGTTTTGTCTGGAGTGCCATCAAGGAAATCAAGGCTCCTTTCACGTTTGATGTGGAACACGCAATTGCTCTGCACGCAGTGCAGGGGAATCGGGCCTCATCTCGCGGCGAGGGGGAAGTCTCATATTTTTTCTCGAGTTGCGGTCGGAACCTGATTTATATTTTCGAGTTACGATGGGGAGGGCCCTTCCAGACACGTGTTTGTTCAGCGACGTCAGGACTCCTGTCTAGGTGCGAGGGACACCTCGGTATTCTCCGCGAGTCTTGGCATGGCAATTGGGACGCGTCTCCACGTGAGGCGGGAGACCCAGGGTCCCTTTCCACGTGCCACAGGGATCCTGGTATTCCTATCCATTTTCAAGAGGAGTCAGGCATCGTCTCCTTTGGAAGCTTTTTTCTGCGTGGACCTCTCGAGTTTTCAAAGGATGTGAGGCATCCGGTCGCGATGAGGCCGAGAACTAGGTCTTTCTCTGTGGTCTCCACAGGGGATTCAGACATCCCTTCGTCTTGGGAGATGCAAGACGAGCCTGCATTCAATTCACTGCAGGGATATCCGGCCTTACTTCGAGTCAGAGCATCTCGGTGTCCATTCCACTTGAGGCCACAAACTCAGGGTCCCTCTCACATACCTGTAGCTGAGAGAAGCCTCCTCTTGAGGTGCTTGTGGAAAGTTGGTATTCCTCTTGAGTCGAAGCCAGGGAAAAGCTCTCATCTCGAGTTGATTTGGGGTCCACGGAGCCCTTTCGTGTTGCTCCAGTGAACTCAGGATCCCTCTAGACTTGAGACAGTGATCTTGGGTTTTCTCTGGAGTGCCATCAAGGAAATTAAGGCTCCTTTCACTTTTGATGTGGAACACGGAATTGCTCTGCATGCAGTGCAGGGGAATCGGGCCTCATCTCGCGGTGAGGGGGAAGTCTCATGGTTTTTCTCGAGTTGCGGCAGGAACCTGGGGTATATTCTCGAGTTACGACGGGGAGGGCACTTCCAGACAAGTGTTTGTTCAGCGATGTCAGGACTCCTGCCTAGGTGCGAGGGACACCTCGGGATTCTCCTCGAGTCTTGGCATGGCAATTGGGACGCGGCTCCACGTGAGGTGCGAGACCCAGTGTCCCTTTCCACGTGCCACAGGGATCCTGGGACTCCTATCCATTTTCAAGAGGAGTCAGGCATCGTCTCCTTTGGAAGCCTAGATCTCAGCGGACCTCTCGAGTTTTCAAAGGATGTGATGCCTCCGTTCGCGATGAGGCGGAGAACTAGGTCTTTCTCTGTGGTCTCCACAGGGGATTCAGACATTCCTTCTTCTTGGGAGATGCAAGACGAGCCTGCATTCAATTCACTGCAGGGATATCCGGCCTTACTTCGAGTCAGAGCATCACGGTGTCCATTCTACTTGAGGCCACAAACTCAGGGTCCCTCGCACATACCTGTAGCTGACAGAAACCGCCTCTTGAGGTGCATGTGGAAAGTTGGTATTCGTCTTGAATCGAAGCCAGGGACTAAGCTCTCATCTCGACTTGATTTGGGGTCCACGGAGAACTTTCTTGTTGCTACAGTGACCTCAGGATCCCTCTAGACTTGAGACAGTGATCTTGGGTTTTCTCTGGAGTGCCATCAAGGAAATCAAGGCTCCTTTCACGTTTGATGTGGAACACGGAATTGCTCTGCATGCAGTGCAGGTAAATCGGGCCTCATCTCGTGGCGAGGGGGAAGTCTCATGGTTTTTCTCGAGTTGCGGCAGGAACCCGGGGTATATTCTCGAGTTACGACGGGGAGGGCCCTTCCAGACACGTGTTTGTTCAGTGACGTCAGGACTCCTGCCTAGGTGTGAGGGACACCTCGGGATTATCCTCGAGTCTTGGCATGGCAATTGGGACGCGTCTCCACGTGAGGCGGGAGACCCAGGGTCCCTTTCCACGTGCCACGCGGATCCTGGGACTCCTATCCATTTTCAAGACGAGTCAGGCATAGTCTCCTTTGGAAGCATTGACCTCCGCGGACCTCTCAAATTTTCAAAGGATGTGAGGCCTCCGGTCGCGATGAGGCGGAGATCTAGGTCTTTCTCTGTGGTCTCCACAGGGCATTCAGACATCCCTTCGTCTTGGGAGATGCAAGACGAGCCTGCATTCAATTCACTGCAGGGATATCCAGCCTTACTTCGAGTCAGAGCTTCTCGGTGTCCATTCCACTTGAATCCCCAACTCAGGGCCCTCTCACATAACTTTATCTGAGAGAAGCCTCCTCTTGAGGTGCTTGTGGAAAGTTGCTATTCCTATAGAGTCGAAGCCAGTGACTAAGCTCTCATCACGAGTTGATTTGGGGTCCATGGACCCATTTCGTGTTGCTACAGTGACCTCAGGATCCCTCTAGACTTGAGACAGTGATCTCGGGTTTTCTCTGGAGTGCCATCAAGGAAATCAAGGCTCCTTTCACGTTTGATGTGGAACACGGAATTGCTCTGCACGCAGTGCAGGGGAATCGGGCCTCATCTCGCGGCGAGGGGGAAGTCTCATGGTTTTTCTCGAGTTGCGGCCGGAACCTGGGGTATATTCTCGAGTTACGACGGGGAGGTCCGTTCCAGACACGTGTTTGTTCAGCGACGTCAGGACTCCTGCGTCGGTGCGAAGGACACCTCGGGATTCTCCTCGAGTCTTGGCATGGCAATTGGGACGCGTCTCCACGTGAGGCGGGAGATCCAGGGTCCCTTTCCATGTGCCACAGGGATCCTGGGACTCCTATCCATTTTCAAGAGGAGTCAGGCATCGTCTCCTTTGGAAGCATTGATCTCCGCGGACCTCTCGAGTTCTCAAAGGATGTGAGGACTCACGTGGCGATGAGGCGGAGAACAATGTCTTTCTCTATGGTCTCCACAGGGGATTCATACATCCCTTCTTCTTAGGAGATGCAAGACGAGCCTGCATTCAATTCACTGCAGGGATATCCGGCCTTTATTCGAATCAGTGCATCTCGGTGTCCATTACATTTGAGGCCACACACTCAGGGTCCCTCTCACATAAATGTAGCTGAGAGAAACCTCATCTTGAGATGCTTGTGGAAAGTTGGTATTCCTCTTGAGTCGAAGCCAGGGAGTAAGCTCTCATCTCGAGTTGATTTGGGGTCCACGGAGCTCTTTCGTGTTGCTACAGTGACCTCAGGATCCCTCTAGACTTGAGACAGTGATCTTGTATTTTCTCTGGAGTGCCATCAAGGAAATCAAGGCTCCTTTCACGTTTGATGTGGAACACGCAATTGCTCTGCACGCAGTGCAGCGGAATCGGGCCTCATCTCGCGGCGAGGGGGAATTCTCATGCTTTTTGTCGAGTTGCGGCCGGAACCTGGGGTATGTTCTCGAGTTACGACGGGGAGGGCCCTTCCAGACACCTGTTTGTTCAGCGACGTCAGGACTCCTGCCTAGGTGCGAGGCACAACTCGGGATTCTCCTCGAGTCTTGGCATGGCAATTGGGACGCGTCTCCACGTGAGGCGGGAGACCCAGGGTCCCTTTCCACGTGCCACAGGGATCCTGGGACCCCTTTCCATTTTCAAGAGGAGTCAGGCATCGTCTCCTTTGGAAGCATTGATCTCCGCACACCTCTCGAGGTTTCAAAGGATGTGAGGCCTCAATTCGGGATGAGGCGGAGAACTAGGTCTTTCTCTGTGGTCTCCACAGTGGATTCAGACATCCCTTCCTCTTGGGAGATGCAAAACGAGCCTGCATTCAATTCACTGCAGGGATATCTGGCCTTACTTCGAGTCAGAGCATCACGCTATCCATTCGACTTGAGGCCACCAGCTCAGGGTCCCTCTCACATACCTGAAGGTGACAGAAGCCTCCTCTTGAGGTGCTTGTGGAAAGTTCGTATTCCTCTTGAGTCGAAGGCAGGGACGAAGCTCTCATCTCGAGTTGTTTGCGGCACATGAAGCCCTTTCGTGTTGCTACAGTGACCTCAGGATCCCTCTAGAATTGAGACAGTGATTTGGGTTTTCTCTGGAGTGCCATCAAGGTAATCAAGGCTCCTTTCACGTTTGATGTGGAACACGCAATTGCTTTGCTCGCAGTGCAGGGGAATCGGGCCTCATCTTGCCGCGAGGGGGAAGTCTCATGGTTTTTCTCGAGTTGCGGCCGGAACCTGGGGTATATTCTGGAGTTACGACGGGAAGGGGCCTTCCAGACACGTGTTTGTTCAGCGACGTCAGGACACCTGCCTAGGTGCGAGGGACAACTCGGGATTCTCCTCGAGTCTTGGAATGGCAATTGGGACCCGTCTCCACGTGAGGCGGGAGACCCAGGGTCCCTTTCCACGTGCCACAAGGATCCTGGGACACATATCCATTTTCAAGAGTAGTCAGGCATTCTCCTTTGGAAGCATTGATCTCCGCGGAACTCTCGAGTTTTCAAAGGATGTGAGGCGTCCTGATTGCGATGAGGCGGAGAACGAGGTCTTTCTCTGTGGTCTCTACAGGGGATTCAGACATCCCTTCGTCTTGGGAGATGCAAGACGAGCCTGCATTCAATTCACTGCAGGGATATCTGGCCTTACTTCGAGTCAGAGCATCTCCGTGTCCATTCCACTTGAGGCCACAAACTCAGGGTCCCTCTCACATACCTGTAGCTGAGAGAAGCCTCCTCTTGAGGTGCTTCTGGAAAGTTGGTATTCCTCTTGAGTCGAAGCCAGGGACTACGCTCTCATCTCGAGTTGATTTGGGGTCCACGGAGCCCTTTCCTGTTGCTACAGTGACCTCAGGATCCCTCTAGACTTCAGACAGCGATCTTGGGTTTTCTCTGGAGTGCCATCAAGGAAATCAAGGCTCCTTTCACGTTTGACGTGGAACACGGAATTGCTCTGCATGCAGTGCAGGGGAATCGGGCCTCTTCTCGCGGCGAGGGGGAAATCTCATGGTTTTTCTCGAGTTGCGGCCGGAACCTGGGGTATGTTCTCGAGTTACGACGGGGAGGACACTTCCAGACACGTGTTTGTTCAGCAAAGTCAGGACTCCTGCCTAGGTGTGAGGCACACCTCGGGATTCTCCTCGAATCTTGGCATGGCAATTGGGACGCGTCTCCACATGAGGCGGGAGACCCAGGGTCCCTTTCCACGTGCCACAGGGATCCCGGGACTCCTATCCATTTTCAAGAGGAGTCAGGCATCGTCTCCTTTGGAAGCATTGATCTCCCCGGACCTCTCGAGTTTTCAAAGGATGTGATGCCTCCGGTCGTGATGAGGCGGACTACTAGTTCTTTCTCTGTGGTCTCCACAGGGGATTCAGACATCTCTTCATCTTGGGAGATGCAAGACGAGCCTGCATTCAATTCACTGCAGGGATATCCGGCCTTATTTCGAGTCAGAGCATCTCGGTGTCCATTCCACTTGAGGCCACAAACTCAGGGTCCCTCTCACATACCTGTAGCTGAGAGAAGCCTCCTCTTGAGGTGCTTGTGGAAAGGTGCTATTCCTCTTGAGTCGAAGCCAGGGACTAAGCTCTCATCTCGAGTTGATTTGTGGTCCACGGAGCCCTTTCGTGTTGCTACAGTGACTTCAGGATCCCTCTAGACTTGAGACAGTGATCTTGGGTTTTCTCTGGAGTGCCATCAAGGAAATCAAGGCTCCTTTCAGGTTTGATGTGGAACACGGAATTGCTCTGCACGCAGTGCAGGGGAATCGGGCCTCATCTCGCGGCGAGGGGGAACTCTCATGGTTTTTCTCGAGTTGCGCCGGAACCTGGGGTATATTCTCGAGTTGCGACGGGGAGGACCCTTCCAGACACGTGTTTGTTCAGCGATGTGAGGACTCCTGCTTAGGTGCGAGGGACAACTCGGGATTCTCCTCGAGTCTTGGCATGGCAATTGGGACCCGTCTCCACGTGAGGCGGGAGACCCAGGGTCCCTTTCCACGTGCCACAGGGATCCTGGTACTCCTATCCATTTTCAAGAGGAGTCAGGCATCGTCTCCTTTGGAAGCCTTGATCTCCGCGGACCTCTCGAGTTTTCAAAGGATTAGAGGCCTCCGGTCGCGATGAGGTGAAGAACTAGGTTTTCTCTGTGGTCTCCACAGTGGATTCAGACATCCCTTCGTCTAGGGAGATGCAAGACGAGCCTGCATTCAATTCACAGCAGGGATATCCGGCCTTACTTCGAGTCAGAGCATCACAGTGTCCATTGCACTTGAGGCCACAAACTCAGGGTTTCTCTCACATACCTGTATCTCAGAGAAGTCTCCTCTTGAGGTGCTTGTGGAAAGTTGGTATTCCTCTAGAGTAGAAGCCAGGGACGAAGCTCTCATCTCGAGTTGATTTGGGGTCCACGGAGCCCTTTCGTGTTGCTCCAGTGACCTCAGGATCCCTCTAGACTTGAGACAGTGATCTTGGGTTTTCTTTGGAGTGCCCTCAAGGAAATCAAGTCTAGTTTAACGTCTGATGTGGAACACAGAATTGCTCTGCACACAGTGCAGGGGAATCGGGCCTCATCTCGCGGCGAGGGGGATATCTCATGGTTTTTCTCGAGAAGCGGCTGGAACCTGGGGAATATTCTCGAGTTCGACGGGGAGGGCCCTTCCAGACAAGTGTTTGTTCAGCGACGTCAGGACTCCTGCCTAGGTGCGAGGGACACCTCGGTATTCTCCTCGAGTCTTGGCATGGCAATTGGGACGCGTCTCCACGCGAGGCGGGAGACCCAGGGTCCCTTTCCACGTGCCACAGGGATCCCGGGATTCCTATCCATTTTCAAGAGGAGTCAGGCATCGTCTCCTTTGGAAGCTTTTTTCTGCGTGGACCTCTCGAGTTTTCAAAGGATGTGAGGCATCCGGTCGCGATGAGGCCGAGAACTAGGTCTTTCTCTGTGGTCTCCACAGGGGATTCAGACATCCCTTCGTCTTGGGAGATGCAAGACGAGCCTGCATTCAATTCACTGCAGGGATATCCAGCCTTACTTCGAGTCAGAGCTTCTCGGTGTCCATTCCACTTGAATCCCCAACTCAGGGCCCTCTCACATAACTTTATCTGAGAGAAGCCTCCTCTTGAGGTGCTTGTGGAAAGTTGCTATTCCTCTAGAGTCGAAGCCAGTGACTAAGCTATCATCACGAGTTGATTTGGGGTCCATGGACCCATTTCGTGTTGCTACAGTGACCTCAGGATCCCTCTAGACTTGAGACAGTGATCTCGGGTTTTCTCTGGAGTGCCATCAAGGAAATCAAGGCTCCTTTCACGTTTGATGTGGAACACGGAATTGCTCTGCACGCAGTGCAGGGGAATCGGGCCTCATCTCGCGGCGAGGGGGAAGTCTCATGGTTTTTCTCGAGTTGCGGCCGGAACCTGGGGTATATTCTCGAGTTACGACGGGGAGGTCCGTTCCAGACACGTGTTTGTTCAGCGACGTCAGGACTCCTGCGTCGGGGCGAGGGACACCTCGGTATTCTCCTCGAGTCTTGGCATGGCAATTGGGACGCGTCTCCACGTGAGGCGGGAGATCCAGGGTCCCTTTCCATGTGCCACAGGGATCCTGGGACTCCTATCCATTTTCAAGAGGAGTCAGGCATCGTCTCCTTTGGAAGCATTGATCTCCGCACACCTCTCGAGGTTTCAAAGGATGTGAGGCCTCAATTCGGGATGAGGCGGAGAACTAGGTCTTTCTCTGTGGTCTCCACAGTGGATTCAGACATCCCTTCCTCTTGGGAGATGCAAAACGAGCCTGCATTCAATTCACTGCAGGGATATCCGGCCTTACTTCGAGTCAGAGCATCACGCTATCCATTCGACTTGAGGCCACCAGTTCAGGGTCCCTCTCACATACCTGAAGGTGACAGAAGCCTCCTCTTGAGGTGCTTGTGGAAAGTTGGTATTCCTATTGAGTCGAAGGCAGGGACGAAGCTCTCATCTCGAGTTGATTTGCGGACCACGAAGCCCTTTCGTGTTGCTACAGTGACCTCAGGATCCCTCTAGAATTGAGACAGTGATCTTGGGTTTTCTCTGGAGTGCCATCAAGGTAATCAAGGCTCCTTTCACGTTTGATGTGGAACACGGAATTGCCTTTGCTCGCAGTGCAGGGGAATCGGGCCTCATCTTGCCGCGAGGGGGAAGTCATATGGTTTTTCTCGAGTTGCGGCCGGAACCTGGGGTATATTCTGGAGTTACGACGGGGAGGGCCCTTCCAGACACGTGTTTGTTCAGCGACGTGAGGACTCCTGCCTAGGTGCGAGGGACACCTCGGGATTCTCCTCGAGTCTTGGAATGGCAATTGGGACCCGTCTCCACGTGAGGCGGGAGACCCAGGGTCCCTTTCCACGTGCCACAGGGATCCTGGAACTCCTATCCATTTTCAAGAGGAGTCAGGCATCGTCTCCTTTGGAAGCATTGATCTCCGCGGACCTCTCGAGTTTTCAAAGGATTAGAGGCCTCCGGTCGCGATGAGGCGGAGAACTAGGTTTTCTCTGTGGTCTCCACAGTGGATTCAGACATCCCTTCATCTTGGGAGATGCAAGACGAGCCTGCATTCAATTCACAGCAGGGATATCCGGCCTTACTTCGAGTCAGAGCATCACAGTGTCCATTCCACTTGAGGCCACAAACTCAGGGTCCCTCTCACATACCTGTAGCTGAGAGAAGCCTCCTCTTGAGGTGCTTGTGGAAAGTTGGTATTCCTCTTGAGTCGAAGCCAGGGACTACGCTCTCATCTCGAGTTGATTTGGGGTCCACGGAGCTCATTCCTGTTGCTACAGTGACCTCAGGATCCCTCTAGACTTCAGACAGCGATCTTGGGTTTTCTCTGGAGTGCCATCAAGGAAATCAAGGCTCCTTTCACGTTTGACGTGGAACACGGAATTGCTCTGCATGCAGTGCAGGGGAATCGGGCCTCATCTCGCGGCGAGGGGGAAGTCTCATGGTTTTTCTCGAGTTGCGGCCGGAACCTGGGGTATGTTCTCGAGTTACGACGGGGAGGGCCCTTCCAGACACGTGTTTGTTCAGCAAAGTCAGGACTCCTGCCTAGGTGTGAGGCACACCTCGGGATTCTCCTCGAATCTTGGCATGGCAATTGGGACGCGTCTCCACGTGAGGCGGGAGACCCAGGGTCCCTTTCCACGTGCCACATTGATCCTGGGACTCCTATCCATTTTCAAGAGGAGTCAGGCATCGTCTCCTTTGGAAGCATTGATCTCCGCGGACCTCTCGAGTTTTCAAAGGATGTGATGCCTCCGGTCGTGATGAGGCGGACTATTAGGTCTTTCTCTGTGGTCTCCACAGGGGATTCAGACATCCCTTCGTCTTGGGAGATGCAAGACGAGCCTGCATTCACTTCACTGCAGGGATATCCGGCCTTACTTCGAGTCAGAGCATCTCGGTGTCCATTCCACTTGAGGCCACAAACTCAGGGTCCCTCTCACATACCTGTAGCTGAGAGAAGCCTCCTCTTGAGGTGCTTGTGGAAAGGTGCTATTCCTCTTGAGTCAAAGCCAGGGACAAAGCTCTCATCTCTAGTTGATTTGGGGTCCACGGAGCCCTTTCGTGTTGCTCCAGTGACCTCAGGATCCCTCTAGACTTGAGACAGTGATATTGGGTTTTCTCTGGAGTGCCATCAAGGAAATCAAGGCTCCTTTCACGTTTGATGTGGAACACGGAATTGCTCTGCACGCAGTCCAGGGGAATCGGGCCTCATCTCGCGGCGAGGGGGAAGGCTCAAGGTTTTTCTCGAGTTGCGCCGGAACCTGGGGTATTTTCTCGAGTTGCGACGGGGAGGACCCTTCCAGACACGTGTTTGTTCAGCGACGTGAGGACTCCAGCCTAGGTGCGAGGGACAACTCGTGATTCTCCTCGAGTCTTGGCATGGCAATTGGGACGCGTCTCCACGTGAGGCGGGAGACCCAGGGTCCCTTTCCACGTGCTACAGGTATCCTGGGACTCCTATCCATTTTCAAGAGGAGTCAGGCATCGTCTCCTTTGGAAGCCTTGATCTCCGTGGACCTCTCGAGTTTTCAAAGGATTAGAGGCCTCCGGTCGCGATGAGGCGGAGAACTAGGTTTTCTCTGTGGTCTCCACAGTGGATTCAGACATCCCTTCGTCTTGGGAGATGCAAGACGAGCCTGCATTCAATTCACAGCAGGGATATCCGGCCTTACTTCGAGTCAGAGCATCACAGTGTCCATTGCACTTGAGGCCACAAACTCAGGGTTTCTCTCACATACCTGTATCTCAGAGAAGCCTCCACTTGAGTTGCTTGTGGAAAGTTGGTATTCCTCTAGAGTAGAAGCCAGGGACGAAGCTCTCATCTCGAGTTGATTTGGGGTCCACGGATCCCTTTCGTGTTGCTCCAGTGACCTCAGGATCCCTCTAGACTTGAGACAGTGATCTTGGGTTTTCTCTGGAGTGCCATCAAGGAAATCAAGGCTCCTTTCACGTTTGATGTGGAACACGGAATTGCTCCGCACGCAGTGCAGGGTATCGGGCCTCATCTTGCGGCGAGGGGGAAGTCTCATGGTTTTTCTCGAGTTGCGGCCGGAACCTGGGGTATATTCTCGAGTTACAACGGGGAGGTTCCTTCCAGACACGTGTTTGTTCAGCGACGTCAGGACTCGGGCCTAGGTGCGAGGAACAACTCGGGATTCTCCTCGAGTCTTGGCATGGCAATTGGGACGCATCTCCACGTGAGGCGGGAGACCCAGGGTCCCTTTCCACGTGCCACAGGGATCCTGGGACTCCTATCCATTTCAAGAGGAGTCAGGCATCGTCTCCTTTGGAAGCATTGATCTCCGCGGACCTCTCGATTTTTAAAAGGATGTGAGGCCTCCGGTCGTGTTGAGGCGGAGGACTAGGTCTTTCTCTGTGGCCTCCACAGGGGATTCAGACATCCCTTCTTTTTGGGAGATGCAAGACGAGCCTGCATTCACTTCACTGCAGGGATATCTGGCCTTACTTCGAGTCAGAGCATCTCTGTGTCCATTCCACTTGAGGCCACAAACTCAGGGTCCTTCTCACATACCTGTAGCTGAGAGAAGCCTCCTCTTGAGGTGCTTGTGGAAAGTTGGTATTCCTCTTGAGTCGAAGCCAGGGAATAAGCTCTCATCTCGAGTTGATTTGGTTTCCACGGAGCCCTTTCGTTTTGCTCCAGTGACCTCAGGATCCCTCTAGACATGAGACAGTGATCTTGGGTTTTCTCTGGAGTGCCATCAAGTAAATCAAGGCTCCTTTCACGTTTGATGTGGAACGCGGTTTGCTCTGCACACAGTGCAGGGGAATCGGGCCTCATCTCGCGGCGAGGGAGAAGTCTCATGGTTTTTCTCGAGTTGCGGCCGGATCCTAGGTATATGCTCGAGTTACCACGGGGAGGGCCCTTCCAGAGACATGTTTGTTCAGCGACGTCAGGACTCCGGCCTAGGTGCGAGGGACATTTCGGGATTCTCCTCGAGTCTTGGCATGACAATTGAGACGCGTCTCCTCGTGAGGCGGGAGACCCAGGGTCCCTTTCCACGTGCCACAGGGATCCTGGGACTCCTATCCATTTTCAAGAAGAGTCAGGCATCGTCTCCTTTGGAAGCATTGATCTCCGCGGACCTCTCGAGTTTTCAAAGGATATGAGGCCTCCGGTCGCGATGAATCGGAGAACTAGGACTTTCTCTGTGGTCTCCACTGGGGATTCAGACATCCCTTCATATTTGGAGATGCAAGACGAGCCTGCATTCAATTCACTGCAGGGATATCCGGCCTTACTTCGAGTCAGAGCATCTCGGTGTCCATTCCACTTGAGGCCACAAACTCAGGGTCCTCTCACATACCTGTAGTTGAGAGAAGCCTCCTCTTGAGGTGCTTGTGGAAAGTTGGTATTCCTCTTGAGTCGAAGCCAGGGACTAAGCTCTCATCTCGAGTTGATTTGGGGTACACGGAGCCCTTTCTTGTATCTCCAGTGACCTCAGGATCCCTCTAGACATGAGACAGTGATCTTGGGTTTTCTCTGGAGTGCCATCAAGGAAATCAAGGCTCCTTTCACGTTTGATGTGGAACACGGAATTGCTCTGCACGCAGTGCAGGGGAATCGGGCCTCATCTCGCGGCGAGGGGGAAGGCTCATGATTTTTCTGGAGTTGCGGCCGGAACCTGGGGTATATTCTCGAGTTACGACGGGGAGGGCCCTTCCAGACACGTGTTTGTTCAGCGAAGTCAGGACTCCTGCCTAGGTGCGAGGGATACCTCGGGATTCTCCTCTAGTCTTGGCATGGCAATTGGGACGCGAGTCCATGTGAGGCGGGAGACCCAGGCTCCCTTCCCACGTGCCACAGGGATCCTGGGACTCCTATCCACTTTCAAGAGGAGTCAGGCATCGACTCCTTTGGAAGCATTGATCTCCGTGGACCTCTCGAGTTTTCAAAGGGTGTGAGGCCTCCGGTCGCGATGAGGCGGAGAATTAGGTCTTTCTCTATGGTCTCCACAGGGGATTCAGATATCCCTTCCTCTTGGGAGATGCAAGACGAGCCTGCATTCAATTCACTGCAGGGATATCCTGCCTTACTTCGAGTCAGAGCATCTTGGTGTCCATTCCACTTGAGGCCACAAACTCAGGGTCCCTCTCACATACTTGTAGCTGAAGGAAGCCTCCTCTTGAGGGGCTTGTGAAAAGTTCGTATTCCTCTTGAGTCGAAGCCAGGGACGAAGCTCTCATCTCAAGTTGATTTGGGGTCCACGGAGCCCTTTCCTTTTGCTCCAGTGACCTCATGATCCCTCTAGACTTGAGACAGTGATCTTGGGTTTTCTCTGGAGTGCCATCAAGGAAATCAAGGCTCATTTCACGTTTGATGTGGAACACGGAATTGCTCTGCACGCAGTGCAGGGGATTCGGGCCTCATCTCTCGGCGAGGGGGAAGTCTCATGGTTTTTCTCGAGTTGCGGCCGGAACCTGGGGTATATTCTCGAGTTACGACGGGGAGGGCCCTTCCAGACAAGTGTTTGTTCAGCGACGTCAGGACTCCTGCCAAGGTGCGAGGGACACCTCGGGATTCTCCTCGAGTCTTGGCATGGCAATTGGGACACGTCTCCACGTGAGGCGGGAGACCCAGTGTCCCTTTCCACGTGCCACATGGATCCTGGGACTCCGATCCATTTTCAAGAGGAGTCAGGCATCGTCTCCTTTGGAAGCACTGATCTCCGCGGACCTCTCGATTCTTCAAAGGATGTGAGGCCTCCAGTCGCGAGGAGGCAGGGTATTAGGTCTTTCTCTGTGGTCTCCACAGGGGATTCAGACAATCCTTCGTCTTGGGAGATGCAAGACGAGCCTGCATTCAATTCACTGCAGGGATATCCGGCCTTACTTCGAGTCAGAGCATCTCGGTGTCCATTCCACTTGAGGCCACAAACTCAGGGTCCCTCTCACATACCTGTAGCTGAGAGAAGCCTCCTCTTGAGGTGCTTGTGGAAAGTTGGTATTCCTCTTGAGTCGAAGCCAGGGACTAAGCTCTCATCTCGAGTTGAATTGGGGTCCACGGATCCCTTTCCTGTTGCTCCAGTGCCCGCAGGATCCCTCTAGACTTGAAACAGTGATCTTGGGTTTTCTCTGGAGTGCCATCAAGGAAATCAAGGCTCCTTTCACGTTTGATGTGGAACACGGAATTCCTCTGCACGCAGTGCAGGGGATTTGGGCCTCATCTCGCGGCGAGGGGGAAGTCTCATGGTTTTTCTCGAGTTGCGGCCGGAACCTGCGGTATATTCTCCAGTTACCATGGGGAGGGCCCTTCCAGACACGTGTTTGTTCAGCGACGTCAGGACTCCTGCCTAGGTGCGAGGGACACTTCGGGATTCTCCTCGAGTCTTGGCATGGCAATTGGGACGCGTCTCCACGTGAGTCGGGAGACCAAGGGCCCCTTTCCACGTACCACAGGGATCCTGGGACTCCTATCCATTTTCAAGAGGAGTCAGGCATCGTCTCCTTTGGAAGCATTGATCTCCGCGGACTTCTCGAGTTTTCAAAGGATTTGAGGCCTCCGTTCGCGTTGAGGCGTAGGACTAGGTCTTTCTCTGTGGTCTCCACAGGGGATTCAGACAACCCTTCGTCTTGGGAGATGCAAGACGAGCCTGCATTCAATTCACTGCAGGGATATCCGGCCTTACTTCGAGTCAGAGCATCTCGGTGTCCATTTCACTTGAGGCCACAAACTCAGGGTCCCTCTCACATACTTGTAGCTGAGAGAAGCCTCCTCTTGAGGTGCTTGTGGAAAGTTGATATTCCTCTTGATTCGAAGCCAGGGACTAAGCTCTCATCTCGAGTTGATTTGGGGTCCACGGAGCCCTTTCGTGTTGCTCCAGTGACCTCAGGATCCCTCTAGACTTGAGACAGTGATCTTGGGTTTTCTCTGGAGTGCCATCAAGGAAATCAAGGCTCCTTTCACGTTTGATGTGGAACACTGAATTGCTCTGCACGCAGTGCAGGGGAATCGGGCATTATCTCACGGCGAATGGGAAGTCTCATGCTTTTTCTCGAGTTGCGGCGGGAACCTGGGGTATATTCGCGAGTTACGACGGGGAGGGCCCTTCCAGACATGTGTTTGTTCAGCGACGTCAGGACTTCTGCCTAGGTGCGAGGGACACCTCGGGATTCTCCTCGAGTATTGGCATGGCCTTTGGGACGCGTCTCCACGTGAGGCGGAAACCCAGGGTCCCTTTCCACGTGCCAAAGGGATCCTGGGACTCCTATCCATTTTCAAGAAGAGTCAGGCATCGTCTCCTTTGGAAGCATTGATCTCCGCGGACCTCTCGAGTTTTCAAAGGATATGAGGCCTCTGGTCGCGATGAATCGGAGAACTAGGACTTTCTCTGTGGTCTCCACTGGGGATTCAGACATCCCTTCATCTTGGGAGATGCAAGACGAGCCTGCATTCAATTCACTGCAGGGATATCCGGCCTTACTTCGAGTCAGAGCATCTCGGTGTCCATTCCACTTGAGGCCACAAACTCAGGGTCCTCTCACATACCTGTAGTTGAGAGAAGCCTCCTCTTGAGGTGCTTGTGGAAAGTTGGTATTTCTCTTGAGTCGAAGCCAGGGACTAAGCTCTCATCTCGAGTTGATTTGGGGTCCACGGAGCCCTTTCTTGTATCTCCTGTGACCTGAGGATCCCTCTAGACTTGAGCCAGTGATCTTGGTTTTTGTCTGGAGTGCCATCAAGGAAATCAAGGCTCCTTTCACGTTTGATGTGGAACACGGAATTGCTCTGCATGCAGTTCAGGGGAATCGGGCCTCATGTCGCGGCGAGGGGGAAGTCTCATGGTTTTTCTCGAGTTGCGGCCGGAACCTGGGGTATATTCTCGAGTTACGACGGGGAGGGCCCTTCCAGACACGTGTTTGTTCAGCGATGTCAGGACTCCTGCCTAGGTGCGAGGGACACCTCGGGATTCTCGTCGCGTCTCGGCATGGCAATTGTGACCCGTCTCCACGTGAGGCGGGAGACCCAGGGTCCCTTTCGACGTACCACAGGGATCCTGGGACTCCTATCCATTTTCAAGAGTAGTCAGGCATCGTCTAATTTGGAAACATGGATCCCCGCGGACCTCTCGAGTTTTCAAAGGATGTGAGGCCTCCGGTCGCGATGAGGCGGAGAACTAGGTCTATCTCTGTCGTCTCCACAGGGGATGCAGACATCCCTTCGTCTTGGGAGATGCAAGATGAGCCTGCATTCAATTCACTGCAGGGATATGCGGTCCTACTACGAGTCAGAGCATCTCGGTGTCCATTCCACTTGAGGCCACAAACTCAGTGTCCCTCTCACATACCTGTAGCTGAGAGAAGCCTCCTCTTGAGGTGCTTGTGGAAAGTTGGTATTCCTCTTGAGTCGAAGCCAGGGACTAAGCTCTCATCTCGAGTTGATTTGGGGTCCACGGAGCCTTTTCGTGTTGCTACAGTGACCTCAGGATCCCTCTAGACTTGACAGTTATCTTGGGTTTTCTCTGGAGTGCCATCAAGGAATTCAAGGCTCTTTTCACGTTTGATGTGGAACACGGAATTGCTCTGCACGCAGTGCAGGGGAATCGGGACTCATATCGCACCGAAGGGGAAGTCTCATGGTTTTTCTCGAGTTGCGGCCGGAACCTGGGGTATATTCTCGAGTTACGACGGGGAGGGCCCTTCCAGACACTTGTTTGTTCAGCGACGTCAGGACTCCTGCCTAGGTGCGAGGGACACTTCGCGATTCTCCACAAGTCTTGGCATGGCAATTGGGACGCGTCTCCACGTGAGGCGGGAGACCCAGTGTCCCTTTCCACGTGCCACAGGGATGCTGGGACTCCTATCCATTATCAAGAGGAGTCAGGCATCGTCTCCTTTGGAAGCATTGATCTCCGCGGACCTCTCGAGTTTTCAAAGGAAGTGAGGCCTCAGGTCGCAATGAGGCGGAGAACTCGGTCTTTCTCTGTGGTCTCCACAGGGGATTCAGACATCCCTTCGTCTTGGGAGATGCAAGACGAGCGTGCATTTAATTCACTGCAGGGATATCCGGCCTTACTTCGAGTCAGAGCATCTCGGTGCCCATTCCACTTGAGGCCACAAACTCAGGGTCCCTCTCACATACCAGTAGCTGAGAGAAGCCTAGTCTTCAGGTGCTTGTGGAAAGCTGGTATTCCTCTTGAGTCGAAGCCAGGGACTAACCTCGCATCTCGAGTTGATTTGGGGTCCACGGAGCCCTTTCGTGTTGCTCCAGTGACCTCAGGATCCCTCTAGACTTGAGCCAGTGGTCTTGGGTTTTCTCTGGAGTGCCATCAAGGAAATCAAGTCTCCTTTCATGTTTGATGTGGAACACGGAATTGCTCTGCATGTAGTGCAGGGGAATCGGGCCTCATCTCGCGGCGAGGGGGAAGTCTCATGGTTCTTCTCGAGTTGCGGCCGGATGCTTGGGTATAGTCTGGAGTTACAATGGGAAAGGCCCTTCCATACACGTGTTTGTTCAGCGACGTCAAGACACCTGCCTTGGTTCGAGGGACAACTCGGGATTCTCCTCGAGTGTTGGCATGGCAATTGGGACGCGTCTCCACGTAAGGCGGGAGACCCAGGTTCCCTTTCCACGTGCCACAGGGATCGTGGGACTCCTATCCATTTTCAAGAGGAGTCAGGCATCGTCTCCTTTGGAAGCATTGATCTCCGCGGACCTCTCGAGTTTTCAAAGGATGTGAAGCCTCCGGTCGCGATGAGGCGGAGAACTAGGTCTTTCTCTGTGGTCAACACAGGTAATTCAGACACCCCTTCGTCTTGGGAGATGCAAGACGAGCCTGCATTCAATTCACTGCAGGGATATCCGTCCTTACTTCAAGTCAGATAATCTCGGTGTCCATTCCACTTGAGGCCACAAACTCAGGGTCCCTCTCACATACCTGTAGCTGAGAGAAGCTTCCTCTTGAGGTGCTTGTGGAAAGTTGGTATTCCTCTTGAGTCGAAACCAGACACTAAGCTCTCATCTCGAGTTGATTTGGGGTCCACGGAGCCCTTTCGTGTTGCTCCAGTGACCTCAGGATCCCTCTAGACTTGAGACAGTGATCTTGGGTTTTCTCTGGAGTGGCATCAAGGAAATCTAGGCTCCTTTCTCGTTTGATGTGGAACACGGAATTGCTCTGCATGCAGTGCAGTTGAATCGGGCCTCATCTCGTGGCGAGGGGGAAGTCTCATGGTTTTTCTCGAGTTGCGGCCGGAACCTGGGGTATATTCGCGAGTTACGACGGGGAGGGCCCTTCCAGACACGTGTTTGTTCAGCGACGTCAGGACTCCTGCCTAGGTGCGAGGGACAACTCGGGATTCTCCTCGAGTCTTGGAATGGCATTTGGGTCGCGTCTCCACATGAGGCGGGAGATCCAGGGTCCCTTTGCACTTGCCACAGGGATCCGGTGAATCCTATCAATTTCCAAGAGGAGTCAGGCATCGTCTCCTTTGGAAGCATTGATCTCCGCGGACCTCTCGAGTTTTCAAAGGATGTGAGGCCTCCGGTCGCGATGAGGAGGAGAACTAGGTCTTTATCTGTGGTCTCCTCTGGGGATTCAGACAACCCTTCGTCTTTGGAGATGCAAGACGAGCCTGCATTCAATTCACTGCAGGGATATCCGGCCTTACTTCGAGTCAGTGCTTCTCGGTGTCCATTCCACTTGAGGCCACAAACTCAGGGTCCCTCTCACATACCTGTAGCTGAGAGAAGCCTAGTCTTCAGGTGCTTGTGGAAAGCTGGTATTCCTCTTGAGTCGAAGCCAGGGACTAACCTCGCATCTCGAGTTGATTTGGGGTCCACGGAGCCCTTTCGTGTTGCTCCAGTTACCTCAGGATCCCTCTAGACTTGAGCCAGTGATCTTGGGTTTTCTCTGGAGTGACATCAAGGAAATCAAGTCTCCTTTCATGTTTGATGTGGAACATGGAATTGCTCTGCATGTAGTGCAGGGGAATCGGGCCTCATCTCGCGGCGAGGGGGAAGTCTCATGGTTCTTCTCGAGTTGCGGCCGGATGCTTGGGTATAGTCTAGAGTTACAATGGGAAAGGCCCTTCCATACACGTGTTTGTTCAGCGACGTCAAGACACCTGCCTTGGTTCGAGGGACAACTCGGGATTCTCCTCGAGTGTTGGCATGGCAATTGGGATGCGTCTCCACGTAAGGCGGGAGACCCAGGTTCCCTTTCCACGTGCCACAGGGATCCTGGGACTCCTATCCATTTTCAAGAGGAGTCAGGCATCGTCTCCTTTGGAAGCATTGATCTCCGCAGACCTCTCGAGTTTTCAAAGGATGTGAGGCCTCCGGTCGCGATGAGGCGGAGAACTAGGTCTTTCTCTGTGGTCACCACAGGTGATTCAGACACCCCTTCGTCTTGGGAGATGCAAGACGAGCCTGCATTCAATTCACTGCAGGGATATCCGGCCTTACTTCAAGTCAGAGCATCTCGGTGTCCATTCCACTTGAGGCCACAAACTCAGGGTCCCTCTCACATACCTGTAGCTGAGAGAAGCATCCTCTTGAGGTGCTTGTGGAAAGTTGGTATTCCTCTTGAGTCGAAGCCAGACACTAAGCTCTCATCTCGAGTTGATTTGGGGTCCACGGAGCCCTTTCGTGTTGCTCCAGTGACCTCAGGATCCCTCTAGACTTGAGACAGTGATCTTGGGTTTTCTCTGGAGTGGCATCAAGGAAATCTAGGCTCCTTTCTCGTTTGATCTGGAACACGGAATTGCTCTGCATGCAGTGCAGTTGAATCGGGCCTCATCTCGTGGCGAGGGGGAAGTCTCATGGTTTTTCTCGAGTTGCGGCTGGAACCTGGGGTATATTCTCGAGTTACGACGGGGAGGGCCCTTCCAGACACGTGTTTGTTCAGCGACGTCAGGACTCCTGCCTAGGTGCGAGGGACAACTCGGGATTCTCCTCGAGTCTTGGAATGGCATTTGGGTCGCGTCTCCACATGAGGCGGGAGATCCAGGGTCCCTTTGCACTTGCCACAGGGATCCGGTGAATCCTATCAATTTCCAAGAGGAGTCAGGCATCGTCTCCTTTGGAAGCATTGATCTCCGCGGACCTCTCGAGTTTTAAAAGGATGTGAGGCCTCCGGTCGCGATGAGGAAGAGAACTAGGTCTTTCTCTGTGGTCTCCACTGCGGATTCAGACAACCCTTCGTCTTTGGAGATGCAAGACGAGCCTGCATTCAATTCACTGCAGGGATATCCGGCCTTACTTCGAGTCAGTGCTTCTCGGTGTCCATTCCACTTGAGGCCACAAACTCAGGGTCCCTCTCACATACCTGTAGCTGAGACAAGCCTCCTCTTGAGGTGCTTGTGGAAAGTTGGTATTCCTCTTGAGTCGCAGCCAGGGACTGAGCTCTCATCTCGAGTTGATTTGGGGTCCACGGAGCCCTTTCGTGTTGCTACAGTGACCTCAGGATCCCTCTAGACTTGAGACAGTGATCTTGGGTTTTCTCTGGAGTGCCATCAAGGAAATCAAGGCTCCTTTCACGTTTGATGTGGAACACGGAATTGCTCTGCACGCAGTGCAGGGGAATCGGGCCTCATCTCGCGGCGAGGGGGAAGTCTCATGGTTTTTCTCGAGTTGCGGCCGGAACCTGGGGTATATTCTCGAGTTACGACGGGGAGGGCCCTTCCAGACACGTGTTTGTTCAGCGACGTCAGCACTCCTGCCTAGGTGCGAGGGACACCTCGGGATTCTCCTCGAGTCTTCGCATGGCAATTGGGACGCGACTCCACGTGAGGCGGGAGACCCAGTGTCCCTTTCCACGTGCCGCAGGGATCCTGGGACTCCTATCCATTTTCAAGAGGAGTCAG
This sequence comes from Dama dama, assembly GCF_033118175.1. NCBI lineage: Eukaryota > Metazoa > Chordata > Mammalia > Artiodactyla > Cervidae > Dama > Dama dama. The sequence goes on along the minus strand of NW_026870879.1, from coordinate 2,562,326 downwards.
GCCTCGTCTCCTTTGGAAGCATTGATCTCCGCGGACCTCTCGAGTTTTCAAAGGATGTGAGGCCTCCGGTCGCGATGAGGCGGAGAACTAGGTCTTTCTCTGTGGTCTCCACAGGGGATTCAGAAAATCCTTCGCCTTGGGAGATGCAAGGCGAGCCTGCATTCAATTCACTGCAGGGATATCCGGCCTTACTTCGAGTCAGAGCATCTCGGTGTCCATTCCACTTGAGGCCACACATTCAGGGTCCCTCTCACATACCTGTAGCTGAGAGAAGCCTCCTCTTGAGGTGCTTGTGGAAAGTTGGTATTCCTCTTGAGTCGAAGCCAGGGACTAAGGTCTCATCTCGAGTTGATTTGGGGTCCACGGAGCCCTTTCGTGTTACTCCAGTGACCTCAGGATCTCTCTAGACTTGAGACAGTGATCTTGGGTTTTCTCTGGAGTGCCATCAAGGAAATCAAGGCTCCTTTCACGTTTGATGTGGAACACGGAATTGCTCTGCACACAGTGCAGGGGAATCGGGCCTCATCTCGCGGCGAGGGGGAAGTCTCATGGTTTTTCTCGAGTTGCGGCCGGAACCTGGGGTATATTCTCGAGTTACGATGGGGAGGGCCCTTCCAGACACGTGTTTGCTCAGCGACGTCAGGACTCCTGCCTAGGTGCGAGGGACAACTCGGGATTCACCTCGAGTCTTGGCATGGCAATTGGGACGCGTCTCCACGTGAGGCGGGAGACCCATGGTCCCTTTCCACGTGCCACAGGGATCCTGGGACTCCCATCCATTTTCAAGAGGAGTCAGGCATCGTCTCCTTTGGAAGCATTGATCTCCGCGGACCTCTCGAGTTTTCAAAGGATGTGAGGCCTCCGTCAGCGATGAGGTGGAGAACTAGGTCGTTCTCTCTGGTCTCCACAGGGGATGCAGACATCCCTTCGTCTTGGAGATGCAAGACGAGCCTGCATTCAATTCACTGCAGGGATATCCGTCCTTACTTTGAGTCAGAGCATCTCGGTGTTCATTCCACTTGAGGCCACAAACTCAGGGTCCCTCTCACATACCTGTAGCTGAGAGAAGCCTCCCCTGAGGTGCTTGTGGAAAGTTGGTATTCCTCTTGAGTCGAAGCCAGGGACTAACCTCACATCTCGAGTTGATTTGGGTCTGCAGAGCCCTTTCGTGTTGCTACAGTGACCTCAGGATCCCTCTAGACTTGAGTCTGTGATCTTGGGTTTTCTCTGGAGTGCCATCAAGGAAATCAAGGCTCTTTTCACGTTTGATCTGGGATACGGAATTGCTCTGCATGCAGTGTAGCGGAATCGGGACTCATCTGCTGGCGAGGGGGAAGTCTCACGGTTTTTCTCGAGTTGCGGCCGGAACCTGAGGTATATTCTCGAGTTCCGTCGGGGAGGGCCCTTCCAGACACGTGTTTGTTCAGCGACGTCAGGACTCCTGCCTAGGTGCGAGGGACACCTTGGGATTCTCCTCGAGTCTTGGCATGGCAATTGGGACGCGTCTCCACGTGAGGCGGGAGACCCAGCGTCCCTTTCCACGTGCCACAGGGTTCCTGGGACTCCTATCCATTTTCAAGAGGAGTCAGGCATCGTCTCCTTTGAAAGCATTGATCTCCGCAGACCTCTCGAGTTTTCAAAGGATGTGAGGCCTCCGGTCTCGATGAGGCGGAGGACTAGGTCTTTCTCTGTGGTCTCCACAGGTGATTCAGACATCCCTTCGTCTTGGGAGATGCAAGACGAGCCTGCATTCAATTCACTGCAGGGATATCCGGGCTTACTTCGAGTCAGAGCATCTCGGTGTCCATTCCACTTGAGGCCACAAACTCAGGGTCCCTCTCACATACCTGTAGCTGAGAGAAGCCTCCTCTTGAGGTGCTTGTGGAAAGTTGGTATTCCTCTTGAGTCGAAGCCAGGGACTAAGTTCTCATCTCGAGTTGATTTGGGGTCCACGGAGCCCTTTCGTATTGCTACAGTGACCTCAGGATCCCTCTAGACTTGAGACAGTGATCTTGGGTTTTCTCTAGAGTGCCATCAAGGAAATCAAGGCTCCTTTCACGTTTGATGTGGAACACGGAGTTGCTCTGCACGCAGTGCAGGAAAATAGGGCCTCATCTCGCGGCGAGGGGGAAGTCTCATGGTTTTTCTCGAGTTGCGGCCGGAACCTGGGGTATATTCTCGAGTTACGACGGGGAGGGCCCTTCCAGACACGTGTTCGTTCAGAGACGTCAGGACTCCTGCCTAGGTTCGAGGGACACCTCGGGATTCTCCTCGAGTCTTGGCATGGCAATTGGGACGCGTCTCCACGTGAGGCGGGAGACCCATGTTCCCTTTCCACGTGCCACAGGGATCCTGGGACTCCTATCCATTTTCAAGAGGAGTCAGGCAATGTCTCCTTTGGAAGCATTGATCTCCGCGGACCTCTCGAGTTTTCAAAGGATGTGAGGCCTCCGGTCGCGATGAGTCGGAGAACTAGGTCTTTCTCTGTGGTCTCCACAGGGGATTTAGACATCCCTTCGTCTTGGGAGATGCAAGACGAGCCGGCATTCAATTCACTGCAGGGATATCTGGCCTTATGTCGAGTCAGAACATCTCGGTGTCCATTCCACTTGACGCCACTTACTCAGGGTCCCTCTCACATACCTGTAGCTGAGAGAAGCCTCCTCTTGAGGTGCTTGTGGAAAGTTGGTATTCCTCTTGAGTCGCAGCCAGGGACTGAGCTCTCATCTCGAGTTGATTTGGGGTCCACGGAGCCCTTCTTTGTTGCTCCAGTGACCTCAGGATCCCTCTAGACTTGAGACAGTGATCTTGGGTTTTCTCTGGAGTGGCATCAAGGAAATCAAGGCTCCTTTCTAGTTTGATGTGGAACACGGAATTGCTCTGCATGCAGTGCAGGGGAATCGGGCCTCATCTCGTGTCGAGGGGGAAGTCTCATGGTTTTTCTCGAGTTGCGGCCGGAACCTGGGGTATATTCGCGAGTTACGACGGGGAGGGCCCTTCCAGACACGTGTTTGTTCAGCGACGTCAGGACTCCTGCCTAGGTGCGAGGGACAACTCGGGATTCTCCTCGAGTCTTGGAATGGCATTTGGGTCGCGTCTCCACATGAGGCGGGAGACCCAGGGTCCCTTTGCACTTGCCACAGGGATCCGGGGAATCCTATCCATTTCCAAGAGGACTCAAGAATCGTCTCCTTTGGAAGCATTGATCTCCGCGGACCTCTCGAGTTTTCAAAGGATGTGAGGCCTCCGGTCGCGATGAGGTAGAGAACTAGGTCTTTCTCTGTGGTCTCCACTGGCCATTCAGACATCCCTTCGTCTTTGGAGATGCAAGACGAGCCTGCATTCAATTCACTGCAGGGATATCCGGCCTTACTTCGAGTCAGAGCTTCTCGGTGTCCATTCCACTTGAGGCCAAAAACTCAGGGTCCCTCTCACATTCCTGTAGCTGAAACAAGCCTCCTCTTGAGGTGCTTGTGGAAAGTTGGTATTCCTCTTGAGTCGAAGCCAGACACTAAGCTCTCATCTCGAGTTGATTTGGGGTCCACGGAGCCCTTTCGTGTTGCTCCAGTGACCTCAGGATCCCTCTAGACTTGAGACAGTGATCTTGGGTTTTCTCTGGAGTGGCATCAAGGAAATCTAGGCTCCTTTCTCGTTTGATGTGGAACACGGAATTGCTCTGCATGCAGTGCAGTTGAATCGGGCCTCATCTCGTGGCGAGGGGGAAGTCTCATGGTTTTTCTCGAGTTGCGGCTGGAACCTGGGGTATATTCGCGAGTTACGACGGGGAGGGCCCTTCCAGACACGTGTTTGTTCAGCGACGTCAGGACTCCTGCCTAGGTGCGAGGGACAGCTCGGGATTCTCCTCGAGTCTTGGAATGGCATTTGGGTCGCGTCTCCACATGAGGCGGGAGATCCAGGGTCCCTTTGCACTTGCCACAGGGATCCGGTGAATCCTATCAATTTCCAAGAGGAGTCAGGCATCGTCTCCTTTGGAAGCATTGATCTCCGCGGACCTCTCGAGTTTTAAAAGGATGTGAGGCCTCCGGTCGCGATGAGGAAGAGAACTAGGTCTTTCTCTGTGGTCTCCACTGCGGATTCAGACAACCCTTCGTCTTTGGAGATGCAAGACGAGCCTGCATTCAATTCACTGCAGGGATATCCGGCCTTACTTCGAGTCAGTGCTTCTCGGTGTCCATTCCACTTGAGGCCACAAACTCAGGGTCCCTCTCACATACCTGTAGCTGAGACAAGCCTCCTCTTGAGGTGCTTGTGGAAAGTTGGTATTCCTCTTGAGTCGCAGCCAGGGACTGAGCTCTCATCTCGAGTTGATTTGGGGTCCACGGAGCCCTTTCGTGTTGCTACAGTGACCTCAGGATCCCTCTAGACTTGAGACAGTGATCTTGGGTTTTCTCTGGAGTGCCATCAAGGAAATCAAGTCTCCTTTCATGTTTGATGTGGAACACGGAATTGCTCTGCACGCAGTGCAGGGGAATCGGGCCTCATCTCGCGGCGAGGGGGAAGTCTCATGGTTTTTCTCGAGTTGCGGCCGGAACCTGGGGTATATTCTCGAGTTGCGTCGGGGAGGGCCCTTCCAGACACGTGTTTGTTCAGCGACGTCAGCACTCCTGCCTAGGTGCGAGGGACACCTCGGGATTCTCCTCGAGTCTTCGCATGGCAATTGGGACGCGACTCCACGTGAGGCGGGAGACCCAGTGTCCCTTTCCACGTGCCGCAGGGATCCTGGGACTCCTATCCATTTTCAAGAGGAGTCAGGCCTCGTCTCCTTTGGAAGCATTGATCTCCGCGGACCTCTCGAGTTTTCAAAGGATGTGAGGCCTCCGGTCGCGATGAGGCGGAGAACTAGGTCTTTCTCTGTGGTCTCCACAGGGGATTCAGAAAATCCTTCGCCTTGGGAGATGCAAGGCGAGCCTGCATTCAATTCACTGCAGGGATATCCGGCCTTACTTCGAGTCAGAGCATCTCGGTGTCCATTCCACTTGAGGCCACACATTCAGGGTCTCTCTCACATACCTGTAGCTGAGAGAAGCCTCCTCTTGAGGTGCTTGTGGAAAGTTGGTATTCCTCTTGAGTCGAAGCCAGGGACTAAGCTCTCATCTCGAGTTGATTTGGGGTCCAAGGAGCCCTTTCGTGTTACTCCAGTGACCTCAGGATCTCTCTAGACTTGAGACAGTGATCTTGGGTTTTCTCTGGAGTGCCATCAAGGAAATCAAGGCTCCTTTCACGTTTGATGTGGAACACGGAATTGCTCTGCACACAGTGCAGGGGAATCGGGCCTCATCTCGCGTCGAGGGGGAAGTCTCATGGTTTTTCTCGAGTTGCGGCCGGAACCTGGGGTATATTCTCGAGTTACGATGGGGAGGGCCCTTCCAGACACGTGTTTGCTCAGCGACGTCAGGACTCCTGCCTAGGTGCGAGGGACAACTCGGGATTCACCTCGAGTCTTGGCATGGCAATTGGGACGCGTCTCCACGTGAGGCGGGAGACCCATGGTCCCTTTCCACGTGCCACAGGGATCCTGGGACTCCCATCCATTTTCAAGAGGAGTCAGGCATCGTCTCCTTTGGAAGCATTGATCTCCGCGGACCTCTCGAGTTTTCAAAGGATGTGAGGCCTCCGTCAGCGATGAGGTGAAGAACTAGGTCTTTCTCTCTGGTCTCCACAGGGGATGCAGACATCCCTTCGTCTTGGAGATGCAAGACGAGCCTGCATTCAATTCACTGCAGGGATATCCGTCCTTACTTTGAGTCAGAGCATCTCGGTGTTCATTCCACTTGAGGCCACAAACTCAGGGTCCCTCTCACATACCTGTAGCTGAGAGAAGCCTCCCCTGAGGTGCTTGTGGAAAGTTGGTATTCCTCTTGAGTCGAAGCCAGGGACTAACCTCACATCTCGAGTTGATTTGGGTCTGCAGAGCCCTTTCGTGTTGCTACAGTGACCTCAGGATCCCTCTAGACTTGAGTCTGTGATCTTGGGTTTTCTCTGGAGTGCCATCAAGGAAATCAAGGCTCTTTTCACGTTTGATCTGGGATACGGAATTGCTCTGCATGCAGTGTAGCGGAATCGGGACTCATCTGCTGGCGAGGGGGAAGTCTCACGGTTTTTCTCGAGTTGCGGCCGGAACCTGAGGTATATTCTCGAGTTCCGTCGGGGAGGGCCCTTCCAGACACGTGTTTGTTCAGCGACGTCAGGACTCCTGCCTAGGTGCGAGGGACACCTTGGGATTCTCCTCGAGTCTTGGCATGGCAATTGGGACGCGTCTCCACGTGAGGCGGGAGACCCAGCGTCCCTTTCCACGTGCCACAGGGTTCCTGGGACTCCTATCCATTTTCAAGAGGAGTCAGGCATCGTCTCCTTTGAAAGCATTGATCTCCGCAGACCTCTCGAGTTTTCAAAGGATGTGAGGCCTCCGGTCTCGATGAGGCGGAGGACTAGGTCTTTCTCTGTGGTCTCCACAGGTGATTCAGACATCCCTTCGTCTTGGGAGATGCAAGACGAGCCTGCATTCAATTCACTGCAGGGATATCCGGGCTTACTTCGAGTCAGAGCATCTCGGTGTCCATTCCACTTGAGGCCACAAACTCAGGGTCCCTCTCACATACCTGTAGCTGAGAGAAGCCTCCTCTTGAGGTGCTTGTGGAAAGTTGGTATTCCTCTTGAGTCGAAGCCAGGGACTGAGTTCTCATCTCGAGTTGATTTGGGGTCCACGGAGCCCTTTCGTATTGCTACAGTGACCTCAGGATCCCTCTAGACTTGAGACAGTGATCTTGGGTTTTCTCTAGAGTGCCATCAAGGAAATCAAGGCTCCTTTCACGTTTGATGTGGAACACGGAGTTGCTCTGCACGCAGTGCAGGAAAATAGGGCCTCATCTCGCGGCGAGGGGGAAGTCTCATGGTTTTTCTCGAGTTGCGGCCGGAACCTGGGGTATATTCTCGCGTTACGACGGGGAGGGCCCTTCCAGACACGTGTTCGTTCAGAGACGTCAGGACTCCTGCCTAGGTTCGAGGGACACCTCGGGATTCTCCTCGAGTCTTGGCATGGCAATTGGGACGCGTCTCCACGTGAGGCGGGAGACCCATGTTCCCTTTCCACGTGCCACAGGGATCCTGGGACTCCTATCCATTTTCAAGAGGAGTCAGGCAATGTCTCCTTTGGAAGCATTGATCTCCGCGGACCTCTCGAGTTTTCAAAGGATGTGAGGCCTCCGGTCGCGATGAGTCGGAGAACTAGGTCTTTCTCTGTGGTCTCCACAGGGGATTTAGACATCCCTTCGTCTTGGGAGATGCAAGACGAGCCGGCATTCAATTCACTGCAGGGATATCTGGCCTTATGTCGAGTCAGAACATCTCGGTGTCCATTCCACTTGACGCCACTTACTCAGGGTCCCTCTCACATACCTATAGCTGAGAGAAGCCTCCTCTTGAGGTGCTTGTGGAAAGTTGGTATTCCTCTTGAGTCGAAGCCAGGGACTAAGCTCTCATCTCGAGTTGATTTGGGGTCCACGGAGCCCTTCTTTGTTGCTCCAGTGACCTCAGGATCCCTCTAGACTTGAGACAGTGATCTTGGGTTTTCTCTGGAGTGGCATCAAGGAAATCAAGGCTCCTTTCTCGTTTGATGTGGAACACGGAATTGCTCTGCATGCAGTGCAGGGGAATCGGGCCTCATCTCGTGTCGAGGGGGAAGTCTCATGGTTTTTCTCGAGTTGCGGCCGGAACCTGGGGTATATTCGCGAGTTACGACGGGGAGGGCCCTTCCAGACACGTGTTTGTTCAGCGACGTCAGGACTCCTGCCTAGGTACGAGGGACAACTCGGGATTCTCCTCGAGTCTTGGAATGGCATTTGGGTCGCGTCTCCACATGAGGCGGGAGACCCAGGGTCCCTTTGCACTTGCCACAGGGATCCGGGGAATCCTATCCATTTCCAAGAGGACTCAAGAATCGTCTCCTTTGGAAGCATTGATCTCCGCGGACCTCTCGAGTTTTCAAAGGATGTGAGGCCTCCGGTCGCGATGAGGTAGAGAACTAGGTCTTTCTCTGTGGTCTCCACTGGCCATTCAGACATCCCTTCGTCTTTGGAGATGCAAGACGAGCCTGCATTCAATTCACTGCAGGGATATCCGGCCTTACTTCGAGTCAGAGCTTCTCGGTGTCCATTCCACTTGAGGCCAAAAACTCAGGGTCGTTCTCACATTCCTGTAGCTGAAACAAGCCTCCTCTTGAGGTGCTTGTGGAAAGTTGGTATTCCTCTTGAGTCACAGCCAGGGACTGAGCTCTCATCTCGAGTTGATTTGGGGTCCACGGAGCCTTTTCGTCTTGCTACAGTGACCTCAGGATCCCTCTAGACTTGAGACAGTGATCTTGGGGTTTCTCTGGAGTGCCATCAAGGAAATCAAGGCTCCTTTCACGTTTGATGTGGAACACGGAAATGCTCTCACGCAGTGCAAGGGAATCGGGACTCATCTCGCGGCGAGGGGGAAGTCTCATGGTTTTTCTCGAGTTGCGGCCGGAACCTGGGGTATATTCGCGAGTTACGACGGGGAGGGCCCTTCCAGACCCGTGTTTCTTCAGCGACGTCAGGACTACTGCCTAGGTGCGAGGGACACCTCGGGATTCTCCTCGAGTCTTGGCATGGCAATTGGGACGCGTCTCCACGTGAGGCGGGAGACCCAGGGTCCCTTTCCACGTGCCACAGGGATCCTGGGACTCCCATCCATTTTCAAGTCATCGTCTCCTTTGGAAGCATTGATCTCCGCGGACCTCTCGAATTTTCAAAGGACGTGAGGCCTCCGTTCGCGGTGAGGCGGAGGACTAGGTCTTTCTCTGTGGACTCCAAAGGGGATTCAGACAACCCTTCGTCTTGGGAGATGCAAGACGAGCCTGCATTCAATTCACTGCAGGGATATCCGGCCTTACTTCGAGTCAGAGCATCTCGGTGTCCATTCCACTTGAGGCCACAAACTCAGGGTCCCTCTCACATACCTGTAGCTGAGAGAAGCCTCCTCTTGAGGTGCTTGTGGAAAGTTGGTATTCGTCTTGAGTCGAAGCCAGGGACTAAGCTCTCATCTCGAGTAGATTTGGGTTACACGGAGCCCTTTCGTGTTGCTCCAGTGACCTCAGGATCCCTCTAGACTTGAGACAGTGATCTTGGGTTTTCTCTGGAGTGCCATCAAGGAAATCAAGGCTCCTTTCACGTTTGATGTGGAACACAGAATTGCTCTGCACGCAGTGCAGGGGATTCGGGCCTCATCTCTCGGCGAGGTGGAAGTCTCATGGTTTTTCTCGAATTGCGGACGGAATCTAGGGTATATTCTCGAGTTACGACGGGGAGGGCCCTTCCAGACACGTGTTTGTTCAACGACGTCAGGACTCCTGCCTAGGTACGAGGGACACCTCGGGATTCTCCTCGAGTCTTGGCATGGCAATTGGGACGCGTCTCCACGTGAGGCGGGAGACCCAGGGTCCCTTCCCACGTGCCACAGAGATCCTGGGACTCCTATCCATTTTCAAGAGGAGTCAGGCATCGTCTCCTTTGGAAGAATTGAACTCCCCAACCTCTCGAGTTTTCAAAGGATGTGAGGTCTCCGATCGCGATGAGGCGGAGGACTAGGTCTTTCTCTGTGGTCTCCACAGGGGATTCAGACATCCCTTCGTCTTGGGAGACGAAAGACGAGCCTGCATTCAATTCACTTTAGGGATATCCGGCCTTACTACGAGTCAGAGCATCTCGGTGTCCATTCCACTTGAGGCCACAAACTCAGGGGCCCTCTCACATACCTGTAGCTGAGAGAAGCCTCCTCTTGAGGTGCTTGTGGAAAGTTGGTATTCCTCTTGAGGCAAAGCCAGGGATTAAGCTCTCATCTCGAGTTGATTTGGGGTCCACGGAGCCCTTTGGTGTTGCTCCAGTGACCTCAGGATCCCTCTAGACTTGAGACAGTGATCTTGGGTTTTCTCTGGAGTGCCATCAAGGAAATCAAGGCTCCTTTCACGTTTGATGTGGAACACGGAATTGCTCTACACGCAGTGCAGGGGAATCGGGCCTCATCTCGCGGCGAGGGGGAAGTCTCATGGTTTTTCTCGAGTTGCGCCCGGAACCTGGGGTATATTCTCGAGTTACGACGGGGAGGGCCCTTCCAGACACGTGTTTGTTCAGCGAAGTCAGGACTCCTGCCTAGGTGCGAGGGACACCTCGGGATTCTCCTCGAGTCTTGGCATGGCAATTGGGACGCGTCTCCACGTGAGGCGGGAGACCCAGGGTCCCTTTCCACGTGCCACAGGGATCCTGGGACTCCTATCCACTTTCAAGAGGAGTCAGGCATCGTCTCCTTTGGAAGCATTGATCTCCTCGGACCTCTCGAGTTTTCAAAGGATGTGAGGCCTCCGTTCGCGTTGAGGCAGAGGACTAGGTCTTTCTCTGTGGTCTCCACAGGGGATTCAGATATCCCTTCGTGTTGGGAGATGCAAGACGAGCCTGCATTCAATTCACTGCAGGGATATCCGGCCTTACTTCGAGTCAGAGCATCTCGGTGTCCATTCCACTTGAGGCCACAAACTCAGGGTCCCTCTCACATACCTGTAGCTGAGAGAAGCCTCCTCTTGAGGTGCTTGTGGAAAGTTGGTATTCCCCTTGAGTCGAAGCCAGGGACTAAGCTCTCATCTCCAGTTGATTTGGGGTCCACGGATCCCTTTCGTGTTGCTCCAGTGTCCTCAGCATCCCTCTAGACTTGAGCCAGTGATCTTGGTTTTTCTCTGGAGTGCCATCAAGGAAATCAAGGCTCCTTTCACGTTTGATGTGGAACACGGAATTGCTCTGCACGCAGTGCAGGGGAATCGGGCCTCATCTCGCGGCGAGGGGGAAGTCTCATGGTTTTTCTCGAGTTGCGCCCGGAACCTGGGGTATATTCTCGAGTTACGACGGGGAGGGCCCTTCCAGACACGTGTTTGTTCAGCGAAGTCAGGACTCCTGCCTAGGTGCGAGGGACACCTCGGGATTCTCCTCGAGTCTTGGCATGGCAATTGGGACGCGTCTCCACGTGAGGCGGGAGACCCAGGGTCCCTTTCCACGTGCCACAGGGATCCTGGGACTCCTATCCATTTTCAAGAAGAGTCAGGCATCGCCTCCTCTGGAAGCATTGATCTCCGCGGACCTCTCGAGTTTTCAAAGGATGTGAGGCCTCCGGTCGCGATGAAGCGGAGGACTAGGTCTTTCTCTGTGGTCTCCACAGGGGATTCAGACATCCCTTCGTCTTGGGAGATGCAAGACGAACCTGAATTCAGTTCACTGCAGGGATATCCAGCCTTAGTTCGAGTCAGAGCATCTCAGTGTCCATTCCACATGAGGCCACAAACTCAGGGGCCCTCTCACATACCTGTAGCTGAGAGAAGCCTCCTCTTGAGGTGCTTGTGGAAAGTTGGTATTCCTCGTGAGTCGAAGCCAGGGACTAAGCTCTCATCTCGAGTTGATTTGGGGTCCACGGATCCCTTTCCTGTTGATCCAGTGCCCTGAGGATCCCTCTAGACTTGAAACAGTGATCTTGGGTTTTCTCTGGAGTGCCATCAAGGAAATCAAGGCTCCTTTCACGTTTGATGTGGAACACGGAATTCCTCTGCACGCAGTGCAGGGGATTCGGGCCTCATCTCGCGGCGAGGGGGAAGTCTCATGGTTTTTCTCGAGTTGCGGCCGGAACCTGGGGTATATTCTCGAGTTACGATGGGGAGGGCCCTTCCAGACACGTGTTTGTTCAGCGACGTCAGGACTCCTGCCTAGGTGCGAGGGACACCTCGGGATTCTCCTCGAGTCTTGGCATGGCAATTGGGACACGACTCCACGTGAGTCGGGAGACCAAGGGCCCCTTTCCACGTACCACAGGGATCCTGGGACTCCTATCCATTTTCAAGAGGAGTCAGGCATCGTCTCCTTTGGAAGCATTGATCTCCGCGGACCTCTCGAGTTTTCAAAGGATTTGAGGCCTCCGTTCGCGTTGAGGCGTAGGACTAGGTCTTTCTCTGTGGTCTCCACAGGGGATTCAGACAACCCTTCGTCTTGGGAGATGCAAGACGAGCCTGCATTCAATTCACTGCAGGGATATCCGGCCTTACTTCGAGTCAGAGCATCTCGGTGTCCATTTCACTTGAGGCCACAAACTCAGGGTCCCTCTCACATACCTGTAGCTGAGAGAAGCCTCCTCTTGAGGTGCTTGTGGAAAGTTGATATTCCTCTTGATTCGAAGCCAGGGACGAAGCTCTCATCTCGAGTTGATTTGGGGTCCACGGAGCCCTTTCGTGTTGCTCCAGTGACCTCAGGATCCCTCTAGACTTGAGACAGTGATCTTGGGTTTTCTCTGGAGTGCCATCAAGGAAATCAAGGCTCCTTTCACGTTTGATGTGGAACACCGAATTGCTCTGCACGCAGTGCAGGGGAATCGGGCATTATCTCGCGGCGAATGGGAAGTCTCATGCTTTTTCTCGAGTTGCGGCGGGAACCTGGGATATATTCCCGAGTTACGACGGGGAGGGCCCTTCCAGACATGTGTTTGTTCAGCGACGTCAGGACTTCTGCCTAGGTGCGAGGGACACCTCGGGATTCTCCTCGAGTATTGGCATGTCCTTTGGGACGCGTCTCCACGTGAGGCGGAAACCCAGGGTCCCTTTCCACGTGCCAAAGGGATCCTGGGACTCCTATCCATTTTCAAGAAGAGTCAGGCATCGTCTCCTTTGGAAGCATTGATCTCCGCGGACCTCTCGAGTTTTCAAAGGATATGAGGCCTCTGGTCGCGATGAATCGGAGAACTAGGACTTTCTCTGTGGTCTCCACTGGGGATTCAGACATCCCTTCATCTTGGGAGATGCAAGACGAGCCTGCATTCAATTCACTGCAGGGATATCCGGCCTTACTTCGAGTCAGAGCATCTCGGTGTCCATTCCACTTGAGGCCACAAACTCAGGGTCCTCTCACATACCTGTAGTTGAGAGAAGCCTCCTCTTGAGGTGCTTGTGGAAAGTTGGTATTCCTCTTGAGTCGAAGCCAGGGACTAAGCTCTCATCTCGAGTTGATTTGGGGTCCACGGAGCCCTTTCTTGTATCTCCTGTGACCTGAGGATCCCTCTAGACTTGAGACAGTGATCTTGGGTTTTCTCTGGAGTGCCATCAAGGAAATCAAGGCTCCTTTCACGTTTGATGTGGAACACGGAATTGCTCTGCACGCAGTGCAGATGAATCGGGCCTTATCTCGCGGCGAATGGGAAGTCTCATGGTTTTTCTCGAGTTGCGGCCGGAACCTGGGGTATATTCTCGTGTTACGACGGGGAGGGCCCTTCCAGACACGTGTTTGTTCAGCGACGTCAGGACTTCTGCCTAGGTGCGAGGGACACCTCGGGATTCTCCTCGAGTCTTGGCATGGCAATTGGGACGCGTCTCCACGTGAGTCGGGAGACCCAGGGCCCCTTTCCACGTGCCACAGGGATCCTGGGACTCCTATCCATTTTCAAGATGAGTCAGGCATCGTCTCCTTTGGAAGCATTGATCTCCGCGGACCTCTCGAGTTTTCAAAGGATGTGAGGCCTCCGTTCGCGTTGAGGCGTAGGACTAGGTCTTTCTCTGTGGTCTCCACAGGGGATTCAGACAACCCTTCGTCTTGGGAGATGCAAGACGAGCCTGCATTCAATTCACTGCAGGGATATCCGGCCTTACTTCGAGTCAGAGCATCTCGGTGTCCATTTCACTTGAGGCCACAAACTCAGGGTCCCTCTCACATACCTGTAGCTGAGAGAAGCCTCCTCTTGAGGTGCTTGTGGAAAGTTGATATTCCTCTTGAGTCGAAGCCAGGGACTAAGCTCTCATCTCGAGTTGATTTGGGGTCCACGGATCCCTTTCGTGTTGCTCCAGTGACCTCAGGATCCCTCTAGACTTGAGACAGTGATCTTGGGTTTTCTCTGGAGTGCCATCAAGGAAATCAAGGCTCCTTTCACGTTTGATGTGGAACACGGAATTGCTCTGCACGCAGTGCAGGGGATTCGGGCCTCATCTCTCGGCGAGGGGGAAGTCTCATGGTTTTTCTCTAGTTGCGGCCGGAACCTGTGGTATATTCTCGAGTTACGACGGGGAGGGACCTTCCAGAAACGTGTTTGTTCAACGACGTCAGGACTCCTGCCTAGTTGCGAGGGACACCTCGGGATTCTCCTCGAGTCTTGGCATGGCAATTGGGACGCGTCTCCACGTGAGGCGGGAGACCCAGGGTCCCTTCCCACGTGCCACAGAGATCCTGGGACTCCTATCCATTTTCAAGAGGAGTCAGGAATCGTCTCCTTTGGAAGCATTGATCATCCCAACCTCTCGAGTTTTCAAAGGATGTGAGGTCTCCGGTCGCGATGAGGCGGAGGACTAGGTCTTTCTCTGTGGTCTCCACAGGGGATTCAGACATCCCTTCGTCTTGGGAGACGCAAGACGAGCCTGCATTCAATTCACTGCAGGGATATCTGGTCTTACTTCCAGTCAGAGCATCTCGGTGTCCATTCCACTTGAGGCCACAAACTCAGGGTCCCTCTCACATACCTGTAGCTGAGAGAAGCCTCCTCTTGAGGTGCTTGTGGAAACTTGGTATTCCTCTTGAGGCGAAGCCAGGGACTAAGCTCTCATCTCGAGTTGATTTGGCGTCGACGGAGCCCGTTCGTGTTGCTCCAGTGACCTCAGGATCCCTCTAGACTTGAGACAGTGATCTTGGGTTTTCTCTGGAGTGCCATCAAGGAAATCAAGGCTCCTTTCACGTTTGATGTGGAACACGGAATTGCTCTGCACGCAGTGCAGGGGAATCGGGCCTCATCTCGCGGCGAGGGGGAAGTCTCATGGTTTTTCTCGAGTTGCGGCCGGAACCTGGGGTATATTCTCGAGTTACGACGGGGAGGGCCCTTCCAGACACGTGTTTGTTCAGCGACGTCAGGACTCCTGCCTAGGTGCGAGGAACACCTCGGGATTCTCCACGAGTCTTGGCATGGCAATTAGGACAAGTCTCCACGTGAGGGGGGAGACCCAGGGTCCCGTTCCACGTGCCACAGGGTTTCTTGGACTCCTATCCATTTTCAAGAAGAGTCAGGCATCGTCTCCTTAGGAAGCATTGATCTCCGCGGACCTCTCGAGTTTTCAAAGATGTGATGCCTCCGGTCGCCATGAGAGGGAGAACTAGGTCTTTCTCTGTGGTCTCCACAGGGGATTCAGACATCCCTTCGTCTTGGGAGATGCAAGACGAGACTTCATTCAATTTACTGCAGGGATATCCGGCCTTACTTCGAGTCAGAGCATCTCGGTGTCCATTCCGCTTGAGGCCACAAACTCAGGGACCCTCTCACATACATGTAGCTGAGAGAAGCCTCCTCTTGAAGTGCTTGTGGAAAGTTGGTATTCCTCTTGAGTCGAAGCCAGGGACGAAGCTCTCATCTCGAGTTGATTTGGGGTCCACGGAGCCCTTTCATGTTGCTACAGTGACCTCAGGATCCCTCTAAACTTGAGACAGTGATCTTGGGTTTTCTCTGGAGTGCCATCAAGGAAATCAAGGCTCCTTTCACGTTTGATGTGGAACACAGAATTGCTCTGCACGCAGTTCAGGGGAATTGGGCCTCATCTCGCGGCGAGGGGGAAGGCTCATGATTTTTCTGGAGTTGCGGCCGAAACCTGTGGTATATTCTCGAGTTACAACGGGGAGGGCCCTTTCAGACACGTGTTTGTTCAGCGACGTCAGGACTAGTGCCTAGGTGCGAGGGAGTCTCCTCGAGTCTTTGCATTGCAATTGGGACGTGTCTCCTCGTGAGGTGGGAGACCCAGGGTTTCTTTCCACGTGCCACAGGGATCCTGGGACTCCTATCCATTTTCAAGCGGAGTCAGTCATCGTATCCTTTGGAAGCATTGATCTCCGCGGACCACTCGAGTTTTCAATGCATGTGACGCCTCCGGTCGGGATGAGGCAGAGAACTAAGTCTTTCTCTGTGGTCTCCACAGGGGATTCAGACATCCCTTCGTCTTGGGAGATGCTAGACGAGACTTCATTCAATTTACTGCAGGGATATCCGGCCATACTTCGAGTCAGAACATCTCGGTGTCCATTCCGCTTGAGGCCACAAACTCAGGGACCCTATCACATACATGTAGCTGAGAGAAGCCTCCTCTTGAAGTGCTTGTGGAAAGTTGGTATTCCTCTTGAGTCGAAGCCAGGGACGAAGCTCTCATCTCGAGTTGATTTGGAGTCCACGGAGCCCTTTCGTTTTGCTACAGTGACCTCAGGATACCTCTCGACTTGAGACAGTGATCTTGGGTTTTCTCTGGAGTGCCATCAAGGAAATCAAGGCTCCTTTCACGTTTGATGTGGAACACGGATATTCTCTGCACGCAGTGCAGGGGAATGAGGCCTCATCTTGCGGCGAGGGGGAAGTCTCATGATGTTTCTCGAGTTGCGGCCGGAACCTGGGGTATATTCTCGAGTTACGACGGGGAGGGCCTTTCCAGACACGTGTTTGTTCTGCGACGTCAGGATTCCTGCCTAGGTGCGAGGGACACCTCGGCATTCTCCTCGAGTCTTGGCATGGCAATTAGGACAAGTCTCCACGTGAGGCGGGAGACCCAGGGTCCCGTTCCACGTGCCACAGGGATTCTTGGACTCCTATCCATTTTCAAGAGGAGTCAGGCATCGTCTCCTTTACAAGCATTGATCTCCGCGGACCTCTCGAGTTTTCAAAGGATGTGACGCCTCCGGTCGTGATGAGGCGGAGAACTAGGTCTTTCTCTGTGGTCTCCACAGTGGATTCAGACATCCCTTCGTCTTGCGAGATGCAAGACGAGCCTGCATTCAATTCACTGCAGGGATGTCCGGCCTTACTTCGAGTCAGAGCATCTCGGTGTCCATTCTACTTGAGGCCACAAACACAGGTTCCCTCTCACATACCTTTAGCTGAGAGAAGCCTCCTCTTGAGGTGCTCGTGGAAAGTTGGTATTCCTCTTGAGTCGAAGCCAGGGACGAAGCTCTCATCTCGAGTTGATTTGGAGTCCACGGACCCCTTTCGTGTTGCTACAGTGACCTCAGGATCCCTCTCGACTTGAGACAGTGATCTTGGGGTTTCTCTGGAGTGCCATCAAGTAAATCAAGGCTCCTTTCACGTTTGATGTGGAACACGGAATTGCTCTGCACGCAGTGCAGGGGAATCGGGCCTCATCTTGCGGCGACTGGGAAGGCTCATGGTTTTTCTCGAGTTGCAGTCAGAACCTGGGGTATATTCTCGAGTTACGATGGGGAGGGCCCTTCCAGACACGTGTTTGTTCAGCGACGTCAGGACTCCTGCCTAGGTGCGAGGGACACCTCGGGATTCTCCTTGAGCCATGGCCTGGCAATTGGGACGCGTCTCCAGGTGAGGCGGGAGACCCAGTGTCCCTTTCCACGTGCCACAGGGTCCTGGGACTCCTATCCATTTTCAAGAGGAGTCAGGCATCATTTCCTTTGGAAGCATTGATCTCCTCGGACCTCTCCAGTTTTGAAAGGATGTGAGGCCTCCGGTCGCGATGAGGCGGAGAACTAGGTCTTTCTCTGTGGTCTCCACAGGGGATTCAGACATCCCTTCGTCTTGGGAAATGCAAGACGAACCTGCATTCAATTCACTGCAGGGATATCCGGCCTTACTCCGAGTCAGAGCATCTCGGTGTCCATTCCACTTGAGGCCACAAACTCAGGGTCCCTCTCACATACCTGTAGCTGAGAGAAGCCTCCCCTTGAGGAGCTTGTGGAAAGTTGGTATTCCTCTTGAGTCGAAGCCAGGGACTAAGCTCTCATCTCGAGTTGATTTGGTTTCCACGGAGCCCTTTCGTGTTGCTCCAGTGACCTCAGGATCCCTCTAGACTTGAGACAGGGATCTTGGGTTTTCTCTGGAGCGCCATGAAGGAAATCAGGCTCCTTTCACGTTTGATGTGGAACACGGAATTGCTCAGCACGCAGTGCAGGGGAATCGGGCCTCATCTCGTGGCGAGGTGGAAGTCTCATGGTTTTTCTCTAGTTGCGGCCGGAACCAGGGGTATATTCTCGATTTACTACGGGGAGGGCCCTTCCAGACACGTGTTTGTTCAGCGACATCAGGACTCCTGCCTAGGTGCGAGGGACACCTCGGGATTCTCCTCGAGTCTTGGCATGGCAATTGGGACGCGTCTCCACGTGAGGCGGGAGACCCAGGTTCCCTTTCCACGTGCCACAGGGATCCTGAGCCTCCTATCCATTTTCAAGAGGAGTCAGGCATCGACTCCTTTGGAAGCATTGATCTCCGCAGACCACTCGAGTTTTCAATCATGTGAGGCCTCCGGTCGCGATGAGGCAGAGAACTAGGTCTTTCTCAGTGGTCTCCACAGGAGATTCAGACATCCCTTCGTCTTGGGAGATGGAAGAGGAGCCTGCATTCAATTCACTGCAGAGATATTCGGCCTTACTTCGAGTCAGAGCATCTCGGTGTCCATTCCACTTGAGGCCACAAACTCAGGGTCTCTCTCACATACCTGTAGCTGAGAGAAGCCTCCTCTAGAGGTGCTTGTGGAAAGTTGGTATTCCTCTTGAGTCGAAGCCAGGGAAAAGCTCTCATTTCGAGTTGATTTGGGGTCCACGGAGCCCTTTCGTGTTGCTCCAGTGACCTCAGGATCTCTCTAGATTTGAGACAATGATCTTGGGGTTTCTCTGGAGTGCCATCAAGGAAATCAAGGATCCTTTCATGTTTGATGTGGAACAAGGATTGCTCTGCACGCAGTGCAGGGGAATCGGGCCTCATCTCGCGGCGAGGGGGAAGTCTCATGGTTTTTCTCGAGTTGCGGCCAGAACCTGGGGTATATTCTCCAGTTACGACGGGGAGGGCCCTTCCAGACACGTGTTTGTTCAGCGACGTCAGGACTCCTGCCTAGGTGCGAGGGACACCTCGGGATTCTCCTCGAATCTTGGCATGGCAATTGGGACGCGTCTCCATGTGAGGCGGAAGACCCAGGGTCCCTTTCCACGTGCCACAGGGATCCTGGGACTCCTATCCATTTTCAAGAGGAGTCAGGCATTGTCTCCTTTGGAAGCATTGATCTCCGCGGACCTCTCGAGTTTTCAAAGGATGTGAGGCCTCCGGCCGCGATGAGGCGGAGAACTAGGTCTTTCTCTGTGGTCTCCACAGGGGATTCAGACATCACTTCGTCTTGGGAGACGCAAGACGAGCCTGCATTCAATTCACTGCAGGGATATCTGGTCTTACTTCGAGTCAGAGCATCTCGGTGTCCATTCAACTTGAGGCCACAAACTCAGGGGCCCTCTCACATACCTGTAGCTGAGAGAAGCCTCCTCTTGAGGTGCTTGTGGAAAGTTGGTATTCCTCTTGAGGCGAAGCCAGGGACTAAGCTCTCATCTCGAGTTGATTAGGGGTCCAGGGAGCCCTTTCGTGTTGCTACAGTGACCTCAGGATCCCTCTAGACTTGAGACAGTGATCTTGGGTTTTCTCTGGAGCGCCATCAAGGAAATCAAGGCTCCTTTCACGTTGATGTGGAACACGGAATTGCTCTGCACGCAGTGCAGGGGAATCGGGCCTCATCTCGCGGTGAGGGGGTAGTCTCATGGTTTTGGTCGAGTTGCGGCCGGAACCTGGGGTATATTCTCGAGTTACGACGGGGAGGGCCCTTCCAGACCCGTGTTATTTCAGCGACGTCAGGACTCCTGCCTAGGTGCGAGGGACACCTCGGGATTCTCCTCGAGTCTTGGCATGGCAATTGGGACGCGTCTCCACGTGAGTCGGGAGACCAAGGGCCCCTTTCCACGTGCCACAGGGATCCTGGGACTCCTATCCATTTTCAAGATGAGTCAGGCGTCGTCTCCTTTGGAAGCATTGATCTCCGTGGACCTCTCGAGTTTTCAAAGGATGTGAGGCCTCCGTTCGCGTTGAGGCGGAGGACTAGGTCTTTCTCTGTGGTCTCCACAGGGGATTCAGACAACCCTTCGTCTTGGGAGATGCAAGACGAGCCTGCATTCAATTCACTGCAGGGATATCCGGCCTTACTTCGAGTCAGAGCATCTCGGTGTCCATTTCACTTGAGGCCACAAACTCAGGGTCCCTCTCACATACCTGTAGCTGAGAGAAGCCTCCTCTTGAGGTGCTTGTGGAAAGTTGATATTCCTCTTGAGTCGAAGCCAGGGACTAAGCTCTGATCTCGAGTTGATTTGGGGTCCACGGAGCCCTTTCATGTTGCTCCAGTGTCCTCAGGATCCCTCTATTCTTGAGACAGTGATCTTGGGTTTTCTCTGGAGTGTCATCAAGGAAATCAAGGCTCCTTTCACGTTTGATGTGGAACACGGAATTGCTCTGCACGCAGTGCAGTGGAATCGGGCCTCATCTCGCTGCGAGGGGGAAGTCTCATGGTTTTTCTCGAGTTGCGGCCGGAACCTGGGGTATATTCTCGAGTTACGACGGGGAGGGCCCTTCCAGACACGTGTTTGTTCAGCGACATCAGGACTCCTGCCTAGGTGCGAGGGACACCTCGGGATTCTCCTCGAGTCTTGGCATGGCAATTGGGACGCGTCTCCACGTGAGGCGGGAGACCCAGGGTCCCTTTCCACGTGCCACAGGGATCCTGGGACTCCTATCCACTTTCAAGAGGAGTCAGGCATCGTCTCCTTTGGAAGCATTGATCTCCTCGGACCTCTCGAGTTTTCAAAGGATGTGAGGCCTCCGTTCGCGTTGAGGCGGAGGACTAGGTCTTTCTCTGTGGTCTCCACAGGGGATTCAGACATCCCTTCGTCTTGGGAGATGCAAGACGAGCCTGCATTCAATTCACTGCAGGGATATCCGGCCTTACTTCGAGTCAGAGCATCTCGGTGTCCATTCCACTTGAGGCCACAAACTCAGGGTCCCTCTCACATACCTGTAGCTGAGAGAAGCCTCCTCTTGAGGTGCTTGTGGAAAGTTGCTATTCCCCTTGAATCGAAGCCAGGGACTAAGCTATCATCTCGAGTTGATTTGGGGTCCACGGAGCCCTTTCGTGTTGCTCCAGTGACCACAGGATCCCTCTGGACTTGAGCCAGTGATCTTGGGTTTTCTCTGGAGTGCCATCAAGGAAATCAAGGCTCCTTTCACGTTTGATGTGGAACACGGAATTGCTCTGCACGCAGTGCAGGGGATTCCGGCCTCATCTCTCGGCGAGGGGGAAGTCTCATGGTTTTTCTCTAGTTGCGGCCGGAACCTGTGGTATATTCTCGAGTTACGACGGGGAGGGCCCTTCCAGAAACGTGTTTGTTCAAGGACGTCAGGACTCCTGCCTAGTTGCGAGGGACACCTCGGGATTCTCCTCGAGTCTTGGCATGGCAATTGGGACGCGTCTCCACGTGAGGCGGGAGACCCAGGGTCCCTTCCCACGTGCCACAGAGATCCTGGGACTCCTATCCATTTTCAAGAGGAGTCAGGAATCGTCTCCTTTGGAAGCATTGTTCTCCCCAACCTCTCGAGTTTTCAAAGGATGTGAGGTCTCCGGTCGCGATGAGGCGGAGGACTAGGTCTTTCTCTGTGGTCTCCACAGGGGATTCAGACATCCCTTCGTCTTGGGAGACGCAAGACGAGCCTGCATTCAATTCACTGCAGGGATATCTGGTCTTACTTCGAGTCAGAGCATCTCGGTGTCCATTCCACTTGAGGCCATAAACTCAGGGTCCCTCTCACATACCTGTAGCTGAGAGAAGCCTCCTCTTGAGGTGCTTGTGGAAAGTTGGTATTCCTCTTGAGGCGAAGCCAGGGACTAAGCTCTCATCTCGAGTTGATTTGGGGTCCACGGAGCCCTTTCGTATTGCTCCACTGACCTCAGGATCCCTCTAGACTTGAGACAGTGATCTTGGGTTTTCTCTGGAGTGCCATCAAGGAAATCAAGGCTCCTTTCACGTTTGATGTGGAACACGGAATTGCTCTGCATGCAGTGCAGGGGAATCGGGCCTCATCTCGCGGCGAGGGGGAAGTCTCATGGTTTTTCTCGAGTTGCGGCTGGAACCTGGGGTATATTCTCGAGTTACGACGGGGAGGGCCCTTCCAGACACGTGTTTGTTCAGCGACGTCAGGACTCCTGCCTAGGTGCGAGGGACACATCGGGATTCTCCTCGAGTCTTGGCATGGCAATTGGGACGCGTCTCCACGTGAGGCGGGAGACCAAGGGCCCCTTTCCACGTGCCACAGGGATCCTGGGACTCCTATCCATTTTCAAGAGGAGTCAGGCATCATCTCCTTTAGAAGCATTGATCTCCGTTGACCTCGCGAGTTTTCAAAGGATGTGACGCCTCCGTTCGCGTTGAGGCGTAGGACTAGGTCTTTCTCTGTGGTCTCAACAGGGGATTCAGACAACCCTTCGTCTTGGTAGATGCAAGACGAGCCTGCATTCAATTCACTGCAGGGATATCCAGCCTTACTTCGAGTCAGAGCATCTCGGTGTCCATTTCACTTGAGGCCACAAACTCAGGGTCCCTCTCACATACCTGTAGCTGAGAGAAGCCTCATCTTGAGGTGCTTGTGGAAATTTGATATTTCTCTTGAGTCGAAGCCAGGGACTAAGCTCTCATCTCGAGTTGATTTGGGGTCCACGGAGCCCTTTCGTGTTGCTCCAGTGACCTCAGGATCCCTCTAGACTTGAGACAGTGGTCTTGGGTTTTCTCTGGAGTGCCATCAAGGAAATCAAGGCTCCTTTCACGTTTGATGTGGAACACGGAATTGCTCTGCACGCAGTGCAGGGGAATCGGGCCTCATCTCGCGGCGAGGGGGAAGTCTCATGGTTTTTCTCGAGTTACGGCCGGAACCTGGGGTATATTCTCGTGTTACGACGGGGAGGGCCCTTCCAGACACGTGTTTGTTCAGCGACGTCAGGACTCCTGCCTAGGTGCGAGGGACACCTCGGGATTCTCCTCGAGTCTTGGCATGGCAATTGGGACGCGTCTCCACGTGAGGCGGGAGACCCAGGGTCCCTTTCCACGTGCCACAGGGATCCTGGGACTCCTATCCACTTTCAAGAGGAGTCAGGCATCGTCTCCTTTGGAAGCATTGATCTCCTCGGACCTCTCGAGTTTTCAAAGGATGTGAGGCCTCCGTTCGCGTTGAGGCGGAGGACTAGGTCTTTCTCTGTGGTCTCCACAGGGGATTCAGACATCCCTTCGTCTTGGTAGATGCAAGACGAGCCTGCATTCAATTCACTGCAGGGATATCCGGCCTTACTTCGAGTCAGAGCATCTCGGTGTCCATTCCACTTGAAGCCACAAACTCAGGGTCCCTCTCACATACCTGTAGCTCAGAGAATCCTCCTCTTGAGGTGCTTGTGGAAAGTTGGTATTCCCCTTGATTCGAAGCCAGGGACTAAGCTCTCATCTCGAGTTGATTTGGGGTCCACGGAGCCCTTTCGTGTTGCTCCAGTGACCTCAGGATCCCTCTAGACTTGAGCCAGTGATCTTGGGTTTTCTCTGTAGTGCCATCAAGGAAATCAAAGCTCCTTTCACGTTTAATGTGGAACATGGAATTGCTCTGCATGCAGTGCAGGGGATTCGGGCCTCATCTCTCGGCGAGGGGGAAGTCTCATGGTTTTTCTCGAGTTGCTGACGGAACCTGGGGTATATCCTCGAGTTACGACGGGGAGGGCCCTTCCAGACACGTGTTTGTTCAACGACGTCAGGACTCCTGCCTAAGTGCGAGGGACACCTCGGGATTCTCCACGAGTCTTGGCATGGCAATTGGGACGCGTCTCCACGTGAGGCGGGAGACCCAGGGTCCCTTCCCTCGTGCCACAGAGATCCTGGGACTCGTATCCATTTTCAAGAGGAGTCAGGCATCGTCTCCTTTGGAAGCATTGATGTCCCCAACCTCTCGAGTTTTCAAAGGATGTGAGGTCTCCGGTCGCGATGAGGCGGAGGACTAGGTCTTTCTCTGTGGTCTCCACAGGGGATTCAGACATCCCTTCGTCTTGGGAGACGCAAGAAGAGCCTGCATTCAATTCACTTTAGGGATATCTGGTCTTACTTCGAGTCAGAGCATCTCGGTGTCCATTCCACTTGAGGCCACAAACTCAGGGGCCCTCTCACATACCTGTAGCTGAGAGAAGCCTCCTCTTGAGGTGCTTGTGGAAAGTTGGTATTCCTCTTGAGGCGAAGCCAGGGACTAAGCTCTCATCTCGAGTTGATTTGGGGTCCAGGGAGCCCTTTCGTGTTGCTCCAGTGACCTCAGGATTCTTCTAGACTTGAGACAGTGATCTTGGGTTTTCTCTGGAGTGCCATCACGGAAATCAAGGCTCCTTTCACGTTTGATGTGGAACACGGAATTGCTCTGCACGCAGTGCAGGGGAAACGGGCCTCATCCAGCGGCGAGGGGGAAGTCTCATGGTTTTTCTCGAGTTGCGGCCAGAACCTGGGGTATATTCTCGAGTTAGGACGGGGACGGCCCTTCCAGACATGTGTTTGTTCAGCGACGTCAGTACTCCTGCCTAGGTGCGAGGGACACCTCGGGATTCTCCTCGAGTCTTGGCATGGCAATTGGGACGCGTCTCCACGTGAGGCGGGAGACCCAGGGTCCCTTTCCACGTGCCACAGGGATCCTGGGACTGCTATCCATTTTCAAGAGGAGTCAGGCATCGTCTCCTTTGGAAGCATTGATCTCCGCAGACCTCTCGAGTTTTCAAAGGATGTGAGGCCTCCGGTCGCGATGAGCCGGAGGACTAGGACTTTCTCTGTGGTCTCCACAGGGGATTCAGACATCCCTTCGTCTTGGGAGATGCAAGACGAGCCTGCATTCAATTCACTGCAGGGATATCCGGCCTTAATTCGAGTCAGAGGATCTCGGTGTCCCTTCCACTTGAGGCCATAAACTCAGGGTCCTTCTCACATACCTGTAGCTGAGAGAAGCCTACACTTGAGGTGCTTGTGGAAAGTTGGTATTCCTCTTGAGTCGAAGCCAAGGAAAAGCTCTCATCTCGAGTTGATTTGGGGTCCACGGAGCCCTTTCGTGTTGCTCTAGTGACCTCAGGATCCCTCTAGACTTGAGACAGTGATCTTGGGTTTTCTCTGGAGTGCCATCAAGGAAATCAAGGCTCCTTTCACGTTTGATGTGGAACACAGAATTGCTCTGCACGCAGTGCAGGGGAATCGGGCCTCATCTCTCGGCGAGGAGGAAGTCTCATGGTTTTATTCGAGTTGCGGTCGGAACCTGGGGTATATTCTCGAGTTACGACGGGGAGGGCCCTTCCAGACACGTGTTTGTTCAGCGACGTCAGGACTCCTGCCTAGGTGCGAGGGACACCTCGGGATTCTCCTCGAGTCTTGGCATGGCAATTGGGACGCGTCTCCACGTGAGGCGGGACACCCAGTGGCCCTTTCCACGTGCCACAGGGATCCTGGGACTCCTATCCATTTTCAGGATGAGTCAGGCATCATCTCCTTTGGAAGCACTGATCTCTGCAGAACTCTCGAGTTTTCAAAGGATGTGAGGCCTCCGGTTGCGATGAAGTGGAGGACTAGTTCTATCTCTGTCGTCTCCACAGGGGATTCAGACATCCCTTCGTCTTGGGAGATGCAAGACGAGCCTGCATTCAATTCACTGCAGGGATATCCGGCTTTACTTCCAGTCAGAGCATCTCGGTGTCCATTCCACTTGAGGCCACAAACTCAGGGTCCCTCTCACATACCTGTAGCTGAGAGAAGCCTCCTGTTGAGATGCTTGTGGAAAGTTCGTCTTCCTCTTGAGTCGAAGCCAGGGACTAAGCTCTCATCTCGAGTTGATTTGGGGTCCATGGGGACCTTTTGTGTTGCTCCTGTGACCTCAGGATCCCTCTAGACTTGAGACAGTGATCTTGGGTTTTCTCTGGAGTGCCATCAAGGAAATCAAGGCTCCTTTCACGTCTGATGTGGACACGGAATTGCTCTGCACGCAGTGCAGGAAATTCGGGCCTCATCTCGCGACAAGGGAGATGTCTCATGGTTTTTCTGGAGTTGTGGACGGAACCTGGGGTATATTCTCGAGTTACGACGGGGAGGGCCCTTCCAGACACGTGTTTGTTCAGCGACGTCAGGACTCCTGCCTAGGTGCGAGAGACACCTCGGGATTCTCCTCGAGTCTTGGCATGGCAATTGGGACGCGTCTCCACGTGAGTCGGGAGACCAAGGGCCCCTTTCCACGTGCCACAGGGATCCTGGGACTGCTATCCATTTTCAAGAGGAGTCAGGCATCGTCTCCTTTGGAAGCATTGATCTCCTCAGACCTCTCGAGTTTTCAAAGGATGTGAGGCCTCCGGTCGCGATGAGGCGGAGAACTAGGTCTTTCTCTGTCGTCTCCACAGGGGATTCAGACATCCCTTCGTCTTGGGAGATGCAAGACGAGCCTGCACTCAATTCACTGCAGGGATATCCGGCCTTACTTCGTGTCAGAGCATCTCGGTGTCCATTCCACTTGAGGCCACAAACTCAGGGTTCCTCTCACATACCTGTAGCTGAGAGAAGCCTCCTCTTGAGGTGCTTGTGGAAAGGTGGTATTCCTCTTGAGTCGAAGCCAGGGACTAAGCTCTCATCTCGAGTTGATTTGGGGTCCACGGAGCCCTTTCCTTTTGGTCCAGTGACCTCAGGATCCCTCTAGACTTGAGACAGTGATCTTGGGTTTTCTCTGGAGTGCCATCAAGGAAATCAAGGCTCCTTTCACGTTTGATGTGGAACACGGAATTGCTCTGCATGCAGTGCAGGGGAATCGGGCCTCAACTCGCGGCGAGGGGGAAATCTCATGGTTTTTCTCGAGTTGCGGCCCGAACCTGCTGTATATTCTCGAGTTACGACGGGGAGGGCCCTTCCAGACACGTGTTTGTTCAGCGACGTCAGGACTCCTGCCTAGGTGCGAGGGACACCTCGGGATTGTCCTCGAGTCTTGGCATGGCAATTGGGACGCGTCTCCACCAGAGGCGGGAGACCCAGGGTCCCTTTCCACGTGCCACAGGGATCCTGGGACTCCTATCCATTTTCAAGAGGAGTCAGGCATCGTCTCCATTGGAAGTATTGATCTCCGCGGACCTCTCCAGTTTCAAAGGATGTGAGGCCTCCGGTCTCGATGAGGCGGAGAACGAGGTCTTTCTCTGTGGTCTCCACAGGGGATTCAGACAACCCTTCGTCTTGGGAGATGCAAGACGAGCCTGCATTAAATTTACTGCAGGGATATCCGGCCTTACTTCGAGTCAGAGCATCTCCGTGTCCATTCCACTTGAGGCCACAAACTCAGGGTCCCTCTCACATACCTGTAGCTGAGAGAAGCCTCCTCTTGAGGTG
Source organism: Dama dama (assembly GCF_033118175.1). NCBI lineage: Eukaryota > Metazoa > Chordata > Mammalia > Artiodactyla > Cervidae > Dama > Dama dama. The sequence continues at coordinate 2,535,015 of NW_026870879.1, read as the reverse complement.
CTTGTGGAAAGTTGGTATTCCTCTTGAGTTGAAGCCAGGGACTAAGCTCTCCTCTCGAGTTGATTTGGGGTCCACGGAGCCCTTTCGTGTTGCTCCAGTGACCTCAGGATCCCTCTAGACTTGAGACAGTGATCTTGGGTTTTCTCTGGAGTGCCATCAAGGAAATCAAGGCTCATTTCACGTTTGATGTGGAACACGGAATTGCTCTGCACGCAGTGCAGGGGAATCGGGCCTCATCTAGCCGCGAGGGGTAGGTCTCATGGAATTTCTCGAGTTGCGGCCGGAACCTGGGGTATATTCTCGAGTTACTATGGGGAGGGCCCTTCCAGACACGTGTTTGTTCAGCGAAGTCAGGACTCCTGCCTAGGTGCGAGGGACACCTCGGGATTCTCCTCGAGTCTTGGCATGGCAATTGGGACGCGTCTCCACCTGAGGCGGGAGACCCAGGGTCCCTTTCCACGTGCCACAGGGATCCTGGGACTCCTATCCATTTTCAGGATGAGTCAGGCATCATCTCCTTTGGAAGCATTGATCTCCGTGGACCTCTCGAGTTTTCAAAGGATGTGAGGTCTCCGGTCGCGATGAGGCGGAGAACTAGGTCTTTGTCTGTGGTCTCCACAGGGGATTCAGACATCCCTTCGTCTTGGGAGATGCAAGACGAGCCTGCATTCAATTCTCTGCATGGATATCTGCCCTTACTTCGAGTCAGAGCATCTAGGTGTCCATTCCACTTGAGGCCACAAACTCAAGGTCCCTCTCACATACCTGTAACTGAGAGAGGCCTCCTCTTGAGGTGCTTGTGGAAAGTTGGTATTCCTCTTGAGTCGAAGCCAGGGACGAAGCTCTCCTCTCGAGTTGATTTGTGGTCCACGGAGCTCTTTCTTGTGGCTACAGTGACCTCAGGATCCCTCTAGACTTGAGACAGTGATCTTGGCTTTTCTTTGGAGTGCCATCAAGGAAATCAAGAATCTTTTCACGTTTGATGTGGAACACGGAATTGGTCTGCACGCAGTGCAGGGGAATCGGGCCTCATCTCAAGGCGAGGGGGAAGTCTCATTATGTTTCTCGAGTTGCGGCCGGAACCTGGGGTATATTCTCGAGTTACGACGGGGAGGGCCTTTCCAGACACGTGTTTGTTCTGCGACGTCAGGATTCCTGCCTAGGTGCGAGGGACACCTCGGCATTCTCCTCGAGTCTTGGCATGGCAATTAGGACAAGTCTCCACGTGAGGCGGGAGACCCAGTGTCCCGTTCCACGTGCCACAGGGATTCTTGGACTCCTATCCATTTTCAAGAGGAGTCAGGCATCGTCTCCTTTACAAGCATTGATCTCCGCGGACCTCTCGAGTTTTCAAAGGATGTGACGCCTCCGGTCGTGATGAGGCGGAGAACTAGGTCTTTCTCTGTGGTCTCCACAGTGGATTCAGACATCCCTTCTTCTTGCGAGATGCAAGACGAGCCTGCATTCTATTCACTGCAGGGATATCCGGCCTTACTTCGAGTCAGAGCATCTCGGTGTCCATTCTACTTGAGGCCACAAACACAGGTTCCCTCTCACATACCTTTAGCTGAGAGAAGCCTCCTCTTGAGGTGCTCGTGGAAAGTTGGTATTCCTCTTGAGTCGAAGCCAGGGACGAAGCTCTCATCTCGAGTTGATTTGGAGTCCACGGACCCCTTTCGTGTTGCTACAGTGACCTCAGGATCCCTCTCGACTTGAGACAGTGATCTTGGGGTTTCTCTGGAGTGCCATCAAGTAAATCAAGGCTCCTTTCACGTTTGATGTGGAACACGGAATTGCTCTGCATGCAGTGCAGGGGAATCGGGCCTCATCTTGCGGCGACTGGGAAGGCTCATGGTTTTTCTCGAGTTGCAGTCAGAACCTGGGGTATATTCTCGAGTTACGATGGGGAGGGCCCTTCCAGACACGTGTTTGTTCAGTGACGTCAGGACTCCTGCCTAGGTGCGAGGGACACCTCGGGATTCTCCTTGAGCCTTGGCCTGGCAATTGGGACGCGTCTCCAGTGAGGCGCAAGACCCAGGGTCCCTTTCCACGTGCCACAGGGATTCTGGGACTCCTATCCATTTTCAAGAGGAGTCAGGCATCGTCTCCTTAGGAAGCATTGATCTCCGTGGACCTCTCGAGTTTTCAAAGATGTGATGCCTCCGGTCGCCATGAGAGGGAGAACTAGGTCTTTCTCTGTGGTCTCCACAGGGGATTCAGATATCCCTTCGTCTTGGGAGATGCAAGACGAGACTTCATTCAATTCACTGCAGGGATATCCGGCCTTACTTCGAGTCAGAGCATCTCGGTGTCCATTCTACTTGAGGCCACAAACTCAGGGTCCCTCGCACATACCTGTAGCTGACAGAAACCACCTCTTGAGGTGCATGTGGAAAGTTGGTATTCCTCTTGAGTCGAAGCCAGGGACTAAGCTCTCATCTCGACTTGATTTGGGGTCCACGGAGACCTTTCTTGTTGCTACAGTGACCTCAGGATCCCTCTAGACTTGAGACAGTGATCTTGGGTTTTCTCTGGAGTGCCATCAAGGAAATCAAGGCTCCTTTCACGTTTGATGTGGAACACGGAATTGCTCTGCATGCAGTGCAGGTAAATCGGGCCTCATCTCGTGGCGAGGGGGAAGTCTCATGGTTTTTCTCGAGTTGCGGCAGGAACCCGGGGTATATTCTCGAGTTACGACGGGGAGGGCCCTTCCAGACACGTGTTTGTTCAGTGACGTCAGGACTCCTGCCTAGGTGTGAGGGACACCTCGGGATTATCCTCGAGTCTTGGCATGGCAATTGGGACGCGTCTCCATGTGAGGCGGGAGACCCAGGTTCCCGTTCCCCGTGCCACAGGGTTTCTTGGACTCCTATCCATTTTCAAGAGGAGTCAGGCATCGTCTCCTTAGGAAGCATTGATCTCCGCGGACCTCTCGAGTTTTCAAAGATGTGATGCCTCCGGTCGCCATGAGAGGGAGAACTACGTCTTTCTCTGTGGTATCCACAGGGTATTCAGACATCCCTTCGTCTTGGGAGATGCAAGACGAGCCTGCATTCAATTCACTGCAGGGATATCCGGACTTACTTCGAGTCAGAGCATCTCAGTGTCCATTCCACTTGAGGCCACAAACTCAGGGTCCCTCTCACATACCTGTAGCTGAGAGAAGCCTCCTCTTGAGGGGCTTGTGGAAAGTTCGTATTCCTCTTGAGTCGAAGCCAGGGACGAATCCCCAACTCAGGGCCCTCTCACATAACTTTATCTGAGAGAAGCCTCCTCTTGAGGTGCTTGTGGAAAGTTGCTATTCCTCTAGAGTCGAAGCCAATGAATAAGCTCTCATCACGAGTTGATTTGGGGTCCAATGACCCATTTCATGTTGCTACAGTGACCTCAGGATCCCTCTAGACTTGAGACAGTGATCTCGGGTTTTCTCTGGAGTGCCATCAAGGAAATCAAGGCTCCTTTCACGTTTGATGTGGAACACGGAATTGCTCTGCACGCAGTGCAGGGGAATCGGGCCTCATCTCGCGGCGAGGGGGAAGTCTCATGGTTTTTCTCGAGTTGCGGCCGGAACCTGGGGTATATTCTCGAGTTACGACGGGGAGGTCCGTTCCAGACACGTGTTTGTTCAGTGACGTCAGGACTCCTGCGTCGGTGCGAGGGACACCTCGGGATTCTCCTCGAGTCTTGTCATGGCAATTGGGACGCGTCTCCACGTGAGGCGGGAGATCCAGTGTCCCTTTCCATGTGCCACAGGGATCCTGGGACTCCTATCCATTTTCAAGAGGAGTCAGGCATCGTCTCCTTTGGAAGCATTGATCTCCGCGGACCTCTCTAGTTCTCAAAGGATGTGAGGACTCACGTCGCGATGAGGCGGAGAACAATGTCTTTCTCTATGGTCTCCACAGGGGATTCATACATCCCTTCTTCTTAGGAGATGCAAGACGAGCCTGCATTCAATTCACTGCAGGGATATCCGGCCTTTATTCGAATCAGTGCATCTCGGTGTCCATTACATTTGAGGCCACACACTCAGGGTCCCTCTCACATAAATGTAGCTGAGAGAAACCTCATCTTGAGGTCCTTGTGGAAAGTTGGTATTCCTCTTGAGTCGAAGCCAGGGAGTAAGCTCTCATCTCGAGTTGATTTGGGGTCCACGGAGATCTTTCGTGTTGCTACAGTAACCTCAGGATCCCTCTAGACTTGAGACAGTGATCTTGGCTTTTCTCTGGAGTGCCATCAAGGAAATCAAGGCTCCTTTCACGTTTGATGTGGAACACGGAATTGCTCTGCTCGCAGTGCAGGGGAATCGGGCCTCATCTCGAGGCGAGGGGGAATTCTCATGGTTTTCGTCGAGTTGCGGCCGGAACCTGGGGTATGTTCTCGAGTTACGACGGGGAGGGCCCTTCCAGACACCTGTTTGTTCAGCGACGTCAGGACTCCTGCCTAGGTGCGAGGCACAACTCGGGATTCTCCTCGAGTCTTGGCATGGCAATTGGCACGCGTCTCCACGTGAGGCGGGAGACCCAGGGTCCCTTTCCACGTGCCACAGGGATCCTGGGACCCCTATCCATTTTCAAGAGGAGTCAGGCATCGTCTCCTTTGGAAGCATTGATCTCCGCACACCTCTCGAGGTTTCAAAGGATGTGAGGCCTCAATTCGGGATGAGGCGGAGAACTAGGTCTTTCTCTGTGGTCTCCACAGTGAATTCAGACAACCCTTCCTCTTGGGAGATGCAAAACGAGCCTGCATTCAATTCACTGCAGGGATATCCGGCCTTACTTCGAGTCAGAGCATCTCGGAGTCTATTCCACTTGAGCCCACCAGCTCAGGGTCCCTCTCACATACCTGTAGCTGAGAGAAGCCTCCTCTTGAGGTGCTTGTGGAAAGTTGGTATTCCTCTTGAGTCGAAGCCAGGAACTAAACTCTAATCTCGAGTTGATTTGGGGTCCACGGAGCCCTTTCCTGTTGCTACAGTGACGTCAGGATCCCTCTAGACTTGAGACAGTGATCTTGGGTTTTCTCTGTAGTGCCATCAAGGAAATCAAGTCTCCTTTCACGTTTGTTGTGGAACATGGAATTGCTCTGCACGCAGTGCAGGGGAATCGGGCCTCATCTCGCTGCGAGGGGGAAGTCTCATGGTTTTTCTCGACTTGCGGCTGGAACCTGGGGTATATTCTCGAGTTAAGACGGGGAGGGCCCTTCCAGACACGTGTTTGTTCAGCGACGTCAGGACTCGGGCCTAGGTGCGAGGGACACCTAGAGATTCTCCTCGAGTCTTGGCATGGCAATTGGGACGCGTCTCCACGTGAGGTGGGAGACCCAGGGTCCCTTTCCACGTGCCACAGGGATCCTGGGACTCCTATCCATTTCAAGAGGAGTCAGGCATCGTCTCCTTTGGAAGCATTGATCTGCGCGGACCGCTCGAGTTTTCAAAGGATGTGAGGCCTCCGGTCGCGATGAGGCGGAGGACTAGGTCTTTCTCTGTGGTCTCCACAGGGGATTCAGACATCCCTTCTTCTTGGGAGATGCAAGACGAGCCTGCATTCAATTCACTGCAGCGATATCCGGCCTGACTTCGAGTCAGAGCATCTCGGTGTTCATTCCACTTGAGGCCACAAACTCAGGGTCTCTCTCACATACATGTAGCTGAGAGAAGCCTCCTCTTGAGGTGCTTGTGGAAAGTTGGTATTCCTCTTGAGTCGAAGCCAGGGACTAAGCTCTCATCTCGAGTCGATTTGGGGTCCACGGAGCCCTTTCGTGTTGCTACAGTGACCTCAGGATCCCTCTAGACTTGAGACAGTGATCTTGGGTTTTCTCTGGAGTGCCATCAAGGAAATCAAGGCTCCTTTCACGTTTGATGTGGAACACGGAATTGCTCTGCACGCAGTGCAGGGGAATCGGGCCTCATCTCGCGGCGAGGGGGAAGTCTCATGGTTTTTCCCGAGTTGCGGCCGGAACCTGGGGTATATTCTCGAGTTACGTCGGGGAGGGCCCTTCCAGACACGTGTTTGTTCAGCGACGTCAGGACTCCTGTCTAGGTGCAAGGGACACCTCGGGATTCTCCTCGAGTCTTGGCATGGCAATTGGGACGCGTCTCCACGTGAGGCGGGAGACCCAGGGTCCCTTTCCACTTGCCACAGGGATCCTGGGACTCCTATCCATTTTCAAGAGGAGTCAGACATTGTCTCCTTTGGAAGCATTGATCTCCGCAGACCTCTCGAGTTTTCAAAGGATGTGAGGCCTCCGGTCGCGTTGAGGCGGAGGACTAGGTCTTTCTCTGTGGTCTCCACAGGGGATTCAGACATCCCTTCCTCTTGGGAGATGCAAGACGAGTCTGCATTCAATTCACTGCAGGGATATCCGGCCTTACTTCAAGTCAGAGCATCTCGGTGTCCATTCCACTTGAGGCCACAAACTCAGGGTCCCTGTCACATACCTGTAGCTGAGAGAAGCCTCCTCTTGAGGTGCTTGTGGAAAGTTGGTGTTCCTCTTGAGTCGAAGCCAAGGACTAAGCTCTCATCTCGAGTTGACTTGGGGTCCACGGAGCCCTTTCGGGTTGCTCCAGTGACCTCAGGATCCCTCTAGACTTGAGACAGTGATCTTGGGTTTTCCCTGGAGTGCCATCAAGGAAATCAAGGCTCCTTTCACGTTTGATGTGGAACACGGAATTGCTCTGCACGCAGTGCAGGGGAATCGGGACTCATCTCGCGGCGAGGGGGAAGTCTCATGGTTTTTCCCGAGTTGCGGCCGGAACCTGTGGTATATTCTCGAGTTACGACGGGGAGGGCCCTTCCAGAGACGTGTTTGTTCAGCGACGTCAGGACTCCTGCCTAGGTGCGAGGGACACCTCGGGATTCTCCTCGAGTCTTGACATGGCAATTGGGCCGCGTCTCCACGTGAGGCGGGAGACCCAGGGTCCCTTATAACGTGCCACAGGGATCCTGGGACTCCTATCCATTTTCAAGAGGAGTCAAGCATCGTCTCCTTTGGAAGCATTGATCTCCGCGGACCTCTCGAGTTTTCAAAGGATGTGAGGCCTCCGGTCGCGATGAGGTGGAGGACTAGGTCTTTCTCTGTGGTCTCCACAGGGGATTCAGACATCCCTTCGTCTTGGGAGATGCAAGAGGAGCCTGCATTCAATTCACTGCAGGTATATCCGGCCTTACTTTGAGTCAGAGCATCTCGGTGTCCATTCCACTTGAGGCCACAAACTCAGGGTTCCTCTCCCATACCTGTAGCTGAGAGAATCCTCCTCTTGAGGTGCTTGTGGAAAGTTGGTATTCCTCTTGAGTCGAAGCCAGGGACTAACCTCTCATCTCGAGTTGATTTGGGTCTGCAGAGCCCTTTCGTGTTGCTACAGTGACCTCAGGATCCCTCTAGACTTGAGTCTGTGATCTTGGGTTTCTCTGGAGTGCCATCAAGGAAATCAAGGCTCTTTTCACGTTTGATCTGGGATACGGAATTGCTCTGCATGCAGTGTAGCGGAATCGGGACTCATCTTCTGGCGAGGGGGAAGTCTCACGGTTTTTCTCGAGTTGCGGCCGGAACCTGGGGTATATTCGCGAGTTACGACGGGGAGGGCCCTTCCAGACACGTGTTTGTTCAGCGACGTCATTACTCCTGCCTAGGTGCGAGGGACACCTCGGGATTCTCCTCGAGTCTTGGCATGGCAATGGGGACGCCTCTCCACATGAGGCGGGAGACCCAGGGTCCCTTTCCACGTGCCACAGGGATCCTGGGACTCCAATCCATTTTCAAGAAGAGTCAGGCATCGTCTCCTTTGGAAGCATTGATCTCCGTGGACCTCTCGAGTTTTCAAAGGATGTGAGGCCTCCGGTCGCGATGAGGCGGAGGACTAGGTCTTATTCTGTGGTCTCCACACCGGATTCCGACATCCCTTCGTCTTGGGAGATGCAAGACGAGGCTGCATTCAATTCACTGCAGGGATATCCGGCCTTACTTCGAGTCAGAGCATCTCGGTGTCCATTCCACTTGAGGCCACAAACTCAGAGTCCCTCTCACATACTTGTAGCTGAGAGAAGACTCCTCTTGAGGTGCTTGTGAAAAGTTGGTATTCCTCTTGAGTCGAAGCCAGGGACTAAGCTCTCATCTTGAGTTGATTTGGGGTCCACGGAGCCCTTTCGTGTTGCTCCATTGACCTCAGGATCCCTCTAGACTTGAGACAGTGATCTTGGGTTTTCTCTGGAGTGCCATCAAGGAAATCAAGGCTCCTTTCACGTTTGATGTGGAACATGGTATTGCTCTGCACGCAGTGCAGTGGAATCGGGCCTCATCTCGCGGCGAGGGGGAAGTCTCATGGTTTTTCTCGAGTTGCGGCCGGAACCTGGTGTATATTCTCGAGTTACGACGGGGAGGACTCTTCCAGACACGTGTTTGTTCAGCGACGTCAGGACTTCTGCCTAGGTGCGAGGGACAACTCGGGATTCTCCTCGAGTCTTGGCATGGCAATTGGGACGCGTCTCCACGTGAGGCGGGAGACCCAGGGTCCCTTTCCACGTGGCACAGATATCCTGGGACTCCTATCCATTTTCAAGAGGAATCAGGCATCGTCTCCTTCGGAAGTATTGATCTCAACGGACCTCTCGAGTTTTCAAAGGATTAGAGGCCTCCGGTCGCGAGGAGGCGGAGGACTAGGTCTTTCTCTGTGGTCTCCACAGGGGATTCCTACAACCCTTCGTCTTGGGAGATGCGGGACGAGCCTGCATTCATTTCACTGCAGGGATATCCGGCCTTACTTCGAGTCAGAGCATCTCGGTGTCCATTCCACTTGAGGCCACAAACTCAGGGGCCCTCTGACATACCTGTAGCTGAGAGAAGCCTCCTCTTGAGGTGCTTGTGGAAAGTTGGTATTCCTCTTGAGTCGAAGCCAGGGACTAAGCTCTCATCTCGAGTTGATTTGGCGTCCACGGAGCCCTTTCTTGTTGCTACAGTGACCTCAGGATCCCTCTAGACTTGAGACAGTGATCAGTTTTCTCTGGAGAGCCATCAAGGAAATCAAGGCTCCTTTCACGTTTGATGTGGAACACGGAATTGCTCTGCACACAGTGCAGGGGAATCGGGCCTCATCTCATGGCTAGGGGGAAGTCTCATGGTTTTTCTCGAGTTGCGGCCGGAACCTGGTGTATATTCTCGAGTTACGACGGGGAGGGCAATTCCAGATATTTATTTGTTCAGCAACGTCAGGACTCCTGCCTAGGTGCGAGGGACACCTCGGGATTCTCCTCGAGTCTTGGCATGGCAATTGGGACGCGTCTCCACGTGAGGCGGGAGACCCAGTGTCCCTTTCCACGTGCCACAGGGATCCTGGGACTCCTATCCATTTTCAAGAGGAGTCAGGCATCGACTCCTTTGGAAGCACTGATCTCCGCGATCCTCTCGAGTTTTCAAAGGATGTGAGGCCTCCGGTCGCAATGAGGCGGAAAATTAGGTCTTTCTCTGTGGTCTCCACAGGGCATTCAGACATCCCTTGTCTTGGGAGATGCAAGACGAGCCTGCATTCAATTCACGGCAGGGATATCCGGCCTTACTTCGAGTCACAGCATCTCGGTGTCCATTCCACTTGAGGCCACAAACTCAGGGTCCCTCTCACTTACCTGTAGCTGAGAGAAGCTTCCTCTTGAGGTGCTTGTGAAAAGTTGGTATTCCTCTTGAGTCGAAGCCAGGGACTAAGCTCTCATCTCGAGTTGATTTGGGGTCCACGGAGCCCTTTCGTGTTGCTCCAGTGACCTCAGGATCCCTCTAGACTTGAGACAGTGATCTTGGGTTTTCTCTGGAGTGCCATCAAGGAAATCAAGGCTCCTTTCACGTTTGATGTGGAACACGGTATTGCTCTGCACGCAGTGCAGTGGAATCGGGCCTCATCTCGCTGCGAGGGGGAAGTCTCATGATTTTTCTCGAGTTGCGGCCGGAAACTGGGGTATATTCTCGAGTTACGACGCGGAGGACCCTTCCAGACACGTGTTTGTTCAGCGACGTCAGGACTCCTGCCTAGGTGCGAGGGACAACTCGGGATTCTCCTCGAGTCTTGGCATTGCAATTGGGACGCATCTCCACGTGAGGCGGGAGACCCAGGGTCCCTTTCCACGTGGCACAGATATCCTGGGACTCCTATCCATTTTCAAGAGGAGTCAGGCATCGTCTCCTTCGGAAGTATTGATCTCAACGGACCTCTCGAATTTTCAAAGGATATGAGGCCTCCGGTCGCGAGGAGGCGGAGGACTAGGTCTTTCTCTGTGGTCTACACAGGGGATTCCTACAACCCTTCGTCTTGGAAGATGCGGGACGAGCCTGCATTCAATCCACTGCAGGGATATCCGGCCTTACTTTGAGTCAGAGCATCTCGGTGTCCATTCCACTTGAGGCCACAAACTCAGGGGCCCTCTGACATACCTGTAGCTGAGAGAAGCCTCCTCTTGAGGTGCTTGTGGAAAGTTGGTATTCTCTTGAGTCGAAGCCAGGGACTAAGCTCTCATCTCGAGTTGATTTGGCGTCCACGGAGCCCTTTCTTGTTGCTCCAGTGACCTCAGGATCCCTCTAGACTTGAGACAGTGATCTTGTGTTTTCTCTGGAGTGCCATCAAGGAAATCAAGGCTCCTCTCACGTTTGATGTGTAACACGGAATTGCTCTGCACGCCGTGCAGGGGAATCGGGCCTCATCTCGCGAAGAGGGGGAAGTCTCATGGTTTTTCTCGAGTTGCGGCGGGAACCTGGAGTATATTCTCGAGTTACGACATGGAGGACCCTTCCAGACACGTGATAGGTGCGAGGGACACCTTCGGATTCTCCTAAAGTCTTGACATGGCATTTGGGACGCGTCTTTCATGAGGCGGGAGACCCAGGTTCCCTTTTCACGTGCCACAGTGATCCTGGGACTCCTATCCATTTTCGAGGGGAGTCAGGCATCGTCTCTTTGGAAGCAATGATCTCCACGGACCTCTCGAGTTTTCAAAGTATGTGAGGCCTCCGGTCTCGATGAGGCGGAGAACTAGGTCTTTCTCTGTGGTCTCCACAAGGGATTCAGACATCCCTTCGTCTTGGGAGATGCAAGGCGAGCCTGCATTCAATTCACTGCAGGGATATCCGGCATTACTTCGAGTCAGAGCATCTCTGTGTCCATTCCACTTGAGGCCACACACTCAGGGTCACTCTCACATACTTGTAGCTGAGAGAAGCCTCCTCTTGAGGTGCTTGTGGAAAGTTGGAATGACTCTTGAATCGAAGCCAGGGACTAAGCTCTCATCTCGAGTTGATTTGGGGTCCACGGAGCCCTTTCCTGTTGCTCCAGTGACCTCAGGATCCCTCTAGAATTGAGACAGTGATCTTGGGTTTTCTCTGGAGTGCCATCAAGGAAATCAAGGCTCCTTTCACGTTTGATGTGGAACACGGAATTGCTCTGCACGCTGTGCAGGGGAATCGGGCCACATCTCGCGGCGACGGGGAAGTCTCATGGTTTTTCTCGAGTTGCGGCCGGAACCTGGGGTATATTCTCGAGTTACGACGGGGAGAGCCCTTCCAGACACGTGTTTGTTCAGCGACGTCAGGACTCCTGCCTAGGTGCGAGGGAAACCTCGGGATTCTCCTCGAGTCTTGGCATGGCAATTGGGACGCGTCTCCACGTGAGGCGGGAGAAACAGGGTACCTTTCCACGTGCCACAGGGATCCTGGGACTCCTATCTATTTTCAAGAGGCGCCAGGCATTGTCTCCTTTGGAAGCATTGATCTCCGCGGACCTCTCGAGTTTTCAAAGGATGTGAGGCCTCCGGTCGCGTTGAGGCGGAGGACTAGGTCTTTCTCTGTGGTCTCCACAGGGGATTCAGACATCGCTTCGTCTTCGGAGATGCAAGACGAGCATGCATTCCATTCACTGCAGGCATATCCGGCCTTACTTCGAGTCAGAGCATCTCGGTGTCCATTCCACTTGAGGCCACAAACTCAGGGTCAATCTCACATACCTGTAGCTGAGAGAAGCCTCCTCTTGATGTGCTTGTGGAAAGTTGGTATTCCTCTTCAGACGAAGCCAGGGACTAAGCTCTCATCCCGATTTGATTTGGGGTCCACGGAGCCCTTTCGTGTTGCTCCAGTGACCTCAGGATCCCTCTAGACTTGAGACAGTGATCTTGGATTTTCTCTGGAGTGCCATCAAGGAAATCAAGGCTCCTTTCACGTTTGATGTGGAACATGGAATGCTCTGCACGCAGTGCAGGGGCATCGGGCCTCATCTCGCGGCGAGGGGGAAGTCTCATATTTTTTCTCGAGTTGCGGCCGGAACCTGATTTATATTCTCGAGTTACGACGGGGAGGGCCCTTCCAGACACGTGTTTGTTCAGCGACGTCATGACTCCTGCCTAGGTGCGAGGGACACCTCGGGATTCTCCTCGAGTCTTGGCATGGCAATTGGGACGCGTCTCCACGTGAGGCGCGAGACCCAGTGTCCCTTTCCACGTGCCACAGGGATCCTGGGACTTCTATCCATTTGCAAGAGGAGTCAGGCCTCGTCTCCTTTGGAAGCATTGATCTGCCCGGACCTCTCGAGTTTTCAAAGGATGTGAGGCCTCCGTTCGCGTTGAGGCGGAGGACTAGGTCTTTCTCTGTGGTCTCCACAGGGGATTCAGACATCCCTTCGTCTTGGGAGATGCAAGATGAGCCTGCATTCAATTCACAGCAGGGATATCCGGCCTTACTTCAAGTCAGAGAATCTCGGTGTCCATTCCACTTGAGGCCACAAACTCAGGGTCCCTCTCACATACCTGTAGCTGAGAAAAGCCTCCGCTTGAGGTGCTTGTGGAAAGTTGGTATTCCTCTTGAGTCGAAGCCAGAGACTAAGCTCTCATCTCCAGTTGATTTGGGGTCCACGGAGCCCTTTCGTGTTGCTCCAGTGACCTCAGGATCCCTCTAGACTTGAGACAGTGATCTTGGGTTTTCTCTGGAGTGCCATCAAGGAAATCAAGGCTCCTTTCACGTTTGATGTGGAACACGTAATTGCTCTGCACGCAGTGCAGGGGAATCGGGCCTCATCTCGCGGCGAGGGGGAAGTCTCATATTTTTTCTCGAGTTGCGGCCGGAACCTGATTTATATTCTCGAGTTACGACGGGGAGGGCCCTTCCAGACACCTGTTTGTTCAGCAACGTCAGGACTCCTGCCTAGGTGTGAGGGACACCTCGGGATTCTCCTCGAGTCTTGGCATGGCAATTGGGACGCGTCTCCACGTGAGGCGGGAGACCCAGGGTCCCTTTCCACGTGCCACAGGGATCCTGGGACTCCTATCCATTTTCAAGAGGAGTCAGGCATCGTCTCCTTTGGAAGCTTTGTTCTGCACGGACCTCTCGAATTTTCAAAGGATGTGAGGCCTCCGGTCGCGTTGAGGCGGAGAACTAGGTCTTTCTCTGTGGTCTCCACAGGGTATTCAGACATCCCTTCGTCTTCAGAGATGCAAGACGAGCCTGCATTCAATTCACTGCAGGCATATCCGGCCTTACTTCGAGTCAGAGCATCTCGTTGTCCATTCCACTTGAGGCCACAAACTCAGGGTCCCTCTCACATACCTGTAGCTGAGAGAAGCCTCCTCTTGAGGTGCTTGTGGAAAGTTGGTATTCCTCTTGAGTCGAAGCCAGGGACTAAGCTCTCATCTCCAGTTGATTTGTGGTCCACGGAGCCCTTTCGTGTTGCTCCAGTGACCTCAGGATTGCTCTAGACTTGAGACAGTGATCTTGGGTTTTCTCTGGAGTGCCATCAAGGAAATCAAGGCTCCTTTCACGTTTGATGTGGAACACGGAATTGCTCTGCACGCAGTGCAGGGGAATCAGGCCTCATCTCGCGGCGAGGGGGAAGTGTCATGGTTTTTCTCGAGTTGCGGCCAGAACCTGGGGTATATTCTCGAGTTACGACGGGGAGGGCCCTTCCAGACACGTGTTTGTTCAGCGACGTCAGGACTCCTGCCTAGGTGCGAGGGACACCTCGGGATTCTCCTCGAGTCTTGGCATGGCAATTGGGACGCGTCTCCACGTGAGGCGGGAGACACAGGGTCCCTTTCTACGTGACACAGGGATCCTGGGACTCCTATCCATTTTCAAGAGGAGTCAGGCATCGTCTCCTTTGGAAGCATTGATCTCCGCGGACCTCTCGAGATTTCAAAGGATGTGAGGCCTCCGGTCTCGATGAGGCGGAGAACTAGGACTTTCTCTGTCGTCTCCACAGGGGATTCAGACAACCCTTCGTCTTGGGAGATGCAGGAGGAGCCTGCATTCAATTCACTGCAGGGATATCTGGCCTTACTTCGAGTCAGAGCATCTCGGTGTCCATTCCACTTGAGGCCACAAACTCAGGGTCCCTCTCACCTACCTGTAGCTGAGAGAAGCCTCCTCTTGAGGTGCGTGTGGAATGTTGGTATTCCTCTTGAGTCGAAGCCAGGGACTAAGCTATCATCTCCAGTTGATTTGGGGTCCACGGAGCCCTTTCGTGTTGCTCCAGTGACCTCAGGATCCCTCTAGACTTGAGACAGTGATCTTGGGTTTTCTCTGGAGTGCCATCAAGGAAATCAAGGCTCCTTTCACGTTTGATGTGGAACATGGAATTGCTCTGCACGCAGTGCAGGGGCATCGGCCCTCATCTCGCGGCGAGGGGGAAGTCTCATATTTTTTCTCGAGTTGCGGCCGGAACCTGATTTATATTCTCGAGTTACGACGGGGAGGTCCCTTCCAGACACGTGTTTGTTCAGCGACGTCATGACTCCTGCCTAGGTGCGAGGGACACCTCGGGATTCTCGTCGAGTCTTGGCATGGCAATTGGGACGCGTCTCCACGTGAGGCGCGAGACCCAGTGTCCCTTTCCACGTGCCACAGGGATCCTGGGACTTCTATCCATTTGCAAGAGGAGTCAGGCCTCGTCTCCTTTGGAAGCATTGATCTGCCCGGACCTCTCGAGTTTTCAAAGGATGTGAGGCCTCCGTTCGCGTTGAGGCGGAGGACTAGGTCTTTCTCTGTGGTCTCCACAGGGGATTCAGACATCCCTTCGTCTTGGGAGATGCAGGAGGAGCCTGCATTCAATTCACTGCAGGGATATCTGGCCTTACTTCGAGTCAGAGCATCTCGGTGTCCATTCCACTTGAGGCCACAAACTCAGGGTCCCTCTCACCTACCTGTAGCTGAGAGAAGCCTCCTCTTGAGGTGCGTGTGGAATGTTGGTATTCCTCTTGAGTCGAAGCCAGGGACTAAGCTATCATCTCCAGTTGATTTGGGGTCCACGGAGCCCTTTCGTGTTGCTCCAGTGACCTCAGGATCCCTCTAGACTTGAGACAGTGATCTTGGGTTTTCTCTGGAGTGCCATCAAGGAAATCAAGGCTCCTTTCACGTTTGATGTGGAACATGGAATTGCTCTGCACGCAGTGCAGGGGCATCGGCCCTCATCTCGCGGCGAGGGGGAAGTCTCATATTTTTTCTCGAGTTGCGGCCGGAACCTGATTTATATTCTCGAGTTACGACGGGGAGGTCCCTTCCAGACACGTGTTTGTTCAGCGACGTCATGACTCCTGCCTAGGTGCGAGGGACACCTCGGGATTCTCCTCGAGTCTTGGCATGGCAATTGGGACGCGTCTCCACGTGAGGCGCGAGACCCAGTGTCCCTTTCCACGTGCCACAGGGATCCTGGGACTTCTATCCATTTGCAAGAGGAGTCAGGCCTCGTCTCCTTTGGAAGCATTGATCTGCCCGGACCTCTCGAGTTTTCAAAGGATGTGAGGCCTCCGTTCGCGTTGAGGCGGAGGACTAGGTCTTTCTCTGTGGTCTCCACAGGGGATTCAGACATCCCTTCGTCTTGGGAGATGCAAGATGAGCCTGCATTCAATTCACAGCAGGGATATCCGGCCTTACTTCAAGTCAGAGAATCTCGGTGTCCATTCCACTTGAGGCCACAAACTCAGGGTCCCTCTCACATACCTGTAGCTGAGAAAAGCCTCCGCTTGAGGTGCTTGTGGAAAGTTGGTATTCCTCTTGAGTCGAAGCCAGAGACTAAGCTCTCATCTCCAGTTGATTTGGGGTCCACGGAGCCCTTTCGTGTTGCTCCAGTGACCTCAGGATCCCTCTAGACTTGAGACAGTGATCTTGGGTTTTCTCTGGAGTGCCATCAAGGAAATCAAGACTCCTTTCACGTTTGATGTGGAACACGTAATTGCTCTGCACGCAGTGCAGGGGAATCGGGCCTCATCTCGCGCCGAGGGGGAAGTCTCATATTTTTTCTCGAGTTGCGGCCGGAACCTGATTTGTATTCTCGAGTTACGACGGGGAGGGCCCTTCCAGACACCTGTTTGTTCAGCAACGTCAGGACTCCTGCCTAGGTGTGAGGGACACCTCGGGATTCTCCTCGAGTCTTGGCATGGCAATTGGGACGCGTCTCCACGTGAGGCGGGAGACCCAAGGTCCCTTTCCACGTGCCACAGGGATCCTGGGACTCCTATCCATTTTCAAGAGGAGTCAGGCATCGTCTCCTTTGGAAGCTTTGTTCTGCACGGACCTCTCGAATTTTCAAAGGATGTGAGGCCTCCGGTCGCGTTGAGGCGGAGAACTAGGTCTTTCTCTGTGGTCTCCACAGGGGATTCAGACATCCCTTCGTCTTCGGAGATGCAAGACGAGCCTGCATTCAATTCACTGCAGGCATATCCGGCCTTACTTCGAGTCAGAGCATCTTGGTGTCCATTCCACTTGAGGACACAAACTCAGGGTCCCTCTCACATACCTGTAGCTGAGAGAAGCCTCCTCTTGAGGTGCTTGTGGAAAGTTGGTATTCCTCTTGAGTCGAAGCCAGGGACTAAGCTCTCATCTCCAGTTGATTTGTGGTCCACGGAGCCCTTTCGTGTTGCTCCAGTGACCTCAGGATTGCTCTAGACTTGAGACAGTGATCTTGGGTTTTCTCTGGAGTGCCATCAAGGAAATCAACGCTCCTTTCACGTTTGATGTGGAACACGGAATTGCTCTGCACGCAGTGCAGGGGAATCGGGCCTCATCTCGCGGCGAGGGGGAAGTCTCATATTTTTTCTCGAGTTGCGGCCGGAACCTGATTTATATTCTCGAGTTACGACGGGGAGGGCCCTTCCAGACACGTGTTTGTTCAGTGACGTCAGGACTCCTGCCTAGGTGCGAGGGACACCTCGGGATTCTCCTCGAGTCTTGGCATGGCAATTGGGACGCGGCTCCACGTGAGGCGCGAGACCCAGTGTCCCTTTCCACGTGCCACAGGGATCCTGGGACTTCTATCCATTTGCAAGAGGAGTCAGGCCTCGTCTCCTTTGGAAGCATTGATCTGCCCGGACCTCTCGAGTTTTCAAAGGATGTGAGGCCTCCGTTCGCGTTGAGGCGGAGGACTAGGTCTTTCTCTGTGGTCTCCACAGGGGATTCAGACATCCCTTCGTCTTGGGAGATGCAAGATGAGCCTGCATTCAATTCACAGCAGGGATATCCGGCCTTACTTCAAGTCAGAGAATCTCGGTGTCCATTCCACTTGAGGCCACAAACTCAGGGTCCCTCTCACATACCTGTAGCTGAGAAAAGCCTCCGCTTGAGGTGCTTGTGGAAAGTTGGTATTCCTCTTGAGTCGAAGCCAGAGACTAAGCTCTCATCTCCAGTTGATGTGGGGTCCACGGAGCCCTTTCGTGTTGCTCCAGTGACCTCAGGATCCCTCTAGACTTGAGACAGTGATCTTGGGTTTTCTCTGGAGTGCCATCAAGGAAATCAAGGCTCCTTTCACGTTTGATGTGGAACACGTAATTGCTCTGCATGCAGTGCAGGGGAATCGGGCCTCATCTCGCGGCGAGGGGGAAGTCTCATATTTTTTCTCGAGTTGCGGCCGGAACCTGATTTGTATTCTCGAGTTACGACGGGGAGGGCCCTTCCAGACACCTGTTTGTTCAGCAACGTCAGGACTCCTGCCTAGGTGTGAGGGACACCTCGGGATTCTCCTCGAGTCTTGGCATGGCAATTGGGACGCGTCTCCACGTGAGGCGGGAGACCCAAGGTCCCTTTCCACGTGCCACAGGGATCCTGGGACTCCTATCCATTTTCAAGAGGAGTCAGGCATCGTCTCCTTTGGAAGCTTTGTTCTGCACGGACCTCTCGAATTTTCAAAGGATGTGAGGCCTCCGGTCGCGTTGAGGCGGAGAACTAGGTCTTTCTCTGTGGTCTCCACAGGGGATTCAGACATCCCTTCGTCTTCGGAGATGCAAGACGAGCCTGCATTCAATTCACTGCAGGCATATCCGGCCTTACTTCGAGTCAGAGCATCTTGGTGTCCATTCCACTTGAGGCCACAAACTCAGGGTCCCTCTCACATACCTGTAGCTGAGAGAAGCCTCCTCTTGAGGTGCTTGTGGAAAGTTGGTATTCCTCTTGAGTCGAAGCCAGGGACTAAGCTCTCATCTCCAGTTGATTTGTGGTCCACGGAGCCCTTTCGTGTTGCTCCAGTGACCTCAGGATTGCTCTAGACTTGAGACAGTGATCTTGGGTTTTCTCTGGAGTGCCATCAAGGAAATCAAGGCTCCTTTCACGTTTGATGTGGAAAACGGAATTGCTCTGCACGCAGTGCAGGGGAATCGGGCCTCATCTCGCGGCGAGGGGGAAGTCTCATATTTTTTCTCGAGTTGCGGCCGGAACCTGATTTATATTCTCGAGTTACGACGGGGAGGGCCCTTCCAGACACGTGTTTGTTCAGTGACGTCAGGACTCCTGCCTAGGTGCGAGGGACACCTCGGGATTCTCCTCGAGTCTTGGCATGGCAATTGGGACGCGGCTCCACGTGAGGCGCGAGACCCAGTGTCCCTTTCCACGTGCCACAGGGATCCTGGGACTTCTATCCATTTGCAAGAGGAGTCAGGCCTCGTCTCCTTTGGAAGCATTGATCTGCCCGGACCTCTCGAGTTTTCAAAGGATGTGAGGCCTCCGTTCGCGTTGAGGCGGAGGACTAGGTCTTTCTCTGTGGTCTCCACAGGGGATTCAGACATCCCTTCGTCTTGGCAGATGCAAGATGAGCCTGCATTCAATTCACAGCAGGGATATCTGGCCTTACTTCAAGTCAGAGAATCTCGGTGTCCATTCCACTTGAGGCCACAAACTCAGGGTCCCTCTCACATACCTGTAGCTGAGAAAAGCCTCCGCTTGAGGTGCTTGTGGAAAGTTGGTATTCCTCTTGAGTCGACGCCAGGGACTAAGCTCTCATCTCGAGTTGATTTGGGGTCCACGGAGCCCTTTCGTGTTGCTCCAGTGACCTCAGGATCCCTCTAGACTTGAGACAGTGATCTTGGGTTTTCTCTGGAGTGCCATCAAGGAAATCAAGGCTCCTTTCACGTTTGATGTGGAACACGGAATTGCTCTGCACGCAGTGCAGGGGAATCGGGCCTCATCTCGCGGCGAGGGGGAAGTCTCATATTTTTTCTCGAGTTGCGGCCGGAACCTGATTTATATTCTCGAGTTACGACGGGGAGGGCCCTTCCAGACACCTGTTTGTTCAGCAACGTCAGGACTCCTGCCTAGGTGTGAGGGACACCTCGGGATTCTCCTCGAGTCTTGGCATGGCAATTGGGACGCGTCTCCACGTGAGGCGGGAGACGCAGGGTCCCTTTCGACGTGCCACAGGGATCCTGGGACTCCTATCCATTTTCAAGAGGAGTCAGGCATCGTCT
Source organism: Dama dama (assembly GCF_033118175.1). Classification (NCBI taxonomy): domain Eukaryota; kingdom Metazoa; phylum Chordata; class Mammalia; order Artiodactyla; family Cervidae; genus Dama; species Dama dama. The sequence goes on along the minus strand of NW_026870879.1, from coordinate 2,515,333 downwards.
CCTTTGGAAGCATTGATCTCCTCAGACCTCTCGAGTTTTCAAAGGATGTGAGGCCTCCGGTCGCGATGAGGCGGAGAACTAGGTCTTTCTCTGTGGTCTCCACAGGGGATTCAGACATCCCTTCGTCTTGGGAGATGCAAGACGAGCCTGCATTCAATTCACTGCAGGGATATCTGGCCTTACTTCGAGTCAGAGCATCTCGGTGTCCATTCCACTTGAGGCCACAAACTCAGGGTCCCCCTCACCTACCTGTAGCTGAGAGAAGCCTCCTCTTGAGGTGCGTGTGGAATGTTGGTATTCCTCTTGAGTCGAAGCCAGGGACTAAGCTCTCATCTCGAGTTGATTTGGGGTCCACGGAGCCCTTTCGTGTTGCTCCAGTGACCTCAGGATCCCTCTAGACTTGAGACAGTGATCTTGGGTTTTCTCTGGAGTGCCATCAAGGAAATCAAGGCTCCTTTCACGTTTGATGTGGAACACGGAATTGCTCTGCACGCAGTGCAGGGGAATCGGGGCTCATCTCGCGGCGAGGTGGAAGTCTCATAGTTTTTCTCGAATTGCCGCCAGAACCTGGGGTATATTCTCGAGTTACGACGGGGAGGGCCCTTCCAGACACCTGTTTGTTCAGCGACGTCAGGACTCCTGCCTAGGTGGGAGGGACACCTCGGGATTCTCCTCGAGTCATGGCATGGCAATTGGGACGCGTCTCCACCTGAGGCGGAGACCCAGGGTCCCTTTCCACGTGCCACACGGATCCTGGGACTCCTATCCATTTTCAAGATGAGTCAGGCATCGTCTCCTTTGGAAGCTTTGTTCTGCGCGGACCTCTCGAATTTTCAAAGGATGTGAGGCCTCCTGTCGCGTTGAGGCGGAGAACTAGGTCTTTCTCTGTGGTCTCCACAGGGGATTCAGACATCCCTTCGTCTTCGGAGATGCAAGACGAGCCTGCATTCAATTCACTGCAGGCATATCCGGCCTTACTTCGAGTAGAGCATCTCGGTGTTCATTCCACTTGAGGCCACAAACTCAGGGTCCCTCTCACATATCTGTAGCTGAGAGAAGCCTCCTCTTGAGGTGCTTGTGGAAAGTTGGTATTCCTCTTGAGTCGAAGCAGGGACTAAGCTCTCATCTCGAGTTGATTTGGGGTACACGGAGCCCTTTCGTGTTGCTCCAGTGACCTCAGGATCCCTCTAGACTTGAGACAGTGATCTTGGGTTTTCTCTGGAGTGCCATCAAGGAAATCAAGGCTCCTTTCACGTTTGATGTGGAACACGGAATTGCTCTGCACGCAGTGCAGGGGAATCAGGCCTCATCTCGCGGCGAGGGGGAAGTGTCATGGTTTTTCTCGAGTTGCGGCCAGAACCCGGGGTATATTCTCGAGTTACGACGGGGAGGGCCCTTCCAGACATGTGTTTGTTCAGCGACGTCAGGACTCCTGCCTAGGTGCGAGGGACACCTCGGGATTCTCCTCGAGTCTTGGCATGGCAATTGGGACGCGTCTCCACGTGAGGCGGGAGACACAGGGTCCCTTTCCACGTGTCATAGGGATCCTGGGACTCCTATCCATTTTCAAGAGGAGTCAGGCATCGTCTCCTTTGGAAGCATTGATCTCCGCGGACCTCTTGAGTTTTCAAAGGATGTGAGGCCTCCGTTCGCGATGAGGCGGAGAACTAGGTCTTTCTCTGTGGTCTCCCCAGGGGATTCAGACATCCCTTCGACTTGGGAGATTCAAGACCAGCCGGCATTCAATTCACTGAAGGGATATCCGGCCTTACTTCGAGTCAGAGCATCTCGGTGTACATTCCATTTGAGGCCACACATTCAGGGTCCCTCTCACATACCTGTAGCTGAGAGAAGCCTCCTCTTGAGGTGCTTGTGGAAAGTTGGTATTCCTCTTGAGTCTAAGCCAGGGAGTAAGCTCTAATCTCGAGTTGATTTGGGGTCCACCCAGACCTTTGGTGTTGCTCCAGTGATCTCAGGATCCCTCTAGACTTGAGACAGTGATCTTGGGTTTTCTCTGGAGTGCCACCAAGGAAATCAAGGCTCCTTTCACGTTTGATGTGGAAGACGGAATTGCTCTGCACGCAGTGCAGGGGAATCGCTACTCATCTCGCGGCGAGGGGGAAGTCTCATATTTTTTCTCGAGTTGCGGCCGGAACCTGATTTATATTCTCGAGTTACGACGGGGAGGTCCCTTCCAGACACGTGTTTGTTCAGCGACGTCATGACTCCTGCCTAGGTGCGAGGGACACCTCGGGATTCTCCTCGAGTCTTGGCATGGCAATTGGGACGCGTCTCCACGTGAGGCGCGAGACCCAGTGTCCCTTTCCACGTGCCACAGGGATCCTGGGACTTCTATCCATTTGCAAGAGGAGTCAGGCCTCGTCTCCTTTGGAAGCATTGATCTGCCCGGACCTCTCGAGTTTTCAAAGGATGTGAGGCCTCCGTTCGCGTTGAGGCGGAGGACTAGGTCTTTCTCTGTGGTCTCCACAGGGGATTCAGACATCCCTTCGTCTTGGGAGATGCAAGATGAGCCTGCATTCAATTCACAGCAGGGATATCCGGCCTTACTTCGAGTCAGAGCATCTCGGTGTCCATTCCACTTGAGGCCACAAACTCAGGGTCCCTCTCACCTACCTGTAGCTGAGAGAAGCCTCCTCTTGAGGTGCGTGTGGAATGTTGGTATTCCTCTTGAGTCGAAGCCAGGGACTAAGCTATCATCTCCAGTTGATTTGGGGTCCACGGAGCCCTTTCGTGTTGCTCCAGTGACCTCAGGATCCCTCTAGACTTGAGACAGTGATCTTGGGTTTTCTCTGGAGTGCCATCAAGGAAATCAAGGCTCCTTTCACGTTTGATGTGGAACATGGAATTGCTCTGCACGCAGTGCAGGGGCATCGGCCCTCATCTCGCGGCGAGGGGGAAGTCTCATATTTTTTCTCGAGTTGCGGCCGGAACCTGATTTATATTCTCGAGTTACGACGGGGAGGTCCCTTCCAGACACGTGTTTGTTCAGCGACGTCATGACTCCTGCCTAGGTGCGAGGGACACCTCGGGATTCTCCTCGAGTCTTGGCATGGCAATTGGGACGCGTCTCCACGTGAGGCGCGAGACCCAGTGTCCCTTTCCACGTGCCACAGGGATCCTGGGACTTCTATCCATTTGCAAGAGGAGTCAGGCCTCGTCTCCTTTGGAAGCATTGATCTGCCCGGACCTCTCGAGTTTTCAAAGGATGTGAGGCCTCCGTTCGCGTTGAGGCGGAGGACTAGGTCTTTCTCTGTGGTCTCCACAGGGGATTCAGACATCCCTTCGTCTTGGGAGATGCAAGATGAGCCTGCATTCAATTCACAGCAGGGATATCCGGCCTTACTTCAAGTCAGAGAATCTCGGTGTCCATTCCACTTGAGGCCACAAACTCAGGGTCCCTCTCACATACCTGTAGCTGAGAAAAGCCTCCACTTGAGGTGCTTGTGGAAAGTTGGTATTCCTCTTGAGTCGAAGCCAGAGACTAAGCTCTCATCTCCAGTTGATTTGGGGTCCTCGGAGCCCTTTCGTGTTGCTCCAGTGACCTCAGGATCCCTCTAGACTTGAGACAGTGATCTTGGGTTTTCTCTGGAGTGCCATCAAGGAAATCAAGGCTCCTTTCACGTTTGATGTGGAACACGTAATTGCTCTGCACGCAGTGCAGGGGAATCGGGCCTCATCTCGCGGCGAGGGGGAAGTCTCATATTTTTTCTCGAGTTGCGGCCGGAACCTGATTTGTATTCTCGAGTTACGACGGGGAGGGCCCTTCCAGACACCTGTTTGTTCAGCAACGTCAGGACTCCTGCCTAGGTGTGAGGGACACCTCGGGATTCTCCTCGAGTCTTGGCATGGCAATTGGGACGCGTCTCCACGTGAGGCGGGAGACCCAAGGTCCCTTTCCACGTGCCACAGGGATCCTGGGACTCCTATCCATTTTCAAGAGGAGTCAGGCATCGTCTCCTTTGGAAGCTTTGTTCTGCACGGACCTCTCGAATTTTCAAAGGATGTGAGGCCTCCGGTCGCGTTGAGGCGGAGAACTAGGTCTTTCTCTGTGGTCTCCACAGGGGATTCAGACATCCCTTCGTCTTCGGAGATGCAAGACGAGCCTGCATTCAATTCACTGCAGGCATATCCGGCCTTACTTCGAGTCAGAGCATCTTGGTGTCCATTCCACTTGAGGCCACAAACTCAGGGTCCCTCTCACATACGTGTAGCTGAGAGAAGCCTCCTCTTGAGGTGCTTGTGGAAAGTTGGTATTCCTCTTGAGTCGAAGCCAGGGACTAAGCTCTCATCTCCAGTTGATTTGTGGTCCACGGAGCCCTTTCGTGTTGCTCCAGTGACCTCAGGATTGCTCTAGACTTGAGACAGTGATCTTGGGTTTTCTCTGGAGTGCCATCAAGGAAATCAACGCTCCTTTCACGTTTGATGTGGAACACGGAATTGCTCTGCACGCAGTGCAGGGGAATCGGGCCTCATCTCGCGGCGAGGGGGAAGTCTCATATTTTTTCTCGAGTTGCGGCCGGAACCTGATTTATATTCTCGAGTTAAGACGGGGAGGGCCCTTCCAGACACGTGTTTGTTCAGTGACGTCAGGACTCCTGCCTAGGTGCGAGGGACACCTCGGGATTCTCCTCGAGTCTTGGCATGGCAATTGGGACGCGGCTCCACGTGAGGCGCGAGACCCAGTGTCCCTTTCCACGTGCCACAGGGATCCTGGGACTTCTATCCATTTGCAAGAGGAGTCAGGCCTCGTCTCCTTTGGAAGCATTGATCTGCCCGGACCTCTCGAGTTTTCAAAGGATGTGAGGCCTCCGTTCGCGTTGAGGCGGAGGACTAGGTCTTTCTCTGTGGTCTCCACAGGGGATTCAGACATCCCTTCGTCTTGGCAGATGCAAGATGAGCCTGCATTCAATTCACAGCAGGGATATCCGGCCTTACTTCAAGTCAGAGAATCTCGGTGTCCATTCCACTTGAGGCCACAAACTCAGGGTCCCTCTCACATACCTGTAGCTGAGAAAAGCCTCCGCTTGAGGTGCTTGTGGAAAGTTGGTATTCCTCTTGAGTCGACGCCAGGGACTAAGCTCTCATCTCGAGTTGATTTGGGGTCCACGGAGCCCTTTCGTGTTGCTCCAGTGACCTCAGGATCCCTCTAGACTTGAGACAGTGATCTTGGGTTTTCTCTGGTGTGCCATCAAGGAAATCAAGGCTCCTTTCACGTTTGATGTGGAACACGGAATTGCTCTGCACGCAGTGCAGGGGAATCGGGCCTCATCTCGCGGCGAGGGGGAAGTCTCATATTTTTTCTCGAGTTGCGGCCGGAACCTGATTTATATTCTCGAGTTACGACGGGGAGGGCCCTTCCAGACACCTGTTTGTTCAGCAACGTCAGGACTCCTGCCTAGGTGTGAGGGACACCTCGGGATTCTCCTCGAGTCTTGGCATGGCAATTGGGACGCGTCTCCACGTGAGGCGGGAGACGCAGGGTCCCTTTCGACGTGCCACAGGGATCCTGGGACTCCTATCCATTTTCAAGAGGAGTCAGGCATCGTCTCCTTTGGAAGCATTGATCTCCTCAGACCTCTCGAGTTTTCAAAGGATGTGAGGCCTCCGGTCGCGATGAGGCCGAGAACTAGGTCTTTCTCTGTGGTCTCCACAGGGGATTCAGACATCCCTTCGTCTTGGGAGATGCAAGACGAGCCTGCATTCAATTCACTGCAGGGATATCTGGCCTTACTTCGAGTCAGAGCATCTCGGTGTCCATTCCACTTGAGGCCACAAACTCAGGGTCCCTCTCACATACCTGTAGCCTAGAGAAGCCTCCTCTTGAGGTGCGTGTGGAATGTTGGTATTCCTCTTGAGTCGAAGCCAGGGACTAAGCTCTCATGTCGAGTTGATTTGGGGTCCACGGAGCCCTTTCGTGTTGCTCCAGTGACCTCAGGATCCCTCTAGACTTGAGACAGTGATCTTGGGTTTTCTCTGGAGTGCCATCAAGGAAATCAATGCTCCTTTCACGTTTGATGTGGAACACGGAATTGCTCTGCACGCAGTGCAGGGGAATCGGGGCTCATCTCGCGGCGAGGTGGAAGTCTCATAGTTTTTCTCGAGTTGCCGCCAGAACCTGGGGTATATTCTCGAGTTACGACGGGGAGGGCCCTTCCAGACACCTGTTTGTTCAGCGACGTCAGGACTCCTGCCTAGGTGGGAGGGACACCTCGGGATTCTCCTCGAGTCATGGGATGGCAATTGGGACGCGTCTCCACCTGAGGCGGAGACCCAGGGTCCCTTTCCACGTGCCACACGGATCCTGGGACTCCTATCCATTTTCAAGATGAGTCAGGCATCGTCTCCTTTGGAAGCTTTGTTCTGCGCGGACCTCTCGAGTTTTCAAAGGATGTGAGGCCTCCGGTCGCGATGAGGCGGAGAACTAGGTCTTTCTCTGTGGTCTCCACAGGGGATTCAGACATCCCTTCGTCTTCGGAGATGCAAGACGAGCCTGCATTCAATTCACTGCAGGCATATCCGGCCTTACTTCGAGTAGAGCATCTCGGTGTTCATTCCACTTGAGGCCACAAACTCAGGGTCCCTCTCACATATCTGTAGCTGAGAGAAGCCTCCTCTTGAGGTGCTTGTGGAAAGTTGGTATTCCTCTTGAGTCGAAGCCAGGGACTAAGCTCTCATCTCGAGTTGATTTGGGGTACACGGAGCCCTTTCGTGTTGCTCCAGTGACCTCAGGATCCCTCCAGACTTGAGACAGTGATCTTGGGTTTTCTCTGGAGTGCCATCAAGGAAATCAAGGCTCCTTTCACGTTTGATGTGGAACACGGAATTGCTCTGCACGCAGTGCAGGGGAATCAGGCCTCATCTGGCGGCGAGGGGGAAGTGTCATGGTTTTTCTCGAGTTGCGGCCAGAACCTGGGGTATATTCTCGAGTTACGACGGGGAGGGCCCTTCCAGACACGTGTTTGTTCAGCGACGTCAGGACTCCTGCCTAGGTGCGAGGGACACCTCGGGATTCTCCTCGAGTCTTGGCATGGCAATTGGGACGCGTCTCCACGTGAGGCGGGAGACACAGGGTCCCTTTCCACGTGCCACAGGGATCCTGGGACTCCTATCCATTTTCAAGAGGAGTCAGGCATCGTCTCCTTTGGAAGCATTGTTCTCCGCCGACCTCTCGAGTTTTCAAAGGATGTGAGGCCTCCGGTCGCGTGGAGTCGGAGGACTAGGTCTTTCTCTGTGGTCTCCACAGGGGATTCAGACATCGCTTCGTCTTCGGAGATGCAAGACGAGCATGCATTCCATTCACTGCAGGCATATCCGGCCTTACTTCGAGTCAGAGCATCTCGGTGTCCATTCCACTTGAGGCCACAAACTCAATGTCCCTCTCACATACCTGTAGCTTAGAGAAGCCTCCTCTTGATGTGCTTGTGGAAAGTTGGTATTCCTCTTGAGTCGAAGCCAGGGACTAAGCTCTCTTCTAGAGTTAATTTGGGGTTCACGGAGCCCTTTCGTGTTGCTCCAGTGACCTCAGGATCCCTCTAGACTTGAGACAGTGATCTTGGGTTTTCTCTGGAGTGCCATCAAGGAAATCAAGGCTCCTTTCACGTTTGATGTGGAACAAGGAATTGTTCTGCACGCAGTGCAGGGGAATCGGGCCTCATCTCGCGGCGAGGGGGAAGTCTCATATTTTTTCTAGAGATGCGGCCGAAACCTGATTTATATTCTCGAGTTTCGACGGGGAGGGCCCTTCCAGACACGTGTTTGTTCAGCGACGTCAGGACTCCTGCCTAGGTGCGAGGGACACCTCTGGATTCTCCTCGAGTCTTGGCATGGCAATTGGGACGCGTCTCCACATGAGGCGGGAGACCCTGGGTCCCTTTCCACGTGCCACAGGGATCCTGGGACTCCTATCCATTTTCAAGAGGAGTCAGGCATCGTCTCCTTTGGAAGCATTGTTCTGCGCGTACCTCTCGAGTTTTCAAAGGATGTGAGGCCTCCGGTCTCGATGAGGCGGAGAACTAGGTCTTTCTCTGTGGTCTCCACAGGGGATGCAGACATCCCTTCGTCTTGGGAGATGCAAGACGAGCCTGCATTCCATTCACTGCAGGGATATCCGGCCTTACTTCGAGTCAGAGCATCTCGGTGTCCATTCCACTTGAGGCCACAAACTCAGGGTCCTCTCACATACCTGTAGCTGAGAGAAGCCTCCTCTTGAGGTGCTTGTGGAAAGTTGGTATTCCTCTTGAGTCGAAGCCAGGGACTAAGCTCTCATCTCGAGTTGATTTGTGGTCCACGGAGCCCTTTCGTATTGCTCCAGTGACCTCAGGATCCCTCTAGACTTGAGACAGTGATCTTGGGTTTTCTCTGGAGTGCCATCAAGGAAATCAAGGCTCCTTTCACGTTTGATGTGGAACACGTAATTGCTCTGCACTCAGTTCAGGGGAATCGGGCCGCATCTCGCGGCGAGGGGGAAGTCTCTTGGTTTTTCTTGAGTTCCGGCCGTAACCTGGGGTATATTCTCGAGTTACGACGGGGAGGGCCCTTCCAGACACGTGTTTGTTCAGCGACGTCAGGACTCCTGCCTAGGTGCGAGGGACAACTCGGGATTCTCCTCGAGTCTTGGCATGGCAATTGGGACGCGTCTCCACGTGAGGCGGGAGACGCAGGGTCCCTTTCCACGTGCCACAGGGATCCTGGGACTCCGATCCATTTTCAAGAGGAGTCAGGCATCGTCTCCTTTGGAAGCATTGATCTCCGCGGACCTCTCGAGTTTTCAAAGGATGTGAGGCCTCAGCTCGCGATGAGGCGGAGAATTAGGTCTTTCTCTGTGGTCTCCACAGGGGATTCAGTAATCCCTTCGTCTTGGGAGATCCAAGACGAGCCTGCATTCAATTCACTGCAGGGATATCCGGCCTTACTTCGAGTCAGAGCATCTCGTTGTCCATTCCACTTGAGGCCACAAACTCAGGGTCCCTCTCACATACCTGTAGCTGAGAGAAATCTCCTCTTGAGGTGCTTGTGGAAAGTTGGTATTCCTCTTGAGTCGAAGCCAGGGACTAAGCTCTCATCTCGAGTTGATTTGGGGTCCACGGATCCCTTTCGTGTTGCTCCAGTGAACTCAGGATCCCTCTAGACTTGAGACAGTGATCTTGGGTTTTCTCTGGAGTGCCATCAAGGAAATCAAGGCTCCTTTCACGTTTGATGTGGAACACGGAATTGCTCTGCACGCAGTGCAGGGGAATCGGGCCTCATCTCGCGGCGAGGGGGAAGTCTCATGGTTTTTCTCGAGTGGCGGCCGGAAGCTGGGGTATACTCTCGAGTTACGACGGGGAGGGCCCTTCCAGACACGTGTTTGTTCAGCGACGTCAGGACTCCTGCCTAGGTGCGAGGGACACCTCGGGATTCTCCTCGAGTCTTGGCATGGCAATTGGGACGCGTCTCCACATGAGGCGGGAGACCCAGGGTCCCTTTCCACGTGCCACAGGGATCCTGGGACTCCTATCCATTTTCAAGAGGAGTCAGGCATCGTCTCCTTTGGAAGCATTGATCTCCGCGGACCTCTCGAGTTTTCAAATGATGTGAGGCCTCAGCTCGCGATGAGGCGGAGGACTAGGTCTTTCTCTGTGGTCTCCACAGCAGATTCAGACATCCCTTCGTCTTGGGAGATGCAAGACGAGCCTGCATTCAATTCACTGCTGGGATATCCAGCCTTACTTCGAGTCAGAGCATCTCGGTGTCCATTCCACTTGAGGCCACAAAATCAGGGTCCCTCTCACATACCTGTAGCTGAGAGAAGCCTCCTCTTGAGGTGCTTGTGGAAAGTTGGTATTCCTCTTGAGTCGAAGCCAGGGACTAAGCTCTCATCTCTAGTTGATTTGGGGTCCACGGAGCCCTTTCGTGTTGCTACAGTGACCTCAGGATCCCTCTAGACTTGAGACAGTGATCTTGGGTTTTCTCTGCAGTGCCATCAAGGAAATCAAGGCTCCTTTCACGTTTGATGTGGAACACGGAATTGCTCTGCACGCAGTGCAGGGGAATCAGGCCTCATCTCGCGGCGAGGGGGAAGTCTCATGCTTTTTCTCGAGTTGCGGCCAGAACCTGGGGTATATTCTCGAGTTACGACGGGGAGGGCCCTTCCAGACACGTGTTTGTTCAGCGACGAGAGGACCCCTGCCTAGGTGCGAGGGACCCCTCGGGATACTCCTCGAGTCTTTGCATTGCAATTGGGACGCGTCTCCACGTGAGCCGGGAGACCCAGGGTCCCTTTGCATGTGCCACAGATATCCTGGGACTCCTATCCATTTTCAAGAGGCGTCAGGCATCGGCTCCTTCGGAAGTATTGATCTCAGCGGACCTCTCGAGTTTTCAAAGGATATGAGGCCTCCGTTCGCGAGGAGGCGGAGGACTAGGTCTTTCTCTGTGGTCTCCACAGGGGATTCAGAAAACCCTTCGTTTTGGGAGATGCAAGACGAGCCTGCATTCAATTCACTGCAGGGATATCTGGTCTTACTTCGAGTCAGAGCATCTCGGTGTCCATTCCACTTGAGGCCACAAATTCAGGGTCCCTCTCACATACCTGTAGCTGAGAGAAGCCTCCTCTTGAGGTGCTTGTGGAAAGTTTGCATTCCTCTTGAGTCGAAGCCAGGGACTAAGCTCTCATCTCGAGTTGATTTGGGGTCCACAGAGCCCTTTCGTGTTGCTACAGTGACCTCAGGATCCCTCTAGACTTGAGACAGTGATCTTGGCTTTTCTCTGGAGTGCCATCAAGGAAATCAAGGCTCCTTTCACGTTTGATGTGGAACACGGAATTGCTCTGCATGCAGTGCAAGGGAATCGGGTCTCATGTCACGGCGAGGGGGAAGTATCATGGTTTTTCTCGAGTTGCGGCCGGAACCTGGAGTATATTCTCGAGTTACGACGGGGAGGGCCCTTCCAGACACGTGTTTGTTCAGCGACATCAGGTCTCCTGGCTAGGAGCGAGGGACACATCGGGATTCTCCTGGAGTCTTTGCATTGCAATTGGAACGCGTCTCCACGTGAGGCGGGAGACCCAGGGTCCCTTCGACGTGCTACAGATATCCTGGGACTCCTATCCATTTTCAAGAGGAGTCAGGCATCATCTCCTTCGGAAGTATTGATCTCAGCGGACCTCTCGAGTTTTCAAAGGATATGAGGCCTCCGGTCGCGAGGAGGCGGAGGACTAGGTCTTTCTCTGTGGTCTCCACAGGGGATTCAGGCAACCCTTCGTCTTGGGAGATGCAAGACGAGCCTGAATTCAATTCACTGCAGGGATATCCGGCCTTACTTCGACTCAGAGCATCTCGGTGTCCACCCCACTTGGGGCCACAAACTCAGGGTCCCTCTCACATACCTGTAGCTGAGAGAAGCCTCCTCTTGAGGTGCTTGTGGAAAGTTGGCATTCCTCTTGAGTCGAAGCCAGGGACTAAGCTCTCATCTCGAGTTGATTTGGGGTCCACAGAGCCATTTCTTGTTGCTCCAGTGACCACAGGATCCCTCTAGACTTGAGACAGTGATCTTGGGTTTTCTCTGGAGTGCCATCAAGGAAATCAAGGCTCCTTTCACGTTTGATGTGGAACACGGAATTGCTCTGCACGCAGTGCAGGGGAATCAGGCCTCATCTCGCGGCGAGGGGGAAGTCTCATGGTTTTTCTCGAGTTGCGGCGGAACCTGGGGTATATTCTCGAGTTACGACGGGGAGGGCCCTTCCAGACACGTGTTTGTTCAGCGACGTCAGGACTCCTGCCTAGGTGCGAGGGATACCTCGGGATTCTCCTCGAGTCTTGGCATGGCAATTGGGACGGGTCTCCACATGAGACGGGAGACCCAGGGTCCCTTTCCACGTGCCACAGGGATCCTGGGACTCCTATACATTTTCAAGAGGAGTCAGGCATCGTCTCCTTTGGAAGCATTGATCTCCCCAGACCTCTCGAGGTTTCAAAGGATGTGAGGCCTCCAGTCGTGAAGAGGTGGAGAACTAGGTCTTCTCTGTTGTCTCCACAGGGGATTCAGACATCCCTTCGTCTTGGTAGATGCAAGACGAGCCTGCATTCAATTCACTGCAGGAATATCCAGCCTTACTTCGAGTCAGAGCATCTCGGTGTACATTCCACTTGAGGCCACAAACTCAGGGTCCCTCTCACATACATGTAGCTGAGAGAAGCCTCCTCTTGAGGTGCTTGTGGAAACTTGGTATTCCTCTTGAATCCAAGCCAGGGACTAAGCTTTCATCTCGAGTTAATTTGGGGTCCAGGGAGCCCTTTCATGTTGCTCCAGTGACCTCAGGATCCCTCTAGACTTGAGACAGTGATCTTGGGTTTTCTCTGGATGCCATCGAGGAAATCAAGGCTCCTTTCACGTTTGATGTGGAACACGGAATTGCTCTGCATGCAGTGCAGTGGAATCGGGCCTCATCTCGCGGCGAGGGGGAAGTCTCATGGTTTTTCTCGAGTTGCGGCCGGAACCGGGGGTATATTCTCGAGTGACGACGGGGAGGGCCCTTGCAGACACGTGTTTGTTCAGCGACGTTAGGACTCCTGCCTAAGTGCGAGGGACACCTCGGGATTCTCCTCGAGTCTTGGCATGGCAATTGGGACGCGTCTCCACATGAGGCGGGAGACCCAGGGTCCCTTCCCACGTGCCACAGGGATCCTGGGACTCCTATCCATTTTCAAGAGGAGTCAGGCATCGTCTCCTTTGGAAGCATTGATCTCCGCGGACCTCTCGAGTTTTCAAAGGATGTGAGGCCTCCGGTCTCGATGAGGCGGAGGACTAGGTCTTTCTCTGTGGTCTCCACAGGGGATTCAGACATCCCTTCGTCTTGGGAGATGCAAGACGAGCCTGCATTCAATTCACTGCAGGGATATCCTGCCTTACTTCGAGTCAGAGCATCTCGGTGTCCATTCCACTTGAGGCCACAAACTCAGGGTCCCTCTCACATACTTGTAGCTGAGAGAAGACTCCTCTTGAGGTGCTTGTGGAAAGTTGGTATTCCTGTTGAGTCGAAGCCAGGGACTAAGCTCTCACCTCGAGTTGATTTGGGGTCCACAGAGCCCTTTCGTGTTGCTCCAGTAACCTCAGGATCCCTCTAGACTTGAGACAGTGATCTTGGCTTTTCTCTGGATTGCCATCAAGGAAATCAAGGCTCCTTTCACGTTTAATGTGGAACACGGAATTGCTCTGCACGCAGTGCAGGGGAATCGGGCCTCATCTCACGGCGAGGGGGAAGTCTCATGGTTTTTCTCGAGTTGCGGCCGGAACCTGAGGTATATTCTCGAGTTACGATGGGGAGGGCCCTTCCAGACACGTATTTATTCAGCGATGTCAGGACTCCTGCCTAGGTGCGAGGGACACCTCGGGATTCTCCTCGAGTCTTGGCATGGCAATTGGGACGCCTCTCCATGTGAGTCGGGAGACCCAGTGTCCCTTTCCACGTGCCACACAGATCCTGGGACTCCTATCCATTTTCAAGAGGAGTCAGGCATCGTCTCCTTTGGAAGCATTGATTTCCCGGACCTCTTGAATTTTGAAAGGATGTGAGGCCTCCGTTCGCGATGAGGCGGAGAACTAGGTCTTTGTCTGTGGTCTCCACAGGGGATTCAGATATCCCGTCGTCTTGGGAGATGCAAGGCGAGCCTGCATTCAATTCACTGCAGGGATATCCGGCCTTACTTCGAGTCAGAGCATCTCCGTGTCCATTCCACTTGAGGCCACAAACTCAGGGTCCCTCTCACATATCTGTAGCTGAGAGAAGCCTCCTCTTGAGGTGCTTGTGGAAAGTTGGTATGACTCTTGAGTCGAAGCCAGGGACTAAGCTCTCATCTCGAGTTGATTTGGGGTCCACGGAGCCCTTTCCTGTTGCTCCAGTGACCTCAGGATCCCTCTAGAATTGAGACAGTGATCTTGGGTTTTCTCTGGAGTGCCATCAAGGAAATCAAGGCTCCTTTCACGTTTGATGTGGAACACGGAATTGCTCTGCACGCTGTGCAGGGGAATCGGGCCACATCTCGCGGCGACGGGGAAGTCTCATGGTTTTTCTCGAGTTGCGGCCGGAACCTGGGGTATATTCTCGAGTTACGACGGGGAGAGCCCTTCCAGACACGTGTTTGTTCAGCGACGTCAGTACTCCTGCCTAGGTGCGAGGGAAACCTCGGGATTCTCCTCGAGTCTTGGCATGGCAATTGGGACGCGTCTCCACGTGAGGCGGGAGAAACAGGGTACCTTTCCACGTGCCACAGGGATCCTGGGACTCCTATCCATTTTCAAGAGGAGTCAGGCATCGTCTCCTTTGGAAGCATTGATCTCCGCGGACCAGTTGAGTTTTCAAAGGATGTGAGGCCTCCGTTCGCGTTGAGGCGGAGGACTAGGTCTTTCTCTGTGGTCTCCGCAGGGGATTCAGACATCCCTTCGTCTTGGGGGATGCAAGACTAGCCTGCATTCAATTCACTGCAGGGATATCCGGCCTTACTTCAAGTCAGAGCATCTCGGTGTCCATTCCACTTGAGGCCACAAACTCAGGGTCCCTCTCACATACATGTAGCTGAGAAAAGCCTCCTCTTGATGTGCTTGTGGAAATTTGGTATTCCTCTTGAGTCGAAGCCAGGGACTAAGGTCTCATCTCGAGTTGATTTGGGGTCCACGGAGCCCTTTCGTGTTGCTCCAGTGACCTCAGGATCCCTCTAGACTTGAGACAGTGATCTTGGGTTTTCTCTGGAGTGCCATCAAGGAAATCAAGGCTCCTTTCACGTTTGATGTGGAACACGGAATTGCTCTGCACGCAGTGCAGGGGAATCAGGCCTCATCTCGCGGCGAGGTGGAAGTCTCATAGTTTTTCTCGAGTTGCCGCCAGAACCTGGGGTATATTCTCGAATTACGATGGGGAGGGCCCTTCCAGACACGTGTTTGTTCAGCGACGTCAGGACTCCTGCCTAGGTGCGAGGGACACCTCGGGATTCTCCTCGAGTCTTGGCATGGCAATTGGGACGCGTCTCCACCTGAGGCGGAGACCCAGGGTCCCTTTCCACGTGCCACACGGATCCTGGGACTCCTATCCATTTTCAAGATGAGTCAGGCATCGTCTCCTTTGGAAGCTTTGTTCTGCGCGGACCTCTCGAGTTTTCAAAGGATGTGAGGCCTCCGGTCGCGATGAGGCGGAGAACTAGGTCATTCTCTGTGGTCTCCACAGGGGATTCAGACATCCCTTCGTCTTGGGAGATGCAAGACGAACCTGCATTCAATTCTTTGCAGGGATATCCGGCCTTACTTCGAGTCAGAGCATCTCGGTGTCCATTCCACTTGAGGCCACAAACTCAGGGTCCCTCTCACATACCTGTAGCTGAGAGAAGCCTCCTCTTGAGGTGCTTGTGGAAAGTTGGTATTCCTCTTGAGCCGAAGCCAGGGAAAAGCTCTCATCTCGAGTTGATTTGGGGTCCACGGAGCCCTTTCGAGTTGCTCCAGTGACCTCAGGATCCCTCTAGATTTGAGACAGTGATCTTGGGGTTTCTCTGGAGTGCCATCAAGGAAATCAAGGCTCCTTTCACGTTTGATGTGGAACACGGAATTGCTCTGCATGCAGTGCAGGGGAATCGGGCCTCATCTCGCGGCGAGGGGGAAGTCTCATGGTTTTTCTCGAGTTGCGGACGGAACCTGTGGTATATTCTCGAGTTAGGACGGGGAGGGCCCTTCCAGACACGTGTTTGTTCAGCGACGTCAGGACTCCTGCCTAGGTGCGAGGGACACCTCGGGATTCTCCTCGAGTCTTGGCATGGCACTTGGGACGCGTCTCCACGTGAGGTGGGAGACCCAGGGTCCCTTCCCACGTGCCACAGGGATCCTGGGACTCCTATCCATTTTCAAGAGGAGTCAGGCATCGTCTCCTTTGGAAGCATTGATCTCCGCGGACCTCTCGAGTTTTCAAAGGATGTGAGGCCTCCGGTCTCGATGAGGCGGAGGACTAGGTCTTTCTCTGTGGTCTCCACAGGGGATTCAGACATCCCTTCGTCTTGGGAGATGCAAGACGAGCCTGCATTCAATTCACTGCAGGGATATCCTGCCTTACTTCGAGTCAGAGCATCTCGGTGTCCATTCCACTTGAGGCCACAAATTCAGGGTCCCTCTCACATACTTGTAGCTGAGAGAAGCCTCCTCTTGAGGTGCTTGTGGAAAGTTGGTATTCCTCTTGAGTCGAAGCCAGGGACTAAGCTCTCATCTCGAGTTGATTTGGGGTCCACAGAGCCCTTTCGTGTTGCTCCAGTGACCTCAGGATCCCTCTAGACTTGAGACAGTGATCTTGGCTTTTGTCTGGAGTGCCATCAAGGAAATCAAGGCTCCTTTCACGTTTGATTTGGAACACGGAATTGCTCTGCACGCAGTGCAGGGGAATCGGGCCTCATCTCGCGGCGAGGGGGAAGTCTCATGGTTTTTCTCGAGTTGCGGCCGGAACCGGGGGTATATTCTCGAGTCACGACGGGGAGGGCCCTTGCAGACACGTGTTTGTTCAGCGACGTCAGGACTCCTGCCTAGGTGCGAGGGACACCTCGGGATTCTCCTCGAGTCTTGGCATGGCAATTGGGATGCGTCTCCACGTGAGGCGGGAGACCCAGGGTCCCTTTCCACGTGCCACAGGGATCCTGGGACTCCTATCCATTTTCAAGAGGAGTCAGGCATCGTCTCCTTTGGAAGCATTGATCTCCGCGGACCTCTCGAGTTTTCAAAGGATGTGAGGCCTCCGGTCTCGATGAGGCGGAGGACTAGGTCTTTCTCTGTGGTCTCCACAGGGGATTCAGACATCCCTTCGTCTTGGGAGATGCAAGACGAGCCTGCATTCAATTCACTGCAGGGATATCCTGCCTTACTTCGAGTCAGAGCATCTCGGTGTTCATTCCACTTGAGGCCACAAACTCAGGGTCCCTCTCACATATCTGTAGCTGAGAGAAGCCTCCTCTTGTGGTGCTTGTGGAAAGTTGGTATTCCTCTTGAGTCCAAGCCAGGGACTAAGCTCTCATCTCGAGTTGATTTGGGGTACACGGAGCCCTTTCGTGTTGCTCCAGTGACCTCAGGATCCCTCTAGACTTGAGACAGTGATCTTGGGTTTTCTCTGGAGTGCCATCAAGGAAATCAAGGCTCCTTTCACATTTGATGTGGAACACGGAATTGCTCTGCACGCAGTGCAGGGGAATCAGGCCTCATTTCGCGGCGAGGGGGAAGTGTCATGGTTTTTCTCGAGTTGCGGCCGGAACCTGGGGTATATTCTCGAGTTACGACGGGGAGGGCCCTTCCAGACACGTGTTTGTTCAGAGACGTCAGGACTCCTGCCTAGGTGCGAGGGACACCTCGGGATTCTCCTCGAGTCTTGGCATGGCAATTGGGACGCGTCTCCACGTGAGGCGGGAGACCCAGGGTCCCTTTCCACGTGCCACAGGGATCCTGGGACTCCTATCCATTTTCAAGAGGAGTGAGGCATCGTCTCCTTTGGAAGCATTGATCTCCGCGGACCTCTCGAGTTTTCAAAGGATGTGAGGCCTCCGGTCGCGTGGAGTCGGACGACTAGGTCTTTCTCTGTGGTCTCCACAGGGGATTCAGACATCCCTTCGTCTTCGGAGATGCAAGACGAGCCTGCATACCATTCACTGCAGGCATATCCGGCCTTACTTCGAGTCAGAGCATCTCGGTGTCCATTCCACTTGAGGCCACACACTCAATGTCCCTCTCACATACCTGTAGCTTAGAGAAGCCTCCTCTTGATGTGCTTGTGGAAAGTTGGTATTCCTCTTCAGACGAAGCCAGGGACTAAGCTCTCATCCCGAGTTGATTTGGGGTCCACGGAGCCCTTTCGTGTTGCTCCAGTGACCTCAGGATCCCTCTAGACTTGAGACAGTCATCTTGGGTTTTCTCTGGAGTGCCATCAAGGAAATCAAGGCTCCTTTCACGTTTGATGTGGAACACGGAATTGCTCTGCACGCAGTGCAGGGGCATCGGGCCTCATCTCGCGGCGAGGGGGAAGTCTCATATTTTTTCTCGAGTTGCGGCCGGAACCTGATTTATATTCTCGAGTTACGACGGGGAGGGCCCTTCCAGACACGTGTTTGTTCAGCGACGTCAGGACTCCTGCCTAGGTGCGAGGGACACCTCAGGATTCTCCTCGAGTCTTGGCATGGCAATTGGGACGCGTCTCTACGTGAGGCGGGAGACCCAGGGTCCCTTTCCACGTGCCACAGGGATCCTGGGACTCCTATCCATTTTCAAGAGGAGTCAGGCATCGTCTCCTTTGGAAGCATTGATCTCCGCGGACCTCTCGAGTTTTCAAAGGATGTGAGGCCTCCGGTCGCGTTGATGTGGAGGACTAGGTCTTTCTCTGTGGTCTCCACAGGGGATTCAGACATCCCTTCGTCTTGGGAGATGCAAGACGAGCCTGCATTCAATTCACTGCAGGCATATCCGGCCTTACTTCAAGTCAGAGCATCTCGGTGTCCATTCCACTTGAGGCCACAAACTCAGGGTCCCTCTCACATACCTGTAGCTGACAAAAGCTCCTCTTGAGGTGCTTGTGGAAAGTTGGTATTCCTCTTGAGTCGAAGCCAGGGACTAAGCTCTCATCTCGAGTTGATTTGGGGTCCACGGAGCTCTTTCGTGTTGCTCCAGTGACCTCAGGATCCCTCTAGACTTGAGCCAGTGATCTTGGGTTTTCTCTGGAGTGCCATCAAGGAAATCAAGGCTCCTTTCACGTTTGATGTGGAACACGGAATTGCTCTGCACGCAGTGCAGGGGAATCGGGTCTCATATCACGGCGAGGGGGAAGTCTCATGGTTTTTCTCGAGTTGCGGCCGGAACCTGGGGTATATTCTCGAGTTACGACGGGGAGGGCCCTTCCAGACACGTGTTTGTTCAGCGACATCAGGACTCCTGCCTAGGAGCGAGGGACACATCGGGATTCTCCTGGAGTCTTTGCATTGCAATTGGAACGCGTCTCCACGTGAGGCGGGAGACCCAGGGTCCCTTCGACGTGCCACAGATATCCTGGGACTCCTATCCATTTTCAAGAGGAGTCAGGCATCATCTCCTTCGGAAGTATTGATCTCAGCGGACCTCTCGAGTTTTCAAAGGATATGAGGCCTCCGGTCGCGAGGAGGCGGAGGACTAGGTCTTTCTCTGTGGTCTCCACAGGGGATTCAGGCAACCCTTCGTCTTGGGAGATGCAAGACGAGCCTGAATTCAATTCACTGCAGGGATATCCGGCCTTACGTCGACTCAGAGCATCTCGGTGTCCACTCCACTTGAGGCCACAAACTCAGGGTCCCTCTCACATACCTGTAGCTGAGAGAAGCCTACTCTTGAGGTGCTTGTGGAAAGTTGGCATTCCTCTTGAGTCGAAGCCAGGGACTAAGCTCTCATCTCGAGTTGATTTGGGGTCCACAGAGCCATTTCTTGTTGCTCCAGTGACCTCAGGATCCCTCTAGACTTGAGACAGTGATCTTGGGTTTTCTCTGGAGTTCCATCGAGGAAATCAAGGCTCCTTTCACGTGTGATGTGGAACACGGAATTGCTCTGCATGCAGTGCAGGGGAATCGGGCCTCATCTCGCGGCGAGGGGGAAGTCTCATGGTTTTTCTCGAGTTGCGGACGGAACCTGTGGTATCTTCTCGAGTTAGGACGGGGAGGGCCCTTCCAGACACGTGTTTGTTCAGCGACGTCAGGACTCCTGCCTAGGTGCGAGGGACACCTCGGGATTCTCCTCGAGTCTTGGCATGGCAATTGGGACGCGTCTCCACGTGAGGTGGGAGACCCAGTGTCCCTTCCCACGTGCCACAGGGATCCTGGGACTCCTATCCATTTTCAAATGGAGTCAGGCATCGTCTCCTTTGGAAGCATTGATCTCCGCGGACCTCTCGAGTTTTCAAAGGATGTGAGGCCTCCGGTCTCGATGAGGCGGAGGACTAGGTCTTTCTCTGTGGTCTCCACAGGGGATTCAGACATCCCTTCGTCTTGGGAGATGCAAGACGAGCCTGCATTCAATTCACTGCAGGGATATCCTGCCTTACTTCGAGTCAGAGCATCTCGGTGTCCATTCCACTTGAGGCCACAAACTCAGGGTCCCTCTCACATACTTGTAGCTGAGAGAATCCTCCTCTTGAGGTGCTTGTGGAAAGTTGGTATTCCTCATGAGTCGAAGCCAGGGACTAAGCTCTCATCTCGAGTTGATTTGGGGTCCACAGAGCCCTTTCGTGTTGCTCCAGTGACCTCAGGATCCCTCTAGACTTGAGACAGTGATCTTGGCTTTTCTCTGGAGTGCCATCAAGGAAATCAAGGCTCCTTTCACGTTTGATTTGGAACACGGAATTGCTCTGCACGCAGTGCAGGGGAATCGGGCCTCATCTCGCGGCGAGGGGGAAGTCTCATGGTTTTTCTCGAGTTGCGGCCGGAACCGGGGGTATATTCTCGAGTCACGACGGGGCGGGCCCTTGCAGACACGTGTTTGTTCAGCGACGTCAGGACTCCTGCCTAGGTGCGAGGGACACCTCGGGATTCTCCTCGAGTCTTGGCATGGCAATTGGGATGCGTCTCCACGTGAGGCGGGAGACCCAGGGTCCCTTTCCACGTGCCACAGGGATCCTGGGACTCCTATCCATTTTCAAGAGGAGTGAGGCATCGTCTCCTTTGGAAGCATTGATCTCCGCGGACCTCTCGAGTTTTCAAAGGATGTGAGGCCTCCGGTCGCGTGGAGTCGGACGACTAGGTCTTTCTCTGTGGTCTCCACAGGGGATTCAGACATCCCTTCGTCTTCGGAGATGCAAGACGAGCCTGCATACCATTCACTGCAGGCATATCCGGCCTTACTTCGAGTCAGAGCATCTCGGTGTCCATTCCACTTGAGGCCACAAACTCAATGTCCCTCTCACATACCTGTAGCTTAGAGAAGCCTCCTCTTGATGTGCTTGTGGAAAGTTGGTATTCCTCTTCAGACGAAGCCAGGGACTAAGCTCTCATCCCGAGTTGATTTGGGGTCCACGGAGCCCTTTCGTGTTGCTCCAGTGACCTCAGGATCCCTCTAGACTTGAGACAGTCATCTTGGGTTTTCTCTGGAGTGCCATCAAGGAAATCAAGGCTCCTTTCACGTTTGATGTGGAACACGGAATTGCTCTGCAGGCAGTGCAGGGGCATCGGGCCTCATCTCGCGGCGAGGGGGAAGTCTCATATTTTTTCTCGAGTTGCGGCCGGAACCTGATTTATATTCTCGAGTTACGACGGGGAGGGCCCTTCCAGACACGTGTTTGTTCAGCGACGTCAGGACTCCTGCCTAGGTGCGAGGGACACCTCGGGATTCTCCTCGAGTCTTGGCATGGCAATTGGGACGCGTCTCTACGTGAGGCGGGAGACCCAGGGTCCCTTTCCACGTGCCACAGGAATCCTGGGACTCCTATCCATTTTCAAGAGGAGTCAGGCATCGTCTCCTTTGGAAGCATTGATCTCCGCGGACCTCTCGAGTTTTCAAAGGATGTGAGGCCTCCGGTCGCGTTGATGTGGAGGACTAGGTCTTTCTCTGTGGTCTCCACAGGGGATTCAGACATCCCTTCGTCTTGGGAGATGCAAGACGAGCCTGCATTCAATTCACTGCAGGCATATCCTGCCTTACTTCGAGTCAGAGCATCTCGGTGTCCATTCCACTTGAGGCCACAAACTCAGGGTCCCTCTCACATACTTGTAGCTGAGAGAAGACTCCTCTTGAGGTGCTTGTGGAAAGTTGGTATTCCTGTTGAGTCGAAGCCAGGGACTAAGCTCTCACCTCGAGTTGATTTGGGGTCCACAGAGCCCTTTCGTGTTGCTCCAGTAACCTCAGGATCCCTCTAGACTTGAAACAGTGATCTTGGCTTTTCTCTGGAGTGCCATCAAGGAAATCAAGGCTCCTTTCACGTTTGATGTGGAACACGGAATTGCTCTGCACGCAGTGCAGGGGAATCGGGCCTCATCTCACGGCGAGGGGGAAGTCTCATGGTTTTTCTCGAGTTGCGGCCGGAACCTGAGGTATATTCTCGAGTTACGATGGGGAGGGCCCTTCCAGACACGTATTTATTCAGCGATGTCAGGACTCCTGCCTAGGTGCGACTGACAACTCGGGATTCTCCTCGAGTCTTGGCATGGCAATTGGGACGCCTCTCCATGTGAGTCGGGAGACCCAGTGTCCCTTTCCACGTGCCACACAGATCCTGGGACTCCTATCCATTTTCAAGAGGAGTCAGGCATCGTCTCCTTTGGAAGCATTGATTTCCCGGATCTCTTGAGTTTTGAAAGGATGTGAGGCCTCCGTTCGCGATGAGGCGGAGAACTAGGTCTTTGTCTGTGGTCTCCACAGGGGATTCAGACATCCCGTCGTCTTGGGAGATGCAAGGCGAGCCTGCATTCAATTCACTGCAGGGATATCCGGCCTTACTTCGAGTCAGAGCATCTCCGTGTCCATTCCACTTGAGGCCACAAACTCAGGGTCCCTCTCACATACTTGTAGCTGAGAGAAGCCTCCTCTTGAGGTGCTTGTGGAAAGTTGGTATGACTCTTGAGTCGAAGCCAGGGACTAAGCTCTCATCTCGAGTTGATTTGGGGTCCACGGAGCCCTTTCCTGTTGCTCCAGTGACCTCAGGATCCCTCTAGAATTGAGACAGTGATCTTGGGTTTTCTCTGGAGTGCCATCAAGGAAATTAAGGCTCCTTTCACGTTTGATGTGGAACACGGAATTGCTCTGCACGCTGTGCAGGGGAATCGGGCCACATCTCGCGGCGACGGGGAAGTCTCATGGTTTTTCTCGAGTTGCGGCCGGAACCTGGGGTATATTCTCGAGTTACGACGGGGAGAGCCCTTCCAGACACGTGTTTGTTCAGCGACGTCAGTACTCCTGCCTAGGTGCGAGGGAAACCTCGGGATTCTCCTCGAGTCTTGGCATGGCAATTGGGACGCGTCTCCACGTGAGGCGGGAGAAACAGGGTACCTTTCCACGTGCCACAGGGATCCTGGGACTCCTATCCATTTTCAAGAGGAGTCAGGCATCGTCTCCTTTGGAAGCATTGATCTCCGCGGACCAGTTGAGTTTTCAAAGGATGTGAGGCCTCCGTTCGCGTTGAGGCGGAGGACTAGGTCTTTCTCTGTGGTCTCCGCAGGGGATTCAGACATCCCTTCGTCTTGGGGGATGCAAGACTAGCCTGCATTCAATTCACTGCAGGGATATCCGGCCTTACTTCAAGTCAGAGCATCTCGGTGTCCATTCCACTTGAGGCCACAAACTCAGGGTCCCTCTCACATACATGTAGCTGAGAAAAGCCTCCTGTTGATGTGCTTGTGGAAATTTGGTATTCCTCTTGAGTCGAAGCCAGGGACTAAGGTCTCATCTCGAGTTGATTTGGGGTCCACGGAGCCCTTTCGTGTTGCTCCAGTGACCTCAGGATCCCTCTAGACTTGAGACAGTTATCTTGGGTTTTCTCTGGAGTGCCATCAAGGAAATCAAGGCTCCTTTCACGTTTGATGTGGAACACGTAATTGCTCTGCACGCAGTGCAGGGGAATCGGGCCTCATCTCGCGGCGAGGTGGAAGTCTCATAGTTTTTCTCGAGTTGCCACCAGAACCTGGGGTATATTCTCGAATTACGACGGGGAGGGCCCTTCCAGACACGTGTTTGTTCAGCGACGTCAGGACTCCTGCCTAGGTGCGAGGGACACCTCGGGATTCTCCTCGAGTCTTGGCATGGAAATTGGGACGCGTCTCCACCTGAGGCGGAGACCCAGGGTCCCTTTCCACGTGCCACACGGATCCTGGGACTCCTATCCATTTTCAAGATGAGTCAGGCATCGTCTCCTTTGGAAGCTTTGTTCTGCGCGGACGTCTCGAGTTTTCAAAGGATGTGAGGCCTCCGGTCGCGATGAGGCGGAGAACTAGGTCATTCTCTGTGGTCTCCACAGGGGATTCAGACATCCCTTCGTCTTGGGAGATGCAAGACGAACCTGCATTCAATTCTTTGCAGGGATATCCGGCCTTACTTCGAGTCAGAGCATCTCGGTGTCCATTCCACTTGAGGCCACAAACTCAGGGTCCCTCTCACATACCTGTAGCTGAGAGAAGCCTCCTCATGAGGTGCTTGTGGAAAGTTGGTATTCCTCTTGTGTCGAAGCCAGGGACAAGCTCTCATCTCGAGTTGATTTGGGGTCCACGGAGCCCTTTCGTGTTGCTCCAGTGACCTCAGGATCCCTCTAGATTTGAGACAGTGATCTTGGGGTTTCTCTGGAGTGCCATCAAGGAAATCAAGGCTCCTTTCACGTTTGATGTGGAACACGGAATTGCTCTGCACGCAGTGCAGGGGAATCGGGCCTCATCTCGCGGCGAGGGGGAAGTCTCATGGTTTTTCTCGAGTTGCGGCCGGAACCGGGGGTATATTCTCGAGTCACGACGGGGAGGGCCCTTGCAGACACGTGTTTGTTCAGCGACGTCAGGACTCCTGCCTAGGTGCGAGGGACACCTCGGGATTCTCCTCGAGTCTTGGCATGGCAATTGGGATGCGTCTCCACGTGAGGCGGAAGACCCAGGGTCCCTTTCCACGTGCCACAGGGATCCTGGGACTCCTATCCATTTTCAAGAGGAGGCAGGCATCGTCTCCTTTGGAAGCATTGATCTCCGCGGACCTCTCGAGTTTTCAAAGGATGTGAGGCCTCCGTTCGCGTTGAGGCGGAGGACTAGGTCTTTCTCTGTGGTCTCCACAGGGGATTCAGACATCCCTTCGTCTTCGGAGATGCAAGACGAGCCTGCATTCAATTCACTGCAGGCATATCCGGCCTTACTTCGAGTCAGAGCATCTCGGTGTTCATTCCACTTGAGGCCACAAACTCAGGGTCCCTCTCACACATCTGTAGCTGAGAGAAGCCTCCTCTTGTGGTGCTTGTGGAAAGTTGGTATTCCTCTTGAGTCCAAGCCAGGGACTAAGCTCTCATCTCGAGTTGATTTGGGGTACACGGAGCCCTTTCGTGTTGCTCCAGTGACCTCAGGATCCCTCTAGACTTAAGACAGTGATCTTGGGTTTTCTCTGGAGTGCCATCAAGGAAATCAAGGCTCCTTTCACATTTGATGTGGAACACGGAATTGCTCTGCACGCAGTGCAGGGGAATCAGGCCTCATCTCGCGGCGAGGGGGAAGTGTCATGGTTTTTCTCGAGTTGCGGCCGGAACCTGGGGTATATTCTCGAGTTACGACGGGGAGGGCCCTTCCAGACACGTGTTTGTTCAGCGACGTCAGGACTCCTTCCTAGGTGCGAGGGACACCTCAGGATTCTCCTCGAGTCTTGGCATGGCAATTGGGACGCGTCTCCACGTGAGGCGGGAGACCCAGGGTCCCTTTCCACGTGCCACAGGGATCCTGGGACTCCTATCCATTTTCAAGAGGAGTGAGGCATCGTCTCCTTTGGAAGCATTGATCTCCGCAGACCTCTCGAGTTTTCAAAGGATGTGAGGCCTCCGGTCGCGTGGAGTCGGACGACTAGGTCTTTCTCTGTGGTCTCCACAGGGGATTCAGACATCCCTTCGTCTTCGGAGATGCAAGACGAGCCTGCATACCATTCACTGCAGGCATATCCGGCCTTACTTCGAGTCAGAGCATCTCGGTGTCCATTCCACTTGAGGCCACAAACTCAATGTCCCTCTCACATACCTGTAGCTTAGAGAAGCCTCCTCTTGATGTGCTTGTGGAAAGTTGGTATTCCTCTTCAGACGAAGCCAGGGACTAAGCTCTCATCCTGAGTTGATTTGGGGTCCACGGAGCCCTTTCGTGTTGCTCCAGTGACCTCAGGATCCCTCTAGACTTGAGACAGTCATCTTGGGTTTTCTCTGGAGTGCCATCAAGGAAATCAAGGCTCCTTTCACGTTTGATGTGGAACACGGAATTGCTCTGCATGCAGTGCAGGGGAATCGGGCCTCATCTCGCGGCGAGGGGGAAGTCTCATGGTTTTTCTCGAGTTGCGGCCGGAACCTGGGGTATATTCTCTAGTCACGACGGGGAGGGCCCTTGCAGACACGTGTTTGTTCAGCGACGTCAGGACTCCTGCCTAGGTGCGAGGGACACCTCGGGATTCTCCTCGAGTCTTGGCATGGCAATTGGGATGCGTCTCCACGTGAGGCGGGAGACCCAGGGTCCCTTTCCACGTGCCACAGGGATCCTGGGACTCCTATCCATTTTCAAGAGGAGTCAGGCATCGTCTCCTTTGGAAGCATTGATCTCCGCGGACCTCTCGAGTTTTCAAAGGATGTGAGGCCTCCGGTCTCGATGAGGCGGAGGACTAGGTCTTTCTCTGTGGTCTCCACAGGGGATTCAGACATCCCTTCGTCTTGGGAGATGCAAGACGAGCCTGCATTCAATTCACTGCAGGGATATCCTGCCTTACTTCGAGTCAGAGCATCTCGGTGTTCATTCCACTTGAGGCCACAAACTCAGGGTCCCTCTCACATATCTGTAGCTGAGAGAAGCCTCCTCTTGTGGTGCTTGTGGAAAGTTGGTATTCCTCTTGAGTCCAAGCCAGGGACTAAGCTCTCATCTCGAGTTGATTTGGGGTACACGGAGCCCTTTCGTGTTGCTCCAGTGACCTCAGGATCCCTCTAGACTTGAGACAGTGATCTTGGGCTTTCTCTGGAGTGCCATCAAGGAAATCAAGGCTCCTTTCACATTTGATGTGGAACACGGAATTGCTCTGCACGCAGTGCAGGGGAATCAGGCCTCATCTCGCGGCGAGGGGGAAGTGTCATGGTTTTTCTCGAGTTGCGGCCGGAACCTGGGGTATATTCTCGAGTTACGACGGGGAGGGCCCTTCCAGACACGTGTTTGTTCAGAGACGTCAGGACTCCTGCCTAGGTGCGAGGGACACCTCGGGATTCTCCTCGAGTCTTGGCATGGCAATTGGGACGCATCTCCACGTGAGGCGGGAGACCCAGGGTCCCTTTCCACGTGCCACAGGGATCCTGGGACTTCTATCCATTTTCAAGAGGAGTGAGGCATCGTCTCCTTTGGAAGCATTGATCTCCGCGGACCTCTCGAGTTTTCAAAGGATGTGAGGCCTCCGGTCGCGTGGAGTCGGACGACTAGGTCTTTCTCTGTGGTCTCCACAGGGGATTCAGACATCCCTTCGTCTTCGGAGATGCAAGACGAGCCTGCATTCAATTCACTGCAGGCATATCCGGCCTTACTTCAAGTCAGAGCATCTCGGTGTCCATTCCACTTGAGGCCACAAACTCAGGGTCCCTCTCACATACCTGTAGCTGACAAAAGCTCCTCTTGAGGTGCTTGTGGAAAGTTGGTATTCCTCTTGAGTCGAAGCCAGGGACTAAGCTCTCATCTCGAGTTGATTTGGGGTCCACGGAGCTCTTTCGTGTTGCTCCAGTGACCTCAGGATCCCTCTAGACTTGAGCCAGTGATCTTGGGTTTTCTCTGGAGTGCCATCAAGGAAATCAAGGCTCCTTTCACGTTTGATGTGGAACACGGAATTGCTCTGCACGCAGTGCAGGGGAATCGGGTCTCATATCACGGCGAGGGGGAAGTCTCATGGTTTTTCTCGAGTTGCGGCCGGAACCTGGGGTATATTCTCGAGTTACGACGGGGAGGGCCCTTCCAGACACGTGTTTGTTCAGCGACATCAGGACTCCTGCCTAGGAGCGAGGGACACATCGGGATTCTCCTGGAGTCTTTGCATTGCAATTGGAACGCGTCTCCACGTGAGGCGGGAGACCCAGGGTCCCTTCGACGTGCCACAGATATCCTGGGACTCCTATCCATTTTCAAGAGGAGTCAGGCATCATCTCCTTCGGAAGTATTGATCTCAGCGGACCTCTCGAGTTTTCAAAGGATATGAGGCCTCCGGTCGCGAGGAGGCGGAGGACTAGGTCTTTCTCTGTGGTCTCCACAGGGGATTCAGGCAACCCTTCGTCTTGGGAGATGCAAGACGAGCCTGAATTCAATTCACTGCAGGGATATCCGGCCTTACGTCGACTCAGAGCATCTCGGTGTCCACTCCACTTGAGGCCACAAACTCAGGGTCCCTCTCACATACCTGTAGCTGAGAGAAGCCTCCTCTTGAGGTGCTTGTGGAAAGTTGGCATTCCTCTTGAGTCGAAGCCAGGGACTAAGCTCTCATCTCGAGTTGATTTGGGGTCCACAGAGCCATTTCTTGTTGCTCCAGTGACCTCAGGATCCCTCTAGACTTGAGACAGTGATCTTGGGTTTTCTCTGGAGTTCCATCGAGGAAATCAAGGCTCCTTTCACGTGTGATGTGGAACACGGAATTGCTCTGCATGCAGTGCAGGGGAATCGGGCCTCATCTCGCGGCGAGGGGGAAGTCTCATGGTTTTTCTCGAGTTGCGGACGGAACCTGTGGTATATTCTCGAGTTAGGACGGGGAGGGCCCTTCCAGACACGTGTTTGTTCAGCGACGTCAGGACTCCTGCCTAGGTGTGAGGGACACCTCGGGATTCTCCTCTAGTCTTGGCATGGCAATTGGGACGCGGCTCCACGTGAGGCGCGAGACCCAGTGTCCCTTTCTACGTGCCACAGGGATCCTGGGACTTCCATCCATTTGCAAGAGGAGTCAGGCCTCGTCTCCTTTGGAAGCATTGATCTGCGCGGACCTCTCGAGTTTTCAAAGGATGTGAGGCCTCCGTTCGCGTTGAGGCGGAGGACTAGGTCTTTCTCTGTGGTCTCCACAGGGGATTCAGACAACCCTTTGTCTTGGGACATGCAAGACGAGCCTGCATTCAATTCACTGCAGGGATATCCGGCCTTAATTCAAGTCAGAGCATCTTGGTGTCCATTCCACTTGAGGCCACAAACTCAGGGTCCCTCTCACATACCTGTAGCTGAGAAAAAACTCCTCTTGAGGTGCTTGTGGAAAGTTGGTATTCCTCTTGAGTCGAAGCCAGGAACTAAGCTCTCATCTCCAGTTGATTTGGGGTCCACGGAGCCCTTTCATTTTGCTCCAGTGACCTCAGGATCCCTCTAGACTAGAGACAGTGATCTTGGGTTTTCTCTGGAGTGCCATCAAGGAAATCAAGGCTCCTTTCACGTTTGATGTGGAACACGGAATTGCTCTGCACGCAGTGCAGGGGAATCGGGCCTCATTTCGTGGCGAGGGGGAAGTCTCATGGTTTTTCTCGAGTTGCGGCCGGAACCTGGGGTATATTCTCGAGTTACGACGGGGAGGGCCCTTCCAGACACGTGTTTGTTCAGCGACGTCAGGACTCCTGCCTAGGTGCGAGGGACACCTCGGGATTCTCCTCGAGTATTGGCATGGCAATTGGGACGCGCATCCACGTGACGCGGGAGACCCAGGGTCCCTTTCCACGTGCTACAGGGATCCTGGGACTCCTATCCATTTTCAAGAGGAGTCAGGCATCGTCTCCTTTGGAAACATTGATCTCTGCAGACCTCTCGAGTTTTCAAAGGATGTGAGGCCTCCGGTCACGATGAGGCGGAGGACTAGGTCTTTCTCTGTGGTCTCCACAGGGGATTCAGACATCCCTTCGTCTTGGGAGATGCAAGACGAGCCTGCATTCAATTCACTGCAGGAATATTCGGCCTTACTTCGAGTCATAGCATCTCGGTGTCCATTCCACTTGAGGCCACAAACACAGGGTCCCTCTCACATACCTGTAGCTGAGAGAAGCCTCCTCTTGAGGTGCTTGTGGAAAGTTGGTATTCCTCTTGAGTCGAAGCCAGCGACTAAGCTCTCATCTCGAGTTGATTTGGGGTCCACGGAGAACTTTCGTGTTGCTCCAGTGACCTCAGGATCCCTCTAGACTTGCGACAGTGATCTTGGGTTTTCTCTGGAGTGCCATCAAGGAAATCAAGGCTCCTTTCACGTTTGATGTGGAACTCGGAATTGCTCTGCACGCAGTGCAGGGGAATCGGGCCTCATCTCGCGGCGAGGGGAAGTCTCATGGTTTTTCTCGAGTTGCGGCCGGAACCTGGGGTATATTCTCGAGTTACGACGGGGAGGGCGCTTCCAGACACGTGTTTGTTCAGCGACGTCAGGACTCCTGCCTAGGTGTGAGGGACACCTCGGGATTCTCCTGGAGTCTTGGCATGGCATTTGGGACGCGTCTCCACATGAGGCGGGAGACCCAGGGTCCCTTTTCACGTGCCACAGTGATCCTGGGACTCCTATGCATTTTCAAGAAGAGTCAGGCATCGTCTCCTTTGGAAGCATTGATCTCTGCAGACCTCTCGAGTTTTCAAAGGATGTGAGGACTCCGGTCACGATGAGGGGGAGGACTAGGTCTTTCTCTGTGGTCTCCACAGGGGATTCAGACATCCCTTCGTCTTGGGAGATGCAAGACGAGCCTGCATTCAATTCACTGCAGGGATATCCGGCCTTACTTCGAGTCAGAGCATCTCGGTTTCCATTCCACCTGAGGCCACAAACTTAGGGTCCCTCTCACAAACCTGTAGTTGAGAGAAGCCTCCTCTTGAGGTGCTTGTGGAAAGTTGGTATTCCTCTTGAGTCGAAGCCAGGTACTAAGCTCTCATCTCGAGTTGATTTGTGGTCCACGGAGCCCTTTCGTGTTGCTCCAGTGACCTCAGGATCCCTCTAGACTTGAGACAGTGAACCTGGGTTTTTTCTGGAGTGCCATCAAGGAAATCAAGGCTCCTTTCACGTTTGATGTGGACCTCGGAATTGCTCTGCACGCAGTGCAGGGGAATCGGGCCTCATTTCGCGGCGAGGGGGAAGTCTCATGGTTTTTCTCGAGTTGCGGCCGGAACCTGGGGTATATTCTCGAGTTACGACGGGGAGGGCCCTTCCAGACACGTGTTTGTTCAGCGACGTCAGGACTCCTGCCTAGGTGCGAGGGAAACCTCGGGATTCTCGTCGAGTCTTGGCATGGAAACAGGGACGCGTCTCCACGTGAGGCGGGAGACCCAGGGTCCCTTTCCACGTGCCACAGGGATCTTGGGAATCCTATCCATTTTCAAGAGGAGTCAGGCATCATCTCCTTTGGAAGCATTGTTCTCCGCGGACCTCTCGAGTTTTCAAATGATATGAGGCCTCCGGTCGCGATGAGGCGGAGAACTAGGTCTTTCTCTGTCGTCTCCACAGGGGATGCAGACATCCCTTCGTCTTGGGAGATGCAAGATGAGCCTGCATTCAATTCACTGCACGGATATCCGGCCTTACTTCGAGTCAGAGCATCTCGGTGTCCATTACACTTGAGGCCAAAAACTCAGGGTCCCTCTCACATACATATAGCTGAGAGAAGCCTCCTCTTGAGGTGCTTGTGGAAAGTTGGTATGCCTCTTGAGTCGAAGCCAGGGACTAAGCTCTCATCTCGAGTTGATTTGGGGTCCAGGAGCCGTTTCGTGTTGCTATAGTGACCTCAGGATCCCTCTAGACTTGAGAGAGTAATCTTGGGTTTTCTCTGGAGTGCCATCAAGGAAATCAAGGCTCCTTTCACTTTTGATGTGGAACACGGAATTGCTCTGCACGCAGTGCAGGGGAATAGGGCTTCATCTAGCGGCAAGGGGGAAGTCTCTTGGTATTGCTCGAGTTGCGGCCGGAACCTGGGGTATATTCTCGAGTTACGACGGGGAGGGCCCTTCCAGACACGTGTTTGCTGAGCGACGTCAGGACTCCTGCCTAGGTGCGAGGGACACCTCGGGATTCTCCTCGAGTCTTGGCATGGCAATTGGGACGCGTCTCCACGTGAGGCGGGAGATCCAGGGTCCCTTTCCACGTGCCACAGGGATCCTGGGACTCCGATCCATTTGCAAGAGGAGTCAGGCATCGTCTCCTTTGGAAGCATTGATCTCCGCGGACCTCTCGAGTTTTCAAAGGATGTGAGGCCTCTGGTCGCGATGAGGCGGAGAACTAGGTCTTTCTCTGTGGTCTCCACAGGGGATTCAGACATCCCTTCGTCTTGGAGATGCAAGACGAGCCTGCATTCAATTCACTGCAGGGATATCCGGCCTTACTTCGAGTCAGAGCATCTCGGTGTCCATTCCACTTGAGGCCACAAACTCAGGGTCCCTCTCACATACCTGTACCTGAGAGAAGCCTCCTCTTGAGGTGCTTGTGGAAAGTTGGTATTCCTCTTGAGTCGAAGCCAGGGACTAAGCTCTCATCTCGAGTTGATTTGGCGTCCACGGAGCCCTTTCATGTTGCTCCAGTGACCTCAGGATCCCTCTAGACTTGAGACAGTGATCTTGGGTTTTCTCTGGAGTGCCATCAAGGAAATCAAGGCTCCTTTCACGTTTGATGTGGAACACGGAATTGCTCTGCACGAAGTGCAGTGGAATCGTGCCTCATCTAGCGGCGAGGGGGAAGTCTCATGGTTTTTCTCGAGTTGGGGCCGGAACCTGGGATATATTCTCGAGTTACGACGGGGAGGGCCCTTCCAGACACGTGTTTGTTCAGCGACATCCGGACTCCTGCCTAGGTGCGAGGGACACTTCGGGATTCTCCTCGAGTCTTGGCATGGCAATTGGGACGCGTCTCCACGTGAGGCGGGAGACCCAGGGTCCCTTTCCACGTGCCACAGGGATCCTGGGAATACTATCCATTTTCAAGAGGAGTCAGGCATCGTCTCCTTTGGAAGCATTGATCTCCGCGGACCTCTCGAGTTTTCAAAGGATGTGAGGCCTCCGGTCGCGTTGAGGCGGAGGACTAGGTCTTTCTCTGTGGTCTCCACATGGGATTCAGACATCCCTTCGTCTTGGGAGATGCAAGACGAGGCTGCAATCAATTCACTGCAGGGATATCTGGCGTTACTTCGAGTCAGAGCATCTCGGTGTCCATTCCACTTGAGGCCACAAAGTCAGGGTCCCTCTCACATACCTGTAGCTGAGAGAAGCCTCCTCTTGAGGGGCTTGTGGAAAGTTGGTATTCCTCTTGAGTCGAAGCCAGGAACTAAGCTCTCATCTCCAGTTGATTTGGGGTCCACGGAGCCCTTTCATGTTGCTCCAGTGACCTCAGGATCCCTCTAGACTTGAGACAGTGATCTTGGGTTTTCTCTGGAGTGTCATCAAGGAAATCAAGGCTCCTTTCACGTTTGATGTGGAACACGGTATTGCTCTGCACGCAGTGCAGTGGAATCGGGCCTCATCTCGCGGCGAGGGGGAAGTCTCATGGTTTTTCTCGAGTTGTGGCCGGAACCTGGGATATATTCTCGAGTTACGACGGGGAGGGCCCTTCCAGACACGTGTTTGCTCAGCGACGCCAGGACTCCTGCCTAGGTGCGAGGGACACCTCGGGATTCTCCTCGAGTCTTGGCATGGCAATTGGGACGCGTCTCCACGTGAGGCGGGAGATCCAGGGTCCCTTTCCAAGTGCCACAGGGATCCTGGGACTCCGATCCATTTGCAAGAGGAGTCAGGCATCGTCTCCTTTGGAAGCATTGATCTCCGCGGACCTCTCGAGTTTTCAAAGGATGTGAGGCCTCTGGTCGCGATGAGGCGGAGAACTAGGTCTTTCTCTGTGGTCTCCACAGGGGATTCAGACATCCCTTCTTATTGGGAGATGCAAGACGAGCCTGCATTCAATTCACTGCAGGGATGTCCGGCCTTACTTCGAGTCAGAGCATCTCGGTGTCCATTCCACTTGAGGCCACAAACTCAGGGTCCCTCTCACATACCTGTAGCTGAGAGAAGCCTCCTCTTGAGGTGCTTGTGGAAAGTAGGTATTCCTCTTGAGTCGAAGCCAGGGGCCAATCTCTCATCTCGAGTTGATTTGGGGTACACGGAGCCATTTCGTGTTGCCAGAGAGACCTCAGGATCCCTCTAGACTTGAGAAAGTTATCTTGGGTTTTCCCTGGAGTGCCATCAAGGAAATCAAGGCTCCTTTCACGTTTGATGTGGAACACGGAATTGCTCTGCATGCAGCGCAGGGAAATCGGGCCTCATCTCGCGGCGATGGGGAAGTCGCATGGTTTTTCTCGAGTTGCGGCCGGAACCTGGGGTATATTCTCGAGTTACGACGGGGAGGGCCCTTCCAGACACGTGTTTGTTCAGCGACGTCAGGACTCCTGCCTAGGTGCGAGGGACACCTCTGGATTCTCCTCGAGTCTTGGCATGGCAATTGGACGCGTCCACGTGAGGCGGGAGACCCAGGGTCCCTTTCCACCTGACACAGGGATCCTGGGACTCCTATCCATTTTCAAGAGGAGTCAGGCATCGTCTCCTTTGGAAACATTGATCTCCGCGGACCTCTCGAGTTTTCAAAGGATGTGAGGCCTCCGGTCGCGATGAGGCGGAGAACTAGGTCTTTCTCTGTGGTCTCCACAGGGGATTCAGACATCCCTTCTTATTGGGAGATGCAAGACGAGCCTGCATTCAATTCACTGCAGGGATGTCCGGCCTTACTTCGAGTCAGAGCATCTCGGTGTCCATTCCACTTGAGGCCACAAACTCAGGGTCCCTCTCACATACCTGTACCTGAGAGAAGCCTCCTCTTGAGGTGCTTGTGGAAAGTTGGTATTCCTCTTGAGTCGAAGCCATGGACTAAGCTCTCATCTCGAGTTGATTTGGCGTCCACGGAGCCCTTTCATGTTGCTCCAGTGACCTCAGGATCCCTCTAGACTTGAGACAGTGATCTTGGGATTTCTCTGGAGTGCCATCAAGGAAATCAAGGCTCCTTTCACGTTTGATGTGGAACACGGAATTGCTCTGCACGAAGTGCTGTGGAATCGTGCCTCATCTAGCGGCGAGGGGGAAGTCTCATGGTTTTTCTCGAGTTGCGGCCGGAACCTGGGATATATTCTCGAGTTACGATGGGGAGGGCCCTTCCAGACACGTGTTTGTTCAGCGACGTCAGGACTCCTGCCTAGGTGCGAGGGACACCTCGGGATTCTCCTCGAGTCTTGGCATGGCAATTGGGACGCGTCTCCACGTGAGGCGGGAGACCCAGGGTCCCTTTCCACGTGCCAAAGGGATCCTGGGACTTCTATCCTTTTGCAAGAGGAGTCAGGCATCGTCTCCTTTGGAAGCATTGATCTCCGCGGACCTCTCGAGTTTTCAAAGGATGTGAGGCCTCCGGTCGCGTTGAGGCGGAGGACTAGGTCTTTCTCTATGGTCTCCAAAGGGGATTCAGACATCCCTTCGTCTTGGGAGATGGAAGACAAGCCTGCATTTAATTCACTGCAGGGATATCCGGCCTTATTTCAAGTCAAAGTATCTCGGGGTCCATTCCACTTGAGGCGACAAACTCAGGGTCCCTCTCACATACCTGTAGCTGAGAGAAGCCTCCTCTTGAGGTGCTTGTGAAAAGTTGGTATTCCTCTTGAGTCGAAGCCAGGGACTAAGCTCTCATCTCGAGTCGATTTGGGGTCCACGGAAACCTTTCGTGTTGCTCCAGTGACCTCAGGATCCCTCTAGACTTGAGACAGTGATCTTGGGTTTTCTCTGGAGTGCCATCAAGGAAATCAAGGCTCCTTTCACGTTTGATGTGGAACACGGAATTGCTCTGCCCGCAGTGCAGGGGAATCGGGCCTCATCTCGCGGCGAGGGGGAACTCTAATGGTTTTTCTCGAGTTGCGGCCGGAACCTGGTGTATATTCTCGAGTTACGACGGGGAGGGCCCTTCCAGACACGTATTTCTTCAGCGAAGTGAGGACACCTGCCTAGGTGCGATGGACACCTCGGGGTTCTCCTCGAGTCTTGGCATGGCAATTGGGACGCCTCTCCATGTGAGGCGGGAGACCCAGGGTCCCTATCCACGAGCCACAGGGATCCTGGGACTCCTATCCATTTACAAGAGGAGTCAGTCATCGTCTCCTTTGGAAGCATTGATCTCCGCGGACCTCTCGAGTTTTCAAAGGATGTGATGCCTCCGGTCGCGATGAGGCGGAGGACTAGTTCTTTCTCTGTGGTCTCCACAGGGGATTCAGACAGCCCTTCGTCTTGGGAGATGCAAGACGAGCCTGCATTCAATTCACTGCAGGGATATCCGGCCTTACTTCGAGTCAGAGCATCTCGGTGTCCATTCCACTTGAGGCCACAAACTCAGGGTCCCTCTCACATACCTGTAGCTGAGAGAAGCCTCCTCTTGAGGTGATTGTGGAAAGTTGGTATTCCTCTTGAGTCGAATCCAGGGACTAAGGTCTCATCTCGAGTTGATTTGGGGTCCACGGAGCCCTTTCGTGTTGCTCCAGTGACCTCAGGATCCCTCTAGACTTGAGACAGTGATCTTGGGTTTTCTCTGGAGTGCCATCAAGGAAATCAAGGCTCCGTTCACATTTGATGTGGAACACGGAATTGCTCTGCACGCAGTGCACGGAATCGGGCCTCAGCTCGGGGCTAGGGGGAAGTCTCATGGTTTTTCTCGAGTTGCGAACGGACCCTGGGGTATATTCTCGAGTTACGACGGGGAGAGCCCTTCCAGACATGTGTTTGTTCAGCGACGCCAGGACTCGGGCCTAGGTGCGAGGGACAAATCGGGATTCTCCTCGAGTCTTGGCATGGCAATTGGGACGCGTCTCCACGTGAGGCGGGAGACCCAGGGTCCCTTTCCACGTGCCACAGGGATCCTGGGACTCCTATCCATTTTCAAGAGGAGTCAGGCATCGTCTCCTTTGGAAGCATTGATCTCCATGGACCTCTCGAGTTTTCAAAGGATGTGAGGCCTCCGGTCGCCATGAGCCGGAGAACTAGGTCTTTCCCTGTGGTCTCCACAGGGGATTCAGACATCCTTTCGTCTTGGGAGATGCAAGACGAGCCTGCATTCACTTCACTGCAGGGATATCCGGCCTTACTTCGAGTCAGAGCATCTCGGTGTCCATTCCACTTGAGGCCACATACTCAGGGTCCCTCTCACCTACCTGTAGCTGAGGGAAGCCTCCTCTTGAGGTGCTTGTCGAAAATTGGTAATCCTCTTGAGTCGAAGCCAGGGACTAAGCTCTCATCTCGAGTTGATTTGGCGTCCACGGAGCCCTTTCGAGTTGCTCCAGTGACCTCAGGATCCCTCTAGAATTGAGACAGTGATCTTGGCTTTTCTCTGGAGTGCCATCAAGGAAATCAAGGCTCCTTTCACGTTTGATGTGGATTACGGAATTACTCTGCACGCAGTGCAGGGTAATCGGGCCTCATCTCGCGGCGAGGGGGAAGTCTCATGGTTTTTCTCGAGTTGCGGACCGAACCTGGGGTATATTCTCGAGTTACCACGGGGAAGGCCCTTCCAGACACGTGTTTGTTCAGCCACGTCAGGACTCCTGCCTAGGTGCAAGGGACACCTCGGGCTTCTCCTCGAGTCTTGGCATGGCAATTGGGACGCGTCTCCACGTGAGGCGGGAGACCCAGGGTCCCTTTCCACGTTCCACAGGCCTACTGGGACTCCTATCCATTTTCAAGAGAAGTCAGGCATCGTCTTCTATGGAAGCATTGATATCTGCGGACCTCTCGAGTTTTCAAAGGATGTGAGGCCTCCGGTCGCGATGAGGCGGAGAACTAGGTCTTTCTCTGTGGTCTCCACAGGTGATTCAGACATCCCTTCGTCTTGGGAGATGCAAGACGAGCCTGCATTCAATTCACTGCAGGGATATTCGGCCTTACTTCGAGTCAGAGCATCTCGGTGTCCATTCCACTTGAGGCCACAAACTCAGGGTCCCTCTCACATAACTGTAGCTGAGAGAAGCCTCCTCTTGTGGTGCTTGTGGAAAGTTGGTATTCTTCCTGGGTTGAAGCCAGGGACTAAGCTCTCATCTCGAGTTGATTTATGGTCCACGGAGCATTTTCGTACTGCTCCAGTTACCTCAGGATCGCTCTAGACTTGAGACAGTGATCTTGGGTTTTCTCTGGAGTGCCATCAAGGAAATCAAGGCTCCGTTCACATTTGATGTGGAACACGTTATTGCTCTGCACCCAGTGCTAGGGAATCGGGCCTCATCTCGGTGCGAATGGGAAGTCTCATGGTTTTTCTTGAGTTGCGGACGGACCCTGGGGTATATACTCGAGTTAGAAGTGAAGGGCCCTTCCAGACACGTGTTTGTTCAGCAACGTCAGTACTCCTGCCTAGGTGCTAGGGGCACATCGGTATTCTCTTCGAGTCTTGGCATGACAATTGGGACGCGTCTCCACGTGAGGCGGGAGACCAAGGGTCCCTTTCCACGTGCCACAGGGATCCTGGGACTCCTATCTATTTTCAAGAGGAGTCAGGCATCGTCTCCTTTGGAACCGTTGATCTCCTCGGACCTCTCCAGTTTTGAAAGGATGTGAGGCCTCCGGTCGCGATGAGGCGGAGAACTAGGTCTTTCTCTGTGGTCTCCACAGGGGATTCAGACATCCCTTCGTCTTGGGAAATGCAAGACGAACCTGCATTCAATTCACTGCAGGGATATGCGGCCTTACTCCGAGTCAGAGCATCTCGGTGTCCATTCCACTTGAGGCCACAAACTCAGGGTCCCTCTCACATACCTGCAGCTGAGAGAAGCCTCCCCTTGAGGAGCTTGTGGAAAGTTGGTATTCCTCTTGAGTAGAAGTCAGGGACTAAGCTCTCATCTCGAGTTGATTTGGTTTCCACAGAGCCCTTTCGTGTTGCTCCACTGACCTCAGGATCCCTCTAGACTTGAGACAGGGATCTTGGGTTTTCTCTGGAGCGCCATGAAGGAAATCAGGCTCCTTTCACGTTTGATGTGGAACACGAAATTGCTCAGCACGCAGTGCAGGGGAATCGGGCCTCATCTCGTGGAGAGGTGGAAGTCTCATGGTTTTTCTCTAGTTGCGGCCGGAACCAGGGGTATATTCTCGAGTTACGACGGGGAGGGCCCTTCCAGACACGTGTTTGTTCAGCGACATCAGGACTCCTGCCTAGGTGCGAGGGACATCTCGGGATTCTCCTCGAGTCTTGGCATGGCAATTGGGACGCGTCTCCACGTGAGGCGGGAGACCCAGGGTCCCTTTCCACGAGCCACAGGGATCCTGGGACTCCTATCCATTTTCAAAAGGAGTCAGGCATCGTCTCCTTTGGAAGCATTGATCTCCGCGGACCTCTCGAGTTTTCAAAGGATGTGAGGACTCCGGTCACGATGAGGCGGAGAACTCGGTCTTTCTCTGTGGTCTCCACAGGGGATTCAGACAACCCTTCGTCTTGGGAGATGCAAGACAAGCCTGCATTCAATTCACTGCAGGGATATCCGGCCTTACTTCGAGTCAGAG
The DNA here is from genome assembly GCF_033118175.1 of Dama dama. Taxonomy (NCBI): domain Eukaryota; kingdom Metazoa; phylum Chordata; class Mammalia; order Artiodactyla; family Cervidae; genus Dama; species Dama dama. Next base: position 2,476,163 of record NW_026870879.1, on the reverse strand, counting down.
AATCTCTGTGTCCATTCCACTTGAGGCCACAAACTCAGGGTCCCACTCACATACCTGTAGCTGAGAGAAGCCTCCTCTTGAGGTGCTTGTGGAAAGTTGGTATTCCTCTTGAGTCGAAGCCAGGGACTAAGCTCTCATCTCGAGTTGATTTGGGGTCCACGGAGCATTTTCTTGTTGCTCCAGTGACCTCAGGATCCCTCTAGACTTGAGACAGTGATCTTGGGTTTTCTCTGGAGTGCCATCAAGGAAATCAAGGCTCCGTTCACATTTGATGTGGAACACAGAATTGCTCTGCACGCAGTGCACGGAATGGGGCCTCATTTCGGGGCGATGGGGAAGACTTATGGTTTTTCTCGAGTTGCGGCCGGAACCTGGGGTATATTCTCGAGTTACGACGGGGAGAGCCCTTCCAGACATGTGTTTGTTCAGCGACGGCAGGACTCGGGCCTAGGTGCGAGGGACACCTCGGGATTCTCCTCGAGTCTTGGCATGGCAATTGGGACGCGTCTCCACGTGAGGCGGGAGACCCAGTGTCCCCTTCCACGTGCCACAGGGATCCTGGGACTCCTATCCATTTTCAAGAGGAGTCAGGCATCGACTCCTTTGGAAGCATTGATCTCCGCGAACCTCTCAAGTTTTCAAAGGATGTGAGGCCTACGGTCGCGATGAGGCGGAGGACTGGGTCTTTCTCGGTGTTCTCCACAGTGGATTCAGACATCCCTTCATCTTGGGAGATGGAAGACGAGCCTGCATTCAATTCACTGCAGGGATATCCGGCCTTACTTCGAGTCAGAGCATCTCGGTGTCCATTCCACTTAAGATCACAAACTCAGGGTCCCTCTCACATACCTGTAACTGAGAGAAAACTCCTCTTGAGGTGCTTGTGGAAAGTTGGTATTCCTCTTGAGTCTAAGACAGGGAATAAGCTCTCATCTCGACTTGATTTGGGGTCCACGGAGCCCTTTCGTGTTGCAGCAGTGACCTCAGGATCCCTCTAGACTTGAGACAGTGATCTTGGGTTTTCTCTGGAGTGCCATCAAGGAAATCAAGGCTCCTTTCACTTTTGATTTGGAACACGGAATTGCTCTGCATGCAGTGCAGGGGAATCGGGGCTCATCTCCCGGCGAGGGGGTAGGCTCATTGTTTTTCTCGAGTTGCGGCCGGAACCTGGGGTATATTCTCGAGTTACGACGGGGAGGGCCCTTCCAGACACGTGTTTGTTCAGCGACGTCAGGACTCCTGCCTAGGTGCGAGGACAACTCGGGATTCTCCTCGAGTCTTGTCATGGCAAAGGGCACGCGTCTCCACGTGAGGCGGGAGACTCAGGGTCCCTTTCCACGTGCCACAGGGATCCTGGGACTCCTATTCATTTTCAAGAGGAGTCAGGCGTCGTCTCCTTTGGAAGCATTGATCTCCGCGGACCTCTCGAGTTTTCAAAGGATGTGAGTATTCCGGTCGCAATGTGGCGAGAACTAGGTCTTTCTCTGTGGTCTCCACAGGGGATTCAGACATCCCTTTGTCTTGGGAGATGCAAGATGAGCCTGCATTCAATTCACTGCAGGGATATCTGGCCTTACTTCGAGTCAGCGCATATCGGTGTCCATTCCACTTGAGGCCACAAACTCAGGGTCCCTCTCACATACCTGTATATGAGAGAAGCCTCCTCTTGATGTGCTTATGGAAAGTTGTTATTCCTCTTGAGTCGAAGACAGGGACTAAGCTCTCATCTCGAGTTGATTTGGGGTCCACGGAGACCTTTCGTGTTGCTCCAGTGACCTCAGGATCCCTCTGGACTTGAGACAGTGATCTTGGGTTTTCTCTGGAGTGCCATCAAGGAAATCAAGGTTCCTTTCACGTTTGATGTGGAACACGGAATTGCTCTGCCCGCAGTGCAGGGGAATCGGGCCTCATCTCGCGGCGAGGGGGAACTCTAATGGTTTTTCTCGAGTTGCGGCCGGAACCTGGGGTATATTCTTGAGTTACGACGGGGAGGGCCCTTCCAGACACGTATTTCTTCAGCGAAGTGAGGACACCTGCCTAGGTGCGATGGACACCTCGGGGTTCTCCTCGAGTCTTGGCATGGCAATTGGGACGCCTCTCCATGTGAGGCGGGAGACCCAGGGTCCCTATCCACGAGCCACAGGGATCCTGGGACTCCTATCCATTTACAAGAGGAGTCAGTCATCGTCTCCTTTGGAAGCATTGATCTCCGCGGACCTCTCGAGTTTTCAAAGGATGTGATGCCTCCGGTCGCGATGAGGCGGAGGACTAGTTCTTTCTCTGTGGTCTCCACAGGGGATTCAGACAGCCCTTCGTCTTGGGAGATGCAAGACGAGCCTGCATTCAATTCACTGCAGGGATATCCGGCCTTACTTCGAGTCAGAGCATCTCGGTGTCCATTCCACTTGAGGCCACAAACTCAGGGTCCCTCTCACATACCTGTAGCTGAGAGAAGCCTCCTCTTGAGGTGATTGTGGAAAGTTGGTATTCCTCTTGAGTCGAATCCAGGGACTAAGGTCTCATCTCGAGTTGATTTGGGGTCCACGGAGCCCTTTCGTGTTGCTCCAGTGACCCCAGGATCCCTCTAGACTTGAGACAGTGATCTTGGGTTTTCTCTGGAGTGCCATCAAGGAAATCAAGGCTCCGTTCACATTTGATGTGGAACACGGAATTGCTCTGCACGCAGTGCACGGAATCGGGCCTCATCTCGGGGCTAGGGGGAAGTCTCATGGTTTTTCTCGAGTTGCGAACGGACCCTGGGGTATATTCTCGAGTTACGACGGGGAGAGCCCTTCCAGACATGTGTTTGTTCAGCGACGCCAGGACTCGGGCCTAGGTGCGAGGGACAAATCGGGATTCTCCTCGAGTCTTGGCATGGCAATTGGGACGCGTCTCCACGTGAGGCGGGAGACCCAGGGTCCCTTTCCACGTGCCACAGGGATCCTGGGACTCCTATCCATTTTCAAGAGGAGTCAGGCATCGTCTCCTTTGGAAGCATTGATCTCCATGGACCTCCCGAGTTTTCAAAGGATGTGAGGCCTCCGGTCGCGATGAGGCGGAGAACTAGGTCTTTCCCTGTGGTCTCCACAGGGGATTCAGACATCCTTTCGTCTTGGGAGATGCAAGACGAGCCTGCATTCACTTCACTGCAGGGATATCCGGCCTTACTTCGAGTCAGAGCATCTCGGTGTCCATTCCACTTGAGGCCACATACTCAGGGTCCCTCTCACCTACCTGTAGCTGAGTGAAGCCTCCTCTTGAGGTGCTTGTCGAAAATTGGTAATCCTCTTGAGTCGAAGCCAGGGACTAAGCTCTCATCTCGAGTTGATTTGGCGTCCACGGAGCCCTTTCGAGTTGCTCCAGTGACCTCAGGATCCCTCTAGAATTGAGACAGTGATCTTGGCTTTTCTCTGGAGTGCCATCAAGGAAATCAAGGCTCCTTTCACGTTTGATGTGGAATACGGAATTACTCTGCACGCAGTGCAGGGTAATCGGGCCTCATCTCGCGGCGAGGGGGAAGTCTCATGGTTTTTCTCGAGTTGCGGACCGAACCTGGGGTATATTCTCGAGTTACCACGGGGAAGGCCCTTCCAGACACGTGTTTGTTCAGCCACGTCAGGACTCCTGCCTAGGTGCATGGGACACCTCGGGCTTCTTCTCGAGTCTTGGCATGGCAATTGGGACGCGTCTCCACGTGAGGCGGGAGACCCAGGGTCCCTTTCCACGTTCCACAGGCCTACTGGGACTCCTATCCATTTTCAAGAGAAGTCAGGCATCGTCTTCTATGGAAGCATTGATATCTGCGGACCTCTCGAGTTTTCAAAGGATGTGAGGCCTCCGGTCGCGATGAGGCGGAGAACTAGGTCTTTCTCTGTGGTCTCCACAGGTGATTCAGACATCCCTTCGTCTTGGGAGATGCAAGACGAGCCTGCATTCAATTCACTGCAGGGATATCCGGCCTTACTTCGAGTCAGAGCATCTCGGTGTCCATTCCACTTGAGGCCACAAACTCAGGGTCCCTCTCACATAACTGTAGCTGAGAGAAGCCTCCTCTTGTGGTGCTTGTGGAAAGTTGGTATTCTTCCTGGGTTGAAGCCAGGGACTAAGCTCTCATCTCGAGTTGATTTATGGTCCACGGAGCATTTTCGTACTGCTCCAGTTACCTCAGGATCGCTCTAGACTTGAGACAGTGATCTTGGGTTTTCTCTGGAGTGCCATCAAGGAAATCAAGGCTCCGTTCACATTTGATGTGGAACACGTTATTGCTCTGCACCCAGTGCTAGGGAATCGGGCCTCATCTCGGGGCGAATGGGAAGTCTCATGGTTTTTCTTGAGTTGCGGACGGACCCTGGGGTATATACTCGAGTTAGAAGGGAAGGGCCCTTCCAGACACGTGTTTGTGCAGCAACGTCAGTACTCCTGCCTAGGTGCTAGGGGCACATCGGTATTCTCTTCGAGTCTTGGCATGACAATTGGGACGCGTCTCCACGTGAGGCGGGAGACCAAGGGTCCCTTTCCACGTGCCACAGGGATCCTGGGACTCCTATCTATTTTCAAGAGGAGTCAGGCATCGTCTCCTTTGGAACCGTTGATCTCCTCGGACCTCTCCAGTTTTGAAAGGATGTGAGGCCTCCGGTCGCGATGAGGCGGAGAACTAGGTCTTTCTCTGTGGTCTCCACAGGGGATTCAGACATCCCTTCGTCTTGGGAAATGCAAGACGAACCTGCATTCAATTCACTGCAGGGATATGCGGCCTTACTCCGAGTCAGAGCATCTCGGTGTCCATTCCACTTGAGGCCACAAACTCAGGGTCCCTCTCACATACCTGCAGCTGAGAGAAGCCTCCCCTTGAGGAGCTTGTGGAAAGTTGGTATTCCTCTTGAGTAGAAGCCAGGGACTAAGCTCTCATCTTGAGTTGATTTGGTTTCCACAGAGCCCTTTCGTGTTGCTCCACTGACCTCAGGATCCCTCTAGACTTGAGACAGGGATCTTGGGTTTTCTCTGGAGCGCCATGAAGGAAATCAGGCTCCTTTCACGTTTGATGTGGAACACGAAATTGCTCAGCACGCAGTGCAGGGGAATCGGGCCTCATCTCGTGGAGAGGTGGAAGTCTCATGGTTTTTCTCTAGTTGCGGCCGGAACCAGGGGTATATTCTCGAGTTACGACGGGGAGGGCCCTTCCAGACACGTGTTTGTTCAGCGACATCAGGACTCCTGCCTAGGTGCGAGGGACATCTCGGGATTCTCCTCGAGTCTTGGCATGGCAATTGGGACGCGTCTCCACGTGAGGCGGGAGACCCAGGGTCCCTTTCCACGAGCCACAGGGATCCTGGGACTCCTATCCATTTTCAAAAGGAGTCAGGCATCGTCTCCTTTGGAAGCATTGATCTCCGCGGACCTCTCGAGTTTTCAAAGGATGTGAGGACTCCGATCACGATGAGGCGGAGAACTCGGTCTTTCTCTGTGGTCTCCACAGGGGATTCAGACAACCCTTCGTCTTGGGAGATGCAAGACAAGCCTGCATTCAATTCACTGCAGGGATATCCGGCCTTACTTCGAGTCAGAGAATCTCTGTGTCCATTCCACTTGAGGCCACAAACTCAGGGTCCCACTCACATACCTGTAGCTGAGAGAAGCCTCCTCTTGAGGGGCTTGTGGAAAGTTGGTATTCCTCTTGAGTCGAAGCCAAGGACTAAGCTCTCATCTCGAGTTGATTTGGGGTCCACGGAGCATTTTCTTGTTGCTCCAGTGACCTCAGGATCCCTCTAGACTTGAGACAGTGATCTTGGGTTTTCTCTGGAGTGCCATCAAGGAAATCAAGGCTCCGTTCATATTTGATGTGGAACACAGAATTGCTCTGCACGCAGTGCACGGAATCGGGCCTCATCTCGGGGCGATGGGGAAGTCTTATGGTTTTTCTCGAGTTGCGGCCGGAACCTGGGGTATATTCTCGAGTTACGACGGGGAGAGCCCTTCCAGACATGTGTTTGTTCACCGACGCCAGGACTCGGGTCTAGGTGCGAGGGACACCTCGGGATTCTCCTCGAGTCTTGGCATGGCAATTGGGACGCGTCTCCACGTGAGGCGGGAGACCCAGTGTCCCCTTCCACGTGCCACAGGGATCCTGGGACTCCTATCCATTTTCAAGAGGAGTCAGGCATCGTCTCCTTTGGAAGCATTGATCTCCGCGGACCTCTCGAGTTTTCAAAGGATGTGAGGCCTCCGGTCGTGATGAGGCGAAGAACTAGGTCTTTCTCTGTGGTCTCCACAGGGGATTCAGACATCCCTTCGTCTTGGGAGATGCAAGACGAGCCTGCATTCTATTCACTACAGGGATATCCGGCCTTACTTCGAGTCAGAGCATCTCGGTGTCCATTCCACTTGAGGCCACAAACTCAGGGTCCCTCTCACATAACTGTAGCTGAGAGAAGCCTCCTCTTGTGGTGCTTGTGGAAAGTTGGTATTCTTCCTGGGTCGAAGCCAGGGACTAAGCTCTCATCTCGAGTTGATTTAGGGTCCACGGAGCATTTTCGTATTGCTCCGGTTACCTCAGGATCGCTCTAGACTTGAGACAGTGATCTTGGGTTTTCTCTGGAGTGCCATCAAGGAAATCAAGGCTCCGTTCACATTTGATGTGGAACACGGAATTGCTCTGCACCCAGTGCAAGGGAATCGGGCCTCATCTCGGGGCGAATGGGAAGTCTCATGGTTTTTCTTGAGTTGCGGACGGACCCTGGGGTATATTCTCGAGTTAGAAGGGGAGGGCCCTTCCAGACACGTGTTTGTTCAGCGACGTCAGGACTCCTGCCTAGGTGCTAGGGGCACATCGGTATTCTCTTCGAGTCTTGGCATGGCAATTGGGACTCATCTCCACGTGAGGCGGGAGACCAAGGGTCCCTTTCCAAGTTCCACAGGAGTCCTGGAACTCCTATCCATTTTCAAGAGGAGTCAGACATCGTCTCCTTTGGAAGCATTGATCTCCGCGGACCTCTAGAATTTTCAAAGGATGTGAGGCCTCCGGCCGCGATGAGGCGGAGAACTAGGTCTTTCTCTGTAGTCTCCACAGGGGATTCAGACATCCCTTCGTCTTGGGAGATGCAAGACGAGCCTGCATTAAATTCACGGCAGGGATATCCGGCCTTACTTCGAGTCAGAGTATTTCGGTGTCCATTCCACTTGAGGCCACAAACTCAGGGTCCCTCTCCCATACCTGTAGCTGAGAGAAGCATCGTCTTGAGGTGCTTGTGGAAAGTTGGTATTCCTCTTGAGTCGATGCCAGGGACTAAGCTCTCATCTCGAGTTGATTTGGCGTCCACTGAGCCCATTCGTGTTGCTCCAGTGACCTCAGGATCCCTCTAGACTTGAGACAGTGATCTTGGGTTTTCTCTGGAGTGCCATCAAGGAAATCAAGACTCCTTTCACGTTTGATGTGGAACACGGAATTGCTCTGCACGCAGTGCAGGGGAATCAGGCCTCATATCGCGGCGAGGGGGAAGTCTCATGGTTTTTCTTGAGGTGCGGCCGGAACCTGGGGTATATTCTCGAGTTACGACGGGGAGGGCCCTTCCAGACACGTGTTTGTTCAGCGACGTCAGGACTCCTGCCTAGGTGCGAGGGACACCTCGGGATTCTCCTCGAGTCTTGGCATGGCAATTGGGACGGGTCTCCACATGAGGCGGGAGACCCAGGGTCCCTTTCCTCGTGCCACAGGGATCCAGGGACTCCTATCCATTTTCAAGAGGAGTCAGGCATCGTCTCCTTTGGAAGCAATGATCTCCGTGGAACTCTCGAGTTTTCAAAGGATGTGAGGACTCCGGTCGCGATGAGCGGAGAACTAGGTCTTGCTCTGTGGTCTCCAAAGGGGATTCAGACATCCCTTCGTCTTGGGAGATGCAAGACGAGCCTGCATTCAATTCACTGTTGGGATATCCGGCCTTACTTCGAGTCAGAGCATCTCAGTGTCCATTCCACTTGAGGCCACAAATTCAGGATCCCTCTCAGATACCTGTAGCTGACAGAAGCCTCCTCTTGAGGTGCTGGTGGAAAGTTGGTATTCCTCTTCAGTCGAAGCCAGGGACTAAGCTCTCATCTCGAGTTGATTTGGGGTCCACGGAGCCCTTTCGTGTTGCTCCAGTGACCTCAGGATCCCTCTAAACTTGAGACAGTATTCTTGGGTTTTCTCTGGAGTGCCAACAAGGAAATCAAGGCTCCTTTCACGTTTGATGTGGAACACGGAATTGCTCTGCACGCAGTGCAGGGGAATCGGGCCTCATCTCGCGGCGAGGGGGAAGTCTCATGGTTTTTCTCGAGTTGCGGCCGGAACCTGGGGTATATTCTCGAGTTACTACGGGGAGGTCCCTTCCAGACTCGTGTTTGTTCAGCGACGTCAGGATTCCAGCCTAGGTGCGAGGGACAGCTCGGGATTCCCTTCGATTCTTGGCGTGGTAATTGGGATGCGTCTCTACGTGAGGCGGGAGACCCAGGGTCCCTTTCCACGTGCCACAGGGATCCTTGGACTCCTTTCCATTTTCAAGTCATCGTCTCCTTTGGAAGCATTGAATTCCGCGGACCTCTCGAATTTTCAAAGGATGTGAGGCCTCCGTTCGCGGTGAGGCGGAGGACTAGGTTTTTCTCTGTGGACTCCAAAGGGGATTCAGACATCCCTTCGTCTTGGGAGATGCAAGACGAGCCTGCATTCAATTCACTGCAGGGATATCCGGCCTTACTTCGAGTCAGAGCATCTCGGTGTCCATTCCACTTGAGGCCACAAACTCAGGGTCCCTCTCACATACGTGCAGCTGAGAGAAGCCTCCTCTTGAGGTGCTTGTGGAAAGGTGGTGTTCCTCTTGAGTCGAAGCCAAGGACTAAGCTCTCATCTCGAGTTGACTTGGGGTCCACGGAGCCCTTTCGTGTTGCTCCATGACCTCAGGATCCCTCTAGACTTGAGACAGTGATCTTGGGTTTTCTCTGGAGTGCCATCAAGGAAATCAAGGCTCCTTTCACGTTTGATGTGGAACCCGGAATTGCTCTGCACGCAGTGCAGGGGAATCGGGCCTCATCTCGCGGCGAGGGGATAGGCTCATGGTTTTTCTCGAGTTGCGGCCGAAACCTGCGGTATATTCTCGAGTTACGACGGGGAGGGCCCTTCCAGACTTGTGCTTGTTCAGCGACGTTAGGACTCCTGCCTAGGTGCGAGGGACACCTCGGGATTCTCCTCGAGTCTTGGCATGGCAATTGGAACGCGTCTCCACGTGAGGCGGGAGACCCAGGGTCCCTCTCCACGTGCCAGATGGATCCTGGGTCTCCTCTCCATTTTCAAGAGGAGTCAGGCATCGTCTCCTTTGGAAGCATTGATCTCCGCAGACCTCTCGATTTTTCATAGGATGTGATGTCTCCGGTCGCGATGAGGCGGAGGACTAGGTCTTTCTCTGTCGTCTCCACAGGGGATTCAGACATCCCTTCGTCTTGGGAGATGCAAGACGAGCCTGCATTCTATTCACTACAGGGATATCCCGCCTTACTTCGAGTCAGAGCATCTCGGTGTCCATTCCACTTGAGGCCAAAATCTCAGGGTCCCTCTCACATACCTGTAGCTTAGAGAAGCCTCCTCTTGAGGTGCTTGTGAAAAGTTCGTGTTCCTCTTTAGTCGAAGCCAGGGACTAAGCTCTCATCTCGAGTTGATTTGGGGTCCACGGAGCCCTTTCGTGTTGCTCCAGTGACCTCAGGATCCCTCTAGACTTGAGACAGTGATCTTGGGTTTTCTCTGGAGTGCCATCAAGGAATTCAAGGCTCTTTTCACGTTTGATGTGGGATACGGAATTGCTCTGCACGCAGTGCAGGGGAATCGGGACTCATCTCGCAGCGAGGGGGAAGTCTCATGGTTTTCCTCGAGTTGCGGCTGGAACCTGGGGTATATTCTCGAGTTACGTCGGGGAGGGCCCTTCCAGACACGTGTTTGTTCAGCGACGTCAGGACTCTTGCCTAGGTGCGAGGGACACCTCGGGATTCTCCTCGAGTCTTGGCATGGCAATTGGGACGCGTCTCCACGTGAAAAGGGAGACCAACGGTCCCTTTCACGTGCCAGAGGGATCCTGGAACTCCTATCCATTTTCAAGAGGAGTCAGGCATCGTCTCCTTTGGAAGCATTGATCTCCGCTGACCTCTCCAATTTTCAAAGGATTCGAGGCCTCCGGTCGCGAAGAGGCGGAGAACTAGGTCTTTCTCTGTGGTCTCCACTGGTGATTGAGACATCCCTTCGTCTTGGGAGATTCAAGACGAGCCTGCACTCAATTCACTGCAGGGATATACGGCCTTACTTCGAGTCAGAGCATCTCGGTGTCCATTCCACTTGAGGCCACAAACTCAGGGTCCCTCTCACATACCTGTAGCTGAGAGAAGCCTCCTCTTGAGGTGCTTGTGGAAAGTTGGTATTCCTCTTGAGTCGAAGCCAGGAACTAAGCTCTCATCTCGAGTTGATTTGGGGTCCACGGAGCCCTTTCGTGTTTCTACAGTGACCTCAGGATCCCTCTAGACTTGGGACAGTGATCTTGCTTTTTCTCTGGAGTGCCATCAAGGAAATCAAGCCTCATTTCAAGTTTGATATGGGATACGGAATTGGTCTGCACACAGTGCAGTGAAAAAGGGCCTCATCTCGCGGCGAGGGGGAAGTCTCATATTTTTTCTCGAGTTGCGGCCGGAACCTGGGGTATATTCTCGAGTTACGACGGGGAGGGCCCTTCCAGACACGTGTTTATTCAGCGACGTCAGAACTCGTGTCTAGGTGCGAGGGAACCTCTGGATTCTCCTCGAGTCTTGGCATGGCATTTGGGACGCGTCTCCACGTGAGGCGGGGACCCAGGGTCCCTTTCCACTTGCGACAGGGATCCTGGGACTCCTATCCATTTTCAAGAGGAGTCAGGCATCGTCTCCTTTGGAAGCATTGATCTCTGCAGACCTCTCGAATTTTCAAAGGATGTGAGGCCTCTGGTCGCGATGAGGCGGAGGACTAGGTCTTCCTCTTTTGTCTCCACAGGGGATTCAGACATCCCTTCATCTTGGGAGATGCAAGACGAGCCTGCATTCAATTCACTGCAGGGATATCTGGCCTTACTTCAAGTCAAAGCATCTCGGTGTCCATTCCACTTGAGGCCACAAACTCATGGTCCCTCTCACATACCTGTAGCTGAGAGAAGCCTCCTCTTAAGGTGCTTGTGGAAAGTTGGTATTCCTCTTGAGTCGAAGCCAGGGACTAAGCTCTCATCTCGAGTTGATTTGGGGTCCTCGGAGCCCTTTCGTGTTGCTCCAATGACCTCACGATCCCTCTAGACTTGAGACAGTGATCTTGGGTTTTCTCTGGAGTGCCATCAAGGAAATCAAGGCTCCTTTCACGTTTGATGTGGAACACGGAATTGCTCTGCACACAGTGCAGGGGAATCGGGCCTCATCTCGCGGTGAGGGGAAGTCTCATGGTTTTTCTCAAGTTGCGGCCGGAACCTGGGGAATATTCTCGAGTTATGACGGGGAGGGCCCTTTCAGACACGTGTTTGTTCAGCGACGTCAGGACTCCTGCCTAGGTGCGAGAGACACCTCGGGATTCTCCTCGAGCCTTGGCATGGCAATTGGGACGCGTCTCCACGTGAGGCGGGGGAACCTGTGTCCCTTTCCACGTGCCACAGGGATCCTGGGACTCCTATCCATTTTCAAGAGGAGTCAGGCATCGTCTCCTTTGGAAGCATTGATCTCAGCAGACCTTTCGAGTTTTCAAAGGATGTGAGGCCTCCGGTCGCGTTGAGGCGGAGGACTAGGTCTTTCTCTGTGGTCTCCACAGGGGATTCAGACATCCCTTCGTCTTGGAAGATGCAAGATGAGCCTGCATTCAATTCACTGCAGGGATATCCGGCCTTACTTCAAGTCAGAGCATCTCGGTGTCCATTCCACTTGAGGCCACAAACTCAGGGTCCCTGTCACATACCTGTAGCTGAGAGAAGCCTCCTCTTGAGGTGCTTGTGGAAAGTTGGTGTTCCTCTTGAGTCGAAGCCAAGGACTAAGCTCTCATCTCGAGTTGATTTGGGGTCCACGGAGCCCTTTCGTGTTGCTACAGTGACCTCAGGATCCCTCTAGACTTGAGAGAGTGATCTTGGGTTTTCTCTGGAGTGCCATCAAGGAAATCAAGGCTCCTTTCACGTTTGATGTGGAACACAGAATTGCTCTGCACGCAGTGCAGGGGAATCGGGCCTCATATCGCACCGAAGGGGAAGTCTCATGGTTTTTCTCGAGTTGTGGCCGGAACCTGGGGTATATTCTCGAGTTACGACGGGGAGGGCCCTTCCCGACACGTGTTTGTTCAGCGATATCAGGACTCCTGCCTAGGTGCGAGGGACACTTCGCGATTCTCCACAAGTCTTGGCATGGCAATTGGGACGCGTCTCCACGTGAGGCGGGAGACCCAGGGTCCCTTTCCACGTGCCACAGGGATGCTGGGACTCCTATCCATTTTCAAGAGGAGTCAGGCATCGTCTCCTTTGGAAGCATTGATCTCCGCGGACCTCTCGAGTTTTCAAAGGAAGTGAGGCCTCAGGTCGCAATGAGGCGGAGAACTCGGTCTTTCTCTGTGGTCTCCACAGGGGATTCAGACATCCCTTCGTCTTGGGAGATGCAAGACGAGCGTGCATTTAATTCACTGCAGGGATATCCGGCCTTACTTCGAGTCAGAGCATCTCGGTGCCCATTCCACTTGAGGCCACAAACTCAGGGTCCCTCTCAGATACCTGTAGCTGAGAGAAGCCTCGTCTTGAGGTGCTTGTGGAAAGCTGGTATTCCTCTTGAGTCGAAGCCAGGGACTAACCTCGCATCTCGAGTTGATTTGGGGTCCACGGAGCCCTTTCGTGTTGCTCCAGTGACCTCAGGATCCCTCTAGACTTGAGACAGTGATCTTGGGTTTTCTCTGGAGTGCCATCAAGGAAATCAAGTCTCCTTTCATGTTTGATGTGGAACACGGAATTGCTCTGCATGTAGTGCAGGGGAATCGGGCCTCATCTCGCGGCGAGGGGGAAGTCTCATGGTTCTTCTCGAGTTGCGGCCGGAAGCTTGGGTATAGTCTAGAGTTACAATGGGAAAGGCCCTTCCATACACGTGTTTGTTCAGCAACGTCAAGACACCTGCCTTGGTGCGAGGGACAACTCGGGATTCTCCTCGAGTGTTGGCATGGCAATTGGGACGCGTCTCCACGTAAGGCGGGAGACCCAGGTTCCCTTTCCACGTGCCACAGGGATCCTGGGACTCCTATCCATTTTCAAGAGGAGTCAGGCATCGTCTCCTTTGGAAGCATTGATCTCCACGGACCTCTCGAGTTTTCAAAGGATGTGAGGCCTCCGGTCGCGATGAGGCGGAGGACTAGCTCTTTCTCTGTGGTCACCACAGGTGATTCAGACACCCCTTCGTCTTGGGAGATGCAAGACGAGCCTGCATTCCATTCACTGCAGGGATATCCGGCCTTACTTCAAGTCAGAGCATCTCGGTGTCCATTCCACTTGAGGCCACAAACTCAGGGTCCCTCTCACATACCTGTAGCTGAGAGAAGCTTCCTCTTGAGGTGCTTGTGGAAAGTTGGTATTCCTCTTGAGTCGAAGCCAGACACTAAGCTCTCATCTCGAGTTGATTTGGGGTCCACGGAGCCCTTTCGTGTTGCTCCAGTGACCTCAGGATCCCTCTAGACTTGAAACAGTGATCTTGGGTTTTCTCTGGAGTGGCATCAAGGAAATCTAGGCTCCTTTCTCGTTTGATGTGGAACACGGAATTGCTCTGCATGCAGTGCAGTTGAATCGGGCCTCATCTCGTGGCGAGGGGGAAGTCTCATGGTTTTTCTCGAGTTGCGGCCGGAACCTGGGGTATATTCGCGAGTTACGACGGGGAGGGCCCTTCCAGACACGTGTTTGTTCAGCGACGTCAGGACTCCTGCCTAGGTGCGAGGGACAACTCGGGATTCTCCTCGAGTCTTGGAATGGCATTTGGGTCGCGTCTCCACATGAGGCGGGAGACCCAGGGTCCCTTTGCACTTGCCACAGGGATCCGGTGAATCCTATCCATTTCCAAGAGGAGTCAGGCATCGTCTCCTTTGGAAGCATTGATCTCCGCGGACCTCTCGAGTTTTCAAAGGATGTGAGGCCTCCGGTCGCGATGAAGAGGAGAACTAGGTCTTTCTCTGTGGTCTCCACTGGGGATTCAGACAACCCTTCGTCTTTGGAGATGCAAGACGAGCCTGCATTCAATTCACTGCAGGGATATCCGGCCTTACTTCGAGTCAGAGCTTCTCGGTGTCCATTCCACTTGAGGCCACAAACTCAGGGTCCCTCTCACATACCTGTAGCTGAGACAAGCCTCCTCTTGAGGTGCTTGTGGAAAGTTGGTATTCCTCTTGAGTCGCAGCCAGGGACTGAGCTCTCATCTCGAGTTGATTTGGGGTCCACGGAGCCCTTTCGTGTTGCTACAGTGACCTTAGGATCCCTCTAGAGTTGAGACAGTGATCTTGGGTTTTCTCTGGAGTGCCATCAAGGAAATCAAGGCTCCTTTCACGTTTGATGTGGAACACGGAATTGCTCTGCACGCAGTGCAGGGGAATCGGGCCTCATCTCGCGGCGAGGGGGAAGTCTCATGGTTTTTCTCGAGTTGAGGCCGGAACCTGGGGTATATTCTCGAGTTACGACGGGGCGGGCCCTTCCAGACACGTGTTTGTTCAGCGACGTCAGCACTCCTGCCTAGGTGCGAGGGACACCTCGGGATTCTCCTCGAGTCTTGGCATGGCAATTGGGACGCGGCTCCACGTGAGGCGGGAGACCCAGGGTCCCTTTCCACGTGCCACAGGGATCCTGGGACTCCTATCCATTTTCAAGAGGAGTCAGGCATCGTCTCCTTTGGAAGCATTGATCTCCGCGGACCTGTTGAGTTTTCAAAGGATGTGAGGCCTCCGTTCGCGTTGAGGCGGAGGACTAGGTCTTTCTCTGTGGTCTCCGCAGGGGATTCAGACATCCCTTCGTCTTGGGGGATGGAAGACTAGCCTGCATTCAATTCACTGCAGGGATATCCGGCCTTATTTCAAGTCAGAGCATCTCGGTGTCCATTCCACTTGAGGCCACAAACTCAGGGTCCCTCTCACATACCTGTAGCTGAGAAAAGCCTCCTCTTGATGTGCTTGTGGAAATTTGGTATTCCTCTTGAGTCGAAGCCAGGGACTAAGCTCTCATCTCGAGTTGATTTGGGGTCCACGGAGCCCTTTCGTGTTGCTCCAGTGACCTCAGGATCCCTCTAGACTTGAGACAGTGATCTTGGGTTTACTCTGGAGTGCCATCAAGGAAATCAAGGCTCCTTTCACGTTTGATGTGGAACACAGAATTGCTCTGCACACAGTGCAGGGGAATCGGTTCTCATCTCGCGGCGAGGGGGAAGTCTCATTGTTTTTCTCGAGTTGCGGGCGGAACCTGGGGTATATTCTCGAGTTACGACGGGGAGGGCCCTTCCAGACACGTGTTTGTTCAGCAACGTCAGGACTACTGCCTAGGTGCGAGGGACACCTCGGGATTCTCCACGAGTCTTGGCATGGCAATTGGGACGCGTCTCCACGTGAGGCGGGAGACCCAGGGTCCCTTTCTACGTGCCACAGGGATCCTGGGACTCCTATCCATTTTCAAGAGGAGTCAGGCATCGTCTCCTTTGGAAGCATTGATCTCCGCAGACCTGTTGAGTTTTCAAAGGATGTGAGGCCTCCGGTCTCGATGAGGCGGAGAACTAGGTCTTTCTCTGTGGTCTCCACAGGGGATTCAGACATCCCTTCGTCTTGGGAGATGCAAGAGGAGACTGCATTCAATTCACTGCAGGGATATCCGGCCTTACTTCGAGTCAGAGCATCTCGGTGTCCATTCCACTTGAGGCCACAAACTCAGGGTCCCTCTCACCTACCTGTAGCTGAGAGAAGCCTCCTCTTGAGGTGCTTGTGGAAAGTAGGCATTCCTCTTGAGTCGAAGCCAGGGACTAAGCTCTCATCTCGAGTTGATTTGGGGTCCACGGAGCCCTTTCGTGTTGCTCCAGTGACCTCAGGATCCCTCTAGACTTGAGACAGTGATCTTGGGTTTTCTCTGGAGTGCCATCAAGGAAATCAAGGCTCCTTTCACGTTTGATGTGGAACACGGAATTGCTCTGCACGCAGTGCAGGGGAACCGGGCCTCATGTCGCGGCGAGGGGGAAGTCTCATGGTTTTTCTCGAGTGGCGAACAGAACCTGGGGTATATTCTCGAGTTTCGACGGGGAGGGACCTTCCAGACACGTGTTTGTTCAGCGACGTCAGGACTCCTGCCTAGGAGCGAGGGACACCTCGGGATTCTCCTCGAGTCTTGGCATGGCAATTGGGAGGCGTCTGCACGTGAGGCGGGAGACCCAGGGTCCCTTTCCACGTGCCACAGGGATCCTGGGACTCCTATCCATTTTCAAGAGGAGTCAGGCATCGTCTCCTTTGCAAGCATTGATCTCCGCGGACCTCTCGAGTTTTCAAAGGATGTGAGGCCTCAGCTCGCGATGAGGCGGAGAATTAGGTCTTTCTCTGTGGTCTCCACAGGGGATTCAGACATCCCTTCGTCTTGGGAGATCCAAGACGAGCCTGCATTCAATTCACTGCAGAGATATCCGGCCTTACTTCGAGTCAGAGCATCTCGGTGTCCATTCCACTTGAGGCCACAAACTCAGGGTCCCTCTCACATACCTGTATCTGAGAGAAGCCTCCTCTTGAGGTGCTTATGGAAAGTTGTTATTCCTCTTGAGTCGAAGCCAGGGACTAAGCTCTCATCTCGAGTTGATTTGGGGTACACGGAGACCTTTCCTGTTGCTCCAGTGACCACAGGATTCCTCTGGACTTGAGACAGTGATCTTGGGTTTTCTCTGGAGTGCCATCAAGGAAATCAAGGCTCCTTTCACGTTTGATGTGGAACACGGAATTGCTCTGCAGGCAGTGCAGGGGAATTGGGCCTCATCTTGCCGCGAGGGGGAAGTCTCATGGTTTTTCTCGAGTTGCGGCCGGAACCTGGGGTATATTCTGGAGTTACGACGGGGAGGGCCCTTCCAGACACGTGTTTGTTCAGCGACGTCAGGACTCCTGCCTAGGTGCGAGGGACACCTCGGGATTCTCCTCGAGTCTTGGAATGGCAATTGGGACCCGTCTCCACGTGAGGCGGGAGACCCAGGGTCCCTTTCCACGTGCCACAGGGATCCTGGGACTCCTATCCATTTTCAAGAGGAGTCAGGCATCGTCTCCTTTGGAAGCATTGATCTCCGTGGACCTCTCGAGTTTTCAAAGGATGTGAGGCCTCCGGTCGCGATGAGGCGGAGAACTAGGTTTTCTCTGTGGTCTCCACAGTGGATTCAGACATCCCTTCGTCTTGGGAGATGCAAGACGAGCCTGCATTCAATTCACAGCAGGGATATCCGGCCTTACTTCGATTCAGAGCATCACAGTGTCCATTGCACTTGAGGCCACAAACTCAGGGTTTCTCTCACATACCTGTATCTCAGAGAAGCCTCCTCTTGAGGGGCTTGTGGAAAGTTGATATTCCTCTAGAGTAGAAGCCATGGACGAAGCTCTCATCTCGAGTTGATTTGGGGTCCACGGAGCCCTTTCGTGTTCCTCCAGTGACCTCAGGATCCCTCTAGACTTGAGACAGTCATCTTGGGCTTTCTCTGGAGTGCCATCAAGGAAATCAAGTCTCCTTTATCGTCTGATGTGGAACACGGAATTGCTCTGCACGCAGTGCAGGGGAATCTGGCCTCATCTCACGGCGAGGGGGAAGTCTCATGGTTTTTCTCGAGAAGCGGTTGGAACCTGGGGAATATTCTCGAGTTACGACGGGGAGGGCCCTTCCAGACACGTGTTTGTTCAGCGACGTCAGGACTCCTGCCTAGGTGCGAGGGACACCTCTGTATTCTCCTCGAGTCTTGGCATGGCAATTGGGACGCGTCTCCACGTGAGGCGGGAGACCCAGGTTCCCTTTCCACGTGCCACAGGGATCCTGGGACTCCTATCCATTTTCAAGATGAGTCAGGCATCGTCTCCTTTGGAAGCATTGATCTCCACGGACCTCTCGAGTTTTCAAAGGATGTGAGGCCTCCGGTCGCGTTGAGGCGGAGGACTAGGTCTTTCTCTGTTGTTTCCACAGGGGATTCAGACATCCCTTTGTCTTGGGAGATGCAAGACGAGCCTGCATTCAATTCACTGCAGGGATATCCGGCCTTACTTCAAGTCAGAGCATCTCGGTGTCCATTCCACTTGAGGCCACAAACTCAGGGTCCCTCTCACATACCTGTAGCTGAGAGAAGCCTCCTCTTGAGGTGCTTGTGGAAAGTTGGTATTCCTCTTGAGTCGAAGCCAGGGACTAAGCTCTCTTCTCGAGTTGATTTGGGGACCACGGAGCACTTTCGTGTTGCTACAGTGACCTCAGGATCCCTCTAGACTTGAGACAGTGATCTTGGGTTTTCTCTGGAGTGCCATCAAGGAAATCAAGGCTCCTTTCACGTTTGATGTGGAACACGGAATTGCTCTGCACGCAGTGCAGGGGAATCGGGTCTCATCTCGTGGCGAGGGGGAAGTCTCATTGTTTTTCTCGAGTTGCAGCCGGAACCTGGGGTATATTCTCGAGTTACGACGGGGAGGGCCCTTCCAGACACGTGTTTGTTCAGCGAAGTCAGGACTCCTGCCTAAGTGCGAGGGACACCTCGGGATTCTCCTCGAGTCTTGACATGGCAATTGGGACGCGTCTCCACGTGAGGCGGGAGACACAGTGTCCCTTTCCACGTGCCAAAGGGATCCTGGGCCTCCTATCCATTTTCAAGAGGAGTCAGGCATCGTCTCCTTTGGAAGCATTGATCTCCGCGGACCTCTCGAGTTTTCAAAAGATGTGAGGCCTCCGGTCGCGATGAGGCGGAAAACTAGGTCTTTCTCAGTGGTCTCCACAGGGCATTCAGACATCCCTTCGTCTTGGGAGATGCAAGACGTGCCTGCATTCAATTCACTGCAGGGATATCCGGCCTTACTTTGAGTCAGAGCATCTCGGTGTCCATTCCACTTGAGGCCACAAACTCAGGGTCCCTCTCACATACCTGTAGCTGAGAGAAGCCTCCTCTTGAGGTGCTTGTGGAAAGGTGCTATTCCTCTTGAGTCGAAACCAGGGACGAAGCTCTCATCTCTAGTTGATTTGGGGTCCACGGAGCCCTTTCGTGTTGCTACAGTGACCTCAGGATCCCTCTAGACTTGAGACAGTGATCTTGGGTTTTCTCTGGAGTGCCATCAAGGAAATCAAGGCTCCTTTCACGTTTGATGTGGAACACGGAATTGCTCTGCACGCAGTGCAGAGGAATCGTGCCTCATCCAGCGGCGAGGGGGAAGTCTCATCTTTTTTCTCGAGAAGCGGCTGGAACCTGGGGAATATTCTCGAGTTACGACGGGGAGGGCCCTTCCAGACACGTGTTTGTTCAGCGACGTCAGGACTCCTGCCTAGGTGCGAGGGACACCTCGCGATTCTCCTCGAGTCTTGGCATGGCAATTGGGACGCGTCTCCACGTGAGGCGGGAGACCCAGGGCCCCTTTCCACGTGCCACAAGGATCCTGGGACTCCTATCCATTTTCAAGAGGAGTCAGGCATTCTCCTTTGGAAGCATTGATCTCCGCGGACCTCTCGAGTTTTCAAAGGATGTGAGGCGTCCTGGTCGCGATGAGGCGGAGAACGAGGTCTTTCTCTGTGGTCTCCAGGGGGATTCAGACATCCCGTCGTCTTGGGAGATGCAAGACGAGCCTGCATTCAATTCACTGCACGGATATCTGGCCTTACTTCGAGTCAGAGCATCTCCGTGTCCATTCCACTTGAGGCCACAAACTCAGGGTCCCTCTCACATACCTGTAGCTGAGAGAAGCCTCCTCTTGAGGTGCTTGTGGAAAGTTGGTATTCCTCTTGAGTCGAAGCCAGGGACTACGCTCTCATCTCGAGTTGATTTAGGGTCCATGGAGCCCTTTCCTGTGGCTCCAGTGACCTCAGGATCCCTCTGGAATTGACACAGTGATCTTGGGTTTCTCTGGAGTGCCATCAAGGAAATCAAGGCTCCTTTCACGTTTGATGTGGAACACGGAATTGCTCTGCACGCTGTGCAGGGGAATCGGGCCTCATCTCGCGGCGAGTGGGAAGTCTCATGGTTTTTCTCGAGTTGCGGCCGGAACCTGGTGTACATTCTAAAGTTACTACGGGGAGGGCCCTTCCAGACACATGTTTGTTCAGCGACGTCAGGACTCCTGCCTAGGTGCGAGGGACACCTCGGGATACTCGTCGAGTCTTGGCATGGCAATTGGGACGGGTCTCCACGTGAGGCGGAAGACCCAGTGTCTCTTTCCACGTGCCAAAGGGATCCTGAGACTCCTATCCATTTTCAAGAAGAGACAGGCATCGTCTCCTTTGGAAGCATTGATCTCGACGGACCTCTCGAGTTTTCAAAGGATGTGAGGCCTTCGGTCGCGATGAGGCGGAGAACGAGGTCTTTCTCTGTGGTCTCCACAGGGGATTCAGACATCCCTTCGTCTTGGGAGATGCAAGACGAGCCTGTATTCAATTCACTGCAGGGATATCCGGCCTTACTTCACGTCAGAGCATCTCGGTGTCAATTCCACTTGAGGCCACAAACTCAGGGTCCCTCTCACATACCTGCAGCTGAGAGATGCCTCCTCTTGAGGTGCTTGTGTAAAGTTGGTATTCCTCTTGAGTTGAAGCCAGGGACTAAGCTCTCATCTCGAGTTGATTTGGGGTCCTTGGAGCCCTTTCCTGTTGCTATAGTGTCCTCAGGATCCCTCTAGACTTGAGACAGTGATCTTGGGTTTTCTCAGGAGTGCCATCAATAAAAGCAGGGCTCCTTTCACGTTTGATGTCAATCACGGAATTGTGCTGCACGCAGTGCAGGGGAATCGGGCCTCATCTCGCGGCGAGGGGTAAGTCTCATGGTTTTTCTCGAGTTGCGGCCGGAACCTGGGGTATATTCTCGAGTTATGACGGGGAGGGCCCTTCCAGACACGTGTTTGTTCAGCGACGTCAGGACTCCTGCCTAGGTGCGAGGGAGACCTCGGGATTCTCCTCGAGTCTTGGCATGGCAATTGGGACGCATCTCCACATGAGGCGGAAGACCCAGTGTCCCTTTCCACGTGCCACAGGGATCCTGGGACTCCTATCCATTTTCAAGAGGAGTCAGGCATCGTCTCCTTTGGAAGCATTGATCTCCGCGGACCTCTCGAGTTTTCAAAGTATGTGAGGCCTCCGGTCGCGATGAGGCGGAGAACTAGGTCTTTCTCTGTGGTCTCCACAGGGGATTCAGACATCCCTTCGTCTTGGGAGATGCAAGGCGAGCCTGCATTCAATTCACTGCAGGGATATCCGGCCTTACTTCGAGTCAGAGCATCTCCGTGTCCATTCCACTTGAGGCCACAAACTCAGGGTCCCTCTCACATACCTGTAGCTGAGAGAAGCCTCCTCTTGAGGTGCTTGTGGAAAGGTGCTATTTCTCTTGAGTCGAAGCCAGGGACGAATCTCTCATCTCTAGTTGATTTGGGGTCCACGGAGCCCTTTCGTGTTGCTACAGTGACCTCAGGATCCCTCTAGACTTGATACAGTGATCTTGGGTTTTCTCTGGAGTGCCATCAAGGAAATCAACGCTCCTTTCACGTTTGATGTGGAACACGGAATTGCTCTGCACGCAGTGCAGGGGAATCGGGCCTCATCTCGCGGCGAGGGGGATCTCTCATGGTTTTTCTCGAGTTGCGGCTGGAACCTGGGGTATATTCTCGAGTTACGACGGGGAGGGCCCTTCCAAACACGTGTTTGTTCAGCGACGTCAGGACTCCTGCCTAGGTCCGAGGGACACCTCGGGATTCTCCTCGAGAATTGGCATGGCAATTGGGACGCGTCTCCACGTGAGGCGGGAGACACAGGGTCCCTTTCCACGTGCCACAGGGATCCTGGGACTCCTATCCATTTTCAAGAGTACTCAGGCATCGTCTCCTTTGGAAGCATTGATCTCCGCGGACCTCTCGAGTTTTCAAAGGATGTGAGGCCTCCGGTCGCGATGAGCCGGAGATCTAGGTCTTTCTCTGTGGTCTCCACAGGGGATTCAGATATCCCTTCCTCTTGGGAGATGCAAGACGCGCCTGCATTCAATTCACTGCAGGGATATCCGGCCTTACTTCGAGTCAGAGCATCTCGGAGTCTGTTCCACTTGAGCCCACAAACTCAGGGTCCCTCTCACATACCTGTAGCTGAGAGAAGCCTCCTCTTGAGGTGCTTGTGGAAATTTGGTATTCCTCTTGAGTCGAAGCCAGGAACTAAGCTCTAATCTCGAGTTGATTTGGGGTCCACGGAGCCCTTTCGTGTTGCTACAGTGACGTCAGGATCCCTCTAGACTTGAGCCAGTGATCTTGGGTTTTCTCTGGAGTGCCATCAAGGAAATCAAGTCTCCTTTCACGTTTGTTGTGGAACATGGAATTGCTCTGCACGCAGTGCAGGGGAATCGGGCCTCATCTCGCTGCGAGGGGGAAGTCTCATGGTTTTTCTCGAGTTGCGGCTGGAACCTGGGGTATATTCTCGAGTTAAGACGGGGAGGGCCCTTCCAGATACGTGTTTGTTCAGCGACGTCAGGACTCCTGCCTAGGTGCGAGGGACACCTCGGAATTCTCCTCGAGTCTTGGCATGGCAATTGGGACGCGTCTCTATGTGAGGCGGGAGACCCAGGATCCCTTTCCACGTGCCACAGGGATCCTGGGACTCCTATCCATTTCAAGAGGAGTCAGGCATCGTCTCCTTTGGAAGCATTGATCTGCACGGACCGCTCGAGTTTTCAAAGGATGTGAGGCCTCCGGTCGCGATGAGGGGGAGGACTAGGTCTTTCGCTGTCGTCTCCACAGGGGATTCAGACATCCCTTCGTCTTGGGAGATGCAAGACGAGCCTGCATTCAATTCACTGCAGGGATATCCGGCCTTACTTTGAGTCAGAGCATCTCGGTGTCCATTCCACTTGAGGCCAGAAACTCAGTTTCCCTCTCACATACCTGTAGCTGAATGAAGCCTCCTCTTGAAGTGCTTGTGGAAAGTTGGTATTCCTCTTGAGTCGCAGCCAGGGACTAAGCTCTCATCTCGAGTTGATTTGGGGTCCACGGAGCCGTTTCGTGTTGCTCCAGTGACCTCAGGATCCCTGTAGACTTGAGACAGTGATCTTGGGTTTTCTCTGGAGTGCCATCAAGGAAATCAAGTCTCCTTTCACGTTTGATGTGGAACACGGAATTGCTCTCCACGCAGTGCAGGGGAATCGGGCCTCATCTTGCGGCGAGGGGGAAGTCTCATGGTTTTTCTCGAGTTGCGGCCGGAACCTGGGGTATATTCTCGAGTTACGACGGGGAGGTTCCTTCCAGACACGTGTTTGTTCAGCGACGTCAGGACTCCTGCCTAGGTGCGAGGGACACCTAGGGATTCTCCTCGAGTCTTGGCATGGCAATTGGGACGCGTCTCCACGTGAGGCGGGAGACCCAGGGTCCCTTTCCACGTGCCACAGGGATCCTGGGACTCCTATCCATTTTCAAGAGGAGTCAGGCATCGACTCCTTTGGAAGCATTGATCTCCGCGGACCTCTCGAGTTTTCAAAGGATGTGAGGCCTCCGGTCGCGATGAAGCGGAGGACTGGGTCTTTCTCGGTGGTCTCCACAGCGGATTCAGACATCCCTTCGTCTTGGGAGATGCAAGACGAGCCTGCATTCAATTCACTGCAGGGATATCCGGCCTTACTTCGAGTCAGAGCATCTCGGTGTCCTTTCCACTTGAGGTCACAAACTCAGGGTCCCTCTCACATACCTGTAACTGAGAGAAGCCTCCTCTTGAGGTGCTTCTGGAAAGTTGGTATTCCTCTTGAGTCTAAGCCAGGGACTAAGCTCTCATCTCGAGTTGATTTGGGGTCCACGGAGCCCTTTCGTGTTGCTCCAGTGACCTCAGGATCCCTCTAGACTTGAGACAGTGATCTTGGGTTTTCTCTGGAGTGCCATCAAGGAAATCAAGTCTCCTTTCACGTTTGATTTGGAACACGGAATTGCTCTGCATGCAGTGCAGGGGAATCGGGGCTCATCTCGCGGCGAGGGGGAAGGCTCATTGTTTTTCTCGAGTTGCGGCCGGAACCTGGGGTATATTCTCGTGTTACGACGGGGAGGGCCCTTCCAGACACGTGTTTGTTCAGCGACGTCAGGACTCCTGCCTAGGTGCGAGGACACCTCGCGATTCTCCTCGAGTCTTGTCAGGGCAATGGGGACGCGTCTCCACGTAAGGCGGGAGACCCAGGGTCCCTTTCCACGTGCCACAGGGATCCTGGGACTCCTATCCATTTTCAAGAGGAGTCAGGCATCGTCTCCTTTGGAAGCATTGATCTCCGTGGACCTCTCGAGTTTTCAAAGGATGTGAGTACTCCGGTCGCAATGTGGCGAGAACTAGGTCTTTCTCTGTGGCCTCCACAGGGGATTCAGACATCCCTTCGTCTTGGGAGATGGAAGACGAGCCTGCATCCAATTCACTGCAGGGATATCTGTCCTTACTTCGAGTCAGAGCATCTCGGTGTCCATTCCACTTGAGGCCAGAGACTCATGGTCCCTCTCACATACCTGTAGCTGAGAGAAGCCTCCTCTTGACGTGCTTGTTGAAAGTTGGTATTCCTCTTGAGTTTAAGCCAGGGACTAAGCTCTCATCTCGAGTTGATTTGGGGTCCACGGAGCCCTTTCATGTTGCTCCAGTGACCTCAGGATCCCTCTAGACTTGAGACAGTGATCTTGGGTTTTCTCTGGAGTGCCATCAAGGAAATAAAGGCCCCTTTCACGTTTGATGTGGAACACGGAATTGCTCTGCACGCAGTGCAGGGGAATCGGGCCTCATCTCGCGGCGAGGGGGAAGTCTAATGGTTTTTCTCGAGTTGCGGCCGGAACCTGGGTTATATTCTCGAGTTACGACGGGGAGGGCCCTTCCAGACACGTGTTTGTTCAGCGAAGTGAGGAATCCTGCCTAGGTGCGAGGGACACCTCGGGATTGTCCTCGAGTCTTGGCATGGCAATTGGGACGCGTCTCCACGTGAGGCGGGAGACCCAGGGTCCCTTTCCACGAGCCAGAGGGATCCTGGGACTCCTATCCATTTACAAGAGACGTCAGGCATCGTCTCCTTTGGAAGCATTGATCTCCGCGGACCTCTCGAGTTTTCAAAGTATGTGAGGCCTCCGGTCGCGATGAGGCGGAGGACTAGTTCTTTCTCTGTGGTCTCCACAGGGGATTCAGACATCCCTTCTTCTTGGGAGATGCAAGACGAGCCTGCATTCAATTCACTGCAGGGATATCCGGCCTTACTTCGAGTCAGAGCATCTCGGTGTCCATTCCTCTTGAGGCCACAAACTCAGGGTCCCTCTCACCTACCTGTAGCTGAGAGAAGCCTCCTCTTGAGGTGCTTGTGGAAAGTTGGTATTCCTCTTGAGTCGAAGCCAGGGACTAAGCTCTCATCTCGCGTTGATTTGGGGTCCACGGAGCCCTTTCGTGTTGCTACAGTAACCTCAGGATCCCTCTAGACTTGAGACAGTGATCTTGGGTTTTCTCTGGAGTGCCATCAAGGAAATCAATGATCCTTTCACGTTTGATGTGGAACACGGTATTGCTCTGCACGCAGTGCAGGGGATTCGGGCCTCATCTCGCGGCGAGGGGGAAGTCTCATGGTTTTCCTCGAGTTGCAGCCAGAACCTGTGGTATATTCTCGAGTTACGACGGGGAGGGCCCTTCCAGACACGTGTTTGTTCAGCGACGTCAGAACTCCTGCCTAGGTGTGAGGGACACCTCGGGATTCTCC
The DNA here is from genome assembly GCF_033118175.1 of Dama dama. Lineage (NCBI taxonomy): Eukaryota > Metazoa > Chordata > Mammalia > Artiodactyla > Cervidae > Dama > Dama dama. The sequence continues at coordinate 2,450,243 of NW_026870879.1, read as the reverse complement.
TCGAGTATTGGCATGGCAATTGGAACGCGTCTCCACGTGAGGCGGGAGACCCAGGGCCCCTTTCCACGTTCCACAGGCCTCCTGGGACTCCTATCCATTTTCAAGAGAAGTCAGGCATCGTCTCCTTTGGAAGCATTGATATCTGCGGACCTCTCGAGTTTTCAATGGATGTGAGGCCTCCGGTCCCGATGAGGCCGAGAACTAGGTCTTTCTCTGTGGTCTCCACAGGTGATTCAGACATCCCTTCATCTTGGGAGATACAAGACGAGCCTGCATTCAATTCACTGCAGGGATATCCGGCCTTACTTCGAGTCAGAGCATCTCGGTGTCCATTCCACTTGAGGCCACAAACTCAGGGTCCCTCTCACATACCTGTAGCTGAGAGAAGCCTCCTCTTGTGTTGCTTGTGGAAAGTTGGTATTCTTCCTGGGTCGAAGCCAGGGACTAAGCTCTCATCTCGAGTTGATTTAGGGTCCACGGAGCATTTTCGTATTGCTCCAGTTACCTCAGGATCGCTCTAGACTTGAGACAGTGATCTTGGGTTTTCTCTGGAGTGCCATCAAGGAAATCAAGGCTCCGTTCACATTTGATGTGGAACACGGTATTGCTCTGCACGCAGAGCACGGAATCGGGCCTCATCTCGGGGCGAGGGGGAAGTCTCATGGTTTTTCTTGAGTTGCGGACGGACCCTGGGGTATATTCTCGAGTTAGAAGGGAAGGGCCCTTCCAGACACGTGTTTGTTCAGCGACGTCAGGACTCCTGCCTAGGTGCTAGGGGCACATCGGTATTCTCTTCGAGTCTTGGCATGGCAATTGGGACGCGTCTCCACGTGAGGCGGGAGACCAAGGGTCCCTTTCCAAGTTCCACAGGAGTCCTGGAACTCCTATCCATTTTCAAGAGGAGTCAGGCATCGTCTCCTTTGGAAGCATTGATCTCCGCGGACCTCTAGAGTTTTCAAAGGATGTGAGGCCTCTGGCCGCGATGAGGCGGAGAACTAGGTCTTTCTCTGTAGTCTGCACAGGGGATTCAGACATCCCTTCGTCTTGGGAGATGCAAGACGAGCCTGCATTCAATTCACTGCAGGGGTATCCGGCCTTACTTCGAGTCAGAGTATCTCGGTGTCCATTCCACTTGAGGCCACAAACTCAGGGTCCCTCTCCCATACCTGTAGCTGAGAGAAGCCTCGTCTTGAGGTGCTTGTGGAAAGTTGGTATTCCTCTTGAGTCGATGCCAGGGACTAAGCTCTCATCTCGAGTTGATTTGGGGTCCACTGAGCCCATTCGTGTTGCTCCAGTGACCTCAGGATCCCTCTAGACTTGAGACAGTGATCTTGGGTTTTCTCTGGAGTGCCATCAAGGAAATCAAGGCTCCTTTCACCTTTGATGTGGAACACGGAATTGCTCTGCACGCAGTGCAGGGGAATCAGGCCTCATATCGCCGCGAGGAGGAAGTCTCATGGTTTGTCTCGTGGTGCGGCCGGAACCTGGGGTATATTCTCGAGTTACGACGGGGAGGGCCCTTCCAGACACGTGTTTGTTCAGCGACGTCAGGACTCCTGCCTAGGTGCGAGGGACCCCTCGGGATTCTCCTCGAGTCTTGGCATGGCAATTGGGACGCGTCTCCACATGAGGCGGGAGACCCAGGGTCCCTTTCCACGTGCCACAGGGATCTAGGGACTCCTATCCATTTTCAAGAGGAGTCAGGCATCGTCTCCTTTGGAAGCATTGATATCCGTGGATCTCTCGAGTTTTCAAAGGATGTGAGGACTCCGGTCGCGATGAGGCGGAGAACTAGGTCTTTCTCTGTGGTCTCCACAGGGGATTCAGACATCCCTTCGTCTTGGGAGATGCAAGACGAGCCTGCATTCAATTCACTGTTGGGATATCCGGCCTTACTTCGAGTCAGAGCATCTCAGTGTCCATTCCACTTGAGGCCACAAACTCAGGGTTTCTCTCACATACCTGTAGCTGAGAGAAGCCTCCTCTTGAGGTGCTGGTGGAAAGTTGGTATTCCTCTTGAGTCGAAGCCAGGGACTAAGCTCTCATCTCGAGTTGATTTGGGGTCCACGGAGCCCTTTCGTGTTGCTCCAGTGACCTCAGGATCCCTCTAGACTTGAGACAGTGATCTTGGGTTTTCTCTGGAGTGCCATCAAGGAAATCAAGGCTCCGTTCACATTTGAAGTGGAACAAGGAATTCCTCTGCACGCAGTGTAGGGGAATCGGGCCTCATCTCGCAGCGAGGGGGCAGTCTCATGGTTTTTCTCGATTTGCGGCCGGAACCTGTGGTATTTTCTCGAGTTACGACGGGGAGGGCCCTTCCAGACACGTATTTGTTCAGCGACGTCAGAACCAATGCCTACGTTCGATGGAAACCTCGGTATCTCCCCGAGGCTTGGCATGGCAATTGGGACGCGTCTCCACGTGAGGCGGGAGACCTAGGGTCCCTTTCCACGTGCCACAGGGATCCTGGGACTCCTATCTATTTTCAAGAGGAGTCAGGCATCGTCTCCTTTGGAAGCATTGATCTCCGCGGACCTCTCGAATTTTCAAAGGATGTGAGGCCTTTGGTCGCGATGAGGTGGAGAAATAATTCTTTCTCTGTGGTCTCCACAGGGGATTCAGACATCCCTTCATCTTGGGAGATGAAAGACGAGCCTGCTTTCAATTCACTGCAGAGATATCCGGCCTTACTTCGAGTCCGAGCATCCCGGTGTCCATTCCACTTGAGGCCAAAAACTCAGGGTCCCTCTCACATACCTGTAGCTGAGAGAAGCCTCCTCTTGAGGTGCTTGTGGAAAGTTGGTATTCCTCTTGAATCGAAGCCAGGGACTAAGCTCTCATCTCGAGTTTACTTGGTTTCCACGGAGCCCTTTCGTGTTGCTCCAGTGACCTCAGGGTCCCTCTAGACTTGAGACAGTGATCTTGGGGTTTCTCTGGAGTGCCATCAAGGAAATCAAGGCTCCTTTCATGTTTGATGTGGAACACGGAATTGCTCTGCACGCAGTGCAGGGGAATTGGGCCTCATCTCATGGCGAGGGGGAAGTCTCATATTTTTTCTCGAGTTGCGGCCGGAACCTGGGGTATATTCTCGAGTTACGACGGGGAGGGCCCTTCCAGACATGTGTTTGTTCAGCGACGTCAGGACTCCTGCCTAGGTTTGATGGACACCTCGGGATTCTCCCCGCGGCTTGGCATAGGAATTGGGACGCGTCTCCAGGTGAGGCGGGAGACCCAGTGTCCCTTTCCACGTGCCACAGGGTCCTGGGACTCCTATCCATTTTCAAGAGGAGTCAGGCATCGTTTCCTTTGGAAGCATTGATCTCCTCGGACCTCTCCAGTTTTGAAAGGATGTGAGGCCTCCGGTCGCGATGAGGCGGAGAACTAGGTCTTTGTCTGTGGTCTCCACAGGGGATTCAGACATCCCTTCGTCTTGGGAAATGCAAGAGGAACCTGCATTCAATTCACTGCAGGGATATCCGGCCTTACTCCGAGTCAGAACATCTCGGTGTCCATTCCACTTGAGGCCACAAACTCAGGGTCCCTCTCACATACCTGTAGCTGAGAGAAGCCTCCCCTTGAGGAGCTTGTGGAAAGTTGGTATTCCTCTTGAGTCGAAGCCAGGGACTAAGCTCTCATCTCGAGTTGATTTGGTTTCCACGGAGCCCTTTCGTGTTGCTCCAGTGACCTCAGGATCCCTCTAGACTTGAGACAGGGATCTTGGGTTTTCTCTGGAGCGCCATGAAGGAAATCAGGCTCCTTTCACGTTTGATGTGGAACAAGGAATTGCTCAGCACGCAGTGCAGTGGAATCGGGCCTCATCTCGTGGCGAGGTGGAAGTCTCATGGTTTTTATCTAGTTGCGGCCGGAACCAGGGGTATATTCTCGAGTTACTACGGGGAGGGCCCTTCCAGACACGTGTTTGTTCAGCGACATCAGGACTCCTGCGTAGGTGCGAGGGACACCTCGGGATTCTCCTCGAGTCTTGGCATGGCAATTGGGACGCGTCTCCACGTGAGGCGGGAGACCCAGGGTCCCTTTCGACGTGCCACAGGGATCCTGGGACTCCTATCCATTTTCATGAGGAGTCAGGCATCGTCTCCTTTGGAAGCATTGATCTCCGTGGACCTCTCGAGTTTTCAAAGATGTGAGGCCTCCGGTCGCGATGAGGCGGAGGACTAGGTCTTTCTCTGTGGTCTCCACAGGGCATTCAGACATCTCTTCGTCTTGGGAGATGCAAGACGAGCCTGCATTCAATTCACTGCAGGGATATCCGGCCTTACTTCGAGTCAGACCATCTCGGTGTCCATTCCACTTGAGGCCACAAACTCAGGGTACCTCTCACATCCATGTAGCTGAGAGAAGCCTCTTCTTGAGGTGCTTGTGGAAACTTGGTATTCCTCTTGAGTCGAAGACAGGGACTAAGCTCTCATCTCGAGTTGATTTGGGGTCCACGGAGCCCTTTTGTGTTGCTCCAGTGACCTCAGGATCCCTCTAGACTTCAGACAGTGACTCTGGGTTTTCTCTGGAGTGCCATCAAGAAATGAAGGTTCCTTTCACTTTTGATGTGGAACACGGAATTGCTCTGCATGCAGTGCAGGGGAATCAGGCCTCATCTCGCGGCGAGGGGGAAGTCTCATGGTTTTATTCGAGTTGCGGCCGGAACCTGGGGTATATTCTCGAGTTACGATGGGGAGGGCCCTTCCAGACACGTGTTTGTTCAGCGACGTCAGGACTCCTGCCTAGGTGCGAGGGACACCTCGGGATTCTCCTCGAGTCTTGGCATGGCAATTGGGACGCGTCTCCACGTGAGGCGGGAGACCCAGGTTTCCTTTCCACGTGCCACAGGGATCCTGAGCCTCCTATCCATTTTCAAGAGGAGTCAGGCATCGACTCCTTTGGAAGCATTGATCTCCGCAGACCTCTCGAGTTTTCAAAGGATGTGAGGCCTCCGGTCGCGATGAGGCAGAGAACTAGGTCTTTCTCAGTGGTCTCCACAGGAGATTCAGACATCCCTTCGTCTTGGGAGATGGAAGACGAGCCTGCATTCAATTCACTGCAGAGATATTCGGCCTTACTTCGAGTCAGAGCATCTCGGTGTCCATTCCACTTGAGGCCACAAATTCAGGGTCCCACTCACATACCTGTAGCTGAGAGAAGCCTCCTCTTGAGGTGCTTGTGGAAAGTTGGTATGCCTCTTGAGTCGAAGCCAGGGACTAAGCTCTCATCTCGAGTTGATTTGGGGTCCAGGAGCCGTTTCGTGTTGCTATAGTGACCTCAGGATCCCTCTAGACTTGAGAGAGTAATCTTGGGTTTTCTCTGGAGTGCCATCAAGGAAATCAAGGCTCCTTTCACGTTTGATGTGGAACACGGAATTGCTCTGCACGCAGTGCAGGGGAATCGGGCTTCATCTCGCGGCAAGGGGGAAGTCTCCTGGTTTTTCTCGAGTTGCGGCCGGAACCTGGGGTACATTCTCGAGTTACGACCGGGAGGGCCCTTCCAGACACGTGTTTGTTCAGCGACGTCAGGACTCCTGTCTACGTGCGAGGGACACCTCGGGATTCTCCTCGAGTCTTGGCATGGCAATTGGGACGCGTCTCCACGAGAGGCGGGAGACCCAGGGTCCCTTTCCACGTGCCACAGGGATCCTGGGACTCCGATCCATTTGCAAGAGTAGTCAGGCATCGTCTCCTTTGGAAGCATTGATCTCCGTGGACCTCTCGAGTTTTCAAAGGATGTGAGGCCTCCAGTCGCGATGAGGCGGAGAACTAGGTCTTTCTCTCTGGTCTCAACAGGGGATTCAGACATCCCTTCGTCTTGGAGATGCAAGACGATCCTGCATTCAATTCACTGCAGGGATAAGCGGCCTTACTTCGAGTCAGAGCATCTCGTTGTTCATTCACTTGAGGCCACAAATTCAGGGTCCCTCTCTCATACCTGTAGCTGAGAGAAGCCTCCTCTTGAGGTGCTTGTGGAAAGTTGATATTCCTCTTGAGTCGAAGCCAGGGACTAAGCTCTCATCTCGAGTTGATTTGGGGTGCACGGAGCCCTTTCGTGTTGCTCCAGTGACCTCAGGGTCCCTCTAGACTTGAGACAGTGATCTTGGGTTTTCTCTGGAGTGCCATCAAGGAAATCAAGGATCCTTTCACGTTTGATGTGGAACACGGAACTGCTCTGCACGCAGTGCAGGGGAATCGGGCTTCATCTCGCGGCAAGGGGGAAGTCTCATGGTTTTTCTCGAGGTGCGGCCGGAACCTGGGGTATATTCTCGAGTTACGACGGGGAGGGCCCTTCCAGACACGTGTTTGTTCAGCGACGTCAGGACTCCTGTCTAGGTGCGAGGGACACCTCGGGATTCTCCACGAGTCTTGGCATGGCAATTGGGACGCGTCTCCACGTGAGCCGGGAGACCCAGTGTCCCTTTCCACGTGCCACAGGGATCCTGGGACTCCTATCCATTTGCAAGAGGAGTCAGGCATCGTCTACTTTGGAAGCATTGATCTCCGCGGACCTCTCGAGTTTTCAAAGGATGTGAGGCCTCCGGTCGCGAAGAGGCGGAGAACTAGGTCTTTCTCTGTGGTCTCCACAGGTGATTGAGACATCCCTTCGTCTTGGGAGATTCAAGACGAGCCTGCATTCAATTCACTGCAGGGATATACGACCTTACTTCGAGTCAGAGCATCTCGGTGTCCATTCCACTTGAGGCCACAAACTCAGGGTCCCTCTCACATACCTGTACCTGAGAGAAGCCTCCCCTGAGGTGCTTGTGGAAAGTTGGTATTCCTCTTGAGTCGAAGACAGGGACTAACCTCTCATCTCGATGTGATTTGGGTCTGCACAGCCCTTTCGTGTTGATACAGTGACCTCAGGATCCCTCTAGACTTGAGACAGTGATCTTGGGTTTTCTCTGGAGTGCCATCAAGGAAATCAAGGCTCTTTTCACGTTTGATGTGGGATACGGAATTGCTCTGCACGCAGTGTAGCGGAATCGGGACTCATCTCCTGGCGAGGGGGAAGTCTCACGGTTTTTCTCTAGTTGCGGCCGGAACCTGGGGTATATTCTCGGGTTACGTTGGGGAGGGCCCTTCCAGACACGTGTTTGTTCAGCGACGTCAGGACTCCTGCCTAGGTGCGAGGGACACCTCTGTATTCTCCTCGAGTCTTGGCATGGCAATTGGGACGCGTCTCCACGTGAGGCGGGAGACCCAGGGTCCCTTTCCACGTGCCACAGGTATCTTGGGACTCCTATCCATTTTCAAGAGGAGTCAGGCATCGTCTCCTTTGGAAGCATTGATCTCCGCGGACCTCTCGAGTTTTCAAACGATGTGAGGCCTCCGGTCGCGATGAGGCGGAGAACTAGGTCTTTCTCTGTGGACTCCACAGGGGATTCAGACATCCCTTCGTCTTGGGAGATTCAAGACGAGCCTGCTTTCAATTCACTGCAGGGATATCCGGCCTTACTTCGAGTCAGAGCATCTCGGTGTCCATTCCACCTGAGGCCACAAACTCAGGGTCCCTCTCACATACCTGTAGCTGAGAGAAGCATCCTCTTGAGGTGCTTGTGGAAAGGTGGTATGCCTCTTGAGTCGAAGCCAGGGACTAAGCTCTCATCTCGAGTTGATTTGGTGTCCACGGAGCCCTTTCGTGTTGCTCCAGTGACCTCGGGATCCCTCTAGACTTGAGACAGTGATCTTGGGTTTTCTCTGGAGTGCCATCAAGGAAATCAAGGCTCCTTTCACGTTTGATGCGGAACACGGAATTGCTCTGCATGCAGTGCAGGGAAATCGGGCCTCATCTCGCGGCGAGGTGAAAGTCTCATGGCTTTTCTCGAGTTGTGGCCGGAACCTGGGGTATATTCTCGAGTTACGACGGGGAAGACCCTTCCAGACACGTGTTTGCTCAGCGACGTCAGGACTCCTGTCTAGGTGCGAGGGACACCTCGGGATTCTCCTCGAGTCTTGGCATGGCAATTGGGACGCGTCTCCACGTGAGGCGGGGGACCAAGGGTCCCTTTCCACGTGCCACAGGGATCCTGGGACTCCGATCCATTTGCAAGAGGAGTCAGGCATCGTCTCCTTTGGAAGCATTGATCTCCGCGGACCTCTCGAGTTTTCAAAGGATGTTAGGCCTCCGGTCGCGATGAGGCAGAGAACTAGGTCTTTCTCTGTGGTCTCCACAGGGGATTCAGACATCCCTTTGTCTTGGAGATGCAAGACGAGCCTGCATTCAATTCACTGCAGGGATATCTGGCCTTACTTCAATTCAGAGCATCTCGGTGTCCATTCCACTTGAGGCCACAAACTCAGGGTCCCTCTCACATACCTGTAGCTGAGAGAAGCCTCCTCTTGAGGTGCTTGTGAAAAGTTGGTATTCCTCTTGAGTCGAAGCCAGGGACTAAGCTCTCATCTCGAGTTGATTTGGGGTCCTTGGAGCCCTTTCCTGTTGCTACAGTGTCCTCAGGATCCCTCTAGACTTGAGACAGTGTTCTTGGGTTTTCTCAGGAGTGCCATCAATAAAATCAAGGCTCCGTTCACGTTTGATCTCGATCACGGAATTGTGCTGCACGCAGTGCAGGGGAATCGGGCCTCATCTCGCGGCGAGGGCTAAGTCTCATGGTTTCCCTCGAGTTGTGGCCGGATCCTGGGGTATATTCTCGAGTTATGACGGGGAGGCCCCTTCCAGACACGTATTTGTTCAGCAACGTCAGGACTCCTGCCTAGGTGAGAGGGACACCTCGGGATTCTCCTCCAGTCTTGGCATGGAAATTGGGACGCATCTCCACGTGAGGCGGAAGACCCAGTGTCCCTTTCCACGTGCCACAGGGATCCTGGGACTCCTATCCACTTTCAAGAGGAGTCAGGCATCATCTCCTTTGGAAGCATTGATCTCCTCGGACCTCTCGAGTTTTCAAATGATGTGAGGCCTCCGTTCGCGTTGAGGCGGAGGACTAGGTCTTTCTCTGTGGTCTCCACAGGGGATTCAGACATCCCTTCGTCTTGGGAGATGCAAGACGAGCCTGCATTCAATTCACTGCAGGGATATCCGGCCTTACTTCGAGTCAGAGCATCTCGGTGTCCATTCCACTTGAGGCCACAAACTCAGGGTCCCTCTCACATACCTGTAGCTCAGAGAAGCCTCCTCTTGAGGTGCTTGTGGAAAGTTGGTATTCCCCTTGAGTCGAAGCCAGGGACTAAGCTCTCATCTCGAGTTGATTTGGGGTCCACGGATCCCTTTCGTCTTGCTCCAGTGACCTCAGGATCCCTCTAGACTTGAGCCAGTGATCTTGGGTTTTCTCTGTAGTGCCATCAAGGAAATCAAAGCTCCTTTCACGTTTGATGTGGAACACGGAATTGCTCTGCACACATTGCAGGGGAATCGGGCCTCATCTCGCCGTAAGGGGGAAGTCTCATGGTTTTTCTCGATTTGCGGCCGGAACCTGGGGTATATTCTCGAGTTACGACTGGGAGGGCAATTCCAGATATTTATTTGTTCAGCAACGTCAGGACACCTGCCTAGGTGTGAGGGACAACTCGGGATTCTCCTCGAGTCTTGGCATGGCAATTGGGACGCGTCTCCACGTGAGGCGGGAGACCCAGCGTCCCTTTCCACGTGCCACAGGGATCCTGGGACTCCTATCCATTTTCAAGAGGAGTCAGGCATCGTCTCCTTTGGAAGCATTGATCTCCGCGGACCTCTCGAATTTTCAAAGATGTGAGGCCTCCGGTCGCGATGAGGTGGAGAACTAGGTCTTTCTCTCTGGTCTCCACAGGGGATGCAGACATCCCTTTGTCTTGGGAGATGCAAGACGAGCCTGCATTCAAATCACTGCAGGGATATCCGGCCTTACTTCGAGTCAGAGCATCTCGTTGTCCATTCCACTTGAGGCCACAATCTCAGGGTCCCTCTCACATACCTGTAGCTGAGAGAAGCCTCCCCTGAGGTGCTTGTGGAAAGTTGGTATTCCTCTTGAGTCGAAGCCAGGGACTAACCTCTCATCTCGATGTGATTTGGGTCTGCACAGCCCTTTCGTGTTGATACAGTGACCTCAGGATCCCTCTAGACTTGAGACAGTGATCTTGGGTTTTCTCTGGAGTGCCATCAAGGAAATCAAGGCTCTTTTCACGTTTGATGTGGGATACGGAATTGCTCTGCACGCAGTGTAGCGGAATCGGGACTCATCTCCTGGCGAGGGGGAAGTCTCACGGTTTTTCTCTAGTTGCGGCCTGAACCTGGGGTATATTCTCGAGTTACGTCGGGGAGGGCCCTTCCAGACACGTGTTTGTTCAGCGACGTCAGGACTCCTGCCTAGGTGCGAGGGACACCTCTGTATTCTCCTCGAGTCTTGGCATGGCAATTGGGACGCGTCTCCACGTGAGGCGGGAGACCCAGGGTCCCTTTCCACGTGCCACAGGCATCTTGGGACTCCTATCCATTTTCAAGAGGAGTCAGGCATCGTCTCCTTTGGAAGCATTGATCTCCGCGGACCTCTCGAGTTTTCAAACGATGTGAGGCCTCCGGTCGCGATGAGGCGGAGAACTAGGTCTTTCTCTGTGGACGCCACAGGGGATTCAGACATCCCTTCGTCTTGGGAGATTCAAGACGAGCCTGCTTTCAATTCACTGCAGGGATATCCGGCCTTACTTCGAGTCAGAGCATCTCGGTGTCCATTCCACCTGAGGCCACAAACTCAGGGTCCCTCTCACATACCTGTAGCTGAGAGAAGCATCCTCTTGAGGTGCTTGTGGAAAGTTGGCATGCCTCTTGAGTCGAAGCCAGGGACTAAGCTCTCATCTCGAGTTGATTTGGTGTCCACGGAGCCCTTTCGTGTTGCTCCAGTGACCTCGGGATCCCTCTAGACTTGAGACAGTGATCTTGGGTTTTCTCTGGAGTGCCATCAAGGAAATCAAGGCTCCTTTCACATTTGATGTGGAACACGGAATTGCTCTGCATGCAGTGCAGGGAAATCGTGCCTCATCTCGCGGCGAGGTGAAAGTCTCATGGCTTTTCTCGAGTTGTGGCCGGAACCTGGGGTATATTCTCGAGTTACGACGGGGAGCGCCCTTCCAGACACGTGTTTGTTAAGCGATGTCAGGACTCCTGTCTAGGTGCGAGGGAAACCTCGGGATTCTCGTCGAGTCTTGGCATGGCAACAGGGACGCGTCTCCACGTGAGGCGGGAGACCCAGGGTCCCTTTCCACGTGCCACAGGGATCTTGGGAATCCTATCCATTTTCAAGAGGAGTCAGGCATCTTCTCCTTTGGAAGCATTGTTCTCCGCGGACCTCTCGAGTTTTCAAATGATATGAGGCCTCCGGTCGCGATGAGGCGGAGAACTAGGTCTTTCTCTGTGGTCTCCACAGGGGATGCAGACATCCCTTCGTCTTGGGAGATGCAAGATGAGCCTGCATTCAATTCAATGCAGTGATATCCGGCCTTACTTCGAGTCAGAGCATCTCGGTGTCCATTCCACTTGAGGCCAAAAACTCAGGGTCCCTCTCACATACCTATAGCTGAGAGAAGCCTCCTCTTGAGGTGCTTGTGGAAAGTTGGTATGCCTCTTGAGTCGAAGCCAGGGACTAAGCTCTCATCTCGAGTTGATTTGGGGTCCAGGAGATGTTTCGTGTTGCTATAGTGACCTCAGGATCCCTCTAGACTTGAGAGAGTAATCTTGGGTTTTCTCTGGAGTGCCATCAAGGAAATCAAGGCTCCTTTCACGTTTGATGTGGAACACGGAATTGCTCTGCATGCAGTGCAGGGGAATCGGGCTTCATCTAGCGGCAAGGGGGAAGTCTCCTGGTATTTCTCGAGTTGCGGCCGGAACCTGGGGTATATTCTCGAGTTAAGACGGGGAGGACCCTTCCAGACACGTGTTTGCTCAGCGACGTCAGGACTCCTGTCTAGGTGCGAGGGACACCTCGGGATTCTCCTCGAGTCTTGGCATGGCAATTGGGACTCGTCTCCACGTGAGGCGGGAGACCCAGGGTCCCTTTCCACGTGCCACAGGGATCCTGGGACTCCGATCCATTTGCAAGAGGAGTCAGGCATCGTCTCCTTTGGAAGCATTGATCTCCGCGGACCTCTCGAGTTTTCAAAGGATGTGAGGCCTCCGGTCGCGATGAGGCAGAGAACTAGGTCTTTCTCTGTGGTCTCCACAGGGGATTCAGACATCCCTTCGTCTTGGAGATGCAAGACGAGCCTGCGTTCAATTCACTGCAGGGATATCCGGCCTTACTTCAATTCAGAGCATCTCGGTGTCCATTCCACTTGAGGCCACAAACTCAGGGTCCCTCTCACATACCTGTAGCTGAGAGAAGCCTCCTCTTGAGGTGCTTGTGGAAAGTTGGTATTCCTCTTGAGTCGAAGCCAGGGACTAAGCTCTCATCTCGAGTTGATTTGGGGTCCTTGGAGCCCTTTCCTGTTGCTACAGTGTCCTCAGGATCCCTCTAGACTTGAGACAGTGTTCTTGGGTTTTCTCAGGAGTGCCATCAATAAAATCAAGGCTCCTTTCACGTTTGATCTCGATCACGGAATTGTGCTGCACGCAGTGCAGGGGAATCGGGCCTCATCTTGCGGCGAGGGCTAAGTCTCATGGTTTCCCTCGAGTTGTGGCCGGAACCTGGGGTATATTCTCGAGTTATGACGGGGAGGCCCCTTCCAGACACGTGTTTGTTCAACGACGTCAGGACTCCTGCCTAGGTGCGAGGGAAACCTCGGGATTCTCCTCGAGTCTTGGCATGGCAATGGGACGCGTCTCCACGTGAGGCGGGAGAAACAGGGTCCCTTTCCACGTGCCACAGGGATCCTGGGACTCCTATCTATTTTCAAGAGGCGCCAGGCATTGTCTCCTTTGGAAGCATTGATCTCCGCGGACCTTTCGAGTTTTCAAAGGATGTCAGGCCTCCGGTCGCATTGAGGCGGAGGACTAGGTCTTTCTCTGTGGTCTCCACAGGGGATTCAGACAACCCTTCGTCTTGGGAGATGGAAGACGAGCCTGCATTCAATTCACTGCAGGGATATCCGGCTTTACTTTGAGACAGAGCATCTCGGTGTCCATTCCACTTGAGGCCACAAACTCAGGGTCCCTCTCACCTACCTGTAGCTGAGAGAAGCCTCCTCTTGAGGTGCTTGTGGAAAGTTGGTATTCCTCTTGAGTCGAAGCCAGGGCCTAAGCTCTCATCTCGAGTTGATTTGGGGTCCACGGAGCCCTTTCGTGTTGCTACAGTGACCTCAGGATCCCTCTAGACTAGAGCCAGTGATCTTGGGTTTCCTCTGGAGTGCCATCAAGGAAATCAAGGCTCCTTTCAGGTTTGATGTGGAACACGGAATTGCTCTGCACGCAGTGCAGGGGAATCGGGCCTCATCTCGCGGCGAGGGGGAAGTCTCATGGTTATTCTCGAGTTGCGGCCGGAACCTGGGGTATATTCTCGAGTTACGACGGGGAGGGCCCTTCCAGACACGTGTTTGTTCAGCAACGTCATGACTCCTGCCTAGGTGCGAGGGACACCTCGGGATTCTCCTGGAGTCTTGGCATGACAATTGGGACTCGTCTCCACGTGTGGCGGGAGACCCAGGGTCCCTTTCCACGTGCCACAGGGATCCTGGGACTCCTATCCATTTTCAAGAGGAGTCAGGCATCGGCTCCTTTGGAAGCATTGATCTCTGCGGACCTCTAGAGTTTTCAAAGGATGTGAGGCCTCTGCTCGTGATGAAGCAGAGAACTAGGTCTTTCTCTGTGGTCTCCACAGGGGATTCAGACATCCCTTCGTCTTGGGAGATGCAAGACGAGCCTGCATTCAATTCACTGTTGGGATATCCGGCCTTACTTTGAGTCAGAGCATGTCAGTGTCCATATCACTTGAGGCCACAAATTCAGGGTCCCTCTCAGATACCTGTAGCTGAGAGAAGCCTCCTCTTGAGGGGCTTGTGGAAAGTTGGTATTCCTCTTGAGTCGAAGCCAGGGACTAAGCTCTCATCTCGAGTTAATTTTTGGTCCACGGAGCCCTTTCTTTTTGCTACAGTGACCTCAGTATCCCTCTAGACTTGAGACAGTGATCTTGGGTTTTGTCTGGAGTGCCATCAAGGAAATCAAGGCTCCTTTCACGTTTGATGTGGAACACGGAATTGCTCTGCACGCAGTGCAGGGGAATCAGGCCTCATGTTGCGCCGAGGGGGAAGTCTCATGATTTTTCTCTAGTTGCGGCCGGAACCAGGGTTATATTCTCGAATTACGACGGGGAGGGCCCTTCCAGACACGTGTTTGTTCAGCGACGTCATGACTCCTGCCTAGGGGCGAGGGACACCTCGGGATTCTCCTCGAGTCTTGGCATGGCAATTGGGACGCATCTCCACGTGAGGCGGGAGACCCAGCGTCCCTTTCCACGTGCCACAGGGATCCTGGGACTCCTATGCATTTTCAAGAGGAGACAGGCATCGTCTCCTTCGGAAGCATTGATCTTCGCAGTCCTCTCGAGTTTTCAAAGGATGTGAGGCCTCCCGTCGCGATGAGGCGGAGAACTAGGTCTTTCTCTGTGTTCTCCAAAGGGGATTCAGACATCCATTCATCTTGGGAGATGCAAGACGAGCCTGCATTCAATACACTGCAGGGATATCCGGCCTTACTTCGAGTCAGAGCATCTCGGTGTCCATTCCACTTGAGGCCATAAACTCAGGGTCCCTCTCACATACCTGTAGCTGAGAGAAGCCTCCTCTTGAGGTGCTTGTGGAAAGTTGGTATTCCTCTTGAGTCGAAGCCAGGGACTAAGCTCTCATCTCTAGTTGATTTGGGGTCCACGCAGCTCTTTCCTGTTGCTCCAGTGACCTCAGGATCCCTCTAGACTTGAGACAGTGATCTTGGGTTTTCTCTGGAGTGGCATCAAGGAAATCAACGCTCCTTTCTGGTTTGATGTGGAACACGGAATTGCTCTGCAGGCAGTGCAGGGGAATCGGGCCTCATCCCGCGACGAGGGGGAAGTCTCATGGTTTTTCTCGAGTTGTGGCCAGAACCTGGGGTATATTCTCGAGTTACGACGGGGAGGGCCCTTACAGACACGTGTTTGTTCAGCGACATCGGTACTCCTGCCTAAGTGCGAGGGACACCTCGGGATTCTCCTCGAGTCTTGGCATGGCAATTGGGACGCGTCTCCATGTGAGGCGGGAGACCCAGAGTCCCTTTCCACGTGCCACAGGGATCCTGGGACTCCTATCCATTTTCAAGAGGAGTCAGGCATCGTCTCCTTTGGAACCATTGATCTCTGCGGACCTCTCGAGTTTTCAAAGGATGTGAGGCCTCCGGTCGCGATGAGGCGGAGAACTAGGTCTTTCTCTGTGGTCTCCACAGGGGATGCAGACATCCCTTCGTCTTGGAGATGCAAGACGAGCCTGCGTTCAATTCACTGCAGGGATATCCGGCCTTACTTCAATTCAGAGCAACTCGGTGTCCATTCCACTTGAGGCCACAAACTCAGGGTCCCTCTCACATACCTGTAGCTGAGAGAAGCCTCCTCTTGAGGTGCTTGTGGAAAGTTGGTATTCCTCTTGAGTCGAAGCCAGGGACTAAGCTCTCATCTCGAGTTGATTTGGGGTCCTTGGAGCCCTTTCCTGTTGCTACAGTGTCCTCAGGATCCCTCTAGACTTGAGACAGTGTTCTTGGGTTTTCTCAGGAGTGCCATCAATAAAATCAAGGCTCCTTTCACGTTTGATCTCGATCACGGAATTGTGCTGCACGCAGTGCAGGGGAATCGGGCCTCATCTTGCGGCGAGGGCTAAGTCTCATGGTTTCCCTCGAGTTGTGGCCGGAACCTGGGGTATATTCTCGAGTTATGACGGGGAGGCCCCTTCCAGACACGTGTTTGTTCAGCGACGTCAGGACTCCTGCCTAGGTGCGAGGGAAACCTCGGGATTCTCCTCGAGTCTTGGCATGGCAATGGGACGCGTCTCCACGTGAGGCGGGAGAAACAGGGTCCCTTTCCACGTGCCACAGGGATCCTGGGACTCCTATCTATTTTCAAGAGGCGCCAGGCATTGTCTCCTTTGGAAGCATTGATCTCCGCGGACCTTTCGAGTTTTCAAAGGATGTCAGGCCTCCGGTCGCATTGAGGCGGAGGACTAGGTCTTTCTCTGTGGTCTCCACAGGGGATTCAGACAACCCTTCGTCTTGGGAGATGGAAGACGAGCCTGCATTCAATTCACTGCAGGGATATCCGGCTTTACTTTGAGACAGAGCATCTCGGTGTCCATTCCACTTGAGGCCACAAACTCAGGGTCCCTCTCACCTACCTGTAGCTGAGAGAAGCCTCCTCTTGAGGTGCTTGTGGAAAGTTGGTATTCCTCTTGAGTCGAAGCCAGGGCCTAAGCTCTCATCTCGAGTTGATTTGGGGTCCACGGAGCCCTTTCGTGTTGCTACAGTGACCTCAGGATCCCTCTAGACTAGAGCCAGTGATCTTGGGTTTCCTCTGGAGTGCCATCAAGGAAATCAAGGCTCCTTTCAGGTTTGATGTGGAACACGGAATTGCTCTGCACGCAGTGCAGGGGAATCGGGCCTCATCTCGCGGCGAGGGGGAAGTCTCATGGTTATTCTCGAGTTGCGGCCGGAACCTGGGGTATATTCTCGAGTTACGACGGGGAGGGCCCTTCCAGACACGTGTTTGTTCAGCAACGTCATGACTCCTGCCTAGGTGCGAGGGACACCTCGGGATTCTCCTGGAGTCTTGGCATGACAATTGGGACTCGTCTCCACGTGTGGCGGGAGACCCAGGGTCCCTTTCCACGTGCCACAGGGATCCTGGGACTCCTATCCATTTTCAAGAGGAGTCAGGCATCGGCTCCTTTGGAAGCATTGATCTCTGCGGACCTCTAGAGTTTTCAAAGGATGTGAGGCCTCTGCTCGTGATGAAGCAGAGAACTAGGTCTTTCTCTGTGGTCTCCACAGGGGATTCAGACATCCCTTCGTCTTGGGAGATGCAAGACGAGCCTGCATTCAATTCACTGTTGGGATATCCGGCCTTACTTTGAGTCAGAGCATGTCAGTGTCCATATCACTTGAGGCCACAAATTCAGGGTCCCTCTCAGATACCTGTAGCTGAGAGAAGCCTCCTCTTGAGGGGCTTGTGGAAAGTTGGTATTCCTCTTGAGTCGAAGCCAGGGACTAAGCTCTCATCTCGAGTTAATTTTTGGTCCACGGAGCCCTTTCTTTTTGCTACAGTGACCTCAGTATCCCTCTAGACTTGAGACAGTGATCTTGGGTTTTGTCTGGAGTGCCATCAAGGAAATCAAGGCTCCTTTCACGTTTGATGTGGAACACGGAATTGCTCTGCACGCAGTGCAGGGGAATCAGGCCTCATGTTGCGCCGAGGGGGAAGTCTCATGATTTTTCTCTAGTTGCGGCCGGAACCTGGGTTATATTCTCGAATTACGACGGGGAGGGCCCTTCCAGACACGTGTTTGTTCAGCGACGTCATGACTCCTGCCTAGGGGCGAGGGACACCTCGGGATTCTCCTCGAGTCTTGGCATGGCAATTGGGACGCATCTCCACGTGAGGCGGGAGACCCAGCGTCCCTTTCCACGTGCCACAGGGATCCTGGGACTCCTATGCATTTTCAAGAGGAGACAGGCATCGTCTCCTTCGGAAGCATTGATCTTCGCAGTCCTCTCGAGTTTTCAAAGGATGTGAGGCCTCCCGTCGCGATGAGGCGGAGAACTAGGTCTTTCTCTGTGTTCTCCAAAGGGGATTCAGACATCCATTCATCTTGGGAGATGCAAGACGAGCCTGCATTCAATACACTGCAGGGATATCCGGCCTTACTTCGAGTCAGAGCATCTCGGTGTCCATTCCACTTGAGGCCATAAACTCAGGGTCCCTCTCACATACCTGTAGCTGAGAGAAGCCTCCTCTTGAGGTGCTTGTGGAAAGTTGGTATTCCTCTTGAGTCGAAGCCAGGGACTAAGCTCTCATCTCGAGTTGATTTGGGGTCCACGCAGCTCTTTCGTGTTGCTCCAGTGACCTCAGGATCCCTCTAGACTTGAGACAGTGATCTTGGGTTTTCTCTGGAGTGGCATCAAGGAAATCAATGCTCCTTTCTGGTTTGATGTGGAACACGGAATTGCTCTGCAGGCAGTGCAGGGGAATCGGGCCTCATCCCGCGACGAGGGGGAAGTCTCATGGTTTTTCTCGAGTTGTGGCCAGAACCTGGGGTATATTCTCGAGTTACGACGGGGAGGGCCCTTACAGACACGTGTTTGTTCAGCGACATCGGTACTCCTGCCTAAGTGCGAGGGACACCTCGGGATTCTCCTCGAGTCTTGGCATGGCAATTGGGACGCGTCTCCATGTGAGGCGGGAGACCCAGAGTCCCTTTCCACGTGCCACAGGGATCCTGGGACTCCTATCCATTTTCAAGAGGAGTCAGGCATCGTCTCCTTTGGAACCATTGATCTCTGCGGACCTCTCGAGTTTTCAAAGGATGTGAGGCCTCCGGTCGCGATGAGGCGGAGAACTAGGTCTTTCTCTGTGGTCTCCACAGGGGATGCAGACATCCCTTCGTCTTGGGAGATGCAAGACGAGCCTGCATTCAATTCACTGCAGGGATATCCGGCCTTACTTCAATTCAGAGCAACTCGGTGTCCATTCCACTTGAGGCCACAAACTCAGGGTCCCTCTCACATACCTGTAGCTGAGAGAAGCCTCCTCTTGAGGTGCTTGTGGAAAGTTGGTATTCCTCTTGAGTCGAAGCCAGGGACTAAGCTCTCATCTCGAGTTGATTTGGGGTCCACGGAGCCCTTTCGTCTTGCTCCAGTGACCTCAGGATCCCTCTAGACTTGAGACAGTGATCTTGGGTTTTCTCTGGAGTGCCATCAAGGAAATCAAGGCTCCTTTCACGTTTGATGTGGAACACGGAATTGCTCTGCATGCATTGCAGGTAAATCGGGCCTCATCTCGTGGCGAGGGGGAAGTCTCATGGTTTTTCTCGAGTTGCGGCAGGAACCCGGGGTATATTCTCGAGTTACGACGGGGAGGGCCCTTCCAGACACGTGTTTGTTCAGAGACGTCAGGACTCCTGCCTAGGTGTGAGGGACACCTCGGGATTATCCTCGAGTCTTGGCATGGCAATTGGGACGCGTCTCCACGTGAGGCGGGAGACCCAGTGTCCCTTTCCACGTGCCACGCGGAACCTGGGACTCCTATCCATTTTCAAGAGGAGTCAGGCATAGTCTCCTTTGGAAGCATTGACCTCCGCGGACCTCTCAAGTTTTCAAAGGATGTGAGGCCTCCGGTCGCGATGAGGCGGAGATCTAGGTCTTTCTCTGTGGTCTCCACAGGGCATTCAGACATCCCTTCGTCTTGGGAGATGCAAGACGAGCCTGCATTCAATTCACTGCAGGGATATCCAGCCTTACTTCGAGTCAGAGCTTCTCGGTGTCCATTCCACTTGAATCCCCAACTCAGGGCCCTCTCACATAACTTTATCTGAGAGAAGCCTCCTCTTGAGGTGCTTGTGGAAAGTTGCTATTACTCTAGAGTCGAAGCCAGTGACTAAGCTCTCATCACGAGGTGATTTGGGGTCCATGGACCCATTTCGTGTTGCTCTAGTGACCTCAGGATCCCTCTAGACTTGAGACAGTGATCTTGGGTTTTCTCTGGAGTGCCATCAAGGAAATCAAGGCTCCTTTCACGTTTGATGTGGAACACGGAATTGCTCTGCACGCAGTGCAGGGGAATCGGGCCTCATCTCGCGGCGAAGGGGAAGTCTCATGGTTTTTCTCGAGTTGCGGCAGGAACCTGGGGTATATTCTCGAGTTACGACGGGGAGGTCCGTTCCAGACACGTGTTTGTTCTGCGACGTCAGGACTCCTTCGTCGGTGCGAGGGACACCTCGGGATTCTCCTCGAGTCTTGGCATGGCAATTGGGACGCGTCTCCACGTGAGGCGGGAGATCCAGTGTCCCTTTCCATGTGCCACAGGGATCCTGGGACTCCTATCCATTTTCAAGAGGAGTCAGGCATCGTCTCCTTTGGAAGCATTGATCTCCGCGGACCTCTCGAGTTCTCAAAGGATGTGAGGACTCACGTCGCGATGAGGCGGAGAACAATGTCTTTCTCTATGGTCTCCACAGGGGATTCATACATCCCTTCTTCTTAGGAGATGCAAGACGAGCCTGCATTCAATTCACTGCAGGGATATCCGGCCTTTATTCGAATCAGTGCATCTCGGTGTCCATTTCATTTGAGGCCACACACTCAGGGTCCCTCTCACATAAATGTAGCTGAGAGAAACCTCATCTTGAGGTGCTTGTGGAAAGTTTGTATTCCTCTTGAGTCGAAGCCAGGGAGTAAGCTCTCATCTCGAGTTGATTTGGGGTCCACGGAGCTCTTTCGTGTTGCTACAGTGACCTCAGGATCCCTCTAGACTTGAGACAGTGATCTTGGCTTTTCTCTGGAGTGCCATCAAGGAAATCAAGGCTCCTTTCACGTTTGATGTGGAACACGGAATTGCTCTGCACGCAGTGCAGCGGAATCGGGCCTCATCTCGCGGCGAGGGGGAATTCTCATGGTTTTTGTCGAGTTGCGGCCGGAACCTGGGGTATGTTCTAGAGTTACGACGGGGAGGGCCCTTCCAGACACGTGTTTGTTCAGCGACGTCAGGACTCCTGCCTAGGGGCGAGACACAACTCGGGATTCTCCTCGAGTCTTGGCATGGCAATTGGGACGCGTCTCCACGTGAGGCGGGAGACCCAGGGTCCCTTTCCACGTGCCACAGGGATCCTGGGACCCCTATCCATTTTCAAGAGGAGTCAGGCATCGTCTCCTTTGGAAGCCTTGATCTCCGCGGACCTCTCGAGTTTTCAAAGGATTAGAGGCCTCCGGTCGCGATGAGGCGGAGAACTAGGTTTTCTCTGTGGTCTCCACAGTGGATTCAGACATCCCTTCGTCTTGGGAGATGCAAGACGAGCCTGCATTCTATTCACAGCAGGGATATCCGGCCTTACTTCGAGTCAGAGCATCACAGTGTCCATTGCACTTGAGGCCACAAACTCAGGGTTTCTCTCACATACCTGTATCTCAGAGAAGCCTCCACTTGAGTTGCTTGTGGAAAGTTGGTATTCCTCCTGAGTAGAAGCCAGGGACGAAGCTCTCATCTCGAGTTGATTTGGGGTCCACGGAGCCCTTTCGTGTTGCTACAGTGACCTCAGGATCCCTCTAGACTTGAGACAGTGGTCTTGGGTTTTCTTTGGAGTGCCATCAAGGAAATCAAGTCTAGTTTAACGTCTGATGTGGAACACGGAATTGCTCTGCACGCAGTGCAGGGGAATCGGGCCTCATCTCGCGGCGAGGGGGAAGTCTCATGGTTTTTCTCGAGAAGCGGCTGGAACCTGGGGAATATTCTCGAGTTACGACGGGGAGGGCCTTTCCAGACACGTGTTTGTTCAGCGACGTCAGGACTGCTGCCTAGGTGCGAGGGACACCTCGCGATTCTCCTCGAGTCTTGGCATGGCAATTGGGACGCGTCTCCACGTGAGGCGGGAGACCCAGGGTCCCTTTCCACGTGCCACAGGGATCCTGGGACTCCTAT
This sequence comes from Dama dama, assembly GCF_033118175.1. NCBI lineage: Eukaryota > Metazoa > Chordata > Mammalia > Artiodactyla > Cervidae > Dama > Dama dama. The sequence goes on along the minus strand of NW_026870879.1, from coordinate 2,428,681 downwards.
CCATTTTCAAGAGGAGTCAGGCATCGTCTCCTTTGGAAGCATTGATCTCCGTGGACCTCTCCAGTTTTCAAAGGATGTGACGCCTCCGGTCGTGATGAGGCGGAGAACTAGGTCTTTCTCTGTGGTCTCCACAGGGGATTCAGACATCCTTTCGTCTTGGGAGATGCAAGACGAGCCTGCATTCAATTCACTGCAGGGATATCCGGCCTTACTTCTAGCCAGAGCATCTCGGCGTCCATTCCACTTGAGGCCACAAACTCAGGGTCCCTCTCACATACCTTTAGCTGAGAGAAGCCTCCTCTTGAGGTGCTTGTGGCAAGTTGATATGACTCTTGAGTCGAAGCCAGGGACTAAGCTCTCATCTCGAGTTGATTTGGGGTCCATGGAGCCCTTTCCTGTTGCTACAGTGACCTCAGGATCCCTCCAGACTTGAGACAGAGATCTTGGGTTTTCTCTGGAGTTCCATCAAGGATATCAAGTCTCCTTTAACGTCTGATGTGGAACACGGAATTGCTCTGCACGCAGTGCAGGGGAATCGGGCCTCATATTGCGGCGAGGGGGAAGTCTCATGGTTTTTCTCGAGTTGCGGCCGGAACCTGGGGTACATTCTAAAGTTACTACGGGGAGGGCCCTTCCAGACACGTGTTTGTTCAGCGAAGTCAGGACTCCTGCCTAGGTGCGAGGGACACCTCGGGATACTCGTCGAGTCTTGGCATGGCAATTGGGACGGGTCTCCACGTGAGGCGGAAGACCCAGTGTCTCTTTCCACGTGCCAAAGGGATCCTGAGACTCCTATCCATTTTCAAGAGGAGTCAGGCATCGTCTCCTTTGGAAGCATTGATCTCCGCGGACCTCTCGAGTTTTCAAAGAATGTGAGGCCTCCGGTCGAGATGAGGCGGAGAACTAGGTCTTTCTCTCTGGTCTCCACAGGGGATTCAGACATCCCTTCGTCTTGGGAGATTCAAGACGAGCCTGCGTTCAATTCACTGCAGGGATATCCGGCCTTACTTCGAGTCAGAGCATCTCGGTGTCCATTCCACTTGAGGCCACAAACTCAGGGTCCCTCTCACATACCTGTAGCTGAGAGTAGCCTCCTCTTGAGGTGCTTGTGGAATGTTGATATTCCTCTTGAGTCGAAGCCAGGGACGAAGCTCTCATCTCGAGTTGATTTGGGGTCCAAGTAGACCTTTCGTGTTGTTACAGTGACCTCAGGATCCCTCTAGCCTTGAGACAGTGATCTTGGATTTTCTCTGGAGTGCCATCAAGGAAATCAAGGCTCCTTTCACGTTTGATGTGGAACACGGAATTGCTCTGCACGCAGTGCAGGGGAATCGGGCCTCATCTCGCGGCGAGGGGGAAGTCTCATGGTTTTTCTCGAGTTGCGGCTGGAACCTGGGGTATTTTCTCGAGTTTCGACGGGGAGGGCCCTTCCAGACACGTGTTTGTTCAGCGACGTCAGGACTGCTGCCTAGGTGCGAGGGACACCTCGGGATTCTCCTCGAGTCTTGGCATGGCAATTGGGAGGCGTCTCCACGTGAGGCGGGAGACCCAAGGTCCCTTTCCACGTGCCACAGGGATCCTGGGACTCCTATCCATTTTCAAGAGGAGTCAGGCATCGTCTCCTTTGGAAGCATTGATCTCCGTGGACCTCTCGAGTTTTCAAAGGATGTGACGCCTCCGGTCGTGATGAGGCGGAGAACTAGGTCTTTCTCTGTGGTCTCCACAAGGGATTCAGACATCACTTCGTCTTGGGAGATGCAAGACGAGCCTGCATTCAATTCACTGCAGGGATATCCGGCCTTACTTCGCGTCAGAGCATCTCGGTGTCCATTCCACTTGAGGCCACAAACTCAGGGTCCCTCTCACATACCTGTAGCTGAGAGAAGCCTCCTCTTGAGGTGCTTGTGGAAAGTTGGTATTCCCCTTGAGTCGAAGCCAGGGACTAAGCTCTCATCTCGAGTTGATTTAGGGTCCATGGAGCCCTTTCCTGTTGCTCCAGTGACCTCAGGATCCCTCTAGAATTGAGACAGTGATCTTGGGTTTCTCTGGAGTGCCATCAAGGAAATCAAGGCTCCTTTCACGTTTGATGTGGAACACGGAATTGCTCTGCACGCTGTGCAGGGGAATCGGGCCTCATGTCGCGGCGAGGGGGAAGTCTCATGGTTTTTCTCAAGTTGCGGCCGGAACCTGGGGTACATTCTAAAGTTACTACGGGGAGGGCACTTCCAGACACGTGTTTGTTCAGCGAAGTCAGGACTCCTGCCTAGGTGCGAGGGACACCTCTGGATACTCGTCGAGTCTTGGCATGGCAATTGGGACGGGTCTCCACGTGAGGCGGAAGACCCAGTGTCTCTTTCCATGTGCCACAGGGATCCTGAGACTCCTATCCATTTTCAAGAGGAGTCAGGCATCGTCTCCTTTGGAAGCATTGATCTCCGCGGACCTCTCGAGTTTTCAAAGGATGTGAGGCCTCCGGTCGCCATGAGGCAGAGAACTAGGTATTTCTCTGCTGTCTCTACATGGGATTCAGACATCCCTTCGTCTTGGGAGATTCAAGACGAGCCTGCGTTCAATTCACTGCAGGGATATCCGGCCTTACTTCGAGTCAGAGCATCTCGGTGTCCATTCCACTTGAGGCCACAAACTCAGGGTCCCTCTCACATACCTGTAGCTGAGAGTAGCCTCCTCTTGAGGTGCTTGTGGAATGTTGATATTCCTCTTGAGTCGAAGCCAGGGACGAAGCTCTCATCTCGAGTTGATTTGGGGTCCAAGTAGACCTTTCGTGTTGTTACAGTGACCTCAGGATCCCTCTAGCCTTGAGACAGTGATCTTGGATTTTCTCTGGAGTGCCATCAAGTAAATCAAGGCTCCTTTCACGTTTGATGTGGAACACGGAATTGCTCTGCACGCAGTGCAGGGGAATCGGGCCTCATCTCGCGGCGAGGGGGAAGTCTCATGGTTTTTCTCGAGTTGCGGCTGGAACCTGGGGTATTTTCTCGAGTTTCGACGGGGAGGGCCCTTCCAGACACGTGTTTGTTCAGCGAAGTCAGGACTGCTGCCTAGGTGCGAGGGACACCTCGGGATTCTCCTCGAGTCTTGGCATGGCAATTGGGAGGCGTCTCCACGTGAGGCGGGAGACCCAAGATCCCTTTCCACGTGCCACAGGGATCCTGGGACTCCTATCCATTTTCAAGAGGAGTCAGGCATCGTCTCCTTTGAAAGCATTGATCTCCGCAGACCTCTCGAGATTTCAAAGGATGTGAGGCCTCCGGTCTCGATGAGGCGGAGGACTAGGTCTTTCTCTGTGGTCTCCACAGGGGATTCAGACATCCCTTCGTCTTGGGAGATGCATGACGAGCCTGCATTCAATTCACTGCAGGGATATCCGGGCTTACTTCGAGTCAGAGCATCTCGGTGTCCATTCCACTTGAGGCCACAAACTCAGGGTCCCTCTCACATACCTGTAGCTGAGAGAAGCCTCCTCTTGAGGTGCTTGTGGAAAGTTGGTATTCCTCTTGAGTCGAAGCCAGGGACTAAGTTCTCATCTCGAGTTGATTTGGGGTCCACGGAGCCCTTTCGTATTGCTACAGTGACCTCAGGATCCCTCTAGACTTGAGACAGTGATCTTGGGTTTTCTCTAGAGTGCCATCAAGGAAATCAAGGCTCCTTTCACGTTTGATGTGGAACACGGAGTTGCTCTGCACGCAGTGCAGGAAATTAGGGCCTCATCTCACGGCGAGGGGGAGGTCTCATGGTTTTTCTCGAGTTGCGGCCGGAACCTGGGGTATATTCTCGAGTTACGACGGGGAGGGCCCTTCCAGACACGTGTCCGTTCAGAGACGTCAGGACTCCTGCCTAGGTTCGAGGGACACCTCGGGATTCTCCTCTAGTCTTGGCATGGCAATTGGGACGCGTCTCCACGTGAGGCTGGAGACCCATGTTCCCTTTCCACGTGCCACAGGGATCCTGGGACTCCTATCCATTTTCAAGAGGAGTCAGGCAATGTCTCCTTTGGAAGCATTGATCTCCGCGGACCTCTCGAGTTTTCAAAGGATGTAAGGCCTCCGGTCGCGATGAGTCGGAGAACTAGGTCTTTCTCTGTGGTCTCCACAGGGGATTTAGACATCCCTTCGTCTTGGGAGATGCAAGACGAGCCGGCATTCAATTCACTGCAGGGATATCTGGCCTTATGTCGAGTCAGAACATCTCGGTGTCCATTCCACTTGAGGCCACTTACTCAGGGTCCCTCTCACATACCTGTAGCTGAGAGAAGCCTCCTCTTGAGGTGCTTGTGGAAAGTTGGTATTCCTCTTGAGTCGAAGCTAGGGACTAAGCTCTCATCTCGAGTTGATTTGGGGTCCACGGAGCCCTTCTTTGTTGCTCCAGTGACCTCAGGATCCCTCTAGACTTGAGACAGTGATCTTGGGTTTTCTCTGGAGTGCCATCAAGGAAATCAAGGCTCCTTTCACGTTTGATGTGGAACACGGAATTGCTCTGCACGCAGTGCAGGGGAATCGGGCCTCATCTCGCGGCGAGGGGGAAGTCTCATGGTTTTTCTCGAGTTGCGGCCGGAACCTGGGGTATATTTTCGAGTTACGACGGGGAGGGCCCTTCCAGACTTGTGTTTGTTCAGCGACGTCAGGATTCCTGCCTAGGTGCGAGGGACAGCTCGGGATTCCCTTCGATTCTTGGCGTGGTAATTGGGACGCGTCTCTATGTGAGGCGGGAGACCCAGGGTCCATTTCCACGTGCCACAGGGATCCTGGGACTCCTATCCATTGTCAAGAGGAGTCAGGCATCGTCTCCTTTGGAAGCATTGATCTCCGCATACCTTTCAAGGATGTGAGGCCTCCGGTCGCGATGAGGCGGAGGACCAGGTCTTTCTCTGTGGTCTCCACAGCGGATTCAGACATCCCTTCGTCATGGGAGATGCAAGACGAGCCTGGATTCAATTCACTGCAGGGATATCCGGCCTTACTTTGAGTCAGAGCATCTCGGTGTCCATTCCACTTGAGGCCACAAACTCAGGGTCCCTCTCACATACCTGTAGCTGAGAGAAGCCTCCTCTTGAGGTGCTTGTGGAAAGTTGGTATTCCTCTTGAGTCGAAGCCAGGGACTAAGCTCTCATCTCGAGTTGATTTGGGGTCCACGGAGCCCTTCCGTGTTGCTCCAGGGACCTCAGGATCCCTCTAGACTTGAGACAGTTATCTTGGGTTTTCTCTGGAGTGCCATCAAGGAAATCAAGGCTCCTTTCACGTTTGATGTGGAACACGGAATTGCTCTGCAGGCAGTGCAGGGGAATCCCGCCTCATCTCGCGGCGAGGGGGAAGTCTCATGGTTTTTCTCGAGGTGCGGCCGGAACCTGGGGTATATTCTCGAGTTACGATGGGGAGGGCCCTTCCAGACACGTGTTGTTCAGCGACGTCAGGACTCCTGCCTAGGTGCGAGGGACACCTCGGTATTCTCCTCGAGTCTTGGCATGGCAATTTGGACGCGTCTCCACGTGAGGCGGGAGGCCCAGAGTCCCTTTCCACGTGTCATAGATATCCTGGGACTCCTAACCATTTTCAAGAGGAGTCAGGCATCGTCTCCTTCGGAAGCATTGATCTCCGCGGACCTCTCGAGTTTTCAAAGGATATGAGGCCTCCGGTCGCGATGACGCGGAGAACTAGATCTTTCTCTGTGGTCTCCACAGGGGATTCAGACATCCCTTCGTCTTGGGAGATGCAAGACGAGCCTGCATTCAATTCACTGCAGGGATATCCGGCCTTACTTCGAGTCAGAGCATCTCGGTGTCCATTCCACTTGAGGCCACAAACTCAGGGTCCCTCTCACATACCTGTAGCTGAGAGAAGCCTCCTCTTGAGTTGCTTGTGAAAAGTTGGTATTCCTGTTGATTCGAAGCCAGGGACTAAGCTCTCATCTCGAGTTGATTTGGGGTCCACGGAGCCCTTTCTTGTTGCTACAGTGACCTCAGGATCCCTCTAGACTTGAGACAGTGATCTTGGGTTTTCTCTGGAGTGCCATCAAGGAAATCAAGGCTCCTTTCACGTTTGATGAGGAACACGGAATTGCTCTGCACGCAGTGCAGGGGAATCGGGCCTCATCTCGCGGCGAGGGGGAAGTCTCATGGTTTTTCTCGAGTTGCGGCTGGAACCTGGGGTATATTCTCGAGTTACGACGGGGAGGGCCCTTCCAGACACGTGTTTGTTCAGCGACGTCAGGACTCCTGCCTAGGTGCGAGGGACACCTCGGGATTCTCCTCGAGTCTTGGCATGGCAATTGGGACGCGTCTCCACGTGAGGCGGGAGACCCAGGGTCCCTTTCCACGTGACACAGGGATCGTGGGACTCCTATCCATTTTCAAGAGGAGTCAGGCATCGTCTCCTTTGGAAGCATTGATCTCCGCATACCTTTCGAATTTTCAAAGGATGTGAGGCCTCCGGTCGCGATGAGGCGGAGGACCAGGTCTTTCTCTGTGGTCTCCACAGCGGATTCAGACATCCCTTCGTCTTGGGAGATGCAAGACGAGCTTGCATTCAATTCCCTGCAGGGATATCCGGCCTTACTTCGAGTCAGAGCATCTCGGTGTCCATTCCACTTGAGGCCACAAACTCAGGGTCCCTCTCACATACCTGTAGCTGAGAGAAGCCTCCTCTTGAGGTGCTTGTGGAAAGTTGGTATTCCTCTTGACTCGAAGCCATGGACTAAGCTCTCATCTCGAGTTGATTTGGGGTCCACGGAGCCCTTTCTTGTTGCTACAGTGACCTCAGGATCCCTCTAGACTTGATTCAGTTATCTTGGGTTTTCTCTGGAGTGCCATCAAGGAAATCAAGGCTCCTTTCACGTTTGATGTGGAACACGTAATTGCTCTGCACGCAGTGCAGGGGAATCGGGCCTCATCTCGCGGCGAGGGGGAAGTCTCATGGTTTTTCTCGAGTTGCGGCCGGAACCTGGGGTATATTCTCTAGTTACGACGGGGAGGGCCCTTCCAGACACGTGTTTGTTCAGCGACGTTAGGACTCCTGCCTAGGTGCGAGGGACACCTCGGGATTCTCCTCGAGTCTTGGCATGGCAATTGGGACGCGTCTCCACGTGAGGCGGGAGACCCAGGGTCCCTTTCAACGTGCCACAGGTTTCCTGGGACTCCTACCCATTTTCAAGAGGAGTCAGGCATCGTCTCCTTTGGAAGCATTGATCTCCGCACACCTCTCGAGTTTTCAAAGGATGTGAGGCCTCCGGTCGCGATGAGGCGGAGAACTAGGTCTTTCTCTGTGGTCTCCACAGCGGATTCAGACATCCCTTCGTCTTGGGAGATGCAAGACGAGCTTGCATTCAATTCCCTGCAGGGATATCCGGCCTTACTTCTAGTCAGAGCATCTCGGTGTCCATTCCACTTGAGGCCACAAACTCAGGGTCCCTCTCACATACCTGTAGCTGAGACAAGCCTCCTCTTTAGGTGTTTGTGGAAAGTTGGTATTCCTCTTGAGTCGAAGCCAGGGACTAAGATCTCATCTCGAGTTGATTTGGGGTCCACGGAGCCCTTTCGTGTTGCTCCAGTGACGTCAGGATCCCTCTAGACTTGAGACAGTGATGTTGGGTTTTCTCTGGAGTGCCATCAAGGAAATCAAGGCTCCTTTCACGTTTGATGTGGAACACGGAATTGCTCTGCATGCAGTGCAGGGGAATCGGGCCTCATCTCGCGGCGAGATGGAAATCTCATGGTTTTTCTCGAGTTGCGGCCGGAACCTGATTTATATTTTCGAGTTACGACGGGGAGGGCCCTTCCAGAAACGTGTTTGTTCAGCGACGTCAGGACTCCTGTCTAGGTGCGAGGGACACCTCGGTATTCTCCTCGAGTCTTGGCATGGCAATTGGGACGCGTCTCCACGTGAGGCGGGAGACCCAGGGTCCCTTTCCACGTGCCACAGGGATCCTGGGACTCCTATCCATTTTCAAGAGGAGTCAGGCATCGTCTCCTTTGGAAGCCTAGATCTCAGCGGACCTCTCGAGTTTTCAAAGGATGTGATGCCTCCGTTCGCGATGAGGCGGAGAACTAGGTCTTTCTCTGTGGTCTCCACAGGGGATTCAGACATCCCTTCTTCTTGGGAGATGCAAGACGAGCCTGCATTCAATTCACTGCAGGGATATCCGGCCTTACTTCGAGTCAGAGCATCTCGTTGTCCATTCTACTTGAGGCCACAAACTCAGGGTCCCTCGCACATACCTGTAGCTGACAGAAACCGCCTCTTGAGGTGCATGTGGAAAGTTGGTATTCGTCTTGAATCGAAGCCAGGGACTAAGCTCTCATCTCGACTTGATTTGGGTTCCACGGAGACCTTTCTTGTTGCTACAGTGACCTCAGGATCCCTCTAGACTTGAGACAGTGATCTTGGGTTTTCTCTGGAGTGCCATCAAGGAAATCAAGGCTCCTTTCACGTTTGATGTGGAACACGGAATTGCTCTGCATGCAGTGCAGGTAAATCGGGCCTCATCTCGTGGCGAGGGGGAAGTCTCATGGTTTTTCTCGAGTTGCGGCAGGAACCCGGGGTATATTCTCGAGTTACGACGGGGAGGGAACTTCCAGACACGTGTTTGTTCAGTGACGTCTGGACTCCTGCCTAGGTGTGAGGGACACCTCGGGATTATCCTCGAGTCTTGGCATGGCAATTGGGACGCGTCTCCACGTGAGGCGGGAGACCCAGGGTCCCTTTCCACGTGCCACGCGGATCCTGGGACTCCTATCCATTTTCAAGAGGAGTCAGGCATAGTCTCCTTTGGAATCATTGACCTCCGCGGACCTCTCAAGTTTTCAAAGGATGTGAGGCCTCCGGTCGCGATGAGGCGGAGATCTAGGTCTTTCTCAGTGGTCTCCACAGGACATTCAGACATCCATTCATCTTGGGAGATGCAAGACGAGCCTGCATTCAATTCACTGCAGGGATATCCAGCCTTACTTCGAGTCAGAGCTTCTCGGTGTCCATTCCACTTGAATCCCCAACTCAGGGCCCTCTCACATAACTTTATCTGAGAGAAGCCTCCTCTTGAGGTGCTTGTGGAAAGTTGCTATTCCTATAGAGTCGAAGCCAGTGACTAAGCTCTCATCACGAGTTGATTTGGGGTCCATGGACCCATTTCGTGTTGCTACAGTGACCTCAGGATCTCTCTAGACTTGAGACAGTGATCTCGGGTTTTCTCTGGAGTGCCATCAAGGAAATCAAGGCTCCTTTCACGTTTGATGTGGAACACGCAATTGCTCTGCACGCAGTGCAGCGGAATCGGGCCTCATCTCGCGGCGAGGGGGAAGTCTCATGGTTTTTCTCGAGTTGCGGCCGGAACCTGATTTATATTTTCGAGTTACGACGGGGAGGGCCCTTCCAGACACGTGTTTGTTCAGCGACGTCAGGACTCCTGTCTAGGTGCGAGGGACACCTCGGTATTCTCCTCGAGTCTTGGCATGGCAATTGGGACGCGTCTCCACGTGAGGCGGGAGACCCAGGGTCCCTTTCCACGTGCCAAAGGGATCCTGGTATTCCTATCCATTTTCAAGAGGAGTCAGGCATCGTCTCCTTTGGAAGCTTTGTTCTGCGTGGACCTCTCGAGTTTTCAAAGGTTGTGAGGCATCCGGTCGCGATGAGGCCGAGAACTAGGTCTTTCTCTGTGGTCTCCACAGGGGATTCAGACATCCCTTCGTCTTGGGAGATGCAAGACGAGCATGCATTCAATTCACTGCAGGGATATCCGGCCTTACTTTGAGTCAGAGCATCTCGGTGTCCATTCCACTTGAGGCCACAAACTCAGGGTCCCTCTCACATACCTGTAGCTGAGAGAAGCCTCCTCTTGAGGTGCTTGTGGAAAGTTGGTATTCCTCTTGAGTCGAAGCCAGGGAAAAGCTCTCATCTCGAGTTGATTTGGGGTCCACAGAGCCCTTTCATGTTGCTCCAGTGACCTCAGGATCCCTCTAGACTTGAGACAGTGATCTTGGGTTTTCTCTGGAGTGCCATCAAGGAAATCAAGGCTCCTTTCACGTTTGATGTGGAACACGGAATTGCTCTCCACGCAGTGCAGGGGAATCGGGCCTCATCTCGCGGTGAGGGGGAAGTCTCATGGTTTTTCTCGAGTTGCGGCCGGAACCTGGGGTATATTCTCGAGTTACGACGGGGAGGGCACTTCCAGACACGTGTTTGTTCAGCGATGTCAGGACTCCTGCCTAGGTGCGAGGGACACCTCGGGATTCTCCTCGAGTCTTGGCATGGCAATTGGGACGCGGCTCCACGTGAGGTGCGAGACCCAGTGTCCCTTTCCACGTGCCACAGGGATCCTGGGACTCCTATCCATTTTCAAGAGGAGTCAGGCATCGTCTCCTTTGGAAGCCTAGATCTCAGCGGACTTCTCGAGTTTTCAAAGGATGTAATGCCTCCGTTCGCGATGAGGCGGAGAACTAGGTCTTTCTCTGTGGTCTCCACAGGGGATTCTGACATTCCTTCTTCTTGGGAGATGCAAGACGAGCCTGCATTCAATTCACTGCAGGGATATCCGGCCTTACTTTGAGTCAGAGCATCTCGGTGTCCATTCTACTTGAGGCCACAAACTCAGGGTCCCTCGCACATACCTGTAGCTGACAGAAACCGCCTCTTGAGGTGCATGTGGAAAGTTGGTATTCGTCTTGAATCGAAGCCAGGGACTAAGCTCTCATCTCGACTTGATTTGGGGTCCACGGAGACCTTTCTTGTTGCTACAGTGACCTCAGGATCCCTCTAGACTTGAGACAGTGATCTTGGGTTTTCTCTGGAGTGCCATCAAGGAAATCAAGGCTCCTTTCACGTTTGATGTGGAACACGGAATTGCTCTGCATGCAGTGCAGGTAAATCGGGCCTCATCTCGTGGCGAGGGGGAAGTCTCATGGTTTTTCTCGAGTTGCGGCAGGAACCCGGGGTATATTCTCGAGTTACGACGGGGAGGGCCCTTCCAGACACGTGTTTGTTCAGTGACGTCTGGACTCCTGCCTAGGTGTGAGGGACACCTCGGGATTATTCTCGAGTCTTGGCATGGCAATTGGGACGCGTCTCCACGTGAGGCGGGAGACCCAGGGTCCCTTTCCACGTGCCACGCGGATCCTGGGACTCCTATCCATTTTCAAGAGGAGTCAGGCATAGTCTCCTTTGGAAGCATTGACCTCCGCGGACCTCTCAAGTTTTCAAAGGATGTGAGGCCTCCGGTCGCGATGAGGCGGAGATCTAGGTCTTTCTCTGTGGTCTCCACAGGGCATTCAGACATCCCTTCGTCTTGGGAGATGCAAGACGAGCCTGCATTCAATTCACTGCAGGGATATCCAGCCTTACTTCGAGTCAGAGCTTCTCGGTGTCCATTCCACTTGAATCCCCAACTCAGGGCCCTCTCACATAACTTTATCTGAGAGAAGCCTCCTCTTGAGGTGCTTGTGGAAAGTTGCTATTCCTATAGAGTTGAAGCCAGTGACTAAGCTCTCATCACGAGTTGATTTGGGGTCCATGGACCCATTTCGTGTTGCTACAGTGACCTCAGGATCCCTCTAGACTTGAGACAGTGATCTCGGGTTTTCTCTGGAGTGCCATCAAGGAAATCAAGGCTCCTTTCACGTTTGATGTGGAACACGGAATTGCTCTGCACGCAGTGCAGGGGAATCGGGCCTCATCTCGCGGCGAGGGGGAAGTCTCATGGTTTTTCTCGAGTTGCGGCCGGAACCTGGGGTATATTCTCGAGTTACGACGGGGAGGTCCGTTCCAGACACGTGTTTGTTCAGCGACGTCAGGACTCCTGCCTAGGTGCGAGGGACACCTCGGGATTCTCCTCGAGTCTTGGCATGGCAATTGGGACGCGTCTCCACGTGAGGCGGGAGATCCAGGGTCCCTTTCCATGTGCCACAGGGATCCTGGGACTCCTATCCATTTTCAAGAGGAGTCAGGCATCGTCTCCTTTGGAAGCATTGATCTCCGCTGACCTCTCGAGTTCTCAAAGGATGTGAGGACTCACGTTGCGATGAGGCGGAGAACAATGTCTTTCTCTATGGTCTCCACAGGGGATTCATACATCCCTTCTTCTTAGGAGATGCAAGACGAGCCTGCATTCAATTCACTGCAGGGATATCCGGCCTTTATTCGAATCAGTGCATCTCGGTGTCCATTACATTTGAGGCCACACACTCAGGGTCCCTCTCACATAAATGTAGCTGAGAGAAACCTCATCTTGAGGTGCTTGTGGAAAGTTGGTATTCCTCTTGAGTCGAAGCCAGGGAGTAAGCTCTCATCTCGAGTTGATTTGGGGTCCACGGAGCTCTTTCGTGTTGCTACAGTGACCTCAGGATCCCTCTAGACTTGAGACAGTGATCTTGGATTTTCTCTGGAGTGCCATCAAGGAAATCAAGGCTCCTTTCACGTTTGATGTGGAACACGCAATTGCTCTGCACGCAGTGCAGCGGAATCGGGCCTCATCTCGCGGCGAGGGGCAATTCTCATGGTTTTTGTCGAGTTGCGGCCGGAACCTGGGGTATGTTCTCGAGTTACGACGGGGAGGGCCCTTCCAGACACCTGTTTGTTCAGCGACGTCAGGACTCCTGCCTAGGTGCGAGGCACAACTCGGGATTCTCCTCGAGTCTTGGCATGGCAATTGGGACGCGTCTCCACGTGAGGCGGGAGACCCAGGGTCCCTTTCCACGTGCCACAGGGATCCTGGGACCCCTTTCCATTTTCAAGAGGAGTCAGGCATCGTCTCCTTTGGAAGCATTGATCTCCGCACACCTCTCGATGTTTCAAAGGATGTGAGGCCTCAATTCTGATGAGGCGGAGAACTAGGTCTTTCTCTGTGGTCTCCACAGTGGATTCAGACATCCCTTCCTCTTGGGAGATGCAAAACGAGCCTGCATTCAATTCACTGCAGGGATATCCGGCCTTACTTCGAGTCAGAGCATCACGCTATCCATTCGACTTGAGGCCACCAGCTCAGGGTCCCTCTCACATACCTGAAGGTGACAGAAGCCTCCTCTTGAGGTGCTTGTGGAAAGTTGGTATTCCTCTTGAGTCGAAGGCAGGGACGAAGCTCTCATCTCGAGTTGTTTGCGGCACACGAAGCCCTTTCGTGTTGCTACAGTGACCTCAGGATCCCTCTAGAATTGAGACAGTGATTTGGGTTTTCTCTGGAGTGCCATCAAGGTAATCAAGGCTCCTTTCACGTTTGATGTGGAACACGCAATTGCTTTGCTCGCAGTGCAGGGGAATCGGACCTCATCTTGCCGCGAGGGGGAAGTCTCATGGTTTTTCTCGAGTTGCGGCCGGAACCTGGGGTATATTCTGGAGTTACGACGGGGAGGGCCCTTCCAGACACGTGTTTGTTCAGCGACGTCAGGACTCCTGCCTAGGTGCGAGGGACAACTCGGGATTCTCCTCGAGTCTTGGCATGGCAATTGGGACCCGTCTCCACGTGAGGCGGGAGACCCAGGGTCCCTTTCCACGTGCCACAAGGATCCTGGGACACCTATCCATTTTCAAGAGGAGTCAGGCATTCTCCTTTGGAAGCATTGATCTCCGCGGAACTCTCGAGTTTTCAAAGGATGTGAGGCGTCCTGATTGCGATGAGGCGGAGAACGAGGTCTTTCTCTGTGGTCTCCACAGGGGATTCAGACATCCCTTCGTCTTGGGAGATGCAAGACGAGCCTGCATTCAATTCACTGCAGGGATATCTGACCTTACTTCGAGTCAGAGCATCTCCGTGTCCATTCCACTTGAGGCCACAAACTCAGGGTCCCTCTGACATACCTGTAGCTGAGAGAAGCCTCCTCTTGAGGTGCTTCTGGAAAGTTGGTATTCCTCTTGAGTCGAAGCCAGGGACTACGCTCTCATCTCGAGTTGATTTGGGGTCCACGGAGCCCTTTCCTGTTGCTACAGTGACCTCAGGATCCCTCTAGACTTCAGACAGCGATCTTGGGTTTTCTCTGGAGTGCCATCAAGGAAATCAAGGCTCCTTTCACGTTTGACGTGGAACACGGAATTGCTCTGCATGCAGTGCAGGGGAATCGGGCCTCATCTCGCGGCGAGGGGGAAGTCTCATGGTTTTTCTCGAGTTGCGGCCGGAACCTGGGGTATGTTCTCGAGTTACGACGGGGAGGACCCTTCCAGACACGTGTTTGTTCAGCGAAGTCAGGACTCCTGCCTAGGTGTGAGGCACAACTCGGGATGCTCCTCGAATCTTGGCATGGCAATTGGGACGCGTCTCCACGTGAGGCGGGAGACCCAGGGTCCCTTTCCACGTGCCACAGGGATCCTGGGACTCCTATCCATTTTCATGAGGAGTCAGGCATCGTCTCCTTTGGAAGCATTGATCTCCGCGGACCTCTCGAGTTCTCAAAGGATGTGAGGACTCACGTGGCGATGAGGCGGAGAACAATGTCTTTCTCTATGGTCTCCACAGGGGATTCATATATCCCTTCTTCTTAGGAGATGCAAGACGAGCCTGCATTCAATTCACTGCAGGGATATCCGGCCTTTATTCGAATCAGTGCATCTCGGTGTCCATTACATTTGAGGCCACACACTCAGGGTCCCTCTCACATAAATGTAGCTGAGAGAAACCTCATCTTGAGATGCTTGTGGAAAGTTGGTATTCCTCTTGAGTCGAAGCCAGGGAGTAAGCTCTCATCTCGAGTTGATTTGGGGTCCACGGAGCTCTTTCGTGTTGCTACAGTGACCTCAGGATCCCTCTAGACTTGAGACAGTGATCTTGTATTTTCTCTGGAGTGCCATCAAGGAAATCAAGGCTCCTTTCACGTTTGATGTGGAACACGCAATTGCTCTGCACGCAGTGCAGCGGAATCGGGCCTCATCTCGCGGCGAGGGGGAATTCTCATGCTTTTTGTCGAGTTGCAGCCGGAACCTGGGGTATGTTCTCGAGTTACGACGGGGAGGGCCCTTCCAGACACCTGTTTGTTCAGCGACGTCAGGACTCCTGCCTAGGTGCGAGGCACAACTCGGGATTCTCCTCGAGTCTTGGCATGGCAATTGGGACGCGTCTCCACGTGAGGCGGGAGACCCAGGGTCCCTTTCCACGTGCCACAGGGATCCTTGGACCCCTTTCCATTTTCAAGAGGAGTCAGGCATCGTCTCCTTTGGAAGCATTGATCTCCGCACACCTCTCGAGGTTTCAAAGGATGTGAGGCCTCAATTCGGGATGAGGCGGAGAACTAGGTCTTTCTCTGTGGTCTCCACAGTGGATTCAGACATCCCTTCCTCTTGGGAGATGCAAAACGAGCCTGCATTCAATTCACTGCAGGGATATCTGGCCTTACTTCGAGTCAGAGCATCACGCTATCCATTCAACTTGAGGCCACCAGCTCAGGGTCCCTCTCACATACCTGAAGGTGACAGAAGCCTCCTCTTGAGGTGCTTGTGGAAAGTTCGTATTCCTCTTGAGTCGAAGGCAGGGACGAAGCTCTCATCTCGAGTTGTTTGCGGCACATGAAGCCCTTTCGTGTTGCTACAGTGACCTCAGGATCCCTCTAGAATTGAGACAGTGATTTGGGTTTTCTCTGGAGTGCCATCAAGGTAATCAAGGCTCCTTTCACGTTTGATGTGGAACACGCAATTGCTTTGCTCGCAGTGCAGGGGAATCGGGCCTCATCTTGCCGCGAGGGGGAAGTCTCATGGTTTTTCTCGAGTTGCGGCCGGAACCTGGGGTATATTCTGGAGTTACGACGGGAAGGGGCCTTCCAGACACGTGTTTGTTCAGCGACGTCAGGACTCCTGCCTAGGTGCGAGGGACAACTCGGGATTCTCCTCGAGTCTTGGAATGGCAATTGGGACCCGTCTCCACGTGAGGCGGGAGACCCAGGGTCCCTTTCCACGTGCCACAAGGATCCTGGGACACCTATCCATTTTCAAGAGTAGTCAGGCATTCTCCTTTGGAAGCATTGTTCTCCGCGGAACTCTCGAGTTTTCAAAGGATGTGAGGCGTCCTGGTCGCGATGAGGCGGAGAACGAGGTCTTTCTCTGTGGTCTCCACAGGGGATTCAGACATCCCTTCGTCTTGGGAGATGCAAGACGAGCCTGCATTCAATTCACTGCAGGGATATCTGGCCTTACTTCGAGTCAGAGCATCTCGGTGTCCATTCCACTTGAGGCCACAAACTCAGGGTCCCTCTCACATACCTGTAGCTGAGAGAAGCCTCCTCTTGAGGTGCTTCTGGAAAGTTGGTATTCCTCTTGAGTCGAAGCCAGGGACTACGCTCTCATCTCGAGTTGATTTGGGGTCCACGGAGCCCTTTCCTGTTGCTACAGTGACCTCAGGATCCCTCTAGACTTCAGACAGCGATCTTGGGTTTTCTCTGGAGTGCCATCAAGGAAATCAAGGCTCCTTTCACGTTTGACGTGGAACACGGAATTGCTCTGCATGCAGTGCAGGGGAATCGGGCCTCATCTCGCGGCGAGGGGGAAGTCTCATGGTTTTTCTCGAGTTGCGGCCGGAACCTGGGGTATGTTCTCGAGTTACGACGGGGAGGACACTTCCAGACACGTGTTTGTTCAGCAAAGTCAGGACTCCTGCCTAGGTGTGAGGCACAACTCGGGATTCTCCTCGAATCTTGGCATGGAAATTGGGACGCGTCTCCACATGAGGCGGGAGACCCAGGGTCCCTTTCCACGTGCCACAGGGATCCTGGGACTCCTATCCATTTTCAAGAGGAGTCAGGCATCGTCTCCTTTGGAAGCATTGATCTCCCGGGACCTCTCGAGTTTTCAAAGGATGTGATGCCTCCGGTCGTGATGAGGCGGACTACTAGTTCTTTCTCTGTGGTCTCCACAGGGGATTCAGACATCTCTTCATCTTGGGAGATGCAAGACGAGCCTGCATTCAATTCACTGCAGGGATATCCGGCCTTATTTCGAGTCAGAGCATCTCGGTGTCCATTCCACTTGAGGCCACAAACTCAGGGTCCCTCTCACATACCTGTAGCTGAGAGAAGCCTCCTCTTGAGGTGCTTGTGGAAAGGTGCTATTCCTCTTGAGTCGAAGCCAGGGACTAAGCTCTCATCTCGAGTTGATTTGTGGTCCACGGAGCCCTTTCGTGTTGCTACAGTGACTTCAGGATCCCTCTAGACTTGAGACAGTGATCTTGGGTTTTCTCTGGAGTGCCATCAAGGAAATCAAGGCTCCTTTCAGGTTTGATGTGGAACACGGAATTGCTCTGCACGCAGTGCAGGGGAATCGGGCCTCATCTCGCGGCGAGGGGGAACTCTCATGGTTTTTCTCGAGTTGCGCCGGAACCTGGGGTATATTCTCGAGTTGCGACGGGGAGGACCCTTCCAGACACGTGTTTGTTCAGCGATGTGAGGACTCCTGCTTAGGTGCGAGGGACAACTCGGGATTCTCCTCGAGTCTTGGCATGGCAATTGGGACGCGTCTCCACGTGAGGCGGGAGACCCAGGGTCCCTTTCCACGTGCCACAAGGATCCTGGTACTCCTATCCATTTTCAAGAGGAGTCAGGCATCGTCTCCTTTGGAAACATTGATCTCCGCGGACCTCTCGAGTTTTCAAAGGATTAGAGGCCTCCGGTCGCGATGAGGTGGAGAACTAGGTTTTCTCTGTGGTCTCCACAGTGGATTCAGACATCCCTTCGTCTAGGGAGATGCAAGACGAGCCTGCATTCAATTCACAGCAGGGATATCCGGCCTTACTTCGAGTCAGAGCATCACAGTGTCCATTGCACTTGAGGCCACAAACTCAGGGTTTCTCTCACATACCTGTATCTCAGAGAAGTCTCCTCTTGAGGTGCTTGTGGAAAGTTGGTATTCCTCTTGAGTCGAAGCCAGGGACTAAGCTCTCATCTCGAGTCGATTTGGGGTCCACGGAGCCCTTTCGTGTTGCTCCAGTGACCTCAGGATCCCTCTAGACTTGAGACAGTGATCTTGGGTTTTCTCTGGAGTGCCATCAAGGAAATCAAGGCTCCTTTCACGTTTGATGTGGAACACGGAATTGCTCTGCACGCAGTGCAGGGGAATCGGGCCTCATCTCGCGGCGAGGGGGAAGTCTCATGTTTTTTCTCGAGTTGCGGCCGGAACATGGGGTATATTCTCGAGTTACGACGGGGAGGGCCCTTCCAGGCACGTGTTTGTTCAGCGACGTCAGGACTCCTGCCTAGGTGCAAGGGACACCTCGGGATTCTCCTCGAGTCTTGGCATGGCAATTGGGACCCGTCTCCACGTGAGGCGGGAGACCCAGAGTCCCTTTCCACTTGCCACAGGGATCCTGGGACTCCTATCCATTTTCAAGAGGAGTCAGGCATCGTCTCCTTGGGAAGCATTGATATCCGCAGATCTCTCGAGTTTTCAAAGGATGTGAGGCCTCTGGTCGCGTTGAGGCGGAGGACTAGGTCTTTCGCTGTCGTCTCCACAGGGGATTCAGACATCCCTTCGTCTTGGGAGATGCAAGACGAGCCTGCATTCAATTCACTGCAGGGATATCCGCCCTTACTTTGAGTCAGAGCATCTCGGTGTCCATTCCACTTGAGGCCAGAAACTCAGTTTCCCTCTCACATACCTGTAGCTGAGAGAAGCCTCCTCTTGAGGTGCTTGTGGAAAGTTGGTATTCCTCTTGAGTCGAATCCAGGGACTAAGCTCTCATCTCGAGTTGATTTGGGGTCCACGGAGCCCTTTTGTGTTGCTCCAGTGACCTCAGGATCCCTCTAGACTTGAGATAGTGACTTTGGGTTTTCTCTGGAGTGGCATCAAGGAAATCAAGGCTCCTTTCACGTTTGATGTGGAACACGGAATTGCTCTGCACGCAGTGCATGGGAATCGGGCCTCATCTCGCAGCGAGGGGGAAGTCTCATGGTTTTTCTCGAGTTACGGCCGGAACCTGGGGTATATTCTCGAGTTACTACGGGGAGGGCCCTTCCAGACACGTTTTTGTTCAGCGACGTCAGGACTCCTGCCTAGGTGCGAGGGTCACTTCGGGATTCTCCTCGAGTCTTGGCATGGCAATTGGGAGGCGTCTCCACGTGAGGCGTGAGACCCAGGGTCCCTTTCCACGTGCCACAGGGATCCTGGGACTCCTATCCATTTTCAAGAGGAGTCAGGCATCGTCTCCTTTGGAAGCATTGATCTCCGCGGACCTCTCGATTTTTAAAAGGATGTGAGGCCTCCGGTCGTGTTGAGGCGGAGGACTAGGTCTTTCTCTGTGGTCTCCACAGGGGATTCAGACATCCCTTCTTTTTGGGAAATGCAAGACGAGCCTGCATTCACTTCACTGCAGGGATATCTGGCCTTACTTCGAGTCAGAGCATCTCGGTGTCCATTCCACTTGAGGCCACAAACTCAGGGTCCTTCTCACATACCTGTAGCTGAGAGAAGCCTCCTCTTGAGGTGCTTGTGGAAAGTTGGTATTCCTCTTGAGTCGAAGCCAGGGAATAAGCTCTCATCTCGAGTTGATTTGGTTTCCACGGAGCCCTTTCGTTTTGCTCCAGTGACCTCAGGATCCCTCTAGACATGAGACAGTGATCTTGGGTTTTCTCTGGAGTGCCATCAAGTAAATCAAGGCTCCTTTCACGTTTGATGTGGAACGCGGTATTGCTCTGCACACAGTGCAGGGGAATCGGGCCTCATCTCGCGGCGAGGGAGAAGTCTCATGGTTTTTCTCGAGTTGCGGCCGGATCCTAGGTATATGCTCGAGTTACCACGGGGAGGGCCCTTCCAGAGACATGTTTGTTCAGCGACGTCAGGACTCCGGCCTAGGTGCGAGGGACATTTCGGGATTCTCCTCGAGTCTTGGCATGACAATTGAGACGCGTCTCCTCGTGAGGCGGGAGACCCAGGGTCCCTTTCCACGTGCCACAGGGATCCTGGGACTCCTATCCATTTTGAAGAGGAGTCAGGCATCGTCTCCTTTGGAAGCATTGATCTCCGCGGACCTCTCGAGTTTTCAAAGGATGTG